>NC_135489.1:7702938-8952938 GCF_052094955.1 Ictidomys tridecemlineatus
AGGTCTGATTATGAAGGAGATGGAGGAACACAGAAACACCCCTGGCCGATCTTAGAGCAAAGCTGAGGAAGCAGAGGGGTCCCTTTTATTGGATCAGGATGATTAGCAAATAAATCATCCTTGGCTTCTTTCTTCTCCGTGTTGCATGAAATGAGCTTCTACTATAACATGATAATAGCAGTAGTCATGGTCGCGGTGATTGCCGTCCTCATTCCAAACCACAAAGTCGCAGTATGTCGGGGATGCTTACTGTCTGCCTAAGAAGTCTGCATCACACGTGCTGACTCACGTCCACGTCCCACCCCCCTGTGACACACACACAACCCTGTGAGAAAGTCTCCCAACTGTCCACACAGTGTCCGCGAGGTCCCAAGGTTGACATTAACTGCCAAATCGCGCACGGAGCACATGAAGATCAGAGGTCACCCAGCAATCCAGCCTCAAGCAAAATGAAAAACTGATTAATTTGTATCTTAGGTCCAGCGGAACGCCAGACCTAGTTCCAGAATTATAACAGACACAGGTGAAATCCCATGAGGTTGGTAGATTTGTCCTTTCCCTCATGGGTGGGACAGTTTCTCCACATAAAGTTATCAACGTACGTTTTCAGTTTTGTAAACTATGATTTTGTCAAGGGCTGAGGAGTGTCCATCTGAATTTCTAATACGGTTTTAACTGTAGAAATCTGTTGTATCGGCTTTCTTTGGCTAGCTTTCGTCTGTTTTCTGAATCAATCCTCTTTTACTTGGATTTCACTGAGAATCCAGGACCCAGCCCAGCAGACTCAAGAGGATTTCTACGTGGAAGGCCCCCATCTTGCTCCCGACCATCCTGGGTGTTGGGCACCTCTGCCCCAGGCTTTCCCCCTGGAGGACAGGCCTCGGAGGGAGCGGCTTCCCGTCCAGTCACAGGGCAAAGCGGGTAAGAGCCAGGACAGAGCTTCACCAGATCCCGCTGACCAGGGCACGTTAGCAGGAGTCAGCACCCAGATCCCACTGACCAGGGCACGTTAGCAGGAGTCAGCACCCAGATCCCACTGACCAGGGCACGTTAGCAGGAGTCAGCACCCAGATCCCACTGACCAGGGCACGTTAGCAGGAGTCAGCACCCACATTCCCACTGACCAGGGCACGTTAGCAGGAGTCAGCACCCAGATCCCGCTGACCAGGGCACGTTAGCAGGAGTCAGCACCCAGATCCCGCTGACCAGGGCACGTTAGCAGGAGTCAGCACCCAGATTCCCACTGACCAGGGCACGTTAGCAGGAGTCAGCACCCAAATTCCCACTGACCAGGGCACGTTAGCAGGAGTCAGCACCCAGATTCCCACTGACCAGGGCACGTTAGCAGGAGTCAGCACCCCAGATCCCGCTGACCAGGGCACGTTAGCAGGAGTCAGCACCCAAATTCCCACTGACCAGGGCACGTTAGCAGGAGTCAGCACCCAGATTCCCACTGACCAGGGCACGTTAGCAGGAGTCAGCACCCCAGATCCCGCTGACCAGGGCACGTTAGCAGGAGTCAGCACCCAGATCCCACTGACCAGGGCACGTTAGCAGGAGTCAGCACCCCAGATCCCACTGACCAGGGCACGTTAGCAGGAGTCAGCACCCAGATCCCACTGACCAGGGCACGTTAGCAAAGTCAGCACCCAAATTCCCACTGACCAGGGCACGTTAGCAGGAGTCAGCACCCAGATCCCACTGACCAGGGCACGTTAGCAGGAGTCAGCACCCAGATTCCCACTGACCAGGGCACGTTAGCAGGAGTCAGCACCCCAGATCCCGCTGACCAGGGCACGTTAGCAGGAGTCAGCACCCAGATCCCGCTGACCAGGGCATGTTAGCGAAGTCAGCACCCCGAGGGAAAGCCTGGGAAGGACTGGCCACAGGAGCAGCCTGCCATCTCCTTCCCCCTGCCCATGCCCTCCCCCTCTGTCACTTTGGGTCAGTACTTGATTGTGCGTTTATCCTGTGACTAGTACACAATTAGATTGTAAGGACAACTCGAGGTCTCGTGGAGAGCAGGCCAGAGTTCTTACTACTTGGATTTTTCTGGAAGGTTCCATTTCCGTGTCCCCTGCCCTGCCTGCCTTCCCCCTCTCCTCCCTGCTCTTTTCTCTTCCAGATCCGCTCAGACTTGGCTGCTCTCTGGAGTCACCTTGGGGTTGTTAAGGGGACTCTGGGACCCAGCCCCAGGTATCTGGCAGTGTGCGTGGGGGGGCCTGGGGATTTGTACAGCCAGAAGGTTCCCGGGTACCTTGGCTGCTGGTCCACACAGCGTCCCCCTCTCCTGCAGCCTCAATGGTGCTGGCTGTATTTTCTCCTTTCCCAGGTATAAGAAGCACACATTGATCTTAGAATATGTTAATTAAACTTCCTCTCAGGTTTGCACCATATTATTGCCCAACATTATATTTATACCATAGTTATCTTAGCATTTTACTTTAAATTTAACATTTGTCTAATTTTTTGCCATCATTTATTTAACTTGATGTGCCAGTGTTTTGCAAATTCTAACTTGTTGATCTTACTATTTACGTTTTCATTTAACTGATGCACAAACTAAGGCTCAGAGGGGTGGAGTAATTTTCTCTTAGTTACAGCACAGCTGACTCCAATGTCTGAGTTGAAACCTTTCTGACATCTTGCCGCCGCACACTGCACTCTGCCTCTCCATTTCCTCTTCCTGAAGAATACATTCTTAGTACTCCTTTTTCTGAAGACTAGGCTAACAAAGTCCTTCATTTTTAAATTTTGAAACTGTTTCTCTATCCTGACTTTTAAATATGAATTTATCTTCACTCTTATTTTTCTTCAGCATTTTGAAAATAATTGTCTAGTAACATTTATTATCTGCCATTCCTTTCATGAGCAGGCTGATTTTTCTCTGGGATTGCTTTTAATTTTTCTTGCTTTATATTGAATTTTGTATGTACCACAACATATCTGCTTGTTGGCTGATATAATTCTAAATCTGGGATTTTTCCAGCTATTATCTTTTACAATTTTGTCTGTCTCCTATTCACCGTCATTCTGTAAATTGCAATCCTGCCATATGTGTTAGACCTACATTGCACATTCTCAGTCTATCTTTCATATCTTAACTACACATTACTCTTTATATTTTAGATCAAGACTTTCATGCCTTTTTATTTTTATACTGCATTCTTGTCCATTTCTTTACATTTATCTTCTGACTGATTGATAATCTTCTTTGTCTAATTGTTAGGAATCCTTTCTCTTTCAATGGCTTTCAAATATATCTCAAAATTATATTAATTTATTTTGTTTATAGATTGTTTGTTTGTTTTGACACTATGCCCTTCCAAAATGATGTCTATTTTTTTTTCTTTTTGTTTTTGGTTCCAGGGATTGAGCTCAGGAGAGCTTAACCACCACCGAGCCACATCCCCAGCCCTTTTTATGTTTTATTTTGAGACAGCATCTTGTTCAGTTGCTCAGGCTAGCTTTGAACCTGTGATCCTCCGGCTGCAGCCCCTGGGATCTCGAGGATTGCAGGTGTGTGCCACTGCTATAAATATAAACATAATAGAGAAGCATGAATATAAATAGCCACCTGGTTATTTCTTTCTTGCAGTTATTCTCAACGCTCCTTTTAACACTCACAGTCTTTGCAGGTCTTGGGGAACTCTTTGCCCTTCCAAATCTGACAACAGACAATAAGATGCTCTCAGCACTTCAGCTTTTGGTCCCCTCAGCAATTGTGTGACCCTCCGTAGGGACCTCGTGAAGCAGAGCAGAGTGAGCCTGATTCTCTATCTTTCGAGACTCCTGGCCCCTGAGTCCTGGTTGCCCTGAAAGCCAGCTAAACTCCATTTCTTTCTTCCCAGTACCATGACACTGCCTGAAGCCTGTTGAAAACAGTTTGTTTCCATTGTCTTTTCTGCATATTTATTATTGACATATCAATTATGGCATATATTATACAAATTATTATGCATGTCTATGTTTCTTGTAGGTAAATCCTTATGTCTATATGTTGATTTATATTGTGCCAATTTACTAAAATCATTAATTCAAATATATTTTCAGTTGATTGTATCTTGCATTTTTAAAAATTATATAATTACAGTGATACCCTTATTTAAAAAAAGGGGTATGCAGAAAAATTTCCTTGCAGCAATATAAATTAACTTGCTAAATTCTGAGAATATTTATTAGGATTGATAATTTTAAAAAATGGACAAATTCTAAGTGCAATGCTGGGGTTCATCCTAAACCTACCTACTCCTTTTTTTGTCACTTCTGTAGATTTGTGAATGTCTACTCTGTGCAGGAAAGTAAGTATTTTTAGACTTCTAACAAGGAAACTTGGCTTATATAATCATAAATTATTTCTCTGAGATGGGTTTTCATTTGTAGAATAAATAGCTCTGAAAAAAGCCTTATTGCAACTATTTGTTAATGAATATAGCCTTCCTCCTTTTCTTTTCTGCAATTGGATTAGCCTTTAAGATTTTATTAGTGATAGGGGTTGAAAAAATAATGGTGTCCCTCGCATGCAGAAGTTTCCATGTGCTCTTGGGGACAGATGTGTCTATAGACTGTGCAACTGCTAAGTTGTGTGAAGAGAAAAAAGCAGGAAAACTTTCTTGCCAGGAAATTATTAAGAGTCAAGAAAACGCCATCTGGATGCTGTGCTCTAATAATATCCTATCCAGTGGGATTGTGTGCTTCATAGTATGCAACATGTCTCTCTTTTGGTATATGATTTGGCTCATGTTCTTGCTCTTCATTTACAGATTTTAAAAACATAATAGACATCTGAAATTGGTCATGGATTTGACCTTCTACATAAGAATCAGATGTAAAAAAGAACTTGCTACTCTTCCCCAATGCACAAACAGTTCTTTTACTGCTAACGGGAGTAGGGGGCTATTCTGACCGTTTTCTACAAACTCCATCCAGATGTAAGTAGAGTGAGTATTGACACTTGGTCCAGAGAGCTGAGCATGCAGGACAGCTGAGGCCGGTAATGGGCTCTGCCTTCCAGGTTCCGCGGGCATTAGGCACATGCATTTTAATGCCTTCCAGTTTCTAACTCTGAGTCCTGATTTCGCACTCATTATTAAGAAGCCACTCATTGTGGTTTCTAAATTCTGGTGAAAGTCATTTACATAAACTCTCAGTAGCACAATGGTGGAAACATCCTTAGTGAAAGAGAAATAAATGTGTTTCTGTTCTGTTTGTCTTGCTTTTTGATCAGGTGCAAATATATCACAACCTTAGTTTACACCCAACTTGCAAACCTTCTGAAATTTAGCACAATGATATTTTGAAATTTATTTGCTTTTAATAGTACTAGTATAGTACATAGCTGGAGGGAACCAAAATATTCATGAGTGCATAAATATGACCACAGTTTTCTTTCTAGATGTGTGGAGTAAAAGGCAAAAGGTAAATTTTAAAAGCACGATTTAAGAAGAAAAAGACAAAAAAGGTCATGCCAAAATTCATGGTAATTCTTAAGTCTGAATAAGTATTCAATAGCCTATTAGTCGCTGAAAACTTGTTCTAAAATGAAGCAGTCAACAAATAAAGGCCAACTGTTTCTGATGCCCTTGGGTATTTCTAACTGCAGCCCTCAGGAGCAGAGTGCTCCCCAAGGTCCCTGTCTGTGGTCAGCGCTGGGTGTCTCTCTGGCCCTCTTGGCTAAATTGCTTCATCATCATTTTTACTATCATTTTTTCTCACCACATGGCATGGAGTTGATCTATGAATTGTCCATTTTCAGAAAATAGCATAGATAGAGTACAGATAATACATACATACATAGTAAGAGAGATGATGGATGGGAGGATGGATAGACAGACAGATAGAAGGAATTGGCACATAAGATTCCATGTCACTGAAAACTCTTTAATGTTTTCATTCATATTTCCTATAGAGAGTGGAATGTTACAAACAGGGCACACTCACAGCCTCCAAATGATGATCTCTTTTTAAGGTCTGTGGTATTTTTCTTAGCCTTGTGACGTGCATCTACTCTCAAATCACGTGACTCTGGGTCAGTTTTCATGCAATTATGGAAGCACCTACTGAAGTGGTGTGCATGAGCCATCCGTCTAGCATGGCATCTTGGGAGGGCCAGTGACCCGGAAGACACTGATGGCTGCCTTATTAGTCTGTATATTTTCCAACATCACACTCATCACCAGAGCAGCAGATAAAACTGCCCATAACCCATGATTTAACACAGTTAGGAAACTATAGAATTCACTTTACCAATACAAAAAATAAAAAAAAATTGCAACTAGAAGATCAGCTATGGAGTCTATAATGGAGAGAGAAGATACACAGGCAGAGCATACTAGCTAGCTAGATGGGTAGAGAAGCCTCTGCTTAACACTATGATAGACAGATCGATGGATAGACGGGTACCATGGCAGATGAGCAGTGGATAACAGATGAGTGGACGCATGATAGATACCTACTATGATAGGTAAAGTGAGACATGGATTATAGATAACACCTACATGTGAACTATGGTAGGTAAATAAACAGAGTAAACAGGTGAATAGATGATAGGCGGTGGATGATGACAGAGGTATGTCAAAAAAGGGCTGAAGGGAGCCATGTTTAGCAACATCTATCAGTTCGTGCCCAGGAAGAGGGGGCCTTTCTGAGTTAGATACAGAGACAATGTGTTTGAGACTTGATGCATGGGAACAGTAGACTAGTGAATCAAAAGGAAGGGCCCCGAAGGGGTATGGGATGGGAGGGGGCAGTTTCATGAAAGCCAGGTCTCTAAGGCATAGGAAGACATAGCTTACAGGCTGGGAGGTAAAGAAGAGAAGGAGGCAAGTGCTGAAAAATAATGTTCCCAAAGAAGCAAAGAGAATTAAAACCCACAGCGGTGGAGCCATCACCCCCCACACCCTGGGCTCCCACAGCAGAGGTCTGGAGAGCCAAGGCAACTCAGGCAGTCAGCCCTCGTGGCTCCCAGTCACCTGTATTTTTTAAAAAAGTATTTTTTTTTAAAAATTGCTTATTCTAATTTGTTATACATGGTGGCCGAATGCAATTCATTTCATATTACACATATAGAGCAAAATTTTTCAAGTCACTGATTGTACACAAAGATTTTTCACACCATTCATGTCTTCTGTACATGTATATAGGGTAATGATGTCTAACTCAGCCCACCATCATTCCTACCCTCTTGCCCCCTCCCTTCCCCTCCCTCCCCTTTGCCTTATCTAAAGTTCCTCCATTCCTCCCATGCTCCCCACTCCATCACCATTATGAGTCAGCATTCTGCTATCAAAGAAAACATTCAGCCTTTAATTTTGGGGGGTTGGCTTGCTTCACTTAGCATTATATTCTCCAACTCCATCCATTTACCTGAAAATGCCATGATTTTATTCTCTTTTAATGCTGAGTAATGTTCCATTGTGTACATATACCACAGTTTCTCTATCCATTCATCTACTGAAGGGCTTCTAGGTTGGTTTCATAATTTAGCTATTGTGAATTGTGCTGCTATAGACACTGATATGGCTATGTCCTTGTAGTAACTTGTTTTTAAGTCCTTTGGGTATAAACTGAGGAATGGGATAGCTGGGTCAAATGGTGGTTCCAGTCCCAGTTTTCCAAGGAATCTCCGTACTGCTTTCCATATTAGCTGCACCAATTTGCAGTCCCACCAGCAATGTATGAGTGTGCCTTTTTCCCCACACCCTTGCCAACAATTATTGTTGTTTGTACTCTTGATAGCTGCCATTCCGACGGGAGTGAGATGAAATTTTAGTTTTGATTTGCATTTCTCTAATTGCTAGAGATGTTGAACATTTTTTCATGTTTGTTGACTAATTATATATCCTCTTCTGAAAAGTGTCTGTTCAGTTCCTTGGCTTATTTAATAATTGGGTAATTTTGTGTGTGTGTGTGTGTGTGTGTGTTAAGTTTTTTGAGTGCTTTATATATCCTAGAGATCAGTGCTCTATTTGATGTGCTTGTGGTGAAGATTTGCTCCCATTCTGTAGGCTTTCTATTCACCTCATTGATTATTTCTTTTGCTAAGAAGCTTCTGAGTTTCAATCCATCCCATTTATTGATTCTTGATTTTAATTCTTGCACTATAGGAGTCTTATTAAGAAAGTTGGGGGGCCTAATTCGAAATGATGAAGATTTGGGCCTACTTTTTCTTCCATTAGGCGCAAGGTCTCTGGTTTAATTCAGAGATCCTTGATCCACTTTGAGTTAAGTTTTGTGCATGGTGAGAGATAGAGATTTAATTTCATTTTGTTACATATGGATTTCCAGTTTTCCCAGCACCATTTGTTGAAGAGGCTATCTTTTCCCCAATGTACATTTTTGGTGTCTTTGTCTAATATAAAATATCTGTAGCTAATGCAGGTTAGATTCTGTGTTCTCTATTCTGTACCATTGGTCTATAAGTCTGTTTTGGTGCCAATACCATGCTGTTTTTGTTACTATTGCTCTGTTAGTATAATTTAAGATATGGAATAGTAATGCCACCAGCTTCACTTTTCTTGCTAAGGATTGCTTTGACTATTCTTTTATTTTTCTGGATAAATTTCATGATTGCTTTTTCTATTTCTCTAAGGAATGTCATTGGGATTCTGATTGGGATTGCATTGAATCTGTATAGTGCTTTTGGTAGTATGGTCATTTTGACAATATTAATTCTGCCTATCCAAGTACTAGGTAGATCTTTCCATCTTCTAAGGTCTTCTTTAATTTCTTTCTTTAGTGTGTTCTAGTTTTCATTGTAGAGACCTCTTTCATTAAGTTTATTCCCAAGTATTTTATTTTTTGAGGCTATTGTAAATGGGGTGGTTTTCCTAGTTTTGCTTTCAGCAGATTTGTTACTAATATACAGAAATGCCTTTGATTTATGGGTGTTGATTTTATATCCAGCTACTTTGCTGAATTATTTATTAGTTCTAGGAGATTTCTGGTGGAATGCTTTGGGTCTTCTAAGTATGGAATCATACTGTCTGCAAATAGTGATAATTTGAGCCTTCTTTTCCTATCTGTATCCCTTTAATTTCTTTAATCTGTCTGATTGTTCTGGCTAGAATTTCAATAACTATGTTAAATAGAAGTGGTTAAAGAGGGCATCTCTGTCTTGTTCTAGTTTTTAGATGAAAGGCTTTCAATTTTTCTCTATTTAGAGTGATATTGGCCTGGGGCTTAGCAGAGATAGCCTTTACAATGTTGAGATATGTTCCTGTTATCCCTAGTTTTTCTAGCATTTTGAACATTAAGGGATGCTGTATTTTATCAAATGCTTTCTCAGCATCTATTGAGATGGTCATATGATTTTTGTCTTTGAGTCTTTTAATGTGATGAATTACATTTATTGATTTCTATATGTTGAACCAACCTTGCATTCCTGGGATGAACCTTACTTAGTCATCATGCACTATCTTTTTGATGTTTTTATATTCAATTTGCTAGAATTTTATTGAGAATGTTTGCATCAATATGAATAAAATGCAAGGCATGATCCATACATAGCTACTAATAAATTAGAAAAAGAAAACAAGCATATCAATGGGTGAAAACAATTTTCTTAAAAATAACAAGAAAGCAGAAGAAAACTGTAATACCATAATCATATAATACCATCAAATGGGCAACAGCTCATGATCTTCTATCAGAATGTCAGAAAAAGAATAGATGATGGAGAATAAAGATACAGAGGTACAAATTGGAAAGATAACTAAAATATTCTTAGCTGGAATCCTTGAAGAAGAAAACCAAAACAATGGGATGGAACTGACATTTAAAACAATAATCCAATAAAAACTTGCTCAAAATTAAGGAATCTACAGGGCCTAATGGCATACACTTGTAATCCCAGTGGCTAAGGAGACTGAGGGGCAGGAGGATCCCAAGCTCAAAGCCAGCCTCAGCAAAAGTGAAACATTAATCAACTCAGTGAGAGCCTGTCTCTAAATAAAATACAAACAAGGGCTGGGGATGTGGCTCAGTGGTCAAGTGCCCCTGAGTTCAATCCCTGATACCCCTTCCCCTCAAAAAATTAAGAAATTTAAATCTACATGTTGAAAGTGTTTGCTGGGTACAAGGAAATTTGAAAGATGGGCAATATCTGCATTTACTCTAGTAAAACTATAGATTTTAAGAATAAAGAGATACTTCTTTCAGCTCCTATACGAAAGGACAAAGTCGCTTAAAGAGACAGATTCCAATCAGGGTTCTCAACCCTAGAAATCAACATAGAACAATAGTGGTATATTCCAGAAGAATTAAGGGGGAAAGTGATAAGGGTCTTTATTTAAATAGAAGAGAAAAGCAGAGGTAGCTGTCTTTCAGAGTTTCCTAGAGAAGAAGCCATGAAGATAAATATCAGCCAAAGGACTGATTTTAAGCATTTAGTGTGTTTGTTGTACATTGGAAGTGCAATGTACAAGAATAATGAAAAGTTAATTATTCTCTAAAATACCCCCCCGCCAAAAAAAAAAGAGAACAGAAAACATCTCACATGGAGAAAGAATTGGGGCTAATATCATACTCATGGATAGCAGAGACCAATCACACCAGACATAGCATAACTTTTGAGGTATTAAGTTCATTTGTTAAGAGAAAAAGATTTCAGATGGCTTTACACAAAGAAAAACACAAATAAAAATGATCCTGAAAAAGAATAATAAAATGGTAAGGATCACCACTCCATAGGAAGGCTCACAACACAGTGGTCTTGGCAGGGAATAGGTACATAGTTTAATGGATCAGAACAGAGAATCTGGAAATAGATCCACATAAAGACACCCAAATGATTTGTGACAAATGTTCCTAAGCATTTCAGTGCCTGAAGGGATAACTGTTTCATTAAATGGCAGGAGAACAATGGATGTCCACAGTCAAGAACATATCACCCCAACCTCACACTTACACAAAAATCAACTTTATTTTTTTTTTTTTTTTTTTTTTTATTGGTTGTTCACAACATTACAAAGCTCTTGACATATCATATTTTCATACATTAGATTGAAGTGGGTTATGAACTCCCAATTTTCCCCCAAATGCAGAATCACATCGGTTATACATCCACAGTTTTACATAATGCCCAATTAGTAATTGTTGTATTCTGCTACCTTTCCTATCCCGTACTATCCCCCCTCCCCTCCCCTCCCTTCTTCTCTCTCTACCCCATCTACTGTAATTCATTACTCTCCTTGTTTATTTTCCCATTCTGCTCATAACCTCTTATATGTAATTTTGTATAGCAATGAGGGTCTCCCTTCATTTCCATGCAATTTCCCTTTTCTCTCCCTTTCCCTCCCATCTCATGACTCTGTTAAATGTTAGTCTTTTCTTCCTGCTCTTCCTCCTTGCTCTGTTCATGGTTGCTCTCATTATATCAAAGAAGACATTTGGTATTTGTTTTTTAGGGATTGACTAGCTTCACTAAGCATAATCTGCTCTAGTGCCATCCATTTCCCTGCAAATTCTATGATTTTGTCATTTTTTATTGCTGCATAGTACTCCATTGTGTAAAGATGCCACATTTTTTTTATCCATTCATCTATTGAAGGGCATCTGGGTTGGTTCCACAGTCTAGCTATTGTGAATTGTGCTGCTATGAACATCGATATGGCAGCATCCCTGTAGCATGCTCTTTTAAGGTCTTCAGGAAATAGTCCGAGAAGGGCAATAGCAGGGTCAAATGGTGGTTCCATTCCCAGCTTTCCCAGGAATCTCCAAACTGCTTTCCAAATTGGCCGCACCAATTTGCAGTCCCACCAGCAATGTACAAGAGTACCCTTTTCTCCACATCCTCGCCAGCATTTGTTGTTGTTTGACTTCATAGTGGCTGCCAATCTTACTGGAGTGAGATGGTATCTTAGGGTGGTTTTGATTTGCATTTCTCTGACTGCTAGAGATGGTGAGCATTTTTTCATGTACTTGTTGATTGATTGTATGTCCTCCTCTGAGAAGTGTCTGTTCAGATCCTTGGCCCATTTGTTGATTGGGTTATTTGTTATCTTATTGTCTAATTTTTTGAGTTCTTTGTATACTCTGGATATTAGGGCTCTATCTGAAGTGTGAGGAGTAAAAATTTGTTCCCAGGATGTAGGTTCCCTATTTACCTCTCTTATTGTTTCTCTTGCTGAGAAAAAACTTTTTAGTTTAAGTAAGTCCCATTTGTTGATTCTTGTTATTAACTCTTGTGCTATGGGTGTTCTATTAAGGAATTTGGAGCCCGACCCCACAATATGTAGATCGGAGCCAACTTTTTCTTCTATCAGACGCAGAGTCTCTGATTTGATATCAAGCTCCTTGATCCATTTAGAGTTAACTTTTGTGCATGGCGAGAGGAAGGGATTCAGTTTCATTTTGTTGCATATGGATTTCCAGTTTTCCCAACACCATTTGTTGAAGATGCTATCCTTCCTCCATTGCATGCTTTTAGCCCCTTTATCAAATATAAGATAGTTGTAACTTTGTGGATTAGTCTCTGTGTCCTCTATTCTATACCATTGGTCCACTCGCCTGTTTTGGTACCAGTACCATGCTGTTTTTGTCACTATTGCTCTGTAATATAGTTTGAAATCTGGTATCGCTATACCGCCTGATTCACACTTCCTGCTTAAAATTGCTTTTGCTATTCTGGGTCTTTTATTTTTCCATATGAATTTCATGATTGCTTTATCTATTTCTACAAGAAATGCCATTGGGATTTTGATTGGCATTGCATTAAACCTATAGAGAACTCTTGGTAATATCGCCATTTTGATAATGTTAGTTCTGCCTATCCATGAACAGGGTATATTTTTCCATCTTCTAAGATCTTCTTCTACTTCTCTTTTTAGGGTTCTGTAGTTTTCATTGTATAAATCTTTCACCTCTTTTGTTAGGTTGATTCCCAAGTATTTTATTTTTTTGGAGGATATTGTGAATGGGGTAGTTTTCCTCATTTCCGTTTCAGAGGTTTTGTCGCTGATATACAGAAATGCCTTTGATTTATGCGTGTTGATTTTATATCCTGCCACTTTGCTGAATTCATTTATTAGTTCTAGTAGTTTCTTTGTAGACCCTTTTGGGTCTTCTAAGTATAGAATCATGTCATCTGCAAATAGTGATAATTTAAGTTCTTCTTTTCCTATTTTTATGCCTTTAATTTCTTTCGTCTGTCTAATTGCTCTGGCCAGTGTTTCGAGAACTATATTGAATAGAAGTGGTGATAGAGGGCATCCCTGTCTTGTTCCAGATTTTAGAGGGAATGCCTTCAACTTTTGTCCATTCAGAATGATGCTAGCCTGAGGCTTAGCATAGATAGCTTTTACAATGTCAAGGTACGTTCCTGTTATCCCTAGTTTTTCAAGTGTTTTGAACATAAAGGGATGCTGTACTTTGTCGAATGCTTTCTCTGCGTCTATTGAGATGATCATATGGTTCTTATCTTTAAGTCTATTGATGTGGTGAATAACATTTATTGATTTCCGTATATTGAACCAGCCTTGCATACCAGGGATGAATCCTACTTGATCATGGTGCACAATTTTTTTGATGTGTTTTTGTATTCGATTCGCCAGAATTTTATTGAGGATTTTTGCATCTAGGTTCATTAGAGATATTGGTCTGTAGTTTTCTTTCTTTGAGGAGTCTTTGTCTGGTTTCGGAATCAGGGTGATGTTGGCCTCATAGAATGAATTTGGAAGAGCTCCCTCTTTTTCTATTTCCTGAAATAACTTGAAAAGTATTGGTATTAATTCTTCTTTAAAGGTTTTGTAAAACTCTGCTGTATACCCATCCGGTCCTGGGCTTTTCTTGGTAGGTAGTCTTTTGATGGCTTCTTCAATTTCATCTATTGATATTGGTCTGTTCAAATTGTGTGTATCCTCCTGACTCAGTCTGGGCAAATCATATGACTTAAGAAATTTATCGATGTCTTCACTATCTTCTATTTTATTGGAATATAGGTTTTCAAAATAATTTCTAATTGTCTTCTGTATTTCTGTAGCATCTGTTGTGATATTGCCTTTTTCATCCCGTATGTTAGTAATTTGAGTTCTCTCTCTTCTTCTCTTTGTTAGCATGGCTAAAGGTCTGTCGATCTTATTTATTTTTTCAAAGAACCAACTTTTAGTTTTGTTAATTTTTTCAATAGTTTCTTTTGTTTCAATTTCATTAATTTCCGCTCTGATTTTAATTATTTCTTGCCTTCTGCTACATTTGCTGTTGTTTTGCTCTTCCTTTTCTAGGGCTTTGAGATGAAGTGTGAGCTCATTTATTTGTTGGTTTTTTCTTTTTTTGAGGAATGACCACCAGGCGATGAATTTTCCTCTTAAAACTGCTTTCATTGTGTCCCATAGATTCCGATACGTTGTGTCTGTATTTTCATTTATCTCTAAGAATTTTTTGATTTCCTCCTTTATGTCTTCTGTAACCCATTGATCATTCAGTAACATATTGTTCATTTTCCATGCGATGTAGGATTTTTCCTTCCTTCTTTTATCATTGATTTCCAGTTTCATTCCATTATGATCAGATAAAATGCATGGTATTATCTCCACCGCTTTATATTTACTGAGGGTTGCCCTGTGGCATAATATATGGTCTATTTTTGAGAAGGATCCATGTGCTGCTGAGAAAAATGTATATCCATTTGATGATGGTTGATATATTCTATATATGTCAGTTAAGTCTAGGTTATTGATTGTGGTATTGAGTTCTATAGTTTCCTTGTTCAACTTTTGTTTGGAGGATCTGTCCAATGGTGAGAGAGGTGTGTTGAAGTCACCCATAATTATTGTGTTGTGGTCTATTTGATTCTTGAACTTGAGGAGAATTTGTTTTATGAATGTCGCAGCGCCATTATTTGGTGCATAAATATTGATAATTGTTATGTCTTGTTGGTGAATGGTTCCTTTTAACAGTATATAATGTCCTTCTTTATCCCTTTTGATTAACTTAGTCTTGAAGTCGATTTTATTTGATATGAGGATGGCCACCCCTGCTTGCTTACGAGGACCGTGTGCATGGTATATTTTTTCCCATCCTTTCACCTTCAGCCTGTGTATGTCTTTTCCAATCAGATGTGTCTCCTGGAGGCAGCATATTGTTGGATTTGTTTTTTTAATCCATGATATCAGCCTATGTCGCTTTATTGGAGAGTTTAAGCCATTAACATTCAGAGTTACTATTGATATATGGTTTGTACTTCCATCCATGTTTGATTATTTATCGTTTTTTTTTTTAAAAAAAAAAAAAATTTAGTTTGTTTTTCCATGATTATTTTTCCCCCTCGCCCTCTGTCTTTACCGAGGCACTTCCCTCTGATGGTTTTGGTTATTGTTTTTCATTTCTTCCTCATGTAGTGTTTTGCTCAAAATGCTTTGCAATGCTGGTTTTCTGGCTGCAAATTCTTTTAACTTTTGTTTATCATGAAAAATTTTTATTTCGTTGTCATACCTGAAGCTTAATTTTGCTGGATACAGAATTCTTGGTTGGCATCCATTGTCTTTCAGTGTTTGAAATACATTGTTCCATGACCTTCTTGCTTTCAGTGTCTGTGATGAAAAATCCGTTGTTAACCTTATTGGTTTACCCCTGAATGTAATCTGTCTCCTTTCTCTTGTAGCTTTTAATATTTTCTCTTTGTTCTGTATATTGGATATCTTCATAACAATGTGTCTTGGCGTTGGTCTACTGTGATTTTGTGTGCTCGGTGTCCTGTATGCATCTTCAATTTGTATATCTGTTTCCTTTTTTATTTCTGGAAAGTTTTCTGTAATTATTTCATTCAGCAGGTTACTCATTCCCTTGGTTTGAATCTCTGTACCTTCTTCTATCCCGATGACTCGTAAGTTTGGCTTTTTTATGTTATCCCATAACTCTTGGATGTTTTTCTCGTGATTTTTTACCAGCCTTTCTGAGTTGGCTAGACTCTTTTCAAGATGAAATAATTTGTCTTCATTATCTGACGTTCTGGTTTCTACTTGCTCCACTCTGTTAGTGATACTCTCAATTGAGTTTTTAATTTGGTTTATAGTTTCCTTCATTTCCAAGATTATGTTTTGATTCTTTTTTATAATCTCTATCTCCTGATAAAGGTGCTTAACTTCTTCTTTTATCTGTTTGTGTAATACATTCTCAATGTGTTCTTTTGCTGCTTGAATTTGCTGTCTCGTATCCTCTTTAAGGTTCCATTCCATCTGTCTAAGGTGTTCCTTGAGTTCTTTATATGACCATTTTTCTGATGACTCTAGTTCCTCCTGAATATTTAGGCTGTCCTGCATTGTTTGTACTCCTTTTCTTCCTTGCTTTTTGAAGCTGCTCATGTTACTTCTTGTTCTGTTTGACTGCTGCGTTACTGTTTACTCCTATAAATTTATTTGATGCTTGGGAGGAAAGGTATTAGAAGGGAATGGAAAAAGTCACTGTAGCCGCAGGTTTCAATGAAGTTATCTCCTCCGCCGCAGTCTGATGACGTCAGTTCTCTGCCATGGTGGTATCTCTTGCAAATGGCGACAGTTCGTTTCCCTTTGCCGGGTGACCAATGCAACGGGTGGGTCCTTACTGTCTCTCCCAAGCCCCGTTTCACACCTGTGGCCACTACCTATGAAGGCTCGGTTGGCATTTACCTCCGTAGGATCAGAAGGGCTGACCGGTTGTTTCAGCCGGATGGATTAGTGCTGAGTCACAGCTGTTTGTCTGCGGGAAGCAGGCGAACGGGAGCTTGAATTCAGCCGATCCAGGTTCAGTGTGTGTTCTGAGAGGCCCAGACTGCTCGTTCCAGATCCACGTCAGCTCAGCATTGCCTAGTGATCCTCAGCAAACAGAATTAGGCTGTTTACGACTCCCTATGCCTGCACAGCTGAAGAGGTCAGAGACTTGATCTCTCCGCGCCCGCCGCCATGTTGGAATCCTCAACTTTAAAAATGTATCATGAACTGGAGTGTGAAAAGAAAACATGACACACATCATTGACGGTAGGAGAGACATTTTCAGGTCTCAAGACCAGGACTCATAAAATAAAAAACTGACAGATCAGACTAACAAAAATTAGAAATTTTATCCTGTAAAAACCCCTGTGTAAAGGATGAAGGTGGAAGACACAAGTTAAAGCTGGGAGAAAATACTATCAAACCACAGATCTGAAAAATGACGTAGGTCTATAATGCAGGAATGCTCTCAAAAGTCACTGGTCAAAAGGCAAAATGATCTGATTGGAAAATGGGAAAAGACATGACCAGACATTTGAATAAAGAGAATACGGCGATGGCAAACAAGCCCAGGAAAACCCATCTAACTAAGAAAATGCACAGCAAGGCCACCAGGAAATACCACTGCGCACCTGTCAGAGTGGCTAGGATGGAAAAGCAGAGATGCCCCTAGAGGCTGGTGGAGAGGTGGGAAGCTGGTGAACTCCTGGATTCCCAGGACGCACAGTGGTCCAGCTCTCTCAAAGACATTTTGACACTTTCTTTAAACCTGAGCAAACATCTACCACACAGATCAGCAATGAACCTCTTGAGTATTTAACCCAGATAAATGAAAACTTATGTCCACATAAAAACCCACAAGTGAAGACCTATACCAGCTCTATTTGTAAAGACTCCAAAGTGGAAACAACTCAGGTGACTATCAGTGGGTAAGGGTTCAGTATATTCAGGAAACAGTCACACCAGGGAACTCAGCAATGAAAGGAAACAATGGGCTACTCTTACGTGATCTCCAGAGAATATGCAGATACAAAAAATATCCCCAAAGGCCACATATGATGTGATTCAATTTATATGACACTTTGGATGACAAAACTTCTGAAGCAGAGCCAAGAGCAAGGGACATGTGGGCTGGACTGCGTGGTGGATGTGAAGGGGTGGTAGGAAGAATCTTACGGAGCTTGAATTCAATTGCTCAGTGTGTCAGTGCACACGTGCAGACACACACACACACACACACACACGCACACACTCACACATGCATGAGAGAAAGCAAAACCCAGGAGATGTGAATACTATTAGCGACTTGTATTGATGACAATATTCCAGGTGAGACATTATACTATTGTTTTGTTAAATGTTACCCTTGGGATCTCTCTTTTATTTCATACAACTGCACATGAATGTATGATTATTTCAATTAAAAAAGAGTATTAGTAGTGGTTTATTGAATAATGAGTACAGGAAGAATCCATGAGTTCACTCTAGGTCAGAAAACAAAGAGCAAAATCCACACTGAGAAAATGCCCTTGTTTCCTACTAAGTCCACCTTAAGATGCAGAAGTGGTGATAGGTTTGTGTGATTTCTCATTTGAAATCTCAATGCCCTAGCAGATTCAGGTAAGGATGATCAATAGGTACTCGATCTGTGAATTGAGCTCTATGAGAAAGATGATGGTAACTGCCCAGGGAAACAGTTCCTTTTAGTGCAGGTGAACCTGGCCACATCTGCAATATATAAGTGACTAAAACCATCATCACCACAAGGGACAGGGGACAAACAGGCATCACGTACCTCCCAAAGCCCAAACACACAGAGTGCTCATGTTCCTATTCTTTGAAAAATGTTTAACTTGAGGGGGAAAATGACAAATCTAGGTTGGGAGAGATTGTAAAAGACACATTCCTGTCCTCTTCTAAGATGTGAGTATCCTAAAGAAAAAAACAAAAAGGGAAACTGAGAAAGGTGGGTGGAGAGATTATTCCAAATTAAAGAAGAATAAGCAGGTATGACCACCCAGGGTAATGAGTGCTTCTTGAGAGACAACTGGAGCAAAAGTAAATGAAAATAGTTACAGGTCAGACTTTGGGGGAAAACCACTGAATACGCCTTGAATTATTTTATCAGTATTAAACATCTTAGGTGTGATGCAGTCTTATATTTATGAGAGAATCATCTTTAATTAAGAGATGGAAGATGTAAAATTGTAAATGTATAACCGACGTGAGTCTGCAATCTGCATTTGGGGTAAAATTGGGAGTTCATAACCCACTTCAATCTAATGTATGAAATATGATATGTCAAGAGCTTTGTAATGTTGTGAACAACCAATAAAAAAAATTAAAAAAAAAAGAAGTGCAGACAGGGGTTTTTATATTTTAAAGTGGATAACTCATGCAAATAAATCTATAAAATGGAGGAGAAATGTTAAAAAAAAAAAAAAGAGATGGAAGAAATTGGGATCTCTGGGGCAGGTATCATGATGCATACAACTTACTTTCAAAGGTTCAATAAAAATGCAAAGACAGGTAGATGCTGACGGGAGAAAGACAGAAATAAATATTGCCAGGTGTTTAATTGCTGGATTCAGGAATAAATGGACTTTTGAATTCTATAGTTATAGAATGTTCATAATTTTTAAATAGTAGTGATTATTACATGTCACTGAGGAGCAAAAAACCCAGTGAGGTCTTTGTCTAGATGGGTGTGGCTGCACACAGGGAAGAGCACAATCTCACCCCCAGCTTTCCACGCTGCCACTTGTGCCCAGAAACTTGGTTGCAATGAAGACTGGCTATTGGGAATTGGGGTCCCACAACCCTGGAAAAATTTTCCTTCCGGTGCTAGTTAAAAATCCGTGTTCTAACAGCAAGTGTGGAACATGGTTTTATCGCAGGCATTCACAGGCCATGTAATTATGATGAGAGGCTGAAATCTAACTCAACAAATAATGATCATATTAAGGTGTAAAAAGCACAATAAAATGAGTATGCATTATTGTTATGATTTAAGCATCTGATGCTTTAAAAAAACAATTCCTAGGCAGTGTTCCAGACTTGATAAATTAAAAACTCAGGGGGTGGCTTCAGAGTCCAAATGTTTATTTCATCTTCCCAATGACATTAATCAACAAAGGTGTGAAGACAAATGGCATTAGGTGTTACTGCTGTTGCTTAAACATAAGAATAAATACATTTTTATGCATTTGTTTTTCCCATTATATATTTTTGAAGTCAGTATCATAAATGATTAAAATGATTAAGTGGGATTTTTTTGGAGGAGATTGGAACAGCATTAGCCCTACATTCTATTTATTTTTGTCATTATGGTTGAATTCAGATTTCTCCAAAGCTAAGCAGGAAACATCTTTTTGAAGCAAGTGTGGAGTAAGAATTGGGCCACTTGCTGCGGGGGAGTGCGGCATTGCTAAGTGAGGAGCCACTGGTGAGAAAAGCTCAGCACTCAGCGCAGAAGAGGAGAAGCACAGCAGAGCCAGCTGGTGGCTGGCTACCTGGTTACATTTCCTTGTAAGAAGTTAGAATAGGAAATAGTTCTCAGTGTCTTATTAGTTTCAACATGGGTTAAAGATACTCTGAGACTTCCTTTGGTTAAGTTTAAGAATCATGATTCTACAGAAACAGAAGCCCGGTCTGTGATCCCACGGCCCTGCCCTCTGGCTCCTCAGCCTGCTCCTCGCTGCCCTGCAGTTGGATGTGATCGCTTTGGTCATTCAGCAAACAAGCATTTAAGCTTCTGCTGCTGCAGGCAGAGCAGGTCTTCACTTGCTGGCATTTCTGCAAAAATGGACAAAGACACTGCTCTCAGACACAAGGCTCCAAATGGGCATGCAATACGCCTCAGGGTGAAGAACTAAAATGCGGCAGTCTACTTCCTTCTGACTCAGAAGTGCTCTTTTCAGACATTTTTTGCAAAGCAGGAACTTTTTTTTTTTTTTTTGTACTAGGGATTTAACCCAGATGGGCTTTACCACTAAGTCACATCCCAGGTCCTTTTAATTTAATTAATTAATTTATTTTTTTAATTTTGAGACAGGGTCTCACTAAGTTGCTAAGGATCTTGCTTAGTTACTTGTGATCCACCTGCCTCGGCCTCCCCAGTTGCTGGGATCAGAGGCATACATCACCATGCCGGATGAAATCAGGAACTATTAATCGAGGGTAAGGATCTCGAGATTCTCTTTCAGAGATCATTTTGGGAACCTATTTTGAAAGACAGAAAGAGAACTAACAAGGAATATGAGCCTGAGATAATATCTCGGACATGTTTGTGAATTGCCATTTTCCAGTCCACTGGCAATGTGTGGCCAAGCGTAAGGCCAAGAGCACTCTTGCTTGGCATGCAAAGGGCATGAAGGCCTGCCCAGGTATTCAGGCTCCATTAAGCAGCATACAGATGCCGTGACCCCTTGTGCATTCTTTAACTGGAACCGTGCTGTGGGTTAGTCTGGTATTTGTGCATATGCAGCAAGTAGGCAGAGAGGTCCGAGTCAGGGGAACCGGTGACAATAGGTGTAAGGAGAAGTCTAGCCTCGGTGCTCCTGGGAAACAGGCAGCCATCTGGCCCTTGCCATTGATTCACAGGGCCAAGGTCCAGCTCGACAGTCAGAGGAGGACGAGGGACTCCGGGGCCTGGGTAACGCTGTTCTTCGCTGAGGACCAGGAAGAGTCAGGATGCAGTGGGTAGAAATACTAACGTAGGCATTCCTCTGTCAACGGTGATGCTGGCGCGTCTTTTGTCCCCTCCCGACACTCACCTTTCCTCTCTCTTTTGTGTCCTTTCTCTGCTGCCACCTCTATTTCCCCTTCCCCCACTCCTCTTGTAATCAGGGTCACCTCCAGCGATCAGGGCCTGAGCTCAGGTGGGCCCGACCAGGTACTGAACAGAAAAACAGAGCCAGCATAACCACCCCGCAGTGTTTGCAAGAGAGTGTGTGAAAGGGGTTTCAGGAGCTCTGGGAAGTCTGCCCCAGGACCCAGAGGAAAGGCCATGGATCAGGTTTCCAGAGCTGTGAAAGGGCAGTGAGGAGCCACTCCACACAGCTGACCTGGGGCCCAGCTCTGCTGACTGCCAAGTTCTCCTCCAAAGCCCTCCACTTCCTTGTTAAGCTGGGCTCTTGGTCTCCATTTCTCCAGCCGTCGAGGGCCCTTCAGTGCTGTGGAGAGTTCTTCTGAGTCGGAGGAGATACTCCTTTCTAGCTTTGTTTCAAGACGGTGAAGAAGCAGCTCTTCACAGTCTCGAGTCCCTTCTGAGCAGCAGAGCTGCCGGCTGAACACTGAGGAGGCTCCTTGGTCCTTAGCTTTTCCTCGCTTCTGTGATTCTGCTTACTTTTCTCCTACCCCATGGACAGTGGGAGTAAGAGCACAAACTGAAATTTTAAGTCCCGTGTTTATGACATGATTGCATTTACCAGCTGCATGATTTGAATCTCAGTTTCTTAAAACTGTAAAATAGCTAACAAATAGGAATAAGATACATTTTCAATTACAGAATCACATTAATATTACCTTTTTATTGCTTTATAGAATCGTACTTGTAAGTAGCTATCATCTCTCATGTGAGATTATTGTATACATACACACACACACATGCACACACATGTATGTATGAGTATGTTATATGCATGTATATTTTCTTAATCAGGCATCAGGTCCTTTAGAAGACAATTCTAGATTTTCTTTTAAGTATTTGGTTTGAGGATAAACAAATAAACCATTTTAAAGTTCAAATGACAACCAAGAGCAAAACCTAAAACTTCAGTTAATGATTGAATCAAGTTAATCTGCGAAACCAAACTGAATCCAAATATTAGAGTTCTTTGAATCAACTTGAACCTGGTACAAATTGGCAAAATTACTAGCAAATCAGTTAAAACTGGAAATAACTATGTGTAACTTTCCAATATTAAAAAGCAAAGAATAAGAATGCCCTAGATCAACATTTCCTGAACTTTCCCTTTGGGGGGGAAAAAGTCGCCATATATGTTTGAAAACAACACAGATTCTTGGACTTCATAATAAATCAAAATCAGAAAAGAGGCATAGGAATCTGTATTCTACCCCATCGAGCAGGTAGTTGTTATGACCAGGTAAGTATGTGATAGAGTGGCTGTAGCAGGGGTAAAATGTGGCTCGCCACCTACACCTGCCGGCTTCCTGCTTGTGAATAGTTTTATTGCCACACAGGTGTCCCCTTGTGTGCATGTTGTCTATGGCTGCTTTTCCACTACAGAAACAATGCTGAACAGTTTCAACAGAGGCTAGAGGACCCACAAGGACTGAAATATTTACTCTCTGGCTCCTTACAGAAAATGTTGCCAACCTTTGCTCTAGAGAAACGTCCAAGATTATTGATCAGAGAGGTGGGAGCTCTGAGTTATGTCTGCTAGCAGCAGGCCGAGGGCAAGAAGGCTCAGCTGATGAGACCAGACTGTGTCATCACTACGGAGCTGAGGTTGGGCAGGCTATAGGTCTAGCCTCAAGAGGTCTGGAAATAAGAAGTCACTTGAAGAAAAAAAGAAAAAAACTTTAAAATTCGCCAACTGAAATGTCAATGTCCTCTGATTATTTTTCTGAAGGTGTTACTAAACTATCAAAATAAATGTGTAAGTCAACATTAATCAAAGGCTTTCAAAGGCAGCTGTGTAACTCTTCTGGTCATACATTTTTTTGAGGGGGGGCACTAGATTAGATATTCTCCAAGGTCCTTTTCATCTGTAAAGCTCTGTGAATACTGCCACACCACTTGGATGCTCCAGAGTCCTTTGATCACTACTCTTTCTCCCTGAATTATGAGACGGGGAGGAAGCTTTTCCAGAGAGAGGAAGGGGAGATGGCGTTTCAGACAGAGATAAAATGGAGTCATGTAGGCTCATAAGTTTGGTAATTACTGAATTAAATAAGGATAAAAGTGTCTTTTTATTACTTTTTAGTCTCTTCTTAAAGCCTTTTATATGTAAATGTGCCTGATGAATTTTCAAAAAGGGAAAAATATTACATTTATATCTAAATTCCTAGGACCATGAAAATCTATCCCCTGAGCATTTCTCCTGACCTCGTTTCCACTGAGTAAGTGGTGACTGGGCCATGAGCAAAGGAGCGCATGCATCAAGTCTGCTACTGAGCACAGGATGAAGATATTCTGATAAACCAGTCTTATCTACAAGATCACAGGACTCCCTAATCTTATTTAGAAGACTATTTTGATGATATTTTAGAGGCAAAATAATACTTGAATGCAGAATTTAAAAATTTTTTTAAATAATTGCTTTTATAAATCTAAAGTAGACAATTCAGAAACATTGAAAGGTGTACATATTAAAAGCCAGGAAAGTGCAAGCAAGAAAAGTCCCACACAGAAAGAAAACGTAAGAGTTGGTCACATTTTAGGTTTCACTTAACTTCTCATTTGTGAAAGGTCAACTGTGTATTAGCTGAGCAAATATGTAGCATAAGAGAAATTAACCAGAAATGAACCAAGTCTCCTTTTTAGTAATAGGGTGTGCAGGATGTTTTTACACTTTATTACATGGTTATCAAGGTAAATAAAAATGCATTTTATTACATTACCAAATAACAGTAAATATTTCTTTAACTTCAAGGAATAAATGTTTAATCACATAACAAAACAATGACTCTGAAACAGAGCAAATGTTTGTGATTTTGATAAAAAAAAGGTTAAAAATAAAAATGAGGGGGCTTGGGCAGAAGTATTTTCAGGAAGGAGATGTGGAGCTCACAGTGCTGTGCGTTGGTGTTTGGAAACAAGTCTGGTGGAAGTGCTTAGGATTTCTTGCAAGTTCCGGTGGGATGGTTGTTGGGGGAACTGCTCTTTGGCAGGTGTATTCTCAGTATCACACATCTGTGGGCGGGTAGGGGTGGGAGCACCTGTGAACAACCTGCAAAGTGTTCTAGATATGCTCAAACTCGCCCGTCCACTGGTTGGCTAAGTCCTGCACTCAGTGACCGTCAGGGATCCTTGGGGGCAGGGGGAGCAGGGCTGGAGCAGTGCCTCTGTTTGTAGGACTGTGGTGAGATGGCCAGCTGGCCAAACCGAACCTGAACAGTGACAGATGAAGACAACGGATGTCCCACGCCAGGTGCAAGGTGTTACCACGCTATTCTCTGGGAATCTCTTGGGTTAGCCAGTCACAGATTGTAAATGTCTCAAATTCCACTTTCAAATTACTCTTAGGATTTTGTTGGCTGGCAATTCCCTAGGGAATTCAGAAGGCTCAGAAGACTGGGATTATACATTAGCAGTGATGTTTTCTCGGAACCCTCCTTAATGGAGTCTGGGAAGCTCTCTCATACAACAAGGCAATTGGCAAAATATGTTTTCTCATATTATCTGTGTTTTGTATATGTTTCCTTTACTGATACTTGATCCAGGAGGGACACTGAAATGTGCTCAAATACAAAAATTATATAAATATATATGTATATATATACATAAAATTTATATAACATATATTATATGAATAGTATATATTGTGTAAAAACTATATATTGTAATATATAGTATATATGTGATATATATATATATATATAAGTACAAATACCTCGAGATGCCTTATTAGGATAATAATCATCTCCTGGTAAGTAAGTGTGTCCTGATTCAGCAAAGACAGCATCATGAATGTAGATTAGTTAAGAATCTGAGTTAACTCCCTCTGGTTGCCAAGGTACCTCTCAGTTACTTGCATTTCTAAATACCAAACTACCAGGGGTACCTACTTTTTATTCCCTTAAGAAACTATCTTAAGAAAAGGCTGATAAATTTATGTTTTTCTGAATGACACGAAAACATCCAGCAATACCAAAAGACTTTTACAGAAGTATTTCAAGGGAGTTCAGTAAGATTTGTAATATGCAATGCAACCCATGCAGAGTATAATTTGACCATTCGGCAGAGAACAAAGAAATCCAAAATAATGTCTGGGGCTTTGAAAATAGAAATGAATATAATGATTAATGCTTTGTGAAACTTGGGGCACATTTTCCTCAAGAAGAATTATACATCTAGCCTCTATTATTATGATTTCAGTTTCTTATAATACTTTACATGGTAACAGCAGCCCTCTTACTCCAAACTCAGCCCTTTGGCTATATTCTGACAGTCTATTTGTGTTTTGATTTCATGAATAATGAATGACTGAAAGTAAGGAAGTATATGGCTTTCCTCACTCATGCGAAAAGTTTTAAAGTAAAATGTATTTTAACATAAATGCTACTCACTGTTTTTAAAAATCCAGGGGAATTAAAGTTAGGCACGATGGGAAATCCCTTTTCTGTTTTTTGTTTTGTTTTGTTTCAAGGAAGCTTGGCATAATAAAAAGAAAAATAAATGGAATCAGGAATCCCAGAATCTATTTTCCAGTGGGCGTTGGAAAAACCACCTTCAAAATGATCAGGTCTTTCTGGCCTTCCTGGATGCCTTCATGCACTTGGGTGTGAGGAGAGGTGTGTGCGGAAGATGGTGTCACAGTCTCCACTGATAGTGTGCTGGCGTGCTCAGGGTACCCAGGAGACCACAGGGTGGAAGAATCTGGGTTAGGATGCAGTGTTCTGATGACTTGCCCACCACCCGAGGGCCCATTCTTCACGGTGAAAATGATCAGTCCTTCAAGATGGAAACCGTCTTTCAAGTTGTAATCGGAGACAGAAAATTATTTTTATTATATGAACTCATCCCTCAGTGACAAAGCCTCACTGATGATTTTATTCCACTTCTAAATAAATGAACTTTAAGATTCACTTTTATTGCAAATTATACTTTCAAAAAAGTGACAGATGCGGGAACAGGGAACGACGTGGGGGGAAAAGGGTCTGTCAGACTGCTGCCTTTTAATTAGATACAATATGTGGGATGTGAAACATGCCAGTAATGTTAAATACGTGCCCATTTAGGATGGTGGAGAAAAGCCACAATTATATGTGATATCTTATTCTTAACTTCAGCAAACCCCCAACTGAGCTCCTATACACGGAGCAAGTTATAGACACTTGTCACTTTCCTTGTCTCTAAAGACAGTAACCACCTTCTGCATGGCTCCGGGTCGCTAGGCCATAAACACCATAAAAAGAGGTTGCTGCAGAGTTTGGAGCTGCCCGAGTGCTCAGAAAACAGCTGCTGGTTTGATTTGGCAGGAACCATGGTCCTCGAACTGGTAGACCTTCAGCATTCTCTGCAGTTGGCTAGGAAACCTTAAGACATTTCAGCCTTCGATGCCAAAGTGAACCACTTATTACTGCCATCTGATCACCTCTTGAGCCAAAAGCCTGGTGCCCTCTGAATCCTGGATGAGGCGGGCTCTTCTGATGCCACAGACTGGACATTTGGGGCTCACACACTCTCCATCACCAGTCCCAGAGTAACTCTGCTTTGATTCACACGCACTTAACCCATGCCCCCAAGAGACTTTCTACATGAAGGTGTGAATCGCTCCTACTTAGGCTTAGCCCCAAAGTCTTCTCAAATAAATCAATCTGACAGTTGTTTCTACAGAACTACGTTCAGAACTATGTTCAGAAATTTAAATTAAGTATCCATCCACACATCAATTGCATATTTAGGAAAAGTTTATACCACACCCTCCTTGGACAGGTGTAGTTTTCCAGTAACATAATTAAGTGCTTTAAGAAGTTCTACGGTAAATAAACTGGTTGGGTTCTTATTAAGCTAACATGGCCCATGATCCCTTAGCAACCCTCTCTTTATGGAGTAGACATTTATCTTACAAAAAATGAATTTTACATTTGGAGAAGCACAAATGTAAAATTTCTCCAAACATTATTTAGAATTAAATAAAAGCTAAAAATTCATTCTATGGTAATATTCTCAGGAAACAACATTTTTGTTTTACACATTATATGTAAAATTCACTTGAAGTACAAAATAAGCATCATTGTTTCTTTCTATTTGATGCAATTTTATGAAGTGACACTTCTGTATTTTATATACAAATGTAAAAGTTGTGAATAATTATGCTAAAGAAAGAGTTCTGTCTCAAAAGATAAATTCCTAAGTTTCTAGGATTGCTGTTTTTGTGAAGTGTCTTCATCCTCAGGCTACACTGATTTGACACCAGAGATATTTATGCTTGGTGACAATGGAAGAGTTTAGGAAAGCTCAGCCGTTTAGGGATTATATTTTGTTGGACAGTACAAATGTCCCTCCAAATCACCATGCATTTTGGTCCAAATTTTAGCTTAAAGTCTGCAAATCACTTTGTTCTGCTAACAGTTTTCAGTGTCTCTGTCCCCTCCTTTGGGCTGTTCATGGACCCTGTAGCCCTTCTTTTGGTTTGTGGCCAACTCAGTGTCCTTCCTTGGTTGCCAACATAACCAGTGGGTTTACTTCAGTTGGTCCAACTCCTTCCTCTGGTCTCCTCCTGCTCCTGTGCTCTGCTTCCCTCCGCTGCTGGAGTGTGCATTAGGCCAGGACACTGCATGCCCAATGCCATCCCATCTCAGCAAGCCCAGGTCTTTAGCCAGGTCTATGAATCATCAGGAGTCTTACCTTTCCCCTATGACTATACTTAACTTTTTAAAAAATTTTTTGTTTTGATTAGTTACACATGACAGTACAATGACCTTGACATATCGTACATTTAAAATATTTATTTATTTTGGTGCTGGAGATCCAACCCAGGGCCACAGGCACACAAGTGCTCTACCACCGAGTCACCTTCCAGGGCCTGGCCTACACTTAGAACAATCATCCTCTTGCCTCCAGCCCTTGACGGCCTCTCGCCAGGCCCTGGAGGAACCAGGTGTCTCTTTTCTTCCTGTCAATAGGGCCTTTGCCTTGGGAAACCGGCCATTGTAATCGTTGCTCTGGTAGTAAATCTCTTTAAAAATCCCTGGTGGATTTGTCCACCCAGAAGAGCCCTTCTCCACCACAAGGAGCCATCCTCTTAGTAATCAAGGGTAGTGCTCCACCTCCCCGTCTCTGTGGGAGGGCAGGGGCCTAACTTTGAAGGCACTTTCCTCCAAAATCACCTCCTTGAACATATGGTCAAGTTCACTTTTTCTTGAGGTAGAAACACTTGGTCCTGCTTCGAGAGCACTGACCACCACAGTATTCAACATTTTACTTGTTGTTGAGCTTAGATTTCATCTTTTTTCACTGGATGACAAGCGTTTTGCCAGTAGCATTTTGCCGGCATGGAGCTTTCTCTGACACCATATCCCTCGTGACTTGGATCAAGCTTTACATGGTTGACATTTAATAAATATATTTTTTGAATTGATGAGTAAAAGAAGATAGACGGGAAGGTGAAGATATTCTGTTCTCTGGTATTCATCAAGGAAAGCCCGTGGGAAGGTACTGATAAGGGGAGAGGGGAGAGAACAGACCACATCCCTAGTCTTACTGGGAATGAGTAGTGCTAACAGGCATTTTCTGAAGTCCAGTGGGTGAGGTGCATCTTGTATGCAAATGTTAATACCGTGTTGAGTTTTACTTTGTCCATGAATGAGAAATGGGGCCATACTTCCCTGATCCATGTTTCAGAATTCACTTAATTCTACCCAGGAAAACACTGAATTATCAACTGTCTTTTAGTAATTTTATCTTCATAAAAATGACACTTAAGAATTACCTGTAATAATATTTTTTAATATTTATGAATTAATTTATGAAACAAGAAATAAAACTGGTTTCAGAATGACCAAGACTATGAATATCTTGTAAGAGTGTTCTGTTATCTTACATTACTACTAGACCCTGGGCCTGACCCAAAGAAAATGTCTCTGGTGCCACTTACGTAGGAAAAGATCAGTTAGCTGATTTACCTCTCCTCTCGAACAATTAAGATACTCGTTTAAGAAAACACTTCAGAAGACTCGAATACTTTCTGTCTTCTGGATCTGAACTTACAGCTGTGAACATGAGCATCTGACCTCAGGCCTTCAGAACAAGACAAACATTCACCATCAACCGCTGACTTGAGGAGCTGCTCAAGTAAAGACCGGTAAAGACCGGTTGTCACTGTGTGCGTGAGTCACCACGAAATTCATCTTTAAAAAAGCAAAGTCTCAACCAAGGCAGTTCAAGGTGAGTCAGCCTCCCAGATACCCGAGTGTAGAGGCTGATCACACCACAGGTTTCATTTCCTTGACAAATTACAGATAAAGCCCACTCTCTGCCCATAAGATATATTCCTGTTATAATTTTAACTCACGAAGAGGTAATAAAACAGCTCTGACTTGTGACCTTAGAGTGAATTCTGATTTGGTCTCAACACTAACCCAGAGGGTACAGCACCTGAGGTCCTCTGCTGCACTACTGTGCAGGATTTTAAATGTCATGGAGCATTTACCTATGTGATGAGGACACAAAAGATGCCGGAAGAAACTGAGAAATCTGGCTTTCAGATCTTCTCTAGAATTGACTAGTTCATAATTCTAGACCCTGCTTCAACCTTCCTGCTTCAACCTTCAAAATATTGTAATTACTTTCATACCTGTACTTTATAAAATAAAAATTTATAGTTAATCTTTATTAGGGTGGGAAGTGTGGGGGCTTATATAGCATTATTCTTTAACAATGTTTGGAAAAAGCATATAAAGACGAAAAAGACATTATTCAATTGGATTAGTCGTAAGTCTTATAGCATCAAGTAAAAGAACATCCAAAACAATGTTTTTTTTTTTTTTTAATAGGCAAATTCCAAAGAAACTGGCTTGCAATGTATGTGATAAAGCAAACCAAAAGCCAGGATTCACGATAACACGAATGGCCAACAGAAATGACATTGTAAAGAAAAAATACACTTAGGAACCAGTTCATTAAAAAATCTGACCCCTACAATGAACCAGAAGGTGGTGCTTTCATGAAATTCACCCCTGGATAAGCTTTCCTTCAGTAACTGTAGGTGATGAAGTGGGATGGCCAAACGATTTTTTTTTTTTTAATGAAGAGTGACAACTTTGTTAATATGACAAAGTAATAACAAAGCCATCCTTTTTTCATTTTCTCTTAACATAAAAGAAGTAATGGATTACCACTGGTTTTCGATTACCAAGAGATGAAACTTGAAATACAATCCTGTTGCTAGCAGGTTTTATAAAAGTGGCTACAGAATCTTGCTATAGTAAAAATATGTTAGACACATCTATTTAAACTGATACGAGATAAAAATGAAAAAAATTACGATCATTTATTAAATTTGAGGGCGGTTTGTGAAGAGGTGACGATGAGGATGGTGCTGGTGAAATATCCTTGACTGCTACTCCAAGGACAGGTTTGGAGAAGGGGAAAGAACTTCAGGGGCCAGGGAAAGCTTAATAAGTTAACATCTGAATGTTTTCAGATTTATTAAGCATTACCACTTCCCAAGAAATGAAATAAAATTGCTCCTTATTCCACACGAAGAACACAGTTCATTAAGGATTTGCTAGGTGCCAGGGCTTCAGACCTACCATACCTAGTTGTCAACAGAACTCTAAATTATTCCTTTTCACAGAAAAAAAAAAAACCACGAGGCCAAAATGTAGGAAGCTTGGCGGTGGGGAGGACAGCCTCTGCACCCCTGTTCCCTGCATTTGCATCTGACTTTAGCACCGACTAGATACGGGGGTCACGACCTTACTGTGCTTATGTTTCATTACTTCTAAAATGGGAATAATAGCCTTCAGAGTGTTGTGGGCATTATTGTGAGATTTAAGTGTGTCCGCATGTGGAGCACAAGTGGGGATACAAAGCAACACTGAACAAATGCAGTGGAGGAACCCTCAGGAGAGGGATTTGGCAGTTTGTCTGGGGCCATGGAGTACGTATTGGGCTGAACTGGATCCACCTGTTTCCATTGCCCTACATTACCTACTTTCTTAAAAGAAACAATCATTTTCTTTAAAATTTGATTATAGATATTATGAACCAGTATCATTTAGACAACGGAACTTTCCAACTAATTATTCAGACAAAAGTTGAATTTTATCTTCCTACTTATGTTTTAGGAAGACTTTTCCATCTTTTGTCAACGTGCTTAAAAACAACTCTGAGCATAGAGCATGGAGTATCCACAATAATTACCAGAGTGGGAGTAGTACAATGCTCACTCCAACTTTAATGGGTGTATTTCTTTCACACAATCAGCGCGTGGTAGCGGTAGACACAAGCATGGTGTCTCCCAGTCAGGCACACTCCTATGAATCCTTATCTTCTGGGATTCCTAATGGGAACTGGTCTGGAGATGAGTAAGTTTTTAAAAGATTCCCATCCATATCCTCGGACCATAGTAACACTTTGTTGGGCCTCCAACATTCCCATCTCTGAATCTCAATTTTCTTTGTCATTATGCAACTTCCATCGAATACCACAAGTTCTCATTTAAAGAGACCATGGTGACCTGCGTTAAGTGGAATTTTATGTTGGCATCTGTCTCATTATTTATAAATAAATTCAGTACCATTTAGTGAGCCATAGCTACATTCTTAGTAGGAGTACATCTAAAAATAGATGAAAAATAGCTCAAAGCAAATGGCAACGGGATACTTAAAACACAAAGCACCATTGCTGTCTTCACTAGCACTTCTACTGGATCCGCCAAAGAAAATGCTTTTGGCTGCAGACATTTTTTTGGTGTATTCTGCTCAAGAAATAATAGTTATCCAAACAAACAGATCCTTCAGATGTCAATGTGATGTGCTTCCTTAATACAAATCTTCAATTCACAGGAGACAAAGGTTATCAGACTGTGAACTTATAATTTCCTAGTCTCTGTTTTTGCTCTTTATGGGGTTACAGAAAGTCATAAAAATAAGGTAATGAGTTTATAAGTTAGTAAGAATGTGCATGTCTGGAAAACAGAAAAAAAAAAAAACAGAAAGATTTCTTTTGAAAATTAAGTGGACATCCTGCCTGGTCTTTCTTAGCATGGTTATCAGGCACAGTGGGTGTTAACAGGTTTCTGGCTCTGGAATCCAGAAAAACTGAAAATCCAAATGTGAAAGTAACACTAAATCTGTCACTGTACCCAGACTATTTGAATCTAACAAAATTGTATCATTTTTGAATAAAATTAAATGCTTCCATAAAGCAAGTATGAGAATTATATTAGAATAAACTTTTAATTATATTATTTTTAAGCACTTTAAGATCATTTTCTCTCAGTCGACAGATTGGGAGAAAATTTTGGTTCATTACTCTTCTGAAATATAACTAATGTCCAGAATATAGAAAGAATGCAAAAAACTAAATACCAATAAAAATCAAATTATCTATTCAATAAATGGGCAAACTAAATAGACACTTCTCAAAAGAGGTACAAATGGCCAATAATTTTTATTGAAAATGGTTTAAATCTTTAATCATCTGGCAAAGACAAATAAAAACTAAACTGAGATTCTATCTAATGCCAGTTAGAATAGAACAAATAGCAATAAATACTAGTAAGGAGGTAGGGAATGTAAATTAGTATAGCCACTTTGGAAATCATATGAGGTTTCCTCAAAAAACTAAAAGTGGAACTACCATATACAGAATAGTGGTGATGTGTATGTTTGTACATTTATATTACATGATTTGATCAAATTCATTCTCTAATACCTCCTCTGGACCTCTCTTCAGAGAGCTATACCATTCTTCAGCATTCATCCAAAAGAAGTCAGAGCATACTTTAGTGATGCATATGTACCTATGTTTATTGCAGTACAATTCACAACAGCTAAATTATGGATTCAGTCTAGGTGTCCAATTGTGAAATCACCAAAAAATCTTCTACTACACTAGAACTATTTGAAACTAACATTCTTTTGTGTCTGTCAACAAATGAATGTATAAAGAAAATGTGTTATATACACATAATGCAGTTTTATTCAGCCATAAAGAAGAATTAAATCATGTCATTTGGAGGATAATTGGTAGAAATAGAAAACATCATGTTAAGTGCAATAAGCCAGACTCAGATAGTCAAAAGTGGTATGTTTCCTTTCTTATGTGGAAGCTAGAGAGGAAAAAAGTAAGAAAAACAAGGGATCTCATGAAGGTGGAGGACTGCCAGAAGTCCCACTTCTACGAGGGTAGAAGAAGGGGATCAGAGGGAGGGAAGAGGAGAGGAGAATGGATTTGATCAAATCATGTAATATAAATGTCCAAACATACACATCACCACTATTCTGTATAATTAATATAAACCAATTAAAAATTAAATCAAAAAATGGAAAAAAAAATAATGACAGCCATTGAATTACCCTAGTATTTGGTCCCTGGCTCTTACCAACTGCTTTCTTCTATTTAAATTTAAATTTTGAGTTGATGAATATTGGGGATATTTATGGGATACAATGTGATGTTTTGATGTATTTACACTGTGGAAATATTATATCGAGCTGATGAAATATTTATCACCACACATACTTAGCACTTTTTTGTAGTAAGATCATTTCAAATCCATTTTAAAGCAATTTTGATATTATTGTCTTTCTAAGAAAAAGATCATTTATCACTTTGAAACATGCTATAATAAGCAACAACTATTTTGGGGTACTGGATATTATCAAAGCATTGGCTTCTATGATTGAAGAATCAACTATTTTGGGCAAGGAAGATGTCTAAATAAACTTCACATCTCTCCCTGAAGCTATTTTCAAGAGAACCCTTGTACATTGTAACGGGAATATAAATTCCTATATCCATTATGAGGAACAGGATGGAGGCTCCTCAAATGAGCTAAAAAAGAGAACTACTATATGATTCAGCAATCCCACTCAGGTGGGTATCCATGGGAAATGATGTCAGTGTGTTGGAGAGAGAGACTTAAGCATGGACTGGTAATCTCAGGGGAGACCCTCCTAGTTTCCCATTTACTGCACTGAGCATCTCAGTTCCAACACTACTTTAACCACCAAGAACATCAATCCATTGCTTATCCAGACATATTTTCAAACTCAAACACCTGCTTCTAATCCACATTACCTCTCTATGCAGCCTGAATTCAAGAATCAACCATTACAATCTCTCTCATGATAGAATGAGCTTCTTGGACCCTTCTTCCCCTTGCTTCCGTAATGTGCTTGACATACAATACAGCAAAAATAAATAATACCTTCCTACACATTCTCTAGAGCTTAAAAAGGAAAAGAGAAGGAAATACTAGTGCACAGTATTAGTAGTGAGAAGAAAATTGATAAGCAAACAAAACCAAATAAAAATAACAAGATGAAAGGTGATAATAGCATCCACAGGGCACTTGCTGAGTCTCAGTCACTGTGCAGAGTGGCCAACAATTTCAGGGCTTTTGGCAGTTAACCTTTTAAACATATCAAAGACGAGCTTTGTGGAAATAAAGTAACTTTCTCCCAAACATCACGGAGAGTAGGAGACCAGGATTTGAACCATGCAATTGATGCCCACTTCATCATGCAGAGGAAACTGAAAACCAGGAAGAGCTGGTGGTGTTCCAGAAAACCCAAATTAGTAGAATGCGTTCAAATAGGTGTAGAGGACCTGAGTGACATCTGTAAACAAAGTGCCCTTCAAAATGGACTGGGCTAAGATGATTTCAGAGCAATGTAAAAGCAATATTTCATTTGTTATTTCAACTGTGCTAGAGCTCAAAAACAGGAACAGTTTGCAATTCTTTTATGTATCCTGATGCCAAACCTGGACTAGGAGAGCACAAAAAGTCCACAGATGCACCACACCTGGGAGTAGGATTATGCAATTCCTATGTGTTACAGAATTTTTTATTAAAAATAATCTTTCAATTCACTCTTGACTTTTAAAGATGATAATATTAACTACCACCTATCAATTGCTTAATATGGGCCAGCTTTGTTATTTTCACATTAAACATTCCTTACAACATTTCATGAGATGAAACTGCTATTGGTCCAGTTTTCAGAGAAAGAATCAGAAGCACAGAGATAATTTGAACACAGTCTGCTGGACTACAGTCTAGACCCTAACCTTGACCTCAAATAGTCAGTACCAGGAAATGTGTTATTGTAATATATCCTATTAATTGTTTAAAGGGAAAGAACCATGTAATTATTCTGATGGATACCAACTTAAATAAGCATGTATTTTTAAGAATATAGTTTAGCTATCTAAAATACAGCATGGTATAACCCTGTAATGATGCAAAATTAATAATTAGAGTCATGTTTATCAAAGAAAAAATTAACAAGTGCAATCTTGAGGAAAAAAGGCAACTTGCCAATGAATGGAGTATGATACAGTTATATAAATTTCATAAACTGCAAAACAATTAGCTATCACTTTTAGTAATACTTGTAAATGTGAAAGTTGTATAAACTACAAATATCTACAAAACAAAACATTCAAAGTGTTGTATTACAGTTTTAGTGACTGATGTAATTGTAACAAAAGCAAGAATCATGTATGTATACTGTGCTGTATTTATTTCATAAGGTGATTAGTAGGTTCATAAGTATTTGTAATATTTATTATCTATGCATGATACTTAGTAATTCCTAAAATAACAAAATAAATACATACTAGTTAATTTCTAGAATACAAAAATATAAAATAAATATAACTGGCATCCCCATTAGAAAACAGAATCATTGAGATGAATTTTCAGGACTTCATGTTTTATGACAAATTTGTACATTTGTGTGCACACATGGGTTTGAGTATATGTGTATGCATTCATGTATGTTTGAAGACATCTCTAATAAAATGCAAAAAAAGGGGGCTGGACTTGTGGCTCTGTAGTTAAGTGCCCCTGGTTCAATCCCTGACAACCCTTCAAAAAATATATGGGGTATCTTTATGGTATATGTACTGCAAACTCTAGTTTTCACTGGATGTAATATGTATCTTTTCACACTAACAAATACAAATTTACATCATCAGTTTAAGTTGCTGCAAAAATACTTTTTTGACATCATTGACAAACTGATGAAAAAGTAGGTCATCAACTTTTCTATTCTATTAAAAAGCACTTGGATGATCGTCCTCACACAGGAATTTGTCTGTTTTCTGACTTTTACCCACTGTGCTTCTTTACTTGTGATTTTGGTCCTCTTTGCTGGTAAATCCACATTTTAGAAGTTGCACGTGGGGATGCGAAGGGGCATTTGGTGCTGAAAGTGAGTGACAAGATTCTGGTTCGTTTCACATGGGTCTTCAGCTTGGTTGTCCAGAACCAGGAAGGTACTGTGAAGACAACAGCCCAGCCAGGGGAGGGGCGTTTTCCAGGAGCAGAGGCCCAAGGCCCTCTGTGGAGCCTGCAGTCCTGCTGTTGAAGTGCACATCTGTCCCACGGTCATCTCAGAGGGGCCTCAGAGCCCGGCGTGCCCTCTTAAAAACATTCTCCATGTTTCAGCTTCCCTTCTGTGGCACCTCTCCCCCCGCCGGCTCAAAGCTGAATTATGCATTTTACCCACTTGTTATATTTTACTTGGAACTTTGAAGTTTGTGCTTTGTGAATTGTTCATGTATAACACTGGCTGTAATTTTAGAGAAAAGTCTATGATTTTGATAATCAGAAAAAAGTTATTTTTATTTTTTCAAAAAAGGAATTGATTTGTCCCGTTTATGTTCAAAACAAAGTTCAAACTCTTGATGATTTCTTAGCTGCTTCCACACTTTGGTCTTTTTTTTTTTTTTTTTTTGATTGTTTGTTTCAAAATGATTCCATTAAAACAAAGAGGATTTTCAGAGTTTCTTATTTGCCATTATTCATGGAATGAATGCCTTTTTCTATCCACCTACTTAGTGAAACCCAAAATTGTATACCAATGACAGGTAGTTAAGAAATTATTAAATTTTTCATGTTCTTGTGTGTGTGTGTGTGTGTGTGTGTGTCTGTGTGTGTGTATGTGTATACACATACACATATATTTTCAGGACTGAGAATTGAACCCAGGGCCGCTCTACCACTAAGTCATATCCCCCAATTTTTTATTTTTTATTTTGAGGGAAAGTCTCATGAAGTTGCTCAAGCTGACCTTGAACTTGAGATCCTTCTGCCTTCTCCTTCCAAGTCACTGATTATAAGCATGTACTACCATGACCAGTTTTAACTTTTTTATTAATTAAATTTTTAAAGTGACACATAAAACAAGTACATAATAATAGGTGCTAGATACATATTTGTCTATATATGAATATTTTAATTATTTTATATATAAACGTTTGAAATAAAAATGTTTGAATATATATATATATATACATTTCCAACACTGCAAATATATATATGTACATGTGTGTATGTGGGTGTGTGTGTGTGGGTGTGTAACTTGAAAAATAAAATAATTTCTTAACAATCTATCATTTGTATAAAATTTTTGGTTTCAGTAGGTAGGTAGATAGAAAAAGGCATTCATTCCATGAATAATGGCAAATAAGAAATTCTGAAATTCCTCTTTGTTTTTAAAGGAATCATTTTGAAAAAGAAAGACCAAGGTGCGAAAGCAGCTAAGAAGTCTTCAAGAGTTTGAACTTTGTTTTTAGCCAAGGGCAAACATTTTCAATATCCTATCTTCTGGCTTTTTGTACAGTAGATTGTTGTTATCTGTAGTCACCCAAGTGTGCAATGGTGACACCAGACTTCTTGCTCCTGACTGTAACTCAGCAACCATTGATCAATGTTTTAAAACTTGATTTGGAAGAGCTCTATACTGTTTTCCTAGGACAGCCAGCACAAATTATCACAAACTGGATAGTTTAAGGCAACAAAGATCTAGCTGCTCACAGTTCTGTAGATGAGTCCTAAGTCATTGTCAGTGTCAGTGTCTCCTGGAGGCTGAAGGGGATCTGCTGCTGGCTCCCTCCCAGCTCCTGGTGGCCTTGGCAACGCTAGGGTTCCCTGGTTGCAGCTCCATCTTTCCATTCTCTGCCTCCCTCTCCACAAACCTTTTTCCAGGTCTCCTCTGTGTATGTCTGTATCCCAAAGTCTCCCTCTTTCCTCATAAATACAACAGTAGAGTTGACATTGGTGCAGGCCCATCTCATCTTTACTTGATTAGATGTGCACAGGTCCCCATTTCAGAATAAGGTCACCTGTATGACAGGCGCTGGGGTTAGGACTTGAATATGCAATTTTTTTAGGATAAACTAATCAATTCACTGCAAATTCTTTTTATGCTACTGTTCTGTTTTGTGCTAGCAGAGCACTATGCATTTTTAAGTTATCTTCTGATCTGTTTGTAGTGAATCTTTTGTTTTTAACCAATGGACGGAAATGTACAGGACAAGTTGACAAAAAAAATTTTTAAAAGTTCAGTCTTAAAGCCTTTTGCACTACTAAATATTATGTGCACTGTTTTCTAAAAAGTTCAAAAAAATATTACATATTCTTATTAGTTCATTAAGATGGATGGAACTTTAATAAACACACTCAATATTTTCTAAGTCCTTATCAGCCTTTAAATGAAAGGAATTTTTTTTTCTGCAGAAAAACATTCAAATCACTTTTCTGCTTCAAAGATTTCAAAAAGTCTGGCACCCAATTATAGAAGGCTTGACTTCTCAGGAAAAAAAACACAATTCTGTATACAATAGTAACATATGGTATTGTATGGAATGGCACATCAAAGGTATTATACTTCATGTAAATCATAAAAATAAAGCATAAGTGCATTTTCTTAATGTATAAAATAAGAACTGAGAAAAACAATGCTTCCCCATTGGCCATTTTCAAACTAACAGTGTGTGCTTATCGTCCATAAAACCTAAAAAAACAGTTTCTAGACTCTTGCACAATAGTAGTCCTAAAATCACTTTCTGAGTTTGGCTGCCGATGGCAAATCTTGGCTGGCCTAGTGACAGGTCACAGGGTCAGGGAAGGCTTCCCTGTGGGAAGGGCAGCTTGGTGGCTGTGCTGGGACCACAGAGTCAGGAGGTGACAGCTTCCTTTAGTATCCGAGTACAGAAGCAGGCACACCAACTAGACAGGCTGAAACCTGAAAAGTAAACCACTGGAGTTTGGGGCAGAAAGGAGATTTTCAGGATATGTAATAGACTTCACTCTCAAGCTGCTAATTTTTTTTTTTTTTTTTTTTTTTTTTTTTTAAAGAGAGAGTGAGAGAGAGAGGGGGACAGAGAGAGAGAGAGAGAATTTTAACATTTATTTATTTTTTCTTAGTTCTTGGCGGACACAACATCTTTGTTGGTATGTGGTGCTGCTGAGGATCGAACCCGGGCCGCACGCATGCTAGGCGAGCGCGCTACCGCTTGAGCCACATCCCCAGCCCCCATCAAGCTGCTAATTTCTAAAGCACTTTAGTCTTTAGTTGGAGAGTGAACCAGGATGCATCGATAGTTTAGGTACTACACTTGTTCGAAATTGTTCATTAGCCTCTGTATTTTCTTCTCACAGCAAATTAGTTCTCTCTTCTTTTTAATATCCTAACCCCCTCTCAGCCATACTTGTTCTTAGGTGGAATCAACGCACCTCAGTAGTGATTTTGGTGCTGGGCATGGGCTCCTGTCCGCTGAACCTACCCATTTCACAGACATCCTAGACACTCAGGAAAAACCTTGTAGCACACTTTGCTCAAATCATTTCTGTCTCTGATTTAATTCTCATCACAACCAGAGAGAACCATGCCCAAATTTTACCAAAATAATTTAAATTTTGCATGAGAAGGAGCGACAGAAAGTTGGTGTTTTTCTCTAATGCGAGTCTGTGAAGAGCATCGTCACAGATTCAAAGTCTCGGCCCTTGTTGCTGCTACATGCATGACACTTTCTCTGCAGAGTTAGCTTCAGAATCCCAACACGTTTTGGATCACAGAAGCCCACTACATTCTGTTTTTAATAAATTCTTCCACCTCTCTTAGCCGAGTAGCTAAGAAGCAGATGGTCATAAACCAGCATTTCTATTCCATGATGGCTGAGTCAGCTAGAAATAGAAGTTGCTCCAACTTTGTCCAAGTTGTCTTCTGTACTGAACAGTCAGTAAGCCAAAATGTCCCCCTTTCCTCCCAGAGCAATGGACTGCTCAAAAAAGCACTGGACTGATGTCATTGGAAACGGAAGTCTCGTGTTTACCCCAAACCCTGCGACTCTGGGCAGGAGCACTGAGGATTTTTCTAATGTCACATTCTAATCTGGCCTTTTACGTGTAATAAAATCAACTTCCTCCTTTGTCCTAGATATCTACAAGCCGTTATTTTGTGTTATACTTTTGCGTTATACATTCTAAATTTGCAATAGCTTGACATATTTGACTGTGCAACTGGTTTAACATAATGAAACTCTATTGTTCTATCGCCTAACTTTTTGTTAAGCCAGTTCTATTATCAAAAACATAAAAACGTTCTGTGATCTGGGATGAGTATCTGAAATACAGAAGCTTTACAGAAGGGACCCTTGCCCTATTCTGCTTTTATGCAGACAGTCTTTCTAAAATTAAGCATTCTACACAGTTCAAGAGGGAAGATCTTAAGAGTTCTTGACACACAAAAGAAAAAGAAGAAGAAAAAAGAAAATGATAACTATGTGAGGTGACATGGGTCAGGGGGATGATGATTTTATAATGTAATATACTCCAAAGCATCATACTGTGGAACTTAAATACGGGTAAATTTCTCTTGTCAACAGTCCCTTAATAAAGCTTAGAAATGCTAATCAACAGGAAGGTAGAGTTGCATGCCTATCAACTTTATTCTGAATCTGTGGATCTGGGACAGCATCTTTTCTAGATGATGTAAAGCATGAGAAGCAGAAAACTAAAGAGAATCTTCTGAAAAAGTGTTTCTAAGGAAAAAAGGAATAATAAGATAATAACACATCTTACTGAATACTGTAAATCATCTTAGGGAAAAGGTGTCATTTTAGAAACCAATGTTCTTCACGGAGCGTGGAAACTGGCAGAGCAGAGGTGTCTGGGGCAGAGTGTGTGAGGCCCAGAGTCAGGGAGCAGTGGGGGCTGGAACAAAGTCTCCATGCAAGATGAGGAAGCAGGAAGCAGGAGACAGTGGTGCCCCAAATGGAAGGACGTGGACATTGGCAGGATGAAGAGTGGGGCTGAGGCTTGGGAGGCAGAGACGGCAGCGCCCCCCCAAGGCTTCCATGTTGGGAGAGGAGCAGGACACACACAGGCAGAGCCTCCACGCTCATAAAACATGCACAGCCACCCAGGCACACACTGAGGATTAGTTTTCTTGTTGTTTGGTATTACTAGTTTCTTTTTACCACGTCCGAATTATACCAAAGAGGCTCTCACGTAACTTTCTAATCCTTTTTTTTCTTTACAACTTGAAAATACATCATGGATAACCTCATAATAATACAGATCTGATTTGTTTAAAGTTGATTGATAGAATTGCAGATTCATATAAATAGAACATACTAATACAGAGATTGAGATAGCCTGGGTACACTTTGTCCAGTTTTCCTCCCGGCACTCTGCCCATGGTAGTATTTTGTAACATTGTAGTATCATGTCACAACACTGTATTTCCATAGAGCACTGACCAGTCTTATTCAGATTTCCCCAGTTCTACATATGTATGTGTGTGTAAATTCTATATAATCTATCACTTGGGGGGTTTCTGTTTGTACTGCCACAATCAAAGTACTGCATTACTCAGATTCCAGGTCACATTACCATTTTACCATGATACACCTCTCCCGTCCCCATGCCTCCAACCCCACTCTTAACCTGTCTCAATTACCAATATGTTCTCCATTTCTAAAATTGTCATTTCACAGATATTAAACAAAAGGAGTCACATGATACTAGACTTTTGAGATCAGCTTTTTATTTTCACTTAGTATAATACCCTCAAGATTTATCCAAATTGCTGAATGTACTAATAGTTATTCCCCCTGTGGAGTATTCTATGGCATGATGTACGCTGTCTGTAGAAGGACTTGTGGGTTCTTTCCAGCTTTAGGCTCTTTGAATAAATCTGCTGTGAACATTCACACACAGGTTGTATATGTATGTGTGCATTTTCATTTTTTTTCCTAGGATAAATGCCCAAGAGTGCAATTACTGGCTTGAATGGTCATTGCATGCTTAATTTTATGAGTCTGCCAAACATTTTGTTTTTTCAGAATGATTGCAATGTTTTGAATTCCCACAGCAGTGCACAGCAAATCTGGTTTCTCTGTGCCTTGAGAAGTCCATGGTTCAGCTGTGTTTTTTTCTTCTTACATTTGCCTATGGTATAGGTGCACCACTCTGAACTTCCTGGAGGTTTAGTTTGTATTTATTGGTACTAACTTAAGTTTTAAAATTGGACACATTTATGCCCCTGTTCACACATGAATGATTTCATATGAATAGAATAAATTACATGCTTGCTTTTTTTGTTATTTATTTTATTTTGTTTCTTTCCCTCTTTTATTTGCATTTTTCCCCAAAAATCTTTTTCATACAGCTCATCATCATGTTCTCTCACCCTGGTAAAATTGCTAAAGCTCTCTCTCTCTCTGTTTTCTTTACAATATGTGATTATCTCACATATACTTTCTGATAGTTGCTGTTATGGTTTGGAGATGAGGTGTTCCCCAAAAGCTCATGTGTGAGACATTGCAATAATTTTCAGGAGTGAAATGATTAGGTTGTGAGATGTGTAAACTAATCAGTGGATTAATCCACTGATATGGATTACTGGGTGGCTACTGTAGGCAGGTAGGTTGTGGCTGGAGGAAGCAGGGTAGTAGGGGGTACATTTTGTCCTTGCTGGGTGGAGCTCACTCTTTTTACTTCCTGCTTGCCATGTCCTGAGCTGATTCTTCCACCTCGCCCTTCTGCCACAGTGTTCTGCCTCATGTTGGGCCCAGAGCTGTGGAATCCTCAGACCATGAACTGACCCTCTGAAACCATGGGCCAAAATGAACTTTTCCACCTCTAAATTGTTCTTGTCAAGTCTTTTGGTCACGATGACAAAAATGCTAACTAAAACAGTTGCTTTGCATGTAAAACTATTTCTAATGAGCACATATTTCTTGATAAGGATATACCATTGTTTATTCAACTATTCACTTTATAGGTACTTATTTCCATTTTTCCATTATACATTGTGTACTTAAACCACATCCTCATGTGCTGGCATGTATGTTTATGTGGGATATGGTCCCAAAGTGTGTGTGTGTGTGTGTGTGTGTGTGTGTGTGTGTGTATACACTAAATATATATATATATATATATATATGTATATATATGTGTGTGTATATATATATACTAAAATACATATACATACACTAAAATATATATAAATATATAAATACTAAATATATAAGATTAAATATATAAATATATACACTAAATATATATACTAATATATAATATATATAACATATAATATATAACATAATAAGTATGATATATTAGATATAATATACATATTATATATATATATATATATATATTTGCCATTTTCCCTGAAAAAATAATTAATACAATTCATGCTCCATCTAGCCATATGAGAACACACTCTTCTCTGCATCTTCATTGGAAATTAGTGTGAGGACTCTGTTCTCTACTGTCCTGAAGCAGCTGGTTTGATGGAATAATGGAATGGACTTTTGGAAGATGCAGTTCCAGGGCCTGCTAGATGGCAATACAGTGAGGCCTGGGGCAAGGTTCTCCAGAAGTGTCTATCCTCTACGTCAGCATCCACTATATGGTACTGCTCTCCCATTGCAAGAATTCATGGGTCCAGGAACCAAGGGGTGGAGACAGGGATGGCACCACTCCCTACCACCCCTAGTGACCCACTAGGAAAGCTTTTGCTTCCTGTTCCTGTAACCTGATGCTCTGCTGGCCTAGACATCTTAGATCCAGAGAGAAGAACGCTTCTTCTGGGGGGTACAACAGAGATTTCACTGAACTGGAAGTTAAGACTCCCCCTCGCCACTTTGTGCTCCTCGTACCTCTGAGTCAACAGGCTACGAAGGGAGTTATGGCATCAGCAGGGGTGACTGATCCAGATTACAGGCAGGTTACAAAGTCATCTTTGTCCCCAAGGGGTTCAAGAACTCTTTTGTGATGATGCAATTGTAGTTTCTTCCTCAGTGGCATTCCAGATGAGCCGTTGGCTCACTTGCAATTGAGGAGGTGAAGATTCAGTTACTATGGATTCTAATATCCAATTTTCTTTAGTAAACTTAAATCCTTTAAAATGCATTGCACTTTTATTATACTTAATCTAATTCATTGATATATATTTTATGTCAGTTCCACATTAATTTTTTTAAAAAAATATTTCTTATTTTGATATAGCATCAGTTGTAAAGCATTACTGCTTAGATAATATGGATGTTGTGTGCCCATTTTCTCTGTTATTAAGTCTTACATTCATTATGTTATTGACACCTTACTTTCGCTATGTGCATTTGCTAACGTTGATGAAACGATGTTGATACATTCTTATTAATTAGTGGTCCTAATTGATGATTTATTAAGGTCTCCTCACTCCTCACTGACGTGTCCTCGGTTTTGTCCCGTGGCCCTTTTTTCTGTTTCTGGGTCTCATTTAGGATGCCACTTACGTTTTCTCCTCATGACTCCTTTTGCTCCTCTTGGATGTGACAGTTTCTCAGACTTTCAGATTTTGTCAACCTTCAAGGTTTTGAAGAGTACTGGTCGGGCACCTTGTAGAATGCCCCTCAGTTTGGATTTGTGTGATGTTTTTCTCATGGTTACACTGAGTTGTGGGTTGCTGGGAGGAAGGTGATGAGGTCAAGTGCTGTGCTGATGGGGACCTTGACCGTGGCTGAGGTGGTCTCTGACAGCTTCCCTACCGTCTGGTCTAGCTCTTCTCTCTCCCCCACCCCTTTCTATGCTCTTTCCTTTGGAAGGAAGTCACCTGGGCAGCTCACAGTCACAGAGTGGGGAGTCGTGCATCACTCCTGAGGACAGGGCCTCTGCATGAATTATTTGGAATTTTCCTATGGGACATTTGTCTATCTGCTCCCATTATTTACTTATTCAGTTAATTACTTATATTAGCATGGACTCATTCCCCGATTCCTGTTATTAGAAACCAAGACCTGGATGCTATGTATAATCAAATTTTATTTAAAAATTCTTGATCTTTATAGCCTTTCTATAAATTGTTCAAATGCACTTGTTAACTTGACCCAGGGAGGAGTGGGTTTCGTCTGTGCTGAGCTGTATGTAAAGATACAATGCTCAGACCGCAGCACCAGGACTGGAGGGGCTGGTGCCACCTGCTGCAATGACACTCTCTGGAGACCCAGGTGCTCTGTGATGTGGAGTTCAATGACATTCTTCCAGTCACCATTGAGAATTCCAAACACTACATGTTGAAGTTGAGGCCGAGTCCTGCTGACCTTGAGTTACGTGCACAGGAACTTCTTATGTACCAACATCAATATCTTATGGAAGTGAATGTTTCTAGTCTGGGTTCTTGGGATGATAAAAATAATATATCTTCACTGAAATTACTTTAAGTGTCAGAATGGAAGTAAGAGCCTGTTTTTATTTGATGCACTGGTAGATACTTTGTGTCCCATAAAGGAGAGGAAATTCAGGTGATACCTGGAAAAATGCCATGGAGCAGCAGGGGTATGTATTCAGGAGGAGATGGTGTGTGTGTGTGTGTGCATTCTCCCCAACTTTATAGAAAATAAAAAATTAAAAGAGGGCAGTTTCCATGTTAATCTCAAACTTGGTTTTTTAAAAAAAGTGATAGGAATTTAAATAAAGAATGGATTATAGCTGTTTAAATCAGAAAAGCCATCTGGGTAAATGTAAAATTGCATTAAATAATGTTTCCACTATAATCTCAGTAAAAAATTCACAATATAAAAGGCAATCTATTGAATGTTTAAGTAACTAAATAAACACAAATTAGGCCAGTGTCTCTCTAAAGAATATCTAAATAAGATTGTTACTTAAAAAACATAATTAAATATCATTCTTTCCAAAAATAACAGACTCCAGTTGCACTTATACATGCAGAACATTGCTCACTATGATTTCAAAAAAGTCAAACCATCGTGAAAAATAACAATTAAATTAATGAAAATCATTTTTATCGTGTTTTTGAAAACTAATTTTCTGGCTGTTATTAATTTAATAAGAGACATTAACATTATATATTTAAGAGCTCAGAGAAAATTGAAGTGACTAGACTGTTTTAAGACAGTGAACAAGAAGGTAAAAATATTTTGGGATAACAATATATCAATAAGGCTGAGACGGGTACTGTTACAAGACGGGGATTTATAGTACCAATCTCAGACATCTCTGTACCTCCAAAAAGTCTGTTTTGAAGGATGATATATGGTCAGATGGCAAATGAAGAAGGACTGATGAATAAAGGCATCCAAGGAAAGAAGGGCACTTTGACGCATTCCAGGTCAGCCAGGAAGACTAAGGTCAGCTCAGATGAGGGGTGTGAGCAGTCTCAGTCACGCACAGTGACATCAGCAGCTTTAGAATAATATGACTTAGCAGTAATTAGACCGACCTATCAACTTTCTATAAACCAGAAATTTCATTTTTTTAAAAAAAAATTAAGAATCTTCTCCTAAGATTACATAACCATTTTAAATTCACATATTTCGAGCCCTTCATATTTTTGGGAACATGCATTATAAAGCAAATACATTGTTTCTTTGAGCAAAATCTTTGAAAAGCATTGTCAACTCATACATGACATGAAGAATATATTGCAAGTTCAAATTAAAAAGTTCTGCATCTCACCACTGTCGGAGTGCTTTATAAACCGGCATGTTGAAATTCAATCTGAAATGTACTTATTTGCGGTACCAAGAACCAGTGAAAGCAGCACACTGCCCAAATTCTGTTCTGCAATGTTTGGGGAGTTAGGCTGAGTTTGCCAGGCTTTTGTACAGTGGCATTATTATTGCCCTACAAAATACCTGCAGCTACGTTCTGCAAAAACCTGGATACTAATCACATGCTCACTCACTCAACATCGCCCTAAATAATTTCATTATTTACTTAATTCTCAAAGCTTGAATGGAAACTGTGCCAGAGTTCTCAGACCACCTGAGAGAAGGCACAGAGAGATAACAATAAGTACCCAAAACACCTGGAGAAATCAGTATGTTGAACTTTCGACTAACATCCTCCACTGCCCTCTCATTACAATGAGCCATCCAATCCAGACACCGCATCTTCATCTGCCTGGGTCATTGTCTCAGAAGCCGCTCCATGTCCTCAAGCTGTAGATGGGCCTGTAATGGCTTACCTGACTCACAGGCAAATGTCTTTGACGTTTCGTCATGAAAGATAATGGCCACTGCATGCTTCTTTGTCTCTCGAGGCAGCCTGGTTATGTTTTTGATGTTGTGTAGTTCAGTTACCTTGAAAGAAAAAAAAAAAAAACATTTTTAACTTAATGTTCTGAATACATTCTATACTGGAGAGCTAAACACAAGGATCAGGTATCACTGCCTCACACCACTTCCCAGGGGATTATTGTGCTAATTTTTAATTAACTATAGTCAAAAACAATAAGGAAGAAACACCATGTCTTCCCTTGGGCACTCAATTTTGGTCACAGTTCATATTGTTTGCTGCATTTTGAAATAGTCTAAAAACTATGTAGGATTGCCTCATGGACTCAATGTTTTCAGTAAAGTGGCACGCCCAGGAGACCATAGCAGCTGTGGTGCACAAGCATTCTCATTAAGATCTGTTAAAGGTTGACTACATTCAGTATCTCCTCTGTCTCCTAAGTCCCACAATGATAGCACTCTGACACCTGTCCATCAGTGAGGTGGCTCCAAAATTTTGAGTAACTAACCTTCAACAATGGATCTGCTTATCAGGAAAACGCAGTGTTTGTGGACCCCATGAATCGTTTCCCTCACCACAGTTCATCTGGGATTTATGAACCTAGGTTAATGATGTTTTATTCATTTAGAAATGAATAAAGAATGCATTTATCTAGTTTACTTCTTGACTTTTTATTGGTACATGTTATGCTACAAGTTAAGATTCTTTTATTTTTCCTCACAAGCAATAAAAATGGCCAAATGCTTCTTCAAATTCTCTGCAACACAACATTGCAATAATTATGTTTGGGTTAATTTTTTTTTCTAAATTATATTGCAACATGCTGAATTTTTAAAATTTTAACTTAAAAGGTTTCCTGTTCCTGGATCAGTATTGTTAGCAGAAAGTAAGCAGAATTAACTAACATAATAATACCCATTAATATTTTTTATGACATTTTATGGTGTCATATCTATGATCCTGTGGGAACCTATAATAAATTATCTTTTGACTATGCTTTAATTTCTTCTCTCAAAATATGGAATTTTCAACATTGCTTTTGAGTGTTATTTTGCTGATTAATATTTTGATAAGCATAGAACTAAGTAAATAATAAGTTAACTTTTTGACCATCTATCTGCACATACACACACACACACACACACACACAACATTTATATGTATACTCATCTCTCAGTATTTGTGGGGAATTTGTTCAGCTTTCCCACTCCTGTTGATTCCAAAATCAAGGAATACACAAATCCGTCATATAAAATTGCATATTATTTGCACATAACCTACATAGATTCTCCCATATAACTTAATTAAGCTTCAGATTACTTATAGCTAATGTGATGTGAATGGTACATACATAATTATCATATCATATAATTTAGGGAATAGCTATAGAAAAAATCTGTGCATATTTAGTACAAACACAATTTTCCAAGTAGTTTTGATCCATGGTCTGATTTCAAGAAGTGAGGAACCTGTGGATATGAGAAGTTGACTGTATGTGAGAGTGTATGTACATAGCTATGTTATATATATTTGAAGACACAAATGTACATATGTGTAGATTTATATATAGTAATTTATCATCAATAGCATCTAATGCTATAAGAATTTAGTTAGCACTTATAACTGTATTTCACATTGCAGGAAGTGAATTAGACAGGAAAACATCAATAATAAAAGTCACAGGCAAGAAAGAACAAATTGAAGCATTAGTACATATGGAAATGGGCACATGCTATCTTGTTTGTAACATTATCCCAAAAAGAAGATCAGGAGAAGGACTTTGAAATTGCAGAAAGTCAGTTTTTATTTGTTTTATGTAATCTATAATCTCACTTTTTAGAATTATTGAGTTTTTGTCTCATTTGATAATCACAAGTTTGTTTGCAAAAAAAAAGTATATTCTCTGTAATTTTTTCAACTTAGTCTGTCAAATACTAAAAAAAAGAATGCTAAATTTCCTATGAAATGTTGTGTTTTCCTCAATTTATCAGTGTATTTCCACTGAATCATTCTCATAGTAATGGTACTCAATATTTTGTAAATGCAATAGCTAAGATATTTAACTTGCTGCAGTGCATTCCTTTCTTGTCATTGCAAACCTTCACATATAAAGTAATAAATCACACACACTAGCACATCCATGCACATACACCAACATTACACTGGCTAGGAATTTCAGAGGCCTGCACTGGAGCTCCTGCTGTACTTGATCCCATTATGCATTAACCCCATGCGAAAACATAAAATGAAAAGAAATATTTTTTAAGCCCGTTGATTCCATAATGTGAATTCAACTTTCGTTTCAGGATTCTGGTCAAAACAGCTGGCATCATTGCTTTCGCAGAACACTTAGAGACAAGGTTTGTCATTTGGGTATGGATGATTATTATAACCATGAATATAAGATCATCTGTTAGCACCAGTGTGTGCCAGGTCTCTGCATGACCCGATCTGGAGGAACTTCAGAACAAGATTTTGGCCCCAAGTGGAAGAGCTGATACGTGTAGTAATTTTTTTTTCTACTGTGTTTAGAATAGACACATCACTACCCCTAGAAATGACCCCTGCTGGTAGTTAGAATATTCAGGATTTTGAGCTTTCTCTTTACATTAGACCCAATATATATTTTTCTCACAATTTTCCCAAAACCCTGAAGAGTTGATATTAGCATGGATATTTGTTACAGATAAGAAAGCTGGTGATTGGAGGAAGTAACAGCCCCATCATTGGTCAACTTAAGAGAGACCTGTAGCCAGTGCTGACTCCACCTGCTTCATTTCTTGAGTAGTTGGGTCTCTGTAGTGGACCTAATGTGAGAATTCTCTTTGACAAGGGTAGCAGTTTTGACTTGCTTGAGCAGTGATCAATGCTTTCACTGTATCATGCAAACTTTAACTGCACGTGAGGGTTACTGTTGAAGAGAAAATACACATTTCCACTCAGAATTTACAATGCTCCGCTATACTCACAATTATTAAGTAGTGTTCTAAGTAATGGGAAATGTACAGATGTATTTCACGTATTTAAAAACGTTTGATCTTCATTTTGGAAGCTGGTACCTCTGATATCAATCAGGATGGGATAGTATTGAAGTAGTTAAAATGAACAATTCATGACCCCAAATTTCACTCATATCATATAATACATTATATTCAAAGAAAAATTATGTGCTACCGCTTTAGGAGCTTGTTGTTACTTGTCACCTATTTTTCCCAAATCTTTAGTGACCTGGATTTGTGACCTCATTCAGGGTTGCTGTTCAGGCACCTGGAGCAGTCCTCTTGCTGTGTCACATTGGAGTTAGAGTTCTGTCACATGCCTCAAAAATTAGTTTTAATCTGCACCTTATTTATATTTGTTTCTCTCTTGTAACAATCTCTTCTAAGATTATCATGTGAAATTCTGAAGTTTCTGAAGATTAATACACTGGAGAGAAAGACAAAGTCTAACTTTTGAATGTCTAAATGATTAAATAATCGATTCAAGTAATATTAATGCCAAATTTTACTCCAACATAGTTTATCGAAGTAATATTTAAAAGTCAGACAATATTGTCAAATGATAATCTTACCTGAACAAAGTAGAATCTCAAAACAATGAATATTTCATGTTGCTTTGGAACACAAAAGTGATAGACTTTATATAAAGTTATATATTATATAAAATATCTTGCAGTGGCAAACAATATCATGAAACCATTTATAATCTTACCCAGGGGCCTTTTCCAAATATTTTTATTCAACAATATCAGAGTTTATTAGAGTAAGTATTGTGGATTTTGCATTTTTTGTGGTCTCATATCAAAAATCAACAGCATATGTTTGAAATATGATATGTCAAGAGCTTTGTAATGTTTTGAACAACCAATAATAAAAAAAAAATCAACAGCATAAACTGATGGACAGGCGGGGGAAACATGGCAGGCACCAGAGGTCCAGCATCCTCTACCTTCAGCCTCAGGTGCTCTGACAGAGGCGCCCCGACAGAGGCGCCCCAAGTCCTTGCTCGCCTGTGGGACTCATTCACACTGAGCATGTCATGGCCTCTCCAGGCAGATGCTGCTTCTCTGGTTTCCAGAATCATGTGGGTTTTAGTTATCGATCAACAGTGTGATGCTGTCATCTCTTCAATTTAATACATCTCAGAAAAAAAATCTAAGTTTTGAAAAGTTGTCAAACTTGAGAATATAGATGCAAGTTTCTCGAATTATAATTTTCACCTGAAAACTGAATTTTTATATTTTTCAATGAACATGGTGAGTTGTTTTCTTGACAGGGGCTTGCTCAGTTCTCTTTTCATGGTTGCGTTCAATTACACAGGACAGCGGCCCCCATGAAGCCATCGTCACATGCACTTTACAATTTGCTCAGTCTCCTCCCAGCACTCTCCCTCCCCTCCTCACCCCCCTCACTGGGTTCACTCTATGGTCCCCCTCTATGGTTATTTTAATTAGTGCATTATAACTGCACACATGAGTGGACTCCTTCACAATGGTATCCGGTATTGCACATGGACACGGCATAATTTGGAAATTACACTCCCCAGAACTTCCCCACGCCCTCCCCTCCTCCGTCCTTTTTCATCCTCTGCTTGGTTTAGTTTGAGAAAATAGCCCACACAAGTCTCAAGGATGAGTGGCATCGTTTGCTGTCATTCAGTGACTTTTTCAATCAGTGGAAGTTCTGTCTGTTTCTCTTTTGAAGAAGCAGCTATTGGGCTGGAGCCCCACAGCCACACCTTGCTCCTTCCTGAGATGACTGCAGTCCTGTGCTCTGAGTTCTTGCTGTTTTGGTAAATACGATATTTAAGAGCCACATTGTGGTCCAGGTAGAATAAAATTAATATTTTTATGAAGTAAAGTTTTTATTTGTTTTTACTTATGTAGGCAGCTGCCTGACTGTCAAAAATTCAGTGACTGCTGTTGTCACTCAGCACTGCTGCCTTGACCAGTTCCGTGTACTACTGCTTTCGCAGCTAGACAGGGAGAGCAAGAGCTAGCCTGCCAGGCAGGGCGTTCTTCAGGGCCACGCTGAGCTCCACGGCTATGCACAGTGCTCCCCCGGGCCCAGGGCTCTCTTTTGGTCACAGCCTTGTTGGTTCTGCTCCTACAACATTCTCTACTCACGTCTTCCTCTCCACAACCTCATGACTCACTCCAGCCCTCGCTCCCTGTCATCATGCCCACACCAGCCCCACTCCCCAGGACCTTGTCACACTGCTCCCAGCTATCTTCCTCACCGACACACAGCCATTCCCCTCAAAGACTCACAGCCATGCGCTCATGCCTCAGAAATGAAGGTCTCACTCTTCAGCAAGAACTGGAGGACTTCCAACCATCCAGTTCCTGCCTGTACATCTGAGCTCATCTGCTTCCACGTCAGCCCTTAATGCAAGACAACGTCCAACCAGAGGCAGAATCTCCCAGTGTTCCTGAATAAAAAGCTCACCACTTAGTGGTTATGGAGACTTTCATACAATAATCTGTTTGGGACACCCTGTGCCTCCAGCTTCCTGTCAAACTCACTCAGATGGACAAGTGCTCCTGAGTGAGCCATGTGACATTAGTGACTTGTTCTTGTTTGGGCTCTTTCTCCTGACCTTGGCAATTTGATCTGAGCTCAGATGTCCTCTTGGCTGATGATGCAATCTATCTGGGTTCTTGTATTAGGCTCAGTAAGGCAGGATTTACTTATTTCTTCATTTATTTGGATATTTGACCATATGCTTTTCAAGGTGAAAAGCACTAGGCATTTGTAAACTGATTATTTCTTTCAAAACACGTGGAAGAAAAGACTGATTTGTTCTCTGGGCTGTGTGCTCTGACAGGGAGGGTGTACTTAGATATCTGGGAATTATAAATAAATAGAGCACATCAGGGGGAGAAACCGTTCTTCTTATAGTTCAAAATGATTAAGTCTCTTGTCCTGCCATTACTGCTAGTTACCTGGGGGAAATCACATGGGCTGAGGCAAATGGCAACGAGGCTCAAGTTTTCCAGAGTGCTCTTATTTGAACACTTAGCAACATTTAGCATAAATAAATTGAGATCCATTTTACAGTTTAAAAATCATGCCATTGATGTTCTGCATTTTCCCCTTAGCCTAAGTACCAATTAAACTAAATGTTACTACTTAATGAAGATCTTACTATGGCAAAATTATATTTACACTATTTACTACACACATAAATAGGTGAGATGGCATCATTATTGAAATTATTATTAGTTTTAGAGTATATCTAAACAATTTATTTCATGACAGTTGAGACCAAATTAACACCTAAGTGCTCAATTTCTTTTTTAAACCTAATTATCTTTTGAAAAGTGAAAAGAAATGAACTTTTAGATTATTTTCAAGAGATTTAAATGAATTAGAACACAAATTATACTCCTCTTTCTCATTAATCTTAGTAATAATTCTTATTAATTCTGGTATTTTACTAATATTCTATGGTTATTTTAATTAAGAAAGGGTTTTTTTAGGATAAAATGGCACGTTTCAGGAGCAAGTTTAATAAAACTTTAACAGCGTAGAGATTATTGATTTTTCAGTAAGATGATAATTTTACTGATTTTTTTATTATTACAATTATTATCACACTTAATACACACATGTCTCTCTATTCTTGATTGCTAAGCTTTCATAAGAATAATTTAAATATTTGTGTTATCTACTACAGCATATGCTTCAATAGCTGATGTTAAAATTTGCATAAAAATTTTATTATTGCTTCCTTTCAGTTAAATTTACATTGGTTTTCCAGTAGCAGCCTCATTATATTTTCCCTTGTTGCTGATAAAAATGAACATGAGCTGTTGAAAAATCAATATAATTTATTCTTGAAGCAACCTGTGACAGAGCTCATGTGCTCTGACACAGTCTTCCCGTGGGTCACTGTTTAACTATCTCAATGTGTTCATTATCAATAATTACAAGCTTAGTCTTCCATATCTTTGACAGATATAAAGGCTCTCCCATGTTAAGCCACAGAATGAAACGTTTCATCTAGAAATGAATAATTATTGGTACAGTTACATTAGAGTTGGAGTTAGCTATAATTGGCCCTCTACCCACAAGTTTTGAACCTCAGAATTCAAGCAATCACAGATCAAAATTGTGCAGAAAATATAATTAGTGGGTACTGAACACACAAGGACTTCTTTGCCATTGTTTCCCAAATCATACAGCACAACCATTTCTGTTGTATTAGGCATCATATCATGTAGGGGATGAGCGCAGGTTCACAATGTCACCCTCTTTTACAGCAGAGCCTTCAGCATCTGCACAGTTTGTTACCTTCAGCAGAGCCAGTGCTCCACAAATGCTGAGGGACACCTGTGACGGTGGCTGTTGGCTGCCTACTCAGCTTCCACTTCCACATTGTTAGCAGGACCTGATATTGTGCATATGTCCACCCCTCCACCATGCCTGGTGGGAATCCCTCAGACTCGGTCTGCGTGGAACTCACTATTCACTAATGAATAGAAGGGTTCTGGTGGAAGGACTAGTGGCTCTTGACAAGTGTCTTCCTACGGTGGAGCTGTCCTGTCAGAATGTCGTAAGTCAGAAATGCTCCAGCTGGCCTGCTCCTAGGCTGGGAAGTCCAGGCAGTTCCAAGGAAGGCAGAGTAGGGACCACACACATAAACAAGAAGTCCTCGATTTTAATTGTTGGTAAGAGTTACTGGATCAAATAAGCCTGAGACCAGCTTCCTCCCTGAACATACTATAAATCATGATAGTCCACTTTTACTTGCAGCCCAAAGATTCTAATTGATAGAGCAAACTGAGAGCTGACCTTTCCTTGATTTACAGATAGTAAAATGGGCTGTCCCAATTTGAGGGACTGTGACACAAAGTCATGGTCAGGAGAAGGACCATGTTTTCCACTTCTCAAACTCGTGCACTATCCATTTGTCCAAGAGCCTTTGCCCTGAATTCCATGAGTTGTATCAACAGCTAATAACAGCTTAACAAGAAATGACCAGAGGAAGGAAAATCAACTACAGAAAAGACCCAGGTTACAACCTGGTGGAAGGAAGTCTGGGATAACCTCAGTGCATCATTATTCCTACATTATATTGAGATTGTTCATTATAAAACAGAAAGATAATATATATTCAGGTCTGAGAAATGAATAAAATTAGTACATAGGAAAATGTGCACTAAGGGGATCTCTGGATAGGTAGAAACTTGGCATGTGTAAGATGCTTCCCTGGCTATGCTACTGTTCTCAGTTTGAGAGCTACAGCTTTACTACACAGATACTGATAGAAAACTATTCAGCTACTAGGACTTTACCTAGTGTAGTACATTATTAGGTCTCTTAATTATTGTTCTGGTTAAATAGTGGCCCTCAAAGAGCTATGTCCAAGTCCCAAGTCTCAGAACCAATGACTGTGCCCTTATTTGGGAAAGAGATTTTCACAATTAAGTCCTGAATCTTGAGAGGAGATCACCCTGAATTTAGTGTGGGTCCTGAACCCAGTGGCTAATGTCTTTTATAAAGGAACGAGGGAGATTGCAGATAAGACTCAGTGGAGATAGAGCCCAGGTGATCAAAGCAAAATCAGAAGTGATGCTGCCACAAACCCAGGAGCCCCTGAGCCCCCGCTGCTGGGCAGGCAGCACCCATCCCCCCCTGAGGCTCCGGAGGGAGTGACTCCTGCCGACACTGTGATTCATGACTTCTGGTCTCCAAAGCCGCGAGAGAATAAATTTACTTGGTGTTAAGCTACAAAGTTTGTGACAATTTGTTAGGCCAGCCCTAGGAAACTAATAGCGTTACACCACATTACTTGAAGATAAATAGCACAATTTATGTTATAAAGTTTCTATTCTTAAAGCAAAATGAAAGGCAACAGGAAAATTTTGTATATAGCCCTATTTACCTTATAATTTATTGAAAATTCAGGAGTATATCTCTATTTTGTGTCACCTGAGGGCATTACATATATTTTTACTTTAATTTTGATTAATGAAAAGTCCACACAGCTCTCCCAGGTGGTTACCCGGAGCCTGGGAAGATGATTGATGGACAGCCACACAGAAGGTGATGGTCCCACAGGCAACACCTCCCTATTAATGAGCTCGGTCACAACTGGAGTCCCCAGGGAAAAGCAGGCATAAGGTGACAAAGCAGGGGTCTCTCTTTGGAAAATAAATCTAGTAACGTTTGAGGGGGTCACCAGCAAGGCTGACCTGGGACTGCGCTGGGGAGCTCTCTCAACCAGGGAGCTAGGCACTGCGGGGAGGAAATCCCCCTACAGGAGAGGCCATCCAAAGCTGGGAGGAGAAGGTCTCCGTGATGCTCCATGATCTCAACCTCATTTTCTTCTTTGCCTTGTTATCACCACAAAAAGCTTTTCTTGGTGGCTTTTGACACTTTAATAAGAGCAAAAAAGTTCCACTCTAGAGGACGTGCCATCATCCTGCAATGCCAGGCCAAGAGCAATGGAGAAGACCCTCTGGGGCACCACCATCTCCTGGAGGGGAATCGAAGAGCCTCCAGGTACACCCTCTACCAAGAGGTCAAGTCTGTCATTGTGAAAACAAGAACAAACGCAAAAGGAAAGGGATCAAGGCGAGGAAGGATGGAAGGGAGGGGAGGAGGGAATCTCTCTTCCATGGTCTATTATCGTAGACTTGATGATTTTCAGTGACTCTCAAGAAAATTCTTAGTCAATATTTTTGCAAGTCATCACACTGGTTATAATTTCTGTAACTCTGTTTCTTGTTGGCATTTCTGGAATTGAAACACAGGAATGGGTACCTGTTGAGAAGCTCAGTGTTGACTGCAGACTTTTTGACATCTGGGAAGAGCTATCATGAAGGATCGCTGACCTACCATTAAAGAGCAGACGGAAGTGTTATAGAAATAAGATCAAGAACTGGTGGTGTGAAGCAAAACTGCCAACTCTCAAGATTCTTGCAGTAAAAATGATTCTTCAGCTGTTCAAAAAGACACAGGGCTATAGTTAAATACAAACTTTGCTGACACACATGAACTTTAAAGGTGTCACAAGCTGAATTCCAAATGGAAAAAAGAATAGAAAAATCCAGAGAAAATGCTTACAGGTTAAGACATTGTGTCTACCTTCGAACAGTGCCCAGGCCCACATCTTGGCTGCATAGACAATACTCAAACTTGATTCTTAATCAAGATAACATAGATGCTAAAAGTAGTGCAATGTGTCCCTAATCCCCAACCCAAGTGGTTTTGGAAGCATATTGACTTTTGTCTCGTAAATTTTGTAGCAAATGGAAAAATCAAAGGACAGATTATAATGTGATCGCAGTGACAAAAGTCTCTGAAAGTTCACACGAAAGTAATAAATTTATCCCTCTCATAAGAAAGAAATGGAGGTTTTTCAAAATATAATAGGGTCAAGCTATTTTATATTATTTTATTTTTTATACACATATCTGCTATCAACAGTAACCACAATAGAATTTTTTTCTAACATATTTGGAGTATTTTGAGCATTGAAAATACACTTGATTAAAAAATCCTTAGTAAACTTAAAAGAATAAAATTATACAAATTACATTCTATGGCATTAACACAATATAATTAAAACTTATAATGTATACGATTAAATGTCCCATACATATGAAAGTAAATAACATATTTCTAAATATGAGTTACAACATATAATTTAAAAAGGAAATTTTCAAGTTAAGTGACAAAATATTTGGATTTTAATGAAAATAAAAGCAAAACATGTTAAAATTTGAGAGACACCAATAAAGTTTTGCATAAAGAAATATGTAGCCTTAAAACATTTTTCATGGGGGCTGTGACTGTGGCTCAGAGGAAGAGCGCTTGCCTTGCATGCGTGAGGCACTGGGTTCGATCCACAGCACCACATGAAAATAAAATAAAGATATCATGTCCACCTAAATTAAAAAAATAAATATTTAAAAATACTTTTCCTGAACAATAAGAGGGATAAAAAGATGAGGGCAAAGAACCCTGGCATTCAGACACAGAAATAAAACACCACGGAGCATTTCAAACCAATGAAGTCAGAAATCAATGAGATGAAGAAACTAGCATGAAATTTAACAAAACCAAGAGCTCCCTGTGAAAGAGTGAATAAAAGAGACCTCTGGCAAGCTAAGTGAGACAAAGGAAAAGTGAATCGAGGGTTCCAAGAGGAAAGTGGACAAGACATAAATATGAATAGAAAGATTGTAAATAACTTAAGGCTAATATTTTTATAGTGCAGGCAAAAAAAGATGTATCTAGGAAAATATAAAACCTCAAAATTGTCAACAGAAAAAAAGAGAATACTTGAAAACTTCAATAAGACAGTGTGCTCATCAACCAAAAGCTCATTTATGGGGGATTTCATAATAGAGTTTCACAAAATTTATCGTGACAGTGAATAATAATAGGTAGTCTCAGGAGTAAAAGTTTAGTCAAAAACTATGAATATGTTTCTCAAAATGGATATATTAGGGGACAAATATCACTTGATTTCTTTAGAAGACTGAAATAATAATATTGTTGATAAAGTTCAACACCCTGTATGAGAAAACTATTTCTATATCAAAATAATTTCCTTTAGTTAACAGGGTATATACCAAAATTTATTCTAGTTCCCACAGAAGCAGCAGACACCATCCATTTACTACTGGAGCCTTGGCTGAGATGCTATCAGAGTCTCCACAAAACATAGGTCCTGAGAACGAAGACAGGAAAGGAAGGAGGTGCCATTAGCTGCATTTTCAGATATTTCGATCACTAACATGGAAACAGTCACTAGCAAAACTGTTAGAAACAACAAAAACACCTAGCAGTATTATCAGATACACAGTTTGAAAAGTAACTTCTCCATGCCAGCAATTCTTAGTGAGAAAATAAAATACAAATGCATTCATAATAACAAGGGAAATTATGAGATGCCTTAGGATTTCCTTGAGGAGTATTTTAACCTTAAAAGAAGCAGAATAAAAGGTTCTTTGATAAGTTGCTAAATAATTTTATAAAAGGAGAATTAACCAAATGTTTTGGGCTCTTGTCTTACTAAATGTTATATGCATAGTATGGTACCTTGATGAAGTTAGCCAAATGGTGCGTTCATGGTTCAAGAGCAACCAACCAGTTTACATAATAGATAATTCAAAAGTGAACATTCTCTCTGTCTATGTATTAAATGCATGTCACCATAATGATGAAGAGAAGGCTTAAGAAGACTTGTGAAAACTGCTTCTCTCTGTATAAAATTCAATTCTTAAATAAACATACAAATCTAGTACTACATAGATGGAAAGCAAAAATATTAAAGAAAAACTATAATGCTAACTGAGTGATTGTGGGAGGATATATTTCTGGTGTACGAGGTGGGTGAGTACTTCTTAAAGGAAATGATCAGAGCGTGACCCAGGACAAATTTGGGTGCTTGCGATTTGCAGATTTCTGTTTACTGCAGGACTCCAGTGTGGAGTTGACAGGCAGGTGACAGAAGTGAAAAACATAAAGTGTAAGACAGAAGTAAGACTAATGCTCCAAATAGACACGTCAAGCTCACAAAACTGCAAGGGGAAATGCAGGAATTGCAGTAAGAAAATGGACAAGCAGTATTATCAGGCAATTCCTGCACAAACGCAGCCAAAAGCAAACCTGTATAGGAAGACAGTCCAAAATAACTGAGAACAGGATTACTTTACATCCATATATTTCAGAAGACTAATAAGTGATGGAGTGCATTGAGAAGCATGTGGGAATACAGGGGCCCTCAGGCATCAGGGGAGGTGTGGAGCTGCCATTCTGGTCAGCCATCTATCACACATTTAAATTAAGGAGTCACATGTCTTTAGTACAATGTTCTGCCCTCACTCCTTTTGTGTGACCTCAGAAGTTCCTCACAGGCCTGAGGTCTGAGCTCAGTGGTTGAATGCTTGCCTCGCATGCCTGAGGCACTGGGCTCCATCCTCAGCACCACATAAAAAAATAAGTAAAGCAAAGATATTGTGTACATCTACAACTAAAAAAAAAATAAGTAGATAAATAAAGTTCCTCACGCTGGGTCATAAGGACATAGGAACAAAAATCTGAATTACAGAATTATTTGAGGTAATGGGAAGTTGCTACCAATCTAGTTTCTTTCACTATGAAAATATAAAAGTAAAGTAGATGCAAACTATGGGGATTCATGCAGCCTTTGGAAGCCAAAGACAAAAAGAACACAGAAATGCAAACAGGTCTCAGCCTTCACACGGTGTGAATGAGAGTAAGACACAGATGAGGACTATCACACGGTGGTATTCATGTGTGCAGTGAATGCACAAGAAATCAACAGTAAGTGTTTATACGAATCGCACAAATATAAAGAAGGCAGTCAACCTCCCTGTGATGGTGGCCACAGTTGAGGAGGATGAGTGGATCCGGGGGAATGGGAATAAAACAGATCACAGACAACCCCACACTTTCAGGAATTATGGAAACCAGTGATGACAGCAACCTCTGAGTGAGTAACGTGATCACTGCCACCTTTGCAGGTGAGCTGTGTAGCACCGGGAAAAGAGACAAAGGAAGGAAGGAGAGAAAGCAGGAAGGGAGGGAGCGTAGGAGGGAGAGAGGGAAGGAGGTTTACCTCCTAAAGAAAAGCCAACTGAAATTCCAGCAGCTCAACCTGTTGACAGGCACATGCTCCCTGCAATCTGCACTGCACGCTCTCTGAGTCAGTCTTCAGCCCAGCTGCCCACAGCGCGGCACATGATACCTCTTCACATAACTAAGGGCGCTGTCGTATTTCTGTGGTGAGGAATACGGAGTGGCAATGAGTGCTGGTGTGATCATTAATAATATCAATACTAAAGGTTACCCCAAAGCTGAGACTGCGGTTAATCTCATAAGTTTATGAGACCAACTCCAGCTGTGATGTAGGAGTGAACTGAATAACGTCCAGCTTATGTTTAGCTCCACATTTACAGACTCACACCATATTCAAGATTATGCACGTTTTTGCTTAGAAATTCATAAAGCTTCAAATAACACAGAATCCAATTAGGACAAAGAACCACATGTCAAGGGTCAGGGCAGACCCTGGTGGATAGTCATCAAGAAAAGGGGACTCAGTCCTGCAGCTGCAGGGGGCTAACCCCACCGGCAACAGAAGGGGCTTTGAAGAGTCTTCTTTAGGGCCAGATGACAAGTTAGTCCACCTGCTTCCCTGACTTCAGCCTGTGAAACCCAGAGACATGCTGGCCCAGGCTTTGGACTCACAGAACTGCAAGTTCACAAGTGGGTACTGTTTGACCCAGTGCCTTTGTTGAAGTTGGTTACTCAGCAGTGGAAAACCAGACCTGTGCCCCAGAGATCCTCAGCATTTGAACTGCATAAAATATGTGAATCTTGGGGAGAGTGATGGGACTGATCAGATCAGTTTACTTGCAAGATGGAACTGGGATAAGACAGGGGAAAGGTCACTTTTTGGCCCACATCAGAGAGTTGGTGGACTCCGCTCAGAGACTAGAATATTGTGTAGGAGGACAATCTCTCTGAACCTTTCTGAAGCCATAAGATTAAAGGAGGATTCCAATCTTTTAAAAATCAGGTTGAATTTTAATCCTGTAGTGTACTTGGTATCTAAATATGATTAACTGCATTCAAAGAAATTAAAAAGGAGAACTTGGGAAAATATTTTTATGCAAATAATTGCAATATCTCTGTGAGTTTGTGTGTGCATATCTGCTTGTCTCAATAAATAAATAAATAACCAACAAAGCCAAGCCAAATGCCTTGCTTCCCTCAGTGTTTTGTGGCAGGGATTTCTCTATTTCCTCTAGAGGTCAAATTATGTCTGATAATATTTCCAAGTTAAGTACAAAAAAAAAGGAATATTTGCTATAAAAAAAAGTGATTGCACTGAGTCTCAAAGGCTGCAGTTCTCTAAATCAATGACCTACTTTCTAATCAATACAGTCGTTCAGTGGTGGCGCCTGGTCTACAAGATACAATTGTTCAATCGCCAATTAAAACTTTCCTATTGTTTATTTTAAAATAAGACTATTAGATTTAGAAAGCTTTAAAATACCATATCAATTTGAAATAAATATGAGGCATCAGTGTTATTTATAAAGTAAAGATGCAAGATAGATATTTATAGTGAAGTACAAAGTATTATTCACAAATAAGTTCTCAGTGCAGCATTTTCAAATTATAGGCTATACATGAACAGGTGTTCATTACCTGGGCTATAATATATAACTTTCGGGGAAAAAATGGGAAAAAAAAGTTTATTCTCAGGAACATGATGCTATAAGCATTTCTCCATTACATCCGTCAGCTATTGCAGAGTTAGGCAGACTTTATAGATGGATCAAAAACATTTTTAAAGACTAAAAATGTACTGAGGATATTCTGAAATTAATTCAAGGCAGTGCATCTAAATCTTTGAAATGAATGTTAAAATGCTCCAGAAATGATGGAATTAATGTCAAAACAGAGTTGTGGTACTGAATATTCTTTCACATTGTCTGACTTACCACATAAAATGACTTTTGAAAATTATTTTACTTCATCCTCCAAATTTGTCTCAAAATTTATCAGAAGTCGGTATGAAATATTTCCCTGTTTTAAAAACTGCAAAATCCGAAGCAGAAGTGACTATTATAAACATATTGTCTTATATTTTACATGGTATTTTACATGCAATTATTCTCTTGGTGTACAATTATTATTTAGAGATAGGAAAATATATTGTTTAAATTATACCAATTTTAAAATATAGTACCATTGTAAATAGTTGTCTTGAAAATGACATGAAAGTAAATAATGTTAAAAAGTGTAATAAATACAGTATTTTTTCTCATAAAAGACAATATTTATTTACATGGGCTAAACCCAGCTCCTAGCAATCATACAGGCATTTTCTAAGAGTCTGATTCTCATCTTCTGTAAAGTGAGTTGTTTTTTTTTTTTTTTTTAAACCTGCTTACTGGATGGTCTATTTTCCAAGGCATCCTTAGTCCACATGGACTGTTCCTTCTTGGAGATACATTGGATTTGGGAAAGTTTTATTTGGCCTCAATCCTGATATTAAACAGATCAAGTTTACCTCTGAACGTTCACTGTTGCCTTGAGGTCACCCTTTGCTGACACCCTCCACCCTGAGGTCTTGACTCCTGGCTTCCCCTGCTGCAGGCTGACTTTAGAGACACTTTATGCAGAAGGCACAGCGTGCTGTGGGCACTTCCTTCCTTTTTTCATCCTACATAAAAGCAGCTTTTCCTGTTTCATTTCTTTGTGTTTCCTGAGCAACTAGCATGGGATAACAGGATTCAAACACGTGACAGGATGAAATAAACAATAAGGGATCCTGGGGCTAAGGAAGACCATCCCAGAGCTCATGCATTGGCTAGCAGGTGTTTATGTTCAAGAAAATGGAACTTCTTCAGATGGCGAAATGAACAAATGGATAAGATGCTTTCATCCAAATAAATCCGAGTCATTCCCAGGACTGCTCTGCGGGAACTTCCAGCAGGTATCTCAAGAGACACCAACTTTGGAACATGCTTCCCACCATATCGAGGGTGCACCCACGAAGAACTGAGCCATTATTAAGAGGCTCAATGAGAGTGTTCGACAGAACATCCTGCACAGACACTGTGTCTGCACACACCAGGAACGTTTGGCTTTTAAAGGTATGTTGCAAAGGTGGCCTCTTTTCACCAGGACACCCTGGTCATTTCCTGGGCTCTCGGATGTTTGTCTTAAATGAAGATGGGTACTGCTAGCACCAAAGAGGAGTGAAGCAGACAGAATCAAAGGAGGCTGTCGGTGTCACGTTACAGAGGATTTCCATGTGAGACTGGTCCACATTGGAGCTTCACTCTCCTGGCGTGGCCCCTGAAGCTGCACATCATTCTGTCTTCATTCATCCTTTTCAGGGATTTTATTCATCTTTTCCTCCCTATAGGCAGCGCTCATATTTATTTCATTAAATTTTCTATAAACTGTTTCCTTTTCATCTGCTTAGAAAATTAAGGAAAATTTATTAGCTGATCTTATGTAAATTACTCCAGTTCGGTTTTCATCTAGGATAAATTTGTTTTGAATATCTGTTGTGACAATTATATACAGCTACATTTTCAACCCTAATGCATTTTTAATAACTTCCTTCAGTAGCTAGTGATTTGAATTTCAAATTTCTTTCTACCAAGAAGTTTAAAAAAGTATATACCATTTTATAACCGTTTCATATAAAATTGATTTATGCAGCAGGATGTTGCTCACAGTAAACATATCAAATGTCTAAGTGAGAGCATCAATACTCGTAAGTTTATAATATGTATGTTTTAGACAGGGCATAATACAAATAGAAAGTTGATAAAAAAATAACTGTATCCTTAGCTTATTTTTTAGAAATTCCTCACTTAGGTTAGAAACATTTTATTTATTTGATTGATCATTTTAATTTATTGCTATCATACATTAGGGCAGATTTTAGGGAAAATCAAAGTTACTGACTAATTACTCATTTAAAGTACTTAAACACTAATAAACAGAAACTATTGGATTATTTGACAAGGGATTTTAAATTTTTCATGACATCTTTGCTGCTTAAAGTATAAAACCCCAGTTCTTAGAGGTTCTCGTATCCTTTGCCTGGTTGCTACATCCACCTGGGTCAGCTCATCTTCCTAACTCCCTCTTCTTGCAGAGTTTGCCAACATTCATTACCCAAGTGCTTTCCAAATCACCCCACGGTGTAACTTGTTATCACAGTTTTTCCTCTTTCTTTTTCTGCACAATGCATTCCCCTGTGTATTTTGCGTAAAACAGAATAATCTTTAATGAAGCAGAGTAATCTTTAAAGAAGCTCCTGACTGCACATCCTTTGTGAAGCCCTAATTTCCAGAGATAGAATTAACTATTCCCTCATAGTTTTTATTATTCATTGCATTTATTATAGTCAGCTATTTATAAACCCTTTATTTCATCAGATTGTAAAAGCTTAAAACAACAATGACAATAACTGTTAGCATTTATGGACTACGCTACACACTCCTAAATCCTTCAGATGCAGTATCTTATTTTCTGCTCTCAACAGTCCTGTGGACAATGACATTTGCTGTCCCTGTTGTGCAAACAAGAGCCTCAGTATTTGTCTTGTCACCAGACCCAGCAATCTCATAAGAATATATATCATGCTAATGGTTGCATTGTATTAGTAGTCTCACAAAAAATTGTGTAACCCTCTTAATCATGCTGTGCTCATTATATACGACTTGGGATTAATAACAGTTTCATAATAAAGAGGGCAGCTCCCTGGACAACAACAACAGTGATTACTCCTAGGGATAGATGCGCCTGCAGGTCACTTATCTCACCCAGGAAAAGCAAATACTCACGTTGAAGGTTTTACTCCAATTTGAATATTGCTTCATGGAAATACCATTTTGATGCCTTGAGGAACAGACTGCATTTGAGTGATAAAGAATGGCATTAAAGAAAAATAAAGGGATGACAAAAGAGAATTTGAAGTCGTGCACCTGCCAAGGGAAAGAGGACCCAGGAATCAGCATCCCTGGGCTGGGTCATGAAGAAGGAGCACAGAGATGTGGCTATAGAAGGCTCAGGTATGAGAACGAGTCAGCCGGTGGAAGTACCAGGCAATGTGTGCTAAAATACAAAGTGTGGGAAGGGGACCTGAGCACACCGTGTTGAAAATCAACCGCAAGATCTCTGACCACCGAGGAACCGTGCTCTAACTAATCTTCCCTATAAAGATTGGTTTAAACTTACCAATGCAGCTCACAGTCAATCTCAGAAGAAAAAATGACATAAAATTATTGAAAGGAAACCTAAGTCACTAAGGAAGTGAATTAGCCTTGCCAAAGCTATAAAGTCATAGTAATAAAAACTTTAATCTTCTCAGCGTTGCCACGACAAAGGTAAATTTTAGCTGTCACATCTACTGAGTTTCGTTGTTAAAACGCTTTCCGCAGCTGCACATTACAGGTGATGAAATTTATTTAGCTACTTATTATTATTTATTATTCCCTTAAATATTCTTATTCTCATTGAGTTCTGTTACTGTTTTGTACCTTGATTCTCAGGTAACGGGGGAGGGGACATGGATGGTTTTGAAGTGTGACAGGTTTTTTTTTTTTTTTTTAAGTTGTAGGTGGACACAATATCTTTATTTTTATGTGGTGCTGAGGATCGAATCCAGTGCCTCCCACGTGCTAGGCAAGTGCTCTACTGCTGAGCCACAACCCCAGCTCAGTTGCAGTTTTCTAACATTAATTTTGGTACATCCTACTTGTGTCCACACTCAGATTCTATCCCTTTCTTTTTGATAAAATGCATGAAGCACCCTTGATTCTTCCAAAGACAAGGCACTATGACAAGACGCAGGAGCTTCCTCCTCCTGGTTTTCAGTCAGCTAGACCATTCCCGCTGTGCTTGCTACAGGTGTGCTGCCATACGGTCACATTTTAAAGACATGTCTGCTGCAGGTCTTGGCACAAGACTTCTTGAGAAAGATCCCTGAGGGCTGGTCTGTTTTTCAGCTCTCATTCTTCCAAAGGTCACTCCACGTAAACTTAGTCCTGATATTTCAATGAAATAGTTCTGTCAGAGTCACCAGACACTTCTATGTTTTACGTCTAACCATCTCCTTTCTGTTGTCTTCCCAATCCCTCCATGATGTTAGACACAGATGGTCATCTGGTCCTTGTTTTCCATGGGTTCCAATGCTCTGAGTGTTCTTCTTTCCACTTAGAGTCTTTTTTCAGACTTCTGCCCGAGCTCCATTGCCTTTTCCAATCTTCCAAATACTGTAGTACTACTTATTTGTTTATTCTTCTCTCTTCCAACTCTTCCAAGGACATTTCATCCAGTGCTATAGCATATAGTGCTACCAATATGCTCAGGACAACCAAATGAACTGTAGCACTGGTATTTTTTCTACTCCTGACCACTTTCAATTACCCAATCGATTACTAGACATTTTAGCCTAACAGACATTTCATGTATAACACATACAAAGTTAAAGCTTGTGATTTTTACCCAGATTGAGCACTTCTAGACTTCCTCATGTCATAAATCACATAATCATTGATGCTCTTGGTCAAGTTCAAACCCATGAATCACCCATGATTACTACATTTCACTCCACCTAATTCTTAAGTAAATATTGTCAGTTTTCACACGCCATGTCCAAAGATTGTCTTTTTATCTCTAGACCCAATACCAACACTTCATCTAAGCCACCGTCACATCTGGACTGAACTAATTACTGCTTAAGACTTGCTATATATGAAGAACCTCTTTAAGCAGTTACATGCAGAGCTGTAAAATTTCATTTATCAACCATTCCAGCTATATTTAACCTCATTACAAGGCAACAATATCATTTATTCCTTGCAATAGCCTTCTGTCATAGAAACTATCATAATCTTAATTTATCAGAGGACAATGAAGTATGTTGAAGGTTAAATGGCCAACCCAAGTTCACACAGCTGCTACGCACAGAATCTAGATCTCGCATTTATAACGTGCCTGCTGGGCAGTGTGGGGAGATTCCTGACCTTCTTCAATATTCTTTCAGGATTGACCTTTTCCATATTGCTGTGTTGGACAAAATCTCACCCACAAAGATTGCATCCATTTAAAATAAGCCAACGAGTGAGTTTCAACAGTTGTATATACCCGTTAAAAATACTGTCATAATAAAAATAACATTTTCACCATTGTTTGCAGCCTGTTCCCCATCCACACCTTTACCCTGGTCACCCTCTCAAAGCTAGGCAACCAATGACCTCATTTCTGTTACCGAAGATAAGTGTGAAATCATTACAATATGATCTTGAGAGGCCTGACTTCTTTGACTTGGCACCATAATTCTGATATTTGTCTCACATTCTGCGTACCAGGAGACTTTCTTTTCCATCATTCAGGGATACCTGTTGATGGATGTACTGTGATCCCCCCTCCTGCTCTATTTAGGTTGTTTTTACTCCTGCCTCTTGGAAACAAAGTGAACATTTCTATACTTGCCATTAGGTGGATATGATTTTCGTTTTGAGTGGATAAATTTTTAAAAGTAGTAAATTTCTAAAAGTGGCATGGCTGGGTAGATGGATAACGTTTTAAACAACATCGGTGAGCAGTATTATATTTTGACCACCAACATGACTGTAGTTGCTCCATGTTTTCACTAACTCTAATTATTCTCAGTCTTTTGGACCATTCTAATGAATGGGTAGTTTTGGATTTTGGTTTGAATTTTACAGACAACTAATGATGTCATGTGTTGTCTCATGCACTTATTTACTGAGCATTTAGAAAATATTCATGATTTTTGTCCATTTTTAATACTGGATTATTTATGTTCTTCTTATTGCATTGTCAGAATTCATATATCCTTGATACACGTCCTTTATCAGATAAATGCTTTAAAAAATGTTTTCTGTTCTATTACTGGCCTTTTAAATTTACAAATTGGGTCTTTTAAAGAGAAAAGTATTTTAAATTTTGATGTAGTTCAAATCAGTTTAGCATCTTTCTTTCTTTCTTTTTTGTCTTAAGAAATTGTTTTCTTATACCACAGGGGAAACACTCTCTCCTATGTTTACTTTTGGGAGTTTTTGCATTTCATTTAGACCAGTGATCTTGTTTTGAGTTTATTTTGTCTATGGTGTAAAGTAAGATCAATGTTTACTTATTTACCTAGGACAGTCAGTTGTCCTAACAGCATTTGTTGAATAAAATTCCTTTCCCCATTGACTTGTCTTTGTATCTTTCTCTCAATTCAACTGACCGTGAAAGCACAGGTTCATTCCTGACCTTCTATTCCCTTTCATTGATCGTTTTGCATATCCTGTTGCTAATATCTTATTGTGATGATCTCTGTAGTTTCGTGGTTAGCCTTGATGTTTTTAAGCATAATAGTTCCAACTTCGCTCTTTATTAAACTTGCTTTGTTTAATCTAGGTTATAGAGATTTCCAACTAAAATGAGCTTTTAATATCTACAAAAAATAGACTTATGGAATGTTGTTTAGAATTATGTGGAATGTATTTGATTTTTTTTTTTTGTACTTGAAAACTGTGTGTACTTTCCTATGCATACTCACTTTTGTGAATTAGATTGTGTCCTCTGCACTAGAATTCAAGTTTTTTTTTCAGAAGGGCAATGTCTGACTCTCTTGTATCTCCAAATCACCAACCAGGAGCAGAGGATCTGGCATGGATCAAAGATACATACCTCTTGTGTCCACATTACCAGTCCTGATGGTTGGTTAGAATTCTACAGTGTGTCGAGTTTTCAGACAGAAGATGGTTGGGCCCAAACGTAGATAGTAAAGGAGGAGTGGGGAGGGGAGTGGGAGGACAGGTGCATTGACTATCGAGCTCACGTTAATGTAATTCATTGATGAACAGGCAGGGTCTCTGACTAGGATTTCACTAAAAGCTTAGTTATGTTCAGTCCCTCAACCTTGCAATGATAATATAAATATCACACATTTGTATTTCAAATCCTGGAAATTCTTTATTCACAGGTTTAATCTTATTGCCAAAATCATAACCATAATAATCATAATACAATACCAGTAAGACTTTAGAACTCACACTCTTCTCCTGTAGTTAGAAGAAGAATTGTGTTAGCTGTTTTATGCTATCAGAATTCCATAACCCTTAGAGACATGTAATATATAATAATTCTAAAATCCATCCACTTGTGAGAAAACCAAATGTCCAGGAGCTAGTAAGTAAATAGGGACTTGAACTTGCATTTTTTTGATAGTAAATCTACATTAATACATAGAATAGCTCATACAGTTACTGAAAGTCAAATTCTAAGCTCTCTGATTAGGTTCAGATATAATGTATGTGACTGTTAGCTATTTGTGTAATAGAATCTGTTAGTATATTACTATAAATAATCTTCTGTTAATAAAAGGAGAAATTAGAAAATATAACATATAAAATAAAATTCCACACATTCATGACATCAACCGGTAAGTTTCTTTGACTCAACACCAAAGACAGATTAGAATCTTTACTGAGCTTTCCCGAGCACCTACAACCAGCAATACTGTTTTACAGTTCTCGGTTCTGATCAGGAATCCTCCATATTGCTGCAAAATACTGAACTGTGTTTTGATGTGATCTCCAAAGATAACTTTAGGTAGCATATGAATTATTACTTGGGGTTATATTTTACATTCTTTAATTCTTAGGAAATTGATATTTTACTCCTGGAATTTATGGCACATTTCTACATCTCAGCACTTTCGATGATCATTTCCTTGTTAAGGAGCTGACTAAACACCAAGTGCCATGTACATTAACAATATCATTAGCACTGCTAAAACTAGCCTCAAAATTTTATCTCCTAAATATTGCCCAGGGTTTAAATCAAAGTAACAAATGCTCAATTAACCTGAACAGAGGGAAAATGCCTACTCAGCACCTTAGAAAATGATCTGGTTGAGTTATGAGTCATCTCATTTTGCAAAGCAGCAATAAAAAGGAGTCTTTCATTTGCAGAGGTACCCCTGGCATTTACAACAGATGATTATAATGAAGAAGAAACGTAACTTTTGAGTTTTATCAGAACAGGGGCATTTTATCTTGACCATGAATCTTTGCCTCTGCAGCTTTCATCTACCAAGGAAATATCTCCACGAGTTGTCAAGGGTGCAGCTACTCTCCCAGGCACTCCCAGGACTCTGACTCACCTTATGAAAGTTTCTGAAATAAGCTGCCTTTTCATCTGGAAATTTTTCTAACCTTCTGGGTCCTTTGCTGGAAGCCTTCTTGAAAACCAGCCAGCATCGTCTGAAAATCTGAAAATAAATAAAAGAATCCCATTATCTCTGCTTTTTATAGGCTCTTAGTGGCACCCAGAGGTTTATCTATTCAATTAATCCACTGGGGAATAAATTTTTAAAAGCACACTTACTTTATAGAGTAACTTTGTCTTTGAATGATAAGTATGTTACTAATTACAATTGCAGCAAAATTTTAAAATACAATATTTCTTATAAAAGAATTTCTTTGTGTAATGAGGTTGTCAATGTGTTCATTTCAGTAGTTTTCAATGTAAGTAAATCCCCAGTGTTTCAAGACCGTATACAACCTTTATTCCCACTATCCTCAGGACAGATGATTTTCTGTTTTCTGTGCTAGTGCAGTAGCAGTTCAATAAGCTTAAGTGAGCACTTCTGTATGGCTCCATTTTCTACCTCTGGAGGAAAAAAAAAACTTGCATTTAAAAATTAACTTATCTTGTAGGATTTTAGGCTTTTTTTTTTTAAACAGATGCCCATATGTTAATTTAGGAAAGAGAAAGTAATTTGTTTTTATAATGGGCACATCTGTCTCACTCTTTTATACTTTTTTAGTAACTAGAATTTTATTAAGTACTTAGTTTCAGATTTTATATACACATTTAATCATCAGAACTAGTAGATAAAGTAAGTATTATTAACTTCATTTTAAGATAGAGTTAGAGATAATGCAAGATTGGAAAACACAACTGTATGTCTTTACACTTTGGTTAAAAAAATGACTAATAAATTGCACAAACAGAAACCGTTATTTCTGGAAATTGCCTTTAAGTTATGAACTAATCACTCTTGGAAGTTTCCATCATCTGTCACCGGGTTCTCACCTATCACATGCTGTTAGTCAGGTATTTTGTGTAAGGTTTTTAAATTTCCATTTGTCTCAAATTATTTTTGATATTTTAAAGTCTAAAGACATTCTCAGAGTAAAGTGATTAAAACACAAACATAATTTATTGGGAAAATGAAATTAATTTATCATGGCTGTGTTCTAGTTCTATTCCATTTGATCTCTAATTGAATTTTAAAGCTTCAAGTAGGAAAAGAATCACTTAATGGCAGATTTCAAAATATTTTGCTTTTAAAGAAGAGAAAGGTAACCAAAAGGGCCTTGGTATGAAGAGTTTTCAAGTGTCATTTTGTGTTATTGTGAAGTCAAATTAAATATAAGTCAGGGCATTTAATGCCACCTCTACAAGAGGAGTATAAAATGAGAAGAAGCATGAGGAAATCACCTCTTTGTCCTTTTTTATCAAACTAGTTTTTATTGGTGTGCTATGATCTGCTCAGGCCCTGGAACTGGCATCTTCTGTGAGTGTGTTGGAGACATTCCAGAGATGAGCCGCAAATTAACTGCTTGAGCCCTGAAAATCACTCCCAGGATGAAAAAAAAAAATTATAAAGGAGTAGGTTTATTTTGCTTGTAAATGATAAATATAAAATCTTTGGGTGCATGAAAGAGAACCTTGTGAATAAAATTAGGTACCTGATTTTTATTATCCCATTGAAAATAGGACAGAAATGAATGACCTTCCCGAGCAGTCTGGGGAGGAAGACGGGCTGTTCACTTCATGGTTCCACAAGGGCTGCTGAAGTTGCAAAGTCCATTGGCTGATTAGCAGCAGAACTTATTTCTTGCAAGAGGATTCTCTTTCCCTGGTGTCTGTCCCTTAGCAGATGATGTCCCTGCATGCTCCATCTTGATTTCTGGATGGTGCATAAACTCTATTTCAGGGTATCAGCTAATTTCACCTTGTCATTCAGATTCCTCTTCTAAACATGCCAATCATCTCACCAAACTAATTTCTGGGTGAACCTCAGATTTTCCTCATAGAACATTCCACGTTTCTGCCAGGACTCCAGAAATCCCAGGGACCTCCAGTTGGTACACACCCTGCACACACCGGCCGGCTGTAATCAAACCCCCTCTTCATCCCCTTCCATCTGATGAAAACCCTTTTACCACATGGCAATCTCTTCCCCTTAGTGCCTTTTCCTTTTCAAGGTGATTTTACACAAAGGACATCCTTTTTGCATTTAAGACTCACTGAGCAGTAGATGGTAGATTTCTTGGCTTTAGTTCATACCTGTAATTACATTATTTAGCTAGGACTCATTCACAAGCTTTAACTTACTCAAAAGTTGGATTTAATGGGCCTGTTCCATCACAAGCTGTTGACCTAATGAGTCTTGCACTTCAAACAGGATTTTGGTTAGAAACTTGGTAGAATTTCTGATGATAGGAACTGTCAAACCTGAGAGTCCCTGGCACTATAACTAGAAACTTTGTCTCTAGAGGTTTCAAAAATATACAGAAGAAATTGGTCCATCTGAGAGGCTTCTATTGGTGTTCCATTCTGAAAGCAAGATACTCTATAGATGATGTCTCTGGGTAAAGGATTAGATTCTTATTCATAACTATCATGTGTCAGATGAACATATCAGAATAACAAACACAGGGGGCTGGCGTTGTAGCTTAGTGGTTGAGTGCTTGCCTCACATGCATGGTGAGGCACTGGGTTCGATCCTGAGCACCATATAAAATAAATAAATAAAGATATTGTGTCCACCTGATAGTTATTGCAGGTTTAATGTATGAAAAATTTTAACTTGCCTAGTCCTGGATTTTTGTCCTCTGAACAAAGGAACATGGTACAACAAAACACATTTGTTTCTTTGTAAAAAGTAGTTATTACAATGTGTCAACTTTATTCAACAGATGAAATTAGTTTTAGCTATATCTTCAATACAGAAGGGAGTTTTAGTATCTTTCAATACCACATATACCTCTCATTTATTCAAAACATACTTGAGAATTCTAGATTCTGTAGACATAGTAGTTAAAAAAAGAAAAGCATTAATTACCATGAAAACCAAGTTCCTGTGCCTATGGAAACAGCACTCCTGTCTTGGGAACTTTCCCTCCATGGGCCGATGACAGCCATCAAGGAGTACTTTTGAGGACAGCCTTTTGCAGAGTGCTGGGGTTGTGAAAAGAACTGTAGGACAGGGAGAGAGAAGGGAGCACCAGGCGTGTCAGGGGAAGGCTGGCCCAGGGGGACATTGAGCACAGCATTAGCGGAAGCAAGAGAAGGAGTGATTCAAACACCAGGAAAGAGAATTTTAGTCAGAGAGAATGTCAAGTACCATGCCCCTGCAGTGTTGGGGAAGACAGTCAAGTAGGGTTGTAGGGTTGGTTCTGGGCACATAAAATGGAGCCAGGAGCCCTCGAACACCCGCAGCTGAGCATTTGAACTGGCTGTCTGCACACACCACACTGTACCTGCTGACCCTATGAAATGGGTCCAACTGCAGCTTCTAGAAAGCAATTCACCAGTGTCACTGTTGGTGAAACCAAACCTTTGCTGCCTGAGGCTGTGCCAAGGCCTTTTTTACAAGAGGGGTGCAGTTCGACCTCTGATGAACCAGCCACAATTCTTGACAAGTCAGAGATGAAACTAGCCACCCACATTGCACTTCAATCTATGAAAAGAGTTGCCACCTTGTAGAACCTGAGAGCACACTTTAAAGACAGCTTGAATTTTGCATCCTTCAGACTGCAATCCTAATAAACCCTAAATAAACATAATCCTTTACTGTCTGGGTAGGATTTTATCTCTAGTGAAGGCAAGAACCTGTCTGAATTACTGCTTCAAGGGCCCAGGGCAGTGGGCAGGGAACTACAGTAAGGGGACAGGGTAGAGACATCTCTTAGGAGCTTGGCTTCTACTTTCTGATGGTATGCCACCAAGACTCCGAAGCACCAAGAAATAGAGGAGAGCTTAAAGTTTAACAAAAAAGTCATTGCAATTATATCATCAAAGTTCACAATAAGGTAAAATATGTTATTAGAGACAGAGACTGTTTGAAATACATATTAATTGAGAAGAATGAGTGTTTTATTCTGCCTTTGTGAGTATGCACAAAGAAGCCTCAGAATTATAAAACAAAATTGTCAAAAAATAGAAAATTTTATGATAACATTTTAAAGATTTCAGTATTTCAGGAAAAGTAATACATATGTGAGTGACAGATGTACAGTGTTTGAACAACATGATTGATGAAGCTGATTAAATAGACCTCTATACATGGTACAGGAGGATTGCATAGTCTATGTGATTCTCAGACTTCTAAAGAATGGGAGAGAAGGTGATCATCCATTAGGTTATGAACCAACAAGTTCAAAGGATTGAAACTAGATCGAACAGCAAATTAGAAGCCTTGCTCTGTGGAGTGCCAATGCTAATTAAAAGGCACAGTAACTAAGACACCGCGGAACGGGGCAAACAGACCAAAGGAGTAGAATAAACACAGCAGCACACATAGGATACTTGGTTGATAACAAAACGAAGCACTTGGTTTGCAGCAACAGGGAGGACTTGCTAACCAACAGCTCTGGGATCACTGCATAAATCAAACAACCACAAAACGAGAATTGTCCTCTGCACAGGATGCCGCAAGATCAGTTTCATCTTTTGATGTAAAAAAGAGCACCTCTGTTTAACCAACCACTGCGATGCCTAGTCAAACAGCATTTCTGCCTTTTAATTTACCTTCCTCTTTTTTTGCCCACTCAATGTCATATATTTTCAGGCTTAGAAATCAGGTGTGTTCTTGACTTGAATGTGACAGTTCCATAATTGAAGCTTTCAGAAAAAATAATACGATACTAATACATCAGTAATCTCAAGTTAGGAACAAAATAAGACACAAAAACATAATTAGAAGAGAAAATGTGTAATAAATTTAAGTAAGAATTATGTTTTGTGTCAGGAAAAAATACTCTGAGAATTAAAAATTGAGCCAGTGATTAGAAGATACTTGCTATACACATGACTGTCAAGTGGCACAGATCCAGGGTGTGCAAAGAATTCTTAGAAATACAGAAGAAAAAGACAAACAATCTGGGTTAAAAAAGGGCAAGCAGGTACCAGAATAGGCGCTTATAAAAAGGAGCCGTGCACATGCCCAACTATCCTGTGAACGTGCTCAGTCTCCCTGCACCTGGGAAATCTGATATGAAGCTCAACGAGACATTATTTTACTCCATTAAGAGGAAAGAAAAAGAAAAACCACTGCCTACAGCACATATTGGCTAAGCTGTGGAGCAAAGGGTTTCATATTCTGTTGGAGGAAAAAGTCTGAGTGCATACATTTGGAGGCTACGTAGCTGTCTAGAATCCTAGAATTTTCTTGAAATTTACACAGAATTTTGTAACTCCACTCTTGGTTTTATACCTACCAGAAAAATGTGCACCATGTATACCAATGTTCATAAAAGCATTATTAATAAAGGTCTCAGATCCATACATTGCAATTTATTTAGACAATTAAATACTGGGCAGCCGTGAAAAATATCTGAACTGTAGCTACATGGATAAATCTCAAAATCCTCATGTGAATAAAAAAATCCAGGTTAAAAACAAAAATGCATAGTTAAGTTTCTCATACAAACTCCTGAAATTGGCAAAACCAAAGTATACCACACAGATAAATACTTAGGTGGTCGGTATACCAAGAGTAGGAACTCGGCTTCCATCACGTTCAGCGTACTGGTTGATGTAATGGGAGGTGGTGGGGTGACACTCATTCTGCTCAATTAATATAGGAGCATTCTGAGGCACATGCTGTGAGTTCTTGGCTGCTAACACAGCTCTATCTATTTGGGGGTATATACACCAGCATTGGCCTCAAGCTGTCCATTAGTTTATGTCATTTTCTTTGTGGCTGTTTTAGTTTTCAATTATTTTTGAAAGTTAAAAAATACCTCACATTCATGTTTACACAGCCATTAGGAGCCCCTTTTACTTTTGCTTTTCTCCTTTCTTTTAATTCTACTTCTAAGAGGAAAGAGAGAGCAATAGATAGAGGAAGAAGAATGATCCCCAGTGCTTTTCACGATAGCAGATGGCAGTTGCTGAGAAGGGGTCAGAACAGGTATTAGGATCAACCTTTAATTAGACTGAGCACCCTAGGGAGGCAGGCAGATGTCAACAGCTTTTGGTTAAGACATAGGCATCCCAGAACTGTTGATATCTAATGAGCTCAGGCATCTAAAAAAACCCCAAACCTGACAGCCTTACTTATATTAAAAAAGAAGTTAACTGTGATTGGCTTTGCCTTGGAGTCTGGAGGGAACATCTGGGCTTGTGCCGCTGCAGGGAAATGAGGTGGGATGCCCACCAGAGAGGGTGTCAGGGCAGCTCTTGACACTGAGATGCAGCCTTCACCCAGGACCAGGAAATTCAGCAAAGACAGGGAAGGGTAAATGTGACTGATCCATTTAACTCAAGTAATCTGCCAAAGAGCCCCAAACCAAGTTGAGCTAATAATATACTAAAATGTCTTGCTGCTTCAAAGCCTGTCTTTTGGGATCATCTCTGTAGTTCATCCTATTCCCATATCATATTGTGTCCAATCTAAATTGCAATGTACTAGACATTTAATAGGCAATTAAATAACAGATATACAGAGAGGAGACCATGATTTATGTCTTATTATTCATGTCTAAAATAAGAAGAATTATTTTCAATAATTATTCTTTAGAATAAACCTACACTGTGCTCAACTCTTATGGAATTCATTGCATTTGACTTTGTTCTTCAGTTAATGTTTTATAATCTTTCCCAATAAACTATTGATTGAATTTATTTTGTTCAGGTTTTTTCAGTACTGGGAAAAAGTAGAAATTCTTACCAGAGCTACCATTCAAAAATGTTTTTCATATAGACATTATTAGAGTCTGAAAGTGTTCAGCAGACTATTTATACTTTACATTAAATATATAGATTTGTCCTTAAGGTAGATTTTCAGAGATGCAAAGGAGATAAAAAGTTATAACTTTATATATCATTGAAGAAGTAAGTAATCATAAATAATTTGTAATTATTGTTATTTGTTGGTCTAAGAAATTTACAAAATTTTGGAGCCTTTATATGCCAATATTTAAAAAATGCAACATGATTACACCAGATAAACTTTTAAAAAATCAGCCTTTACAAACTAGTTCAGCATTTAGTAAGAAGATTAGAACCAGATATAGTGATTCTTTTGATTTTGCCTGCTAATATATGTTTCCCCAAGAAATGGTTTGCAATACTGTTGATTTCCTAGATTAGGTACACAAAAATTAAATAAAACTCTTCTCTACATTTTCCTAGGCAAAAATAATGAATACATTTGCTCAAACGAAAGTGTACTTTGTTTCATTAAATTATACAGACTATGAATGTTTTAAGAATTGACACCCTGATGCTGAAATGGAATGTCTTCATAGTCATCAACAAATATCCTTAAGTAAAAACACTCGACAAGTCTCCTTTTATTAATAAATCACGTGACTAGTCAAGACACAAATTGCATTTATGAGAATAGCTGCCAAAAAGTATGGATGCAACACCTACACCTAGATCAAGACATTTAATTTTTAATATTAAATGCCTTATCAAGAACTAGGCAAGGAGAACAGAGTATCATCAGTGTTTATCATTGAGGCAGTAAAAATACTGCACCCAGTTACTAAATGAATAAAATAGTGCATGTGTACTTCATAATGGGTACTCATGCCTTTGATGGTGACTTGTATAAAAAGTGTTGTGACTAGAAAATGATATTTCACATTATAGAGCCAGAAATGTGATTGGGGATTTTGGTTTGACTCCTTGTAATTACCTGAATTTCCAAAACATGTGTTTCCTGTAAACAGAAAAACCTGCAACTCTCATTGCAATATCTCCAGTCCTGGCTTCTGTGGGCCCAGCTGAACCGACCACGTGGGCTGAGAACACACATAGCCTATTGGGTCTGCACACACCCCTACAGCTCAGGATGTGGTCCACAGGCTGCGAATTCTCTCAAATATTTTCAGTGCTTTGGTGAGAAATAAGTAAAATTCAAACTATCCTTCCTGTGAATTTACTAAAAATACTAAATCATGCAAGAGCATCTGAAATCTTTGGGTCAGAGGTATCTATCCAAAGTTGCCCTGATAAAATATATAAGTTGTAAACTGTGGTCATATTACAAAAACAAAGAAATGACAAATGTCTAAGGAGCTGGAAATGTTAATGACACTGATCTGATCATCATAAATTCATACATGTGCTAAATTACCACACTGTACCTCATAAATAGTTACAACTAATATGTATCAATTAAGAGTAAGGGATTTTTGTTTTGTTTTGTTTTTTAAGTGCCCTTGTTTAAGGAAGAAACAGACACAGTGATAAAATGCAAAAAGCATCTTTCTTGGGTTATGGAATGTAAGTGTATTGTTTTAAAAACATGAACAAATCTGCTTTTATTTACTTTTACCTAATAGCTTAATTGATTAAAAACAGTGATTATTTTAAAAATGTAAGAATTCATATCACTGTTTCAAGGGTTGTTTTTACTTAAGCACTTGAAAGTATTTTTGCTGACCATTTCTGCTGTAGGTTATGGGATCTGGGACTGGAAGGAGCAGAGGCAGAAAGAGACAGGGGAACATAGGACCAGACTCCCACTGTCCCTGCACAGATGCTCGGCTGAGCACTGTGTTTTAGTACACAGGTATGTAGACTTCTGTTTGGTCTTTTCAATTTCACTTTATGTATTTGTATAAATAATATACACATATATCCATCTATCTCTATGTAATCAATCTCATTTCTTATGGTTGTAAAGACCAAACTGAATGTGCTAGACTTTCCTGTTCTTATTTTCTTGGTTCTCCCCAATGTTAATAAACCAGAAAAACAACTCTGAAATTCCCAAAGGACTAAAGATGATTCTAAAATTCTAATCCGTGGCAATTTTCGAGGATGCCATGTTGGTTTTTAAGATTTCAACGGAATAAATACAGTTCTTTCTGCTGCAGTTGCTTATTGGGACATGGATGAAGGACGGGGAGAGAGTACACAGCCGAGGATGACACACTCCCCGGCAGCAGCGAGCCTCAGGTCCAGGGCGTGATGCTGTCATCGGAGGCCAAGAGCAGACTGGGCAGCCCCAGCAGAGGGGAGCGTTTAGAAACAACCTGAGCCCTGGGAAGATCTTGAACAGCACACCCTTCAGTGCCTGCTTCCAGCAGCCCTCCGCCGACGTGAACTGGAACAAAACAAGTTTTTTCTTTGCTAGAGATCTCCAGGAAACACCCACGTTTTCTGGTGCCACTTACATTATTAATCCATGAAAGTTATCAACCCACTGATGAGGTTACAGCTCATAATCTTATTATTTAACCTCTGAGCATCCCTGCATTAACACAGGAACTTTTCAGGGGACAGTAGAGATTGAAACCATAGCACTTCTGAAGAAACTGAATGCACAAGGGATTGTAACTTAAAGCGAAATAACACAATAATCAAGAATGAACTAAATATGGAATACAGAGAAACAAAATAATAAATATTTGATAAGTAATATGAAATAAATTCTGAGCATATGAATAGGAAGAATATAATCTCACATAAGAAAAATAATATTTTAAATATATCAATTGTATCCACCCTGAATTAAAAACTCAATGCAATTCAATGAAAAAATACAATTGAGATTTTTATGAAAACTTGACAGTATTTGGCAGATGTACAAAGATCAGTAAGGGCAATTTGACAAAGATGGAAAGGTCTCTAAAAAATTTCAGCCTTAGGCATTTCTGACTTTCCTGACTTTCTGCCTGTGCATTCGTGGGTATCCACATTACATTTATGTGGTAACTGATACATGGGAACTCTTCTCCCTCTCATGTTTGTAATTTTTTTAGATCTCTGTTTAGTACATTTATTTTGCTTTTTCTACTAAGTCAATAAGGTTTTTTGGATTCAAGGCAGCCTCTGAAAGTTTTTCCTTTCCACTCCAGAAAAATATTGTTGACAAATATTCCGACTCATCCACACGTAACAGCTCTTCCCCTTCCCGTTTCTACTACTAAACCTAATAAACCTCACCTTCAGACGCTGTTCTGGTCACCTCCCATCTGATCTCCTGCTTTCCACTTGTTTTACCCCCCATCAAGTTTACAAATCATTCTGTACTAACGCCTAAGTTGGTGATGTGGTCCTGTATCTCTCTGGATTTTAAACAAAAAAGAAAGCGGAGGACAACCCGCTCAGTGCCTCCCAGTGGCCCACTGCTTACACACCAAGATGGAATCCCCACCCTGCGCTTCAGGGAGGCCCAGACTCACCCTGGGGTCACATGGCGGCCTCCTCCTCCACCCAGAGCTCTCCCAAAGCACCGTGATTGCCTGAAAATCATTCTTCAAATTAATCCTTCCCTTAGAGCTCTCTACTCCTTTGTAATTTCCCAAACGAGCACTTATTCTAGGCCATGCACGGATGTAAACTGTTTAAAAGTATTCACTAATTTAATCCCCAGAACAACATCATTAGGTTATTGTATTGTCATTGTATTTGAAAATCCGTGAGAAAAACCAATGTACAGAAATGTTGAAAAGAAAGGATAATAACTGAGATGTAGAAAGGAAGCCGTGATAATGCAGTTTTAGTGTTTGTGTTTGTAATTACCATGTCATATCCCTCACACATTGAAGCCATTTGAATCTTAAACAAGCAAGATAGGAACCCATTGATTTTGAAGCTGGGAAAATTGCACTAAGCTTGGAGTAAATTACAAACTGAGCTGGAGGAAAAATGCTGAAATTAGAGGAATCAAATTAAAATGGGAGGTGGCATCAGTTTCTTATTTGTTCCTGAAGTCGCCTTTGAGTAGAAAATGCCCTTCCTGATATGAGCCCAAGAGACAGTACAGAAAAGAGGGGTGATAAAAGAGAAAGGTTTGCAACGTGCAGCGCTCCCTCCAAGACCTGAAGAACCACGCAAGGCCAGGGCTGGGTTTGCTCAGGATTAAGACAAGGAGAAACTCTTGAATCCCCATGTTTAGTTATTAATACAACTTTGCCCCCAAATGTGCCTTAGGACGAGCATTCTATCCTTTCCTTTTGAGGTCACAAATCTTCTAAAGTCATAAGTAATCTTTTTTTAAAAAATCAAGTTTTAATAAAAGTATCCAGATGTGAAGTGAATGGTGCGTGAGCGCACAACCACCTTGCAGCCTCAGGAGCGCAACCACGCCCAGGGGCTAACCTGCAGCTTCTCTCCTAACCCTAGACAGGAATGCTTCCTTGGTCCAAAGACTGGGGAGAGAAACAGCTCCAAAGATGACTGGCTTCAGATGTCTAAAGATCTCATGATATGAAGCGTCTACAAAGCAATTTTATTCAGAAAGAAAAAAAAGAAAAGAAAAGCAAAAGCTTCTTTGCAAAATTACACAGTGTTTCTTTCCTACTTTTACCTTTTTATTTCTATCATTTCTGCAAATTTAATTTTGGTTGCTGTGTTAAAACAGTATTGGCTTTCTGTTTAGAGCTACCTAATTGGATTGGGGCGCTCCGCGTTTGTTTTTGTATTGTTTTAATGATACGATTTAACCCGACTTGACTCTTGCGTCAACATTTTGGGCATTGTTTCCATAGCAGCAGCAGCAATCTGACTTTCAGTAATAATAACTGGCATCTTAGTTCTGATGTTTTCCATTGTTCTAATTGATTTACAAATATCAACATAGTTTAAACAGCCCTAAATCCAATAAGGGAGGCCATGTAATTATCCCTGCTTATAGAATGGCACACTCAGGTAGAAAAGTTAAGTAACTTCAAGTTTGGCACAATATTAAATTATTGTTACTGTTTGTTAAATTGATTTGCTATCTTTGCTTTCCTTCCATTCTAAGCTACTCTGCTTGCCACCAACCAAACAATTAGCAATTCTTGCCATGCTTTGCCCATTTGAAGGATCCTGCATGTCTGATATGCTCATCTGACTGTGTAATTCCAACATACACGGCTTCCCTCGCCATCCTTTTTCATTCTGCCTATGGGTTATCTCCTACTTTTCATTCAAATTAAACCTCCCAGGGACTCACAATTACTTATCAGCATCCTTTCTTTGTGTTTTAGTGGTGTCTTGACATCTGGTCAACCTGATTGCCTTTTCCTATCAGTCTAATAGTTTTCAGGGAAGAAATCCTCAGGCAGATGAAACTCTCCTGCTCATTGTCATGCTCCCAATATCCATTATCCTGTGCTCGATTTGCCACAAACATGACAGCGATTGTTGTCTTATTTGTTTTATAAATGAATATACAGAAGTTTCATTTCTCCTGTTAGATGCAACTCTGCATGTCAAACAGCTTGCTGCAGGGTAGAGTCCCATAAGGGTTCTGTATATGTGGGTAGAAGCATGAATTCATTATGCCTTAGATTTCTAAAGAATCAGCAACAATTATTCCAAACCCTAATAAAAGCAATTATATATTTCAGCAACACTTTAATTCTTACTTCCAACAACAGTCTCTCACAAGTGACTGAAAATTGCTATTTTTCAAAAAAATATAACAGTGTATTCAATCTTTGTGGATCATATACATCAGTAATGCACAGATTGCACCATCGCCATCTCCTTGACCAGTCACTACGTCAGGAGCTATTCCTCCATCACAAGCAAGTAGATGTTTCCACCTAGGAATTACTCCAGATCATGAGAACAAGTTACAGTAGGTTGCAATTTAGAAGGCTTCACTTATAATTCAAATCACACAGTAAATACATATTGAAATTGTGGGAAAACATCATACTTACAGTATTGGAGAACAAAACTCATAATTCCCTCCAACTGGCAACAGTTTGGGGAAACAGAAGAACAAGTAAACATACCGCTAGTTGAGTAAAGAAATGTGTGTGTGTGTGTATGTGCGTGCGCGCATGTGTGTACTACATGATAACATACACACTATTCCCTACCTCTCCCACTCAACTAAGACCAAGAATCAACATTACTTAATAAAAACCACAATGAAGAATCTGTGGCAAATTCCATAATCTTACTTTCCTTTAAAGCTGACTAATATTCCATTGAATATATATAGCACATTTTCTTTATCCATCTATTGAGGGTCATCTAGGTTGGTTCCATAATCTAGCTATTATGAATTGAGCTGCTATAAACAAATTTACCAGTAAATGGCTGGAGTTGGAGAAAATCATGCTAAGTGAAATAAGCGAATCCCCCAAAACCAAAGGCTGAATGTTTTTTCTAATATGTGGATGCTAATTCACAATAAGGCGGGGGGCACTAGGGAAGAATAGCATTACCTTAGATTAGGTAGAGGGAACTGATGGGAAGGGAGGGTAGAGGATGTGGGGATAGGAGAGAAAGTAGAATGAAACAGACATTATTACTGTATGTATATATGTGACTGCATGACCACTATGATTCTGCAACACATACACTCAGAAGAATGATAAATCATATCCCATCTATGTATGATATATCAAAGTGCATAAATGAATTCTACTTTCATGTATAACTAATTAAAACAAATTTAAAAATTAAAAAAATAATCTGTGGCAATCAGTATCACCATAAAAATTCCCTTTAGCCACCCCATAATTTACATGTTAGAAAGTTTAAATGATATAATTACAGAAGAGAAAGAAATTATAGAAATACTAAAAATACTAAAATAATAAAAATTAAGAGATTAACAATTTACTGCTTAAGTGACTGTATATTGGTAAGCAACAAAACCAATTGAAATCTATGATAGAGATTAAGAGGATTAATTTCACTAAGGTAGGGTTTATAAAGTTAATCATCAAAAGTTCATAATCTCATATAAATACACAACAATCATCCACAAAGTAGGATGGAAATACACTTAAATGAAATGACAAGATCTACAAAAGAAACATGAAAACATGTCCAAGGACAGAAACCATGATTTTATTGAAAAGACCAATCTTGATTGGAGAGAAGGTAAATTGAACTGTATTATTTAATATTTTAATGAAACAAACCTTAAATCACTCTTATGAGGGTATAAACGCTTCCATATTAGTTAATATTTTAAATGCAGTAAACTTTAAATTATTACACACATTATTTAACTTACAGAAAAGGAGGGATGGCTAGTTAAACTCAGAAGAAATACAACATTAAAATTTATGCTAAGATGCCCCAGTAATCAAAACAATGCAGTTATAGCACCTGAATAGTCAGAATAGAAGAGCATAAAAAATAGTTACGATGATAAAGCTCACATTTCAAGTCAGTGCACGAGCATAAGGAACATTTTCTGCTTGAAAATATGTGCCAAATCACTTGCATGTGACTTGGAACTATCATTCCTACATTCTAGAATTTGAGCCATAGATGCATCTTCAGTTTTCACCATGTTATATGCATGAATTATATATTGCAAGAGTGTTGATAATAGCAACGTATTGGAAATAACACCTGTATTTCTTAATAGGAAACTGTTCAGTAAATTATGTATCCAAGAAATGAAATAAGAAAGCTTTCTTGTACCCACATGAAACTTACCCACTTATCTGCTGGGAAGTTTATGTGTGATTAAAATCCCAAAGTGGTTTAAGTTTTTGGTAGGAGATATTTTAAAAATTAAAAATTTATAGCTGTACTTTTTATCTCTAGGAAGAAATTCTAGACAGGTATGATGATGCACACCTATCATTCCAGCCAGTAGGGAGGTAGAGTCAGGCCAGATGTCAGTTCAAGGGCAGCCTGGGCAGTATATCAAGGTGTTGTCTTAAAATAAAATAAAAGGTAAAAAGGGGTGTAGATGCAGCTAAGTGATAAAGAGCCCCTGGATTCAATCCCTAGGACTTGAGAGAAAAATGGAGGGTGGGGGGATCAAATAGAAAGAAAACTGTAAATAAAAATAAGTTTCACTACAGGATCAAGGAGTAGGGTCTACAAAGATGAGAGTAGCAGAGACAGTTCTCAATTTACAGAGTAGGTGACAGTGAATTGCCTATCTAAAAAGGAATACTAAAATATGATAAGTGACAGTTCCAATGAATCGGTGGTTGTACCTGTGCTGAGAATGGTTGGCTTTGGCAGTGTGATGCGGAGCAGGATGGTGGGAAGACTGACCCAGGGAAAGTCCTTTTGTCTCTACCTCCAAGATCTGCTGGTATCTATTCATGTCCTTCCTGAATGTCCAGCAGTCGCTCACTCCACCCTCACACTAGCACCATGTGGCATCTACTCCCATTATTTTCAGTTTAAAGATAAAGCAACCAAGACTTTGAGAAGCTACCAAATAGCCAAGGTGAATCAGGGAAGCATGCCATGTTCAGGGAGGAATTTGGGGAGAGAAATGGGTAAAGGAAGATGGCAGGAGGGGGGCAGTTGACATTGAAAGGGAAAGGCAAGACTGGATGCTAAGGAAGGAAGAGAGAGAACTGGGGTGGATGGGATGTGAAGTCTCCCAGTGGTTGGGGTGAGTGGGGTTTGAAGTCCCCCAGTGGTTGGGGTGAGTGGGGTGTGAAGTCTCCCAGTGGTTGGGGTGAGTGGGGTGTGAAGTCTCCCAGTGGTTGGGGTGAGTGGGGTGTGAAGTCCCCCAGTGGTTGGGGTGAGTGGGGTGTGAAGTCTCCCAGTGGTTGGGGTGAGTGGGGTGTGAAGTCTCCCAGTGGTTGGAGTGAGAGGGGTGTGAAGTCTCCCAGTGGTTGGGGTGAGTGGGGTGTGAAGTCTCCCAGTGGTTGGGGTGAGTGGGGTGTGAAGTCCCCCAGTGGTTGAGGTGAGTGGGGTGTGAAGTCTCCCAGTGGTTGGCGTGAGTGGGGTGTGAAGTCTGCCAGTGGTTAGGGTGAGTGGGGTGTGAAGTCCCCCAGTGGTTGGGGTGAGTGGGGTGTGAAGTCTCCCAGTGGTTGGGGTGAGTGGGGTATGAAGTCTCCCAGTGGTTGGGGTGAGTGGGGTGTGAAGTCTCCCAGTGGTTGGGGTGAGTGGGGTGTGAAGTCCCCCAGTGGTTGAGGTGAGTGGGATGTGAAGTCTCCCAGTGGTTGGCGTGAGTGGGGTGTGAAGTCTGCCAGTGGTTAGGGTGAGTGGGGTGTGAAGTCCCCCAGTGGTTGGGGTGAGTGGAGTGTGAAGTCTCCCAGTGGTTGGGGTGAGTGGGGTGTGAAGTCTCCCAGTGGTTAGGGTGAGTGGGGTGTGAAGTCTCCCAGTGGTTGGGGTGAGTGGGGTGTGAAGTCCCCCAGTGGTTGGGGTGAGTCGGGTGTGAAGTCTCCCAGTGGTTGGGGTGAGTGGGGTGTGAAGTCTCCCAGTGGTTGGGGTGAGTGGGGTGTGAAGTCTCCCAGTGGTTGGGGTGAGTGGGGTGTGAAGTCTCCCAGTGGTTGGGGTGAGTGGGGTATGAAGTCTCCCAGTGGTTGAGAGAGTGTAAGGAGGTAGCAAAGGAGGTGAAGCATTAAAGGGACCCAAGCATTTAAATGTTCTTATTGAGGAGAATGAAGGGCAATGGGTAGCTTTCCTAAAAGATATGACCTTAAAAATTAGACCCCAAGCCATCTCTGTTGTACTCTGCATCCTGTGGAACTTGCCGTGAGACTTGTTTCTCCTCACCCTTTCATATTTATCTTCCATGTGGATTCAAATATATCAACATAACATTTCCATTCTCAAAATGCATCTGTTCCAACTGAAAAGATATGTGGGGAAAGAGCCTATTTACATTAGATTTCAATAAAATAATGATAGCCCTGAAACTTTATAGCATTTTTCATATGTCACAATCATAAAGCATCAAATTGTACATGACAGTTTCATTTGAAACCTCTGCTTAGATACAAATCCTTTTTAAAAATCCCTCAATCATTCCTTTAGAAAAAATAGCAATACTGAAAGCTTTCTAAGGAGCTTATTTTTACTGGAATCCAAATCTTTGATATATCTTGGACATGCTGGACTATAATGTCAGTACACTTCTAAGACATAATATCATAAAAATCATATAAGAGCACAGAGAGTGCCCTCTGCAAAGGAGATTTTATCAGGATCTTGGCCAGGTAGCAACTGAAAATACCTTTGAAGTGTGTTTGCCAGATAGAGGTCATAAATTATTCCTCGTTCAAAAACAGAAAATAAAAAGAGTAGACTGAATATTTGCAAAAATCCACACGCTGTTCTAGGCATAGAGGAATAATTCAGTTCTTATCAATATGCCATGCTCATAATAAGCATTGAGCAATGGTTATCTGAGTGGATAGAGCCTTAAAAGCAATTCAATAAGTTAAATAAATATTCATAGAACTGGGGAATGATAATGAAGAGATCCCAACTTGAGGAAATGGTAGTCCAATGGGGCAGACCAGCACACACACACACACACACACACAAATAATAATAATTTCAAATCACTCTAGAAAGGGGAATGACAATGATATTCTCAGGGTGCAATGAGACAAAGAGGGGTACTTCATAAGCCTGAGGAGCAAAGTCTGAAGGAAGGAAACCTGCTTAGAAGAAGAGAAGACGAGAGTGACGATGAACTAACCAGGCAACAGCAGAGGCAGATAACTAAGTCCAAGGCTGAGAAGTCTTCATAAAATCAAAATGGAAGATTCTTCGTACATATTTTTATCTGTTTTTACATGAACATGGTTTAAATCCTCTATCTTCTATATTAACGTGTTACTTTTTTGTCTGAGCAATTTTGACTAATTTCATTGAAGATACATTAAATTGAGCCCTCAGTCTTACTGAGCCACTTGGACTGATTCAACTATTTTTTTTTTTTTGTAAAATGAGATGGTTGAACTAAATTACTATTAAAAGTCCCTTTATAACAAAAATATCCTGTGTATAGTGTGGATATACCAACCAGAAAGAATCATCATTTTTAAATAACCAACATTCTATACAGAGTCTCTGATCACGTACATGGATAAATAGCTGGAAAATCAGAATTGATTTTATAAAGATGTGGAGTCCTTGATCAAGACTACACGTGAGAACAAAACATTACCTTTCACTTTTAATTTTAATGGTATGTATTTAGCAGACTGTTTTTAGCTGTATTTTTACATACCTAATTCTTTGGCATTTGTCTTCCACAAATTATCGAAGATCTCTAGATTTGATGTTTAGCAAATACTTCTGCCACAGATTCTTTTTCTGAGGTAATTTGAGCCATAAATATTTCAGTAGACTGATTTTATTTCTATGTCATTGGTTCTAAGAAGGGCTCACAGGTGTATTCCTTGGGTTCTTATATCCTTGAATATGATATATGTCTTCTTCATACTTGATATTTGGAGGGATTAACCTTCTTATAAATGCTTGATTCCAGCAGACTCTGTAGAAATTCAACTAATTATGTAAACACTGAGCCTGGCCCTGGTCTTTTTTCTATGTCATTTCCACTTACTGTTTAGGAGGATTTTACATTTCATTGTTGTTTTTCAAGAATTCTTTCTAGATGTTATAATTCCCAAGATTTTTCAGGCTGGAAATGTTTAGAAAGCTATGACTGTTGCATTTACAATGGGATGTTAACTTATCCAAGTAAAATATCTTTTTGAATAACACTGTCACTCAGAATTTTATATGAATTGATCTATTATTTTATGGAATCCAGAGATTCCTAATAAAATTTGGGGCTAATATGAATGACCACATTTAAAGTCATTTTCTTTAATATTTTGAAATCTGAAGAACTTTATATACTTATCTTTTAATATAGCCTAGGAAGAGGTAAAAATGTTTTGTTTAATAACAAAATACTTTAAGAAGTAATACCCTAAAATTAGAAACATAATGACAATGGTCATTACGATTAACACTGTAAATATGTTCAACCATGTGCTGGAAATTTTCATCAAAGTGTATTAACTAAGAATATAAAAAGCTAAATAAGAATTGGAAAAAAATAAGAGAAACCAAAACTCTCATTGTTTACAGAAAGCTGTTGTTGACATAAAAAAAAAAAAAAAACAGAGTGAAGGATGGGCGCGGTGGCCCATGCCTGAAATCCCAGCATCTAGGGAGGCTAAGGCAGGAGGATTGCAATTTCAAAGCTAGCCTCAGCACTTAGCGAGATCTTAAGCAACTTAGAGAGACCCTGTCTCAAAGTGAAAATAAATAAATAAAAAGGTCTGTGGATGTAGTTAGTTGTTAAGTGCCTCTGGATTAAATCCCCAGTATCAAACAAACAAACAAACAAACCTGAGTGAATCCATAGCAAATTATTAGTATGATAATTTCACAAGCTACGGATCATATGATTTATATATAAAGAAATCATGCACTTTCTTATTCAGTGGCAGCAAAGATGTTGAAATTGTAGGAGAAACATATGAATTTTATAATGACCCCCAAAATATAAAATGTAGGTATAAGAAAATCAATTAAGACTATTATGGAGAAAATAACTTTTTTGAAAGACGTTAAAATCCAGTGGAAATGAAGTGGCATATATGTAATAGAAGGGTGCACACTGATTCACTTCCTACTCATTTCCAAGTACAGGTTCAACCAAACCCTCCAAGATGCTTTGTGCAGGTTCACAGTTATACAATCCTGGTATATGACAGAGAGGTAGATAAAGGGCTTTCCCTGTCTGGTATAAAGACTTATAATGAAGGAGTAGTAATTAAGACTGTGCTGTTCTGTTGCAGGCTTAAAGGCATGGAGAAAAATAAAGAATAAGTTTTATTCAAAGTTCTCATCATATAAAATATCAGTTCCCATGTATAAATTTTAATTATAATTATAAAAAGAAATTTTTTTAAAAAAATATAGAAAGAAATACAGAATAATATATTTATTATGTTGGGTTTGAAAAGGATTTCTTTGACTGAAAATATATATCTGAAATATGAACATTTATACACAGAAGGCACACATAAAACACATATAATTCAACTCAAGACTAAAGATTATATTAAAATCATATTAACAGTGGAACAAATAGACAAAATTAGACTATTGTTCCTGCATAGCTGAGAAGATGATCAATCATTATGTCAAATTGTTTTGATGCCAAGTCTCCTGCTAGAACTGAGAACTGGAAGCCTTCAGTTAGCGGAAAAAGCACTTCACAATAAGCTCAATTTCAACACAGTAAAGTATAATAAGATAGTACACCCATTTGGGAGCTGTTTTGATTCTTTTATTTATAAAACACCAATATACTAATCTATAACATGTGTTATTAGTCTTTCACACAATGGCATTTCTCAATAATCAGAGCAGAATAAAGAGAGAAAATTATTTGTAGCTCTTCAAAGTTTTAAAATATTTTGGATAAGCTTAATTTTTCAATTAAACATAATTGTTGGCCATCATTAACATTCTCTGAATTTCAGTGGCTTAATATTTATAAAAGAGCAGAAGGAACATCTGTCTTTCTCCTTCTAACCCCCTCCCCCAGCAGGATCAGGACCCAGGGCAAGTGAGTGCCAAGTAACTGTGATGCTTAGGGACTTTGGGCTGCTCAGTACAAACTAACCTCACTGATGGTCCTCAGGGCTTAGAGGTGGTAGCTTCTAGAAGATTCACTTTGCCCTTTCGTGTAATTATAGCCTCTTACCCCTGAATTTCTACGTAATATTTAACATCATAGTTTCTTTTTCTTACAGAGCAATCTTATTTTAGGAAAATAGAGCCCCTGCCTCTGAGACAAATTTAACACAGAGTCCTGGATTGAAGCGGCCACTCAGGGGTGGGATGGTAGGTGGGGCACGTGCTCTTGCTCCTCAGTTTTGCAAAATAACAAGCTGTTTTTAAAATAATTTTTAGGAGTTGCTATGATAACAGGCCTACTAAGTGTACTGCACAAGCCTAGTGCCTGCCACAGGAGTTATGATAATCAGCCTACTAAGCATGCAACACTCAGTCCAGTGCCTGCCACAAGAGTAGCAGTCTAGCAGAGTCCACGTTCTTATCATCTGAGAGCACCAGGGGGCATGTCAGCCCACACATAGATCTGTACTTCTTCTATTGGTCTGCCACTTATCCTCCTCAAGAGAATAAATTGGAAAAGCATCTCTTTCCACAAAAACTGTAAGATTCAAAAAGTAAAAGAAATGATATCACCATAAAATCCAATGTGACAACTGAATGAAGCGAGGACTATGTCACCAACAATGCCAGTGCCACCTAGTGAATGTTGCTGGCGTCCTGTTGTGAATCGGGTCCACTAGGACTCCTAATGTGGACGCTCACAAGGCAAGCGGCTTAGACTCCCTGGGGGATGTATTACCAAGAAAATCAAGAAGGGGCGGGGGGCGTAGGTGCTGCTCTAGATGGAGGCAAGTTCAGGAGAGGTACAAGCCCAATGCAGTATCCGACACCAGTGGTCCTCAGTTGAGGGGAAAAGGCATTCCCAGTGTGAGGGTGGATCTGGTGAGGATGCGGCTCTGGGTATAGACTTATGTTCAACTATCTTATTAAATCCTGTATTTCATATCACAGCATCTCATTAGGTAGATAATGGTGGCTGCTGGAGAATGGCCCTATTTTTTTAAAAGAGATACCTCAGTGTTCAGGGTGATGTGTCATGAAATTTATAGCCACTTTCACATGGTTTGGTAGAAGAGAAGCTGGAACACAAGTTGCCAAGTATTAATGCTTGATGAATTTAGGTGAAGAGTTGGAACTTATTTATGGCACTACTTCTTCGATCTTTCTGAGAGTTGAAAAAATTGTCAAAAATAAGCATTTGTTTTAATAAAAGGAAAAATACAATTCAAATGAATTTTTATGGGTGCAGGCAGATGGGTATACAAGTACAAGCCTTGTGTTAGGCAGAATTTTAAGATGACCCCAAGACTCATGGTCTCCCTGTGAACTTTCCAAATGCAATCCTTTGCTCATGGCAGTGGGTACAGCTGGTAAATGTGGTGTGACATCATTCCTGCCAATCAGTCACACAGCAAAGGGAAAGACGTGTTCCTATATAATAAACCAGTTGGCTCCAGGTTTCTAAAGAGATATTACCCTTGGGCTGGGGATGTGGCTCAAGTGGTAGTGCGCTTGCCTGGCATGCATGCGGCCTGGGTTCGATCCTCAGCACCACATACAAACAAAGATGTTGTGTCCAATAAAAATAAATAAATAATTTTTTTTTTTTAAAAGAGATATTACCCTAGATGGGCATGATCAGTCTGATGAGTCTTTAAAAGGAGGTCTTGAGGTTAGGGACCAAAGAAAAATTTGAAGCAGCAGAGTAATTCTCTCATTACCCATGAGGAAGCAATTGGCCATGTATCTCACTAGCCTCATGGAAAGAAAGGATGGGAAAACTCAAGGAGCTGAAGCCATATATTCTACATCTGCAAGAAAATAAATTCTGCCAAAAATGAGTGAGCTTGGAAGGGGGACCCTAAGAGAGACGAGGACACAGGCCTTCTGTACCCGGGTGCAGGCTTGTTAGACACAGAATCGAGGACCCAGGTGCTGCACCCAGACTCCTGACCTACAGAGACTGAAATCATAAATTTGTGCTATTTCAAGCCTCTAAGTGTGGAGAAGTTTACAATGTAGCAATAAAAAGTAATGCATATTTTGGTAGCCATAAAGCAAGGTCCTGCCATAGTAAATCTTAAAAACATGGGAGCAGTTCAGTTCCAAACTGAGCCATGGACAGAAGGGATGGAAGATTTTAAGATGCATGATGCAGAAAGCTTCAACGATGGTGAACAGACTGTGAGTAAAAAGCATGAAACAAGTCCAAGAGCTGCACTCGTAGAGAGTGTGTTCTTCCATCACAGTGAGATTGAACCAGAAATAAAAATGAAATGTGTTGGAATCCCCAAGTACATACAAAGTAGTCCTAAATGTGCATGGATCAGAGACAAATCATGGATGAATCAGAAAACAGTTTATGAAAAGATAATTAAAGCAAAATTTCCAGATTTGGGGGAGATACAGATAAAGGTATGGTCATTTCTAATTTTATAGCTTTCTATGCCACAGGGGTTGCAATGACTCATCTGAGCACAAACACACATAGCACACGCTCACAACATGCGCACATGCACGAAAAGACGGAAAGAAAAAAATGAAAGGAAAGTTAATCAAGCTCAAAGCAAGTGAAAGAAAGAAAATAAAAGTAAAAACAATGCTTTAAAATTATAAAACAAATGATAAAAATCTATAACTTAAAATGCTTGTTGAAAAGATCAGTAATACCAGTTGGGGAGAGAGAGAGGGAACATATTATGAAAATAAGAATACTGAAAATAAAATTGGGAGTATTCTGTGGATTCTTTTTAAACTAAAAGGTTAATAAGGCCAGCAATAAAAAAATTAATGATAATAAACATAATATCTTAGACACAATGGATAAATTATTGGAAAACTCACAGGTTACCAAAAATAAGAAACAGAAAAATCTAAATAGTCCTAGGCCTATTAGGTTTCTGTTCACGATTCACAGCCCAGAGGCCTCACTGGTGAATTCTATTTCATGTTTAAGGAAGAAATGATAATAACATACAAAATAATTCATAAAGTAGTGGAAAAGGAAGTCTTCGGTTGTTTTATAATAATAACACAAATCAAAGGCAGAATAAAGTTATGTAAAGAGAATATAATTTTAGATTATCCTCAGGAAATTAGAAAAAAGAATTTAAAATCTGTGTATATAATTCACAAAACTGATATGATAAAAGGAAAAGTCATCTCACTTAAATATATGCAAGAAAAATCAGTTGTCAAAATTTCATGCCCCTTCAGGGCAAAGTCTGAGAGAGAAATATGAACAGGTCAATTGTTTTCAATCTGATGAGTCTTGAGGAAACATGTACAGCATACACTGCAATTAATGGTGACAGACAGAACCCCTTCTACCTCAGGCCAGGTCCTTTCTGCACATTCAAAACGGGAACAAGGGGACAAAGAAGTAAGTTGAAGGTAAAATGACTGGAAAGGAAGAAGGACACCCATCTGCCCATGTAGCTGAGATGATGGAATATTCCAAAATTGTGAGGAAGCTCTAAGAACAACTGTTGCTTAAAAATAATAACTTCCCAGATTTCAAACCAAAGGAGAAACAAAAGGAAAATAAAGAAGTCCACTTTACTAAGGATCTAAACATAAAATTTAATTTCCCTGTAACTTGAATCTAAGCACATCATTTTTCTAAAGGATACTGAAATAAAAGAATGATTTGTTCATATATAAAATATTCTACTAGGAGTTTCTGATATCAGTTATTTCAATAAAAATTACTGTAAGTTTCTATCCTATAGTTGTCAGGTTAATAATTATATTTGCATAATAAGAATCATTCCATTTTTAAACTTTTCAGTGAGATAATGCCTAGTGCCTTATTTTTATTCAATTTGACTGCATAGAAAAACCTGTTGGCATAACGTTAGACATGACTTATTCTGCATTGTAGAAGACATGACAAGCCACACTAAAAATAATTTTTTGGTGGATAATGAGGATACAACTTAAATGTTTGAAAAAGAAAAAATGTGTCAGAATTAATTTTGAGTTAACATTGGAGTTATGGTATTAACAAGCCATATTCTATGCACATTGATCTTAACCCTATGTAGTTTACAATTTTAAATACATTTGAAGCAGTTTTTGTACTGTGCAGAAAACTGAATGTTCTGTTTCAGGAACCATGTTTTGTTTTATTTTTTCCCCTCGAGGAATGTAAGATGTTGGGTTACTATAAGAAAACATATGATAGAGTTTTTTTTTTTTTATTTCTTCTTGTTTCCTTTAGATTATCACAAATTGTTACCTTTCAAAATGACTGTCTCTGTTCATTTGTTCCCAGGAGTACAGACATTGAAATTGATGGTCTCCCACAAACCTGGTCTCTAAAAAACAATACTTACTTTGATAAATATTTAACCACCCCTGCAACTTAATTTTTAAAGCCATTTTATTCTCGGAAATATCTCAATGCCATTGCCAGTGAACGTGAATTGAAGCACCTAAGTTATTTAGAAAACTATTTCCTTAATATATTCAAGTTAGACATTGTGTGTGTGTGTGTGTGTGTGTGTGTGTGTGTGTGTGAGAGAGAGAGAGAGAGAGAGAGACGGATGCTGGGGATTGATTGGGTAAGTACATTGTGACCAGACAATTGGCAGGAATCACTTTTATTTTCACTTTTTTTATGAAATGAAATGTCTCTTCTATGATCAACAGAGATTGTCCCATGTGGGATCATGAGAGCAACCAACATCTTGCTGTGTAGACTGAAAACGATACTGGGTCCTCTGCCAGTGCTTTGTGAGAGATGTGCTTCTTCCCCAGGATAATGACTGTACAACTAAAGAGGGCTCCAGGGCTCCAGACTCAAACAGAAGGAGCGTCTATCTTAGCCAGGCTGTCACGAATGCCAAGCACAGACAGTGGCGGTGGCCGGAACAAGGGACACTCGTTTCTCACAGATATGAAGGCGGGTCAGGCCACGGTCAGAGGGCTTAGATTCAGAGGTCCTTCCTTGGGCTTGGGGATGTCTTCTTAGTGTACCTCTGCATAGGGGAGGGAAGGAGCTCTGGTCTCTTCCTCTTCTTATGAGGACACTGATCCCACACGGAGGCCCGACCCTCATGACCTTAAATTCTGAGATGATGAGGGGATTTCAGGAGAACAGAAGGAACAGGAATGCTGGCAGAGGAAGCAGGTAGAAAAGGAACTAAAAGGTCCTGTTTGCTGAATTTGGCTGATCTCTAAGAAACAGTACTTACTTAATATACTTAATGTACTTCATTTGAAAAATTCTCAAGTAGGAAAATTAACCAATAAACTTTCCAGTTATTTGTCAAATATCACTTTGAGTTGGGCTTTTGTTTTGTAAACACCCAGCAATTATACTTTCTTAAGCTAAAATTATGTAGGATAGCTTTTTTTTTTAAAAAAGAAGTGTCATTGATTTTTCCATTCATTCAAAAACAAGATGAAAATTTTACTAAGATGGAAAACACACACACACACACACACACATTGTTCTCTTCAATTTAGAGCTATGTATAATAACCTATCAAAAAAGTTATAGTATTTTTACTCCTTGTCTTGGTCTGCCATTGAAAATATTCTACATGTACATGGACAACTACATTTCTCATTAACTTTGAAGAACTAGTGAGTCTCCCAGTCTACACTGAGATTGCCGACATCGAAGGTAAGATAATGAACCAGCTAGATGACACACAGCCATCTAGGGCATTGATTCTGTAAGTGTGATCCATAGAGGAACAGTCCAAGCGTCACATAGGAACCTGGTAAAAAAATGAAGAAAGACAATCTCTAGCTACATGTTTTTTTTAACAAGCCCAAGAGATAATTCTGATGCATGTGGAATATTCCTGAGAACACGTTTTGGACTAGGATGATTTAGGGCAAATATAGCATTGGTATTAACATGTCCCTCAACTTGAGTAAACATCAGACCAGCTTCTTCATTACTACAGGCTCCTCAACTCCCTTCTCTTAGAGCTTCTACTTTAGGAAATTTTTCATCGCAAACTCTGTTTCTTTAGAGACAAAGGTCTTCTTCAAGCCTCTTGACGGTTTTTCAACCCAAGAACGCCTTTCCCAGTGACCCAGGACCATCCATTTGAAATGCAGCCATGGAGGAACACAGGGCCGGTTCCAGGCTCTCAAACTCTGTGGCAACGTGGGAGTCTAGTTTCTCAAGAGCTAATTAGCAAACCAATGTGGCCTGCCCCTCATTTAAGAACCTCCCCTCAATGCCCTTCAAGACTTTTCCATTCACGCAGTGGATCAAAATCATTTTCTGATGTTTTCAAGAGGAGTTTAATTCAGTCTCTGTCCCCTGTTGCATTAGTCTTGAATACAGTTGTCCTTGACAGTTAAACTCTGTTCAGTGCAAATTTTCTTTGATGTGACTCAAAAATCTTTGATAATTCTCAGAAGCAATATCTGCTCTCCAAGACCTGCCAACACTCACACTTTGCCTCTTCAAAGTCTAAGCTCAGCTTCAGATTCCTACAGACGTACATGACAATTTGGGGTGTATACTATTATGTAAAACAAAGCCTGGAGGATCTAAAATGTATTTTTGTCATTGTTAGGCAGCTAATATCTGGCCAGCATCTATAATGCAGAAGACAACTCTTCAGTCACTAGAAAAATAAGGATGCATGCACAGTTATCTACATGATGTGCTTTTGAGTCGGGTTAGAATCTACTGTTTATAAATGATATGATCTTATCCTGTTCATAGTATCTTTTAGACTTAATTTAGTACTCTGTAAAGAGGTAATAATATCAATAGCAAAAAGAATAATTTGAGTGCTTTTTATATAATTACAAATATCATTTATCCTCACAATAGCATGACAAGGAACCATAAAGATTCTAAATTGATAGATGAGTAACAGTTAACACACTTGCCTAAAGTTAAACAGCTGGAAATATCAGAGACAACTATAGACTAAAGCCTCCCTTATCCAGAGTTTGGAACACTGAAGCTGTAAAAATGAGATAATGTATGTAAAGCCCCTAGCATATCATCATTATGCATTATACAAAGCTTTGGAGAATTGTGAAATATGAAATATAGGGTACCAAGGCTAAGTGTCGTTGACATTCAAGTTTTGTTCCAGTTTGTATTGTGAGTGAAGACTCCATGAAATAGGAGAATATTAATATTTTACTAAAAAGGAATGATGTGTTTTTGGTTTTTAATAAGCTAAGTAAGAAAAGAGGCCTTTTCTGTTGAGTAATAATAATTTCAGCGAAGATTTAAAGGAAGAACGCAGAAGAGGTATTTGGACAGATTGTATTTATTGTTCTGTGGAGTACCCGTATTACCTTGAGATCCTTGTTTTACATAGCAGGAGCTGAGACTCCCCAGATATTTGAATTCATTTCCAAGTGGATGGCACAATGTATTAAATGAATGCTGATTCATTTATATAAACATATAAACTTTTTAATTTATATAACATATATATATATATTATTTATATAACTTATATATAATTTTATATAAATATATAAAATATTTATATATTTTTATTTATATAACTATAAATAAAGGAAGATTGCAAGAGCTGCAGGCAGGGGACCCTCTTTGGAAAACCTAGTTTGGGTTTCATTGAGCAATGAGTCCAAGATATGATATGAAGGTATAAAATAGTGCTGACTTTTGGAATTTCAAAGAAGTAGACTGTACAAAAAGTCATAAGGAAAGGAGAAGAGTTATTGATGAGTTGAATAGAAGAGTGAAGGAGAAAAATATCTAAAAGGAGATTATTCAATAAGGACTAGAATCAAATTTATGGAGTTTTTTAAATGAATGCCTGGTGTGCTATAACAATTCAGTTTCAGCAGTATTTTTACAAATAAAAATTTCCTTTCATTGCAGAGAAAAGAGGATTCTTGTGTATGTACAAATTCATGAAGGATGGGGAAAGGAGAGGAGAGAGAGAGAGAGAAAATGAGAGTACTAAATCAATAGACCACTAGATGCATTACAAGTTGGGACAATAAAAGAGGTGCAATCCTAGAAATACTAGATTTATCCATGATAATTTTCTTTTTGGACCTGCCAGGGCAAAGGAAATTCACTTTTATTGTCCCCTTTGTGGAGAAAGGTGATATTGAGTCATCCAGCATCAGCATTGCCAATTGCTCTAAAGCCGAGCTGGTCTCGTAGCTCCAGCTAAAGAGGAGGTACAGTAATGTCACATATGGTACCACTGTGTTGAAGATTCACTAGTGAGATCTGGACAGAGCTGCTGCCTGAATGATGGACAGTTGGCCTTGGGAGAATGGATGCTATTAAACCTACATTTAAGTAGGAAGCCTAAATAAATGCATGTTGGCATGCAGGACTGAGCGCAGTCCCTGGCACTGCAAACTGGCAAGATCGGAGCCTTCCTTGGGAGAAGCACTCTTACCAGCAGCGAGAGTCGGGCTATGCTTCAGGGAATCTTGTGGCTAGATGCCAAACACAGGCATCAAAGTTCTCCCTGCACTAATGCACCCCATTCAGAGTCTAATATTCTGTTTAAACCTATTGGTGAGTTAAATGCTTAATTTCAAAGTGATTTGGCTCCTTTTACCAATCTTAGATACATTAGAAAATTTAATTTCTGAAAGGAGCAAGAGAATATTATCGTTTTGTCTATGATAATAACTGTACTTGATACAAGATGGGAAAGAATAGTAGAAAAGACCCTCTTTCCAGAATTGTGAATGACAGTCTGGCTATATCATTAATTTAATTAGAAATTAATAATTTAATTTGTGCAAGCCTAGTTTCTGCATCTATATGATGAAGTTCCTGTGCTAATAAGCAAGCTTAACATCCATTTATCTATACAAAATAAGCAGAATTGTATTTTTATAAAGAATGAAGGCTAGTCAACAGAAATTCAGTATTTGATTTTTAAAAGTAGGTCCTTTTTTTGCACAAATCAGTAATATTTGTGTCAAATAAATTTCAGTAAAAAGCATGCATATATAAGATAGTATTTAGAATGTAACCTAATAATCCACTGTATTACAAGTATATCAAACAATCATCCTAAAGTGGATGGAAAATTAGGTACCAAATTTGGTAACTTCAGAAACAAGTGCAGACTATAAGACTGAAGGCAAGAGAATCAAGGTATGTGCACTGAATGCATCATAAAGTTGTCTTCCAGAAGGGCACAGTCAACAATTCTGAATCACTCTACCTGTACACTGGAATTAATTCAGCAGTAGATGGTGGATTGTGAAAGCTTATTTCTCATTGAGTGGGGGGTTACAGACAAACAAGAGAAGGGGACGGAATGATCGATGTCACAATGGATAAGAAGACATTAGCAAGAACTCAAATGTCGTTTAACATTGATATAGATATGTGTATACAAAAAATTTGTAGATATGTGTATGTATGTGGGTTGTATACCCACATACACTTGCTTTATCAGCGAATGGTGCACAAAATTCATATTCTTCTAAAGGACAGATATAACAGTATCCAGAATAGAACACGTGACCAATCATAAAACAAATCTCAGTACATTTGGAAGGACTGAAATGATATCAAATTTGTTTCAAAACCACAATGAAATGAAATCAGAACTCTCTAAGAACTTTGTTAAATTTCTATAATGCACAGTGATTCCATTCTTGGGGGTATACTCAAAAGAAATGGAAACATACTTCCACACAAAAACTTGCACATTAGTCTTTATAGTGGTATTGTTAATATGAGCCCAAATCTAAATGTGCAATCTAAATGGCACAACCTGGTAAATGGATAACTAAATGGTAGTATACTCATACTATGGAATATTATTCGCCAATAAAAAGGAATATGCTACAGTGGAAATTTTAAGCTATGTAAAATAACCCATTTAAAGATGACATATTATATGATTTCATTTATATGAAACATCCAGAATGAATCAATAGGAATCAGTTCTCCTGGGCTTTCTAAGGGTTGGCTGGTGGGTAGAGGAAGTCTGGGAAGAGATGAAGAGTGACCATGAAGAATTATGGGATTTCTTTTATGGTGTTAAAGCATTCTAAGATTGATTGTGGTGATGAATGAACACTTCTCTGTATCCAATAAAAGCCACTGAATTGGACACATTAAGTCGATAAGTTTTATTATGTTAACTATATCTCAATAAAACTGGTATAAAAATTTAATAAGGAAAGAAGGATTCTAAATAGATTTACTTTAAAATGATGTATTTCTCTACATTTAGATTTGCTGGATAAATTGTAAATTGTGTAGATTAGTTCTTCTAAGCTTTATTATGCATGTACTGTGGGGTGATAGAAAAACAGGCCACAGAACAGATTTATGCATAACTCAAAAACTAAGAAGGAGTTTTTACCATTTTTAAATGGCCAAAAAAATAAATAAATAAAAAGAAGACTTTCATGACAGGTGTGAATTACATAAAATTCAGTGTCCAAAAATGAGTTATAGGAAAATAGCTGTTCTTATTTGTGTATTAGCTATGTCTGCTTTTTTCGCAACAGTAGTTGTAAAAGATACTTTATAGCCCACAAAGCCCTAAATATTTGTATTCTGGACTTTTACAGAAAAAAAGTTGCCAAAATTTTCACTCAGGGTATGTGGTCCAAAGCAGGAAAACAGGTGGCCAAGTATGGGTATGTATGTTTGAACTAAGCAATTACACTAAAGGTGGTGGAGATGTCGGGGTCAAGTCTAAGGACAGCAGAATAATGACTCCTCCGTCTTTCCGTCCTCTGCTCCTCCTCACTACCAGATCAGCAGTCACAACTGCCATCTCCAGGTCTTTACTGATCAATCAAGACTTCAATGTGAAATAGAAACCCTCCAGAAACATGCAAAATCATTCATAATATGTCCCCAATTTTTTACATAGAATTCAAGGTTAAAATTTTACACTCTTAAAAAAAAAAAGTTAAATTCAAATAAAGACAACATAAATTTTTAGAATGGAATAATTTGACATTTGAGCATAACACCAGTCATTGATCATTTGCATTTTATTATATATAATGAGGAAAGATTCATAAGTATGTTACTACTTCAAAACTAGGAACATTCGGAGAACAGTATGGAGATTCCTTTAAAAACTAAAAATAGATCTACCATCAGATCCAGCTATCCCACTCCTGGGTATGTATCCAAAGAAGATGAACTCAGCACACGGAAGAAACCTGCATACCCCTTTTTATTGTGGCTCTATTCACAGTAGCTAGCACATGGAACCACCCTTGGAGCCCATCAACAAATGAGTGGATAAAGTGGGCGGGGGGGCTAGAAACAAACATTAGTTTGCAAAATCAAATAATTTCTTATGTGATTTTAAATAGGTTTCAAAATTTAGCCATTTCTATCTACCCACCTAAAAATAATTATAAAATACAGTATTTGGCTTATTCAATATAATTCTGAAAATGCCAGTGTATGCACTAATCCACTGTACTATGAAAATTAAAGTTTGTTTTTCCATTGAAACACTCTTTTAATATCAATTTATTAAAAATAAAATTTCCCATCACTTCAGTGAATTTGTAAGCAGAGCAATTAAAGCTGACATCTAATAATTGGTAGAAATTCATGATTAAGAGAAGAAAAAGTTGAATAATAATGATTGATATAAAAAAAACACCCTGTATCCCTTTTTAAAAACAAACAAGCTAATCAACATAATGCCATTAATTTCAGTTTTCAAAAGTCTGCATACTAGTTCCAGGCTGCAGGATGATTAATTACCTGCTCTAAGAAATTCAAACTGAAATCCTTTATAATCCCCATAATAAAAACCATTGTTTCTGGTGGCTTCAAAACAATTGGTTTTTCATTTCTACTTAGAAAGAATGCTTTGAGTTTATAAAGTAAAAATTTAAATCCTCAAGTTTCTGAGTAATTTTCCTAGCTCTGATACAGAGGATTTAATGAGCACATTTAAGATTGTCATAATTTTCTGCGTTTAAAACCCATGCAGACAACTGGAAGCTACTCCACGCCACTGCCCACTCTGTTCTCTGCTATACTGAGCCACCACCCATTCCATTGTTTTCAGGGAGTGTGGCTACAACGAAAGGGACACTCTAGTGGAACTACTGTTAGCACAGTAGTTATTATTTATTAATTTAAATTGCATAAATAATCAGATAAGAGTTAAAGAATATTTCACTAAGCACTCTAAGCAAGCTGTAAATAATTTAAAAGTATTGCCTGTGTTTCATGTGTGTTTAGGTTGCTTAACCTAATAGAATGTTCAAACCCTTAATATTCAATCATTAATTCCACCTTAACCTCAATGCCTATGCAGATTTGTCCCATTTGACTTAAAACAGTGACAGAACCACAAAAGCAATGCATTTCTTTCAGACAAAATAAACACAAGCATCACATCTACTCCAGAATACAAAAGTCACTGCAGGGTTTGAATGAAAATCTCCCAGGATAAGACTCCTTCACCTGGGTGATTTTAGATCCATCTTTTCACTATTGAATTGCTAAGAGTCTGAGGTAGAGGTTGGAGAAGCACCGGGGACTATAAACATATGAGCTGGGGAGAGCTTTAGATCAATTTCCGAGTAAATATTCAGCATTTAGATCGTGGCCCCCTCATGCATTTGTAGATCATGTTCATGCACCTTCTGTAGGTCAGATATTCTTAGCCATTACTCTAAGTTAAAGAGATTTCTCGGGTGTACCAGCAATGGAAACGTTATTGCTGCTTACAAGGCAGTATTTTCTTGCTCTCTACTGCTGGAGATACACAGAACAATTACAAAACACAGAAGCAAAACAACAGCATCAGAGACGGGATGGAACATCTTTGTAGAGAAAGAATTGGTTTTCTTTGATGGAAGATCTATATGTACAACATCTGAAAAAAGCATTAAAGCCAATATATTTTTAACAATTCAATAAAACATTTGTTTTGAACTCCAAAAAAAAAAAAAAAAACAACTGGTAAATCCAATGCAAAATGTCCATGGCATTTCTTACACTAGCCCCATTACAAAGACTTTGAATTTAGTCTTGTTTTTTCAGGTGATAAGGTAATTACTTCTCAACTGAGGTATATGTTATGATTATTATTGAATTCGTTATAACTGGGAACCTCCCACGAGGCAATTAAAATATGTCAACTTTAAATAAAATATAGCAATAAAAGCCAGGTACAGAAAAATGAATAACTCATGATATCTTTCATATGTAGAATCAAAAAAATACCGATTCATAGGGTAAAATGTTGGTTACTGGAAGCCAAAGCAGTTCAGAAGGGAGATGAGGGAGGTGTTGGTGCAAGGATGCAGAAGTGGAGCTTCACAGGAGGAATCAGTTTGAGCATGGTGACTACAGTTAACAACACCCCCATGTTCTTGAAAACTCAGAGAGAGTGGATGTTAAACGCTCTCACCACAAAAGCCATAGCCACTTGTGGTAATGCATTTGCTAACTAGCTCAGCTCTACATCCTAGAGTGCATTTCAAAATGTGGTACACAATAAATACAGACAAATTTGTCAATTTACACAAATAAATATGGAAATATTTCTAATTAAATCTTTTAATTTACTGCAACTCTGTCTCCTTTCTTATACCCATTCCGTAGAACAATTCTTGAAGATGTTGGCTTTCTTGCCCGACTTCCATTGTCACCCCAGGGCATCCTTGGAGAAGCAGAAAGAATCTGTTTCTGAATCATCTAAGAAACATGGATTTTGCTAAATAGTCTGTGCAAACAGAGGGCTTTATATCACTTGCCACAAAATAAACAAGACAGTAAAAATGTACCACACACACACACACACACACACACACACACACACCTGGTAACACCAGCCTTACTCCTGGAGCCTTGAAATCTGATTTGCTTCAGCCCTCTTCTAAGTCTTGCTTTCTGTCATCCTCCCTTCTCTTACTCTGGTCTGTCCTCCTTAGTAGGAAGCAAGGAGAGTGGAAATGTATTATGGATCGGTACATTTCCACCTGTATTCCAAAAGTAGCCATGTAAAATACGGTAGTCCATCTGAGTGTAATTTCTCTATCCGTTTCTAATAATTTTGAATCTTCAAATATTTGTGCCTTTTACACCAAGCATTTTTTAATCAATCTCTTCTTAAGTTTATACTCTCCAAATTATCAATTTTAATGATTCTATACAAGTCTAATGTATGACTCCAACATGATTTATTTAGATATCATTATTTTTTAATTTCATCTGTTTTCCTTTTGTGTGTGTGAATAGTGAAAAATCAAGCAGGGATGAATATTCTTGGATCTAAATTATCCCCTTCTGCTTCTTTATTCTGATGATCTTAGTCTAGCTAACTTTTACATGGCTGTGCATGTAAAATTTGGCTGGAGAACGTTTTCTATTTGACTGATTATGTTCAGTCAAATATTTGTGCAATGCTCATCTCTGGTTCCCAACATAAAATCTAGAAAGTTAAACTCCCAAATAAGCATTATTCCCTCTCTTACTCATTAATCCTACTGGTAATATTTTCTCAAGAAAATTCATGAAAACCAACTACAATATGTTGTGGGCAAATTTCTACAATTTCTTTTCTAATTGACATGGGATATGGACAGTAGAAGAAAGAATTTCCATGGCAAATCAGGGAGGCCAATACAAACGTAGATATTAAAAGCTCCCACCACAAAATCGATAGCCACGTGAGATTATGCATGTCATTAAACATGTTGTTGACCACTAAAAGATAATTGTGTGTCTAATGGGTTTTAAACCAATTGTTAGGTCTATCAATGGAAGATTACTTGCCATCATGTATTCCATTGACTCTAATACAGCTTCATACATAATTGAAAGACGTTGTAGGTCAATGTCTTCTATTGGGTTAATTCTTTCACATTCCTTATATCTTAGTATGATTTTAGCTTAGATACTCATTTCAATTTACATTATTTTTCAGTTTTTATCTTTAGCCAAAGAGACTGCAATAGAAATAATTATTTGCATATTACCCTACCAAACATTTATGAATCCCCCCCCCATTTACTCTTGATATAAAGATTTCAAATTCTTTCATAATACCTCAACCTTATAAGCTAAGGATGACCTCAGGCTACATGAACTATGTTGGCAATTAAGTAATATATTCAAATATTTAAAGCTCAGCACAAAATTCCACAGGTCACGAAGGCATTTCCTCATCAATGACTAAAGGAGACTTCTTAAGAGAGTGGATGATTGGAAACAGAAAGAGAGGCAGGAAAGGAAGGAGAAGTTCACCCACATCGAGGACACAGCCCTCTAAGAGAAGAGAGGGGAGAAGAAGAAGGAAAGGGAGAAGGGAGAGGAGGAGGAGAGGAGGGCGAGGAGACGTGGAAAACATTCGAAGCATTTTGTTGGCCAGGTGTTTATAATCTTCCCCCCAAATCCTTTCAAAAATGTAATATTGTGGAAACCAGCTCTCAATTCATCACACTAGCAATGCTTCCCCCAAATTAAGGGGTGTTGATAGGCATTCTTTCTTTCTAAGTAAATCTTGCAATATTTATGAGAAGTAATAATCATGCTCTGAATTATTAAGAGAGTCACTGGAATGCACAAGTGGAGGCTGAGCTGCCAGCAGGCAGAGCCCCCCGGAGGGGGAATTCAGCACCAGCCTTCCCAGCTGAGGTATGAAGACATAATCTGGCCTGAGACAGGCGGGCCTCGTGCTGCTGGCACTTACTATGTGCCCATGGGGACAGAGGTAATGGGGCTGACGGCATGAAGAGCACCTGCAGAAGTTGAATCAGAACAAAGGATAACTCAGGCCCAAATAGTCAAATGAACTCCATGGGATGGAGTGTGCATATTTATATTATTTACTACTTGAAACACAGCTCCTCTAAGAAAAGGCCGTGGAAACAAAATAATAATAATAATAATAATAATAATAATAATAATAATAGTAACCCAAGATGTATAATGTAGGTTGTACTTAGTTCAGGGGCATTTAGAATGAGGCACCTTAATGAATGGAACAGGATCATTAAACACGTTGTTGCAATTGAAAGTAATAATTTTTTAAAGCATATAAAAGCAAAGTAATCTAATTTCTAGGTACAGTAAGTTAATCAATCAATCAATGCATGCATGCTCACATATGTACAGACAAAAAATAATTCATCCATCTCCTCCATGGCTTGCTAGAGATTCCCATAACTCTGTATAGTCCTCTCAGCTATTTCAAGAGATCACAAAATGTCTCATTTAGTTAGCATAGTCAAAGTTTTTCCTTAGAAATCACAAAGATGATGCTAATTAAAGAATTAAGAGTATGCATAAAACCTAGAAAATATATAGGCCGGACAATAGGTTTCTTTTCCTTATGTAGAAGTCTGCAGAGATATACTCCATTCAACCCTTCTATCTCCACGGTGAATATAAACACTTTCATCTGCTGGAACTTAGCAGCACTCCTTGTGAATCTCTGCAATGTATCTACATTCAGATAGTATTTTAACATCCCATTCACTTACTGAGGATCCCCTGTGTGTTCATACCCATAAACCTATCTGTGAGAAATGTAATGATGCAAAAGCTACAATCTCATTCTTCAAGCTCTTGATATTACAAATGATGTAACCTCAGAATGTGTGTAGATATAGGAGTGACAAATAGTTTTGTTATGTGAAAATGCAAATTATCTAGGGTAACCAAGACTACATGAAAGAAAATTGACAAGATAATATATTAAGTTTGCATTAAGTTACAAAATGAAAAAGTCAATATACAAAAATTTTGCTTTCTGAAAAATTATTACCTATTAGATCTTAATGAGTTTCTTGCTCTTTCTTGCAAAGGAAGTATTGTGTTTCTGCCTCTGTTCAGAATGTATTCTCCTTTGTTTACCTGGTGAAAGAACAACTCATCCTTCAGGACTCAGTACACTTGCCCATTTTCCTCCAAAAGGCTCTCCTGTTTTGTAAAACAGAATTTTATTTGTACCTGTGATATTCCACTAATTTTTATATCAGAGTCATGTGTTCACATTTCTGCCATTCTTTCTAGACTGACTCTTACTTTGAATTTTAGAAAGCTAACCTCTGAAGCCCGACATCTAGTGTGACACATGGTGTGTAAAACTTTCTTGGAGGAAGTGCCCTTGGTAAAGCTCTGGGCCCTTCTAGGCAGGACAGAGGACCAGACTGTGTCCTATTGACAGCTCGCTTGCAAATTTCATATAGGAAAGGTATCAGAATACAACAGTTACTAATAGGGCATTATGTAAAATTGTGGATGTGTAACCGACGTGATTTTGCAATCTGCATTTGGGGTAAAAATTGGGAGTTCATAACCCACTTGAATCTAATGTATGAAATATGATATGTCAAGAGCTTTGTAATGTTGTGAACAACCAATAAAAAAATAAAATAAAAAAAAATTTATCTGGAATTGACATTTAAATCATGTTCTGAATTACAAAATGACAAAAAATAAGAATTGATCGGCACTTTCTCAATAACAAAATTACCATAGAATACGCTGAAGCAAGTATTGGTAAAAATTAATCTGTGTTCTAAAGACTTTGAAAGATGCATAACCATAAACCCATTTGAGGAATTCACAGTGTATATTGCATGCTTTCAAACACTGAAAACCCATACAACAATGAAATATTCCTTAATTATAACACTTTCTGCACTTACGTGGTCAAACATTCTGTGTGCTTATTATTATTCTGTGAAGCCAGCCCTACACGAAGATGCTGCTCTCCCCACAGAATATTGACATGAATTTGCTCAACCAGAATAAGTGAGAGTGGAAAAGACTGGTGTCCACGTATTTCTCACTTCCAAGTCATTTCTCCATAGTTTTCTTTTCTGTTTTTTCTCCTTTTATCTTTTTCTAAAAACACCTGTTTATTTTTGGAAGCCCTTTCCATTTGTGTTTCTTCTGAACTGTAGCAAAAAATAAAAAAATATAAAAATAGCTTTTATGTTCTTAGTTCATGCCTGGAGCCCTCGTGCATTCAGTATGCCACTTTGTGGTAATGACACCCTCAGATGGCCCTGAAAGAAGGGGACTAGGCATCATCAGGTGAGCAGGTTACCTAGTGAACAGCAGAAGACAGCAAGCTCACAGAACGTGCCACCATGTTCATCTTAGAGTCAGAAAAATGTTTAAGATTCCTTACATCAGCCTTAGGAGGGTACGTCCACAGACACAGGGAAAACTTCTCAGCACTTATTTACACATGCTTCCTATGCACTCCTGCTTCCACAGTGCAAAGCATGTTCAAGAGGAAATGATAGAATTCAGCAAATTATACACAATTAAAAACTCTAGAAAAGTCATTTTGATATAAAAATATTTGTCCCACCTTATATGTTTTAATTATCATAGAAATGGGTAAATGACACCATCTTGGGTTTAACCAAGAGCAGACAATGTGAAGAGCTGACCTGAAGTTGCAAAAAAATCCAATATCAAGCATTTTCAACATTGATCAACGGTTCTCCTCTTGACTGAGCAGAGTTTCTAATTGTTCTCAGGCAAAGGAGCTAAATAAGGCATAGCTGAGCCCAAAGCCTCAGAGCCTGTGTGCAAACAGCAATGATCTGTTTCTTCCAAGAAAGTGGGCAAAACCCCAGCCATGAGTGGGCCACAAAGTAGGAGAGATCACGCATTAGTACATGAGGAGCGTTTTCTTTCCTCTGGCAAGAAAAATATCCTTAATTTGAAATTATATATATATATATTTCTAAAAAAAAAACCCTATTTTTAGGTATTCAGAGGAAAGACTAAAGTATTGCACTCTTTGGTTAAAGGACATGCTCTGGGTTTTGTTTGAAATATAAATTAAGAAACCAAACATTTAGTTGTATTTTATCAGCACAGACATGTATGCACCTTACATGCATTCTCTGTTTTTTCATTTTAATGTCTCTGAATACATCAGATGGATTTTTCATTATATTACAGATTCATTCAACTAATTTGACTGTAAAACAATTTAATTTAATTTTTTACAGCACACACTATCCTATTAATACTTTCAGGAATGTTACTTTTTCCCACCTTGCAAACTTAGCATGTACAGAAAAAATGTGAAAATAGAGTTAGCATATAAGGCAACACTTGGTGTTAATTTTTCAAGACGATGGCAAAGGAGGAAAATGTTCTGAGATATTTCCTTCACTCCTTCTTTCCCTCCTCTCCTTCTTTTTCTCTTGTTTCCCTCCTTATTCCTTTGGCTCATTTGCACTTTCATCATATATTTAAGTCAATATATCGATCTCAAAATGATCAGTTAAAAAGCACAGGGATAAATCAATTTTTGGATAATGCATATATACTTTGTGTATTCACACACTAATCAAATTATTGCAAGAAGATTTCAAATGGAAAAACTTTTAAAAAATCTTGTATATCATCCATTATGCATCTATTGATACAAATAGATATAAATGATAATGTAAATATGAATTCAATAAGTTTTATGCATGTAAAGAGTGAAAACATAGCCAGAAATAATATGTATTTTGAACTTTAAGAAGAACCTAGAATTTTATTAAATTTTAATCTGTCAAATGTGAATGTGAAATGTGAAACATTTTATTAAAGAGAGCTTAGTTTTCAAGAGATAATACAGTAACATTTTAATTGTACATTGTATTTTCCCTGGTTTAGCCTTTTTGACAAAATTATAATGTTGCAGTTTTCTAATACCAAGAAATATGTTGATCCTTTGGCAAGTAAGGGCTGCACTTATTCATTGCTAAGCAATTTAATTCAACAAAAGTCTCATTATTACAAACTTTATGCTACCTCTAGATAGCTGTGCTGCTGAAGAATTTAACCATAATGCAAAAATTGCTGAAACTCTTTTCTATTATGCAAGACATTCAAATAATAGAAAGGCTTCTAAGTATTTTAACAGACGTTAAAATCTAGTTTTGAATTCAAAAGACTTTTCCAATTTTTACTTATTTATTTTTGAAAAAAAAATTATTGTTTAAATCTGTTAAAAACTAAGACACAATCACACACATTAGCCTGGTTTACGCAGGGTGAGGGCCATGATGATCGTCTTCTGTCTCTCCATCTTGTCTTCAGGGACAGTGACCCACATGGGGCTGCCATATTAAGTGCCTTCTGTGGGAACAGAATGGGGTCTTCCTGATTTACAGTTAGCTGTTTTTTTTTTTTTTAACAGATAGAAGGGGCATTTTCTAAAACAATGGTATTTTTTAGAAAGTATATTTTAGTAGATGTGTAAACCGGTACCAGTCATTTATTTTCATTGCCTCGTATTGTGTACTATACATAGTTGTCCTATGTTCTTATGTGACTGGACGCCCAGTAGCTTTATTTACAACATCGTCACCACAGAGGTGTGAGGGATACTGTGCTATGTCACTGGCAGGGCTAACTGTCAACGGGCAGTAGGAGTTTCAGTGTCACTGTGTTCAGCTCCACAGTGTGCAGGGTCCCTCACTGACCAGACGTCCTCAGGCAGCCCAAGACTACAATATGCCAGCACGAATAAGCAGCAGTAGAGGGAAAAATATTAACCTCATTTTCATCATGTGCCACAGGTATCCAATTTTATCATACAGAGGATGTAGAGTAGCATGGTATTTAATCCTAATATTGATTTTTTTTTCACTTTTTATAACTATAACTAAAATGCAGCAATAAAGTTCTTCCACTAGTACAATATATACTTTAGTTTAAATATCTCTGTTTTACCAACAGTCATACTCATTTCTGTTCATTTGTTCTTATAGAATAAATCAAGGCAGAAAATAGTTTGGGTCTTAGAAAAAAGAGGAAGAAAAGTTCGTAGGAGTTTGTGATTTTTCCTCTGTTTTAGGCCAAAGTCTAAAGCCATGCGGTTTTGCCCAAGTGGTACTATCCCGCTCCGTCAGACCTGTGCCCTTACACACACGTGCCTACACACGCACACACGTGCACACTCGGGTACCCTCCACGGCAGCACGTCTTGCCATATTCCGTGGAAACCTTTCAGTCATCCAGATGAAAGGGTTTAGAGAAGTAAGTGGTTTCCAAAGGAAAAGAGAATCTGTTTTCTATCCAGCCTCTACCTAGCGCCTCATTAGAGATGGTTCATTTTAAAAACCAGGACTACCATAATGTGTGAGAGTAACCTGCCAAGATGTGCACAGAACATGCAAGAGGTTCCAGGGCTTCAGGGGTGATGTAACTAAAAACAGATAACTGTGCAGGAAGCTCACCTCACTCACTTGTCTAAATTAATTCTCTTTGTTACTGAGTTTTATTTTAATCTTCCTTTCTTTGAAAATAAGATGACATTGCCAGAATTATTCATGTTCTTCCTCAACGTACATTTGTAACTTCCTCTACGACTTGGTGACATTTACAATTTAGTCCATGTAAAAACCACTGTAGCCAGAGAGAAAAAACAGGGAGGCAGAGAGAGAAGATGAGGACAGAGGCAAAAATGAAGAGAAAATGAGGAAAAAAAAAGTTAAAATTGAAATAACTTTAAAATTACTAAGGTAATATAAATCCCCAGTTTGGAATCAGCTGTTAAACACATTTTCCATATCATCACTTAAACTAATCTAAATCTAATTCATTTTTTAAAACACCATTTCAGACTCACAGCACTCTACATTGTAGTAAAGACAGTTGCACCCTTGATCATGTCTTGTATGTGAGCAATGTACAGATGAGTACATGATTTGGGGTAGATGACAAACCACTGGTATTTACTTTGTTAATGGTCAGAAAATTATAGGAAAATTTAAAAATAATTGGCTGCATATTTATTATTTAAATGTAATAAGCCAAATATATATAATTCATTTATTTTATTTAGAGTTTTAAAAAACTTAGCACAAACCAAAACAAAAACAAAAAGCAAAAAACTACCTAATCAATAAATGGGCAAAAGAAATGAACAGACACTTCTCAAAAGAAGAAATTTAAAAGATCAACAAATATGTGAAAAAAGGCTCAACATCTCTAGCAATTAGAGAAATGCAAATTAAAACTTCACTGAGATTCTATCTTACTCTAGTCAGAATGGCAGTTATAAAGTAACAATAAATGTTGGTCAGGATGTGGGGAAAAGGCACACTCAGACAGCAAATTGGGGAAACCACTCTGGAAAGCACTATGGAGATTCCTCAGACAACTGGGAATGGAACTACCATTTCACCCAGTTATCCCACTCCTCAGTATACATCCAAAGGATTTAAAATCAGAATTGTACAATGATACTGCCACATCAATATTTATAGTAGCTCAATTCACAATAGCTAAGTTTTGGAAGCAACCCAGGTGCCCTTCAACAGATAAGTGGAAAAAGAAAATGTGATATATATATATATATATATATATATATATATATATATATATATATATAATGGAATATTACTCAGCCAAAAAAGAAGAATGAAATTATAGCATTTGCTGGTGAAATTATGTCCCTGAATCCCCACAAGCCAAAGATTGAATGATTTTGTTAATATATGGAAGGTAAACTACAATAAGGGGGCAAGGGGAAGAATAGATATTCAGTAAATTTGCCAAAAGGGGATGAAGTGAAGGGAGAGGGGATAGAAAAAAAAAAAGACAGTGGAATGAATCCAAAATAATTTTACTATGTACTTATATAAATACATCATACTGAATCCCACTACATTGTACATCCATAAAAAAAGGGTACTAATCAGAGTAAGATATATTTCATGCTTGTATAATCACATGAAAATGAATTCTACTGTCATGGATAGCTAAAAAGAAAAAATTAAATTAAACAGGATTAAAAATTAAAAAAATATTTGGCATGAGTGCTTTAAAAATTAATAAATACTGCAAAAACAGTAGTTCATATTTACACAAGCAAAATTGATGCCATGAAGAGTGAGCAGTAAAGTATATTGTTAAGTGATTAAGGATATTTTCACTATTCAATGCTTGATAATACTTAGAAGCAATATTGTGCAATTGTAGCTGCACCAAAAAGGAATACAGAGTAATGGAGAATTAAATGGGCACTATCTAGCAACTCAAATTCAGTGCAATATATTTACATTGCATTGTTTTCTGTGTTTAGGAAGAATGTTGGGATTCATTTGTTTCAAATAATTTTCAAATTCTAGCCAAAATGAGTCTAAAGTAACGACAAGTTCCTAAAACACAAATTAGAGTATTAATCCCTTCACAGAATAATCATGGGGTAAGAACTCCCTCTGATCATCATCTTTCATTAGGCTTGCGTCCTTCGATGTTGGCTTAATAAAACTTACTGTCCAGACAGGCGGAGTGATCAAGTGGAACATTACTAGGAGAATTTACTGCTGCCACTGCCGTGTCTGCATTGAGAGTTGGAAGTAATGCAAGCTTTTCACATCCATTTTCTCTTACATAAGTACACAGCACCCTGAGAATCTCAGCAACAGCACTACAACCGCTTGGCTGTGTTCATGCAAGAATAAAAAGAAAATCCATGAGAACTCATTTATTTAAATACAAGGAGCTAAATACAGAGTGTAAATATTAAGTGAACAATTCATTTGGGGAAGTGTTACTAGGGGAAGGAGGAATGCAGGTTACAAGTAGCCTGATTTTTTAAGTTGACTTTCTGATTATTGGCACAACCTTTTGTCAACACTTCGGAAGATGGTTGACTTTTATACATAAAAGAAGCTGGTGGGAGAAATACATAAAGAAGAAGAATTAATGATCATAATTTATTTTGGAACAATAACTTCAGTACTTTGAAGAGGAGAGATAAGGATAGGTTCCTGATTGATGAAGGAAGAGAGCTGGGACCCCTAAGTAAAACAAGGGGATAGGGTGGGTGTTACCATTGGGGGTGCGGCCAAACTTGAGTCATGTTGAAAATGTACTAAGACTGTTAAAATATGTAACATTAGCTATACAGATTTAGAATCCATGTAATTGTGTTAGTTGTTATTTAATAATTATTAAACACACTTTCATTACAATTTTACAATGTTTATAAAGCTGCAGAGAACGCTCAGCCGGTTACCTAACACGGGTAGTGTTTCCAAAGACCACAACTTTCCATCTCTCTGTCTGCATCTCTTTGTCTCATTTTGTCTTCCGTGAATCTCCCAATCTGCAGTTATAATTTCCCGAGGCAGAAGACACAAGAGTCACCGCGTGGCCTTACAGAACAGGGCCTCAGCATGGTCTGCAATAACACTTGGAGGTCAATGAGCCCGACCTGGGTGTGATGCATCCTCTCCATCCTAGTCCCGTGACCTGAGCCTTCCTGCCTAGAGTGTCCCCAACCCCACCTCCTCCCCATCTGTCCTATCTAATCAGCTCCACATGTGATCTTTAATGTCCACTGAAGTCTGTGTCTTTACGAATTAATTTTTTTTGAAGTCTATGTCTTTAAAATATTGAATCCTAGTTAAAAACTTCATCACTAAAAGACCTCCCGGCACTGATTATTTATTTCACTGGCAAATTCTACCAAATAATAAAGAATAACATGAATGCTGTTCAAACAACTGCAAATAACAGAACAGGACAGAGAGATCTGTATCCATTATGAATATAGCAAAAACTCTCAATAAAATAGTAACAATCCAGAATTTTTTAGGGAAAGCATAATACATAATGACCACGTGGAGTTTATTCCAGGAATGCAAGGCTGGTTCAACATGGAAAACTAACAAAAAATCTTTGCCATGTTAAAAGACTACAACACAGTACGTACAACAACAAACCCACAACTAACCATCTAAATAAGATGCAGAAAACAAATCTGAAAATGATCAATATCAATTTATTCAATAGAAAGGGAAGAAGAACCTAAGATGAGAAGGGGATTCCCTCAGCCTGCAGCTAGCATCCTGTGCCAAGGGGGCAGACTGCAGGCTTCCTCCTCCAACTGCAGACAAGCCAAGCTGTTGTCTCTGGCTGTTCCATATCCCTGTGTTACTAGCCAATGCAATAAAACAACCAAAGGCAAGAAGAGGCATCACGACCAGGAAGAAAATAGAATTTACTCTATTTTCAAGAACCTAATTATATATATAAAATTTCAAGACCTATTAAATAAGTATATCTTGGTCATACTAAATTAGATAAATATACATATTATATATATATGTATATAAATATACATATTGTATATTTATCCATATTATATACATATTATATATATAGTATATATATATATATGCAATGAAGAATTATAATTAAAAAAGAAACAATATTCCTTTGGAATTGCACAATACTTAGTTACAAATCTAACCAACTGTAACCAGAGTCTGTATGTTGAAATCTTCAAAACATCGATGAAAAAATTAAAAAAAAAACTTAAATAAGTGAAGGCACACATAGTCTTCATGTTTCAAGACTGAATATCAATATGATGCAAATTCTTTACAAATTAACACTTTTTCGGAAATTGACAAACTAAAACTAAAATTTATAAAAATTTTAGGCAGAAGAATCAAGAAAACAAGACAATTTTTTAAAAAGAAAAATGTTGAAAAAACTAAGCTATTAGATTCTAAGACTAACTATAAAACTATACCTATCAAGAACAGATGTCTGCTTCTTTAATTAGAACAAATTTTAAAAAAAGAATGGAAGTTGGCAAAAGGATGGATGGATAGATTAGTAAACAAAATATGATCAGAAAATTTTATATGTAATAGTATAGAATTGATTTTCAACATTGTGCAAAAGCAATCCATTGGAAAATGAATATTATTTTCAACAAGTGTTGCTGGAATAATGGGGTGCCCAAATGCCAGCAAAGTGAAACAAAACACTACCTGTACTTCACAAGTTTGCACACATATGAAATTTAATTCAAAACAGATTCTGCCATAAATGTAGAACTGAAATGTAAAATATCTAGAAGAAAATGTAAGAACAAATTGTGTGACATTACATTTGGTAAAGATTTATTAGATATGGCCCAAAACTTGAATCACTAAAGGAAAATAAACAGGTGTGATAAAATTTATAACATCTGCTCTTTCAGAGATACTGCTAAAATGAAAAGAAACCAGACTGAAAATCATTAATGAAACACATATTTGATAAAAGGCTGTATCCAGAATGTATAGAGAACTCTTAAAACTCAATATAAGAATAATAAATGACAAAATATTTGAACAAATGTTAGCAAAGAAAATATATGAATGGTGAGTAAGCAGAAGCAAATATGTCCAATATTATTCATTAGTTAAATATCAATTAGCATCATAAAATTTCACTGTATACTCACTAGAGTAGCTAAAATAAAATAAATACTGGCACTATTAAGTGCTATTGTCAATATGGGGAGATAAGAGCTTCATACATTGCTAATAGGAACACAAAATAGTACCACCAATTTGGAAAACTCTGTATCAGTTTCTGAAATCCTGAATTTACACTCACTATTCAAGTCAGCAATCCCACTCCTAAGTACTTATCAAAATAAATAAACACTTATGTTCAACATGAATTATTATGTGTGTGAAATGTTTACTCACAACCTTCAAAACCTGGAAATGAGTCACACACCTTTTAAGAGGTGAGCAGGTAAGCAAATTGTGTTAGGTTCATTTAGAGAAATACTATTGCCAGTAAGAAAGAGTGACTTAATTTTGAGGTCAAAATCATAGACAGATCTCAGATGCATTATGTTAAAGCATAAGAAGCTGATTCAAAAGGCTATGTTGTGCATAACTTTATATCCGTTTGAAATACCATAGCACACGAGTGTGGAACTTAAATTACTAAACTGGATGTTGAGATTTGAATAAGTGTGCTAGTGGCTATTTAAGAATAGAAATTATACCATTTAAGCTTTTGAGAAAAATGAGAAGGCAGGGCTTAGGATATACACCAGCCAATGTCAATGTTTGACAAAATTGAAGACAAAAATCAAGAAGAAATTAAAGAAGAGAAATTTAAGGGATTATTTCTCAGTCATTCCAGAAAATTAGAATGCTGTACTCCCTTGTGTGCCTAATTATAGACAGTAATTTTTAAAATACAAATTACCACATAGAAATTCATTTTTGTTAAAAAAAAAACTTAAGTAGGTTTAATTTGGGCTTAAAAAAGAAACAGTGATCTGAAAATTATGCATGACAACCAGCATTTAGAATTTGCCTAATTTCCTTGAAATTAGAAGACAAATATTTCATTTAGACCTTGGGGTTTAGCCATTTCCTAGGGACCTCTAGGCACAAGATAGCCATGGTTTACCTTCCTTTGAAGTAAAATGGCCTGTATGAGCAGAACTGATTTCTGAAGGCATGTTTAGGAAGAGGCCCACAAAGTTAACTAGAAAGGTAATAGACATGTTAATTAGTTGGATTATGGTGATCACAATGTGTAAGCATATCAAATCAATGCATCATTGCACACCTTAAATATATACTGTTTTAATTTGTCAATTATAACTTAATGAAACTGGAGTAAAATAAAATAAAGCCATTACAGAGGGAAAATCAGAGCCACAAAGGATTATTTCCCATCTGTGATATTTAAGTTTCCCTAATTTTTAGGTAGAACCACCCATTTAGGACACATCATAACATCCATATGCAGCTTGTAGTGTTTCTGACAGATGAGCATTCTAATTTCACAGACATGTAGCTGTTAATCTAACAAAATTGGCAGTTGTTAGCCAGCTGTTTCTTGTAGATATTACCCTTTGCTGCCTTATATAGCTGGTGGCTCTCAAATTTCAGTGGGTCTCACTGTCACCTTCTTCTAAATTAAATCTGGAACTCCACTCCCCAAGCTCGTGACCCAGCAGGTCTGTGTGAGAGGGAAGCGCGTGTTTCTCACAAGTTGCTGTGTGACCCTGATGCTGCTGGTCTGTCTGGGGACCAGCTCTGAGAGCAGCTGCTGGAGGGAATGAGTGCCCATGCCTTGGCCACTCCAAGCTGAGTGTGGGCTGAGCTGTGTCTACCGGTCGGCGACTCCACTCACATGCTGGAAAAGAGGCACACGAACACGACAAGCCTGTCTTGTAAATTTCCAGTTAGGATTAAATAATGTCTTTTAAAACATGTCAAAGTCTTTTAAGATGCTACTTGGTTATGAGATGGTAAAACCGCTGATGCTGCGTACAGAGGAGTGTGGATTCCTCGCAGAGGTCTGGAAAGAGCTATATGTGATCTTTCCTGACTGTAGCATGATGATATCATCAAGGGGCTTGTGTGACAGTGGTGGTTGGTATCTATTGTCCCTTCCTACACATCAGTGTATGCTCATATTTAGTATTGTCAACTTCTTTATAAGGAGTTCCTTTGATCATTCTCCCTTAACAAGGAGAGAGTAGGGTTGGGTTGTAGCTCAGTGGTAAAGCACTTGTCTCCCATGTGTGAGGCACTGGGTTCAATCCTCAGCACCACATAAAAATCACTAAGGATATTGTGTCCGCCTACAACTAAAAAAGAATTTAAAAAGAAAAGAAGGAGAAAGTACAGGTAATAAACAACACAGCTTGGGTTTGAAGCCAGAGTCTAAAAAAGGAAAGCAAATCTTTTGAGTATTTCTTATAATGCCCTTAAAAAATGCAAAGCAGTGATATCATAAAATAATTCAGTGAGAGGTTTATTAGAATTAGAACTTGCAGATACACAGTGCATGATCCCAGCAGGGACCATATTGCTTTTAACTGTTTAGGTAAGCAAGCTGTCTAGCACTATTTTCTACTGTATAGGATATCTATGAATTTAAAATCAAGAATTGTGTGACATGGTGCTCTCATACAAACAATATGGAGATTTTCATAGTTCCTAGTGTGTACACTCAGCAAAGGCAATACAGCAGCCCTTCTACGTGCAGTATTTCTCTACAGATAAGATAATTAGAATTAAGGGTCCACACCACTCATCTCTTCAACTTTCTATCTACTGCTGGCATATGGTTAGCTCTCTAAAAAGACAGAAGAAAGGAATACTTTCTAACTAATATGGCCATAGTAAAACTACCTATGATCTCAATTTGGAGATGACCACATATGATATTCTTTTGGCTCTCTACACATTGATTATCATCTATTCTGTTGTGATGTTTAGTCAGTTGGCTAAAAAAAGATTATATTTAGTTAGTGTGCTCAGAAATATTCCTGGGCTACCAATTTTAAATAACTCAAAGTCAATAGATAGAATGAGCAACTCCCAATACCTTTGTCTTATGCATAATAATAGCCTGCTACATGACCATTGTGATTTAGAAAACCTGCAGTCATGGCTGAAATTAGTGCATAGCATAGATTCCTGATTCTTCCTTAGGAAAGGCTCTGATGACAAGCAGCACATTTTGCTAATTTGTGACCGGAATCATACAAAGGACATATGATACAATGATATAATTGATGAGACAACATTTTAGAATCTCAAATTTAGTCCTTTGTAGCTTTACAGAAATTTTAGAAAATACTTTTTCAATGTCTAGAGTTATCTTCCCCCCAAAAAACCCAACAATGCATTGAAAATTATTTTATCACAAAATGATGAGCAATGTAAGTCTTCGATAGCCTTTCTTATGCTATGAAGGGCCTTTGAACCAACCAAGATAGCAAAGCACAAGGAGGATGCACTTTCTCTGGAAAATGGCCAATGAAAAGCATTAATAATCATCTCAGGAGGCCCCATAGATCTTCACACTAGTGACAAGATTTAGTTCATTCAAACAGTTTCCATTTCACTGTTTATTATTACTATTAATGGTGATGTTTACTGAGTGTTTAATAGATGGTATTCCTTTTGTGGGAATGATTTATATTAATCAACTAAATGGTTATTTATTAATTGAGAAAATGGATTTGAAGTGAAAAATAATATCTTAAATTTTACAGAACTGGTAGATGCAGAGAAATCATTTGTATATGATATTTAAAAACCGTTGCCCATTATTTTTCTGAGACTTGAGTAACTGGATTTAACCAGTAACTGTCTATAAAGAAGCAAAGTAAACTAAAATAACAGATTAAGTATATTTTCCTCTGTCATCTGAATGTTGAACTCTACTGAAAACAACTATTTAAGTTGAAAAATACATAAATGATGTATGAGAATTTTGTTTCAACAACTTTTTATTTCAAAAAGTAGAGAAATTTGTATACAATTTTATACCCTTGATATATGGTTGAATTTGAAAGGCAAATATGAATTTCACAATCAATAATATATAAATGTATGAATCTTCAACATTGGGGATTATGTATATAACTTTTTCTTCCCTTCAGTTATGTTTTCTAATGTTTTGTGAAAAGAAAAATAATTCTACACCCTTTTAATACTATTGGATGAAATAACTATCCTATATTCTTATTTTATGTTCATTAGTGAGTAAATAATTTTATCTCCAAAGGCATAGATTTTAAAAAGAAATCCACTTAAAATATTTAATATACACTACTATAATACTAAAAATCATAAATACAAAGTGCTACAATTATATATGTGACAGGTTAACTTTTCACTATGTTAGGCACCTAAGAAATGTTAAGAATGATATTTGCTATTTGTTCAAAGCATTAGTACAAAATAGAAAAATTAAGTTTTAAATGATGGAAGGCTTGTTCATTTGTATTTTCTTTAGTGAGATTAATTGTCACATTTTCTAATTTTTTTCTATAAATAGCTACGATAAACATGTATGCCAAGGATTTTAAATCTTTTTTGCTATAGTCTTTTTTTTTTTTTTCCAAACAAAATCTCTCTTGGAACAAAAAGTGAACACAAGTGATGAGCTGACACCTCTGGCACTAGACAATGCTGTGGCATGAGAGGACACCTCACTGCTAAAACCCCTGAGCGTCTCCATGGTCTGACAGAAGCCACTGGGCTCCGTTGTCCACTGCTCTCCAGACCTTTGATTGCTAGGTCGGGCCACTTTCCCACACACCCCAAATAAGAAGCTGTCCCCTTCTGAATTCAGGGGGAAAAAAAAGCTTTATTTTATATGATACATTTTGTTCCCCTTATTAAATGTGTTCAAGGCCAGGTGGGAGGAGGAGCTGCGGCTCTTTGAGGAGTAGGGCACCTGGGAGGCTTTGCTTTGCACTCCAATAGCTCCTTTAGCGCTTAGTCTGGGCAAGCAGCCATGAGCTCTCCAACACCATTCCTGTGAGACACGAGCTTCTCTTGTAATAGTCACAACAGAAATAGGTACATGCACATGTTACCTGAATCCACCCTGCTTAGAAATTAGCAGGTTTGATTTGCTAAATATAAAATCTAATACAAGGCTTTAAGTATCAAAAGTATTTCATGATTTTATTACTTTACATTTATCTCAAAATATTGATTTTTTATTTTATTAAAAAATAAAATAATTTAAATTGACCTTTTTATACATACATATATATATATTATGCATCTCTATCTATCTCTATCTATCTATCTATCTATCTTGTTTTAATTGTGCAGAATGAAAGTAGAACCAGAACCTTGAGGAAGCAACATATTGGTACAGATATTTCCTAAATTAGGATGGTATGACTTAATCATTTTTCAACTTTATAATGTTCAAAATGTTTTTCAACTTTACAATGTTCATATTCAGTAGAAACTGTACTTCAAATATTGCATTTCATTGTGTTTGATCTTTCCAGGGCTAACAACATGCTGTTGGGTCAGTAGGGAGCTGCAGGCCAAACAGCCCTGTGACCATGAAGGTAAGGCATGAATACTCTACAGTGTTCTGGCTGCTAAGTGGTCAGTAGATGAATGGACTACATCTATTTCCAACTTACTTGGGACATAGCCCTATGGTAAACTGAGAAACATCTGCATATAGTTAATCATTGTTTTAGTCTTTGATCTCAAGATTTTTTTAATAAAATGAAGAGTTTGTATTAAATAAAGTGGAATGTACTTTTTAGCTTAAGTGTACATTAACAGGTGCATGCTAGTGAATTAACTGTCCCTATAATGGACATAGTTAAAAGAACTCTTAAAAACTACTTAACTCAAAGCATTTTCATGAGTTCTGTCTTTAATTTTCCATAGTCAGTGTCTTTCTTTCTCCTTCTCTCTTCTTCCCTCCCTTTCTTTCTTTCTTCCTCCCTTTCTCTCTTTCTCCTTCCTTCCTTCTTTCCTTCCTTCCTTCCTTTCTTCCTTCCTTCCTTTCTTCCTTCCTTCCTTCCTTCCTTCCTTTTTTCTGAATTTAGAAAATTCTATCAAATATATTTATTTAGTAATTCAATTTCAATGCAATTTCTTTTTGCCTCTGTGAGGTATCAAGCCTGCAGAACAAGAGTGTGAGGTACACAGCTCCCTGGAAGGAGGCTGAGGTGTGACCACTGTCTAAGGACATCATGATGAGAGTGGTGCCTGATCATTGCCAGGCCGTCCTGGTACTTACAGGCAGTGATGGCCCATTGCAATGAGAAGTCTTTCTGTTGTTGTTTTGGTTCTGCTTTTAGAAGTGCTTACCCCCTTAAAATAGAAAATATAAAATTACATAGGGCAAGTTTTTAAAAAGGAATCTGATTCTCAAGCCATCTGAGAAACTAATTCTGGGCTAATTAGCATATTCTCTGAATATTTAAAACTATGACACAGTAGCCTATAATATTGCATGGGATATGCCAACATTTGCCTAGAAATTGTATTTATGTATAGACAGCTTTCTAGCATAGTTTTAGACTATGCCAGCATTTGCCTGGAAAATATATATATGCAGAAATAGACTTTCAAATGGCCTCAAAATTGTTCCTCCCAAGTATTTTAGGGAAAATTATATGCAAAACAATAAATGCTGCTATTTTTTCCTTCCCTTTCTAAAGAAACTTTAACTTGCATGAAGTAGTAAAATATCCATTTGAGATATGTCAAAACACATGTAACCAAAATTATAAAATTCATGAAAATCTGAATGGTGCTTCCTGTATGCATGAGGGACAGGATAGGGGAAACATACACACATAAATTTTATTCTGTAATGAATGATAAGAAACGAAACCATCAGTGGAAGAAAATGAGGATGGCAATAAAATGGGGGTAAGCTGGGCAAATTTTCAGGGTCATGAGAAAACAATAAATGATGTGATCAAGGAGTTGATAGGAGATCAATTTTTTTTTTCAGAGAAAGATCCTGACTTTACCTTTCAATCTAAGAGAAAAATTCTCTTTTCTTCTTGCTTCTGTTTTTTAAAAAATTTGCAGTTATAATCCCCCATTACCATTATCAGTTTCACTCCTGGTCCATTCCTCCTCCTCCTCCTTCCTAATCCCCTCTTCTCCCTAATGGTCTCTATGCTATTTTCCCTTTTTCTCTCTAGCTTCCATGTATGAGAGAAGACATATGACACTTGTATTATTAATTAATTTAACTTATCCTATGTAATCCTAACAACAGTACTTTTGATATCTCCATGTTACATGTAAGGAATGTCATGCAGAGGGAATCAAGCTGATTTGCTGAGATCCAGAAATGTTGGAACCAGCACTGGAACCCTGGGGCTGCGGCCCCTGAACCCATCATCTGATCTAATACAGAGCACCACCTATGTCATCTCTTGCAGCAGTCTATTCTCAGCAGACAAATGGTTATCTGAACACAGGAAAGGTTGACGCTGGAGTCTGCATGGCAGGAAAATTAAGAAATGTAAAAAGCACATACTATTAGATTGACTAAGATGGACAGACCAGAAATGAAGGTCATTTTTCTGATATAAACATTATCTAAACAATTAAATCTTATATCATTTTCCTTACAATAAATGATATAATTTTTCTTTAAAATATTTCTAGATTCTTATAGATCTGCTCATTTAAACAAGTAAACAAACAGGTCTTAATGATCTTTCTGGGAGATTTGATCCACCATTTATATTTTCTGCATGTTTGTAATTCCTAGTTGCCTTCAATATACAGTTTAAAATATAAACATGAATATATATATATATATATATATACACACACACACATGCACACACACACAACTTATTGGTATATAACTTGATTGTACTAATCATTACACAATGTATACATACATCAAATCATCATGATGCACAATATATACGCAGTCTTTATTTATTGATTAAATATTTTAAAGCTAAAAAGTCTGTTCTCTTTGAGATATGAATGGAAATGCATAATTTTTTTTAAAAAAATAAAGTGTTAGGTATGATTTCAAAGCTAAGAAAACTGCTCCAATTATACTGCAGCAGCTCATTGTACATCATGTTAATGAAGGATTAGAGGTAAATTTATAAGACACTTCATTGCAGTATGATAGTTCCCTGAAACCAAAATCCCAATATGCAATATCTAGGTTTTCTTACCTTTGCTAAAATTTTGACATTCATTTATATAAAGCAGAATACCATGATTTCCAGTTGGATGTTAATCTAAAAATATTTCTTCCACAGATTTTACAGAGAGGTGGCATTTTGTAATAAGTATTAAAATTATGGAATGTATGCTTTATTCCTTAAGATGAATGCATTTTATGCAACAGGTAACCAAGTAACCCACCAACACCTCCACATCCAATCCTTGCTGCTGCCCTGCTACTATATGTACCTCTCAGTCAGGGACCATACTAGAGATCATTTACTTATGAGTATCTAAAGGGGTGTGACTTACTAATTTGCCTTCTAAATACTAAAATACTGCTTTTTTTAAAAAAATAACCCTTTCCTTTCTTATAAAGTCTTTCTTACTAACTGCAGAGCTCTTCAATGATTTTTTTTGAGACTTAAATTTTTTACTTACAAATACCAAAGTTTCTTATAAACATTCAATTTCATAAATAAATGTGAGTCTGAGGTCGCAGTGAAGGAAAACATGGAGAGCAGGTTGTTGGTGAAGCATCAGGAAAGGTTTGCTCTAGCCTTTTCCAATGAGAGGGAGGTGCACAGGCTGAGAAGGCATTGGGACTTCATGGGGAACAATGGCTGCAGGATGGAATCTGCATGAGTGAGAAACAGAAGGAAGCAGGAAGCTTGCAAAAGTTCAGCCTCAGGGGTTGAGCAAGAACCAGAGGGAAATGACTGAGCCAAAGAAAGAAACAATGCACAACCCCTTTCATGCATACGAACGTGTCCACCATGTATTAAGAATCTTATTGATTCCACAAACCCCTTTTCACCTCCAAATATTTCTGAATTACTCCCTTGCTTTTTCTAGGCCTCTTCTGTCTCTGAAGAAGAAACATTTATCCTTTATGCTAAGGATCTTGTCTCTGTATCTTCTTCCATCTAACTGTCTTGCCCATTTCGCCTCTTTTTCTCTGGATTGTTTTCAGTGTTTACCAGAAGTCTCATTCCTTCTCAAAAGCCATCCCTTGATTCTGTTTTGCCTTCAAATTTCCAGTCTATCTCATTTCTAATGTTACAAAATTTCTCAGATAAGGAATCTACCCAGATGTTTCATTTAGTCTCCACCAGCTCTCTCTTGGCCCTTCCTACCCCACCCCAATTTTCACCATTCTGCTCTCCGAGGTGTTCAATGGCCTCATGGTCTCCAAACTCTACAGTTCTCACAATCCTTGGAGTCTCTCAAAAACTGTCACTATATACAAATACTCACTCCTTCTAAGTGCTAGTGGCTATTAATGAATAAAATTTAAGCTTTGTATTGTATAGGAGAAACTTATAGTCAGTTTTATAACATATTGACTCAAGAATATGCTTATACTTCATGGTCAGCCATTAAGACTAGAAAGTCAATTATGAACTAAAGATTAGCATGAAATGAGTTGTCTACATTTCCAGCTATGTCATATTTTGTTGCTCGTGATTAAATACTGCAAGCCTAAACACGAATTCCCAAGCTTCAGGGATATACCAAATGTTCCTATTATATAAGTAATGACATCTGGAAAAAAAATACAGTAAGTGTAGTTTTTCTTATTCATCAGTTAAAAGCAGGGGTGGCATGCTGCAGCCAAATGATAATGGATAGTGAAGACTGATTCCTACAGATGGAAACGTACATCCAAAATGGCGCAACAGAATTGTCTTCCTCTGGAGTGCACAGGGAAGGTGGGTGCTAAAGTTCCTACAGCTCTCACACTGTCCTCCCAATCTGTACTGCTTTCTAGCGTCTTTAGACATAAACATCGTCACTTCTCAGCCTGACACACATGCTTTAACCTTGTTCTCTAATCTTAAATTAAATCTTCTCTCTGGAATGTTTCTGTTCCTCATGATAAGCACCCATTTCTTTAAGGGCATGTTAACTGAAAAATGTATTGTTAGTTACACAATGAACTTTCATTAAACAGTATATTAGTTAATTGATTCTTATCAATACATTATTATTTGGCATATCAATTTGGAAGATTTCAATCTGTAAAATATTTATTGCTGTGGTTTTTAATGTCTCCCTCCAAATCTCATGTTGAAATTTAATTGCACACAGTATATAACTATAATAATAGATTTTGAGTATACTTCTAAACATGTTAGAGGTTGAATGCATTAATCTTTGAGAAATATAAGAGAATTCTAGTGGGCAATGTATATAAAATTATTTTCCTCAAAGGTCAGAGATAGTATTGTGTATGTATTTCTCAATTTAATTCCACATTTAGAATTTTTTCAGCATGTCTGCTATGATAAATAATAGAAACAAATATTTCACAATGGAAATAAATGTCAAAGATTCAAAACTGCTACAGTAATTTCTGTTAACAATTTAAATTTCACTGTCAAATATTTACACAACATAGTTTAAATGAAAGTAAAAATTATGCATTTAGTATAATTGAAGTGGCATTTTTCTAAATGGTAATTCTTCTTTAAAGCTTGCCCAGAAATCCACTACAAATGCTTTAATAAGATTTCATTATTTCGACTCTTTTGACCTATGATGCTTTAAGGCATTTTCACTTCATGATGTACTTTTCTGCCTAAAGGTTTATAATTTTATAACTCCTTTGTTTACTACACATACATGAAAATTTATATTATCTATTTTAACTATAATATTATAACTATAAAATTATTAAATTATAAGTTAATGCTTTCAGTGATTACATTTTTCATTTGCATTGATTCCATGAGAAAGCAAATCATCACACATATATATGTAAAATTAAAAATTAACAGATTTATTTTAACTAGAAATCGAAGGTTAAAAATACTGCAATGTTAGACTGGGAGTAATGGATTACACCTGTAATCCCAGCTACTCTGGAGGCTGAAGCATGAAGATTACAAGTTCAAAGCCAAATTGGGCAAACTAGTGAGACCCTGTCTCAAAAGAAAAAGGCTGGGTAGGTAGAGGTAGGGAGCTTGCCAACATGCTCAGGCCCTGGGTTCTATTCACCACACACTCAAAAGAGAACTCCAATATCAAGGAAGAGAGTTTCTGATTCTGAAGCAGGTATATAGTCAACATTTATGTTTATGTTTTTGTTGTATATATTCAAGATGTGCAACATCATGTTTTGATGTAAATATACATATTGAAATGGTTCCTGCAATTCAGAAAATTAACCTATTCTTCACCTCACATACTCTTTTCAATGTAGCTGTGATGAGCACCTAACATTATCTCTCTGAACAAATTTTCAGTATTCAATGATATTAATTATCTTTTTTCTCTTATAGTTAGACCTCTAGATTTATTCTTTCCACATTGGACATTTATTACAGGAGATTCATTGCTAAGAAGATATATATATATATATATATAATTTATATATATTTACTTTTATTCTGTTGAAATTTAAAATGGCTTGATTGTCAAGTAGATCAAATTTCATTTTTTATATTATTTAATGTCAATGTAGTGATAGATGGGAAGTGGTTTTCTGCAAAACATTGATTTTCAAATTCAAATGAGACTTCCATAGCAGAGACAACTTATTTTTTTTTAAACAAAACCTTCCTTACAATTGCAATGAATGAAATAGATGAGGGTGTCTCTGTCACAGGGACTGGAGCTGGGGATCTGCCACTTCCTGCCCCCGTGGTCTCTTCCTTCTGTGCATCAAGAGCTCCTGAGGCAGCTGTGTAGATGTTTAGGGTTCCAAGTAAACTGTTCAAAAACCACAGCTCCTGGTCACTTAGGGTCAATGTCACAAACTAACATAGTTTATGGACAACAGGTGCAAAGGAGAAGTCATGCCCCAAAGGGAAGCCATTCTTACTTACCCACGGCCTGAAAGCGAGTCTGAGGATTCACACTGACCAGCAAAACTTTGCAGATTTAGACAATATTCAATCCTGGCCGCTCTCACTTGGTCTGGTGGAGGCAGTTCCCAAGCCTCCGTCTGCTCTCCACGTTTCCTGGGCCCTTGCACATAGAAGGGGCCAATCATCTCTAATCTCTAATGGCAACTGTATCGCCTTCAGCTTAGTTATGGGGAAGACTCCTGTCACTCCCGCAGTCTTAACTTTCCTTGATGTTATCCACAAAGGCCACCAGTAATTGCTTCAAAACTCTTCAAATACACAGACAAGATATTCTCTCCATTCCCATTCTCCCATTCTATGCGCACATTTTGACAATGTGACGCACAGATTGAGTATCAGCCATCTATCTGGTAGAACTTCTCAAGACTGTGATTGACTGAATCATTTATTGGAACCATTTATGTACTCCTCCAATGTCACTCTTTCAGGCAGAAAAATAGATACACAGATGCATGGATAGATGACAGATACACAGATGCACAGATAGATGATAGATATATCATGACTAAATTCCTTGAGATAAAATGAATGGTTTCAAGAACCATTGATTAACAAATCTATTCAATCAATTGAAATTCCTGAATCTCAGAAGACGATCACTAAGTGTATGTTGTAAATTAACAAGTGACAGTGCTTGTTAGGTGACCATGGGCTTTCACATTTGTGATAATGTCATTCTACAAGTAAAGAAAAAAAGCAAGTCTGAGACTTTTCAGGAGAATATTTCCAAAAATTTATATTATTAGAATTGTTTTTCTTTAGTGGTAGAGGTTGCAGAGAGACATAAAAATATATTATTTTATCCTATGCTAGGCAAAATAAGTAGTTTAAAGTTTTCAGTGGAATCTGAGAACATTTTATCTGGTCACTTAAACCCAACCAGAAAATGCTCCCGTTCCTAGAGGACGAGCAGTCCTGCCTTCCTCAAGAGGATAACAAGGACGATGGCCAGCCCGTCTTCAGTCCTCTGAAGGGTCTTAGCACAAAATGAAGCAAAAAAGGTTTGGCCTGTCTCAGGCAGGTGTGGAGTGGGGGCCGTGGGGACCATGCCCGTCTGTCTGGGCTCTCACCCATCCCAGCTGCGCCAACGCCTCTCCAACTGTCTGGGGTGGAGAATCATTTTTCTTCTTCATCTTTCTTATCCCCTATCTGTTAAGAAACTTTATAAAGTACATTAAAATGGATTTCTAAAAATATACATTCTAGAGAAGCCTCTGTAAAAATATCATTAGATTCCACGAATTTAACCTCGCTGTGTCTAATTGCAGCAAAGGCTTTCAGCCTGACTTCACTTTCTGCCATCACACCATGGTCTGGCCCTGAGCGGCACCATGTGCCCAACCGGTGCTTCTCTGAGCCCGAAAGCACACCCTGAAAGGAAGGGTAAAGGCCAGGCTGTGAAATACAGCCGGTCCTCATGGGGGACCTGGCTCACTTACTATCTTGTGTCGGTTCCCCACGTGTAAGAGCCAGGCTCAGAGCGCCCAGCACCTGTCCCCAGCTGAGGCACAGTGGGCGATGCTCACTCAGCCTGTTTCCTTCAGCTCTCTCACTACACGCAAGTTCTGTTCTTCAAGTTCTGTCAGCCACAGGTTTTGCATTTTCGTATCTTTTGTTTGTCGGTGGTAGTGATTTCCCCACTTAACGTGACTCCCAAGCTGACTGCAAAAGAGCTGTGTGGTGTTGGTGAGCACTAGACAAGAAGGCAAGCTGTGAGGAGCCCACGGAGCACACAGGCAGACAAGCTTGTTCTATCAATAGTTGCAGGGCTGCTGGCCCCAAGTTGAATGCCAATGAGTGAATGTACAGATAAAACATGTACGCTAAATATACTTGATCAGAAGCATCCTTCACGTGGGTTTGTGTGTTAACCTGTTAGTGGAAAGGACCCTGGAGGGAGTCCTAACTCTTCATTTCCCCTGGGAGCTGTGGCTCCGTAAGATCAAATCTCTGTAGACTGTGCTGTGTTGATTCCTTAATTCTTTGAACAAACACAACAACTGAAAATGGAAGCATTTTTAGGACTGTCTTGTAAAAGAAAAACTGCCTCAAATTTAGGCTTTCTTCCTATGACCAAAACTAAATCAACTGAATAGGCATTTTTACAAAGTTGAGACATTTATTTAGATTTCTTCTATAAAATAAATATTTCAGTTACTTAAAACATTAGCAAAAGAATCATGTTTCAGCTGGGTGTTGTGGTAACATGTCTGTAATCCCAGTGGCTTGGGAGGCTGAGGCAAGAGAATGGCAAGTTCAAGGCCAGCCTCAGCAACTTAGCAAGACCCTGTCTCAAAACAAAAAATAAAAAAGAATGGCTGGGGACGTGGTTCAGTGATTAAGCACCCATAGGTTCAATCCTTGGTGCAAAAAATAAAATGATGTTAAAGACCTATCAGACGTTTGCTTTAGCTTCCAAGTTAAGATTCAGGACTTAGGATTTGTAAATCAAGTAAATGGTAATGCAATATATGTATATTTGAGTCCAGAATGTCAGGAGAGTATGCTCTCTCCACCTATTGGTTTCTTACATAACAAAGGAAACATGAGAGTGACTGATGTAGTTAAATATGCTTGCTAATTTGAACAATACAAAGTTATTGAAATTAATCAAATTAAAAACCTTAGTTTGTGAATTAATGGACAAAAATTGATTTTACCATTAAAGGAAAGAAATTTACTTTTAAAAATTATGTTCATTCTACAACAATATGAATAAGACAAGAAGACCAGTGTCTTCCTAGTGGATTTACCTTCTAAATTTCATTAAGGTAGGCATGTGCAAAGCCTACAGTCCAGCTAAGGCTCTGTTTTTTTTTTAATATTTAATTGTTAGCTGTAGTTTAACACAATATCTTTATTTTATTTTTATGTAGTGCTGAGGATCAAACCCCAGGCTTCACACGTGCTAGGCGAGAGCGCTCTACCACCAAGCCACAATCCCAGCCCCAAGGCTCTATTTAATTAAGCAAGTCTTCTTGCCCATTGCAGTCTGGAGGGAGGAGTTTGAGTGACACCTGAAATTGCTGAGGAAAGGAATCCTTGCATTGCTATTTAGAAGAAGAGAAGCTAAAAGAAGCAAACATCAAAAAAGAGATCTTCCGAAGGTGACCACTCCTTAGCCTGCTCAAACCCTGTGGGAGCATGGATAACCATTCCTCCCAAACAGCCCAAGACATCTTCCAAGAAAGAGGTCCTCCAGGATTCCATTCTGTAATGAAAACTAGTATCCTTACATGCAGGGGCCTCAGGACTCCTGTGCTGCCCTGTGTCTTTAAAAAAGAGCAATCAATATGTAGATATTCAGAGGAATTTTTAATTCAGCATATATCCTATACAAATTACTTATATCATTTTTATGAGGTTCCTTGTCTTGTCAAAGTCATAGCAACTTCCAAAATCATTTCCTTGGATGTCTTCAAAGAGTACAATACAAAGGTATTGTCCAGTACCAACACATGCGATTGATGATTCCATCTCCACTCAAATAGACTGGATATGTATGAACTTTATGAAGAAGTCCAGACAATAACATTCATTATTAAAGAGGTCTCATAAATATTTTATATGGCTGCAGAATATTTTAGATATATTAGAGACCTTTTCCATAGAATCATTTAAGCAAGGGTCAGGGTTAAAAACCATTACAATTGAAAAATATTATCACTATCATAGTTTATTAATATTCAAAGTTTTGAAATTCTTTTTGACATTTTAAAACTTAGATAAAATTTGGGAAATCAAAAGAAACAGAGCTCCTAGGTGAACCATCTATTAGCTTTTACATTATAAGTTGCACATGAATAAGCATATTTAAAATGATATGGAGTTCATAAGCTATTATTTAAGACTGAAATTTATAATCCATGTTAAAGGTAAAGGTAGGTTGAGGGAAGTCACCACTACAATTAAGCCACACTTATTTTACCATTTCGGGTGGTGCATGTTTGATTAATACAGAGGCATCCAGTTGTGACAGTACCTCAACTAATAGGCTGCAGCCTCTCATCGGTTTAGATCCTGAAGAGTGAAATGAGTTTTAAGTGTGACAATTTATTAATAACTTTTGAAATGGATGTGCTCCCCCTTGATTTATTGCTAAATTAATTAGTAGTTATGATAATTAAATCAAAATCTGATCACTACCACATACTAACAAGAGGCTGAACAGATGCAAAAAAAAAAAAAAAAAACGTTTGATCATGCTTGATCATACCGAGGTCATCCTTTTCCCAAAATTCTCTATGGAATTTTAAGCATCTCATTAAGATCTTTTGTGTCTCTGTGTAGGAGTGTGAAATGCCCTTCCTCCTCACAGGAAGGCACTCCATCCCAACAGACGATCAGTGACAGAGGCTATTTCCTTTTCTGAGAGCATTTGTCAAAGTTAATGAATAAATTACCTGGAAGTCAATGTTTTAAGTTCCATAATGTTAACCTTTATTCATGGACCATTGTCTTTCTTAAGAGCATAAAACTAAATCTTTAAAAATGTCTTACGATGATGATGCCATATAAAACATGTCCATAGCAACGTGGAAACTGAGGAAGAGACCGCACTCTTGCTCACAGAACCTGCAGGGGGCGCTTCTGCTTCCTGTCATCCATCACCTGGTGGAACGTCCTGTGGCATGAAGCTCCTTCCAGCCCAGCTTGTACACACGGCTAGATTTCACATCAGGTTGTGTTATCACATCCTCTCTGAGTCACTTCGTTGATTTTCATTCTTGTATTTGTCACTTTTTGCAGGAACCCTTCAGGATCAAACTTTTTCACTGTGAGTTCATTATTCCCGTCCTCCCCTCCATTTGACGAATCTTATTTCCTTGTTTATTCTGTTTTGTTGATAGAACCATCACATCCTAAGAACAGGCAACCTGAATCTGTGTTTCAGTTAAATATTTTCTGACCTCCCAATATAAGCCCTATTCAGAGTGATGAGCTGTCTGAAAGTCTGAAAAACAATGAAATATCTAAATTGGATATGTATAAAAAATATCAATTTATTTTAATTAAAATCTAAACCATAAACTATAACCAAAAAGCCAAGTTTAACTAAAGTTAAGCACTACCAAATGCAATTTTTTTCATCTATTCTGGAACAGAACAAGACATCAATGGGAATGTCCATGAGATGCAGATAAGATGTGAAGTTGGAAGAGTAATGTAGCAATATTACTTTCGTAGTTATGACAAAATCTTGTTAGTTTAGGATATAAGGTTAGAGGGATCTCTTTGTACTAACTTTTCAACTCTTCTGTAAGTTAAAAACTCTCTTTGTACTAACTTTTCAACTCTTCTGTAAGTTAAAAACTTTCCTATAAGAAATCATTGTAAAAAATTACCCACTAGGTTTCTCATTTTTAATACTGATATTATGTCCCATAGACATGATTGACATACTTGAAATAAAGTGATGGTAGTCCCATTCATATTAAAAATGTATATTAATAGGATCAGAAAACAAAACCCTAATCTTACAGTGGCATTCAATGAATTTGTTCCTCAAACAAAATGATAAAATTGACTAAGGAAGTTGTAACAGAGAAACTAGAATATTAATTTTATTTTCTCAACTTTTCAGATTAAAAAATAAATGAGAAAGTAATTTCTAATAATAATCTAAAGAAAAAGATGAAGCAACAAGATAGTGAGTAGCAGAAGGGGATTAGCAGGGAGGTGGAAGGAGGAGGAGGAGAAGGAACCAGATCAGACAGGACCAGACGGCAAGCTGGGGCCTCACACATGGGTTTGTGTTCAAGATGCAAGAAATTCCTAGGAATAAAAGACAACTAAGATGGGTTTTCAGACATATGTCCTGTGCTAATATAAGACTGCTAATCCCACTCTTTAATCATCCAGGACTCCTATGGCTAAATAGGAGTCCCCAAATCTCCACAATTCAGAAGGCCTGTTTTCTCTCCCCTGAGCCAGGGTCAGAGGAGACCCATAGGGGATGGTCTCTGTGAACCGGAGCACTTGGTACGTGTGAGGACCGTCCTCGACACTTAATTTGGGGCAGTTTTCTACACTTTGAAAGAAAGAAAATAGAAGCTTCTTTTATCATTTGTTAATGATGATAATTACTTACATTTACTATTGTCATATTTTGTGATAGATTCAACCTAAATGAAATTAAGGCTGAGGGGCTGGGGATGTGGCTCAATCGGTAGCGTGCTCGCCTGGCAGGAGTGCGGCCAGGGTTCGATCCTCAGCACCACATACAAACAACGATGTTGTGTCCACGGAGAAATGGAAAATAAATATTAAAAAATTCTCTCTCTCTCTCTCTCTCTCTCTCTCTCTCTCTCTCTCTCTCTCTCTTTAAAAAAAAAAAAGAAAAAGAAATTAGGGCTGAGGCTTCAAATGCTACAGGAGAGTTCTTTTTCACAGTTGTGCTTGAGGAAGCCAAACACAGGAGGAACAATTGTGGTGACCCACTTTCAAGGTCAGATTCGAGTTGCTCCCTGAAGCTGTCCTGGCCACTGAGTAGGACAGGGCAAGACCACCTTGAAAGCAGTAATGTTGGAGCGTTTTCTTGGGCATTTCTTCCCAGTCCTGTTATACCTAACAGAAGATGGGAACTGGGCCAGCTCTGACTTCTAGTGCACACACAGATCAGCCTAGATCAAGACATGTTAACCTACATTCTAATGTAAAACAGGTAATCCTGTCTCAGAAGAACAGAGAAACCGTGTGCTGTGTGTTGCATCTCCAGGACAATACTTTCAAGGACATTTATGGAAACTTAATAAATCTGTTGAATACAGTGATCGAAACAGGACTCTCTAAATTGCCACAGCTAGACTCAAACTTGTGATACACCTGCCCCAGCCTCCCAAGTCACTGGAATTAAAAGAGGGCACCACTGTGCCCCACTAAACCCATAACACTTTAATAACGTTACTCTCTCCTCTTGCTCCCAGGTCTAGCCTACTACCACCGCAGCCTCCAGTAGCGTGAACTTGTCTCAGCAGTCCTTGGGACCCATGCTTTTATTCTGAAATGGATGTAGGAAGTCTCCTTCCGTACTTGAAGGTTGACAGGATTCCCCAAATAGTGAATAGTGGTGTTCTAAACGAATACTATTTGAAACTCTAAAGATATGATAGCTGCACTGTCGTGCTGACTCCCAGGCACTCTAGGAAACACAACAGTACCGAGCCATCACGGCTCCACATTCATCCTTAAAACTCACAGCATTTCCATGTTCCATGGAGCTTATTTATAAAGTCTGCTTTGCAGGCAAATTCAGTGACGGGGTCGTTAACAGAACTTACGTAACGAGGACACCATTGACAACAGGTATCAATCACCTTCTGATCCAGGCTACCTTCCATTGTGTTCGTACACAGGGGGATTGTGTAACATGCCTGCGGCCCCTCTGGATTCCCCGACCCCCTGCTCTGCCTGAGGCTGGTCTCCACCACTGCGTGGAAAGTCCCCCTGTGTCCAGTTGGAGTCAGACAAGGGGGGCTCTGGTGAGTGCTGGGAGGGAGCAGAAGGAGAAGAGCACTGCTGTTCCCTCCCTCCCTCTCTGCAGGTGATTCCAAGGCCACTCGGGATGGGGACCCTCCTTCAAGGTCACCTTCATGCTAGTGACCAACCCCACCTCTTACCTTCAGCCTGCCAGAGGCTGACACCCACTCTCTTCTGTCTCTCACTGATTTCCTTCCCCCGTCTGTTAACTGTAGCCCACAGTGAGATTTCTCTACCCCTGGAGCACCTCTGCTCCCCCAGAGCCCGGATCAGGAAGTGAAAACTAAGTGTGAGCATCTCCAAGAATCCCTCCAGCTTTTCCCAGTCTGGAGAAAATAAAAACAAAATCAGGAGTTCTTAGATACTTATATGTAATATGAGGCAAAGATTTTAGGAATATGTAGAAAGTTTCTTGCTTTTACATATAATTTCCATATAAAATTCATATAGTTATAACTGTTTTTTTAAAGAGAGAGAGAGAGGAGAGAGAGAGAGAGAAAATTTTTAATATTTATTTATTTATTTTTTTTAGTTCTCAGCGGACACAACATCTTTGTTTGTATGTGGTGCTGAGGATTGAACCCGGGCCACATGCATGCCAGGCAAGCGCGCTACCTCTTGAGCCACATCCCCAGCCCCTAGTTATAACTTTTAATATGAAAAAATATAGATGTATGTCCATCTATCCAGGAAAAAAAAAAACTATGCCTAATGCTGGAGGAAAAATAGTTTAAAAGATGATAACTGTGTTTACAGTTGACAAATCGATCAAATTAATAATACTTGTCACAAAAAGCAGCCGTGGAAAACTGCATACAGACATTAGGAGGCTCACACTGTGTAATGTCAGGAGAGTAGAAAACCAGCATATGTGCACATTGAATTGTTGCACAATGAAGTGGAGACAGTTTTTCAAGTGAAAGGGAGAAACAGCTGTTGGGTAGTCACCCAAAGAGCTGATATAGATAAAGGAAACAATTTTCAAGTGATATGCAGCTCAGTACCAGGCCAGTCAAAATCAGTCTTTCTTATTTTCAATTCCAGGTAAACCTGGAACAACCTTAATGAAGCTTCACAGAAAAATATCAAAGGCAACTTTCACCGTACACACAACATTGAATTTTCTTCGGCAAAATCCAAAACTACTTCCCAATTTTGCGGTATGTTGTGTCCTGTTTTATCTTTGTTTTATATTTCTAATGTCAAAGTACTGTACTGTTTTTATTACCTCATTATGGGCAAACTTCAGAATATGTAAGAATCTGTAATCAAGGAGTGCGTTTCCACTGGGTCCCATTCTAAAGTTCAGTTTTATTTTGTGCCCTGGGAAACTACGCAATTTTTGATAAGGTCAATACTGCTGTTTTTCCAACTTTCCTTGGATAAATAAGATTTCAACATTATTTTCTATTTAACCACAATTTCATACTTTTGTATAAAGTGGTTGAATATGTTCTTTCAATGCTTTTCTGTTATATTAAAGTAGAGTAAAATACTGAGGTATCTAATCACTGTGATATACTAGGTGCATTACCCCCCTAAGAGTGATTTATGCAATTTTTATAATATGTTAGATTCAGAGCAAATTTATCACCTGGAATTCATAAATGAAACACCAATTTGATCCAGGTTTTATTTTAAGGCTATTGTAGTATTTAAATTTTTAAGGTACATATTTTTAGATATCCAAAGTGGACACTAAAATGTTCCATTTCATTATATCTCTCAATTTGATCCAAGTCTTTGCTTATAGATAATTAATACCATAGACTCTAGTATTTCTAAAGATGTGATTTCTGTATCGTTTACAAGAATTACAAGACTGTGTTAGTTTCAATTTTTGACAGGAATATTCTTCTTGTCAATATACTGTAAAATGCTACTTTGGTAAATCTTTAAAAGTATTAGCTTTGTTATAACCAAATATTTTCTTGCCAAAAAAGATAAAAGGAGTTACCCAGGAAGTTGTCTATAAGTTACTACAAAAATGAAAGATGATACTAAATAGATTTTAACATCTACCAATGAATAGATGCTTGGCATATATTAAACTAAATAGGAAGCTTATCAGGAGTCAAATTTAAATGGCTTGTAAGTAAACATTTTGTTTTAAAGATCTAGGGCCTTTTTTTATTAGTGCATTACAGGTACACATGATAGCTGGGTTTATTTTGACATATCACACATGCATGAAATTTAATTTATTGCATTTTAGTCTCTGGTGTTCCCTCCCTTTCCTTCTCCTCCTCCTTCCCTCTGTTTCCCTTCCTCTGGTCTACTGGTCTACCTTCTACTCATTTATTCATTTTTAACTGGTGCTTTATATTTATCCATAAGGGTGGAGTCCAGTGTGGTCTATTTATATATGCACTTAGTACAGTCCTGTCAAATTCACTCCACACTTCCTCCCCTTCCTGGTCCCTCCTCCACTCCCCCCCAGTCTTCTTCTACTCCACTGATCTTCTCTATATTTTATGATATCCACCCCCTCCGTTTTTGTTCCTCCTTCTGTTGCACTAGCTTCCTTTGAGAGGAAACATTTGACCTCGTCTTTCTGAGTTGGCTTATTTCACTCAGTCTAATGTTCTCCCCTCCTCCCCATTTACTGGCAAACACCATGATTTCATTCTATATGGTCGAGTAAAACTTCATTGTGCAAATGTACCATGTTTCCTTAATCCATTCCTCTATTGAGAGACACCTGGGCTGGTTCCACATTGTGGCTATTGGAAGCATACATTTTCTAAATAAATCTAGTTAAAAAACAATTCTTATTCAAAATCCATAAAAGCAGATTCGAATTTGTCTTTAACTCAAAATTCAACATCAAAATTTTTCAGCTTCCTAAAAATCTGTTTTGTTTATTTAAAACAATGGGGGGGTCATGTTACTTTAATCATTCCTATATAATTTCACGGTTTCAAAAGATGAAGAGAGTGAAGAACTCATGGATGGGGAGAGAGAAAAAAGAGAGAAGGGAGTAGGGAAGAAGCCACAGGAAAGTTGGAAAAAAGAACCCACCTCTCCCAGCATACACACATGAGGAAGGCTTGGTTAACACATGGGGCCTTTAAAAATATCCTGCAGCACATTTCCATTTCTGAAAATCCTATTTTAATGAAGCTTCTTTCTGTGGTCTTCACTTTCAACAGGAAGGACAATGCCACCTGAAATAAAGGTGCCATGGGCCAGAGAGCTGACTTCCTGAGTTTTTAATGAGTCTTAAAAAAAGAGCCTGGGTGCAATTGCAAAAGCCCACTTTACAAAGGCCAAAGCACTTCACCTTGGACAGACATAGGGAAACTAAAGTCCGAGGGCTGTTACCCTGGCAGGGTGCTGCCCTCTTCTTTCTCTGTGTGGGAGGACAGAAAGGGTAGAAGATGATGGGCAGGATTCTGCTGTCTCCCTCTCCTCCACCTGCCGTGAACGTGAACCTGCAGTGGAGTGACCACAGGAAATCCCAGGTCGGGCTGGGAGGCCAGAGCCTGAGGGATGGCTTAGAGAAGCACCGCTGCTCCTGCATGGATTTCTAGGAGACAGCCTCCCTCCAGTGGATTCCACCGTCAAAGCAATGCGAAGGCAGTCCACAGAGGACTCAGGCTGAGAAGGATCATGAAATAGTGAGTCTGTTGGCCTCATCAGCCCGTGTCATGGGAGGGAATCCAAATCCCTGTGTATCTGTATCCTGCAGTGTGGACACACTGGGGTCTGCCACGGAGCCACGGGGTGAGTGCCTGGCGTTCCCACAGGCGTACTCAGAGGGGCAGGCCCAAGACAGAGGATGCAAGTGCAGAAGCTGCGTGGGATCTTTGGTGGCCACGCGTTTCCCTCTGACTCACGCGTTGAACCCCACCGTGGAACAAGAGAAACGAAGGCCAGTGGTGTCTTTGAAGAAGTCTCAAATAGTAGAGATTCTTCAACGAGGATAAAAACAGGACACAAAGCCATGTGCGGTGAACCGCCTGCGAGTCAGCTTCTTGGTTTCTATAAAGGAGATCTTGATGTGGATGATTTGTCTGCCTCTGGGCCAGACGTTGTGATTGAGGACAAATGAAAGGACAAAATATGTTTCTTTGAAGGAATAATGGGATCAGAGGTGTGTGCACCAGGGCGCGCGTTCACATGATTCTCTTTTTTTTTTTTTTTTTTTTTTTTTGAGGAGCCGGGAGCGGAGGCTCTGGAATAGCCCTGTGGGCCTGAGAAGGCCCCGGGATGGGCAACCTCGAGGCTGGTGGGCAGCAGGAGGAGCCCCTGTGTCGTGGCTGACAGCTCAGCAAGCCTGGGGTGAATTCCGAGGTGCATAGGGGGAGCCCCGCTAGGAGGGGTTTCCACAGAGACTTCAGACCTACAGGCACAAGGACTGTGTGCCGCTGTGTCTTCCAGGGACTGCAAGCCCCTGGGTGTGCTCACTGTGGAGACCCTGGAGGGAGGAGTAACTCCTCGGGGAAGCAGAGAGCCTCCTTCTGTGAGGCCCGGCCCTGGCCTGGTCCCAGCACCTGAAAACTAGGGAGGGCCGACTTGTGGCTGCCCCTCTTTTACTCCAAGTGAAGGGGTATTGGTTTGTTCACATGGATTTCCAACGTTTCCTAAGGAAGAACAGGAGGATCTGTTTCCAGGCAAGGCTAAGCTTCCGTTTTCTTATACATAAAATAGGAACATGGACGTTACCTAATAGAGTTGTTGGGAAAAGCACATGTGAAAGACTGATCACAGGCTGGGGTTGTGGCTCTGCCCAGTACATGTGAGGCACTAGTTCGATCCTCGAGAGGCACCACATAAAAATAGATAAATAAAGATATTGTGTCCATAAACAACTGAAAATTTTTTAAAAAACTGATCATAATCCCTGTTGAATAAATAAAAACAGTACAGCGATAAAACCATGAATAATTTTAATTTTTCCACAATCAACACTATAAAGTACGATTAAAATGATTAAACAAGGCAGTCAGGGGATGAGAAACCAGATGGCTTGAAACCCAGAAAAGACAATTAAGCAAAACGAGTCCCGAGGAAAAGCACAGGCAAGTTTTGTGAGCCGGTGTGAAGGTCTCCTTCTGCTCAAGCAAGAACCAGTCTCCACGTGAAAAGAACAAGACGCTTTTCTTGACGTGAAAGACAATGCACTCATCCATTCCTTCAGTGTGTGTTGATCAGACCTCGGTTTTAGATGTCAAGTGACAGAACATCTTAGATGGCCTCTGGTTCCTTCCTCTACTGTCCCCACCACCCTCTCTCCATTGTCACAAAGCAGACAAGACCAGCTCTTAAAACAGATGAGTCAGACAGGGACAGATCCCTCCTTCAAACAGTTCAGTGTTTTCTCAGAAAACTTAAGATCAAACCCAACAGTGTGTCTGCCCTAAAGAGCCCCCCTGGCTTACTCTCCCAGTGACCTTCCATAGACATTGTTCCAGGGCGTCCACATCCTGATGGACTGGCTTCCTTTTTGTTCCTCAAACACACCAAGTCTGTTCCCTAAGCTCAGAACGCCCTTCCCCTGACCCATGGGCTGGCTGCTAGCCTTCAGGCATCCTGGTCAGAGGAGCCCCTGTGGGCTGCCCACTGCACCAGTGCCCACCTCCACCCCACCTTAAAAAATCCCTGTCCAGCATTCATCCCGACCTGTGTCTTTCCTCGTGTGTGGAGGAGTAGTGAATCCCCATCCCGCTCTACCCCAACCCAAGTCAAAGGGAATGACTGCTAGTTAAGTAAACAAAAAGAGTTCTTATGTTTTGCTTTCTACTCCTTTTCTAGAATTATTTTTGGGGAACTTTTGGAGTAGTCCATTTGTTATATGTGTTTCAAATAAAGATAAGGAGAAAAATAGATCATCATCTCTACAAGCTGTTAAATGATCTTTTCCTTATCCTGCAAAACAAACTCAAAACTAAGATGATTCGAACTTGAAGAGTTTTATTGTTTAACATAAAGATTAGGATAAAAATCTTAATTAAATTGTGCAAATATCATAAAATAATTTAACTGAGGATGCAAATCAAACAAAATTGATGAAATTATCGGTACTTAGCTGACATTAGAGACCGATAAATCTAAATTTCTACTTCTGACTCATGGGACTCTTTCCCCACTACTTCTTGCTGTCTTTCAGCATCGCTTGTTTTTTTTTTTTTTTTGTTATTTTAGTTGATATAAACACTATGCATTCATCACCTTCCTACACGACCCATGCTTCCTTCAGAAGCATCATCTCTGGCCCCCCTCCTATCAGATAAACAAGACATCAGCTTCAAAACACTGCCCTGCATGCCTTCTTTGTCTCAAATACCCAAATGATTACAAAATTTCTGTGTCCCTTACTCTGAAGTGTGTCACAAGTTTTTTCTTTGTGGCATCAGCATGGAAATCCATGAAACCCGTGGCCGTCGTCTCACGTCATCTGAGTAGGACCTACCGTGGCCCCGGGTCTCACTGTCTGTCGTTGCCAGTGTGAAACCTCGAAGCCTGTTGGGTCCTCTTTCTCTTCTCAGCTGCATCCCTGATTTCCAGATCTCACGGGATGCAGGACAGACAAACGGGTGGGAACTGCAGGACACCCACAGGCAGGCATGCACTCAAGGGCATAGGCACTGCCTGCTACCTCCCAGGGGACCTGGGGATAGTTAGCAATCCAATTTTGTGTGTGTCATTACTGTGCTAAGCTTAACAGAGTTTTAAATTCCAAGTGGTTCAAAGTCTAAGTGGAACAGAATTTAGGAGAATCTGCACGGTACATGTTTCTATTTGTTGAATAAATACTCACAATTGGCTTCTGAGGATACAGGAACCTCTTTTATGGTACACACGGAAAGTAATTCCCTCATAAGGAGAAATATCACATTGCCACCAGTATATAATGGCCACTGCGTATGAACTATGGGAGGGACTGATACACAGGCCGTGGCACTCACCCCAGGAGGACAAATGATGGCTTAATAATAAGGCGCACACAGACTCCCATGTGCTTTAAAAATGTGATCAAACAGCTTCAAAATAAAAACAAGGGCTATTGCATGGCCCCGTGCTCTTCAAAGTCCCCACGTGTTCCAGATCTTTCCTCAGAGCGCAGTGAGGAGCTGCCACAGCACAATCAGCTGCTCCCTGTGGCCCTCGCCTCCTCTAACACACATCTCCACAGTAAGCGAACATCAAGACCAGAGACAACAGGCAGCTCGGGAGCAGGACGGCAGGAAACTGCAGATGACACTGGCTTTCTAGGTAACTCTGCTGGATGGGCTTACCTGGTGGCACTCTGCAGAAGATGCTTTCTTAAAAAGCACCCAGTTTTCCAATCTGGTGAGGTAACAAGAATTAAATAATTTGATAATATCCAATCAGCTTACGTAAATTCCCTAAATGATTAGCTTATGCAACCCGATGCATCAAATATAGCCGAGGAAAAAAGTCCCACACCTCCTTGGGTCAGTGTGAAGTGGCATTTGAACACTGTCACACTCACAGATCAGGACCACCTTGCATTCCCTTTTCAAAGTTTTACTCGATTCATTATCAGATTCTTATTCATATGACAATAAATGTTCTCCTTCTTTAGCTTAAAAACGGTCCTATGATCGTAGGCATGCGTCGTCAGTAACTGGAGGAACTCTCATCAGGCACTGGCCGCTCTCTTCCACCAACTGTAATAGAATACGGTGTTTTCTCTGTCTTTCAGTCACTTCGTAATCACATCCTCTTCTTCACAGCATTGCTAAGATTGTGGACCAAGTAACATTTTTTTTTTTCCTGAAACGGGATTCATTTTCACTCAAAAAATACAGTTCGTCATCATGACTGATGTTTGTACCCTCTGTTCCTTACCCCCTGAGCTGCGAGTGCCTTCATGACCTTCCCTCCTGCCTATTTAAGAAGAAAACAAGGGGAAAAACTAACCCAAAGAGAGTGTCCATCTCTCCTGGTACCAGTGTGATTATAGATTATTATATGGTTTATAGATACGAGATAACAATCTGAGAGATTATATTGAGGACAGTTTGGATCATTCACCAGAAAATGGTATTTCAATACATGGAGAAGGGATCGCCTCCCCCCGCTGTGCCTCCCTTCCATGGGTCTGAGGGATAAATGAGATCAGAGCCCACATGCAGTGGCCTAATCACTGGGTAAGCTGGGGATCCGGCCTTCTTACTTCAACCCTCTTTATTTTTGTTTGCTTCTGAACATCTTTCTAAAGGCTGGGGAAGTATGTAAAATTTCTTATCAAGCCTACACTTAGTGGACATTGTAGAAAACAGTGCAGAGATTCCTCAGAATATCAGAATTAAGACCCATCATATGATACAGCAATTTCACATCTGGTTATGTTCCCAAACGAAAAAAAAAAAAAAAGTCAGGGTGTTGAAAAGACATCACCCTGCCATGTCACAAGTCACAAGAATCAGGACAGGAATTAACCTCCACATCCACTGAGAGGCGAAGGGGTAAAGGAAACTTCACACACACACACACACACACACACACACACACACACGGTGGAATACTATTGAGCCTTGAAAGCCAGACATAGAAAGACAGACACTACATGATCTCACTGGTAGGTGGACTTTTCTTAGAAGTCAGACTCATAGAAGCAGAGAATACAATGGTGGTTGCCAGGGGTGGGGTGGGATAGAGGGGATAGCATGATGATGGTCAAAATGCCAAGGTTCGGTTAGGATGAGCGATTCCAGGAGGTCTACCACACAGCATGGTGATTTTAGTCAGCAAGAACATATCATGTGCCTGAAAACTTCTGAGAGGACAGATGCTGTTTTCAACCAACATGGTCACTCCGTGTGGTGGCAGAAGGCCACTCAGCCTGGTTCAGCCACCTCGCCTGTGTCTGAGCACCAGGCTCACATCATAAATGCATATCATTTTTGTCAACTCTACTTTAATAAAAACATTAAAGAGACATAGGTAACAGAATAACTTGTTAAAAATTCTGCTTATTTTATTTCTGTCATATCACAAAAATACAAAAAAAAAAGAATTCAATTTCTTTTGGCTTAAATGAATATCCAGACAAATCCATTTCTCTTTTCCATTTTTATACTCTTAAGAAAATTAAAGGGCCTGAATTTCACATAGAAACCAAACAGTCCATAAAGACTGATGAATTTATTTTCAGTCATATGTATATATTTGAACAATTTCCCTCCATAGTTGGATTAAAAAGTGTAAGCTTCAAGAACTTGAAATTGAATTAAATGAATGAGAGTTTAACTTCTGTTTTTAAAAAAAGTATTTAATAACCAATTAAGTTAGGTAAAGGTATTAAAAGGAAATATGTAATTTGAAATAATAGTTAATTAGAAGTAAATCTGAGAAGCATTTACTTTAAGAAGCCTGACCTGGAATTTAAAAATAGAGGTCTTGTTTTTGTTGTCTTGGAGGCTGGTCCTTCAAGTAGTCCAACTGTTGACACTTGCCTAGCCTGATGTGAGGTGCCTTGATTAATTCTATAACAGCACTATTCATCTTTAAATGCATCTGGAGTTTGCATTATTCATTAATGCAGACTGCCTTTGCTCATAATTAGCTCAAAGTGCAAACATTTTATTGGCAAATATAAGACATTTCAGCTACACAATTTTATAGATGATGTATCTACAATATTTATAGATTTTTCCCCTAAGTAATTGGTCATGCATCCCATGGGGTATCAGCTCTCTTACTCTCATAATGTAGCATAAATCCCATTAAAAGTATCACCTGCTGTCACGGGACTGTCAGCATAGCTGAAGATGAAGATAGAGCAAACAAGCCCTTCCTTCAGGAGCAGGAAAGAGGACCTCCCTCAAATCTAAAATATGCGTGCCCCTCCCTGGTCAGACTCATGGAAGCAGAGAATAGAAGGGTGGTTGTTCGAAGTCTCCTGAGACTAGCTTTCAAGTAGGAAGGTTTTTAGAAAATGTCAATCCCATATAGGATGGTGACAAATTGCTGGAATTCACATTGATTAGATGATTTCTTTTCAGAAGTGACTCTGTCATTAGGCAAACGTGTTTATGAAAACAACTCTCTGCTGTTAGGTTATCATCCTCATTAGCTGTTAAAATTTATAGTCACGTTTGGAGGACAGGACAGACTGTGGGCTTTTAAACATTGCCACCTCTTTAAATGGTCCAGATCTTTATGCTGGTAGGTCCCAAGTTTTGAAGGCTAGAAACACGGAAGGAAGCAATTTAAGTAACAAAATATTGGTGAAAGTCTATAGTAAATATTATTTTCAAACAAAAGAAGCAGTAATTACAATGATTACAGTTGAAGCTTTTTTGGGTATCTGTGGGATCCTAAGCACCATCCTGACAAAACTGACACGGTGGCTTGTCATTTAAATAAGAGAGGGGACAGCACCAAAGCTGACACACACACATTCTCAACACAGACACACAAACACAAGCAAGCACATGTACACGAACACACTGCCACACACACACACACACACACACACACACACACACACACTTACACACTTACAGACTTCCATGTGCATGTCACAACTCCCTTGAGACGAAGCTCAGTGAGGACAACTTGCTGGCTGCAGGTAACAACTGGAAAGAGCTCAGTGGGCTTCTCCAGGGTCTTATCCAGTAGCAGGCATCTGGTGTTTTGGTGACTTTCATGACAACTCTTTGGTGTTTCAACCAACAGAAAACACTCCTAAGGGGACAGTGGGCAGAGCAGTGTGGGACAGGGCAGCAGAGAGACGCAGCAGGAGAGAGGATGTTGGGCCTTGATGGGCCTCAACTGTGGGTCAGCAGCTCTGGCCAGTGGAGGAAGGTAGCGGGAGTGGCTCTGCCCCTAAGTCCTGTGTGGAGTCCTGATCTCCACGGAGATGACCTGGAGCTGGGGGTCAAAAAGGCAGAGTCCTCAGTTCAGTTGTGTCCTTGCAGTGGAGGCCCAAGAGGGACCCCACCCCAACACCATGTGAGGACACAGCTGGGTGCTGTCATCTGTGATCTGTGACTTCCCCGAATCCCATCTACCCGTGCCTCCACCTTGGACTCCTGACCACTGGGAGAGTAAGTGTGGGTTGTCCAAGAGCTCCCTGGCCCACAGACTGTGTGGTAGCAGTCCACACGGACCAAACAGCAGCAGAATGAATCCAAAATGCCTAGCGAGAGACTGGACCGCAAGAAACACTCTTTAAAGTCACTGATGAAAAACAAGCCAAGCGGCCAGCCTTCCCTCCTGCCTCAAGGAATTTAAAAGGGGGGACAATTCCTAATGGCTTGAGTTGCTTGGGCACAGAGTTACAATAATTGTTCAAAATCCCAAGAAAATCACCTTTTCAATGCTTAAATGTTATTAATTTGGATTTGCTGAATGCTGCACAGATTTGAGGGTTCCATAATCTTCTTGGAGAGGGATTAATCAGTTAATACCATACATGAATGCTCTATAAAAACATTTTTTAAAGCCAAACCAATCCACTGAAGCTTTTAATAAAAACAAAGACCAAAAATCTAACACAAACAGGGTAGAGACTTTCTATCATTTGCAAAAATGTGTTGGAAAAAAATATATACCTTTGTATACCCATGATATTTCAAATTTTAATAGTAAAATGGAAATAAAGAATAACACGGTCAAAATATTCATGGAAAATGATGTCTGAGGAAATATTCTGTAAATATTCTTAACTTTTATAGCCCAAGGAATTTTAAAAACACACCCAGTGAGATCCACATGCTAGTCTGTGTGAGAAGACAACTAACTAACATTTCAAGGAATTAGCGGCTAGTGACAACAAATGGTTAAAAACATGCAAAGGGTGCTTGCATTTGTGAACCTTGTGCAAGTGGGAAATATAGACATATAAGTAGAGAATTCTAATCCCCAGAGTGGAGTTAACTCACTTGGGTACCTCAGGAAAGAGCTCTCAGGAGAAGAGATGCCTGCCTAAATAGACAACCACACAGGAGAAGGGGAAGAGGTGGCACGGTGTCTAGAGGTGACAAAGAGCCAGGAAGATGCGGTGAAGTCACTGGCATTCCACAGCTAGAGACAGGGAAGGTGGCCAAAGAGGTCTAGAGGAGAAAGATGAACCACGGCCATTTCTACCCCAGATTCTTAGGACACACATACTTACACAGGCAGATGAGAAATCCTTTGAAAATATTCGTTCATTGTTTGAAAAAAAGGTAAAGAAATAGCTGGAGGGGAACCTGAGATTTAAGAAGTTTTAAATTTCCTTTCTTTTTTTTTCAATTTTAGATTACTTGTAATAGAATGCGACTTTCTCACCGTTCACGTACTACGAAGATGAGTGGGAAGTGGTATAGGTCAAAGCCAGAACCGATGATTACTTTTTATTGATTATAAGAAACAGGATTATAAAACAATGAAACTGACTGGAACAGCCACACATTGTGGGCTTAACCTTTTTCATGTCAATCATCTTCCCAGAACAATGTCAGATCTAGAGTATTTGTAGGGGGTCAAAGTTAACAGATCATTAACTTGAAAAAGAGAAGTATCTAAGATTGTCATACAGGCAGCTCATGGCCTGAAATGCCCATCTATTTCTTATTGGTTGTTTTATTATACATAACATTAGGTTTCATGGAGACACTATTATAAAAGCACAGAGTACAATTGGCTCCCATTCAGTGGCCAGCACTTCCCCTTTTCCTTCCCCTCCTTCCCCTGTTCCCTTCCCTCTATTTCCAGATCTTTCTGCTATTTTCTTGCAGTTTTTTTTTTTAAATCAGTGCCGTGTGGACACACATGAAAGTTAGTGAGATTCTTTCCACTGCTTTGCTTTACCTAGTCCTCTGCACTTCCTTCTGTTTTGATGGAATCCTCCCCATTTTCCTTTCTATCCCAGAGTTTTGAAAAGACATTCATTTAAGACAATGTCTTTAAGGAGGGTAAAAAAAAACACAACAATTTGAAGATTGAGGGAAGACATAACAATAGATTAAATAAGGTCCCCATAGTGAGATGTGATTCACAGAGAAGCTGGAAGGATTTAAGCCAATTGGGGTAGGTGTGTCACTGCACTCAGGGTGAGTAAAGGCCTATCCAGACACTAATGCAATTGTCAGACATTTATTTCAGAGCTCAGGAAGTCTTGACCCTCTAGCTACAGCCCCAGGTGGAGTAGCAGGAGGTTGTGTGCTCAGACCGACCAGCAAGAGACGGTAGACAGGAAAGCAAAAGGAGCAGAGTAGGGTTTGGAAGCAACTGGGAGCAGCTCTGGGTTCCAGATGAAGTATGTGTGTGTGTGTGTGTTCCTCAGAACCAAAAGAGAGAATGCTTGCACCCCAACACCACTGCTACTGTTAATACTGACAGTCACCACGAGAGCAATGCTCCACAAACACTCAGTACCTCCCAGGAGCAGGGCTAGGAGGAAGGTGCTTTGAGAAAGGAGGTGGGCGAAGGCTTGTGATTTCCTCACACATGACACTGTTTTATGTTGTGTGTGTGCACAGGTGCATTTGGGAACACACACACTCAGAAGTAAGGCAGACTGAAAGGAACACATGTGAGGCAGAAAGGGCTGCTGCTCGGGGAATTCCAGCGTGAGCCTTGGATGCAACTTCAGAACAGAGGGGGACTTCTAAAATAATGCCTTTGAAATATGGAGAGAGGGCAATACACTTTTTAGGACAGAAGCCAGAATTTCAAACTAGTCATGGCCTCTCAGGGGGCTGAGGCAGGAGGATTAGGAGCCCAGGACTTGGGGATCAGCCCAGGCAACACAGACATACCCCATCTCAGGAAAAGAGTAATACCCATGACTTAGCCGCAAAGTAATAAAAGCACTGAAGCGTCAATACAGGTTCCTCAGGCTGACGCGTTTACCAGGTATCAGAGTTTGCCATACCTTCCTCGTTGTCATGAAAAGAAACACACGACTGTATTTAATTACCATTCCAGGTTATGTAATATGTGAGTGGAAACATTAATATGCTCATATGAAAGTACATTGATTAAGTCCATCCAGTTTTACATAAAGTACAAATTAACTGATACATACCTAGGTTTATTTGTATAAAACTTCATGGTATCTATCTATATGTATTATATATGTATTTGATTGATATATTGTCATTCATATCTGGTGATTACATCATGTCGGGACACAAAAATCATTTGACCCATTATAAATGATGTTAACTTTGATTTAAGTTGTGGATGTCCAATTTCCAGTTTTTCACCCAATGATTGATGATACCTGAGTGATTCAACAATTACTTTAATAGTTTAATTTTTTTATCAGTCATTTTGCATTCTTATCTGTAATTCCTTGGTAAAGATTAATTCTTTTCCTCTTCCCTACATCTCCTTTCCGTACCAGAAAGAAAGGAAGTGCTCAAAAACTGTGGGGAGATGTCGTGAGTAGACTTAGAAGCCTGCCTGGAGACACCCCCATTTAGTACAATTTAAGTATGAAAATGAACAAGGGATGCTCAGTAGTAAGCCAGGCACAGAAGACTTGTGCCGCATCATCCCACATATACATATGGCATCTGGAAAACTGATGTCGTGAAAGCAGAGAGCAGTGTGCTGGTCAGCAGAGGCCTGGGAGAGGGGGATGGCCGGATGGAAAGAACCAGGTCAGTGGGTACAAATTGCAATTAGATATCGGTATGAAGTTCCAGTTGCTGCTGCACAGTAGGCGACTATGGATAATGATGATGTGCTCTGTATTTTGAAAAGATCTTAAACATTTTTATCTTAAAAGAAATGAGCAGGGTTTCAAGATGGCAAAATAGAGAAGTTAGTTTTCCTGGTTGCTCTGTGGGGTGAAACCAAGAAAGGGGATAGGCAGCTTCTGAGGAAGGTAGGCGTACAAAAAAGGAAAAAGAAAAAAACAGAGGTGGACTTCACTGGAATAGAATACTGGACATTCAAAGCAGATCAGGAACTCTGGGGGTTGGATATAATAAAGAAGAAATCCCCTCAGCCGCTGATGCAGCTGGTGGCACCAGCCAGAGCCTTCCCTCTGTGAACCAAGTGGAGGGATAAGGGAATTAAAGGAGCCCACATTTTTAAGAGCTCTGTGGAATATTTAGGCATGGAGAGTTTAGAGATCAAGGACACTGACCAACTAAACTGAAAAGCATGTTGCATAATATCCTTACGCAGCAACCCTCCTGGCTGTGTGCAGGAGATAGAGGAAGGAACCATTTTGCATCTGAGGCACAGGGGTCTGCAGCTGGAGAAGCCAATTCCTGGCAAACTTGAGTCTGGCCCCAAAAAGTGGACTGGCAGATCTACACTGCACTACACAGAGTGTGCCTAAGGGGCCAAGAGAAAACCCAACATGGACAGGATATTACACGTGAGAGTAATGGTAATGGAAATTCACTGGGCTCTCCTCCTTCCGCTCCAATCTGGCTGCTTGCAGGACCAACTGGGAGAGAGTCTCCTGGATGGGAATTCATGGGGGCTGGGTATTGAAGTTGGAGACTGAACCTGAATGGGAGACATGGGGTCCTCAGGTGATGTAGTGGACTAAGAATTGGCTACTCCAAAACAGGAACGCAGGGGAGATCTCTGGGGTACAGTTTTCCAGCAAGGACTGGAAATTGCTGTATCCTGGGGGTGCGCTGATTCAAACTCTCCAGGACAACTGGCATTCACCCAAGAGCCTACAGCCTCTCTAAGAATGAATACTGCCTCCAGGAGTTCTGCCTAGGGGATTTCCTCTCACTCCAGGACCCCACCTGACACTGCAAAAAGGAAAGCTAACAATCTTTTGAAATCCAACAGGTACAATTCTTTAACTTTTCATTGAGACTTTTTTTTTTCTCTTTTCCCCGTTTAATTGTGACCTTTAATGGTTCATGGGCATTTATACAGTCATACTTTTTTTCTCATTTCCAGCATTTTTGAAGCCAGTCATTTTTCATGGATCAGTAGAGGACTAGGCTATTTGAGTAGTAGATAGTTTTGTTTTGTATTATTTTATTTTTATTTTTAATTTTTTCCTTTATATGTATATTTTTTTCTCTCACATATCTGTTGCCTTGATTCTTTTTCTCTCTTTTCTTCTGCTAACAGCAAATCTCTGTTCTTCTTTCTTTCACACTTCCTTTAATTTTTAAATTCTATTTTCTCCACCCCTCCCTCATAATCATCACATCCTACATTATTTCTGATCTCTCTCTGTCCACCAGGCAAAATCATAAACTCATAAGCAAACTTACTGTTTTTATTGTTGGCAGTAACAGATCATATCACATCTGTTTATTATGGCAACACTGTAGATGCCATAGCAGGATTTATTTGGTTTAATGCTGCACATTGTTTCTATTAGCTGCTGTAATTATTTGTCTCCCCCTAAACAGTGAGATTCTGGAAACCTTCAGGGACACACTAATCCACAGGGTAGAAACTCGAATGCTTCAGATCCATACTGTTAGATGGACAGACATACAAACCACGTGAAAAAACGAGGGAACAAATCAACTGAAACAAACCAAGACATTCCAATAACAGAATCCATCTACATCACAGGGCAAGCCAGAGAGGTGCAAAGTTAAACTGTCCTGTGAGGTACAGGATGATGTAAGGAGTGAACTCAGAAAGAAAATAGAGGAAGTGAAAGATCCCTTCAATAAAGAGAGATTCTGGAAAAAAAAATCAATCAGAAATCCTTGAAATGGAGGAATTAATAAACCACATTAAATATTCAATGAAAACTATCACCAACAGACTAGACCACATGGAAGACAGAGTTTCAGGCAATGAAGACAAAGTATATAATTTTGAAAACAAAGTTGACCACAGAGAAAAGATGTTAAGAGACCATGAACATAACTTCCAAGAAATATGGGGTAACCTGCAATGACCAAATTTAAGTTTTATTGGGATAGACAAAGGCTCAGAGATACAGACTAAAGGAATGAACAATCTTTTCAATAAACTAATATCAGAAAATTTTCCAAACCTAAAAAATGAAATGGAAAACCAAATTCAAGAATCCTACAGGACCCCTAATATACAAAATTGCAACAGACCTACATCAAGATACGTTATCATGAAAAGGCATAACATACACAATAAGGATAAAATTTTAAAGGCTCTCGTGAAAAACAACAGATCTCATTTAAAGGGAAACCAATTCATTCTCTGCTGATTTCTTAACCAAAGCTAGGAGGTCTTAGAACAATATATATATATATATATATATATCAAGCTCTGAAAGAAAATGTATGCCAGCCAAAAATACTATACCCAGCAAAATTAAGCTTCAGAATAGATGATGAAATAAAAACCTTCCATGATATAAGTTAAAAGAATTCAAATCTAGAAAGAGTTCAGTACAAGACATACTCAATAAAATATGTCATGAAGAAGAAGTGAAAATCAGGAAAGGGTGGAACTATACTAGAAAAAGAGTCAGATCAAAGGAGAAATTAATTCAAATTTAAAATAACAGAAATAAGTCAGAATGAAGGGAATAAAAAAATCTCAATAGCAATAATGGCCTAAACTTATCCATTAAAAGACACAGACTGGCAAACTGGATTAAAAACTAAGACCCAAGAATATTCTAAAGAGACTCAACTCATAGGCAAAGACATCCACAGACTGAAGGCAAAAAGATGGGGAAAAAAATATCATTCACATGGATCTTGTAAACAAGCAGAGGTTTCTATCCTCACATATCAGATATAATAGGCTTCAAGGCAAAATTAACCAGAAGAGACAAAACAGGCCATTTTATGCTGCGTAAGAAATTATAAATCAATAAGACATAACAATCTTAAATAATTATGCCTCAAACAATGCAGCATCTACTTCCATCAAACAAACTCTTCTCAATTTCAACAATCAAATAGACCATAACACAAAAATATTGGGAGACTTTAACAAACCTCCCTCATCATTGGATAGGTCTTCTAAACAAAACCTAAAAAAGAAGCTATAGAACTAAAAATCACAATTAATAACTTATACTGAACAGACATATATAGAATAATTCATCCATCAATGACTAAATACACTTTCTTCTCAGGAGCACATGAATCCTTCTCTAATGTAGACCATATCTTAGGCCACAAAGCAACTCTTAACAAATTCAAAAAGAACCAGAGATAATCCCTTGCATTCTATCAGATCACAATGTAATGAAATTATATATCAACAATAAAATAAAAAAATAGAAGCTACTCTAACATGCAGAGACTAAATTATATGCTATTGAATCACAAATGGATAGCAGAAGAAATCAGAGATGAAATTAAAAACATACTCAGGCATAAATGATCCTAGTGATACAACATATCAAAATCTCTGGGATGCCATGAAGGCAGTTCTCATTGCAATTAAGTGCATTCCTTAAAAGAATAGAAAGCCACCAAGTAAATGACCTAATATTTCATCTCAAAGTCTGAGAAAAAGAACAAATCAACACCAAAATAAGTAGAAGACAGGAAATAATTAAAATCAGAGCTCAAAACAATGAAATTGAAGCAAACAAAAGAAAGTTCAAAAATTTATGAAACAATAAAAAGTTGATTCTTTCAAAAAATTAATAAAATTGAGAACCCTACACCAACTAATGAAGAGAAGAAGAAAATTCAATATACTAAAATTTGTGATGAATAAGAAAATATCACAACAGACACTACCAAAGTCCACTAGACTAGACAAAAGGAATGAAGGGAAGGAAGGGGGAATGAAAATAGGAAGTACAGAAGAATAAATTGGACTTAACTTTTCTGTATTCATCTATGAACACATGACCAGTATAACTCCACATGATGTACATCCATGAATGGGAAGTTACACTCCATGGATGTATGATATGTCAAAATAGACTCTACAGTTATGTATATCTAAAAAGAGCAAATTGAAAAAGAAATGATAAATGTTTGAGGGTAAATATATACCCTGAATAAAATATCACACAGTGTATACATGTATCAAAACATCACACAGACCTCCAAGATATGTCAACTGTTTGTTTTTATGTATCATCTAAAATAATTTAAAAATAAAAGTAATTAGAGAAATTAATTGTAAATAAGTCCATAACTCACATTAAAGAAATAAAAATATTCACTTTTAAATACAAATAGTGTGCCAACATAAAAGTAGGTTTCTTGAATAACTTTCACCCATGCAAAAGCATCAAAATGTTAGTCTCAGTTTTTTTCAAGATGAACCCAACCACTATGTATAACCATAAAGACCTAAAAAAATGCAATTATATTTACAAACATTATTTAAAGCATATATTTTTAAACTATCGATGCACATTTATACCAATTACCAGATATAAGTCATATATTTCTCTAACATTTCCTTTTGAGGCTTTTTAAAAAATATAAATCATGAAATACTATTCATGGTGCTCAATGGCAGTAAAGCTCCATCTACACCAGTAGAGGCTTGGTAATGGAGAATGCAAATAAAGAAACTGCTTAGTAGAGTAGTGACCATCCAAGCAGTGTGTATAGCTAGTTATGCTAACCAGATGCCTCAAGGTCCCAAATAAAGGAAGAAATGAGTTCTGAACTCTTTAAAGAGAAAAATACTAAGAACATTGACACATTTTAAGTGGTCAATAAAGATTAGCTGTTATTGGTGTTATCAGTTAGAGGACCAACAAAGAAACATAGAAAATGTATTTTAAATGAGAAAAAATATAAACCATTCAAAAAAAAAACTGGTAAACTATAGAAAGTACACAACAGGCTCCTTTTAGGTGCTACTGAAACTTAATTTCTTGAGTTTAGAATACAGTAAACTAAGTACAACCTTTAAAAAATTAAGTTTCGAAGTGCATTTCTGGAATTAAAACAATGTTTTGATATCTGGGGAAGGACACTTCGATGTGTTGGATATGGCTCTTGACTACAATACTTGAATAATAAGTGTTTACTTTTATGTAGTAGAGACAAATTTGAAATATTATAGTTCCTTTATTTCAAACAATTTTGAAATCCTTAACCCCCTCTTTAAATTCTGGTTTTTTAATTTGGAAACATTATTGTCAGTAGAAGTCTCTTTAGAGAATTGACATTTCAAACTAGCTGTTCATTCTTTTTTTGGGGAAAAAAAAGATTAATGTTGTCATTATTTGTATGGACATAAAAAAGATAAATGAGTTCAAATTGCCCATAATTTAGCTCTGAATGTAAATGACAAGTCATTTGCCAATACAGCTGCAGGTAATTTTACTGAAAGAGGACTGACAATATTTTACATTTTATGCTGTGACATTTACCCCCCAAAATGCTCTGTGCTTCTATTCTTCTGTCAAATAAAAGCCAGAACCTCTGTGGGTCTTACTCCACGTCCCTATCTAAAACACACCATCACCCTGATCAAGTCCTTCTCAACATGCAAGTGTGACTCCTCATAGTTCTAGTGGACGTGCCACATAGAATGTGATATTTAAAAAAACGGGGGGAGAGAGAGGAGAAAGAGACATACATACAGAGTTGGACAAGGAACATATTGAGCTCTTTTACAGAATGAGTCACTCATATGTGTGTATTAAACATTTCAGTCTATTTTCACATTGTATATTTAAAAACACACAAAGTGGATTTATAAACCCTCAGGGCAGCAAGTTTTGAGCCAACAATACAGGAGGTCAAGGGACTTCCAGCACAGCTAGCATAGTGCTGCAATTCCAGAAGCATCACAGTTGTTTATTAGAAGGACTTCCGCTAATTGCTCTTCTTTCTTCCACGCTATTCCATTTCCTTACATATTAATGAATTTCAGCTTGTGTGTTTAAATGTGTTTTATTTTAATATAGCTCCTCATTACAGAAAGGACAATTCTAAATGTACTTAAAAATGTCCCAGGATTATTTTCATGCATATTTATATATTCTCTCAGAAACAAAGAGACTTTTTATATTAAATTGATGTAGTAGTTACTGAAATTTTTCTTTTTTTCCAATGCAAATGAATTTCAATATGTTATAATATTAAAACAAAGTTTATCCTTTTGTTGTTTTTTTTTTCCATTGGTTTACAGATTATGTCAATGTTTATAAAGGAGATTGAAACCTCTCCTCCTTCCTGCATTTGGATGGCATAGCTACAACAGCAATTCAAAGGTTTCTAATGTGATATTAGCCATAAATGTGGTTATTCTTCTATGATATTGAAAAACATGATGTATTGTACCAAAAGCAGAATTTATACCCAATTTTTTAGCAATAGCTCCTTGCACAGCTACATATGAGCCACAAAAACTGAAAATTAAAGACCAAAATGAACTAGAACCAAAGTCAAGTGTATCAATCCCCAAAGATAGTAAGATACAACTAGGAAGATTACACTTTCTGATTAATCCAAAAATATTCTGTTTAACTTTTCTTTTTACATTTAAGCTATCAAGTTTTGGATGATAAATGATTTGATCATTTATATATATATATATATATATATATATATATATTCGCTTTTTTCTATAATCGACTTTTTAAAAATGTGGCAATTGTTATAGGAACCACTGAGTAAATATTTGCTGAATGTACAACAAATAGATAACTTTTATTGTACCTAATATTTGATTTTAAAAATAATACTTCTGTATTATTCAGTACTAAGAAATACTTAATAATCCCTCATTAAGAACCAAGAATAGTGTAATCTGTTATGAAAAGCCAATATGGATGGAATCACAGAAATGGCAAAGAAAGGAACTCGGGACAACCTTCTGAACCCCAGCAAGATATCTGAGTCAGCCTTTGCAGAGCCCCAAACTCACAAGAACAAGGCAAAAGCGTGGTGAAGAAGTTGGCTGCAGCTTGCCAAGAGAGCACAGTGCATTTCCAGTTGCTCCCCTCCCTCTGCCCTCCTCAGATAGGTGGTGGCCATGAAGTCAGCTGACCACACTTTTGGGGCAGGTTGCTGGTACCAAAGGGCAAGGTCTGGATACTATTCATTGTCACAAAGCTCCTTCAATGAGGGCTCTCAGCTAATTTGAATCACAGCATTCTCAGGGCTAAAGTCAGATTTGCCCCCAAATTTAAAGGCCACAGAAACTGAAGCCAGGAAAAACAATCAAGACAAGCAACAGACCAAAAATTCAGAAAAGAAAAGGTCGAAAATAGAGATACGTGGGGGAAAGAAGTGTGTATATTCTGAGGAATCATAAAGAGTAAGCACACTCCCAACACTATACACCATACTCTGAAAAGAGCAGGAAATAACTTGTTATCATAGGGGCTCACCTTCAACTCCTTGCAAGTAGGAAGTGGAGGTCAAGGCAGAGCTGAGATGGCCCTGTGAAGCAGAGGGGGTGCAGAGCAGGATATTATGAAAATCAGAGTAGACGTGAATGACAGAACAGAAAAGCAACAGAGAGAAACAAACAAACCTAAGGCTGGTTCCATGAAATAATAAGAATGAAACTTACAAGCTTTCAGATAAATTGGCCAAGAAAAAAAGAAAGAGGATTCAAATTATTTATATTAGAAATTAAAGTGAAAGTATTACTGCAGACAACATAGAAATAAGGATTATAAGTGATACCATAAACAATGGCACACTAAAATATTAAAGAACCTTGATGAAACGGACAAATTCCCAAAGTGCACATGTTACTCAAACTAACTGAAGAAGACATAGAAAATATTAGTGAATTCAAAATAGGTTGAGAGATTAAATGGGTAAACAGTACCCTCTACCTGCAAAATGCCCAGAATCAAATGGCTTCACCAGCGTACTCTACGTATCAAAGAAGTAACCCCAACCCTTTCAAATTCTTCTAAATGACAAAAAATGGGAGGAAATACTTCTAATGCAGATTCTCTCTCTGTTTTTTAAGGTGTGATTTTCTTTGCTGCACATAATGATTATACAGAATAATGGGTTTTATTGTGGCACATCATACATGCATATGATACACTTTAATTATAAAATAATCTTGATAATAATTTCTTTGACACCAAAATCAGATGACTATATCATAAGAAAAATATATCTAAAATCCTCAAAAAACATTAGCAAACAATGCAACAGCATATTAAAAAATATTCCATGACCAAGTGAGATTTATTTTTAGAAGTGCAAGTATGATCTAATATATGAAAACTGAGCAAAGTAATGCATTACAAAGTATTGAAGGAAAAATAAATGTGATTATCTCAGTTGATGCAGAAAATGCATTTGGAAAAATCCTAATGATTCTCATGCTTTAAAAAATTCAATAAATTAGGAATAGAGGGGAATTTCCTCAATATGACAGATATCATCAATGAAAAATATATTGTATTCCATGCTGACAGACTGAAAGCCTACACTCCAAGATCAGAAGCAAGAAAAGGATGAACACTTTAGCTACTGCTGTTCAAGACAGTGCTAATGATTCTAACCACAACTATTGGGCAAGAAAACTAAGTCAAAGGCATCAAAATAGGTTAAAGGAAAATCTCTTCTATTTGCTGAATACCTACTTGTATATAGAGAAAATCTTTTTTAAAATACACACACACACAATTAGAACATATAATAAACATATTCAGCGAAATGGCAGAATATATGATCAACACAAATCAGTTGTATTTTCTCATATCAGTAATGAATAATTTGAAAATCAAATTAAAAAAATTACTCCACTTATAGTAGCATCAAAAAGATTAAAACACTTAGGAATAAATTTAGCCTAGGATGTTCAAGGCTTATATACAGAAACCACAAAATATTATTAAACCAATTAAACCAGAACAAAATAAATGGAAATATATATTGTGCTCATCAGTTGGGATACTTCACAGGGTTAAAGTGGAAATATTCTGCCCATTTGGGTGATTACAAACACTCTACAATTCCTATCCAAATCTCAATGGCTTTTAGCAAAAAGGAGAAGGAGGAGGAAGAGGAGGAGGAGGAGGAGGAGGAGAAAAGAAGAGGAAGAGGAAGGAGACCTATTCTAAAGTACATTGAAAGTATTAGGAACCCTGAAAATTCAAGACAATCACAATAGGCAACATGGAAGAGCAAAGTCAGAGGACTCCCACCTTTCAATATCAGAACTTACTACAAAGATACAATTTGATGGACTTTTCAGTGGCCAGTCTACTTTCAGTGAGGGGCCCAAGAGCACTTGGTGATAAAGAGCAGTTTTCCAAGAAACAGTTCTATGACAACTGGCAGTCCAAGTGAAAAAGAATGTGGTTGGGTTCTACCTTGCCCTATATGAACAGTTCAACTCAAGATCAATTGAAGACAAGAATGTGAAAGTTGAAACTAAACAACTATTAGAAGGAAATACAGGAGTAAATATACATGAAATTGAAGTTGTCAATGAATTCTTAGATACAACATCAAAAGAAAAAGTCACAGAGAGAAACATAAGTAAAATCAAACTTCATTAAAGTTTTTTAAATGGTGCATCAAAGGATATTATTGCTATATATTATAAAAGTGAAGCAAGAGATTACCATAGAATCCAAGGACTTCATTCAGAGGTGGGTATTCAAGAGAATTTTAAAAGGTATCACGAAAACTTGTATACAGATATTGATAGCAGCACCTACTCACAATAGCTAAAGGTTATAAGGGACTCAAATGTTCATCAAGTGATGAATGGATAAACAGAGGTAGTAACACACATATGATGAGCTAGTACTCAGCCAAAACGTCCTGACCAAGCTTTAATCATAGTTACACCTTGATTGACAGGTAGGTGAAAGGGCCAGACACAAAAAGCCACACATTACATGGTTCCATTTATGTAATTTATCAGAAGCAGATGCATCCATAGAGACCAACGGCAGGTTGGTGGTTGCCAGGGCCTGGGAGCTGCAGGCCTGCAGGAGCAGAAGTGGGTGGTGCTGAGGTTTATGGGTAGGGAGTTTTTCTCTGAGATGATGAAAATATTTTGGAACTACATAGACAGACATGACAGTTCCACAGTATTGTGAATGTAATAGCCTTAACATGGTTAAGAACAACAGTCTTAACATGGTTAATTTTATATTATGTGTATTTTTGCCTCAATTAAAAGATAAAAGTCTAGAAATTTTAAAAACATTTTAAAATAACCCATATAACATTTGACACTGACAAGACAGCCATAAAAATAACAAATTCTTCCCTCTGAGGTTTTCAATCAAGCAAACCTCAGAGAATCAAGTGCAGCCTAGGCATAGCTCATGTGTAGTATCAAGTTAGGCCCTGAATCAACTGAAGGATTTGTTGTGAGTTAGGCTTTTCTATTTGTATCCTCTTTATGCCAAATGGAAAACTTTGAGTCATCTTCATTATTTGTAAGTAAATGGAGTGTAGAATAACACTCATTTTTTACTTCTTTGGGTATTTATTCATCAAGTATGTATTGTGCACCTGCTATGTGTCACTTTAGTGTTATAAAAATGTACTGATAAATAAGGGAAGTGGTCCCTAACCTCATGGTATTCCAATTAGAAGACAGAGAGACAGTAGTAAAATATTCACAGAGGAGTAGAATTAAAGACTATGAAATGTGTCATGAGAGGAAAATACAAGCATCTTCAAGACAATAAGTAGTATGCAAAAGGTAACCAAAAATAACTTACAAAGCATATTGAGAATTCTTAAAGATCTTGAAAAGTGAGAACATACAATAATTACAAAAACGTTACTATTAAACTTAAAATGAGCAAACTGACCCTCTGCTAAGGACAGAGAATAAACAAAGTCAAAACCAACATTAATGGTGTATTTAAAAACAAAACAAAACCCAAAACACCCAGGTAAAAGGAAAGCTGATGAATCATGCAGGATTTATGCACAGTTGAGGGTTATCCAAATCCTCTTTCTCCTTAATTTTGTTCTTTACTCTTCTCGGCATGTTACAGGGAAAGTATTTTAATCTCCAGCTTAAATGCTATCTCATTTTAAAAGTATTTTTCTGAACTCTGCCCTCCTTCCAGCCAGGACAATATGTTCCTCTCTCTCAATATCCAGACACTTCTCTCATCTTCCTGGAGGCACCCACCACATCCTGTGCCACATTATGCACATTCAGGCTTTACCTCTGCCACGGAGCCACCTGTTCACCTCACAGGACTCCTGTGGTGCGGTCCAAAAGGTAACAGCTGGGGCATGAACAATCATTCTGTGCACCCCTGGCTGCTGATATCCCAGCAAGAAAAAGAATGATGCACTTTTATCTACATCTATTACTGCAGTGTTCAAAGCATGTTCCAGCAAGTCAAAGAAAGTAATTATCTCATTCAGAAACACCTTGTGAATTTAAGTTATTTACATACCCATGTTTGAATGAGTCACTGTGGGTGGGTGTGGTATAGCTTTGGGAATCTTTTTTTTATTATTTTTAAGAGAGACAGAGAGAGAGATAGAGAGATAGAGAGAGAATCTTTTTCTTTTTTTTTAATATGGTGCTGAGAATCGAACCTGAGTCTTGCCCGTGCTAGGCAAGCACCCTACCACTGAGCCACAATCCCAGCCCATTTGGGAATTTCTTTTCATAAGAAATTTAGTTCAAAATAAGTAATTCCCATTAAGTTGAATAATATATATTATGTATAGAGATGTCCTTTTGAGGTCATATTCTCCTCTGTTCTGATGTCTTCCATTGCAAAAATGTTCAAAAAGTCTGAAAGAAATTGAGATCCTCAAAAGGAAGGTATCTACCAAAGATCATTTGCAATCTTTGTGAGAACGATGGTCAGAAGGAACAACCCGCTTACTGAATTTGAATAACTAAGCACCACTAGAATATGTAGCATACTTTCATGGTATAATTTTGGCCATAACGTAGTGTATTAATAATACCTGAAATGAAATGTTACTGTGACTTCTCTTGATATTCAAGAATGGGGTATTTTTCTGTTAGCTATCAGAATTGACTTAATATGAGCAAACACACATAGATACATTTTACCAACAAGAAGACAGTATACAGAGGTAATTTTAAAAGTTTAGTTTTAATATCTTTCTTCTGTTATAATTTCAAAAGCTTAAAGTAGGCAGCTAATTTCTAATTAGCCTGTTGAGAATCAACTGTGGGATCTGAAAAACTTCAAGAATCCGCTGAAATTCACCACCCACTTGCACAGTTCATGTATTGAAGCTTCAATCAGACAATGTGCTATTACTTTTCAAAGATGGCAATTCCACAGGAAGACCAACTTTTTGTTTGTTTTTGTTTCACGTTCAACGTTTCTCATAGTCAAACAATGTATATTTACAAAAATTAGAAATCCTAGAACAAGAAGCAACTTGTATAGAAAAAGTGAGGCCAGAGACAAAGATTCCCTGCAGATAAGGTCAATGCTAGAAGATAATGGAACCATGTCTAGGGTGTCTCCAAGAGAGAGACCGTACCCTGAGGAAGGCATCCAAGTTCACATTACCGTACCACCCCAAGAACAGGAGGTAGAGCTTCCCTGGGTACAGGAAGCCAGAGGACATGCTTGTGACTGCTTATAACATCCCCTTCCCACATCTAATGATGAAAATGAATTCTAGCCAAACCCGACATGCATAAAAATAAAGAGCTCAAGATGCAAAAGCATGGTGTTGCCTAACACAGGTTTAGATCTGTACCACATAGATATATATGAACAGCACCTGTGAACTAAAAAAATAAACAAATACAAATACATAGAAAAAAGATTTTAAAAGATGTGAGAACTGTAGTTATATTACATAATGTAATCTTCAAAACCTTAAGTTAGAATAGTACACAAGAACTAAATAGAAATAGACGTACGTTATTCAGTTTTCATAGCAGGGAATAAAGAGTTATTATCTTAAATTTTCATAAATATTTTGTTCACATTTCTAAAGAAAGTTGCAAATGAAACAAAGGAGTAGGTACATCTCAGGGGAATGAGCTGAAAAAGAGAGGACAAAACTGAAAAATATATCTATAGTTTACTTTATATGCAAATAATAGGTATTCTTCAAAAATAAAAAAGAAATAATGAGTTGGAAATATTTTTTTTAAAAAAATAAGCAAATTAAGAGAGTTTCAAATCATAAAAGTGGAAAGATAATATTTAATGCTGCTGTACAATATGAACTTCTTATCATTTTATCATCCATCCAAGACTTTATTGAAATAAGGTAATTTGGTGCATGCCCGTGTTTTGGTCAATGAGGGACTGAGTATGTAATGATGGTCCTGTAAAACGATGTCGTCTAGTGATGTCCCAGACATCTTCGTTTGTGCAAACCCACTCTATGATGTTTATATAATGATGAAATTGCCTAGCAGTACATTTCCCCCAAATGCATCTCATTGTTAAACAAGGCATGACTACAAAATCCTAGTTCAAGATTCATATCCTTAAGCAATGTTTAAGGAATCCTTTCCCACTTAGAATCAGTGGTGTAATGGAAATTCCCTATTCTGTGCCCTTGTACAAATTGAGAATTCATCTGTCATTATTGTGAGCTTTGAAAAATTCCACAAACTTGTTAGTTTATTAGACCAGTCCCCAGTTCAATACTTTCTGTCTGGTGGAGCCCAGGCCTTTCCTGTCTTTGCAGGAAAAGAATACAGAGCTTAAATGAATATTTGATAAGTGGGTGCTCACATTGACTTTAAAATCATAGGATGTTGAGAGAGGAGGGTGACAACCTGAGTCTAGTAGCGAGCAGATATGGATTGCAAAGACTGGCTCCTTGGCTTCAATTTGTAAGTTTTTGCAAGGGCCACCCAGCTCCAGAGTTCACTGAGGAGTCTGGGCCACAGCTGCGAACTCAGCAACTGCTGGTGGGCTTCTCTACCAGTCTTCTTTCCTTCACTTACTTACGTGTGTGCCTCCCAGAACAGTCCCAGCACACCTTCCACATACAAACCTTCACAGACGTCCTACAAACAGCCATACACCTTTCCTTCCATTTTATTTGAGCCTCAACCTAGTCTGAAAGCAAAGAACTATTTTCCTTGTGAGGAACAAAAACAAAACAAAACAAAAGTTTAAAGAGAGAAGAGTTTAAGTAGTTTGTCCAAAATCACACAGGGAGCACCTGGTAGAAGAATTCAAGGAAAAAGCAAGCAGCGTCCAAAGTCAACAGGTACCTGGGAAATGAGTGACCCAGTGGGAAACATGTTTCAAACCCAGCTCTGCCTGGCTAACAACCTCGTGTCTACTCATTCATTCTAGGACACCCAGCAGGACACGACCTTGCATGATTATGTTCAGAAAATAAGTTTTGAAATCAATAAAAAATGGTTAAAAGGCATAATAAAAAGTGGGGTTGATTATTTCCACTGGAAAAATGGTAAATGAACAGAAACTCTTGCTGCAGTTGGGCTATAAAATCACAAAGTATTATTACATTGCTCATGCTTGTGCAAAATTTTCTATAGTAGGTAGAAAATCTGAAGTGAAAGAGTACATGAATATATACATATATGTAAATATACATATTCATTAAAATTCACTATATATGTAAATTAAAAATGTGAAATTTACATTATTCTTTCCACATTTTTCTCTGTAGTGATTTTAAATGCTTTAAAAGTGACTATGTGTTTAACTAGTTCCTGAGTAGCAAAACTCCACATTTCTTTCTACACTACTCAAGTCTTTAAGGAAAAAGAATATCTGGGGTTTCTTCTTTTTTTCCATTCATACAGATAACATAAACAGAGCAAAGTCCCTAAAGCTGCATGCACATTGAATCTTGCTTTGTCCTACTCAGAGCAAGAAACCAGAATGGACATCCTTCCAGCAGTATTCCCACGGCTTACCTTTTTAAATACAGCATGAGAATTGCATTATGTATTTTATCTCTATTTGGGGTAATTATTGGCTGCTATTTTGGTTAAAATATATTTTTATTATCTTGTGATTCACTTACAAAAGTTGATGTAATAAAAATTTATGTTCATCACTTAAATGTCATCTCTAATGTTTCTTGCCATTCCTATTACTGTGGGCAGATGATGTTTGCAAAATATTGGAGGGAAAGCTTTTCAGAAGTCAAAATTATTATGTTTTTGCCACTCATTTAAACAATAAAATATTTTAAAACACCTCAGCAAATGTCAGAAAAAAATTCATAGGAAAACTGAAACTTGCTTTCTAAGACAATTTCACTGACAAGCAGAAACAGTAGTCCACTAGCATAATTAAATGCAGTAACCACAGATCTTCTGGAAAACTTGGATGTGTTTTATTTCATTTTAAAAATTAATTCAAAAACTTTAACATCCCGACTTAAACTAGGCTCAAACCCAGGAGAGCACACAGGATTGAGCTCTTAAATTAGACTAAATAGTGCAGCGGACAGCTTCTGTCTTCAGCTGCATCACACTCTTCACAGCCACCACTTCTATGACTTAGCAATACTCAGGACCATTTAAAGAAAGCAAATAACTGTGCTTTGAGGTCAAGCAGACCTGTCCAGCGCCTTAAAGCCTTGATTTAGTGACTCTGAGTTTGCCAAAAACACAATGCACACTCACTTTAATTACAAAATCTTGGTGAGGCAACTCTAGCTCAGTGAAGTCATTTTATTATGTATCTCAAGCACAACACAAATATGGGTTTCTGAATGAAATGTTTGTTTAGAAGCATTAATTTATGCTTTAAGTAAAATTTCATTTTCTTCCAGTAATAATGGTTCCTTCTTTTTGAAAAGCACATTTTAAATTTATCAACCTCAAACATTAACTTTTAGGCAGCGACATCACCAAATGTACTGCTGTTGCCAACAATTATTATCTAATTAGTCAAACTGTGAATGAGATGAAGTTTGTGTTTTGTAGCTTTATAGCTGAAATGTGTATAATCTCTTCCTTCTCTTTCCTCAAAACAGAATTAGATGAAAGGATCATTCTTTTCACTCGGTTTATTGATGGTTTTGCTATCTTTTTACACATTTTAGAAGGATTAGAGCAATAAATCAGTTTAATAACTTTCAGAGAAAAAAAATTACCAATTTTAAACTAAGTGATGAAATGGCTTAATATCTAATTGTAATTTCCTTTCAAATTCTTTTTCTTTTCTCTTCTTTGTTTATTATAATTTAAAATAGGTTGCCATAATTTAACAGCTGTCATTTTAAAGAAGTACAGTGTTTAAGTGTAGGATCCTAACTAGTAGTAGAGCTAAAAATTAAAATAGATAATTATTCTGTGTTTATGTAAGAGATTAACATAGGGAAAAGCTGGATGAAGGCTATGCAGAATTCTCTGTACAATTTTTGTAACTTTTACATAAGTCTAAATTTATCTGGAATTAAAAGGCTAACCAATACATACTTTGGAACCAACAATTCTACTTACGGGACATTGCCCATGGAATGGAAGGAATCCAATGGCGGTGGGCACTTAAACAGGTTATGTGGTATCTACAAATAGTACGCATTGAATATTAGTTACCCTTATATTTAAGATAAGAAAGTAAAAATTAACTTGGACTGTAAAAATCTTCCATTCATTGGGTTAAATAAAGGAGAAGAAACCAGCTGCAAAGTTGGTAGAAATCACCATTTCTGTGAAGGAAAACTGTTTTGTTGTTTTACTCACTAAGAAACCTTGTTTGCTGTTAGAAACTTTGATGTTTAAAATTGTTTAAATAAGAACAAAAAAATTTCACTTGTGCTAGGAATTGCTCTGTCACTTTGATTAGGAGGAGCAATAATGGATTCTTCCAGCTAAGGTACAGAGACTCAGGTGAGGGGATTCTGCGCCACTTCCCACAACTCCTACAACTGTCTCTACTTGGTAGCTTCCAAGGGAAGGGGTCCCTGGGTTCACCTTCCAGCCCAAGCCTGATGTTGATGTCTTTAAACAGCCCTGCTTTGTGCCTGGGGAAAGCACTGATTTATTTACATTTTAACTCAATTCCTGCGCACCCTAAAATACTGTACATCTATATTTTCCCTAGTTTGTTCAGAATCCCCAAAGTTTCTGTTCTGTGGCTTCCATCATTGCAAAGAGTCAATAAACCTGATTTTGCTAGAACCCAGTTATTTCACTGGTCTTAGATTGAGGAGACATGAAAACGGACAATCAGAACTATTAACAATACATTTTAAGTGAAAGAAAACATAAAACAATGCACATACTTCAGCATTTTTGTAAAAATATTTATATGCTTCATTCAAGGAAAGAAAAAATTTGTCTAGAGCTATTCTTAATCTAAATTACCCCAAATCATCAAAATCTGGACATTAACTACTGTTCCTTTCAGAATGCATATTCTTGATGAATATTTCAAACTTGGATGTTAGAAAGATAAAAGATAAAAGGTTTGGTATAGATACTCCAGAATTCTTGGACATGAGGGCTGCTTCTTCCCTATTATAACCAAATCAAGGCTCTTTATCACAGGTAGAGCAGGTGGATACAGTTAGAGTGTTTCTTCTCCAGACTAGAAGTTATATGACAATTAAATATTTTGGCAATTGATGGTGAAAATTGTCCAATTATCAGTTATAGATTATTTCAGAAGCATCTATATGACTTTATACACAATTAAATAGTTTTCATGGTTCCCTTTTCCAAAATGGAAATTACATTAAATAAAAATGGTCAAATCATCAATATTTCATAGTCAGTAAATAATCAGTGTTTCATAATTCTCATTGATTGTTTAACCAATTTCTCAATATAGACAAATTCAGAGAACAGAACCTTGGAAAGTAACATAGTTTCTCTTTCCTTAATTCATTTTAATTTAAAATTATAATTATGAGAATAAAATATCATTGAGGATTATAGACATTTCATTGAATGCATGTTAGAAGAGGTGGGAGATCAGGTGTTCTACTAATAAGGAATATATACTAATAAGGGATATGTAACTCTCATGACATCTTCAGTGAACAGGAATATAACTATGCTACTGAAATGCTCTTATGACTTCCTTATAAGAAGTCATGCAGAAAATTTTAGTGTGTATTCCAACAAAAAATTATGGCAAACATGGATAGAGCAAATAATTAAAAGATATTTCCTGTAGAAACCTGATTTCTATTTCTGCAATTAATTAGTTCTATTTCGGCTTCTCTAAAGAGATTTCTCTTTTCCCAGATCATCCTTGCTGAACAGTGTCGGGCTCCACATCATGAATTCATTCATTTGTGTAAAGAAGAGGTAATATAGCTAACCTTTGATTTTTTTCAGACTTCTCTTCTGCATGTTCTATGTTTCTATACAGAAACACTAATTATAAATACAAATGAAGAATCCACTATAAAAAAATAATCCTAACAATTATTCATATTTTTATATTCATTTGATAAAAATATGCCAAACTGACAATTTGGCATTTTATTTGAGAAAATCCTTTTTGTTTTAATTTGCTAGAGTACCTGAAAAGAGAACAGAGAGGTTGTAGTAAAAGCTGATTTGTTTAAGGACGGGTTAGATGATCCTAGATAACTCATTTGGATTTTATTATTTCTGGTATTCTATTCAGCAATGAGTTCTCAAAATCTTATTTTTCTTTTATTTGACCTGCCCTAATGATTTTTACATGTGGATGTTCTAGAATTACCAATTTAATCTCTATTGGGGCCAAAGCCCATATTTTTAAATCAATTCTTTAATATCTGTTTGAAACTCAAATTTCAGATAATAAATGAAATCTTTCATGAAAGAGAAAGAAAGATTAGTTAGGGCAAGAATTTAAATCTCTGAGCAGGATTAGACTTATATCTGTCCCAAAGTAAAGGTTAAATCTCTTCTGTGGAATGAATGAATGGACACATAAACTATGGGATTCAAAATATGTTTCTTCCAGTTCATCAAAACTGTGCACGATGTCAATAGCATTTAGGTACAGAGCCAGGTGGCACAGTGGGCAGAGGAGAAATAGTTCATGTGTTCTGTGTTCCATAATCTCTATTCTCTCTGTGTGTAAACTGTTTGCCCTATACTTCATCATCCATTCATTAATGCAATACACACTATACTAAATTAACATCTCTGGTAATTTGAAATAAAGTGAAAATAATTTTAAAATCAAGGTCAAAACAGTAGACTGGAAGAGATCAAAAAAAGACGTAACAAGATCCAGAAAAGAGCATTAATCAGAGTTTGTTGTATTTCACATTCTGTAAAATGAAAAACATGCTATGATTGTCTAGTAAAATGATAGTATTTGATCCTTCTTTAAATAATTCATTGTTTTGATTGCATCTTTGTTTTTCATAGATTTTCCTGAGTATTCCATTTTATGATTTTGAATGGTATCAACATAATTTACAGTGTTTACCAACATAGTCCAAACTTTGTCACTTATATTTTCCCCTAAAAATTTAGATACAATATGTTTTTTATAGATGATCTGAATTTAATTCTTTGGACTCTCATTTCCATATTTATAAATTAAGAAGGTGAACATCATAATATCTAACATTCATGCATAATTGTGTTTCAAATTTTAAGTCAATAACTGTTAATCAACATTTCAACTAAATGATGCGAGTTCATAAAAAGATCCTGAAATGAAGATGGCAAAGTCATGCTTAACAAGAGTGTAGACAACTTTGGAAAGGAAGGGGAAGTTGGTAAGGGGTGGGAAGGGAAGCAAGAGGCTTTGTATCCAGACAATCAGGGGTGGCGGACACAATGCAAACCCACTCCTCGCAGACAGAGGCACTTGACCCGTGAAGAAGCAGCATTCGGCAGGAGTGGGCAAGTACCAACTGTGAGAGGCACAGGGGAAAATAAACCTGCCATCAGTTATCAGGAGTAATGTCAGGTAGATAGCCAACACTTGAAAATTAAAATCCCAAAACTATTAGAAGAAATGGAGAGGAATATCTTTATGCTCTTAGGGCAGGGACAAAATTTCCCCAGAAATTTTAAAAAAATACAGATATATACCTAACTATTATATGCTACTGTTAAAGTGATAGTAAAGAGTGTCTTGTTCAACTCCTTAATATATAGACAGAAAAATAAGGTAAAGGGAGAAGGACCACCAGAAAAGAATCTATGTTTAGTAATTTGTGTGATTTCTGTAATTTTAGTGAAGTAACTTTTTTTTTTTGCATTTTAAATCAGAATCATGCTGATTCAGAATGGCAAATATCTGATTAGACTTTGTTTGAAGACCACCTTTTTGTCTAAAATTACTCTAAGAATAAAAAATTGATTGTTTTAATTATGGTACAATAACAAAATAGAATGCTTTATAATAAACTCAGAATTCCAGTTAGTGGGTTTTAAGAAGAGCTTGCAAAGTAAATATATTATTGTGGATAATGGAGAAAAAAATTAATTCCATGAATATTTAAATGTAAGGAAAAGCAGAATAAAGCACAAAGCACTAGCCAGGCACTAGAAGTAGCTGAAGGGAGGTGCGGAAGCCACTTACTGTTCAGGAAACCAGGACAAAGCTTGTACATGACACATCTTTTTAAATAGTTTTAAGTGACAGGTTGCACTGTACTGAGCCAAAATGGTGTGTGTAGAAGAAGTACTTACTACACATAAGTATATATAATGAGGAGACCAGAAACAGGAAAATTGTTCATCCACTCTCACCTAACCTTATAATACATAAAAGGCTCCTCATATGACAGCATGTTTCCTCTGTTCCCTGCCCAGGTGACTCTTTTTGCATTTTTTTGATCTTGCTTCTACAAAGTGTCTTTCACTTACAATTCTGCTCATATCAGCCTACAGGTAAACAGTATGGAGAATCCTCAAAAAAACCTAGGAATAGAATCACCATTTGACCCAGTTATCTCACTCCTCGGCATATATCCAAAGGACTTAAAATCAACATACTACAGTGACCCAGCCACATCAATGTTTATAGCAACATAATTCACAATAGCTAAGCTATGGAACCAACCTAGATGCCCATCAACAGGCGAATGGAAAAGGAACTGTGGTATGCATACACAATGGAATTTCACTCAACCATAAAGAAGAATGACTTTATGATGTGTCGGTAATGGATGGATCTGGATACTGTCATGCTAAGTGAAATAAGCTAGTCCCCCCAAAACAAAGGTTAAATGTTTTCACCCTTTTTCACATAAAAGGGTGTACAGGAGTAAGAGAAGTCCAATAGACTAGACAAAGCAGAACAAAAGGAATGTGGGAGGATAGGAATATGAAAGAAGAATAAATCAAACATCATTTCCCAATGTGCACATATGAAAACGCCTAAGTGAATCCCGCCATCACACCCATCCCAGAAGAATGGGACCCTAATTAGAATGAGATATATTCCATGCTTGTAGAGTTTTAGCAAACTGGATTCTATGTCATGTATAAATAAAAAGAACTAATGAAAAGAAAACATGACTCCACTGCCCTCTCCCAATTAATCTAACTTAACCTGGCACACTGCACAAGGTGGCCCTGTGGACCCTGGGCTTCCCACCTCCAGCTATTCTGAGACCCCACTGTCTTTGGTCTGTTTGTGTTGCTCCATTTACCTCCCAGTCCTTCCTCCAACCCACTTCCTCAGCTCTGCCTCTTTCACCAAAACTAACTCAAAAGCCTCCTCTTCTCTGGAGACTTCCTGGTTCTCAAAAGCACAGTCTTTCTTATTGTTCCCACCTTCCCTGGTCCTGGGGACTGATGAATCCTCAGAGCAACCCTTTGTACCTGTGGCCCCTCATCAGAAGGCAAGGATCATGTTCCTTGCTTTGATTTGTCTGGGGCACCTATATATTACAAGTGCAGAGCAAGCCCTTAGCGTGGCCAACACTCCATGAATTAATGCCAGATAAAGTACATGCAAAAACAATACCATTCCCGGAAACTAGGAGCAACCAACTAGAAAAGCTAATTTTTCAAAGCATTTCACTCACAAGGGCAAAAAAAGGAAAATATGTAAGAGTATATCTAACAAAACATAGGAAATACATATGTGAAAACATGAAAAACTTAGACTTGTTTAACAAGCTCATTAAGGAGAACATTAATATAGGTGAAAATGGATTATTCATATGAGAATAAGCAGATCCCAAACTCAAATTCTAAATTAAGGATTAATGATATGAATAAAGATCTCTGTGTGAAAGCAATTAAATAAAATGCTGTATGAATAGAAAATGGTGATTTTATATTACAATAGGGAGTGACTTCTTAAATCACAAGATGTACAAATCATAAAGTAAATAGATAATTGTGATTTTCTTAAAGCTTGAAATGTTAGTAAGATGCAGGATACCATAAGCAAGTTTAAAGGCAAGCTACGCTTGAGAGGTGAAGGCTGTATACTGAATATCTACAAACAATTAGTATTTGCAATGTAAATAAAATTCCTGTAAACCACTAAGAAAAATGAGGAATGGACCTGAAATGATAATTCACAAATTTAAAAAAATCAACTGGCCATTAAACATATAAAAATATGTTCAAAGTGCAGAGAAAGTCAACATTAAGACAACTATTTGCTAGGGATCAAAAGTCTCATACTATCAGGGGAGAACAAAACATATGCAGATTTTGTGAGGCTAGTGGAAACTCCATCCTGCAAAGCAAAAGGGGTATCTAGTAAGGGTACTGTGGGCTTATGTTCATCAGGTCAAATCTACCCCTGAGAACTTTCATAGCAGAATTACTGCACTCAGAAATTTGCACTCAAAAATACAAATTTTGAGCATTCATACAAGACAATAGCATATAAAAGTTTTTTTTTTTTAAAAAAAGAATGAACTGGAACTCTATATACCAACACAATTAAATCTCAAAAGCATAATCTTGAGCAAAATAGAAAATCACAAACTATATGATTCCAATTACAGAAAGCTGAACAATGCAGAGCAACAGGAAGTATTGTTTAAAGAAACACAAAATGTAATGCACGTAGATCAAGTGCACATAAAGTTTACTTCTAAAGCAACTGAATTGATGAGCTTCAATTTGATCCATTTTATTTCTTTTAAAGAATTTGAAACAAATGTAGCAAATGATGTTTAAGGAAAAACTTGATGCTCTTGTTAGGTGTGAAATATTTCACAATTTACAGAAACCTGGCAAGAGCAATTGCTATTGAAGATGTAATGAAAGAGATCTTCTCATTTCAGTGTTTCTGAGCTTCTAAACAGTAACTATCCTTTGTGAGTGATTGGAAAACCTCTTCTAAAGTGAAAAGTGACAGTGTGCGTGTTTTGCAAGCCAGCAGATCTACATCTCATCCACATTCCCTGGGAAATGCATATACATGCAATCAAACATGATTATAAACATGTGCTTTTTGTTTCATTTTTGCTGTGCTGGGAATGGAATTCAGGGCCTCTCACATGCTGGGAAGTGCTCTACCTCTGAGCTACACCCTCAGTCCAAGAAATGTGTTTTTTGAGGCTCAGTTTATAATAGAAAAAATAATGAAAAACTCTTAATGTCCTTTAGTGGAGGAATGGTGATTTGTTTGTGCAAATATACCTGTATATTTTCTATATACATATATATTATTTTAGTCTAGATAAATACTGAATAACACTCTTGGATGTAGTTATGCCAAGAGGTACAATTGGGTTATCAACTCCTAAAATATTTCTATCTCAAAAAAAATTAAAGCAGGAAAGCAAATACGGGGTAATATACATACATAAAATATGGGTAGTTCATACATGTAGTTTTATGGTAGTCTTTAATTTCCAGTATGTTTGAAATACTATGTTTAAAAACCTAAATACAAAAATGGTAGGCATTGTGGATAGCTTTGAATTGCCAGGTTACGTTTAATTATTACTCAAGTTAATGAGAAACCATGGGAAATTTCAAGAGGGGGAAATTATATGTTTCAAACTAAAATTTTTAAAATAATTAATGTAGCAGGAACACAACGATAATCGAACAGGCAGTACAAAGAGCCATTGTAAAGGCCCGGCAACCCTTGAGCAAGTCAGAGAAGAAGAAATTCAACTGGAAAGAAACAGAAGGTGGCAAAGATCCTGCAAGGCGGCCCCAGGCTGGTGACTGAAGGAAAGTGAGTGCCGGCTGTGTCCCTGAGGTCCAATAGGGAACAATAGTGAGAAGAGTGGCCCTGCTGCCGCAATCTCTACTTACATGGGCCCCTATGTGACAGAGGCCCGGTGCGGGAGGGAGAGCAATGCACTCTACTTATTTTCATTGTGATAGGAGCATCAGGCCAGGAAATGTTCGTAGACATTTGGACGTGCAAGTCTGGAGATTGAAAGTAAGATTAAAGTATGAAATGTCTATTTCAGAGAAGTCTTATAAGAACTGAGAATAAAACTAGGGCTTAGCACTAAAGAATTCTGAGTGAAAATATTTTAAAATTATGCTCTTATTAGTGCATTTTAGTTACACATAATAGTTGGGTTAATTTCGACTTAATCATATGTTTATGGAAATTAATTTTCTCTATTTCAGTCCCTGGTGCCCCCCTTTCCCTTCCCTCCTCCTGCCTCCTCTTTCCCTTCCTCTACTCTATTGATCTTCCTCCCACTCATTTATTTATTTATTTATAATTGGTGTTTTGCAGATAGACACAAAGGTGGAATTCTCTGTGGTATATTTATGCATGCACATAACATAATTTTCTCAAATTCATTTGATATTTCCTCCCCTTTCTCATCCCTCCTCCCTCCCCTTAATCTTCTACTCCACCCATCTTTCCTATGTCTTTATGCCATCCAGACCCCTCTTAACCCTCTTTTACTTTGCTCTAGCTTCTGAATATGACAGAAAACATTTGACCCTCGGTTTTCTAAAACTGGCTTATTTCATTTGGCATGATGTCCTCCAGTGTCATCCATTTACCAGCAAATGCCAATTTTTTTTCTCCTTTATAGATGAGTAAAACTTCATTGTGTATATATACTGCATTTTCTTAATCCATTCCTCTACTGATGGAACCTGACTGGTTCCATAACTTGAATATTGGGTTGTGATGCTATAAACATTGGGTGGCTGTATCACTGTGGTGTGCTGATTTGTCCAAAGACAGCCTTCACAGAACTAGAAGAAACAGTTCTAAAATTCATTTGGAAGAATAAAAGACCCAGAATAGCTAACGCAATTTCGAGCAAGAAGTGAAATGCTGCAGGCATCACAATACCTGATCTCAGATTATTACCGCAGAGCTGTAGTAACAAAAACATCATGGTATTGGCACCAAAACAGAAATGAAGGTTAATGGAATAGAACACAGAGATAAACCCACAATATACAGTCATCTGATCCTTGACCAAGGTGCCAAAATATACAGTGGAGAAAAGATGATGTTGGGAAAACTGAATATCCATATATAGATTAAAGAAACTAAATACCCATATCTTACCCTGAACAAAAGCCAGATCAAAGTGGATCAAACACCTAGGATTTAGATGAGAAACACTGAAACTGCTGGAAGAAAACATGTGGTCCACTCCCACTAATCTCCAAGTACAGCTTAAACCAAACCCTTACAAGATGCTTTGTGCTGCTTCAAAATGTAAAATCATAGTAGATGACACAGAAGGAGATAAAGGACTTTCCCTTTCTGGTATAAAGACTTATAAGGAAGGAGTAGTAATTAAGACTGTGTTGCTTTCACTCCAACATGTTGGCACAGGAACCAAATTCCTTAATGAGTCTCCTAAAGCACAAGGAATAAAACCAAAAATCAATAAGTGGGATGGATGGCATGAAATTAAAAAGCTTCTGCACAGCAAAGGAAACAATTAGGAGCATGAAGAGAGAGCCTACAGAATGGGAGCAGATCTATGCCACCTGCTCCTCAGGACATTAGTGTACAGAATATATAAAAACTCAAAACAACAACAACAACAAAACAACTTGAAACCAGAAAGCAAATAACCCAATTAATAAATGAACAAAAAAACTTAAACACATACTTCTCAAAAGAAGAAATGTAAGTTTTCAATAGATACATGAAAAAATGTTCAACATTCCTAGAAATCAGGGAAATGTAAATCAAAACTACATTGAGAGTTCATCTCACCCCAGTCAGAACGGCAATCACCAAGAGAACAATAATAATAAATGTTAGTGAGAATGTGATGAAAAAGGCACACACGTGGCTTCCTGGCAACCCAGGCATGTGTGACACTCAGGTACCAGAAACAGAGGACGTCAGAGGAAGGCACTAGGGCTGGAAACTGATAAAGTCTGTTCAGTGAAAGGTCCAGAAGTGGGGGCTTCCTAGGTGATACTGTCTTTCCAGTGCCTGCCTCTCATTGAAGTGACATTCAGAAAAGTTTGTGAATGACAGAAGTCAGGCTAAGTCAGGAGGCCACCCTCCAGACAGCCTCAAGGTAAGATCCCATCCTTGAGGGGATCTTACACCGTTGCTTTGGCGACCTCCACGCTGGGTCCATGTCTTCACATATATCAATCAACACGCATCCTTCTTCCAGACGCATATGTCCAAGACATATTTAATCAAGTAATTGTGTGGGTTAAAATGCTGTCATGCCTTGTTACTTTGTGTTAAATATAAATCCCAGAATTTTTTTCCCCAATCAAAAGAGAAGTGATACCTGAAAGAGGTGAAATTAACTACAAAATACTCCCAATGGTAACACTCCTTCAATGTGCATGTGAAATCAGTACTTGCTTAGGAATACCAACAGGAACAGGTCAAAGGGCTTGGGGTCCACCATGTTCCAGGAGCGTGATGAGGACAGAATTGACCGAAGTTTCTCATTTCAAAGCTTTTGCTCTTCAATGCACTCTGGTACTCAGAGATTCAAGTTCTTGAGCTGAAGAGAGTTGTTTCAGAAACAAAATAATGTAGTCATTGGTAGAAGAGAGAAGTTTAAAAACTCCATCTAAGTCATGAAATCACATGACATAAAATCACCAACAGCGAGACAGGAAAAAACCTATCTCAGAATGGGTTTGCATGAAGGATTAATCCTGCAAAGGTTTTTCATGTTTAAAAACAAAGACCAATGGGAAAATTTCTTCATCTTGAGCATGTTCAAAGTGATGCATGCACACAGATTTTCAGGGCTGGTAGATTGAACGTAAAATAAAGAAAGTGACAAAGAGATCTGAGGATTCATTGGTGACATGACCTCTAAAACACTAGGAATTGAGATGCTCAGGCATTGGAACGGATCATTAAGTACATAGAAGGAAATCTGTATTTAAAAAGGAACTTCAATATTTATTGGCCATGAATAAAAACATATCGTATTCTAGTCAAGGGTGTCATCTTCAAAGATATGCCAGCCTCTGTCAGGGTGAAGGTAGGAAACATTGTCACAAAAAGTGTGTGCAGTGGTTAGCGCAGGTATTGTGGGGATTAAGACTCAGAGAGGTGGAACTCAGCTTCTGATTCAGTGTGTCATCTCAGCTGATGAGCTTCACAGTCTTCCTGGGTAATGTGAGAAAGGTATCTCACCTGTCCACTCTACAGTACTGCTGTGTCAAAGGTCAACTTTAAGCAGAAGCTTACATGAAACTGTCAGATATTAAAGAACACAGGGTATTGTTAAGGTTCTTAAGCAGAGTTCTACTTCCAAGAATCAGTTACTTGAAAATATATATATATATATATATATATATAGTCACATTATTATATATATATATATTATTTGAAATTTCACAGTAAATGTTAAAAACAAATAATTTAGTACATTAAAGAGCCAAACAGCAACTGAAGCAAATAAGATGTACATCTGAAGACAGTGTTGCAGAGCTTGTTTAAATTTGGGTAGCCTTCATATCAAAAACTGTTCCCTTGACCCATTCCTTCCAAACAGTAATGCATGTTGTGGTTTTTTTGTACATTTTGTTCTTAAGAAAACAAATTTTAGTGCTTTCACAAGAAATTTTTGACAACCGTTTTTCATTAAAGTTATAAAATGCATTTTGTGAAAAATTAAACATTGACTAACATCCGTTAGGTAAAATATGAGACATTTTCTGGTTGGTATGTTTCCAATTCCAGCCTTTGTTCAGTTCAATTGATAACGCTGAAGCTAATTACAAAGGTGGAACTGCAAAGCGTTTCTGTAAAGGCAGTGACAAGCTCACGCACACATCAATCAAAAGTGTCCGACGCTATTCTGAATGCAAACTTCACAATTTAGCAAATGCTTGTTGCCTGCCTCTTATTCTTGGCTGCACCAGAGTGGCACTGGGCCTTCGTCATCACTCTATCTGCCTGTGTATCTTAAATTTCTGTATTTTTTGGTATCTGTTCTCTTTCATTCTTAATGTATCTCACATTTAGTATATCCTTCATTGACTCCTATTTGACATCTCTTAATATATCACTCATATTTCCAACTGAAAAAATGTGCCCAATACATCTGGTACATACAAATACACAGTTTCTAACAAGAGAACGAACAATTATCACTTTCAACCCTGATTCTGAATCCTAGATAAATCACAGATAACTGATGGGATAAATGTTTTTGATGTTATTACGTTTCTTTGCAAAAGTAATTTTATTGTTTTCCCTTCACATTTTATGCCATGCGGAAACGAGCCTGTCAGCAGCAGCATAACTAAGCCATCTCAGATGCTTCCTCTGGGGTCTCCTTCACTGGGTATTCTGGCAGTTTCATTATCATTTAAAAAGGAGTTGTGACTAGGTATCACCAGGAGCATCAAGACAGCAAATCATGCTTTCTGGATGGGCAGGTGGCTAAGCGATCCATCTTTTGCCGGCGATATACAATGAAATTTCATTGGAATGGCACTGGATGTAATCTTCTTCTATTTAATGATGCTTCCTAACCTAGCCAGGATGAAGCTGAGGCACAACAGCAGAGGCAGGGGAGTGCTGCATTGCTGTTTCTTTCCGCATTCAGTGGAGTGTAGGAACCACTCAACTCCTGGTAATTAAGGTGCTCAATGGGCAAATGTCGCTGATGTAAACCTCACTGCAACGCAGAACACTAAATTGCTACTGCTACATAATTATCATTGATATCTTCCCCAATTCAGAAAGAGAGCAAGTCCCCCAAAGTTCCAGCAAATAATTGATACATATGGACTTCAGTAAGCAAAGGCTTCACCTTACTAGTATCCCTTGGTTAACTATTAATTTCTTACTAAGCTTAAGAAAAAGCTATTTCTTCACAAATCACAATAGTCAAATTATGGAATTAGCCCAGATGCTCATCAGCAGATGAATGAATTAATAATATGTGGTGTACGCACAATGGAGTTCTCCTCAGCCATTAAAAAAGAATGAAATTGTGGCATTTGCTGGTAAGTGGATGGAAATGGAGAACATCACTCGAAGTGAAATTAGCCAGACTCAGAAAACCAAGAGCCTGAAATGTTTCATCTCATACCTGAAAGCTAGACAAAGTAAGTGTAAGAAGGATCAGAGATCATAAAGATACAGAGATCAGTGGAGTCGAAGATGGAGACCCAAAGGGAAGGTGGAGGGGCGAGAAAAAGGTGGGAAATGCAAAGAACTTTTAAAAAATTACATTATGTCCATATGTAAAATACCACCAGGGATTTCATCTTTATGTACAAGTAAAAAGAACCAATTAAAATAAAAAATAAATGAGTGGAAGGAAGACCAACAGAGCAGAGGAAGGGGAACACAGGGAGGGAGGAGGAGAAAAGAAACAGGGAAGTAGGGACTGAAATCAAATCCTTACAGGTACGATTTTGCCAGGATGAAGTCAGCTACTTCAATGCTCTGTGACGCCAACAACTACGATGCTTTAATTAAAAAATGCAAAAAAGCAGAAGCTCTTTCTGGACAGGAGTTAAACAATTATCCCCATTTCATGTTGATTTGAAATACTGAAGAGTATTAAACTCAAGTCCTACCATACACATCTCTGAAAACTCACTATGAAAAGCTATAATAATTCATCAGACTTAGACAAAATTATAAAATTTACAATAAAAGAACATCTTTTTACCTTAGACAGCAAATGAAAGTAGTCCCCAAAGTGCCCAAACAAGTGCCAAAGAGTATCTAGACACATTAAAAATGAGGGCAGTTTGAAATAATATTCACAGAACCACAATCAGCATATATTCATTGATATTTGTGCCTACTGGACAATCAGGAGATGAACATAGAATAATCGGCCTGATCCTTCATAAACCTAAACAGTTCAGGAGACCCGAGACAGACTTCAGAAGGATAGCATCACAGGCCTGTAATCCAGTGACTGTGGAGGCTGAGGCAGGAGGACAGCAAGTTCCCAGATTGCCTCAGTGACACAGAAAGATCCTGAGCTATTCAGAGAGACCCTGTCTCAAGACAGAGTGTAAAACAGGCCAGGGATGAAGCCTCTGTAAGCATAGTGGCTTCAGTCTGTGCAGGAGTAGTCCTCAGTACTCTCCTGTGTGGTGGCCCCAGGTCACAAACACTTCGGGAGCTTAGAGAGAAGAAGGGGCGAGGTTGGGCGAGGTGGGCGAGACTTTCTAGACAGCAAGGTTTGAGCATTTTTGTTAAACAGGCGAAATTTGGGAACTTAGAAACAGTTTCCTAACTTGATAAAAACTGAAACCAGTGGATTCACCTGCTTTCTGTGGTATTTCTTGGGGAAACTCAGTGGTAGAGGACGGAGAGTCTTCAGATTTTGAAGGAAAACATTATCATTGCATTCAAAACAAGAGCCATTGTTTGGTCCCATTTTTACACTTACCAATTCAAGCAGTTATTGTATTCAATCATGATGGCTTTTTCACATGTCTACCCTGACCCTTAAATTTTATGCCAAACATAGATTTTTCTATGCCATTGTGGTTTGGGTTTCAGAATTATTGTACCATTAAGACTGCAATAAAGATTGTATTCACTCCTTAGGGTGCTCTTCCTTCCTCGTTCCTTCCTTCCTCCACCTTTTTTTTTCCTTTCTTAATTGAGAAAAACAAAAATTATCTAGAGATTTGTAAGCAGAAGGAAATGGAATAACTACAGCAGAGGACACTGTGAAATGTGATTAACTATGTGTGGTTAGTTGGTAATTAAGTCTATCTGAGCCACATGATAGGCTCAGGGTATGATGAGTATATTCACCAAAAATGTCCATATGAATATATAAATTCCATACCACCTCCCCTCTAAAATTCTGTAAGCCTTAATCTTTTACACATCTAGTAGCCTTGGATTTTATGCATCAGTTGCAAACATGAAGAGAATGTTTTTAACCTAACTTTTGTGACCCTCAAAATATTACTTGCATTCTAATTTTTTTTTTTTTAGATGTGGTATTGTTCGTTTTCCAAAGCCAGAGTTTGCATCATGGATACATTGACCTCTAGGTGCTGAAAAGGACAAAATGAATGTCTCCACAGATTTTTGTTGTTGTTGTTGTTGTTGTTTAACAGAAAAACTTAAAGCATCGTACAATATTTCAACAGGGTATCTATATGAACTCACCATATCAGACTCAAAAACTGTGGTCAAATAGATATTTGGAGCCTATCCTTATGACAGCAATAATCTTTAAAATGACAAGGCATGGTGGCATGCCTCATTCACAGAATGGTTGCCATGCCTAACTATGCTCTTGGTGATATGTCAAAGTTGACAGTCCTCATCAAACAAAATTCAACCTCTCTCCACCCAAGTTTCATGAGAGAAGTAAAACTTTAGAAAATGTTTGATTCATCATTTCTCTCTGTTTTCCCAAGCACGACCCAACCAATTCTACCTTTCAAGGTCATGGAGCATCATAGACTCTTTCTGATAATGTAAAATAGTATTTCACCTGTGTTAACAAAACACAACGAGGTTGGTCCTCTTACCCCCTTTTTACAATTATGCCAAGTAAAGCATAGGAGTAAAATGGCTTACACATTTCAAAACTGATGGAGTTGTGGATCAAATCACACTGAGTAATCCTGAAGATGGTAGCCTCCCAGTCTTTTCTGCACTATTCCTGCTGCAATTGTGCAGCCAACAGACTGTTTCTCATGCTTGGGAAGAGGGGCTACACTGTGAGGCCTCCTCTTATACCTTTTAACTAAACTTTTTATTTTGAGACAACTGTGGCCATATTGTGGTTGTAAGAAATAACACAGAGTGACCCTGCATAGATTATACCCAATTTTCTCCTATGGTAACTTCTTGTAAAACTATAATCAACTATCACAACCAGAATAATGATATTAACACAGTCAAGGTAAAGAAGACATACATCTCCATGAGGACCTCCTGCAACTCAAACATGAACCCTCTGCCCTCTCTCCTCCAAAGTCCAGGCTGTGGTTGATCCACTCTTCATTTCCATAATTTTGTCATTTCAAGAATGTTACACGAAGGGCATCTAGGTTTGTTCCACAATTTATCTATTGTAAATTGTGTTGCTATAAATATCGATGAAGCTGCATCACAGTAGTAGGCTGTTTTTAAGTCCTTTGGGTATATACTGAGGGGTGGGATAGCTAAGTCAAAGGGTGGTTCCATTCCAAGTTCTCTAAGGAATCTCCATACTGCTTTCCAGATTGCTCACACCAATTTGCAGTCCCACCAGCAATGTATGAGTGTACCTTTTCCCCCACATCCTCACCAATACTTATTGTTGTTTGTATTCTTAATAGCTGCCATTCTGACTGGAGTGAGATCATTTGCATTTCTCTAATTGCCAGAGATGTTGAACTCTTTTTCATATATTTGTTGATCAATTAATTGTATATCATCTTCTGAGAAGTGTTTGTTCAGTTCCTTAGCCCATTTATTAAAAGAAAATAAAATCATGGCATTTAAAGGTAATGGTTGGAGTTGGAGGATATCATGCTAAATGAAGTTAGCCAGTCCCCAAAAACCAAAGGCTGAATGTTTTCTCTGATATGAGGATGCTGATCCATAATGATGGTGTGGGTAGAGGGGAGTGTGGGAAGAATGGAGGAGGGGATATAGGGATAGGAAAGATGGTGGAATTAGATGGACATCATTACCCTAAGTACATGTATGAAGACATGAATGGTATGGCTCTACTTTGTGTACAACTGGAGAAATAAAAATTATGCTCTATATGTGTACAATGAATTGAAATGCATTCTGTTGTCATATATAACAAATTAAAATAAATAATTTTTTTTAAAAAAGAATGTTATATGAATGAAATGACAGTAAATAAACTTTTGGAGATTCTTTTTCACTCAATATAATTCTCACAAAAATGATCATTGCTACATTCATCAATAGTTGGTCATTTTTATAGCTGGGTAACATCATTTAATATGGATTAATATAAGTTTGTATAACCATTCATGGAGTGATGGACACATGGCTTGCTTTGGGTTTGGGAGTATTTCAAATAAAGCAACTGAACATTCATGGACAGGTTTGTGTGCAAACAGAAGTTTTCATTTCTCTGGAATAAATTTCCAGGCAGTGGAAGTGACAGGTCATATGATCATTATGTACTTAGGTTGAGAAAATGAAAAGTCAAGTCCAAGCCAGAGCATTAGGCAAGGGAAAGAAATAAAAGGCACCCAAATTGGAAAGGAAGAAATTAAATTATCCCAATTTGCAGATGACATGACGTTATGTATAGAAAACCCTAATACTTCATGAAGAAAGTGAGAAATGATAAAGTCAGCAAAGTTGCAATATACAAAATCATCAGAAATTGATATCATTTCTATACACAAACAATAACCTCTCAAACAAAAATTCAAGAGAACAACCTCATTTATAACATCTACAAAAAATAAAGTATTACTCAGGAATAAATTTGAATGAAATGAAAGATCTACATGCTGAAAACTAATTTTAAAATGCTAACAAATAGAATTTAAGAAGACACAAATAAATGAAAACATATTCTGGGCTCATGAATGGGAATAATTAATAGTGTTACAGTGTCACAATGATGAATAATCTTTTCAATGTTACAATAATACCACAAGGAATAATTGTTACAATAAGTGTTACAATGTTCCAATAATGAATAATTAATACTGTTACAATCCAGAGTGATCTATGGATTCACTGAATCCCTATCAAAATCCCAATGATATTTTGCCCAAAAATAGAAAAAAGTAAACTAAAATTTGTGGGGAAACAAGAAATGCTCCAAGTAATCAAAGCAGTCTTGATCAAAAGGAGCAGAGCTGGTGGCATCACACTGAGCTCAACGTGTGCTGCAGAGCTGGTGCTGCATGGAAACACACCTCTATACCAGTGGAACAGGAGGCCCACTCACAAGTCCGCTGACCTTCCACAAGGGTGCCAAGAGGACAGTGGAGAAAGAGGACTGGAGTCAGACCCTTATCTCACGCCACTTACAAAATCCACCTGAAATGAACTAAGGATTCACCATAAGACCTGGAAATGCAAAAGCCACAGAAGGAAACAGAGAGGAGCTCAAGACCCTGGTGTGGACTAGGATGTCGTTGGATATGAACCTAAAGCACAGGCCATGGAGACAAAGACTGGCACCTGAGATCACTCAAGACCAAAAAGCTGCTGGAAAGCCACGGGAGCTCTCATTGAGTGAAGGGTAGCTGCATGAGAGGAGAAAATTCTGCAGACCATGGGGTCAGGTGAAGGTCGATATCCCCCACAGAGGAGCTCAAACAGCACGAAAATAACCCAATTTAACAACGGGCAAAGGACCCAAGGAAGCATTCCTCAAAAGACAACATGCAAGTGGCCAACAAATATATGAAACATAGTCAGAGTCACTGATCCCAGAGAAAGGGGAACTAAAAGTACAATGAGCTAGACCTCACACCTTTCAGAATGTCCCATGTCAAAGAGACAAGAGATGAGGAGTGCTGGCAAGGACATGCCGGAAAGGGAACCCTGGCACACTGTTGGTGGCAATGTGAAGTAGTACAGCAGCTCTGGAAAACAGTGTGGCCCTCAGAAAGTTAAAAATAGAATTACTGTCTGATCCAGCAACCTCACTACTGGGTGAATACCAAAGGGAAGAACAGCACCATAGGGAAGAGATCTCTCTCCCATGTCCACTGCATGTCACAGTTGCCAAGATATAGAGCAAAGCTAAGTGTCCATCAATGGATCGATACATAACCAAAATGTGATATGTAGATAGATGATGGACCGACAGACACTCAGTGAAATGTTATCAGCCTTCATAAAAGAAGAAAATCTTCAAGAACATGGATGAAGCTGGAAGATATTAGAATGAGTAAAATAAAGCAGAAACAGAAAGACAAATGCTGCAGGATCTCACCCTTCTGTGGAGTGTTAAAAAGGTGAATTTCTTATGAATAGAAGAAAGGGGGTTGCCAAGGGCCAGAGAGTGAAGAAAGTGGGAGATGTTGGTCAAAAGGTACAAAGTTTCAGTTATATAGGGAAAATGAGCTACAGAGATCTCATATGCAGCATGGGGACTGTATTTAATAATCCTGACTGTGGGGTGGGGTGTGGCTCAGAGGCAGAGTCTTCACTGAGCATTCTAGAGGGCCTTTGTTTGATCTCCATCATAATAATGGTGATGACCATATACTTAAAATATGCTAACAGAATAGATCTTAAATGTCTCAACACACACACACACACACACACACACACACACACACACAAATGTTAAGTGTGAGAGGAGAGGGAACTGTTAATTAGCTTGATAGTGATGAGCATTTCACAATTTATGCATACATCCAAACATCACTTTGTTTTACCTAAGTACGTGTAGGTCTTGTCCCTTGTGATTGGATAAAGCTAAGAAAAGAGATTTTAAAAACAAAAATTTACAAATTACTTTCCAGTAGGATGTCTGTATCATTTCTAATTCCTGCCTAGAAGGTGTGACCCAGCATTTGGTGTTGTCCTTGTTCCTCACTGCAGCCTTTCCAATAGGTGTGCATGCCATGTCACCGTGCTGTCAATCTGCATCTCTCATGGTGGCTCATGATGTCAAATATCTGTGCATGTACTTATGAGCCATTTGTACATCAACTTTGCTGAAATGTCTGTTCCTGTCCTTTGATGGTTTGCTTATGAATTTTTATTTTTCTGTAAAATTTGGGGTGTTCAATGTAAGTTTCTTGCCAGAGTTAGTTTGTAAGTATTTTCTCTCCATCCATAGTATGTCTCTTCATTCTCCTAACAGGATCTTTCAAAAGGCTAAAATTTCAGTTTTAATAAGATGAATTTATCAGTTTTTCTTTTTCTGTATCTTGATTTTGATATCAGGTCTAGGATTTCTTTGCTTGGTAATAATTCCCAAAGGTTTCCTTCTGTTTGTTTGTTTGGTTGGTTGGTTTTGGAGGGTTGTTTTTCTGACAGCTCTACAGTTTTATATTTAAGTCTGTGATCTACTTTGAGTTGCAAGGTGTGAGGTTTATGTTGAAGTTCACTTGGTTTGCTGATGGGTGACCAACTGCTCCAGCCTCATCTGCTGAAAAGGTATCTCTTCATTGTATCATTTTTGTACCTTTGTCAAAAATCCATTATATGCATTTACGTGAAGTCCCTTTTAGAATGATCTTTTTCTTGATGATATGCATGTATGTTTACAACAAAGCTCCTACACATCTTCATGAGCAGAAGACTCTAATAATGTGTTTTAATGTCCAAGCTAGAAGTGAATACTGGAGACAATGAATTCTAGTGTCTATGTATCACTAGGACAAAAGTAATATCTATACTTCAAAACATTAATTACATTACTTTAAAAATTTAATTGGATCACTTCTCATAATGCTACTTTATCAGTTAAATGCATTAGTCACAAGCAATCAAGGCTTACTCTGGCTGATTTAGATAGAAAGGACTGGAAAACCAGCTTTAAAATTGACAGACAGGAATGATCCTTGAAGTCACTCAAGGGACTTTATGGGCATACTGCTTTTGATGGCAGATGAAAAAAAAAATTGTATTGCTTCTTCTTTAGCATTGATGAATGGATGCAATAGAAATGATTATTCGGCTGTCCACTGGGAAGACCCTGACACAGAACTGCCTCTTTTGTCACTGACTCCAAGTCTGTCCCGGGTCCCTATAATTGGTAAAACCTAACTAACATTCTCATGCCCCAGTGACACAGGAGATGAGTGAAGAATGTTTTTGCCATTTCATCTTCTCTAATGCAAAGCATTGGGTGCTGACCCCACAACCACAACATGTCCTATGCACCAATGATGGGACAGAAACTCAAATTCTAGGGGGAAATAGATGAGATATGAGCAACACGACCATTCAGTGTTAAGATGCTTAATTACCTGTGGAGACGTATTACAACCTATGTACCCTGGCTCACCAGGGTCTATGGCAGTTCACAGTGCTAAGCAACTTGCTTTGAAAATCATTCTAATGAGATACTTCATGTCTTCTAGAGTTACTCGGGAAGATTAAAAAAAAAATCAACAACAACAAAAAAAAGAAAAAAACATGAAAAACCACTCTCCCACGATGTGATGTGTATCTAGGTTCAAGAGCAATGATTTTAAGAAAAGAACTATTTGGGTTTATTTGCTAAAGTTGATCCTATTTTATTTCTTACTTTTTTTTTTTAACCTAGAGGCAGGTTAGACCCCCATGCACCTACTGGCAGCAGTTAAAATTAGATCTCCATTTTTCTTCAACTTCACCATCCTAGCCTCAAGTTCATTTGCTTTAAAAAAATACTCTACATCAAAATCACCATTGGAAGAGGATCTTAACAAGAAGGAAGAACTAGAAAGCCAGTTCTCCTGGCTCTGGGTGATTTTGGAGGATCAGGACCCTATACCCTCCAGCTCCACACAAGAAAATTAGAAAGCTCAGTCAGCTGAGTCGGAATTCACAGGGCAGAAGCAGCACGTATTTGGGGGGCAGCCATATTGCAGACTGAATCCTCAGCGTGGCACCAATGGAAAACATGATCCAGAGTCATGAAAAATCTACCTTATGATCATTACATTGCTTAACAGTGAATTTCTGTACTTCAAAGAAATTTTTTGTGTATCTTTTGTGTGTTCGCATGCATGGACATGCACATTCATATTAAAGCATTATAGGCTATCAGCATCTTAGTTACATGACTGATTTTTAAAATAACTAACTTTATATTCATAAATGCCAGTTCAGAAGTCTTAGCACTAACAACAGTAGTGTTAGAATAGCTTAGCATATCACAACATTTTCTATATAGGTATTTTTATATCTATATCATCCAACAATGGTTACCAACACTGGCATCACATTTAAAACACTCGGGAATGTTTTAAAAGCCTACCCAGGCTCAAATTTTCTGGACCAGTATAATAAGAAAGATCAACTAGGTTCCATAGGTGGCTTGGATGCAGGCATGGTGGAGAATTTTTTTTTTTTTTTTAGGTCACGTAGATAATTTTGCAAAGTATCAGCAACAGTATGTGTGTTAAGCTGGCTTCAGAGTTCTAAATAGTTTTATGTCTTAATGTATAAAGTAGTGTGTTTCACATTAGAGATGGCTTACACTTAACATCATAATTTGGCAGGAGACGTTCTCCTTTAGTTAACTAGACTTACATAGTTAATACTTACAGATTCCAAAGTGTGATGAATTTTGTAAAATCGTCAGTTAAATGACATAGACAACTATCTATAGCATCATCCTGAGATTCTGAAAGCACTCAGGGAAATATATTGCCATTTGCTTGTAAGTTAAACCAAAAGGCATATTTGTCAAAGCCATTAAATTTGTAAAAAGTTGCTTCTGTTTTTATCCTTGAATAGTACATGAGAAGATTTACTGGTTTACTCTCTAGTTTCCTCTTTTAAAATCATGTGTTTTCTTAAATACACCAATCACACATTTTTTGACTAACAACATTTCTATTTTTCCCAATAAGTTAGTGTAAACGTGTACCCTTCATATAATAAAAATGTCCCTTGCCTGCTATTAAGACATTTTATGAATATTTTCTTTACAAGGTGCAGGGTGAGGAGAGGCTGTCATATAGACAGCAGGTCTGAGTCTTGACATGCCTTTGCACATCTTGTTTGACATATATATAACACATTTGCATGTATGCTTATGTATATGTGGATATAGAGATGTTCACCAACACACATGGTACTCTCATGCATAACACCCATTTTTAAAGAATAGCAAGTAATCAGACAAAAGAAATTTTGAATTTACAAAGGAAAAAAGAAATATTAATAAAATGCTTATACATATAGCACATCTTGTATATAAATATATTCATATGACTAAGAGAGTAGTCTTCATACATTTTAAAAAATAATAAAAAATTTTAAATAACATCACTTGAATATGTATTCTTTAATTCCTGTCCATTAAAATCAGCAAGCAATAAAATGAATCAACCTCTCAAGTAAACATCATGATATAGTTTAGTGCTGTCTGGGGCAAAGCATTTAGGAAACACCAACAAACTATTTGCTATATGAACTGGTCACCACATACCAACTTTTGGTTTTTCAGATCTCAAATAACTCTGTACTGCTTTTTGATATATTTTTCTAATGAAAAATTATTTTTGATTAATTTAAACATAATATTTTACATAACCACCTTAAAGGATCATTTTTTCATAAGTAATGGTAATGAAAATTAGATTAAATTCTACTCAAATAACATTAAGTTGAATTTTGGAATCTGTGTTTCTTTAATGAAAGAGATTAGCTGAGTTTGGGATCAGTATCAATGAAAATGGAATTATATCAATTCAAAGTGGCTTGGACTGATGTCAGAATAGCACTTATTTATTGTGACATACTTTCACTACATAGTACTTTCAGCTGTGATCTAAGTAACTGTGAGTAAAGTAAATGATCATATTAGCTTTATGCCAAATTACCAATGAACTTTGAGGAGTACATAGGATATATTGCTACTTGTCGGGAATAAATGGCTAAGAAGTAACTGTTGCAAAGAGACCAGACACTGGACTTGAAGATAAAACCTAGCTTCCACCAACAGAAGTCCAACTGTGTCCCTAGAACTCTAGTCTATACATTTTGCTTTTTCAGCTTTTATTTTAAGTATAAATTGAGAATAAAAATTAATATACTTTGAAAAGCCTGCTGGGAGAATGGTATAGCATGTGAAAATTCTTTATAAGCTGTAAAATACATAACTGTACATAAAATGCAGCATGGTTAGGTTGTATTACAAAGTCTCACATTAAGCTTAGCCTTAAGCTTCAATATTTTTGCATTCTCACTAATTTTGGTGTTAAGCCAAACACAAACAAACCAACCCTTCCTTTTACAATGAATTAAGTAAAATAGTGGACAAAATAGCTTGCACAATTTCAAAAATGCAACCCAAACTAGTAATCTCAGACATGAAAAATAATAGCTTTCCTTCTGAAATGAATTTCTATTCTCTGCTTATACAATAATACCATTTCTTATTCCATCCAATTTGACTGATGGGTGCGATATTCTCATTGAGAACACAGTGCTATAATATAAAAATGAATTACTCGGATGGTTATTTTGCTGTGCCTTAAAGCTAAAGCTCTGTCTCATATTTGTGGACTTGGTGGACAAATTTTTGTTGGCTTCAAAAAAAATAAGAAGAAAACACTGTGAAGAAAGTGAGGCAAAAGTAACAGAATTGAAGCCAAAGAAATTGCAGTACACGCCCTTTTAATTATTTTATCTCATTTGACTGAAATGTTTTCCCCTAAAACTACCACTTCAGAAAAATGTGAAATCTAGAGGTTATCTGTAAATGGAAGGAATAACCATAATTTTTACTTAATTTCTATCGTTGATTTTTAAAAATTCTCTGTTTCTAAAATGCAGTTCATGTGAATATAAAGAATCCAAAGAAACAAATACTTAATAGTTCTACTCAACAATATCCTCATGGATTATTAAGATCCAAATAGAACAACTTACTCAAAAAATATAAATGTCATCCAAAAGACAGCACCTATGTCAAATACACAGGCTTCAGATATATGGATCTAAAATATTAGGCATTATTGTGCATTTCTGCAGAATATTTAGAGAAACTGGGAATGCAGGTTCCATAAAGATATTGGATCCTCACTAAGATTATTCTGCTCACAATTCAGTCATTTCAGTCATCTGAATGATTTCTCTAAGTAATGAATACCATCTTTACTATCTGAGACCAAAAAAAAAAATTCATCCTTAAAGTTCACCTTGGGAGCTTTTAAAATCCAGCCAAAAGTTTGGGTTTGGTTTTTATAATTAGGCTTACTTTTATTTTCTTTGTTTTTGGCTTTAGCTTTCTAAAATTTAAAGAATATCAGGTGTTCCCACACATAGGTACAGAGACTAAAAACCTAAAAATGAATCTTATTCATGTAGAAAGTAGAGTTTCTAAGCATACACAAAAAGTTAGATACACTGACATTACATACAAGATCTCTCTAAACCTTAGGAGTCTATAATATTTGAAGTATCTATACAGACATAAAATAACTAACATGTGTGCATACACTTATGAATATGTACATATATATGTATAATGGTAATAAATAAAAATGTAAATAGTGCACATAAAAATAACTTTTTCCATACATTCCAAATCCATATTTAATGAGGAGACATAAAAGAAGTATGGGCATCATGGATCCTGTGCTGCCAGCAATGTCCAGGATACACAAGGTTCTAGAAGAAGTAAAGGTTTAAATGCACCCAATGCAAATCCTGCATCTTCAATCCATAGATTGAGAATTCTAATCTGATACAATGATGCTGAAAGTTCTTTCAAGCTTTTGAACAGAGTTAATTGTAAGTAACCTGGCTGAACACAACGTGGCTCTGTGTATTATTGATGCCTTTAATCTTACTACATATTAACTGTTTCTAATTCTTGGCAAACTATAATGCATACCACATAAGATAATGTCTCTCTTCACAAAATAGATTTGAGAGATTTGAGGGAATCAAAGAAAATTTAAAATACTGTAGTGAACCAAAAAGCCTATACAAGTATACAGACATTCCTATTTCTTTTAATGAGTGAGTTTCTATGAAAGAATGAAGGTTCATAAACCTCTCATGAACTACTGCACTCTTCCACCAGTTATCATCAGAGGAAAGTTGTTTGTAAGAGGGAAGGAAAATTTGAAAGGTCTTGCAGAATGGAGATCACCATTATAAGCAAGGAATGGAGATGTTTTGTGGTGTTAATCAAGGAGAGAGAGTGGGCAAGAATTAGATAAATCCACAATATGTTATTCAAATAAATAGAAAGTGTATGAAAAAGAAAATTCTGAATAGATGTTCAGCTCCACAGGATCTGTGCTCATCAAAAATTCCAAGTGCCATCTTCCAGATTTTCCTGCTTCCCTGTAATAGCAAAGTGAATATAACTGGCCCAGTGTGCTGAGTAATGACCTAAGAGTTAATTGTAAGTAACCTGGCTGAACACAACGTGGCTCTGTAACACACACACACACACACTCACACACACACACACACACACACACACACAAATGGACACCACTAGATAAACTGTAAGTACTCCATAATCACTTGAACATCTGTTGATTATGTAAATTTAAAGACACACACCCCCTCATATCCAGAGACACTTCCTTGGCACCCCCACTACCAATACCAAGTTCTCACCTGACTTTGAGTAAGGAATAGAAAAAAATATTCTACATAAGGTACTGTTCTGCCTGTGTACAGCATACCTGTGAAGAGCCACACTGATGTATATGTTGACTAATTCTTTGCTGAAATGCTTCAGACCAGAAATACTTCAGTGTTCACATTTTTTTTTCATATTTTGGAATATTTGCATATATGCAATGAGATATCTTGGGGGTAGGAATAAAGTTTAAATTCAAACTTCATTTATTTCTTCTATGTACCTTATACACCTAGCTTGCAGGTAATTTCATACAATATTTTTTTTGTGTGTGAGCCTGCATTTTGAAGGATACTCATCACATGAGGTCAGATGGGGAGTTTCCCTCAGTGCCATTGTTAGGTAGGAGTTCAAGGTGTCAAGATGGCGGAGGAGGGTATAAGAAGGGTGCCACGAGAGGAGAAGACTGGGAGATAGTCATGCCCATTGCCACCACAACTCCCGCCACTGAGGACTTACCACCATGACCACTCCTACCCACGGGTTCCATATTTTAAAATGACCAACGGGGGTAAATCGGGTAGTACTCCAATTAGCTTTTCCATAGTAACCAATGGGAGCAACTGGGGTAAGCCCTTCAATCAGGTCTGTGCAGGAAGAGGAAGCCTCAGGCTCAGCATATAAGGCTAGTTTCCAGACATTGGCCCTTGAGCCTCGCTCTCTTGCTGGGCCCCTCTGCTCTGCCTTTGTTTCGGATACCGAAGACCTGGAACTCACTTGGACATCCTGATGACAACACCAACCTGTTGGCATTCCTGATTTGGGAGTTTCAGATCAGGGATGCTCACCTTTAGTTGTTTTTGTTGTGTTTTATTTTGTTTTTCTCACCTTGTATTTGAATAAAATTCCTTGAAAACAATGAAGTGAGGCCTGAGTCTAGAATTAATCAAAGTACAGCAGTCTGGAATTTGTTCATTGATGTTGGTGAGGATGATTGATATCACTCCATAATGCTGCAATTAGTTTTTATACATTTATAGAGTCAATAAGCAAGATATTAGGTTATTAATGGTTTTAGTGATAGATTTCTTACTTTGGCTGCAAATCAAGAACAGATTGGATATTCTGCAATACATGCCTTGCTTATTAAGTTTAACCCATCAGTAGTCAGAAGAAAACAGGCAATCAAGGCTAGGAGAAAAACAATTTTGAACACCATGATTTTTTTAAATTTTATTTTTTAAGTTTTGATTTTTTTTTCTCAGTATTGGGAATTGAACCCAGCCCCTCAGCCAAGCTCCACAAGTGCTCTATCACTAACCTACATCTAAGCCCTTACTTTATTTCGTGATATTTTATTTTGAGACAGGGTCTCACTAAATTGTTGAGGCTGGCCTTGAAATTATGATTCTCCTGCCTCAGCCTCCCAAGTAGCTGGGATTATAGGCAGGCACCAATATGTCTGGCACTTTTGTTTTGTTTGACTTTTAATTTTTATTGGTGTTTACAAGTGTCCTTTTCTTAAAACAAATAAAACTGAGTGCCATGACACCTTGTGAGTTATAATGTCAATCACGTAGCAGATGGAGGCTTAGAGAAAATACACATTCCTAAGGGCTTTGAAATTCTGCAAAAGGAATATATATATATATATATATATATATATATATATATTCATAGAAACAGTCATATAGTGAATTTTAGTGTAGAGTTTAAAGAAATGACAACAAAAGCATGTCTACTTTTGAAGTTTAATGCCTAAAATTTTATCTACAAAAAATTAATTATAATATATAACACTTTTATGAAACAATAATATAATTCAGGAAAATGATCATATTTCTCATTTTTTTTCCTAAATGAAAGAGAATTTGATTAATGAATGGAAGACACATTTAAAACCTGGCAGTCAAGATTTCCTTAAAACTACTGAATCCAAATTGTTGGCTAAGGAGCTGCAGTCAACAGGTGGAGGTAGGCTTTCCACTAAGGCACAGGGCAAAGGCCACTCAACCACTTAAACCAGGAAGCACCTTGTAAGGTCAGCCAAGACTCAGAGGGAAAAAGATGCCTTAGTCTTCTCATTCATCATTGCACTAAACACTACTGTGTGAGGACTAAAGAGTGAATTACAGCATTTCATCACAAAATGTGCTTTCACATCACAATTATCACTGATGTGATTGGCCTCCTGCTCAGGCCAAACCAAAATCTGATGTTTGAAAGCATGAGTGCTGTTCATACTAAATCAGATATTTATACATATTCAATTGCGATTATTTCTCTTTTGAAATTCAGTGTTGACCATATGTCATATAGCCTTAGTTAAACACATTTTATTTGGAAATGTGTGTGGTTTTGAGCCCACAAAATTAATAATATGAATCATTTGTAATAAAAATAATCATTAATTTTAGATAAGATTCATTGCTATGATTTGAGGTATGATGATGCATTTTTAAAGGCATACATACAGTTTTGATGGGGGTTTCACTCTTTTATGGGACCCACTTAACTCAAGCTTCCCAACCCTGAGCAGGTCAAATTTTGTCATTTGAATGAACTCTTCGGCCTACTAGAACATTCTGAAAAGTCCCTACAGTATTTTTAACAATTGATCATTTCCAAAAAAATATTCAATGTTAAAACAAAACTATTTCAACATTAAACTTTGCCGTTCACACCTCTCAAACAGAAATAGAAGACAAAAACAATCAATATATATATAGAAGAATGTTTATTATTTTCTATGATGGCTGTCCTTTACAAAGGCATAACTCTAAGGTGAGTTTAGAAAAAGACTAGGTAGTTGCTAACTTGTAACATGTGCAAACATGATTAGACAGAAATGGTGTTCCCAATCGACTTTTCAAAAGCCCTTGATGCCATAACTATGCAAAGAAAGATTCAGTGCTCTTGACTTGGGCCTTATTATTAGACTACATATTCAGTTTTCACTGTATGGAAGACTGAAAGGCTTGGGTTGGGGGAAGAATTCTATGGACTTTCAGGAGGGAAATTCTTGGGGCTATTCATCTCATTTTCATCCAGGAGGGGAATCTTGGGGCTATTCGTCTCATTTTCAAGTGCGCTGTCACTCTGTGAAGCAGGAACGCATCTCTCTGGGGGACTTCACTCATCCTTTAGATTACACCGTTTAAAGAGTCAGCCACAGTTGGAGTTTCAGAAGACCCAGGGAGGTGGTGGTAAATAAGCTCCCCTTTGGAAAGCAAAGGGCGACAAAGGTCGGGATAAGAAGGCTCCGTGCCTCCTTTCTTAGCTGACAGCTGTGCAGGTGACAGATTGGAGCACCGCGTCCCAAATGCGAGAAGCAATCAGCCTCATGGACAATCGCAGATTTTCACGGGGTTCTTTCTTATCGCCCTGGAGAAGAATGAAGTGCAATCTTCTAACCAATAAAAGTCCTTGAGACCTGGCTTCGGGGGCTATGATGGGGCATACATGGCTCTAGGTTAGGGAAGGGGGGCTTTGTTTTCACCCAGTCCTGTTTTCCTAGCTCTTAACTCACCTTGTCGTTCCACCCAGCTACTGAAGTTCGAGGAGGACGGGTCTCTAATGTCCTTAGGGTACAGTCTGCGCAGGGGCGGTACTAGAGGCAATCTGCCTATCCCATCCTGCTCCCTACACCTGCCTCCACCAACTCCCCACAGAGGGATTCTGGATCGTATTCTCCCCCTTTCCCGGACACTGCGGAGCACCTTCGTTCAACTATCTAAAGGTGCCTTTCTTTTCCTTTTTTACGCGAAGATTAACGAAGTTCTCCCCTCTGTCTCTTCTCTTCTCCAAGTAGAAGTGTTCATCCACTCCGCAGCAAACACGGGGAATATTCTAGCTCCAGGCCACTTTGCCCCAGGATTACGGAGCTTCTCAGAACTGGAACTTTGAGACCAGTGAGGCTGAGAGACATCCAGAGAAATCAGGAAACTGGTTCTTTTTCTTCCAGATCGAGTTTCCCTTCCGGACCTGCCCGCCCTGGTGGGTCCCTGTGGCCACTTCAGGTCGCGCGCTCCCCCCGGGTACCCCATCGCTCCTCCGCCCCTTGCGTCCGCCCAGTCCAGGCAGTCCTTCACCCAGGAGCCTGCCTCTCCTATCCTGCCCCCTTCTGTCTACATCCCAGGTCATCTACAATAACCAGCGTGTCCCTTTTTACCTCCTTCCCTGGTCGCTAGATAAGTTTGGCACCCCTGAGGTCTACACTTCCTCTCCCAAGTCGGGCAAAACGCCTCTGAAGAAGAAAGTAGGAGAAGGTCTCGGTAAACTTTGCTCCGCGGACTTTCCAGTGTCGGTGGGCGAAAGGGTGCACACACACCTGCCTGCTCACCGGCGCAGGTACACCTGCCCGGGAGCACACACGGAAAGAGGCAGATTGCCAGGGGGCAGTTGTTAAGGGCACATGAAATCCGCTTGCTACAGCCGATCGGTTCTCAGGGCGCTGACGGTGCATCACAAGAGAATTTCGAAACGGGCTTGGAAAGCGGGCACCAGAAAATGGTGATTCTTAACACACGCAGATACACTCGGGCGTCTGCACACCGAGCAGTTCTACGGAAAGGCGCACACTTTTTGAGAGCAGCTCCTTGTGTGGGCAGCACCGTGTATAAATCTCCTCCGGGGAGGCTTCATCTTCGGAACTGGAGATCCCCTTGGTCCACTGGACTTCTCAGTATGGTCGAAATCAGCCCTGCTCACTTGAGGATAGACACCCAGGAGCTTCCGGAGCCCCGGTCTGCAGACTCCCCCAGGCAGGTGCGGGTCCCCAGCCCGGTCAAGCAACAAGCGGACAGTCCGCGGGAGGGCCGGGTCCCTCTTTGCCCCGGTCCCCGCGCCTGTCACCTCTCCCCGCCCCCACTCCCCAAGCAGCCAGCGGGGCCAAACGAACGCCAGGGAAGGAGAAAACCGAGCGAGCGACTCACCCCCAGCTTCCTGCTGCGGATTTTCACGTAGCCCTGCTTGACGATGTCGTTAAAGTTGGAGGCCATGGCCAGCGCGTTCGGGCTTGTCCGCCGGGCGAGCCGCTTCCCGGAGTCGAGAGCCGCCGTCCGCCGCCGGGTCCGCGCAGGTCTCGCATCCAGCCAGCCGCCGCCAGCCGCCGCGCCGCCGCCCGGTGCTCCCCGAGCTCCCGCCGGCGGGGACGCGGGGTCGCAGGCAGGGCCGCCGCGATCGGAGGACGGGGCCCGGCGCCTCGAGCAGCGCCAGCCCTCCGCGTTCGGGTCCTCACCTCCGCCCCCCGCCGCGAGCCGAGCACCGCGGCCCGCGCCGCCGCCAGCTGCGGGCGCCCCCTCCGCGCCGCCCCCGGCAGCACCCACGGGCTGGCGCCTCACTCGGCGGCGCACAGCTGGCCGGAGCGCACCACCGCGGCTCCCCGGCGCGGGGGGAGGGGGAGGGACGGCGGGGCGGGCCGATTCGCCTGCCCGGCTCCCTCCCCCTGGCCCGCGGGGTGGCTGGGCTCGAAGATGCTCGCAAGACGCGCTCCATCACTCCGGGTCGGGCGGGGAGCGGCACCCGCCACCCCGCGCCCCCGCCACCGCGCCCGCCGCTCCCTGTGCCCGCCACGCGCTCCCGGGTGCGGGATGCCTAAGGACAGGTCTCCTCCTTCCCGGGCTCTCATCTCCCCTCCCAAGCTGGACACCGGGGACCCGGCGGTGGGGAGACTCGCCACGCGGGAGGCCGACGGAGCGAGACAATGTTTATTTCAGGGGTGGTGTTTACAGTGCATTGTGACTCCCGGGCACACGCGGCCGTTCCAGGTCTTTGCCCCGTTAGGAAGTGTAAATCGACGCCAAACCCTTCCCGGTGCACACAAAGAGACCAATCCTGCGCATGTGTCTAATCCTCCTGCCGCTGAAGAGACTGAAGCCGTCAGGCGAGGCAGCCGGCGCCGACTTCCTCCGCTCCAGAAGCAAGACCGACCCAGGGGGCTTGATTTATGCACGCGTTTTGGTTCTCCCGGCTCTCCATCTACTCGGGAAACGGAGAGCCTCGCCCTGATCAGCGGCTGCCCTGAGATGTTTGATTTTTGTAAAATCAAAGGAATGAAGAACTTCTCCCCTTCGCCCTACGTGTGGGAACAGATATTTAAAAGTAGATTTTTAATGCATTGGAAAGATTTTAATTTTTTAAAAAAATGGTATCGTTTTCTAAGATTCAAGGGGAAAGAGAGTATTGAATGTTGAATGCTGTCAATACATGGACTACTTTGAGCACTCAGTGGCTCAGGTTTTCCTAACTAGAAAATAAAAGCCTAAATATTGAAGATGTTATTATGACTTCTTTATTTATAAAATACTTTATATTTAATGAATGTTCAGAAGATTATAATAAACAGTTTATTTCTGTTTATTACCTCGAGCAGAGCTTTCTAGGTTCTCATTTAAAATGTCTTAGCCCTATTTGGAATACAATCAGAATAAGAGAAGAAACTGAATTTGATTGAGAAAATAAATAAATAAATAAAAGCTTGGAGGACAAGTTAGCACGTCCTTCGCCCCAAACAAATGTGCATCCCAAGGATGATTTTTGTCCCATCCTTAGCAAAAGTCTCCATCTAGAGCCCAGTGGAAATCCTGAATTTCAACATGCCCTATTCCAGTCATTCATTCATGTACCAAGTTGTTCTCCCTTCCCCCGCCCCTCTCCCTTTCTCTCTCTTTTCTGTTTTGGACTGCCCACCATGCAAACTACCAGATGCTTTGGCAGAGATTTAAAACAACATGGCAGAGTTCATTGGATTTTTCACTCAGGAATGAGCTCTCAATTTCTTTCTGGCTTTTGAGAAAGTTTTCAAAGCCCCCTATTTACTCCACGTGCTGCCTCCTCTAAAGGCCTGAGACATGTGTCTATTCAACTTGTGTACAGGACTGCTTTCTAAAATATAAATACAACATTTCATTCAGTCCTTTGCAACTATAAATGTTTAATGGAGCATTGTCGCCATTTACTAGAGAGGGAAACTGAGGCATTGGAGTCTTCTACTACACAGCCAAAATTTTGAGATTGAATTTGGAACTGTTGCAATTTTCATGATCACTCACTTCCATTTTCATTTGTATGATAATCTGGGTCCACAGAAGTTAGGGATTACTTTTTGTCTAAGCAATTGTTTTAGGCTTATGTAATGATCAGGTATGATAGGCAACTGTGACTTTTAAGGATTATGTAATGATTGTACCTGCATTTTTATATTTATGAAGACCACTAATATGTTTAAATAACTTAAATAGTCTCCTATATTTGCTTTTCATTTTAAAATTTCTGATAGAACAATTTGTGTGTGCTATTTGTTTGCAGGTTGAAAATACTGTTATTTGTCATTAAGTTTTCCCAACTATGAATTGAGTTCATTGTATCCTAATGGAATTATTTAATATACTCATATAAGTCCCACATTTCCTATTAACTACCAATGTGACTTAGAAATTTGATTATATTCTTCTTTTTTTCCTCCAAAAATAATCCATAAGAAATATTTATATTTCTTTGAATCACATTGCAGGTAACCACATGTCTAGCTGTCCACTTGACTAAAGTGTCAAAATACTGCCACCCTGAATTCTAAAATGCTGTCTGTCATTATAGAATTGTAAAATATATAAAGTATAAATTTCATCTAAAATTATAAAAGATATTATAAAATTCTCCATCAATTTTGTACTAATTGCTTCTGCTGCCACAGATGATTATTGGTTACATGTACTATTTCATTTAGAATTGAAAATTTATGGCCTTCTAATTTTATTTTATTCCCAGATTTATGAATTCTAATTCCTTTACTAAAAACAAAACTAAACAAACAAATAAATTAAGAATAACTTTCTGTTTTATACTAGAAGATTTTCCTGTAGTTCAATAACTCATGGTCATTCTTTTCTATATTTGGACTGAAGGAGCTGCTTCACTTGACATTCTTGTGCTTTTAACAGATGCTCAAGAACATTACCAGGTTTATTGTTGACAAGAAATATTCCAGTTTCATCTTAGACACTTCCAACTCCAGACCTAGAATTCATTACTTCTCTTGAACCCTTGGTTCCAAAAATGGGGAATGGGGAATGAATTTCAGTTTCCATAAACTAGTTGCATGGAGTATATGTATGGTGTGTGTGTGTGTGTGTGTGTGTGTGTGTGTGAGAGAGAGAGAGAGAGAGAGAGAGAGAGAGAGAGAGAGAGAGAGAGAATGTGTTTCCTAGTGTTTCTAAACTTTTCTGCTAAAAAGTAAGGGAGTTCTTTTACTATAGAAATATTTCCAAAGGAAAAAATGTTCTCAATTTTGAAAGATATTTCTGATTGAAATTAATGTTGGGAGAGTCAATATTAAGTATTTCATCTATTTTTCTAGTTTTATGTGAAATATTTACAAACTTTCAAAGTTGAGTCTATCAAACAAGTACATTGACCTGTGATTCCTTCCTCTCTGTTTTTCCTCTCTCTTTGTGGGAAACCATTTCATTAGTTTATTCAACTATTATTATAAAAGGAGTTATATATGCAGAAACATGCCAGACAAAAAAATCCAGAATGAGGAGAGGCACTTGGAATCCCAATACTGTCCTGGCAATACTAAAGCAGGCTGAGAGAATTGGCGAGCTGCAAAAATATGCTAACTTTAATGAAAAAGTAGAGATAACTTAGAGGAGGAACCAACAGTCTATAGGGCAGAGCAAATAATTATGGGCAATTATACTCTGACCTTGACAGCTAATCCACATTTTCAATATTTCTTCATCTGGATTTCAGAATCATTTTGGACCAGTAACTCTGTTGTTTCCATTTTCACCGATTTTGAATAGAAATATGTATAATGTTTGTATTATGCTTATTCCATCATTGGATGTTGGATTTGGGGAAGCAATAACTTGTCTCTTTAGTTTCAAAGTTTTGAGAAAATATTACAGTTTGAGAAAAGATCTATAGTTGAACAACTGAGCCTAAGGAGTTACATTGAGAAGCCTGATTTATCTCACGACCTGTTTTATGTAGCAAGTTTTCTGTACTTGGAGCCCATGCTACTGTGGGGCAAGGATTTGAGGGCTTGGGGAGGGGGATCAACATATTTTGCACATGAAGAAGATGTGGTACTGTGGGCAGTTCTAAGATGGGCCCTAGAGGAGTTGACATCCTTAAAATCCTTCTTCTGGAACCTGTGTTGGATTTATTGAACTGATTCTGACAAATACAGTATCACAGAAGTGACAGGATGTCATTTTCAAGATGAAGTCATCACAAGAATGTGGACATGTTAAGTGTCTCTTGGCTAGATAACATGTACCCACCTCCTGGGCGCCACCTAACCTAAAGATGTCTGCCAATTCATGTGTCCTACTCAAGACACTGGGGAGGTGTATTCCCAATACTTTTCTGATGCTAATTTTTAGGAGTATTTTTAAATTCTATTTTGGGGGCATGTCTTTTTGTGGGGGAGAAATCAAGTTAGGATACCCCCAGCATCCTCCTCTTCATGCACCATGAAATCATCAGGAAGATGGCTCCGCAGTGCATCCCCTTCTTAATACTCTCTGAGATTTACCTACTCAGGTCCCTTAATCTACTATATTTGAATCTGAATGTCAGAATTCTTGTTTTGCGGTGCCTTCCCCCACTTCCCACTTGCATTTTCTCTAGATGAGATTTAATATTTCAGAATGCTCAGGCTAAGGCCACTTAGTACACCTGCGCCTCTGGGCACAGAAGTCACACAATCACCTGAAATTAGGGATGTCTGTACCTTCACCCAGTTCTAAGAAGGATCTCTTCCTCCCTCTACTATGAGTGGGCACTCTGCCTCTTGGAGATGTGTCCTTTTTTGATGTGTTTGGGGGATTTTGATTCCCTGGGCAGCCAGAGACCATTCTCCCTTCTCCTCTCTCCTACATGACTACTCTCCCACCAAGGGTTTGTCCCCGTTGTTGACGGGCCATATCCCATCTTATTGCATAGTCTTTGGCATACCTTGTCGCCTAGTTACCTGTAGCAATTTCATGTGGATTATTTTTCTTTTCTAATATAATTGCAATCTTCACGTGAGAGGATTTAATGTGTTCAAATTATTTGGTTGCCCACACAAACATTATTTTCCAGAGTAGCCCCCTTATCTTTCAAAATATTCATGATATATTTAAGTATTTAATTAATTTATTTAGCCCGATTGGAGGGAATCTTAATATGTATATTTTTTCTCTCATTTAATCACACTTACTGAATAGATCTCAGTTTACTCAATTTGGGGGGTCCAAATATTATGTACTAGCAGTTATTATGTATCCACTTCTGTGTATTTGGCTGAACATGAATCTGTACAATAGAACTGCAGAACTTCAGCTAGTTATAATATGTACAATGATTTAATATATTCATAAAATGCTTTGACATCTGGCTGGGAAAATCCCTTGCCTCATCGTATGTTTATTATTTTTTCTTTTTCAAAATTTGTGGTACTATTATTTTGTAAATCCACTCCCTTACCCGCCTTATTTCCCATTGGATTTGCTTGAAACTGAATTTCTTGAGTGGCATTGGAGTGAACATAGATATGTAAAACACTGAATGTTCCTGTGTAGTAACATTACTTTGCTTCTTCTTTTCACAAATCATGCTTCTTGGTAGAATTATGCAGCTTTCTTCATGAGCATCACAGTGGCATATTTCTTCTAAATCCATTCTTCATTGTACTTTTGCTATTGGAAATAGCATATTTTTTGTAATGGATGATTATATTAGAATATTACAGATTTTTTTTAGAAATATCATTAAAAACATTATAAAAATGGGTTTAAGTTAATTCTTTTGCATTTCTTCTTAAAAAAATTTTATTTCCTAGTCAACCCTTTTTTAGAAAATATTTTCTCATTTTATTGAAGTAGATATAACTTCTGGAACAATGGTACAAAACAGATGCTAACTAAGTCATTTCACACTATTTTTGATAAATGAGATTTGGAAGAAGGATTACATGATATGTTGACAAATAACTAAAATGTTTACTATTGATAAAATTAAAATAGTTATATCACTACTATTAATACATGGTTATTTTCAATGATTTTATAAAGTCCTTCTTAATCAAATATTTTTTTAAATTTTACAAAGAGTGTCATTAGAATCTATGAAGATCATAAAATACACTTGTACCTCAAGCATAATAAACTAGATATATTAGTGCATTTATAGTATTGATCATCTTTGGTTTCCTAAAATACAGTTTATTTGGTCATGTTTAGCAATTAATTAAAATATTGAATTTGGTGGGGTTTCCTGTTAGTGAGATTGATTTATAGTTGTGAGTATATCCTGTGAGTATGTATTTTTTAAAAAAGGAAATATGAAGTGTTATTCCTCTATTTCCAGAAACATTTCTAATATAAAGTTTATTCTAACACTTGGAGCAGATTGGAGAGAGGAGATAGATTTGTGATGTAACTGAGCCAACTGTTCATTTGTCCTTGAAGGAAATCAATATAAGAAAAATCCAAAAGTTAAGAAATCAAGAAACAATATAGAAGTTGATAACAAGTATATCAACTAACAATATGGAACAATCACTAAAATAACTGAAAATAGAACTTTTTAAATGTGGTTGAAGTTGAAGTTTGATAGCATCATTGGTTCTGTAGAGTTGAGAAGTCTTTGTCACTTTGATCTCATTCTGATTTTAATGATCCTTCCAGGTTTGTTAAGTTAGATTTGCCAATTTTATGGATTTATATATATGCAAATACTCAAATACATTCATGATTTTAAAATTAATATTTCATGCACTCTTAGAGTATCAAAGGTTTCCTTGAAATGTGTGGTTATTGTCTCTTTAGCTTGATTCTTTTTCTTTCTTTAACATCATGTATACCAAATAGAGTTCTATTTTCTGATTAATTAACTTATTTTTTAGTATTTAATTATAAATTTTGTTTGTCTTCAACATATACATATAACTTAAAAAGTAGTCCACAGAAGTTTTATAAAGTCAAGAAGTGGTTTTCTGCTACTTCTTTCACTTAGATCCATTTCAACTTCGTAGAGCCAACCACATTTCAAAAGCCCTATTTTCAGTTATTTTAGTGATTGTTCCACATTGTTAATTGATATGCTTGTTATCAATTTCTGTGCTCTTTCTTGATTTTTTAACTTTTGGATTTTCTGATGTTGATTTCCTTCAAGGACAAATGAGCACTGGGCTCAGTTACATCACACACCCGTCTCCTCTCTCCTATCTGCTCCAACTGTTAGTATTTCTTTCATTCTATTTATTTCCACTATTGTTTCACTATGTTTTATGACCTAGATTGTGTCCCCTCAAAATTCATATGCTGAAGTCCTCAGACTATTTTTAAAGAAGTAATCAGGTTAAAATGGAGTTGCTAGAGTGGGTTCTAATGTAATAAGTCCTGAGAAGAAGAGGAATCTAAAACAGAGGTGCACAGAGGTTACATAATGAGAGACCAAGGGAGAAGACTTCATCTACAAGCCACAGAAAGGCGTCAGAAGAAACCAGTCCTGCTGATACTGACCCCAGAGTTCTAGCAGCCAGATTTGTTGGAAAATAAATACTTGTCATTTGAGTCACCCTGTCTTCTGTACCTTCTCTGGAGGTCCTAGCAAACTAAAACACTTTTATTTCAGACATCTGCACATATTTCTTTAAGTTTATTTCCTGATATTTGATTTTAAAGTCTTTATAAGTAGTGTTTTACCTCATTTTCAATTTATTTTGCTCTTAGAATATAAAAATAGTAGTTTTTCACATATTGACCTTTCTAGATTCATCTATTAAATCTAGTATTATACATGCAAATTACTTTTTCATTTTCTGCACATAGAATTTTTTACCTCTGCATTAAAAATAGTAGTACTAAAAAGCTGGGCTTTGTGGCATGCAACTGGAGTTCCAGCTCTTCCTCCCACTCCCTTCTTTCTGGGATCAAGGCCTATGGAATAACATTGTATCAAATTGGTAAGACTGGCATCTTTGCCTGTTTGCGTAGTAAGGGGAAATTATTTAATACTGCATCAATTATGGTACTAGCTTCCTAAATAACTTTCATTTTATAGATACTTCGATTGCTGGTTTTCTGTTTGGATCAGGAACATATTTTTTAATTTATCAAGCAGTGATTATTCTGAGCAGCAGATAGTGTTTCAAATACCTGCAAGTCTCTAATGTGTTTCTCAGGCCTTATGCCATTGTAGGGAATCCACAGCCTCGACCCAGAGCTGGGAGCAAAGAAGAATTCTCACTCTCCTGATGGGTCAGTATAGCCAAATACCCTTAGGGAAGAAATGGTGCTGGCTAATGACTTCACCACATTCTCTGTGGCTTTGAACACTTACCTAATCTGTTTTCAAAAACCTGATGGATCTTTGACTCTGCAAACCCAGTGGGATTGTGAAGAGTTTACATGCAAGGATTTAGAAACTTTGGACTTCATATAAACTGCACCACATACACCCACACTTCAACACATCCCCTTAGGCAGGAAGCCGGCTACAGGTTGAAGCCCTTTAAAACCCCAGCCTGGTCAGTACTCAAGGATTTTTTTTTTCCACAAATCTTTTTGAAAGCTTTTTTCTCACTCATTATTGTATGAAATATTCTTTATTGCTTTCTGGCGATGTTGTGATTTTTCTGTAATTTAAACTCTGCTAAAGTAATTTATGAATTTATAATGAGTTTATTGACATTCTACGGAACAGTAGTCAATAAAATCTCTATTTTTAAACACTTGATAGGATTTTTATACGTGGATATGTCCTTTAAGGGATGATGATTCAATGATTAATCTCAACTGCATTTATATTTTTCTTATGTCGAATTCTAAGAAAGTCAGATTGAGGTTTTTTTTTTCATTAAAATCGAATTTTGCTTCTTCTTCTTGCATTGTAATAGAAACTGTTCATGTATGTACTGCTTTCTTGTTCCTTGCACTCAGGTAAATGGAGGCTTAGCTACACCCCATAGTATGCCATTCAAATCACTTATACACTGTGTGCTTTTTGGTGCTCTTATTTGTAAAGCATATGTTAAAAATACTGCTCTTTTATTGCTACATTTTAAAATATCTCTTTACTGAATACTTTCTTTTCTTAATTTACTTTAAGTTGTAGTCCCTTTAAACAAAATTTAGAAGAGATTTGCATTTTAATCCAACATCCTGTGACATCTGATGGGATTATTTAGTGGCACCTCACTATGCTAGATTTATTCTTTTTACATTTCCTTTGTATGATTTTTTAAAACACTTCTCAATGCTTCCTTCTTTGACCTGTCTTTTATTTATTCAATCTCTCTTCCCCCATTATTTGTAAATTCTAATATACTTTTCCATTATGGTAATGAATATTTCCATTATGTCAGTCTTTTAGGCAAACATATATGATAAATTGATGGAAAATAATATGCTAATCAATTCCTCCCACCAAAATCAACATTTCTTTCACTTAAGTATGATTATTTTTAAGCCTCAATGAAATGATAACTTTAGAATAGTTTTATTTTCACTTATACCTTCTTCCTACTCCCAGAACGCATATTTCTGATGTTTTTATTTCTCTTATCTTTCTTCCCTCCAATTACAAGATTTTTGAGATGAGTACTCACTAATTTGTAAAGACAACTTTGTTCTTAATTAACACTCATATGACACATTCCCAGACACATCACATTTCCATGTTTTAAAAATATGTATCAAGTCTCCAACATTTTTTCCCTCATTGTTCTTCCTCATCTGCATGTATTTAGGTGTTTCTTCTGTTCCCTGTTGTGGGGTACAGTCTGTCCTTAAACAGTTTCCCGAAATCCCACCTGTGTGTGGGATCCTGAACTCCAGCAGCTCTTCAAACACCTTTATTTCTACTTTACACATGAATGCTAACTCATTGATTAATGGACAGATCCTTGGATTTCAGACTTATATCTCTGGGGTGTGCCCCTGTAAGGATAGTCCTCAAGTTATCACATACAGAAAAGAAATGCAGTGTCCATTTGACCTTTTTTTGGTGTGCGACTTTTTCTTTCTGCCCTGAATCTTGTAAAATTTTCTCTTCTTCCTTTTCAGAAGCATACCATGGTTTAGCTTTGTATGATTTCTCATTGAGACGACCAATAATTTGTTTGAATTTTTATTATTAATATGATAGAAATCTTTTCTATTATTAAATTTTTATTGCTTAATTTTGGCTATCTTCCCCCCTCCTCAGGAATTTCTGTTTTATCCTAAACTTGGTCCTTTGTTTGTTTGTTTGTTTTTCTTTCCTTCCCCTTATTTTTTAAATCTTTTAATGTCTGGTTGATCTCTCTGAGACACACTCTGCACTTGCTCTTTCAGACCATAAACTCATATATTACCAGTAATTTTGCTCTCTTAAACGCTTGTTTTATTTCCATTGTTATCACCACGATATACACAATTATTTCCTCCACTGAAATCTTGATTAACTCAAACTCAGCCTTGAAGGCTGCAGTCATTTTCTTTTCATGTTGCTATTTTGACCTTTTTTTTTTTTCTGAGTCACCAATGTTCTTAATGACATCTAGAATGATGACTCCTTTCCAGAAGATTTTTTATTTACTTTTCTCAAAACTATCTGTGGAATCACTGTCTATGAAAGCGATGGGCTTACACAATATATTTCTTAAATAGTGAAACTAAAAATAAAAATGGCTCTTTGATCTACAGGCTGCAGAATGGATGCTGTGTTAGCAGACACGAAAAAAGGACATGGATCTCTTTGTAGACCCCCATCTGAGCTCCAGGTGACCAGGTGAATTTTCAATAAGCTGTATTATTTTGAGGGGAGTTTCTTTTTATGAACAGTTGTTCTCAGCAGTGCTAAAACATTCAGTAAACCAGGTTATAAAGAGATGCCTTTTTTCCCCTTAAACCTCATGAATCGAGATTTCAAACCTTTTTCCACCTTCAGAGAATGGAAGAAGGTTGGTTCCTTACTCTGCATCAGGCTTTGGTTCAGGGAACGCTGTGCTGGGCTTGCTCTTGGTTACAGACCACTAGGACTTTCTCTGTGTTAGTAATAAGGCAGCTTTACTCTCTTATCTTTGTTGTGTCCATTACAGAATCATTTTCCATTTCCTTGAAGAACTCTCTCTGCATCCAGAACATGGCCAACTGCTCAGCCCCAGAGGTCAGAATTTGGGTCTGACTTGGCTTCCAACATGACTCCTCACTTACCATTTCTAGATTTGATTTGAAGTGAGAGATGTGCAACTCTTCCTTTCACTTGAAGACCGAGAAGGGTTCTTAACTGGTCTAATTTCAGTATGTTGTGTCTCAGGGAACAGGTAGCTCAAAGGAGAGGGAGAGAGCTGGGGGGAAAGTGGTCAATAGAGCACTCGGAACACACCCAATACTCAGCAAGTTTGCAGTCTTCTGTGGGCATCGTGTGCAGCGTCCCAAAATCAAATAGTAACCTTGAAGATGACTGATCACAAGTCACCACAGAAGATACAATAATGATAAGGTTTGAAATACGATGAGAATTAACCAAATGTGACAGTTGCAAAAATATGTTGCCACTGACTTGTTTAGGACAGTGTTGCCACAAACCTCAGCATGTGGAAAGCATGGAGCCTAAGTCTGTGAAGGTCAATCAAATAAGACATCTTTAATTTTGCCCTAATATCTCATTTTTAAATTTCCTTTTTAGATTTATTATTCCTTACTTATCTCATTTTTAAATTAGATGCTTAAATAACATGTTTTTACTGACAAAGCTGTTTAACACTATGAGCTTTCTTCTAAGATCAATTTTGAATTTTATTTGCTGCATTGTATGTGATGTTCTCATTATGATTAATTGTTAAACTGTAAAGAATTGAGGTTTGTATTTCATTCTGGTTCAAAACATATTTAGGGAAAAAACATACAAAACCAAATGTAAGTTCTAAGCAACATTTCAAATGTTATTCCAATGTTGTCAGAGAACAAATCCTATGTAATTAATCTATCCCATATAATTATAATCCTATAAAATTGGAAAATATTTGATATTTTCTCTTACGAGAACATGACAGATACTTCAAAATTTCCCATGGGGTTCAAAATAAATTATCTCAAAATTTGCATATGTTGAAAATTGGTTTCAATTGTATTATTTACCCCTCGATGTTCTTCCCCATTCTTTGTTTACTCTGAAAAAATTTGAGTATGTCAATCTTAAAATTGTTTTTTTCTTTGTATTACTGCAAAACAATCATCTCTATAATAGTTTTTTTTTTAATTTATTTTTTTTCACAAAGAATAAGAGTGTTGGAGTTGGAGGTGAGGTCTCTGTTGGGTCTCACATATTTTCATTTGATGCAAAGAGTATCAATGATCCCCAGAGATATCTATTAAAATATATAATAGAATAATTCCATTTAAAAACCTACCACACTATTTATAATCAATAAATGCCAGGTATACTTTTCTGACTCATCAAATTTTGCTATGCCTTTACATTTTAATGGAATAGTATTTAGTGCATGAAATTTTATGTTTTCTCCTTATTTAAAATGTACTTATTAACACAAAATTGCCCTGTGTTAATATGGTTTTCCGTGAGTTCTTTTTTGCTTGCTGTTTTTATTAAGACTTCTTACCTATACTTGTAAAGATGTCTAAATTAATCTGTTTTACTCATATGTATGTGGGTTACATTCTTTCTGATGCACTTATTGAAAGTGTTTTGTTCATTGTTGGTTTTTCTTATTGATCTTTCTCTCTGGGGCTGATATCAACATTATTACGCTGCTATTTTCTACATTAGTGTTTTCTGGTTACATGCTGTTTCCTCTGTTTTCTATATTTTGTTACATTGATTAGATTTTCTTTCCTTTCATTCTCACAAGAATTTTGGAAGAGATATAATCTCTTAAATATTACCACTCATTATTTCAAGCATTTCAAAAGCATTTTGATATGTATTTTAGTAATTGAAAGACATAAAGTCAAATACTACTTTTGATTTTCTCCTTCTTAGGACAGAGTTTAACTCACTTTTCCTCTTACACATTTCTGCCCATTTAAATAAGGCTTCAAATATAATTTGGGTTGAATTTGTTATTTGCAACTTTCTTCTTCTCTTTCAAAGATACATGTGATATACTTCCTTGTAATTTATATTTTATTTATTATTAAACTGCAAATGAACAATTCATTCTCAAATTGTGGAAGAAAATATTTATAAATTTCATTTCTAGTTCCCATTAGAACAAATCAATAGATACAAGGCAGTGAATGGTAATGATTGATTATGAAACTTAATTAGAAATTAGAAACCAGTGCTAATTAAATGCCTACTCATTAATATATAATGATGAGTGACATAATCCATGTAAGTTAAGAAAAATAAAATGATTTTACCAGCTGTAGTTGGTAAAGATTTCTTCACTTTTAGCTAGAGAGTTCCAGTTTCATAAAACAAGTAGTGTTTTATCTTTAACTCTCTAGGGACATATATTTTAATCTAGTGATGTTTTAAAGTGGACTTTTAAAGCTCAGAGGACAAAAGGATACCAAAATGAGGGAAAGTCTTGTTTTAATTAGGAAGTGTGACACACAGAAAACACAGAGGAAGACTCATGGGAATATTCCACCCTGGAGTCCCAGACCTGCAGAGAGATGATTGTGATGAGGCACAGTCATCTCTGTATCTCCAGATACATACGTTGTCCTTGAAAACCTTTTAAACAATTGTTTTCTGTCTCTAATAGCTGCTTTTAAAATACTTGGTGCTGTTACCTATGATGTTCCACTTCTCTATATTTCAAGGAATCATGAATCTCTGCCACTCACATTTCATTCAGGAAATGACTGTGCTCTGGAAACAGCATGAGCATCGGAGCAAGACCAGCTACCACCTCCCTAAGTGCTGGTTTTCCCAGCGAATGAAGGAGGTATCACTTCTCCAGAGCTGTCTGTTGATCTTAGACAGCGACATTTCAGCACAGTGCCAATCACATAATATACTACTCTTGAGTCTTCAAGGACATTTGGAGCAAGGTTTACCCTCTCCAAATTTGTTGGGACATGATACATTGAATCCTAGTCAGAAGAAGTCACGTACAGGTATCCATGGGTCAGCCCGCTCAATGAGTAATTCTCACTAGTTGCCAATCCAGGCAACAGATACATTGTTATGTAATTATTTCTTCTATTTTCATGAGATCCCTTTTCTTCTTTTTCTCTATAGTTTTCATATATTGGAGACAACATATAGCCCTTGACTTTCTGAGTGCGGTTCTTTTATTTTTATTTTTTCATAAATTTGTTGGCCATTCAGGTTTCTTCTTTTGGTAAATGTCTGTCCATATAATTTGTGCAATTTTTGGTTGGAGTTTTGTGTTTTCCTTTTTGAGTTTCTTTGTTTGTTTGTTTGTTTTTTACATACTCTGGATATTAATGGCTTATCACATGAATAGTTGGAGATTTCTTCATGTTGACTCATCACACTGTTGATAGTTTCCCTTTCTGTGCAGAGGGTCCCTTGTCCCATATGATCCTAATTGTCTATTTTTGTTTCTGTTTCCTGTGCTTTTAGAGTCATATTTTAAAAAATCATTCCCTATACTCTTTGCAGAAGAATGGATGGCACTGGAGGATTTTACGTGCAGTGAGGTGCGTCAGACACAGAGAGGCAGTACCACTAGGTCTGTGTCACAGTGGGTGCTAGAAATGCACATGTGAATGTAGAAGAGTGACGGTTAGAGGCTCCAGCAGTCACTCTTCTGAATGAGTCATCGCCTGGAGGAACCCTCCTAATAAGTTCTGACTTCCTAGGGCACGATGGGGTGACAATAATTTACAACACGCCATTACATATTTTATGAATCACCACAAGAGAGAAGCTCAAGGACTCCAAACACAAAGGATGACAGAGATGAAATGTTGATTACCTGACTCCATCACTGTACACTGTATACAGAACTATCACTCCAAGCCCCCACATATATACAATTAAAATAACAATGATTAATTTTAAAAATTTGAAAGATAAAAATACATTAAAATTCAAATGTAGACCTCAAAAAATTAAAGTAGATATTCAATACAAATAAAATGTTCCACGTGTTTGGTGTGCTGATCAAACAGCAGCTCAATGTTAGCAGTATAACCTTGAAGCACATTATAAATATAGATAACTTCAATTATTGCAGACTATTTGAAATATATTTACAGGATAGAGGCAAAGGAACATTCCACATCATGGAAGTCTGCATTTGACTAAAATCAGACTCAAACAGTTTTCAGAGAAATCTTCTTATGCATATAAAGAAAAAGAATCAACACATAGGTATGGGCTCTGAATACTGATAACTATCTAAATAAATATAAAGAGCTTACTGAAAGAAAGTAGGCAAAAGCAACTTCAAGAGGGTCTTTACAAGCAGGGAGTGGTTAGTACATACCTTTAATCCCAGCTACTCAGGAGGCTGAGGCAGGAGGATCTCTAGCTCCTGGCCAGCCCCAGTGATTTAGGGACACCTTATCTCAGAATTTAAAAAGTAAAAACCAAAAAGGACTGGAGATGTAACTCAGCAGTAGAGCACTCCTGGGTTTGATCCCCAGAATCTCAGGGGAAGGGGAACAGGGTATGTACAGTATGTTTTAAAAATAAAAGGAATAGTGATTTTAGAAAAAGAGAAGAGCTATTGGAAGTTAACATTTGAATAAACAGTAAAAAGACAAAGGTAGGGTTGTGGTTTTTTTTTTTTTTTTTTTTTTCTCTCTTCTCTGACACTGTCCCAACAGACAGTGAGGCTGAAGGACAGGCTATTTGGCTTAATGAGTCATAGGAGATTTTACAGACCACACTGTGGGGGCCGGAGAAGAGCTTTGGTTTGTAATGAGTCAGAGAGGCAATTTCTCACCACGATCTCACAGACCTGGATTTGTCAGTGTCTTTTCCCTTTCGCTTTGTCTTCATCACATCAGCTGGTGCAGCTAAGTAACAGAGCCAGGAAGGCATACGGAGGTTCTGAATATCACCTGAAGCAGTTTTCTCCCCACAGATGGGGGATGCCAGGTTTATTAAATACCATGCAGTAGACAGAGACTGCAAAGCAGGGTGCTTGGGAGGCATTTAGGGAGTAGCTGGCCATTCACAGATCCCAGCAGGTGCTCAGGGCAAGGAGTTTGTTTATGCTTCTCAAATTGCAGACGACTTAACACTGTGAGAGTGGACAGTCCTTACTGGAAAGGCGTGGAAAGTAGATAGACTATTCAGCACCACGCCATACATTCCTCCCAGTCTTTAAAACTGTACAAAATCTAACTTCAGCCTTTGCTGAGGTCACCAGTAAGATGACATAGCTTCTTGAGGCTGTTTTTGACTTCACTATGCCTTCAGACAGAAATCAGTAGCTTATCCAGTAACAATAACATAATCGTCATTATAACAATTATGAATCAATTAGTAATTCATACTCAGTAACTTATTTGGTAACAAGAACATAATTGGTAACTAACTCACATTTTTGATGTAACATCCCGAAAACTCCATTAGGAAAAAGAAGAGGTCTAACTTTTCTTTTCATTTACACCAGGAAGCATAGTGACCTGAGTGTGATTAATGGTCTACATAAAGTTACAGGGTGAATCAGTGTGGCAACAAATCTCACAGTAAAGAAAAGAAGGGATGGAGCAAAAACATCACATAAGTGTATGAAATCCTAATAAGAGCCTGGAAAGTCCTGAAAATGAGTGTTTTCACATGAAGTAGAGATTTGACAAAGTTTTATGTCTAAGGCGAATGGTGGGATTTCACTTTCTGGGGCACACCGCATAATATATGGCTTCTCTTTTTAGGGCTGGATAACTGGTGTGAAGATTCTTTTTTAAAATGTACTTTCCTTGAGTTTTATTGATTTCATGACAAGGAATTTAAGCTTAAAGGAGGAGGAGAAAGAAGGGCCTGATATAGCTGTAAATTGGTAGAATGCTGGAAATCTTGTCTGTCAAGGGATAAAGGAAATCAATAGGAAGGAGTGTTGGCAATTTCTGGGGGGAAATTATTATAAAGTGTATCAGAAATCATGTCATGACGTGATGACACAATCTATGGGTCTGAGATCACATGAACCTACGAGTCAAATCCAAGTAGAAAGCACAATGGCAGGTGCCAATAAGTGCTGACACTTAGAACATGGGAAGAGAGAAATAAATGCACACAGTTCAAAGAAAGTGAACCTTGGTGATCATGTCTCGTCCTGAGCAGGAGTGGCATCTGAGCTAACTCTATGCACAGACCTGAGCACACAGGCACGGTAGGGCCTTACATGAAGAAGTAAGAGGCCAAGGAAGAAATGAGGAGTCAACAAGAAATATGGTCACACAGAGAGAGAGAACAAAGGAAGGAGAAACAGAGGAAAGAAAGTGGGGAGTGCAGGGGGAACTCTAAGGCTTTTCCAGATGAAAAACAATGGCTGATATGAACAGACCTGCCTCTGAAAACAGGCTGGGATGGGTAGGCTGTATTTTAAACCGCATGTCGGAATCTGTTACTCTGCTAAAGTAAGAATTATAATTAACCCCAGGAAGAAAGTATTTGGAATGGATGTTAGAAAAATAGAGTGGAGCTTTGGGAACAGATCAGTGGGAGGTTTAAGGGCTTCCACTTTTTCCTCATCTTACTGCACTGTACCACTTGAGCTACTCAGGAGCAACCCTTTAAATCTCATGTGATAATATGCCACTTCTACTAGAAGTTTCAGGAAGAAACTGCCTGCCTCTTCTTGCTGAGTGCTGAAGAAGAAATACATGCACTTAGGAGGAGGTAGTTTTAGATGCTTCTGAGATCGCTTACAGACCTGTGAATTTGAGTCACCTTAAAAAGTCAAAGGTATTTCATGTGAGCTTCTCAAATCTCACTCATTCCTGTCCCTCCTGTTCTCTGTTTGTGCTCTTCATGGTTGTTTCCTCCTGCTGCTAATGCTCAGCTCAGCCCTATCAGCTCCATCTCCTTCACCCTAAATCACACTTCCTTCTTTCTTCCTTCTTTCTTTTTTTTTTTTTTTTTTTTTTGGTGGTGCTGGATTGAACCCAGGGCCTTGGCATGCTAGGGAAGCACTCTATCACCTAAGCTGCATTTTTTTTTAATGACTTCAGCCCAGTATCCTTTCTCTGCTTTGCCTGCTAACTGCTTCCTCCCAAACCTGCACTGCCCCCTCATCCCAAGCCTTTGCAATTTGGATTCTGGCTTGGAGTTCAGTGAAATTTATTTTTCTAAGTCACAGATCACCTACTCACTTTAGTTTTCATAATTTCTTACTGATTAAGATATAGCAAGGAAGAAGGTGCAGTATAGTATTAGAAAGAGATTTTTATATTTTTAATTAGAGAAATGCAGAAATGGAATTGGTGGTATCACTGGAGGCAGGGACTTTCCAGCCCTTGTCTTTCTGGGGATGCACCCATCTGCTTTTTCTAGTAAGTGCTCTCGTCACTGTGCATTCTGGAGGGTGTGCTGGATTGGACATCCTGAAGGCGAGCACAGCAAGAACTCTTTCTTGCATGCGTACACAAAATACAACTTACCAGATGAGCCTGAAGAACTCAGGGAAGTCTGGGAGTCCTGGGCAGGATTTGAGGTGTTGAAGTATAGCTCTGTTCTAGTGAGGGCAGGATCTCCAGCCTCTCCCCGCTCCCCAAATTGATGCTTCTCCTTTGACCTTGGCAGCATTGTTTGAAGATTCAATGATTTCTCCAACATTAAGATAGATGGAAAGATAGATAGCTCAGATGATGCCACAGCCTGCTCTCTTTCCTCTCAGGGTATTCTGACCCCTGGAACATCATAGAGGAAGAGAAGTACATGCAAAATGTGATAGCAAACAGAAAATGTGCTCATACTTTGCTACATGGTGATCAGAAAATGTTGACAAGCTTCCACTTGGAAAACAAAAAAAGGCAATTTACAATCATTTTTCAGTTAAAGTTTAGGCTGAGTAAAGGCAAAGTTTCACAAAAATGGTCTCTGAATGACTTCCAATAACTTTGGATCTCATTCTAAGCCTCATTAAACAGGTTAAAGATTGAAACCGTCTCAGTCGATCCTAGGGATTTGGGGAATCACTGCGCCATGCATCTAGCCTTTTGGAGAAGGCTCACCACAAGCAACATTAATTCCTGCTGCAGGGCCTGGGCCTGTTCTCATCTCTGTTCTTGGCTTGAACGATATTCAGTTCCTGTCTCTGTGGCAGGAGGTTGTCACACCGTTGACAGGGTGAATTCTTTGCCACAGCTCAGGGACCCTCACAAGGGGTGGCATGGTGTCCATGCACATGGGTCCCACTGCCTGCTTCCTGGAGTCTCGGCTGGGACCTCCTGGAGGCACCATCCAGGAAGCTCTGCGGTGTCCTGCCGGGTCTCTGGCTGTCACCCTCAGCCTCTTCATTTCCCTGCATCTGCTGCCTGTGGTGGCAACCCAGTGTGTTTAGCAGAACACGGGATAGACCTAATATTACTTCCCTCAAGAAAGACGCTTAACTGCCATTTCTTGAGTATCCACTTCTTCCAGATACTTCCTATATGTCTTGCCAATTACCCTGAAATCTTAGAAGAAAATTAGTATGATTCCAAGTTATCTGGGAAAGCTGAACTTGGGTGAAGTAACTTGGGGAAGGTCTGACTTTGTCTTTCTGTACAGTGTGTGGTTTCCTCAACCCCCTGGCCTCGCCGGCAGGTAACTGTGGGAAAGGAGGCTGTGCTTGTGAATGGTGGTTCTCATGCCTGCTCCAGTGGTGAGGGACACACTCAGCCCCCTGTGGCATTTACTGACTCTGTGTTGTTTATCCTCAAGTCTCTGCCTTCTCCACAATTGTCATTGGACTTGACCTCCTGGTAGCAGTAGTAACAATTTTTATTTTTCAGTATAAAGGGAATGGAAGGGTAGCATGACAATCAGAAATGATAAAAGAATGCACCAACACTTACATATTTGGTGGTGATGCTGTGATAGGTACCAACTCATAGGGTGAAAATTGTGTGATCAAAGCAGACATAGAGAAGCAGCATTTACAAGCTGTCCAAGATGAAGACTGAAGAATCGCAGGTGTAGAAGCAGAGCAGTGCTGAGCTAGGGCAGGAAAGACTGAGAGGTTTGGTGGTACTGATGGTGGAGGGCTTGACATACTTCCCTCCTGCTGTATTTTTCATTGTCTTTTTAGCATACTAATATTTGTAAATGAATTATGTGCCTTTGAATTGATGCTTGGAGCACTCTGTTGCATAATAGGTATCCTATAAACATGTATTTAATTGAACCTTTATTTGATGACTAATGTGGAGGTACTCAGCATTTAAGCATTTGTATGGAGATAATTCTTATATGAGGGGCATTAAATTATTGCAGAAAAAAAAACTAGTGCTTTAATATTAGTAAACATATAAGTGTGCTCTGGAAGGTTTTTTTCTAAAAGCCCATTACTGTTTCCTTTAAGGGAGTAGTAAATTATGAATGCATTTAGCCTCGTTCTTCCAAGTAAAAATATGATAAAAAGGAGTTAGGCTTTTGGTTTCATGATGAAAATAAGGATTCATCTTTTGGCTAGAGTCAATGTGGCTAATAAATTCTAAATGTCACCTGACTATAACAAAGGTTTCACAAGGTACTTTCTCATGGAACTCTGGCTGTGTAAGAAATGGAAGAGTCACCCTAAGAAAAGTACTTTGGAACATAAGTGAAGATATGGAGTGGTAGAGATGGAAAGTTTTGAGCTGAGGATTCAGAAAATATTCTGTTGGGGGGGGGGAGAAAGTCCACTCTTTCAAATCTGGAAAAAATTATGAAGTGAGTATCTGTACTTAAAACTGCATTCAAATTATGAAATCATGTGTCCATTGTGAATCATATTTCCAATGATCCCTGGGTATTGTTCAGCTTTTCATTGATAGCAATGCCCAACATATCTCAGAACAATTTAAAGGAAATAACATTTACTTTGATTTGAGGTTTCAGGAGTCTCCATCTGTGGTTGGCCAGTTACACTGCAGAAGCCTCATGGTGGAAGGGCCTGGTGCAGGAAAGCTGCTTGGCCAATGCTATCTGGGAATCACGGGGGTGGGGGAAGGGAAAAAGCATAGTCTTCCAGGGCAATTCTCCAATTGGGTCCCACCTCCCAGGAGTCTATTCAACTATCAATGGATTAATTAACCAAATGGATTAAACCATGGATGAGGTCAGAGGCTTTATGATCCAATCATCGCCTAAAAGCCCCACCCCTAAAGTTTGTTACACTGGGAACCATGCTGTCAACACCTGACCTTTTGGGGGGACATTCCAAATCTAAATCGTAACACATCCCCAATCTGAGGTTGCTCCTATCAGAGACTCACCAGAACAAATGTTCACCCCTCTCCCACAGACCAAGTAGCAAGCAATAAACTCTTCACAGAGAAGTATTTAGGTGTAGGGCATTCCTCAAAAATAACTTTTAAAACTTGAGGCTGACATATTAAATAACAAGCATTACTTCCAAGTGTTATTTACCTCTGTTTTCATGAGTTGACATAGTGTTAAATACAATTCTTGGGACCCATATTCAAGAGGGCAATTGAAGTAACTTGGGGTTTCAGATCACCTTGAGCCTTGAGAAGCACTTGGTGGTGGGAAACAACAAAAAGGCATAAATTATCAAGAAAGTAATTTCCTTTTTAGGAAAAGCTATTTTGAGTGTTCTCCAAGGAATAAAGACAAAATTATGTGCCACGCTGAAGAAAATCTGGAGATATATTGAATGGAAAGTATATGCAAGGAAACTATAATTGGACATTCATAGAAAAATTAGTGACAAGAGAAAGCAGGGTATTATAGCATCCCTCTAGTGGAAAAAATCTTTGAAGCTATGTGAAGACTAAGGTATTAGGACTAAGAAATGGAAATGAAGACAGACCTGAGTGTCCTGGAAAGAGAGATGGGTGTTACAGCAGTCCTGGGGTCGGAACTGACCACAAAAATAAAGCACCCAAAGAGCTACAGATTGGAAGCACATCAATTGCATTTTTAGTGTTTGGAAATTTGGAGTCGTATTTTAGAAGTATTTGGGATGGAATGTTGCTCTGATGCATTAAAGACATCATCTCATTTTCAGGCATCCCATTATCTTGCAATCCCAGTCTTTGTCCCAGTTCACTCCAACGATCTCTTAGCCCCACCAGTCGCATATTTCACATCCATCATGTGGCCCCACTAGCTCTACCCTGTTTTCATCCTTAGTTCTTATGACATCCCTGTCTCCTCTCTGCCTTCTGCCCAGGCAGGTTAACCTCCGCAGGGTGCCCAGGTGCTCCGCCTTCCTTCACTCCCCTGTGAATGACAGGCACTTCCTGCCTGAGGCCCACCTCTGGCCCTGCACAAGGAGTCCCCTTCTCTTTCTCTTAGGACCATCACTCCTAACAAAGTCACCCTGAGACCTTCATAACTGCTTTACTTCTGCCTTTCAATGCTGCAGAATTCCAGTTAACAGGGAATCTGGAAACTGACAGTTGCATCCTTTGTCTTTAAGGCATATTTCCTTGGAGCATCTCCCCCCCCCCATCTGCTGTATTGTTCTTCACTTTCTTTCTTCACAGTCACCCCTAATATCACACCTTACCAGCCTTTTTTGGAGGAACTGCTCTGTCAGGTGCCCAGTGACTCTCTAGGCTAGCTAATGCCCCGTTCTCAACATCCTTTAGTGGACACCCCCTCCCCAACAGCTTCGAACCTTGCCCACCAGTCCTCCCTGCAGGACACAAGGCCCTCATTCTGCCCTGATTTTTCCCTGACTTCGTGAGATGCTTCTTTCTAGGGACCATTGCCAGTGGTTCCTCAAAAGAGGACAGGGTGCAGTAATAGAGGCTACTAACTCTGTACTCAGCCCAAGTGCAAATGCTCAGTACTTAGCACCTAGCTGTGAGAACTTGGGTACTTAATTGGCTCTTCAGTATTTAAGAAAGAAAGAAAGTATTGAAGGAATCTTCCATATTTGGGGATGATAAACTGTATCTATTGCATAAGGTTGTTCTGATGATTAAATGAACGTGCATTTACTTATACATATGTTCCAAATTATGGAGTCCTATATTCATTTAGGAATATACAAGAATTTATGTATCAATTTTATATATGAAATTTTGTATGCCTGGAACTCAGTTTGGAACTCTTTGTTGTTATTATATATGTTTGCAATTGTTACTATATCTAAAATTTTTTAATGTTGAAATGTCCCAGGGTTTGGATTTGGGAACTCCTCTCATCTGTATGCATCTCCCTGATTATCTCATTTCTTTTCAGGACATTAAATATTTCCCTAATACCCCCAGGCCTTATTTAAAGGTCTGATAAGCATCTCAGAGTTAATCACTGAGTTTTTCATACCTGGTGCTTTCAGGCTTCCCAGACTAAATGAAATTAAATGGCTAATTAACCCTTCCAGTTGTTCAGGCCAAAATACCTGCTTTCTCTCACGTGTTATCATTCCAAAAGCAAGCCAGAATCTTGTTCTGTTAAGCATGTACTTTCAATCCATATCAAGGAAATGTCATTTTCATCATTATGAAATATCCCTCTTTATCTCAGGCAACACACTTGATCTTGAAGTCTGCCTTATGTGATGTGAATACAGACCTACAACCACTATCTATTGCTTATGCTTTACTGTTTGTACTGGATGTTTTCCCCTCAGCAATTTGCTTTCAATCTATCTGTCTCCTGTTAGTTACTATGTTTCTCTGGGAGTCAGCATGTATTAGGCTCTTGGTTTCTATTAATCCTATAGTCACCATTCTGGCCCATTTCGGCCTCATTCCCAGCTTGCATAAGAGCTGCCATTAGTGTAATTAATTTATACATATTTAGGAATATCTACTTGAATGTAAATTATGAAATGTGAAGTCTGATAGTCTACTACCATCCAACTAACAATAAGGAAATTGTGAAGACAAGAATCTTGGTAGATACCAATTCATCTCTTTAACGATACATGTCTTTAAAATATTTCAATCAACATTTAAAATGAATTCAAGAATTTTGTTTTCAAATTTAAAGAAATGAAATTGAAATACATTAAGCAATGTATGTATCTTGTGTGTCATCTGCTCAGGCTTGACATATGTATATTTTCAGGAAATTGTGAATACAATAAAGTAGTTTTTTTAAGCTGATTCTTACCAACTTAACACCGCCCCCCTCCCCGCCCCTTCCTCACATACCCCCTTTGCTTCTGGCATACTTTTCTTTTCTTTTCTTTTTTTATTGGTTGTTCAAAACCTTACAAAGCTCTTGACATATCATATTTCATACATTAGCTTCAAGTGAGTTATGAACTCCCATTTTTACCCCAAATACAGATTGCAGAATCACACTGGTTACACATCCATATTTTTACATAATGCCCTATTAGTAACTGTTGTATTCTGCTACCTTTCCTATCCCCTACTATCCCCCCTCCCCTCCCCTCCCATCTTCTCTCTCTACCCCATCTACTGTAATTCATTACTCTCCTTGTTTATTTTCCCATTCCCCTCACAACCTCTTATATGTAATTTTGTATAACAATGAGGGTCTCCCTCCATTTCCATGCAATTCCCCTTTTCTCTCCCTTTCCCTACCATCTCTTGTCTCTGTTTAATGTTAATCTTTTCTTCCTGCTCTTCCTCCCTGCTCTGTTCTTAGTTGCTCTCATAGGTTTAATGCAATGGCATAGTTTTCTTTCACTGTTAAGGACTCCTTTAGAATTTCTTGTGAATGGGTGAGCTGGCAATGAACTCTCTCCGATTTTCTTTCTCTGAAGATAACTTTATGAAGATACCTTAATTCTGGCATTTTTATTGGACGTAGACATCTGGGTGGAAAGTGATTATTTTCTTCCCTTAAAGATTTTCCACCTGAGGGGCTGGGGTTATGGCTCAGCAGTGGAATGCTTGCCTCGTACGTGTAAGGCCCTGGGTTCAATCCTCAGCACCACATAAAAAATAAATAAATGAATGAATAGAATAAAGTTATTGTGTACAACTACAGAAAAAAATATTTTTAAAAAAGATTTTTTCACCTGATTTGTGGGATTTTTATTTTATTTTATTTTAAAGTTTCACCATAATGTGTAGGTTTTTTTTTTTTTTAAATCATCATTATTTTTTGAGATTCACTGCGACCAAAACTGTGGGGGAAGATAAATAACAAACAGAAACAAAAATATTTTTGCTTGCAACTGGTTTTCCGAATTTTGTCTCTGATTTTTGTGTTAACACATCTCACTTCCTCTTAGTTGAGTGGCATTTGCCTTAAGGCCACTGGGAAATAATAGGATGTGAGAAAGGACCTTTAATTAGATGGCTAGGATTGGGAGGGCTGGAGGAAGTTCTGCCTCCTGCTCCGTGTTAGCTTTTCCAATACTACTCTTGTTTCAAATCTGTGGACTCTCAGTGAATTTAAATGGCCACCTGAGTAAAAGGGCATTTTTTAGGAAATCTCTATTCCATATCACTTTTCTCTGTAACTAGAAGGCCTGGCCTCAGCTACTCTCATGGTATTTAAGCAGCCAATGCTCACCCATAATGCTCACCCATAATTTCACCTCTCGACTTGTTAGTTACAGCTTGTTCCATGAAGTTTCTGCTCCAAAATTCTCTATTTTAACTCTATTTCAATTAATTTGAACTCTTCTCTCACCCACATATTCAATCATATACACGAATACATTCTAATTTATAATTACTTCTCACATATAATAATAATTTCCTATCTCTCTATAACCATTCAGACAAGCTATTTAGAAGAAGGCCAACTGGAGGCAGAAATCATTTAGAAATAAATTATTTTTGATAGACAAACTATATTTAAATAACAATCAAGAACTGACTACATACCATAAACATATCATCAGTTTAAAATAAATCATAACTACCAATTTCCCAAGGCTGATATCCAAGGATATGAAATAGGAAAATAATGCATTAATTTGCATAAATATATTCCTAAATGGATGGATTCTGTAATTTTTAATTTAGATCCTAAATGTCCACTAATGTCTTCCTCTGTGGGCTATGGAAGAAAGAGATGCAGGAGGGCAGCAAGGTCATGCTCTTTGGTATTTTTATTTTAGATAGGAACATTTATTTATTAATTTGGCAGATGTTTACCTGTGTGCATTCTGTACTCTGCACTCACTCTGCCACATCCTGGGGACATGGGAGCAGACAATATGATTACAAAATCAGAACTGCCATAAGTCATTGAGATGTAAGGGAGAGGAATGCAAAAAAGCAAAATAGACAAAAATGAGGAGAGAAAATTACAAGGCAGAGAAGATATATAAAGAACACACATGTGCACACATACTCATGTGCACACACACATGCACACACATGCACACACATACACACATGCACATACACATGCACATACACGCATGTATACACACATGCACACACATGCACATACACATACACACGTGCACACACATGTACACACAGAGGGCAGCCGAGAGAAGGAGACTGACTCATGTTTATAACAAGTCCACTCTTGCAGTTATGAACCCATGATGGTGACAGCAAACTCAGACTCTTCACCTACAGTCCTCCTAAAATCCCACCCCTCAGCACTACTGTTAAGAGAATGAAATTTTCAACTTGTAGACCGTGGGTGACATGCTCACACCAGACATGTGAGAAATCATGAATAACTGAACTGGATCACAGTTGAGATGGAAGATGGGTGGGGATAGTTTCCGGGCAGGTATGGAGGTGGCTCAGATGTCCCATCTGTGATCAGTGAACTTGATCTTTTCCTCCTAAGTCTGAGATGTTACAAAGTTTCACATTGGGCGTTCAGCAGTGATTCTGGCTAAGGGCCAGAGCACTTCAAATTCGATAATTCGTAAGAATGACAGGCAACCTACGAGGATTAAATTTAGAGTTTGGAAGGTTACCATAGCAACTCTTAAGATAAATAAAAGGCAGGAATATGGCAGAGGCTTATTTTTTTGTGGGTTCAATATGGTGTTTAAAAAGTCAGGTCAGAGGAGTGGCTCAGAACACTGCTCTCTGCTCCAATGCACTCTCCTCACCTTCAATTGGAGGCTACAAACGACTTCTGGCAATATTTGTTCTGACAGTTTTCTAAGCCTTCAGCTGATTTTTAAACTGAAGAAGTTCAACTCTCTCTGGACTTTTCAAACGCCAATCTTGTCTATGCTTACAGATCTACCATATATTCCCAAGCTGGCTTTGGTGAGGAATGCTTCTTTTTAGCTAGCAACATCGTGCTAAACATTAATAAACCTTAACAGGGAATTCTAAGCACATCGTGAAATAACCCAGATGTGACTGGGTAGAACTAACTTTCATTCTGAAACCAGCTTTTTCTGACTTTAAAATTTGATTTTGGACTTATGATTCTTGAAGTAGAACTATTAAGAAAACCCTTGCATGAATACGTTAACAACAAAGCAAGGGGCCGACATAATTGAGGAAATTCTAACCAGTTGGGATCTCGGGTACAAATGGACACATCAGAGTGAGGCTGCACCCACAGGTGTGTTGTGTGGGCAGGCGTGTTGATCTGAGTGACTCATGGAGGCTTCTATTTGGCCAAGGGGAAACCTGTGGTCAAAGTGGCTTTCACCTACTGTGGCCTGGATGAACTCATTTGAGTCAGCCACAGAGCTTCTTGACCTGGGCTGGCAATCACAGTTTATGGTGTTTATTTTACTTTTGCATATTTTCCATAATTTCCCTTTATGGCTACTCATGGGTCCTCACTTTAGGCAGCCAGTCTCCAGAGACATGGTACCCCATTGGGCTGAGCAGAAGCTGGGGCAGTGCCCATCAGGAGTCGATGCTGGCAGGACCCAATGAGCAGGCATGGCCAATGTCAGAATACCACGAAGTAGGCAGAAACCCTCTGGGGCACAAAGGTGTGGGTCTTGACCTACGCTGGGTACCACGTGTGGTCCTCACTTCCAACGTGGATGTACATAACTGCCCCACAGTGAAGCATCTGAGGATTTAACCACAGCATCTCTTTGGCCTGATTTTTATAATTTCAATTACATTCACCAAAATAGAGGTAATAGATCTAATTAATATATAAATAAAAAGAAGCAGTTCCCTTATGACACATCATCTGGGTATTAGAGAAGCAATGTAAATAAGTCACATGGGGTAAGAAGTAGATTGAGAAGCATGCTTAGTGCTAATGCAGGAATAGAACAAAGCAAGCCATGAAGTAACAAAAGACGTGCTTCAGAGAGAGGGGCGTCCTCCCGTGAGGAGTGGAGACTCTAAGGCGCAGACATAAGAGATCCGAGGAGGAGAATGTGATGTGATGTTGAAGGCCAGAGGAGACAATGCAGATGGAAAGAGAGACTCTGTAGGTGAGAAATCTCATCTGCCTTTTTATGTCCCCCAAATTTCTAACAGCATTCACAGAAAACAAATGGGAGTAATTTCTCCAAAGAAACCAGAATTCAGAGCACTGTTTTAAAGGGACCTTACCATAGGCTCCTCTAACAAAGCAGATGGAGCACTTTCAAAGATTGTGACAAGTGGTTACCAAAATCATCTATGTAAGTTCAAGGAGAAAATTCAGAAATATCAGTGGAAAAGAGGCTTATTAGGTAATTGCAAATAGGTATGGCCCCCAAAGGCAGACATATAGGCCTGCAGACATATAGCCAGCTGCCAATGAGTTTATAGAACTCATACTCAGAACTGTGTACTAGTGGAGACATCTTGAAGGGAAATTGAATTGAGGCTCAGACAAATTTTGATGTGATGGGATTACCTAAGTCTGAGGCACAGTGGAAGATGGCATATCTGAATTCACCACCCACATTCATTTTCAAGATGCAGAACCATTTCACTGTGAGGACAAAAATATGAAGAATATGAGAAAAAAACCAAATGTATGGGACATAACATAAAAAAAAAATCAAAAGACTTCTGATACAATTAAAGCAAGCAATTCCAGAATGTATCACAGTATGTATAAAAGTACCACATTGTAGCCACGAATGGATTTAATTTGTTATGGTTTGGATGTGGGGTGTCCTCTAATAGTTCTGTGTTGATGCAGGAGTGTTCAGGGTGGAATGATTAGGTTAGGAGAGCTGAAGCCTCGTCAGTGGGCTAAGCCATGGGATGATTCAGAACTGGAAGGGATTCCGGGTGGTAACCCCAGGGAGGTGGGGCATGGCTGGAGGAGAGGGTCACTGGGGTTTCCCACTCTCTCTACCTCCCAGCTGCCAGGAGCTGAGAAGCTTCCCTCCTCCACATTCCCTCCTGTAAGTTGCTCTTGTCAGTGACAAGAAGCTGACTAACACACAATTATTATTCTTCAATTAAAAATAAGTTATATAAGGAAGTTGGGGGAGTAGCTAGAATGGTGGAAGGAGAGGGTCATCATTGTACCAAGTACATGTATGAAGATGTGAGTTTAGTGTCAATGTGCCTTGTATACAAACAGAGATATGATGAATGGTGGTATAAAGGTGTATTAATAATTGTATGCAAAAAAATAATAATAAGAGAGCTCATGTATAATGGCATAATTTGGTGTGAACATACTTTGTATACAGAGTTACAAAAAATTGTGCTGTGAATGGATAATTATGAATGCAATGCACTCAACTATTGTCATCTATGTAAGAAATACATTTTAAAAAGAAAGGAAAATAAATAAATAAAACTTAAAAGAACAAAAAAGAACAAATAAAAATAAAAAATTCTATAGACTAATATCACAGCAGAAAGCCAATAAATAAATAAATAAGTCATACAAAATCTACATGTAGTAGAAAAGGATAGAAACTAAGTTAAAAATGAGACTAAATTCTTGGGAATCCAACTTTGATCTCCTTAAAGAGAAAAAAAAAATAAAAGGAAATCAAGACTTCTTGAGAGGTGCTTTCACAACTTCTGGGGAGAAAACGTAAGTCACTCGCTGTTCAATGCTTGGAATAGAAGTGAATAAAAAGAATGTGTCTTCATGAACACGCAGAGGAACGGGTTCTTATTAGGTTCCTTTTCGTACAGGTTTCACAAACATCAAAGAGCAGCTCCTGATAGGAACCTGAAGGTGATTTTTTCCAAGTGAACCAGAAAAGGGACGAGGACAGCCAATATTAGGGGTCACGGTTCACCAACTTTAATTTATTCCCTAATAAGAAGGACTGGGATGAGACACTGTGGCCTGGGAATAAAAGAGATTGCTTAGAACAACAGTAGCTGTTACTTCAGATAGATGCTGACTTCAGTGTACTATTGGGTCCAAAATATTGAGGTCACGGGATAAACAACAATTTCCACTTTTGATTACTGAAGGAAAGTACCTCATATATTATCCATAGACTGTTGCATATTCATTGGATTTTCTGAACTTCCAAGAAGACACCCTACACGAAGACTAGGGGGTGTCAGATGCTGAGGTGGGGGAAAAGGTACCTGGGGTCATTAAGGGAGTGGTTCGGACACCTTCCCAGGGTTCTCAGACCAGAAGGACCTGCCTTTTCTGTGGACGTCATCTGAATGCCAGTGTAGGAGTTATGATATTAATGCATAAAGCAAACCTTTCATAAAGGTTCAACAATTGCATAGAACCAAAAACAATGTTTCACAGAGTTATTGCTTCCCAGCAGATGTAACATTTATAGGGCAAGGGCTCAGTAACAGGCATGAACTGATGGTCATCCTGGCAGAATGAGTATCTGCAGAGTTTCTCTTCATTCAGTTTGTTCTATGGACTTAAGCAAAAATAAATATTGGTTCTAGAAATATCAATGTGTCTGGGTTAATGGCTATAAGAGATAATGATTGTCTTGGTCTCTAAATTTTATGTAGATGGAGATAGAAAATTAGTAACAAAAGCCTTTTAAATAAATAAACATGGGACTCTTGAGAGGTGTGTTTCATCTCTGCTTTCTGAGCCCTGAAGGAATCACAGAATTTGGAGTAGAGACACTAGAGCTGTCTCCAGCTTCTCCAGCTTCTCCACCTGTGCAGATGGTCAGACCTCTGCGGGTCGCCGAGAACACCTCCTCATGAGGTGAAGGGTAGGAAGAAGGGTAGGGTAATGGCATTTTACATTTAAATTTAACACAAAAAGTTTGCGGTTTAGAGTTTTAACTTCTATGGACAAGGCAACAGATTTTAAACGCTCCAAGCCCCTTTATGTTTGGATTTTAACTTGAACAGGTTTTACATATCTTACCTTTAATTTCTTCCTGGGAATTTTATAATTGTATAGGATTAAAACTGGGGCATGGTTGAGTTGAAATTTTTAATTGGAGTTGATGCATTGTGTTTGTGCATTTTATCCGAGTGTTGATTTCTGACTCTGCAGGAAGAGATTTGGGATTAAAAAACAAAACAGACAAACAAAAAAAACACACAAAGAAATAGAATGGAAGTGGAAAGCTGTCGGTGATAATTTCCGAAACAAGCTGAGAGGCTTGAGCCTCACCTGTTGAGGGAAGTCCAGGAAAGTAGCCAGGAGCCTGACTGGGCATCAGAAAAGTCTGTGCTCACCTCCGGGGACAATGAGAATTCTTGGAACAAAAGCTGTCTCTGTTAGATGTTAACCCCAGTTTCACAAGGGAGAAAATTTTTTTTTTCTTTCCATGAGTCCAGATTCTATTTTTTCTTTCCATGAGTCCAGATTCTATTATACAACCTGGAACCACCGTGCCTTCTCTTCTCTCCACCTGTAGGAAAATGGGCAAACTTGGTCAACTGGCAAATTTGGGAAGCTAACCAGGCGCACATGGGCCAACTCTGCCCACATTTTCTCTTTGGGGAATTAATGGCTCATAGTGAGGCCATATTTTGTTTTGCTGGCATGGGAGGTAAGATGTATCATCCTGAGGTTTAGTTGGCATCTGGTTTTAACTAAGATAACTCTAATTCATCTTCAGTAACAAATTGATGTTTTAACCTACATTGTTAGAAGTTACTCTCAAGCTGTTTAGAATCTGACAAAAGGATGTGGTCTTTATTGTGTGATCTTCTGTGGGAGACTGAGTGGTAACTACACTGATAAACATTTCTTTTGGTACCGGAGATTGAACTCAGGGGAACTCAACCAGTGAGCCACATCCCCAGCCCTATTGTGTATTTTATTTAGAGACAGGGTCCCTTCTGCCTTGCTTTTGTTGAGGCTGGCTTTGAACTCAAAATTCTCCTGTCTCAGCCTCCCAAACCACTGGGATTACAGGCATGTGCAAAGGAGCCCAGATCACTGATAACACATTTTAAAGAAGAAACGGAAGCACAGGGCTTAAATTTGGGGGTATAGATTACAAACGTTGTAGCAAGCTGAAATGTGACTTGAATCTGTCTGATCTATTCCAGAGACTTAACTCTTAACAGCAATGTTATGAGGCCCTGGTGAAAAGTTTATTTTTTGATAATGTAGCAAAATCATACAAACAACAATAATAATGAAATGCAGTCTCAAGGTGCTAAGAGGGGCATTGTGGGTATGTGATGGTCTGAGATTTCCTTTCCTTTCCCTCTCACATCCAATTTCAGCCTCTGAGCTCAAGTTTAACTGAGGCTGAGGGGTCTCTGTAACTATGTAAAGATTTGAGCTGGGATTATGCTTCTGTTCTTCCTTCAGCAGGTTGTGTAAGTGTTGGAAACTAGTATCGGAGATACTGCAGTGGAAAAGGAAAACATAGGTCTTTACGTGTCACAGAAAGACAAGAGTGATGGGCACATGGGGCTGGGAAATGATTCGGCAAACTGGGGCCACTCTGCCGAGCCTCACACGCTTTCTTTCTTTGTTTTTCTTTTTCCAGTACCAGGGATTGAACCCAGGGATGCTCAACTACTGCACCACATCCCTAGACCTTTTTTTTACTTTTTATTTTGAGACCGAGTCTAATTAAGTTGCTTAGAGCCTCGCTAAGTTGCTGAGGCTAGCTTTGAACTTGTGATCCTCCCGCCTCAGTCTCCTGAGCCTCTGGGATGACAGGTGTGCCCCACCATGCCTATGCAGCTATTTTAAAAAACAATTTTATCTGCAGCCCTTCTTAGCTTAAGGAAACAGGATCTTTCACATTCCTGAGCAAACAACCTGTTATCTGCAGGAGAAATGTAGGCTAAAATGCTGATTTAAAAAGAAAAAAGATACAAGTTATCCTGAAGGCAGACTTTTGTGACCCTTACAGGGTCCAGGTTCCAAAACTCAGAGACATAAGAACAGGCTCCAATTAGGACCCAAGTGACTATACTCATGGGCAGTGGGAACTTGGAAAATCTCATGTCATCCCACTGTCAGTCAAAGTCACAAGGTGGGATCTGGGCAGGACTCCACAAACTTCCCTGGGACCCCAGTAAAACTGGAGGACGGGAGAACGGTGTCATTCCTCTCTCCTGTGAGCGAATCCACTCTCTCTTGAAAGAGTCCCTTTCCCCTTTCATACCTCTTCTCATAAACTCATGCCTGCTACTCTGAGCATCACCTCTGGAATCTTTCTGGCAAGATCTCAAGAATGGATGGGAAAGAGCCACCATGGCTTCCTCAGCTCTATGCAGCACATCCTTGCCTTGTGACTCTGGGCAGCCTTGACCCACAGAAATACAGAAAAGAGAAAGGTCAAGGTCAATCCATGTGCCCATGCCTGACCTTGCTCATCCTCAAGACAATCAGAAAGAGCTTATGTGGGCTCAGCCCAAGAATATAGTCTGTGTGTAAGGAGGTCTTCAAGTACAAGATACTTGAGTCCATATACTCATGTAACTACTCACAAAAGTAAGTTCTAGGGGAAAAATAACACTCAATTAAGTAATTTGGTTGATGAATTAAGTATGGTCACTGTTTTCTGCTCTAGTAAGAGCTTGGTAGATGCAAATGCTATTTCCAGCACAGGACAAAATAGTGCACAAATATATCTGTATGTATGTATAATGCTCACATATCTCTAAACATAATCATGTGCACATTCATAAACATACATATATAAATATGTGTAGCCATATGACTGGAGAACAAAGAAACACAGAGATGTACTCTAGAACCTACTTTCTGGCAAAAACCAGAAAGATTTAATTCCACACACCTTTTCAAAACATTGAGGTTGCTCTTACTTTGGGCACTCTACAAGTGAATGAATCAGAGACATGGAAGTAAGGAGTCGACTCGGGAGGTCATCTCAGAAAGAAAGGTGTGGAAGGCAGGAACCTGAGACTAGGGAAGCAGATCTGAGGAACCCGTGAAAGGCATCATTTGCTGTGTCAGATCACCTCAGTTTGGATTTTCCAGAAAGAAGACCTAAAGACAAGTATTTGAGTACAAGAAGTTTATTTTGAGGTATTCTGAATGAACAGGTGCAGACAGATGAGAAAAACAAGATGGTAGAAAAAAGAGAGCAAGAGGTAAGTTACCAAGGGTCTCAGCACCAGAGGCAGCTAGGGCTAAATTCCACTGTGGATCTTTGAAGGGCAGTGTAGAACATGCATCAGAGACACCCCAATGTTAATCAGTAACATTAACTGGAGGGTCTGTCTTATGAGTATATCTTCCTATAAGTCTGTTCTGGAGCACAAGAACCAGTAGCCAGCCCTCAGGCACAGGCAAAGGCCGTTGTTAGTGGAGTCAGGATTCATGGAATCTTTAGTACTGAGAAGATCTCAGTGGACATCAGTGGGATTTGCTCTACCAGTGTAACCCTAATCCTTAGTAGATGGTGCACAGCCCTTTACAAGGTCCCTTTGTCTATGTCTTAGTCTGCAGGTTGCTATGACAAAATGCCATTGACTAAGTGGTTTACACAACAGAAATTCACTTTTCACAATTCTGGAGGCTGGGATGTCTAAAATCAAAGTACTAATAGGTTGCATTTCTGATGATCATCTACTTCTGGATTGAAGACAAACATTTTTCACTGTGTCCTTGCATGGCCTTCCTGGTGCATGCCCATGGAAAGAGAAATGGAGTGAGGGTGGTAGTGGGGGAGGGGAGAGAGAGAGAGAGAGAGAGAGAGAGAGAGAGAGAGAGAGAGAGAGAGAGAGAGAGAGAGACTCTTCTGCTTCTTCTTATTCTTATAAGAACATAACTCCAGTGAAACTATGCTCCTTGTTACCTCATGTTAACTCAATTACCTCCCAAAGGCCTATATCCCAATACTATAACATTGAGGGTTAAAACTTCAACAGATGGGTTCTGGGGCAGGAATAAAAACACTCAACCTATTACAGTAAATATCAACCTTTTGATGGGGTCATAGGTTGAGTTGTATCCTCTCAAAAGGTCTGCTTGTCAAACCCTCAGGACCTCATGGATCTTGTTTTGAAATAAGGTTATCTTCGATGCACTTCGTTAGGAGGATGTAGTGCTGCAGTGTGACCAATGTCCTTCTAAGAAAAGGAGAGAGATTAATGGCAAAATGCATTGTGCAATGGAGACGGAGTTACATCTATAACCAAGGAGTAACACGGGACACCAGCAGGCACTGGAGACTAGAAGCACAGATTCTTCCCTGCAGATTTTACCAGACACCTGGCCCTGCTGACAATCAATTTTGAATGGAATGCCTCTACATCTCTGCTGCTTTAAGCCACCCACATTGTGGTACATTTTTGTAACCGCTCCTGGAAACCAATTCAGATAGTGTCTGCTCCATCAAGTAGGTTCTAGTGAAGATAAATTGGAGGACACGTTTCAGATGACTGGTAAGAGACAGTAGAGTAAAAATGAGCCACCAGTGTTTGTAGCCACTGAGATGTTAGGATAATTTTCTTTTTTTTGACCACACATAACAGCCTTCCCTGAGTGAGAGAACTTGGTAACTTCAAGGAGTTTTCAATCCTATTATACCTATTCTTAAATTACATGTTAAATTTACTGTGGGAATGAGAGAGACAAAAGGTAGTGGCCAAACTGGAATCTATCAGAGACAAGGATGCTAACACAGGGACCAACCCAAGCCACCATCCTAAATCCTGTTGCCATACTTTTCCTCAGATAAAGTGTATCTCCAAATTGTCACTTGGCCACTTTAATTTTTTTCATTGATAGTATCTTCATGATATTTACTATACTAATAAGCAAGTCAGTAATTTGTCCAAGGAAAATACATTTCTGACATTTACACTGTGTCGAGCCACATGCTGAAACCCGTTGATGTGTCGCCTTATGCAGAGAGAGGATCCAGCTTCTTAAATGCCACTGTGTCTGCCTTGAGTAAACCATTCACAGAAACTTCAATTAAAGCCAGTAAATATTTCTTGAGCACCCTCTATGCTCCAGGGACAAAAAGATCATAGTTACAATCACTGTCTCCTGAAACCTGATGTCTGCTTGGGGACACCCACACTAACCACACAGGCATACTACACTGGCATATTGTTTGTGTTCTGAGACATTGTGGTAATTGTTGCAGGAGTGCTATTGTCAGATCACAGTCATGGGTCAAGTGAACATTTTCCCAGGGTGGCATTTATAACCCCGGTGCTTCTGTGGCAATCTGCCGTTTGAGGGTACACACCCTAAGTTGCTGTTCTCAGCTAGATGTATAGAATAGGCGCTGCATGTTGAGGGCTTGGTCTTCATAATTATCCTATGCTGGAATCACCTAAGGTAGCCGAATGAAAGATGAGTTAGTAGGAGTGTGTATGGACAGGAATGGAAAAGCAGGCGGGGGCAGGCTGTGGTAGGTAGGTGCCCACCAGGGCAATCACAGAGCCACCTGGACAGCTTCGACATGACTTCCCAGCCTCCGGCACTTACCAAGGTGAGATCTCAGGTAAGTTTCTAGGTCAGTGTCCTCTCTATAAAAATAAGGAGAAAAGTTTCACTCATTCCCTAAGGTTATCCTGAGGATTCTGTGAGGTAAGGTACCAAACATAGTATAGAATATAAAATAAGTATATAAGAAGCACTGCAGAAACTACTCCTATTAATGCTAGTTTCAAAAATTACTGGTAGCATTATCTTCATTTTGCAGAAGATGCCATTTATAAACACAAGTGACAAATTATACAATATTATTTTCATAGGTAAAATGTTTTTTGATAATGTCTAATTCTGAAGAATATTTGATTATTCCATTATATTTTTGATTACAGCTATAAAACACAATCTGATAGATATTTTTTGATAATTAACACTGTTATTTCACATAGAAATTGATTATTTCTAAAAAAAATATATTCACTACTATCTAAAAATCACAGCCAATTTACTAAATTTATTAAAATATTTTTGTATATGCACATATTTCTATTTTATAGCATATATCACTTGCACTTTAAATACATAAAGAAAAAAAATGAAATACTACTTTGTTTGATGTTTAAAATAAAATATCTTCACATGCAGAACAGTATTGTAAGATTGCTTTTTGCCAATTCTTCCAAAAATGTACCCCCCACCCCCGCCAAATACAAGAAAACTTACATAGTTTCCCAGCACCTTTTTTTTTTTTAATTTCATTACTCCTGATAAAAGATAAGTTGTAGGGCAACATGGCAAGGAGGCATCAAAAAGGAATATAATTTGATGAGCTAAAAAAAAGGAAAATAACAGTGTTTAACATACACGCAAAAATCACAGTTTGCCTGGTTATTTTCTAAGTGCTCTATACTTTTAAAAATGAATCCTGTCTACATTCAAATTATAATGGTCATAACAATACTGACATAGAGGTTTGCAAAGCCTGTCTCTGGTTTATAAAATATTGTCCGCCTGTGATCAGCTCCTTCACAAAACAGTTTACAATAAAACCAACAAATTGATAAAGAATTAAACATATTTCAATAATATAACAATCATTCTCAGAGGGAAAAAAAAAACAAAATCCCTCGAGTAAAATTTCCACTAGTTTTGATAATGCTGCAAGAATACTTCATATCTTTTATGTGATTTTTCCCTGTCTTCTTCTGTGTTTGATGTATATGGAGTAATGCTTTTCACTGATCTCTACATTTAGGAACTCTGTGCTGACCGCTTTCAGTGTTTACCATTTTGCAAAGATTACAAAGAAGACAATGATCAGTGTAATAGCTTTAATATGGTGACGCACACAGATACCAGAAAGATAGATGAAATTATTATTAAGGAATTATATATTTGTCCAAATTTTTCTTTCTTTTTACATTGTAGTTATTTTTCAATGCAACACCTAAGTAAGATAATCTTACTTATTTTCAGGGTCTTGAAAAATATAGTATACCATGAAGGACATTTTATAGGTAATGTTTTAGAATTATCGCATGATAATCTTGAAGACTTTATCTTAAACCAACCATAGTTTAAGCTTCTTGAGATCAATATAATTTAACTTTTAAAAAATGTTAGCCTTTAGTTCAACATACCTTCCTGAACAGAATCATGAACCCCATTCCCATAACCCCACTGAAATATAAAATGTAAATAAGAATAAATATTTCTGCTGGGTAGACAGGATAATGTCGGAAGCAGAGCTACAAATGAGAACAAGTAGCTTTGCATGAAATCAGATTGAACAGATGGGAGTAGCTTACCATCCCATATGCAGCTCACCTTTGGATAATAGAAAAATCAGAGCTGGTGGGAGACAGATTGAATAATCCCTTAAAGTCAGTACAGGAATTTTTTAAAGGTGACACCAGTGATTTTGTTCATCCCCAGAAAATGAATGGGTAGATACTCTGGGTCTTTTTTGAGAAAGCAGCCCTACTGGGACTGGGAGATTCCATTCTCATTTCCCATCTCATTAAACACTGCTGTGAACATTACAGGAAGTCTTCCAGGAAGCCCAGCTATGTGTCCCTGAGTCCTGTCAATCATGAAACTTGAGCTCCACCAAGTAGAATCGACATTTAGTATGGAGGAACCGAGAATTTTTTCTTAAGGGCTAAAAAATACATAGTTCATCATTACTGACCCATCTATACCTCAATAATTCAAGGAAGAGACAAGAATCATAAGAACTTTAAGATATCCAAATGTAAAACAGAGAGATATCTACTAGCCCAGAGGAAATTCAGTATGTTTTTAGAAAAAGGAATTTTGAAACAAGTACAATCAATACCTTTCAAGATAGTTGACAGAATATGACTTTATAGAAAATTAAATGTGCTATGAAAAAGAACCTACATTCTTGAAAATTAAAAGCATGCTTGATAGTTGCTGAATACCTTGTTCCAGAAATGGGCTGAATAGCATAATAGGTGCCTCTACACTGAATGATTGCATTGTAGGAATCTCTCAAAAACACAACAAAAAGAACAAATTTTATTATTTTTTTTTAGTGAAAGACAATTTGATGAATTTGGAGATATGCCAATATCTTTGATGCCATCATAAAAATAAAGCTGTTGAGGAAAGAGACAGAGAGATGAGAGTTCCAGAAGTTCCAACATCCATCACAGATTAAAAAAAAAAAAAAATCAAGGGAAAGATATGAGAAAAGAAATAAAGTCTCCGAGCAAAAGAATGATTGACATTTAAATATATATGTGCTAAAGGAAGAAAAGGGAAAAATAGTTTCAGAAAAAAATATATTATTCAGGAACAAAAATCAGCTAAATATCATTATTCTTGTTAGTAATATAGAATTCTTGAGAAAATGTAGGAAGATATTAACATTCTGAGAGAAAAGGTAGTATTTAACACTCTACACCTATCCAATTCAGCATTTACTGTAGGCAAAGCCAGAAAATTTCCCATCATGTGCTAATTCTAGAACAAAATCTACAGAGGATGGATTCCATCAGAATGCAAGGTTAAGTCCGAAGAGAGGAAGCTACTGGATATTTAAAAAAGAGAAAGAAAAGAAAAATAATGTCATTAATAAAAAAAATTGCTGAAAATCAACTTTAAATTTAAAATAAATAAAAAAGGAGAAGCTATGAACAAGAAACAAAATATTAACCACAAACATTTTACACAATTATGTCTTTACTTGAATTCGAGGAGAACTCGTAAAATCCAGACAGATAAGAATCACACAGATTTGTTTCTTTTGGACAGAAAATAAAAGTTATCAGGTATTAATAATGCTACCTTTCCACTAATCTTTAGATATTAGAAAAAATGAAATTATCTAATCTGAATTGCATGAAAAAATTCAAATTAAATATATCAAAAGTAAATGTAAACAAAGGCATCAAATATCGAAGCTATCAGACCAAAAGGAGAATTAAAAACCTAAATATCATAATCGGAAAACAAAAAAGATTGAAAATAAAATAATTTAACAATAGGTAAAATTGGGGAATGAAAATAAAATATAAATTAAATAAAATAGAACAACAAAATGATCATATTTTGGCATACAACCACAAAACTGGTCTTAGAATCAGTTTGATCAAGTTTGATCCAGAGGGAAATAAGAGAGAAAAGCATAATTGAAACCAGGCAATACAAATAAAGACCAACCTACGATAAAAATGGGACAGATAATTCTATGAGATCACCTTGAGCCAATTCATACTGATTCGAGGAAGTTAGAGAAGAAGCGGGTGATCAACTAGGAAAAGTAACAGTCAGCAAATAAATTAAAGGCAGAAAATATGCTGGAGTCAGAAGAATAAAATACAGAACAATTTAACATGATACGGAAAGTTCTACTCTCTGAAAGGGCAGCAAGCAGTTGATGGTTTTAATGAGGAGGAATTCTTACATTCCCCACGTTCAGGAGCATCCGAGCCTGTTTACACAGAGCAGAGCACAAAAAAGACAAAAGTCGGCCCAATTCGCTGCACAGTTACTGTTGCTTGCTATATTATATACCTATCAGGAAGGAATAAAAAGTACCCAAATAAACAGGTGATGATACTCCAGGTTACCAGGGATGAGTCCTGCCCCATCCCATGTGGATATGACACTAGAGAAGCACACCGAGGCCAGCATATCAAAGCAGAGTTTATTTTAAAAGGGGTAACACAGATTTCTCCCTGGAGGGAGAAAGGGGCCATACCCAGTATCCTGGTGTCCCCAGAAGCCAGGGTGTTCTGCCCTTTTATATGTCCTGGGCTTCCTTTGTTCTCCTGCCCTCTCCTTCCTGCTTAGGCCCAGGAAATGCTGGGTGGGAGGGCCAGAAGGTGGGAAACAGGTGGGCTGGAGGGGCTGGGAGGAGTGATCCAGGCAGGAAAGGGGCCCAGGGCAGATTAATTCGCAGTCCCCAGCCTGCTCAGGAGAGGCTCCAGTAACAACTCTTTAGGATGGGCAACACAGGCCAGGCTTTGGGGACATTAGTATTTCAATCTCCCATGTGCACAGTTTCCAACCTTTGGACTCAAATCTGTTTGGTCTGTTTTCTTCAATCTGGCACTATTTATCTGTCTAGCCCACTACCTAGTTTATTCTGGCTTCAGTTGTGTTATTGTGTGGTTTGATGAGAGACTTTTCTCCTTCTCTGCTAACTAGTAACCCATTAACGTGACCCACTGGAGGGTATTTAGTAAGTACAAATGGAAAACAGCGAGAGCCTCGCTAAAGCCTCAGCTGTTACTTTTCAGGCCCGAAGATTCAAGTGAGGGTAAGCAAAGGTGTTTTTCTTTTGTATTTGTCTTTTTGTGATCCTTAATGTTACCAGACACTAAGTTGTTTCTGCATTTTTTCAGCAGTGATCTTAAAAAATGCATTTTCCAGGACATTCTGCAGGTGCCTGACCCTGCGGGCTTCTCCTGCGGAAATGGGAATACTCTCGGTTCACTGAGTAGCCAGGTGACTGGACACTTTGGGGGCTCTTCATATCAAGTCCCTCCTGCATTTCACACTATTCACTACTGCCCTCACTGTTCTACCCTTTCCTAAATTTTTTCTCTGGTAAAGAAGGAACTTGCTCCTTGTTATTTGGAGAAAAAAAAAAGAAAAAAAAAAAACAGAACAGGGGGGCTAATATTCATTGAGCACTGACCGGGACGGGGAGGGCTGAGCTCCACTTAAGATAAACAGGTTCAGTGTTCCCTTCTTGCCACATAAAAATTGAGAAAACACATATCTATAGATCAATTATAAGTAAAATGCCCCAATTCATAGAGCTATTAAGAAAAAAAAAAAAGAAAGGAAGAAAGAAAGCAAGCTACTGGCCACCCCCCACCCCATTCTCCCCCATGCAGGACCAGGTTCTCTTGGAAAAAGAAAGCAGCCCCTCTCTTGATCTGATTCCCCTGAGAAACTGCTGGTGATGGGCCCTCCCTGAAACCGGGCAAGAGACACTAGGTGTCTGCAGTCTGGGATTGCTCACAGTGAGCACAGCTGCAAAGTCTAGACTCAGGAGGAACATTCCCTGCAATAAGCCACTCTAGCTAAGGGGCGCCGCCTGTGCACTGTCATCAAGATGCTGCTGTTTAGAACATGCTCTGGAGCAAGAGGCAACACCTCCTGTAAAGGTCTCATCTTTTAGTTGGGACTAAAGATGCTAATCATGGCGAACAAAGGACCAGGGCAGGCACCTTGATGTCCTGGACCCCTCCCTCCCTGTTTCACCCAGGTCTCTGGATTGTACCCTTGAATTTGTTAGAGAAGCTGGATACCAGGTAAGATCTCAGATATCTGTGAGTCTGTTGAACACTTCAATCTTCAGTGCCAACTGAGCTACTAACGGGTAGAATTCGACTCCACACTCTAAGGGTAGCCTAACAGCATACGTGTTTTGCTGGCTTTCAGGATCTCCTTTTTGTTTTCAATCTGATTCATCACTTGCCATGGTACCACCAAGCTACTAGAAAGAACCATTCTATTAAGATTTCAAAGAAAATCCAATATTCTTTGTTTCTCTATCTTCATGAAACTTGTGTAATATTTTATAATGTTCATGGAAACAGAAATCTTTGTTTTTGATGTAGATATTCTACTAGAAGTGGTGTTTAAATAGAATGAAAACAATTTGCCACCAACATTTAAAACATATTCACCTTTAACAAAATACACATGTTTTATGGCAGATTTGCAAATTTCTCATTCCAACATTACCAAAACAAATAATAATTAGCATTTGTGTAGTACTTTGTAATTTACAATCAATTTAAATGTAAGCTACCCCAGTGATAACAACAAATACTGAATGCAGTTTCTGCAAGTCATTGAATAAGATTTGTTTTGGTTTTTATCAATTCATTTAATGTGATTTTAAAGTCTCATTTATATTGAGATTATTTACACTAGAACTTAAATAATATTTTCAAATTCAAGGGATTTAATTATACATACCAAAATTTATAGATATTTTCTTATTTTGAATATCTACACACTTAAATGGTGTTTTGCCTAGTGTCCCTGAATAAACAGAAAGATGCCAACAAAGAAACCCATGATTTTACTCTTAATAATAATTGAATTATACAATAAAGCAGTTTTGAAAGTTACAGTGAGAAGACTGTAATAGAAATTTTCTGTGTGCTTCAGTTAAATTTATGAATTCTTCTGGAGGACTTTTCATATGCTTTCTTTCATTACTTCCAAAGAAATAACTGAAAATTGCAAATGATAAATTACTTTATTCCCATGGTAAAAAGGAAAAAAATAGAAAAAAAAAAGTCTTTTCACTGCTAACACTCCCAACCTTTAGCTTAATTGGTCTCTAAAAGCATGCAAATGTGTTGGAGAGGAGGATGAGTAAAATTGTAGAATGCCTTAAAGCACACTTATTTGTGTGTGGTTTTAATTGACTATAATAAAATATAAATGGCACTAAAATTATAGTAACAGGAAGCTATGTCACGTACACCTCTTGGAAACCTGGTGGATACTGCAGACACTGTCAAACCTGGGCTGGAACAGGCACTTCACCAAAGATACACAAATGGTCAATAAATATATATATTTTTAAAAAAGTTCAACAGCTCTAGCAAATAGAAAAATGCAAATTAAAGCTACACTGAGATTCCATCTCACTCCAGTCAGAATGACAGCTATCAAGAATACAAGTAGCAATAAATGCTAGCGAGGACATGGGGAAAAATGTTCACTCATACATTGCTGGTGGGACTGCAAATTGGTGCAACCACTCTGGAAAGCAGTATGGAGATTCCTCAGAAAACTGGGAATGGTACCACCATTTGACCCAGCTATCCCACTCCTTGGTTTATACCCAAAGGACTTAAAATCAACATACTACAGTGACATAGCCACATCAATGTTTATAGCAGCTCAATTTACAAAAGCTAAACTATGGAACCAAACTAGGTGCCCTTCAGTAGATTTAAATTGAGATTATTGACATAACTTTCCTGGGTCCATATGTGAATACACCATCAGTGAAATTAATACATCATGTAGAGATGGGAATGGGATCCTAATTAGAATAAGTATACTCCATGTATATGTAATATGTCCAAATACACTTTACTGTCATGTACACCTAAAAAGAGCAAATTAAAACAAAACAAAACAAAAACCCTGCTTGGCAGCAGGAAGAGCCCTGCCTTCCTGATGCATCTGGAAGCCAGTTAGTCCCAGCATGACTTCCCTGGCCACTGGGACCTCCCTGTTTTGAGCCAGGTGGATTCTTCCAAGTAGGTCATTGAATCCTGGGGAGAATTTTGATAATTTTATGGTGGACTGTTGACTTGTCATTTACTTTTATAAAGTGGAAAGTAACAAGAAGATAGTTGGTATGTAAGAAACTGTTTTTTGCTGAGGGCCATTACCAAGTAGGAATGACGCATCGAAATTTCCTTGCCAAGCGTACCCCATGCTGCTTAGAGGACATTCGATGGGACATTGCATGCATGCTTTAATAAGGTGACCTTGCTCAAGGACCAAGGCGGATCCGGGTTTAGAGCTGATCAGGTTTGAGTAAGTAACTGGATCCTTGAGTTTAAGGAGTTGACAGTTTAAGATAATGGGTTTTAGGGAAGTTGGAGATTGAAGATTATTGCTGGGATTAGGGTGTTCCTGCTGCTTGTTCCCGTTGAGTTCTCGTGAGATTAAAATGGGGTTTGGAGATAGCCTCGTGGAGTAGGTGAATTGTGCGGGAGATGGAGAACTCGATTGCCCCTGGACCTGTGTGGAGGCGGTGTGAGAGCCGGAATAAAGAATTGCTGTTTGAACCTACAAAGGTGTGTGGTGGCTCGTGATTCTGGTGCCAAGCCGAGACCTTGGCAGTTTTTTAAGAGCATTAAGTGTTTAATAACTAAGTAAAGGGTAAGTTACAAGAGAGTTTCTGGAGAAACCATCAACTATTTACAAAGGGACAAGAAAGCCAAAGAGCTCACTCAAGGGGAGAGCCTCAGGCAGCCCCAGAGGAGCTGGGGCTGGAGTTTTTCGGAGAGAGATTTTTGCATGTAAATGGCCTGCAATAGATGCCGGGAAGCCTCAGGCCATGCTTCTCAAAAGTCCCCTGGGTTCTTTACTGAGTGAAAGTCAAATCCCCGCTAGTGACCCACAAGGCCCTGTGGGATCTGGCTAATAGCATCCCTCTGACCTAGTTCCTGAGTCTTTTCCTCTCACCCTGATCCAGCTACCCATTGGTTCCAGTTTCACTAAGTGGACTTGGAAAAGTGGGTTTGAAGCAGACAGGGTAACTTCGTAACTGGCATAGTACACTATTTTTCCTTTTCAAAATGCACACCACGCTCCTATGCATATCTGAACTCCCACAAACAGCAGAACATCTCTGTGTTTGCATCTTGACATGTGAAACCACTTTTGTACACATTGAGAAGTTCTGTTCTTCTTGAACGGAAGGATGGAAGCCAGGCTGGTTACCGCCACCTGCTCCAGGAGATAGCTGCACTGCTTTCTCTGGGTTATGTTTATGTGACACTTAAATTCATCACAGTCCCAGCTTAATATTCTGTGATCAGAAAAAAGAAATGGTGTTGTAGCCTCCCCCTCCCTCACCCTGCAAGAGTAACAGTACAAAAGGAACAGGAAGAAGAAGAGGAGCGTGTTGCTGAGCGCAGGTGCCTAAAACAGGAGGAAGATGTGCAGCTACTTTGTTTCACGAACCCGTGAAGAGATTTAAGGTTTTTTTTTTAAAAAAAAACAAAACTTTTTTTCTCCTGCGCTTTCATTTTTCCTTTGTCCTAACCCAGGACCACTGGTAGAGTGAGAAAACCTTCATTCCTGGAGGGCTTCGTTCCTTTATTTAATGGTCCTAGTGGTTTTCAACACTTTTCCTGACAGACTTGATTCCGCCCCTCGGTTCCCACCTGGGAACCGGGATCGCCCCACCTAATAGGAAATCTCCCTCTTTGCTCATTCCTTGGTATGAAGAGTTGAAAATCACTGGTGGGGAGCTTCAGTTCGCAGTTCAACAAAACCACGTTTATGTAGGTGAAGACATTTCTTCCCTGGGACCCAGACCTCTGAATCAGTGGAACTCACATGGCCGGGAACTGGAAGAAAAGGCAATCTGTCTCATCTTACGTGTGACACTGAGATGACTGACCTCCACATAGGTTCCTCCATCTGAGGACTCCGTGTTTGGACGGTGAGAAGGACGCATCACGACTTAGTCACTGACTCAAAGCATTTTTTTGTCTTCTAAGTTAGAACCTTTAATTTGAATTACTTTTTTCCCCAAGGAGCACAGTAAGTCAGTCTTCTGGTGACCATTATCCCGTGTTTATGGCCCAGCCCCTTCTCTGTTTTGGGGTATGTAAGACCAGCGATATCTGTGGCAGCTCTTCTTTTGCCGTGATGTCGTTTGCTGTTTGAGAGAGGGCGTTATGTGGAACATCACTGTGGTAGATGAGTGGCCCCCGAGCCTAGCAGTGCTGCTGTTGGCAGAAGCATTACTTTCAGAACAGGCAAATCCATAACCAGAACAGAGTCTTCTCCAGGCGTATAATTTTTAATCCCTTGTAGCAGTGGAGGTTCATTGTAACCATTCTGTCACCAAAGGACTCGTTTCCCCGAAGAAAATAATGCAATGACAGAATTTCAGTGTTGTTGTGTCCAAGTGGTGTGCACGTCTGCATGACCCTGCCATGCCCCTGACATAGGAGGTAACAGTAGGATGGCTTCTGTGGTGGCTTTGCCATTGGGTACATACACATTTAGACTCATCTTCTTGTTTAATTGGCTCTTTTGTCTTTCTGGATTTATTACGTTGTGCACATTTATTCTGACGTCACCTCACGCCATCAGCTCACTTTTGTTGGAGTTTGCATGATGTTGATTTTCTCCTTTCACTTTGCACCTTTTTGCATCATTACATTTAATGTCCATATTTTATACACAATATGTAATTCAGTTTGACCATCTCAGTGCTTTAAATAGATTAATCAGCCTTTTAAATACAATTTTATATGCTTGCTTTTAATTTGTACCTCTTGTGCCTTCATTTTCCTCTTTATTCTGCTTAGTTCTTCTTAAGCTCACATTTCACTTACCTGTTATTAGCATTGTCACAACTTTTTAGTTGCTTGGTGTACCTATGCCTTTTTCTTTACCATCAACTCTTTTTTGAAAGTATTAGTTGCAAACTGAATATAACTGAGTATTATTTTCTTAATTTGGCTGCTTCTTATGGGAAAATTCGATTCTTTCACATTCTGCAATGATGGAAACACACAGACTATATTTAATTCGTGTTACTGTATCATCATTGTTATTTTAAGCTCTAGTCGATTATTCAGATATTCTCCGCAGCATTTCCGTGCTGTAACGTGTCATTGTGTAAGACCAATGCAATGCGTGGGGGCCATCTCCCATTATCCCTTAGGAACAATAATTCACATTTACCACAACCTTTCCTACCTGTTCCTTCCCATTGTTCTTAAGGATATTGCTTCAGTCCCCAACACTTTTATTGTTGAGGTTAAGTCATTTTTCCTGCATGCGGATTGCATGGATTCGCAGTCTGATAATATATGCATCACTAACACTTCTCTTCCCCTCATGGAGCACTGACAGCTTCTCTAGATGCAAAATTATGGGCTTTCGTGCCGCCCTTTCCTTCCTTTAGTGGTGCATAGGTTCTGTTCCAGTGTCTTCCCATCAGCAGGGTCAGATGAAAGTCAAAGGGCTCACTGATGGCATTTCTTTATCACTACCTGTGCCTTTTCTCCTTTGTCCAGACTGAATTTGGCAAGCATTCTCTATCTACAGGTTTTAATTATCTTAAGACAATTTTATTTTTTATATCTCTGCTTATATCTTCCTTATTTTTCATTATTTAATCTTTTGAATTCTGTGTCTCCGAGATTGATCCACATGTATTTTATCTCTCATTTTAGCTTTGCTAAGCATATTAATGTTATGATTTGGATCTAGGAGTGCTCCCCGAAAGCTCACGTGTTGGGCAATGTAGCAATGTTGAGAGATGAAAAGATTAGATTGTGAGAGCTTCGCCTTATCAGTGGATCATTCCACTTGATGGAGTGATCATCTGAATGGACTCCTGGGTGGTAACTGTAGGCAGGTGGGATGTGGCTGGACACAGTAGGTCACTGACAGCTTCCCTTGGACTGTGTAGATGCCTGGCCTCCTCCTTCTCTCTCTCCCCTTCAGGCTGCTGCCAGGAGCTGAACAGCGTTCCTCTGTCGCAGCCTTCTACCTTGATTTTATACCTTTGGAGCTAGCAGACCATGGACTAAACCTCTGAAGCAATGAGCCAAATGGAATATTTCCTCCTCTAAATTGTTCTCCTTAGATTATTTTGGTCAGACAAAGAGCTAACATAATTAATGTATTTCTTTCAATAATTTATGGGTCAACAGAGACATTGTTCTTTTGTATTATATGTTTAGTTGTTGGCTTAATAAGTTATATTTTCCCTGTCAAAAATGTGCATGTGTGTGTGTGTGTGTGTGTGTGTGTGTGAGAGAGAGAGAGAGAGAGAGAGAGAGAGAGAGAGAGAGAGAGAGAGAGTATCCTGAACAGATTCTATGATATTGTAGGTAATTTTCTGTTCAACTCCTTTGTAATCATCCTGGATGTCTGTTTTGGGTGGAATGTACTCTATTTCTTTCTGCTTGACTTCTCTCTTGAAAGCTGTAGGAACCATTTATTTTTTTTTCCTATTCTGCGGCTGATTATTAGTTGATCTTATTATTTGAGTATCCTACCTTGTTTCCTTTATCAAAATGTTGTAGAAAGCAGATTGTTCTGCTTTCTCCACCCCAGCTGGATAATCAAGAATGTAAAATGCTTTTGCACTGAGGAGGCCTCTGAGGGAACTTTACTTTATCACAAATAGTCCTCATCCTTCCTCAGGATCAGGAACAGGATGTGGTGTGTTCACTTTTAGAAGCTCCTTTACCTTTTGGGTGCTTGCTAGGCATCTATGATGTGTTTTTCTAGTATTTTCCATATAACTTTCAAATGTTGGCTACTAATAGGCCAAAAAGAAATAGCAAATATATTCCACTTTTACTTCTGTTCTTGTTTTAGCTTAAGAAATAAATATTTAATGTGTACCCTATGATAAGCAAACTGAGATTCTAGAACAGAAGTTAGAAGGACAGAAGCCCAGTGTGCACATGCTGGTGGGGGAGAATCTCAGTTGTAAGTACAGGCAGCTCTCAGAGTCTAAATCAGAAGAGCTTAGTCAACCTGGAGATCAGTGACATATAACTGAGATCTAAGGGTGAATGGGTGTTCAATTGAAGAACAGAGGACATGAGCAGCCACACAGAGATGGAGGTGGAAATGCACCCTGTGTTCCAGGCAGAGGAGCCAACTGTAAAAAGTGTTTGTTTTTTTTTAAACAACAAAAAATAAATGATAGCCATTCAACTTTGTAATCCTGTACTTATGGGTTAAAATAGACAATTAAATGATACATTTTGCATATGATTGATTATATAGCTGTGAATTCAGGCAGCAACAATATTATCTACCTAATATTTTCTCCATCTTTTTTGCAAAAATTTCATATAGACTCGTTGAGGAAGGACACCTGGGTGACCCAGGGCAATAGTGGCCGTGTAGCCATGTGAGTCCAGACATATACTTCCCAAACCACAAGTGAAAGAGAAAAGTAAATTCTATACAAAACCACACATGCGCATCATAGCTTAAAGACAATCGTTTCTGAAATCAAAAAATTACTTTGAGGGCGAAAGAAAAGCACCACCAAACCTCACCATGTTCCTCTCATGTTGTCAAGCTACATCCAACCAGGTTTGAGGTTTTGTGGTGAACAAAGACAAGCTAAAGGAAACTTGGGGAAGATAGAAGAATTCCAAGGGAAGGACCGAAGTGTAATCTGTGGGCAAAGGGGAGATGAAATCTACTCTAAGTAAGAAAATATAAAAATACTGAAGAGGTGTCCACGAAGATCAGGACACAGAAAAAAAGTGAAGAGATTCCACGTATGCTCAGTCCAAGGCCCACCCACGTGACTCTACTTATAAAACCCACGATTCAAAAGACAGGCGTAATCCAAATGCATAATATTTGAAATGCATAATTTGGGGGGCATGAATAAATTTCAAAAAGAGAAACAGTTTCAAAACATTAACATCAAATGCTGACAAGGACACGGGCAGCATAAACTCTCAGTTGTTCATGCTGAGGATGAAAAATGGCAGAGACCCTCGGTAGGACAGGTTGGGATTCTTACAAAATGAAACACAATTGTGCCACGCAGGTCAGCAACTATGTTCCTCAGTATTCACCCCAAAATTAAAATTACATACCCAGAGACAGCAACCTTACTCAAAAGTCACTAAAACTTTTTAGCAAACAAGATGTCCTTCCGTAAATAAATGGGCAAATGAACTGTGACATATCCAGACCATGTAGTATTATTTAGAGCTAAAGAGAGTTATTAAATTGTGAAAAAATTATGGAGGAGACTTGAATGCATGCTACTAAGTGAAAGGAGCCAATCTGGAAGGCGATGTACTCTAAATACTCAACTCTGTGATTTTCTATAAAAGGCAAAACTATGGAGACAGTTAAAAGATCAGTAGCTTGCAGGAGTTGGGAAAGAAGGAAAGATGAATACATGAGGCATAGATTTTTAGGCAGAGAAAATTCTCTGCATGGTATTGTCATGGTATACACATGCATTATATGTTTGTCCAAACTCATAGAATGTATGTCACAAGAGTGAACCCTTCCTTAAATGATAGATTTTGCATAGTTATGATTTATTAATAGAGGTTCATCAGTTGTAACAAATGCACCATTCCAACATGGGATGTTGACAATGAGGGAGGCTATTATAATTAGGGGCAGAGAGCATAATGGAGATCTCTATTCCTTTCTCTTAATTTTGCTTATAAAACTACTATAGAACTCTCTAAGAAAGAAAGGGAGGGAGAGAGGAAAACTTTTGTCAATCAGGTGATACAAGAAAACATCTTTAAAAGGAAAATTTGAGGTTTTGCATCAGAAATAGTATATAAATCTGGAGGACTTTTCAGCAGAATTATTAGATATGACTAAGTACACCAGAAAAAAAGGAAAAAATGAGTAAAATTAGAATTTCCTAAAATTTAATATTTTTTTGTATCAGAAGACAACCTGCAGAATAGGAGAAAACATTTGCAAATATATATATATATATATATATATATATATATATATATATATGGAATACAAATGTAGTATCTAGAATACATAAAGGAAGTCTTACAACTCAACAGTAACAACAAGAGCAACAGATTATGCTTGATAACGTGACTAGGACACCAGAGTGGGGGAGGGAAGACATAGCAGCCCATTCAGTAAGGACAGTGCGACTGTGATCCCAGTCTTATAAAGTTATCACAAGAAAAGAAAACTGAAGACAAATCTTCCTTATAGTTATAGATGCAAAAATCAACAAAATATCACCAAACTGGATCCAACAAGAATACGAGTAGCATTCCTCCAAAGTACAAGACTGTTTTTATATCTGAAAATAATCATGCCAAACAGCAGATTCATAGAATAAAGAAGAAAATCCACATGTCATGACTCTCTCAATAAGAAATGAAAATCCTTTGATAAAATCCAACACCAATTCTTGATAAAATGGCTAACACATTGGATTGAAGGCAGGTTCTTCAACTTCATTAGCAGACCACTGCGAACATCATTCTTCATAAAGGCAGACCAAGAACCTCCCCGTATGATCAGAACGCCCTGAGGATGTCTGTCTTCAGCACTTGTATTGGACATTGCACTAAAAGTTCTGACCGTGAAGCCTGGGGGTGGTGGGGGTGGGGGGTCAAAGTCACTCTTATCAAAAAGCAAAACTTTTGTTTGTAGACATTTTGTTTGTAGACAATATGATTTTGCATATAGAAAACAAACCAACACACTGTTAGAACTAACAAATGAATTCAGCAAGTTTTCAGGATGAAAAACATACGGGAATCAAGTTTCTATTTCTTAACAAGAAATAATACAAAGTAAAAATGAGAATACTTTATGATAAAGGCCCTGGACACCCTGCTCGGAGCCCTGCACTGGGCCCAGAGACAGCTGGCAGCCACAACACTGCATGCCACAGAGCTGCTTCTTTGAACACATCGTCCAATGCCACTGCCTGCCCCCCACCCCAAACTGACATTTCTTTGCTGAGAGCAGCCGCCTCTATCTTGGGACACCTTCCTTGCCATCTTTACTTGGGGCAACTCCCAGCTTGGAACACCGGCTGGACTGGTACCGATAGTCCCCAACTTTCCCCTCTCCCCTGCAGCTGCTAACCCTGCACAGTGACTGCCCAATGAAAAATAGCTCTCCAAGATAGATGTGCAGCCCCCAGAGCGCAACCACAAGACTTCCGGGAAGAAAGGTCCCAATTAGGAAGTAGAAAGGGAGAGAGGGTGAATGTGATACAGTTTAGAGACTAAATTAGAGACCAGGAACTGTGAGGTCTACAGGCGATACAAGGAGATAAGGACAGGTGCCCACATCACAGGAGTGGGCCCCAAGTGACATCCTTGGGGTGCAGTCTTCCATCAGGGACCCGAGGGTGCCATACCCCACTTTCAGGTGTCCTGCACCCAAGACCAACCCTCCCACCCTGGTAAAGGTCACCATCCTGAGGGTGGAGATACCAGCAAACAACAGACAGTCCCACATATTGAAGAGAAGGGAAGCAGGAAAGGCACTGTCTCCAACCCAGACAACCCTGTGTCTTCCCTTGAGATGTTTTCTTTCTTCTTTCCCCCTCCCTATCCTCCTACCCTCACATCCCAAACATTTGTAAAACCAAGTACTTTGAATGAATTAGGATATTAAAAAAGGGATGTCTGAATGGTATATTACAGATGTAGTGTGTATTCTTTTGTCTCCTATTTTTATAATTTTTATTTTTCTGAATATTTATGTGGATTTGTTTTATGTGCTCTATTGTCTCCCCACTTACTTGTCTCCCCAGATCACTTCCTCTCTTCTCCTGCTGCTAACCATCATCTTTAGATTCCTCTTTCACACTTCCTAAGATCTAATATATCTCACTCTATATCCTCACCTCCTACCTCCTCACCATCTCATCCTACACCTCACCCCCAGTTCTTTGTCCACCATCAGAAATGTAAACCCTCTTGCAAAGCTGCTGTCAATAATAATTGAACCCACCATTTCTGTATATTGTGACAAAACTGTAAATATATTAATAGCAACTATTTGGTTTAGGGTTGTATATTGTTTTAAATTGGGATCTATTAACATTGTTCTTCCCCTCAAAGGTGAGGTATGGGAACCCTGCAGGGACACTATAAGCCTATAGGGTAAAAACTGTAATGCCTCTGATCCACAGTGCTGGAAGGGAAGACACATGAGCAACATGAAAAAAAAAAGAAGGAAAAAAGTTCCCTAAACAAATTAAGATACTATATTAATAGAATCCATGACTAGCACAACAGAAGACATTACAGAGAAGGAGTTCAAGATGTACATAATTAAAATGTTCTGCAAATTAAAGAATGATATGAGAGCAAATACAAAAGATCATTTCGATAAGGAGCTACATAAGCAAATACAGGAAGCAAAAGATTACTTCAATAAGGAGATAGAGGTTCTGAAACAAAACAGAAATCCTTGAAATGAAAGAAACAATAAACCGAATTAAAAACTCAATAGAAAGCATCATCAACAGATTATTCCACTTGGAAGACAAGACCTTATATAACAAAGACAAAATATATATAATGGCATGGTATTGGCAACAAAATACAGTTGTAGACTAATGGCATAGAATAGAGGACACAGAAACAAACCCGCATAATTACAGTTATCTTATACTAGACAAAGGCCAAAAACACATATTGGAGAAAAAATAGCCTCTCCAACAAATGGTGTTGGGAAAACTGGAAATCCATATGCAACAAAATGAAATTAAGCCTCTTTCTCTTACCATGCACAAAACTTAACTCAAAGTGGATCAAAGACCTAGGAATTAAACCATAGACCCTGTGCCTAATAGAAGAAAAAGTAGGCCCAAATCTTCATCAATAAGACTCAATAATAAGACTCCTATAGTGCAAGAATTAAAGTGAAGAATCCATAAATGGGGTGGATTCAAACTGAAAACTTCTTCTCTGCAAAAGAGACAATCAGTGAGGTGACTAGAGAGCTTACAGAATGGGAGCCGATTTTTACCACGTGCATATCAGATAGAGCACTAATCTGTAGGATATATAAAGAATTGAAAATCTTAACAGCAAAAAAAAAAACCAAACAACCAAATAACCCAACCAATAAATGGGCCAAGGAACTGAATAGATGCATCTCAGAGGATGATATGCAATTAATCAACAAATATATGAAAAAGTGTTCAATATCTCTAGCAACTAGAGAAATACAAATCAAAACTATTCTAAGGTTCATCTCACTCCAGTCAGGTTGGCAGCTATTAAGAATACAAACAACAAAAAGTGTTGGCAAGGATGTGGGGGAAAAGGCACACTCATACATTGCTGGTGGAGCTGCAAATTGGTACAACCAATCTGGAAAGCAGTATGGAGATTCCTTGGGAAACTTGAAATGGAACCACCATTTGAACCAACTATCCCTCTCCTGGGTCTATACCCAAAGGACTTCAAAACAGCATACAATAGGGATGCAACCACATCAATATTTATGGCAGCACAATTCACAATTGCTGACTTTTGGAACCAACCTAGATGCCCTTCAATAGATGAATGGATAAAGAAACTGGTATATATACATGATGGACTATTACTCAGCATTAAAAGGGAATAAAATTATGGCATTTTCATGTAAGTGGATGAAGCTGAAGCATATTGTGCTAAATGAAGTAAGCCAATCCACCCCCCCCCCCCAAAAAAAAACAAATGCTGAATGGCTTCTCTGATATGAGGATGTTGATTCATAATAGAGATGCAGTGGAGAGCAGTTGTGGGAGGGAGAAATGGAGGAACTTTAGATAGGGTAAAGGGAGGGATGGGAAGGAAGAGGGAATGGGAATAGGAAAGATGGTGGAATGAGATGGACATCATTACCCTAAGTACATGTATGGAGACACGAATGGTGTGAATATACTTTGTGTACAACTAGAGACATAAAAATTTGTGCTCTATATGAATTGAATTGCATTCTGCTGTCATATATAACAAATTAGAAAAAAATTAAAAAATAATAATACTTTGTAATATCATAAAAATAATAAAGATGAAGTAAATTTGGAAGAGATGTGAGGAAATACTCTGGCAAGTACAAAACGACATTGAAAGAAATTGTACAAGCCCTCAAGGATGGAATGTGAGCTCCTGCTTCTGAATCTGCAGACTCGCTATTGCTAGGATGTCAGTGCTCCCCAGCAGGGTTCTAATCCACACAGTACCTGCACAATTCCAAGTGCCTTTTTCAGGCACACAAATTGACAAGCCAATATTAGAATTCATATGGAGATGCAAGAATGCAAAAAATCAAAAGGACTTTGAAAAGAAAAAGCAAATTTTGAAGATTCACACTTCCACCTTCAGAATTTACTACAGGCTACAGCAACCTGGAAGGCTTGGTACTGGCATAAGAATAGACATCTAGCTACATGAAATGGCATCGAGAGCCCAGAAATCAAGCTTCCCCTTGTCACAAGCTGATTGTCAACACCGGTGTCCAGGGACAAAATGGGAAAATGGGATTTTTAACAAATGGTGGTGGGATAACTTTATTTCCATTTCTAAAAGAATGAATGTGGACTCTTTCCTCACTCCATTTGTAAAAATTAAATCAACATAAATTAAATGCCTCAATATAAGAGTTAAAAATTTTAGAAGAGAACAGGATGATAAGTCATCATTTGTCATTTGTTTACTAGACATTAAACACACACACACACACACACACACACACACACACACACGAAGAAAGAGAGAAACTTCACCAAAATTAATTAGACTTTATTTCTAAAGACAACCAAGAAAGCAGAAAAACAACAGAATGTGAGAAAATAATTGTAAGTCACATCTTTGATAAGGGACTTTTACCCATAATATATAAAAAATTTTAAAATTCCATAGTAAAAAGATGACACAATATTATAGGCATAAAGGATTTGTGTAGATGCTTTCCAAAGAGGAGGCACCAGTGGCAAACAGGCCCATGGAAAGATGCTTGGCATCACTAGTGATGAAGGTAATGCAAATTAAGGCTGCAATGCAATCCCACTTCATATACCCCAGGATGGCTCACATTCACATGATGGCAGTGACCAGTGTGGATGCCATGTGTGCAGACTGGATCACTCCTACGTGATTAGTAGTTCATAAAGTTGGAAACATAAAGTTTAAACATGAAGATGTTAACATAAAGTTTGAAAACAGCTAGGCATTTCTGAAATGTTAAACAAATAATTACCATAAGACACAGCAATTCTTTCTTGGGTAAGATAATTCAAAACGTATGTAAACACACAAACGTACACACATACGTACACACATGCACGTGTGCACACGTGCCTGTCCATAATATTCACAGCAGCTTCATTCATAATAGTCAGAAGTGGAGGTAACCTAATTATGCATCAATGGATGAATGAATACACAGTAAGTGGCATATCCACTCAAAAGAATATAGTTCCCCAATGGAGAGCAATGAGGTACCCATATGGGCTACAACACGGTGGGCCCTGACAACATTCTGCGAAATGAAATAAACTAGTCACAAAGATCACATGCATTGTTCCGTTTATTTGAAATATTCAATATAGGCAGAACACAGTGCATTAGTACTCCCAGGGCTTTTGGGACAGCTCAGGGAATAAAATGTAGCTGATAATCATACAGGGTTTCTATTCAGGGATGACCAAATACTATAAATGTGATATTGGTAATGGTTCCAGAAATCTGTGAATATCTTAGAAACCTCTGGATTATAGAATACTAATTTAGTAGTGAATTTTATTTTATGTGAATTATATTTCTATAAGGCTACTATATAAACTATTGACCTCTTTATAAGGAAGAACAAGTTGAAATTAGAAAGTATAGAGGAAATGGACAAATATATAAAAATAGTGATAAGAAAATGATGTTGTTAAGGATATAAAATTATGTACAAGATTAATAAAGCAATAGAAATTGAAAGTGAGGAGATAATCTACATTGTCAGAAACTTTACCAAGCTTAAAAATGTATACAAATTTTGCTAATATCCAGAAAAAATAATAAGAGTAAACAGAAACCCTCACATAGTAATTTTAAAATTAGGTGTATAATATTCATCAAACAATGGCCTAGGCTATGCATGTTTTTAACTTTTACCTAAGTCAGTGAGGAGAAAGGAGAAATTCAGCTGGCTTGATTGACTTAATCTGGCAGGATATCAGAGGAATTTGGCCTGTAAGTTTATAGTGTGATGCCTCTCATATGAAGCCACGCATGGACTCCTACTTGGGTTCCCTGAGAGAGAATTTATATATATATATCTCCTGTCCAAATAGAGAATGAAGGATCTACATTGAGTTAAATGAACATTTATTATATGGAAAAGATTCAACAATCTGCTAGTGAGTTTGATATTCCTTTAAACACCTAAATTGGACACGGACAATTTACATCCAAATAAATTAGGCTATGGATTCTGTATTCCTGGTGAAGGCATTTGATATCTTAGCTGAAAAATAAATCGGGGAGTGATACACAAGGACTGAATTATTAAATAAGACTCAGATACTCATGGAGGTTCCTCCAGTATCAAACTTCACTTCTGATAGAAGGGTCACAGCTAATCATCAGACCTGTACTTGAAGTCTGAAAACATCTGACATTACCTCTAGTAAAACAGTAGCCTAAGTTTCCTCTATCGAGATGCAATACAACTTCAGGCTAATAGACGATGTGTTTTTAGCAAACAGCCATTTCTGTTAGGGAATATTTTCATTTCAAATCCATCATCTCAAATCTGTTGATGTATAAGGTTTTTGATAGTCTTTATCCCAGGATTTCCCCTATAGATCCATAAGGTCCAACTTACTTATATAGTAAAATAAGTTTTTTCAGAACAGTTATACGCTGCTAAAAACACATTATAGAACAGGACTTATTATGTTTGCTCTTCTAGTAAATACCATCATTACTTTTGCCAAGAGGTATTTTTTTAGAATGTTTTAAAAAACACCAGGTTTAGATTGTATATTGTTTCATCCCTCAGGTGAAAAAGGAATAGATTACAGACTTGCTGCTAAATCTTTCCTTCCTATGTAGTTTTCAAATTACATTTCATTTACATCTGAAATTCAAGGTATTGGGACTTGAATATCCAGTAAGAGAATACAAATACAGATGTGGTGCAAGCACGGAGCTCTCAGGCCTTCAAAGGGATCTTCAAAGAAGACTAACGGGTAAAGGACAGTGTGTTCAGGATTGTCAAGAGTGGTGTTTTCTCAGGGCCCAGTGGGAAAGCGCTTTAGGGAAGGAGGCTGGGCCCTCTCTGCATTGTGGACTGGTCAAGTGAGAGAAAGTCTGGTTGGGATCTGGCCATGTGGAAGTCATTTAAAACCTCTACCAAGGGCAATTTCAGCTAAGCGTTCAGTGATAAAAGCCTGACTGAAGTGCAGAAAGAAAAAGAGAGACAGGAAGTGGAGTCAGAAGGAAAGAATTGAGACTGTGGTGTAACTGAGGGGACACGGAAGTCAATGGATAGATCTTTTAAAAAGATGGTAACTATTTCAATATGTTTAAAAGCTAACAGAAATAATTTAGGAAAAAAATTATCATGCAAGAGAGAGGAGAGATTTCAGGATAGGTAATATTGAAAAGGTCAGGTTGACAGGTAGAAGAGTCAACCTCAGGAAAAGAAGAAGGGGTCTGAGGACAAAGAACACAATATATTTCATCCTTTCCTAGGTATGGTCGTGAGGTGGATAGTTAGACCTGTCATGCAATCCACACTACTATTACACCATAATGCCAGGTTGATTACTTGGAAGTTATGTGTAGTGCATTGAGAGATCCTTTAACAATATCTGCTGAAATTAACTTCATATATAAAATTCAAAACCTGATTTTGATGCTTAGTTTTCTAGATACTAAAAGTGCTATCTTTCTAATTTATTGAGGAGAAAAATATTTTACAATGTTATCCATTGTTAGTATCAAATTTAGAAGCTGAAGTTCAGGGCTAAGTAATAGGCATTAAAATGAAGCATTAATTTAGAATTGTTTAGCAGCAAATCTTGATCATGTTAATCATTACACATCATAGTCTACTGAACTTAATAAAACCTTCAAAAATAATTCACATCATTTAAAAACCATGAGAGTCAATACAACTCTTAATGTGATATTTTATCGCAACTGAAAAGGTCCTATATCTTTAAACAGAACACCATCACTGACCTACTTAATTGACACTATCTAACAAATTAGTTTTGATTGAAATTAATTATGGCTCATGTTAAAAGTTACAAGTTAAATTTCAATATTAACGTAATTAGAATTGCTTTCATAGGTGATACGTAAATCAATACTATTATCTTTGGATTCTAATAAAATGATATTCCTCATGATGACTGAATACTTCCAAGCTTATTGAACTTCTTGTTAATTAAACTTTAACAATAACTCAATTTAATCAGTAAATTGGTCATAAAAAGTTATTTGAAGTTGATTTTAATTGATACTCATTTTCAAAGGCATCAGATTACATTGCTACATGTTCTCGTTTGTAGACCTTTATTTTCAATTCCAACACTTTGAAATCTATGTTAGAGAAGGAGAGAACAAATAATAATACTTGATAATACTATATTTTACTTAAACTTCTTTGAGTTCTAAAGAAACATAATAACAATTTTTATTACTCTTTATTGCCCTGAAAACCCATTAAATTTGTTAGAATATGAAAAGTCTTTTAAAGTCTGGTCCTTAGTAGTAGATCTATAACTAATACCAAGAGATAAAAAGGATAGTTTCTTGTCATCTTATTTCTTCTAAATCAAGTCACCCTGTGACAGTGTGTATCAATTCCCACCTTCCCACAGTTATCTGCTGTTCTGCTTTCTATCAGATTAGTTTTAGCTGGTATTGAACTGAAAAGAACAAGAAGGTGTTCTATTACAGCAATAGGAAATGAATTAACACATAGCCACCTATTAATATTTTCTTTAATTTCACCCATTATTAACTTTTAGTTTTTGATGTGTAGCTTCTGGTATAATTTTTCAGTCTTACATATATGTTGTTAAAAAATTTATTTATCAATATTGCATGTTTTTTAATGCCATAGGTTCTTGAATTATAATTTGTCAATTGTTTGAAGGTAATATATGCAGATATCGGTTATGTTTGTGTGTTTGTTACTGACTTTGTAATTCTAGAATGTGTAAGAGAAAGAGAAATAAAGACCAGGGGAATTTTTCTTGACATTTATTACCTACTGACTTGTTGATTCCTAGAGATTCTTAATTTTAATGAAAGCTGTCTTATACAATCTATTAGGCTCTATGTAATAATAATTATTTTATAATTTTATTTGGTTGATAATCTATATTTACTGAGACTTCTAAATTTTTTATAGAGACTGGGATACAATGAAGAAGATGCCTTTCTTGGCATGTTCTACTTTGCATAGTTAAATATATTACTTTTAGTATAATATCATGAATAAAGCTATAATTCGTATTTCAGTGAAATTACACTTTATGCAGCTTTAAATTCAACCTTAAATTTTACAGTTAAACAATAATCTGAAGTTTCAAAACAATTTGAATCTTAAAATGTTGTGAGTTAAGATCTTTTAACATCTTATAATAAAAATAAATATGCAAGTGGATGCTGAAGCCTAAGTATGTGAATGTAACAACCATATAATATTCAGATTTCAATTTATTATACCATCCACATGTCCACTTTATATTAAGTAAATGCCATGAACCTAAATTTATAAAATAAATTCATACTTGTGAAACTATTTGTTTTATACTAATATTAGAAATCAGTTTGCGTTTATCTATCTGGAAATGTTTGTAAGCAAGGACCATCATTTACAAACTGTCATTGCTCAAGTTATTCACACTCAGAACTGAAGCTGCATGACCAAACTTTATCAGACACCCTACACTGTGAGCCAGCTGTAGTCTTGCTGTTGCCACTGGTCTATCTGTTTTAGCTAATTTCCAACCCCTATAACTTTCTTACTTGTTTACCTCCACCATAGATCTAACAATATATGCTAACCAAAAGTTTGTTTGTTTGTTTCAGCAAGAAACTACTTTGGGCTCAGAACACCAGCAGTGATTTCAAGGCAGAGCCCAGTTGCCAGTGTTGGCCTTCCTGCAGGAAGCTGAGCCAGGGAATCTCAGCAGGAAGGATGTGGTTCCTTTGGGGACCAGCAGGGTCCTGGAAAGGAGCTTTCAGTCCTGAAGTTGAGGCCTTGAGTCAGAGGCCACTCCTTTAACTTTCTGAACTTCAGTCATTGTCAAATGCCCTGAATCATGTGAAATTTGAGGTCTTGTTTTAGCAATATGATTCTCTATTATTTAATAAAAGATAAATTATTCCAGCTGCAAATAGGAAAAGAAAGTCCTGTTTGCATATCATTATTGTCATGTTGTAGTAATTGTGCCCAGCAGGCTGTAAGTTCAGCTCAGCTGTGCTACCAGCATTACCGTCACTGACATTATTGCCCTCATGTTATTACTGGCAAACAAAAGTAAGGATATTTGTGCTATTTCTAAAAGAATTATCAAATCTGCACGTTTGTATTATAATATTTGATATGTATTCAGATTTAATAATAATGATAATTCTATTTCTATTTAAATGAAATAAAATATTTAGTGTTGTAATAAAACTGATGTGAATTTATTTAGTTTTTTTTTTTTTTTTTTGTAAAAATCTATAAAAGTAGGGTAAATGGTTTGTAAAATACCAAATCTGGTACAATCAATTTTTAGATAAGTTGTTGTCCATTATTATATGGGGCATTTTGATATTTCTTGCGGGAAGCAGGAAGTTGTTTTTGGTTCCTCTCACATATTAGAATACTATATTCTGGTTCATGGCTTCAGCTTGACTTAATATCATTTATTTCTTTCTGTACAGTTGGATTTAGGTATGGTTCTCTATAAACGAACTTTCACAAAAAGCCAACAGTGGTTACATTTTAATAAATGAAATAGTTCTTCTAAAAACACTTGGCAACCAAATTTTTAAAATAAATAATGATACTCTATTTTATCTTCCCCCAAAAGTGATGACCTCCTTTATCAATGAGCACAGAATTATTGCTTTTGAGAGAAGAAAGCAGTATCACTTCTTCCAAAGGTAATTATCACTTCTTCGTCTGTAAGAAGATGAGTGGTTAATCTGCAGGGAGACAGTTTTGCATTAAGAGCAATTGAATGAACACAGAGATTCAAATGGGTGATATTTATTTTTACTTTTATCTGAAGAAAAAAATAATTCCCTCCCTTCAGTCCTTGTTCCTTGGAAATGTGTTGTTTTATTTTCTCACATTTTGGGACTTACTGGACATTGGTCTATTCTAGAGTTATGTTTTAATCCATGTACTAACATTAACATCCTTGTATAACTGGTCCTTTTGAATTTACTGAGAGATGGTTCAGCTCAAAATATGTTTCTTTTTTTTTCTTTTTTTATTGTTGGTTGTTCAAAACATTACATAGTTCTTGATATATCATATTTCACATTTTGATTCAAGTGGGTTATGAACTCCCATTTTACCCCGTATACAGCTTGCAGAATCACATCAGTTACACTTCCATTGATTTACATATCGATATACTCATGTCTCAAAATATGTTTCACTGGGGTGATTTCTCTACTCTCTTGAAAGGAAGTTTCACTGAGGTGGATTTGATACTTTCAGTGTTTTTAGGGGCGATCTGCACCGACTTCCTGTCTGTTTACTTATCAATGGTGTGACCAGATACTCACACCTACCACCCTTCTTGTGGATTTTCTCCTTCTGGTTTTCTCAGGTTTGCTTTACGCACTTTGAAGCCTTCTCATTGTATGCATATCCACGTAAAATTCTTATGTCATTTGGATTAATTGATTCCTCCTCATTTTCCCTGCTTCCCATTTGAAATCTACTTTGTCTGATGTAAATAGAGTCACTTTAGTTTCCTTCTGGTTCATGCTTACTAGGTATAAATTCTGTTATCATTACATTTTTAACCTGCAGGTGCCATTTTATCTAATTGGGTTTCTAATAGTTGATTCTTTTGTATCCAATGTGACAGTCTTTTTCTTTTAACACAATTATGTAGAATTTAATGTTATTTTCAACAAGTTTACTGTTTCAATTTATTATCCTGCTGTCCTCCTCTGGTTCCCATATGTTCTTTTGTTCTCTTTCTTCACTTCATCTTCCACTTTGTTTCATATTTCTTTTTAGGGTTCCTTTTTGTCCCCCAGATTTGTTAGGCCAATTTGTTTTATTTATGTTGTGAGTCCTGTTGTGTAAACATTCATTATGTCTTAAACCTCCAAATAATGTCAGTTGCAGTTATGTTTTCCAATTCTTGTTGTTTTTGATATCTTAGTAATGTATTTTTCTTCTTTCTATGTTATGAACCCAACAAATCATTGATATTATGACTGCATAATTGATTAATGGTCTTTAGAGAAATTTAAATAAGTAAAAACTATTTATCTAATATTTACCTAAACATTCTTCTTTTCTATTACTATTTCTTTCTTTTTTTTAGGTCCAGATATCCATATATTATCATGTTCTATCTGCCTAAAGAAGTTCCTTGAACACTACTCATTTCAAGTGTGCTGGTAATACATTCTGTGAAAAAAAAAGTTGCTATTTTGTCTTAACTTTTGAAAGATATTTTCATAATGTTTTAAATTCTGGGTTTACAGTATTTGTTGTTGTAGTATTTTCCCTTACAGTATTGAACACCATTTTTTTCCATTGTCTTCAATGTCATACAGAGCTTTTGTTTATTGGAAAAGGTTTTTTTACCAATGTCTCTGGAAAAAAAAATATTTTCACTACATACAGAATTGTCAGTTGACAATTACAGTTTTCTTTTGATAGTTTAAAGATATTGCCTACTTGGATTTCTGTTATAATTTACTTCCATATCAGTTTCTCAGTAAAACAGCTAAAATTTTGATCAGGGCAATATACTAATTGTGGGTAAATTCCCAAAAGTACAAACTATTTTCTAGCGTTTGTTACTTATTCCACTATGTAGATAATGGACGTCATGCCTTGAGATCAAGGTCCAATCACATACTTCGTTCACGTTCTTTTGGTGATGGATCACTGTGTGTGTTCCTCAGTTCAGGCAGGGACAGTAAAGAGTGTTTGTGCGCCCAGTGTCTCCAATATGAAGCTGGCTTGATATTTTACAACAGCAAATAATAATAATAATAATAATAATAATAATAATAATAATAATAATAGTAATAATAATAATAATAATAAAGGTACAGCAAATAAATGAAAAGGGATAAGATAGGAATTGGATTTCAAATGGGCACAAGTCCAGCAGTGGGGGAAGGAGCTGATGGGGACGGTGGCCATTCCTGCTAACTCGGTGGAAGCCATGCACCAGAAGAACTTGGAGAGAGCTAATTTTTGATGTCATATGGAAAGGGATTTTGACCAAAAGGGCAGTGATTCCAGCCCTACCTTCTGTTCGTTTTATTCTTATCTATAATGGGGTGTCTACAAATGTTATATTATGATTTTAGACACTGATTTTATTAGTCTGCTACTGACTAGAAGAATATACTTTCTTAATCCCCCTCAATGTGATCATTTAAAGGAAACCTTTTCTATATTTTTAGCCTCATATATAATTTCAGTGTGGAGTATGACATTTTTTAGACACACAAAATTGTCTTTCTATCACTAAAATAGTTTTTTTGAGACCTGAAAAAGAACCAGCTAAATTTTCTTCTTCATTTATTTTTTAATGAATGCTACTTTTCATCTATAAGTCTTTCTCTTTATACTTACTTATCCAAAGATGTTCACTTAACCTGTTAAATAGGTCTCTTTTATTCAGTGGCTGTTGCTTTAAATTATTAAGTTGTTTTTGATTTTCATCTTTTTCAGAATGCTTAATGGGTAAAATGAGTTTTCCCCTGTATTTAACTCTGCTATATTTTGGTTTGTTAATTTTACTTGAATTCAGCACTACTGAAAGTATTTGCATTTTCATTGCTATTTGAAGTATAAAAGGAAAAATATGTGCTATTCCTTTTTTTTCCCCACAGAATATCCTAAAGGTTAAATTTACATAACATGTCCTTTTAAAGAAATTCTTCTTTATACAGTACCACTGTAAAGACACATCTTTGAACTAGAAGGTACCCAAGTTATAAATTGAGAGGCATGGTAACAAGACATGTTTCATCAGTAAGATTTTTTTGTAAGCTAAAAATCATTTTAGAATCATGTCCTTGCCACTCATAATTTCAGGGGAGGCATTAACTATTATTTCCCATAAAATTTATGTGGAATTTTTTTCTTTCATTATATCCTCTTGCTCAATATTTCTTAAAGTGACCCTAAGAGGAGTAAGGAAGAATGAGACATTATTAAAATGTACCTGAAGGGGCTTTAAAGGCAAACTTATTAAGAGATATTGTAGTAGAAATTTCTCAACAAAGCAATCAGATGAATTAGTTTAATCAAATATACAAAAAAAACAAACTCATAGACCAAGAATCAGCAGTGTTGTACCTAACTACAGAGTATAAAATAAAAATTTAAAAACTCCAATGTGCTTGACTTGAAGATTTATGACTAAAAAGTAACAGCAAAAATTTTCAACTTGTTTTTTAGCTTATTCTGTTACAATGCTAGGTTTTGGGCAATATACAAAGTAAAGGCAGGTATAGATTCTCTTCTCATCAAGGATTTTGGTGGTATTTTGGGGCAAGATATAAGGTAATGAGTTTCATGAAAGGAATATTAATGAAGCATTATGGAAAAATGGAGGGAAAAAAAGAGAGGTCTGTTGGTGAATAAATGAGGAAATTTTAGAAAAATGATGTTCACATTTCTTGTAACAGTGAAGAGAAAGCATGGTAGATGTACAACTATGATAAGCAGAAACTAAAAAAGGTGTGTATAGCTAGTAGACAACAGATCATTCTGGTACCTCAAATTGCATTAAAAGGAATTAATAATATTACTCTGAAAATTGAGGTAGAAACCAGGATGTGGGACAACTTGATGCTGCTGAATATTTCCCAGACTTTGTCTTGATTCAATAAGGGTCAGAAGATCATCAGGCAACTGGGCTAGGAAGTAGCTAGTAGCTTGCTTTGGACAGGAGTGAAACCATTTTGCAGGGCAGATTTAAAAGACAACAATGGATAGATAGACAGTGGCCCATACATCTTTGTTACCTTACTCCATCACTCATTTTCTGACTTTTTTTTTTACATTAATTAGTTTAAACACTATTAGAATAAAAGTTGGCTTCTTGATTATTTGTTTTTAAAAACAAAATGAAATCCAGATCTACAGAGCTGCTTTATTGCTCTAACAGGAGAGTAAATGGTACATAAAACACGGAAGAAGATCCAAACAATTTCCCAATCTCACACTACCAGTCATTGAACAAAATGGACCGAGTTAAGAAAATCAAAGTAGCTGGCACAGGGGTGCATGCTATTTGGGAGGCTAATACAAAAGGATTGCAAGTTTAAGGTCAGTCTGGATAAGCAAGTGAGACCCCCATCGCAAAATAGAATACAACAGCTTGGGATATAGCTAAGTGGTAGAAGAGTTGTATGATTTGTGCAGGGCCCAGGCTTCAGTCCCCCAGGACCCCCTTCCCCGACACACACAGGTAAGTCAAGCAGTAGGGCAGAATATGAACCCCATAATCCTAGGGGATAAATTTCAAGTCCATTTCAGAACTTTCATACTCTTGCCCAGTTGCAGCTGGCCCTAAGACTATTCTTGCTGTCATGATGATAAATGAACCTGGATGGTCCACATATTTATCATATTTTGACTTAGCCATTTTAATGTACTTTATCTGAGCATTAACACAGCATGCAAATACAACTGCAGTAAGCAGAAAATAAATTGGCTTGCCCACCAAGGCACCATCACCACCACCACTGGGGTGACCACCGCGACCACTACCTGAGAGTGTTTTATATGCAGAGTGCCAAAGGCTCCTTCTCCAGTGGACAGCGCCCCCTAGTCCATGAAATTGTTCCTGTCCGGGGGGCCAGATTTTGTCAACCGCTGAATCAAGCATGACAACACCATTCTTACCTGGCCGGGATGTGAAGTTGTGACAGCTTGGAAAAGAGAAGAAGCCTGCAAACCTTAAGCAAATTATCAGTGGTCAAAAGTTAAATAAACTCCCGATGGTCGATGCTTAATTTCATTCATAAAATTAGCAGTCTAAATTGTTCCTGTTCTATCCTTTGCACCACTTCAAAAGCTTCTTTTAAAAGGGACCAAATATTTCTTTTCTGTTACAAATCATGCACTAGGATTTAGGAGCCATGTCACCCCTGTCAATAACTCCACTAGCCAGTCTGTAAATCAAAAGGGGCTTTTTCCTGGCCCCCACTGTACTGCACTCTACACGTTTGAATTAGGGTTGAACAATGTTTTCAGTGGGTATCTTCCTACCAATTTTTACCTGGACTTTATTTTTGGAATATCCAGTCTCCTTCTCTGACTGATGGTTTCCTGGTGTGTGTCCACATGCATGAGTGTGAGCTTAGTATTTGGAAATCCTTGATGAGAAAAAGTCACACCTGGTGTTCCAGGAATCAGCCCAAGGTGCGGTCTTATTGTGCAGCTCCACAAAACAGGAACAGGAGCCAAGCTCTAGTGAGATGATTGGAGGGTGGCTGTGTCCTGGGAAGAAGCAAAGTAAGGCCTTCTGATGATCAGTGCAGATCTTGGTCGTGTATCATACTAACAACAGGTTCTTAACGTGTTCCCGGGACATGCATAAAATCTGAGTTCGGGCTTTGTAGAATATCTTTATATGAAAATATCCACCAGCTATTAATATCTACAGAATATTTCTTTCATTAATAACAATTTCATAGTAGCATTTTTTCCCCATGGAAATGTGTAAATTATTCATATTTTAATAATATTATAAAAGAGATAAAGGGCACTGACAAAGGTCTCACTGAATAGTAATCAGAGGTCCAGATCAAGAACATATTTTCTGACTCAAATTTAATAGTACAAAATAATTTATTCTTAAGTAGGAAATATATTTGTTAACAGTCTATTTGATTTGAGTCATGTTTGATTGAAGTTTTTAAACTTTGTGAAGCTTAACTCTCTTATATCCTATAATGTAGTTTTGGGCAAAATTAATTTTATTAGCGCTCTGATCATGATGGAATCAGAGACATGATTCCATTATTATATCTCAGTATAAGCAAGAAAGATTGAAAACAACTAAATAACATTTTTTTTTCTTTAGGGGAGCAATCCTTTGAGAAGCACTATAGTGAACTGCATGGGAGTTACCCCAAACTTTCTTAATGGTCTATATTCCTAAATCACCTCTAAGGAGTTGAGAAGAGAACATGTGGAACACCATGAGAGGAACATTTTGCAAAGTGTAGGGGAATGTGGGGCTCTCAAATTCCGTCATCCGTACTAGAGGGTTTTCATTACTCACGGAAGCTATTCGTAGCTACCTAGTGGCTTCCTTGGGAGATGGGACTCTCCACGAGGCTAAGGACTACACTGTATCCACCCAAACATAGATTTAAAAAAGCTTCAAAATGATCAAAGTGAATGGGAAGTATCCTTGCTGTTTACCAGGAAAAAGCCCCAAACTCTAAAGAAGACAGTAAACTGTTTCCATTTAACAACATGGAAATTTCAGTGTCCAACCTTCACTAAGAATGTCTACACATGGCAGCAGGCAGAGAAGCATGAAGTCCCCCGACAGGCCACCTACAAGCTGGGACCCTGTCGTGCTGAGGCCCTGTCTTGCCGTGCTCCAGGCCTCTGTGTCTTAAAGTCTAAGGGAAAATGCAAATGGAATGCAACAGGCTAAAGGAAGTAGGCCGTAACTTGACTGAGGTGATTGTCAAGTTGTCTTATTGTTTAAAGGAGAGTGGGTTGGGGTTGTAGCCCAGAGGTGGAACAAGCGCTTCACATGGGTAGGGTTCTGGGTTTGATTCTTTTTTTTTTTAAGAGAGAGAGAGAGAGAGAGAGAGAGAGAGAGAGAGAGAGAGAGAGAGAGAGAGAGAGAGAGAGAGAGAATTGTAATATTTATTATTTTTCAGTTCTCGGCGGACACAACATCTTTGTTGGTATGTGGTGCTGAGGATCGAACCTGGGCGGCACGCATTCCAGGTGAGCGCTCTACCGCTTGAGCCACATCCCCAGCCCCCTGGGTTTGATCCTTAACACCACAAAAATAATAAATAGGTGTGTGTATGTGTATGTGGGTGTGCGTGGGTATGCAAATTCTACTTCACAATTTCAATAGGAAAATTAAATGTTATAAATTAGTTTCGTCAACTGGCTTTAGTCAACTATATTTTCATGATTACTAATAGATTATAAAATATCAATTGGTATTATTGTTTATATGTTTAAGTGAAATTCTATTACCTAATAATAATAATAATATCAAATTGCTTTTGAATATCAAAATAAGAACTTTAAAACATAAGAATAAAATAAACAGTGAAGTTATATTTGTCACTATCTTGTAAGCCTCAGAAAATTGACATACTGGAAACTATATAAAACTGAAAACCTGTGAAATAAATGTTTTATATGCTATTATTATGGTAAGAAAATGTAATATATTTCAAAATATGTATTACCTACAGTTTAAAGTCCTATAATGTCTACAAGACTAAAATGGGTTTTCACAGAAATTTCCCCAACACTCTCATCACCACCAAAATAAAATCTCAAAATGCCACTAATGGTATATGCTAAAAATATAATTTGAGAATACACTGGAAGGTGCTTTTTGTGTGCTTCATTTATTTTCTCGCGTGTGTCCTGAGAACCAGCCTCCATCTGTTGTTGTCTATGTGTTTCATCAATGTGTTGACATATTATTATGTGACAACAGTTTGCCAGTGTGTTGGGTACTTCAGTGTCACTTGATCCAAGCTGTGGCGATGTCCACTTCGTTGACCCTTACGTTTGGAGCTATGTCGATGCATATGACGTGGAGAGAGTGAGCTGCCCTTTCACACAGAGGTGGATGCCCACGGGGTGTCTTTCCCTATGTCTTTCTTTTCCTGTGCCAAAGGAGGCTACTGAGTTCTTATTGCTAAAAGTGTGTGACTTCTCCCTGTGACCTGGTACTACTGGGGTGATTTTATTTGAACTATTCCACTTATATATAACAGAGCTGTTAAGGATGGAATAGACATTATCCACCCAGAAAGCCTAAAGATTCACTGCAATTAGCGTTATATGTCTCCAGTGGCGGTATCTTGCCATGAATAGTGTTTTACTCAGAAACAGAATAAGTGTGTGCGTCTCTGATGCTCAAACCTTTCCCTGGGTCTTCTTTTCCTGCTCTGATTGGTTCACCTCTCTGTTTCCCGTTGCTCATCATTTTTCAACCCACAGTCTCATTACCTCCTCCAAAAAGGCATATTGTCCTTTATACTGTTTCATACCATTTCTTTAAACTTTTGCTCTCCTAGTAGTTTATAAGAGTTGAGAAGTTATTTAGAGAATTAAAGTCGTATGTAATTTCTTGTTTAATCCATGACTTTAATACTTACACATGTAATATTTATTATTTGTCCAAATCATTACAATAAATTATGATTAGTTGAGCATTCAGATTTACATAGATGATTAATATTAACCTATTTAAAATGATGCATCAGACTATAACAACAGTCTTTTATCCCTATGATTTATCTCATCTTTCCACTAATATAGTCAAAATTCTAAAAATGTATAATTTGGGGGCCAAAACTATGTTTTTTATCATTTTCAAAATAAGAAAGCATCATTCAAAAATTGAGTAAATCTTTTAGGCTATGAAGAAAGGACAATGTTTGCCTTATCTTGAGATTTCAATCACAAATAAAATGGCTTATTAATTAACTTTTCCTAAGGAATATAGGATTTCTTACCTTCAAATTTTTGTTTTAGTCCTTGTTTTTTTTTTCTAAACATGTCTTTTAAAATTAGAATAGAATAATAATTAGACATTCTATATTTATTTTAATGGTGAATTATTTAATAATTTAACATCTTGTAGAGCATTTTAACTTGTATGCATTATATCCAGTATTTTTTCTTGGTGCCATCTATAGGGAAAAATTTAATTTGAAAATAGTGTGAGCTGCACTTGCTCAAGTTCATACACCTGCTTGGAATTTTTTCTATTTATTGAATATTTATTTTATGTCTTCTTGAGATACAAGGGCACTACGAGTTAATTGATGTGATGCTCCAAGTGTCTACTATCCTTTAAAAACCTACTGGAATTGTAATTGAGTAATTGAGCCCTGGGTATGTTAATATCTGTCTTTAGAAATCAAGCTTATTCATGGGAATAGACTCAAGAGAGAGAAAAAGACATCATGAAAAACTCCATTCATGAGGAAGTAAATGATAATTAACAATGTAGCAACTGTACAAAACACAAGTGGCCATGTTTCTAATGAACAGGGACAGAATGGCACTGTTACCACTGAGGGAAGAGAAACTCTCACTTCAAGCCCTCCGTCTTGCCGTAGGTACCTGTGTGTGCATTCTCCACTGTTGCACAGAGGTAGAGCCAATGAGAGGAGGGGAGATCCACTGAAGTTTGGAAGCCTGGTCTAAAGTAACAGATGACAGACATTTGAGATTTCCAGGAAATAATGATGGAAAAAAGGGCCCGGCACAGAAATGATCTTTAGAAATTTCCATGAACTTCCCATTAATCGTTGATTGAATATGAAGATGGACATCTTCTCAGCAAAATGGCATGTGATCCAGCTTAGAATGGCTTCTAGGGATCTTTGAGGGGACAGAAATGGTAGAAACCAAACATTCCTTAGAAATAGAAATTTTGTTGGGCTCCGTGGTGCACACCTGGAATCCTAGCAGCTCGGGAGGCTGAAGCAGGAAGATTGCAAGTTCAAACCCAGCCTCAGTAACTTTGCAAGGCCCTGAGCAACTCAGTGAGAACCTGTCTCTAAATAAAATATTAAAAAAGGGCTGGGGATGTGGTTCAGTGGTTAAGCACCCTTCAGTTCAATCCATGGCATTAAAAAAAAATTAGGAGTTTCAACACACGAATTACAGGAATTCAGTGAAGAACTTAGAAAGATACCATCTAGAATAATGAATAGTTCACACTAGTTCTACTGAGGTTAAAAATAAGACTTGGAAGGATAAATATGACATATCAGTAAATTAACTAATTGCCAAAACTATATTTGCTGCTCACAAAAGGAAGACACCAAAATCTAAAATCTTGAAAATATTTCATTTACAATGTTCAACATGTACTAAAAAAATGTTAGACTTGTAAAGAAACATAACTGGCAGGGAAAGATGATGGATTAATAACCAACAGTAAGATAATCTGTGTATTGAAATCAGCAGTAAAGAGCTATAAATAAATTGTTGCAAATAGATTCAAGGACATAATGGATATGACTATAATACATGAAGAAAAATCGTAGAGTGATGAAAAAATCAAATACAAATTTACAATATCTGAAATGAAAATAATGAATAATTAATAATATAAAAGTTAATAATATAATAATAATCTGAAAAGGCAATGAGCTAATCTAAAACACAGAAAGCAAAACCATTAATTAACCAGTTTGTTATTCTCTAATTCAGTTACTGAATTAGAGAATAGCAAACTGTCTGGTAGATGTGTAAATCAAGGCCTATTATTCTCGTTTGCTATGAACTGTCCCCCAAAAGCTCATTTTGAGACAGTGCAAGACTTTCCCGAGATGAAGGGACTTGGATTACCAGATGTGACCCTCACAGTGGCTTCACCACTGACAAGGATGACCTGGGTGCTAACAGGAGGCAGGTGGGTTGTGGCTGGAGGAAGCAGGGCCTGGGGGTGTGCCTGTAGGTTATCGTTTTCCCTGGTGAACAGAGGTCTCTGTGCCTCCTGGTGGTCACGTCCTGAGCTGCCTTCCTCGGTCGGTCACATCCTCCCACCAGGCTGTTCTGCCACACCCCGGGCCCAGAGCTGTGGAGTCAGCTGTCATGACCGAATCCCGGAAACCATGAGCCAAAATAAACCTTCATTCCTTTCAAGTTGTTCTTGTCAGGTGTTTGGACGCAGCAATGGAAAAGCTGCCTAGAGCATCCATGAGCTGGGGAGAGAGAGAGAGAAAGAGAGAGAGAAGGAAAGAGAGAGGGAGGGAGAGGGAGAGAGGGGGAGAGAGAGAGAGAGAGAGAGAGAGAGAGAGAGAGAGAGAGAGAGAGAGAGAGAGAGAGAGAAGGAGAGAGAGAGGGAGAGAGAGAAGGAGAGAGAAAAGGAGAGAGAAGGAGAGAGAGAGGGAGAGAGAGAGAGAGAGAGAAGGAAAGAGAGAGGGAGGGAGAGGGAGAGAGGGGGAGAGAGAGAGAGAGAGAGAGAGAGAGAGAGAGAGAGAGAGAGAGAGAGAGAGAGGAGAGAGAGAGGGAGAGAGAGAAGGAGAGAGAAAAGGAGAGAGAAGGAGAGAGAGAGGGAGAGAGAGAGAGAGAGAAGGAAAGAGAGAGGGAGGGAGAGGGAGAGAGGGGGAGAGAGAGAGAGAGAGAGAGAGAGAGAGAGAGAGAGAGAGAGAGAGAGAGGAGAGTGAGAGAGAGAGAGAAGGAGAGAGAGAGGGAGAGAGAGAAGGAGAGAGAAAGGAGAGAGAAGGAGAGAGAGAGGGAGAGAGAGAAGGAGAGAGAAAAGGAGAGAGAAGGAGAGAGAGAGGGAGAGAGAGAAGGAGAGAGAGAGGGAGAGAGAGAAGGAGAGAGAGAGGGAGAGAGAGAAGGAGAGAGAGGGAGGGAGAGGGAGAGAGACAGGGAGAGAGAGAAGGAGAGAGAAAAGGAGAGAGAAGGAGAGAGAAAAGGAGAGAGAAGGAGAGAGAGAGGGAGAGAGAGAAGGAGAGAGAGAGGGAGAGAGAGAAGGAGAGAGAGGGAGGGAGAGGGAGAGAGACAGGGAGAGAGAGAAGGAGAGAGAAAAGGAGAGAGAAGGAGAGAGAAAAGGAGAGAGAAGGAGAGAGAAAAGGAGAGAGAAGGAGAGAGACAGGGAGAGAGAGAGAAGGAGAGAGAGGGAGAGAGAAGGAGAGAGAGAGAGTGAGAGAGAGAGGCAGAAGAAGAGAGGAAGAGAGAGAGGGGGGAGAGAGAAGGAGAGGGGGAGAGAGAAAGAGAGGGAGAGAGGAAGAGAGAGAAGGGAGAAGAAGAGAGGGGGGAGAGAGAGAAGGGAGGGGGGGGGGAGAGAGAGAGAGAGAGAGAGAGAGAGAGAGAGAGAGAGAGAGAGAGAGAGAGGCCAAAAAATATGGTAAAAGATATTAGAAAAATTTCCAAATTTGATAAACACACACACACACAATTACAGAACCAATAATCTGAGAAATTGCCAAATTGGATGAATATAAAGAGAACCACATCTAGTGCTAAAAGCCATAAATGAAGGAAAAAAATTGAAAACAGAGAGGGAGAAATAGGTTCACGGAAGCAATGATAGGAAAGTTGCTGATACATACTCTGAAACAAGCCCAAGAGGCAATAAATCAACTTTTTTACAAGCTGAAACTAAGAGCAGTCAGCTCAGATCCTGTACTCAGCATAAATATCATACAAGATGGAAAGTGAGATCAAACATTGACAGACAATAATTGAGAGAATTTGTCTCCAATAGAAATGAACCAAAAGAAGTCTTGAAGAAATTTATTTTTGACTGAAGTAAATAGATACCAGAAGAAAATTCTTATATACAAAAAGGAATGAAAAATATCTAAAATCTTAAACATGTTAGGAACCATGTAAATATGTATGCACACACACGTATATTTATTCACATACATGTATGCTTAAATAAACACATATGCATGTTTTTATTCTTTCAGACTCTTTAATAATATATTCAAATCAATATTTACAATGACATTTGTACATTTACTAGATATATATGTAAAATTTGACAAAGCATAGCAACTTTTCTGCAAAAACATTATGTCCTACAGGAATGTAACTTTTATTTTGTGCCTATGTCTATATATAATTTTCCTTTTTGTGTTTTTTTAAAAATTTACATATAGTTGTTCATTCCTTATAGATTATTGTTCAAGCGCATATTTCAAGACTGGCATTTTATTTATTTTATATATGGAGTACAGAGAATAGTTATTGTACAAAATACTTGCTTTTTCACTCCTATAATCGCATATGCAGCTATACACACATAAATATGTCTAAATATTTATAAATTATATATACATATACATAAGCATGTATATGTACTGTATATGTGATTATATGAGTGAAAAAGCAATAAAAGAATTATATTTTCTTTTATTGATTTACTTATGCTTTAAAAGTAGACTCATACTTACTGGTTTATTTCTTTTCTTTTTTCTTTTTTGTCATTGTTTAATACACCACAAACTTCTTTTCAAATCTAATAGTGAAAACATAAATCTTTCTTTTTATTGACTGCATAATATTCCAACAAATTAGAGTAAGAACATCTCAATTGTTTCCATCTCTTCCCACCACAATTACATTAAATAACTTATTTATGGTATGCTTATATATCAGTTTTGTTTTTGTAATATACATTTATCATATATATATTTCTATATGAATATACTATTCAATTTGGTTATTATGTAAAACCCAATACAAGGAGTAAAATTTTTGAGTTAAAGGGTGAAGTATGTAGATTTTCATATTAATAGAAATTCTTTGTGAATCATTTAATTGTATTCCCTACCCCTGTTCTTTTAGGGCATCAGTATTTTAAAATTAATTATATTAAATATCATGTAAATTATAATCACTTTTTTGTTATGTAAATTGAAAATAAATTTCCTCATTATTTTTTCAAATAATTTTTTGAAATATCATTTGCAATATTTTAAGTGTGTTTGTGTTGGGGGTGGGTAGCTATCTCTTGTAATTTTTAAGTTTTAGTCTTGGTAAAGAAAATCTTCTCCATCCCTAGTTAAATCATTAAACCATCTGGTGCTTGTTTCTGATACTGTGTGAGAAAGGGTGCACATTATCTTTACCCAGATGGACAGCTAATCGTGCCAACACGTCTTAGTAAATGCACTGGGCTTTTCACACTGTCAAAAGCACATTTGTCATAGAATAAATCTTATATATAATAAATGCTATTTCTGGATTCGATAGTATAACAGATTTGTCTATCAGCCTATTGAAATAACAGTAGAATGTTTATTTTACCTTATTTATTTGTCTTTGTTTTTGGTACTGGGGATTGAACTCAGAGGCACTGACTACTGAGCCACATCCTCACCCCTATGTTGTATTTTATTTGGAGATGGGGTCTCACTGAGTTGCTTAGTGCCCCACTTTTGCTGAGGCTGGCTTTGAACTTGCAATCCTCCTGTCTCAACCTCTACAGCTGCTGGGATTATAGGTTCTGATATCTGGTTTGGTAAAAAAAAAAAAAAATGACCCTTTGACATTCTTTAAATTTGTCCCTATAGATTCCTGATTTTCATAACTCTAAATATGATATGCAATTAGTGGCTCACTTTAGTTTTAAAAGTCATCTTCAATTTTCTATTTTACTTACAAGCAACCACATGCAGCTGAGTCTGTCTGCTGATTTTTTCCTCAATGGACTTTAACAAACCTGTGCTCATCCGTGGCTGGCGCTGCCCCAGGGCCTGCTCCAGCTGTGGCTCCCACCTACCCAGGCTTAACACTCACGGGGCTTGTGCTGATCCCTTGCCTGACCCCTGGCCCCATCCATTCACTTCTCCCCCCTCAAGTGTCATAAAAAGCCTGAGTCCTCATTGTTTCATGGACACCTTCCAGGGTGTGGCTTCTGTGCTTCAGACCCTGGTCCCTGCCATTCCCCTCCCTCTGTGGGCCACACTGTCCCCCAGACTCAGGGTCTACCTGGGCTGCTCCTTGAGGTTCTCTGGTGGCTGCACACCTCCCCAGCTCAGTGCACCCATGGCCATCTCCCCCAGCTCTCTCTGCTCCCAGCCTGACGTGGTGGCTTGAAGGGGACTTGTCCCCTAGCAGAGGGGGGACGCTGGAGGGCACAGAGGGTCTGGCCTTCTACCCTTGGAAGCCAGCGCCAGCAATGACCAATGTGGAAGTTTCCCCAAAGCCCGCGAAAATGACATTATTTTCCATGATAAATAAATAAATAAATGAAATAAAACTGTCAGGATTTTACTCAAAATTGCCCTGACTTCAGAGTTGGAGATAATGAACATCAGATGACTTGAAGTTTACTGTCCACCGTGCCCTATTTTCTCCGTTGGTTCTCATCTTCTAATCAGCTCTTACTTTTGCTCAGGACTCTATTAAAGGTATCTCTAAGTAGATCTCAATTTATATTGTCCCCAAGATGGAACATCTCCCCCGTTTCCCTGTAACATTCCACCATCTAACAAAATAACTAATAGATTCTACTAATTCTTGGATGTTAAAGTGTAAGATCTCGACGGGGACACAGTGGCCTTTCACCTGTGGTTGCTGTCTTGTGTCTCTGTCACCACCTCTCGGGTGATTCTAATAGCCACGGCACCACGTCGGGCGCCCTTCGCTCCTCTTTTCCTTCATCTTTACATCTTTCTACCGCCTGAGGCATTGTCTATCACAGGACATGGTAAGCTCCACTGTGGGGAGCTTACCACCCACTAACCCCAAACAGATAATGGGATTTTTAAGTTCCCGAAGGGAAAATGTTTCCTTCCAATTTCTGCTTCCCTCCTCCTCCTGCCTGGTTGGGAACCCGATGGAAGTGTCCGTCCTGCCTTCCCCAGGGTGAGGCCATAGTGGGCTGTCCTCCACTCTGGGTTCCTGGGGTCTGTGGTCCCATGGTAGGGACATCTCACGGGTCCCTGGAGACAGACCCAGCCTGGGGGCCAGGGAGATCTTCCCCGGGTCCCGGCCATGAGCAGTGGGCAGGCTGCAGCCCAGGAGGAGGCTTCTCTGCTACTCGGGGACAGTTCCTGGTCCCCAGCTGCAGACAGAGGCCAGGAAGGCCAGAGGCCAGAGAATGCCAGACTCCACCCGCAGGTGCCGTGGCCATGGCACCTAGACAACCCTGGGGGCCCCTCGCTGAGCTCCAGGGTCCAGTTGGTCACATCTGCTCATCTGATCTCCATCCTTCCCTGCGTTCTCCGAGGAGGCTGTGTTTTGTCCATCCAGCTCTGTGGCTTAGCAGACCCACAGCCAGTCTTCAGGACCTGCGTGGGTGCTGCCGGAGTCTCCCAAGGGCTGCCCTGAGCAGGAGCTGAGCCCCTGGGCCTTGAGGAAGGGGAGTGTGGAACTGGCATCCTGCAGTGGAGGCAGGTGGGCCTCACCTTCGCTGGGGGAGGGAGAGCAGCTCTGGGACTGGGCGTGACCCTATGGGACTGGCTACACCGGTGTTTGCTGTAACCAATCCCTTGCCTTATTCGGGTGGAATTCTCTGTCAACTGCCTCCTGCCCTAATTAAAAACAGGTTCTGGGTGTGCTCTCTGGCCTCTGGCCTCCGGCCTCCCTGGTTCCCCTTGCCCTCCAGCGTTCAAGTTGGGGTCTCAGAGCCGTCCTTGAACGCAAAGGAAGGTATTTCCGCGTTTGTGGTCTTTTTGTTGCCAGCCCAAGTCACAGGAGCGACCCTGACTCCATCACCTGTGAAGACGTGGGCAATGGCAGTCTTTTCCCTATTATTATTGTTATTGTTTATTTCTATTAATATTTTAGATATATGAGTGCATAAGAATTTTATGTTTGTATAAAATTAAAATAAGCTACTTAGATTTATTTAGTCACATTATCTGACAGAGGATACTATATTTCAAATGCCTTTATTTGCACCTGAGATATAAAATTTTCTAAACTCAATATTGTGACTTAATAAATGTTATGTGAAAATACTTACCATCGTGCCTGATGATCACAAAACCAGATAAATGATCATTTATATGGTTGAATTTTTAAAGATGAAAAGCTATAGTTTTATTCCTAAAATGATGGATTATCAGAATATTTAAAAAAAAACTTTAAAAATCAGCGAACTTCCAGTAAGTTTTAAGATATCGCTATAACCAAGGTACCAGATGGCATGATTACAAGAAGTAATCAAAATTTTATGAGCATGTAGTTGGGACTTTAGGAGCTATTCTACTGCTACAATGGTGCTAGAGATTTTAGTGAACTGTTAATTATAGATTTGAAAATAAATTAATTTTAGAGAATCGTGGAATTTATCCCTGTAGGTTACAACTTAATCTCATAGTGGAGCACGATTTTAAAATACCATTCTGTGTGATATCAATAATGTCATCATTTCAGAGAAAGCAGTGATATAAAGAACTTAATGGCTCAGTGTGAAGCGGGACATCTCTCTTTACAATGGTGCTCTGGTCCCTGGGTGCTTGTTGCCCTGTGATGTATGATGGTCTCCCTGTTAATTAGTAAGGCATTTAGAGGATAAAGGACCCGAGAGGAGTGTTATGTGAGGACGTGTCCCCAGGCTGTCCCGTCTTCCTCGGGAGCCCTATTACTTCTCCAGTTAGATGCACAGTTTCAGGCAGATCTGCAGGACGCTCCATGAAAGCCAAGGTCAAACATTGCCGCGGGTGCCCTGCCCTGCCATCAGCCGACATGGTCCACCAGTTGGTTGATTTTATACTGGTTCAGTGTCTCCTTTTGGAACAGAGACCTCATATATGATTTCATTACAGCAAAAGCCTCTCTGTGCTTATCATGCCAGCAAATCAGAGTGCAGCCCACACACTGGTATGACTCTCTGGACCAGTATAAATTTTGAATGAGGTTTGCATCAGAAATTTTCTACTTCGTAACTTCTCCAATGGTACCCTTTTGCAAAATATAAAGGTTAGCTGAGGAAATTTCGGGGAACAAGTTTTAAAGACTACTTTTCCAGTATGATCTTTATTAACAACTCAATTTAGAGAATATTTCAAATTTTGTGTTAAAACTCCTTTTTTTCTCCCCAATAAGTTGTAAAACGATGAGAGAGTGTGGCGGGAAGGGGGATGTGAGAACGCCAGATAGACATGTGGACATGCACACAGACCTACAGACACAATTGGTAAGACAAACCCGGCTACCTGGGTGATATTTTGGTTTCGGTTTTTAGTACTGCAGGTTGAGCCCAGGAGGGATTTACCCCTGAGCCACTTCTTAAGACCTTTATTTTGAGGACTCCCAGGTAACTCAGGCTGACCTTGAATTTGTGATCCTCCTCCTAAAGCCTCCCTGGTTGCTGGAATTACAGGAGTGCATTGCAACACCCGGCACACTCAATTTCTTTATTTCCACACTTCTGGTTGTGTTTTCTGCAGGCTGGGTCATGCTTTTGACTTTGCCCATAATAATTAAGGAGACCTATTGTTTAAAACTTGGATTTCCTGATTGATTCTTTCTGACTGCCTATCCTGGAAATGACCTCTTCAGTACCTGCTGACCCCATCAGAGTCACCCACCCACCACCTCAGAGTCCATCCTTTCCGTGCATTCTCATCTCTGCTGGTCCAGTTGAGGTTTAGGGCCCCAAGAGGCTCAGCAGTCTCCTGTCTAGATCTTCCAAGTGCCCTACTCCTCATTGGCTCCTCTAGGAAACCCAAAAATCCACCTACTTGATAAAAAAAACACAAAACCTACTGGAGAAAATATACAACTGTATTGAAAAGTGTGATCTTAAAATTATCATCCCCAAACTCAGGTGAGGTCTAAAAGATGTACCACTACCAGCCTAGTCAGCTCCCACTCCCATTTCTCAAAATACCATCAAATACGTTTCCATTCAACTTCCAACAATTCATCCTCTTTAATCTTTTGCAGCGAATGGATTATAAATCGCACGTGGTAAGCTAACAGGTATTAATGTTCTCCACTAAACGCGCCAACCTACCTCCGATAGGCTGTCATCCTTCCCGGTAGGGATGAAAACTGTAGTCAGAACAGTGGCCCTGAGAATGGGCATCCGTCCCTGTTTCTGCTGCTGTGCGTGGTAAAATGGACTTGGAGGCTGTGGTCAGTCAAGGAATTTGAGAAAGGGGGGTATTCCAGGGTTATCTCCTGGGCCCAAGGCAATCGCCAGGGTCCTCAAAAGAGCAAGGAGAGGGGTAGAAGAGCTTGCGGGGAAGATGTGACAGTGGAAGAGTGGTCAGAGGACTGGATGTGCTGCTGTCCCTGAAGAGAGGAAGAGAGGCTCAAGCTGAGGAACGCACTGACTTCCTCTAGTTCACAAAGGCAAGGGTGCAGATCCCCCAGAAAAGGGCACGTGGCCAAGAACTTGGTTCTAACACAGAGAGACTGGTTTACACTTCTGAACAATGGGACAGTAAGACAAGGGACTACTGATATTTTGAATCACTCAAGTTCTCTGTAAATTGGTACAGCAGTACAAACTTAATGGCCATCAGATGGAGGGGGAAGAAGGGAAATGATAAAAGCAAGATACGGATTGAAAATTACAAGGTTTGAGTGATGTTGAATAAGATTTGGTGATCTGTTGCACAGGATGGTGACTGAATTTAAATAATAATGAATTTAAAATTTTAAAATTGTACATTTCAACATTGCAAAGGGAGTAGATTGGAAGTGTTTTAAATCACAGAATGTAAGTGTGTGAGATAACAGATTTGTTAATTTTCCTGATTTAACCCTGCTTCACTGCAAATATAAATTCAAATATAACATTGTACCTCATGGATAGATCCAATTGTTACTTGTCAAGTAAAAATTTAACACATTTAAAAATAATGTGAATGAAATAAACTTTGTCTATTCCCATATAAAGTAGATGCCTCCTCTGTATCCTTTTCCTCCTGCTTAATTGAGAGATTTACTCTTTTGTATTTTGTATTTTTTAAAATTTTATTTATTAGCTTTATTGTGGCAAAATTGAAGTATAATGAAAGGCACACATTTGAGGTATGCAATTTGATCAGTTTTGATATGTTTTGATGTGCATGTAACCAATAGAATAAATATAAGAAGGATTTCCATTACTTTTTTAAAATTTGAAATCATGCAGATTGTTTCCTGTGTGATTTATTACATTAGAAATCAACCACCTTAAGATATATAGAACCCCCTCCCACCTGTCAGCTACTTTAGCATTAAGTGGCACACTTACAAATATATCACAGGCCAAGGAAGAAACCCCCCAAAACGTAAAAAAAAAAAAAATTAAAAAGTGCTTTGAACTAAGTTATAATATAAGCTTAAAATATCAGAATCTCTGGGATGAAACAGTACTCATGAATATTTATAACTTAAAGTACTTATATCAGAAAGAAGCCAGATTAACAATCAAATTATTTTTAAATTATATTGTAGGAAGGAAAAAAAAACTAAGAGTGGGAGAAGAAAAATATGAAATAGAGAAGAAATAATCAACTAAAAGTTGATAAAAACAAAACAAGTCTAATCAAGAAAAAGCAAGAACACAAAAATTAATGTCAATGTAAAGTGAGCTATAAAATAACCCTACAGATGCAAAACTATATTAAGGTAATATTATAATTCCACACCAACATATGTGATAGCTTGTATAACATGGTCTGTATTAGAGAAGAATCTGTGTGCTGCTGAGAAGAAAGTATATTCAGCCACTGATGGATGAAATATTTTACATATGTTTGTAAAGTCTGAATTATCAATTGTATTTTTTAGTTCTATACCATCTTTATTTTGTTTTTATTTAAAGGATCTACCCAGTGGTGACAGAGGCATGTTAAAGTTACCTAGTATTATTATATTGTATTCTATTTGATTCTTGAAACTGAGAAGGGTTTGTTTGATGTAGGTAGATGCTCCATGGTTTGGGGCATAAATATTTATGATTGTTATGTCTTGTTGACATATTGTTCCCTTAAATGATATGAAATGTCCTTCTTTGTCCCTTCTTATTAACTTTGGCTTGAAGTCTACTTTATCTGATATGAGGGTAGAAACCCTTGTTTGTTTACTAGTTCCTTGTGAATGAAACACTTTTCCCCCATCCTTTTGCCTTCAGTCTGTGGATGTCTTTGCCTATGAGGTAAGTTTTCTGGAGATAGCATATTGTTGGATCTTCTTTTTCAGTCCAATCTTCTAGTCTTTGTCTTTTGATTGATGAGTTTAAGCCATTTGCATTCAATGTTATTATTGAAAAATGATTTTTTATTCCATTTTATTTTGATTTATTTCTGGTTTTTACTTTGAATTAGTTTCTTATTTGACTGACTATCTTCTAGTTTGGCTTCTCCTTTTGCTGGTTTTCACTTTTATTTTTCATTTCGTCTTCGTAAAATATTTTGCTGAGAATGTTTTGTAGTGGAGGCTTTATAGTTGTGAATTATTTTAACTTTTGTTTATCATGTAAGGTTTTTAATTCATTATAAATACCAAAGCTTATTTTTGCTGGTTATAGGGTTCTCAGTGGGCATCCATTTTCTCTCAATGTTTGGTATACACTATTCCAAGATGTTCTATCTCTGAGAGTCTGGGTTGAGAAGTCAACTGAGATATGGATTGGTTTCCTACTAAATGTTGTCTGCTGTTTTTCTCTGGATGCCTTTAATCAAACATCCTAGCCCTCAAAAATTTGATCCATGAAAAAATGACTGGATTCAGAAATGTTAGACCATTAAGGTCAAAATTAAACAGAGAAAAGAAAAAATAAAGGTAAAAGAGAAAAAAAAATCTCAATAGAAAGTTAAAGAATCCTTTCCATTGGAGTTCAAAAGATTCTCAGCTTCTCAGCAGTTTTAGGTGGGCTATGCCGGAGCATGATGCTCCTCCACCCTTCAGATTGCTGGAATGAGAAAGGTAAGCCCCATAGATGGAATTCCTGGAGGGAGGGTTTTGGCTCAGGTGAGGTCCAGACTCTTTGTGGAATGCCAGTTGGTCTGGTGATTTTTATATCAGCACACCTCCAGGGTCCAGTAATTGCCAGTCCATGCTGAAAAACTACCTCAGGGATCTCCCCTGGGTTCCACTCATGTAATAGAGGAACCGATTCTTAGTTCCCTATGTCAACGATGCCATCCACATTTCTTGATCTTGCGTTCAGTCTCCAAGCTCAATATCTCCCAGCCCCACCCTTCTGAATTCTAGCCAGATGAGTTTCTCCCAGCCACTCCTGCAAGCAGCAGGCTAGAGAAGGAGAGGTAGAGCTGGGAGCGTTTCCATGACCAGTTGTCCCATGTATAAGACTCTCTCAGCATTTGATTTTCTCTTGGTCACTTAAGCACGCTCTATGGCATGCAGTGTGTGTTTACTGGTCCTGTGTTTCAGGGTAAAATTGGGTTTGCCAGGAATTAGCTTTCTTAGCTGCTGGCCCCTGTGCTGCAGCTGCAATACTGTTCCTTCTTCTGTCCTCCACACTCTGCTTGGAGAGATGGTGGCTTCTTTCCCGCACAAGGATGTTGTGCAGTGTGCCTTTCAGGTTTGTCTGTCAGTGCCCTGGATCTCTCAGTGCTCCATAACCAGGTATGCCTCAAGCCTCCTAAAAAGGAAGGTTCCTTTAATCCCCTTATCCTTCCACTTTGCTAGCAGAGGAATTGCTCTGGCTAGTCTTCTGGCCTGCTCACAGCATGGCTGTGCCAATGAGGATTCTTCCTTATTTTATTGTATCCAGCATCCTGAGTCCCCCATCTGCTTTGAATGTCCACTTTTAAATTCTGGTAAAGTCCTCTCCCGTCATCTTGAAAACTCACATATATTTTCTCTTAAGTATTCTGTCATTTCTCCCGTATTCTCAGCTGCTCTGTAGCTTGTCTATTATCTGCCTACACATCTACTTACATGCACATGAATATAAAACAACAGATGCAGATGCAAACACATTGCTTGCCCACAGTTTCCTAGATCAAGATCTCTGATGCCAGTATCAGTCTTCCTGGGAACATTCCTCTAAGACTTCCAAGAAATGTAAGGGTTAGAATGTGGGACCCAGGATGCCAGGGAGCTAACCCCGAGAATGAGCACACCCAGATCCTTGCTTTGCTTCTTTCTCTCAGCACTCTTCACCTTGCAGAAAACCTAGATTGGTCTTCTTAATGAACCAGCAGAAACCAAGAAGATCTGATTCAATAGATTTTCAGTTTGGGGCTATTATTGTCAAGGCTCTGTTTTAAGGAAGTCAAGCACTAAATACTACTTTCATGAGAAAGGTAAACAGTTGTTCCTGGGATCCATGGGAATTGGTTCCAGGACCCCCAGCAGATACCAAAATCCAAGAAGGTTCAACTCCCTTATGTAAGATGATGAAGCATTTTCATATAATCTAAGCATATTCTCCCATTCTGTAAACCATCTCTAGATTATTTATAATATTCAATCTAGTATAAATTTGATGTAGTTATATAGTTTAAGCTTCAAGGAGAAGAAAAAAAATCTGTGCATGTTTGGTATAGGATCCAGCTTTAAAAAACTATTTTCAGTTCATGGTTGGCTGGATCCATGGTGCAATGCCCATGGGTATGGAGGCAGGGCTGTGTTCTATCAGAACAAAAGGCACATTAATGTCTCAGTGGGAATGCAGTGTACAGCCTGTGCTTAGCAGGCAGGAGGCCCCTGGGTTCAGTCCCTGCATGGGCAGGAGGTGATCTCAACACATTTCCTAATACAATAATTTGAAAAGGATTATAGGATAAAGAGGTCAATAAAAATCTATTATGTTTTAAAATGTGATCAAATTTACTTTTAATTTTATATCAAATAGTTTGAATAGTTTAATTTGAAGTAATGTAATTTATAATTCATTTTGAATAGTAGAATGTTTTTTAATAAAGACCTGAGCATATTTTTGAATGTGGAAAAGGACTCAGAGTAGACAATGAGTCTCAAAATATTATGTAAGGATAAATAAAAATGTCTTTAAAAAGAGATTAAATTTTTCAGTTTGAAATTAATGGAAAGGCTTTGCATTCTTTATGTTCTTAAGGATTTACTTTATAAAATTTCTCAGTACTCTTTTCTCTCTTTGAAATGTACACAAGCTCTTCTGAAAATTAGATGGGGCTTTTTTGGCATTGAGACCGGGGGATGTCTTTCTCTAGAATGCAGGAGTCAGCTCTTTGGGACAGAAACATCAGGATAAGACCTAGGTGCCACAGGTTCCATAGGAGCTGGGACCCTCACTTCAGGGACACAGGCTCCATGGTAAAGATGCACCTTGTTCCTTTCTCCTTTGTTTCATCTTTGGATAGGGCCAATTGGCCAGCACAGATGGTCACAGGAACATTTCACACAAACCGTGTTTGATAAAAAGTGCTTATTGCTACGTCCCCTTGAGGATGCTTCTGTTTTTCTTGAAGACACCCGTGTGATGGGTTTGATCTGCTTGGCTATCTATGTGATGGGGTTTCTTCCTGTCTTTGGAACCTCTTAGTGGATTGCCCGTGATGGGTTTCACATTCTAGTCTGATTCTTCCTCAGTAATGAAGCTGATTTGTTTCTCTGTTACCTTTGTGGCAAGGACTTCAGGTTGGGCTAGACCTTGTTTTTAATTATATTTCACTGAAAATTGACAATGGGTTCCATATACAACATGAGCCCATTGAGGTGAGGGATAAAGAGAGCTAGATTTACAGGAAAAGAGGAGAGTGACCAGAATTTTGATTATCTGCCTAGGAGGCTTCTTAGATTTTTGGGATCCTATGGTTCATGTTTTCATGGAGTATCACAGTTATACCTAGTAGTTGGGCTCCTTTTGACAAAATCATACCTGCATGGGATTGGATTTCTAACCCCATTCTCTGCCTTCCCATTCACCCCTATTCTCCTGCCTCTACTCTACTGATCTTCCTTTTATTTGCTCTTTTATTTAGTTTTGATTGGTACTTTCTACATGTACATAAAAGTGGAATTCCCTGTGATGTATTTATACATGTGTCTAGCATGATTTCGTTAATCCTGTCTGCATTTCCTCCCCTCTCCCATCCCTCTCACGCACTCTCAATCTCCTTCTGCTCCACTGCCTCCGCCATGTCGTGGGACACTCAACCCCCACCCCACAGACCTCTTCTTCCCTCATTTTGCTATGCCTTCTGCGGCTCACATTCAACCACAAGCATCCATCAGCGGGAACCCCGTCTCAGAGCTGGTAAGGGACCCTCGCGCTCTGAGTCATGTACCCAAATGCTGAATACCTTGGTCTTTATTCACAATTGCTAACTTATTGAGTGATGAGATTTTAAGTTTTTGTCCCTTAATGTTGATATCTGAGGTAACCACATCCATATCATGTTATTTGATTTCCAAATAATATCACATTCTTAGGTTATTGAGTAACCCCAGTAATTTCAGTATATTAGATTTTCAGGGGGGGGGGATATTTAATTCATAACATGTCCTAATTATATTGTCCTTTGAAACATACCCTATAGCATGGACTTTAAAACACAAGAGAATTTTCCTTGAATTAATACTATAATAACTTCCTATTTATATAAACAACTGCTAACTCTCGTCCAGAATCTTTATGGAATATGGCATCTATTTGATATTGTATTAATTACTCAGAAACAAAAATAAAAATTTCATTTTTAAAGACTCAGTTCAGCTGATAAAAGACTATTAAATAGGAACATAAAATCATAAAGAAATTAGCAAGGTGTTCTTGCAAGCACTGATAATAAGCCTTTAGTTCAGTCTTGGGGTTAAAATGAGACAAAAGGTAACACCTAAAATGAGACTTTTACGTCTCATTCTTGTAGCTGAATTAAGCAGTGAGCAAAGAACAGAGATATGGAGTGTGGTTCCTGAAGCAGATTTTATTTCTACTACTTAGGGATCAGGGAGGGACATATGAGAGGGTGTGATGGGTAGACAGGGGCTCGTTGACAGAGGAACTCGTAATGTGGCTGGATTTGTTCCTCCTGGCCAACCAGCCCTGTCACCAGATGATCAGCCTGACAGTGTTTCCTGTGGTTGGATCACTAGCAGCAGTCTGGAGTCTGGCAGCTCAGAGCCCAACCAGGAGGTGATTCAGGGAGTGAGAGTTTATGCAAATCAGAAGAGTTGGATTGAAGATAGAGGTAGCTGGTATTAGAGGCAGAGAAGAAAAGATGAGTTGAACAGTCCGTTATAAGAGGGACTAGGTACCATCTGATTCTCAATAAAACCCTGGGATACACACAGGATAGGGTATTGCATCCTTATTAGAAGGAGAGGAGAACTGACCAAGGCTTTGGTCACATACCACGCAGTTAATACGCAAAAGAAGCAGGGAAGAAGCCCAGGTCTTGTGACTGAAGCTTGATTCTATCAGAGAGTCTCCTTTGTCCACATTTTGATGTTTATTGCATATTTTTAAAGTTTTATAAATACCCCTGAATATTATATAAATATGAAGACTTTTACTACAATTGAAGAAATGCTGACCACTTGTTTCTAAGAAAGCATCTGTGTTCTTGAGCTGTACTTTTGACAGCACACTTTGACACCCCGAGCCGTGACATGGGCACCTGTCACAGATGTTGCTGGGAGAAGAGCAAGGTAACCTCTGCTGAAGTGACACAGGTAAGTGGATTCAAATTTACTTTTTCTGCCTTCTCTCCATTTACCCTTCTGTCTTGGACACACGTCCTCAGTCACTGCTGGTCTCACAACTTGCTAGAGAACATGAAGCAATTACTCCAACCCTGTCAGGAGGGAGGCAGTGAGGCCCGTGCCCTCCACTTCCCGAGCTCAGGCCACTCTGAGACCCGTCTATCGACAAAAGTGGAAGAAAAATGAGGAAGTGATGGTTTGGTTACTCTCACCCCCTCTTCAAACCCCATGAAATCCAATCCAAGCAGTTCCAGAGAAGTCGAAGAATGTTAGAAAGGAGAAATCTCAGAGCATTCTTTCCCACATAAAAGTCAGAGATTAAAACAGCTCTTAAAAATGCATTTGTCTCCAGAGGGGAGGTTTACAGCTACTCCCATCAGAAGGGATTTTTTAAAATGAGCTTCTTACTTCTGAAGAGCTTTAGACGTAAAGTTGCAAATGGACTGCACTAGCCGGTGGGACAGTGGAATCCAGTGCCCTATAGTGTCCTTCACCCGGTGGCTTTGAGTGTGGGTCAATTCCATTACCATGGTCCACTTATTACAGCCAGGGAGACGATCCTGGTACACGATTGTAAACTACATTCCACACTTTATTCAGATTTCTTTTTCTCTTGAGAATTCTTTCCAGTGTCCTATTTAATTTAGTTATCATCTGTCCTTAGCTTAATCTGACGTGTGAGAGTTTCTCAGACTGTCCTCGTTTTTGACATCAGGCAATGTTGACAAGCAGTGGTCAGGTAGACCACTGAATGTCTCTCAGTTTGGGTTTGTGTGATGCTTTTCTCATGGTCAGACAGGGGTCATGTGTTTGGGGCAGAAGACAACAGGAAGTAAGGTGCCACAATCCTAGCATTCTCATCTCGTCAACCTGATTTGTCACTGTTGGGATTAATCCAGGGATGCTTAACCACTGAGCCACACCCCCAACCCTTTTTATGTATTTACTCGGAGATAGGGCCTCACTAAGTTGCTGAGGCTGACTTTGAACCTGTTAGCCTCCTGCCTCAGCCTCCCCAGCCTCTGGGATTACAGGGGTGCCCCACAGCCTTGGCAGTTGGCATTGACTTTGATTGCCTGGCCCAGCCAGGGTTCCTAGGTACTTTCCTTGTAAATTATTTTCTCTTTCATGCTGTCATCTTTGGAGACAGAGACACTGTTCACTGCCTCCTTTGTAACTAAGCACAGGTACGTTGTGTCACAGGGTACCGGGCCACTTTACACAGGGGTCAGCATTTTCAGTGCCTCTCTGTACCCAAGAGAGTCTCCGTGACGGTGGCTGCTCTGACAACTTCAGGAGGTGCTCCGTTACAGTCCTCAGCCATGGTGGAGCAGAACCACCAGTACCTTAGGGCACAAAGTGCCCTTTACTGATAAATGCTAACAGCAAAGGAAAGAGCTCTTCCACTGACAGAACTGGACTCCGCTCATCGTTTTCCATCAAAATTTGAAAAAAGAATCAAATGCTCTTTCCTATGTTTGCTTGTCCTCTGTAAAAAATTTTAGAATAGTTCCTCCTTAACTGAGTTTCATGCCTGAGTACACTCAGGAAATGCTTGTGTACCATGAGGCAAAGGAGGGTACTTTACCCCCAGCTTATCAGAGTTTTCAATATGGCAATAATTGTTAAGATGGAGCACTGTTATGTTGTGTTTCCCAAACTGAGACTTAGAATATTCAAAGTTTTATAAACCACTATAGCCAGTTGGGGAAATTTTTATGGAGAAAAATTAAATAACTCAAAGAACTAAAAAATCTGAAATGATGAAGTTCTTCTTGAAGATGAGTAATATACCAGCAATAATTGGAACGGCCCACTTTTAATCTCTTTCCAACTGCATAGTTAAAAGGCGTAAAAATGTGGAGTCTTTGTTGCATAAATCAGCATCCTTTTTTTGCAATTTTTAACAATAGAGATTAATTTTATGGCATTCTTTGGCTTATGGCAAAATCCAGTGGATAGTACAGAGATTTCCCATATGAGCATAGCTTCCCGTACCATGGACCCTCCAACCCCTGTGGTACATTGTCTGTTTGTTACAATTCATGGATTGACCTTGATACATCACTACAACCCAAAGGAAAGATCACCTTACATGAGGAGTCACTCTTGGTGTTGAATGTTCTGTGGGTTTTGTCTAATGCCAGGTATCCACCATTATAGTAGCATATAGAGTAGTTCCACCCTAACTTTCCTCTGTGCTCTGCCTGTTTATACCACCGTCTCCTAATCCCCAGCAACCATCCATCTTTTTGTTGACTCAATTCTGTCTTTTCCATAGTTTGACATACTTAGAATGGTAACTATGTATCTCTTCCCGATTGGATTCTTCCTCTTATTAATAAGTATTTTAAGTTTCCCCCACATCTTTTCATGGCTTGATGTTAATTTCTTTTCAGGTTTGAATAATAGTCCATTGATTAAATGTACCTTAGTTTACTTACTCACATCCTGAAGGGCCCCTGGGTTGGTTCCAGGTTTTGCCAATTGTGAATGGATCTTCATTTGTGGGTATTTGTGTGGATGTAAGTTTTCAGTTTATATGAGCTCATTCTCCAAGAATCTGTAAAGGTGTCCTCCAAATGGCTGTACCATTTTTCCTCCTCCCCAGCAAAAACTGAGTGTTCCTGTGTCCCTGTCCTCACCAACATTTGGTGTGGTCAGTGTTATGGATTTTGGCCATTCTCATAAGTATGTAGTTATATCTCATTGTTTTATTCTACATCTCCCTAATGACATAATGTTGGGCATCTTTTCACATGTGTATTCACAATATGCACATTTTCTTTGGTGAGGTGTTTATTCATATATTTCTCCATTTTTTAATCAGGTGATTTATTTTAAAGCATTGAATTTTTTGTTGTTGTTGTTCTAATTAGTTGTACATTGCAGTAGAATGCATTTGGATACATCATACATAAATGGAGTATAACCTCTCGTTCTGGTTATATATGATGTAGAATCACACTAGCCATGTAATCATACATGTGCATATGGTAATAATGTGCAATTCGTTCTACTATCCTTCCTAACCCTGAACCCCTCCCCTCCCTTCACTCCCTTCTGCCTGTTGAGTTTTAGTAACTTCTTTTTATGTTTTGGATAACAGTCCTTTATCAGATATGTCTTTTGAAAATACTCTCGTCTAATCTGTGTCTTATATTCTGATCCTCTTGACAGTGTTTTTCATGATGCAGAAGTTTGCAAAATTTCAATAGAGTTGAGTTGCATTTAAAAAACATCACCACCCCCATGGTCTCCTAGATTTCCTTTCTGCTCTCTTCATGGATTTTATGGTTTTGCATTAGAAGTTTAGATCTGAGATCCATTTTGAGTAATTTTCTTGAGAGGGGAGCAAGTTCTGCGTCTGGATTGTTGTCATGTTTGGAAGTGGATGTCCAGTTGTCCCCATACCGTTGATTGAGCATATTGTCTTTTCGTCATTGGATTTCCTCTGTTTCTGGGTCAAGGATCAGTTGACTTTGTGTGGGTCTGTTTCTGGGCTTTCTGTTCTGTTGATCTTCTTGTCCATTGTTTCATGAATACTGCATGTTCTTGACGATCAGAGCTTTGGAGTAGGTCCTAAAGTCAGAATTAATTAATTAATTATTTTTTAAAAAGTCGAGTAACATCAGTCCTTTAGCACTGCTCTCCTTCAGAGCTGGGCCCACGGGTGTGGGTCTTTGGCTTCTCGACGAATACGTGAGAATCAGAGTGTGGATATAATCAGACTTGCGGGGTTTTTGACTGGAATTTCATTGACTGTACCGTTGGGTAGAGATGTCATCTCGAAAATGTTGAGTCTTTATATCCACGAACATGGACTACTCACAGACTTCTTTAGTTTTAGTTTTTTTTTAAATTTTCTTCATCAGAGTTTTGTAGTTTCTATCATGTAGCTATTGTACATGTTTTGTTAGTTTTTGCTTAAGAATTTAATTTTTGATTGTACTAATGTAAATTCTGTCGTGTTTTTATTTCAGTTTTCACTTGCTCGTTGCAGGTGTTCAGGGAAGGAGTTGAATTTTGTTTATTAACCTTATGTCCTGTGATTGTCACAGTTTCTTGTTGCTTGTTTCAGACTTTCTCCATAAACAGTCATGTCACCTACAAGCAAAGAATTTTCTTCAATCCTGAGCATACACTTTTTATTTCATTAGAGTAGTTCTGACTTCCAGAACAATTTTGAAAAATAATAGTAGTGAGAGGGGACATTCTTGCCTTTCTCCTGATGTTTGTGAGAATCTTAGAGTTTCTCAACATTAATTAATAGGTTTTTTTGGAGATGTTCTTTATCAAGTTATCAACATAGATTATATTCATTGATTTTAAAATGTTGAACTGTACTTGAGTACCTCAGATACATCTTATTTGGTCATGCTGTGGAATATAGATTGAATTTTAGAAGTCTTTATGGTGTGAAATAATATAAGCATTAAGTATCAGATTTTTTAGAATAAAATTTGATGTATAAATAGCATTATTATACGTATGTATGTAGACCACTATATCTTTTGTGTTGAAATAACACAGTTACAAAGAAGGGCTTGGGATTTGTTCTCAAGTTAATGGAGGGTTTTACCTAGGAATTCTGTTATTTTCTTCTCATGTTTATTTTTTTTCACAGTTTATCTGCTACTGTTTACAAAAGTCAGAATATAAAATCAAAATGAAAAATATAAGGAACAATTCTATTTCTGCACATTTTTGGTTTATATTTTGCAAATTCTTTCTATTACTATGGTACTTTAAAATGGACAAAATGAAAAGCTAAATTCTCTCTTTGTGTTGGCATGGGGAATGGGAATTTATGAATATATTTGATTGGTATTTTCAAAGGGTCCATCCCTATTGTGATACAGTATGTCCTAAAGTGAGCTCTAGGAGGAGTGGGGTGAAGGGTTGGGCTGCCTTGGTGTGCCTTGTGATCAGGGTGATTGTCCCTGGTAGACTGAGAACCCAGCAGGAGCTGAGATGGTAACTGTAAAATTATACATTTCTGGCTCCCTTTCACCTCCCTTGCCCAGGCCTCTTCCCCCATCAATTCTGTCTTTGTCAATCTGGAAAGAGAAGTCAAAAAGAAAAGCAGAGGAAGAACAATTTCAGTAACCTTGGGGACGTGGGGCTGAGACAGGCTGTCTAAAGACACTAGATAAATTCCTCTCCCCGTAGCCAGTTCACTTGGGAATATCATTTCACAGGATCTTTCTACAGCTGTGATTTTTATTGAAGACTAGGAGTCACCAAGCACATTTAAAACCCTGTGACTTGAGGTTGGTGTGAGGCAGAGTGGTGTGTGGGAGAAAGTGAGCTCTTCACACAAGGGAGGAGAGGCTTACAGAACAAAGGCTTGTTATGCTGCTGTACAAATGGCAGTTTTGAAAAGACACTGGCAGGGTGGAATTATTTTTGAGCCATTAGGGAAGAAAATGCACGTGAGGAGACATATGATTCCAGGGAGTATTTAAAAGGAAAATTTCAAAAGGAGAGAGAGAAAGAGAGAGAACCTAAGATTTATTTACAGTTGCTGAGGTGGGATAATCTCTAAGTAGCAACACATTTAAAACTCTTTCCTTACGATGCAAATGCTATGAATGTTAAGCTAAAACATGGCCTAAATTTGCCTGTGGAGTTTCAAACACTATCTAAGTGTTTTTAAACTTAAAAATGTTAAAAATTTAAAATTTTTTTTTGTTTTTTACATTTTAGTTTAGTACTTATTTTACTATTGTAATTTTTGATGTAAAAGATTCAGACATCATGAAAATTTTTATATGCAAAAGTGGATTAAAGAAATGTTTCAAAATTAATCATGCTCACTACAAAACTGTTAGTCCATTCTTACGTTGCTTCATATATTTTATTTCAAAGGTGATTTTTTTTTATATTATTTCTGCCCAAAACAATAATATTGTTCATAGGTGTCATAATTCAATAATGTAATAAATTACACTATTGTGTATGTTTCTATCTTTCTGTCGATATGAGAGCAGTCAGAGAGAGGCTGGTTGTGTGTGTGTGTGTGTGTGTGTGTGTGTTTAAAGTATATCTTTCAGGTGAAATCATTAAAACATTACCAAAATTATATGTTTTCACTAAATTGTATTGGTACTTTTATTGCTTGTCTAGTCACTATACATGTGTGGGTCCAGACTGAGATCTTTATCTTGATTGGCTTGCCTGTTAGTTTATTCTGTGCCAATAACATTTTTTTTTTTTTTTTTTTGGTACTGGGGATTGATGTGGGGCACTCAACCACTGAGCCACATCCCCGGCCCTATTTTTTGCATTTTTTTAATTTAGAGACAGGGTCACACAGAGTTGCTCAGCACCTCCCTTTTGCTAAGGCTGGCTTTGAACTCGCCCTTCTCCTGTCTCAGCTTCCCTAGTTGCTGGGATTCCAGATGTGTGCCCTAGCACCCAGCTAAAAATCTTCTTAATTACTATAACTTATAGCATGCCTTGATGTCTGGTAATGTATATTCTTTAACACTCTTTTATGCCTTTTAATACCTAGACAATGCAAATAATCATTTTAATTTTGTATCATTAAAAAATTCCTTTTGTGAAACTAGCATGTATTATCCAAGTCCATACTAGATGTTATGGAAATTAAGACAGCATTCAATACTACATCTGAAGGGTTTTTAAACCTGCATTATTTGGGAAAAAAAGAAAAAAGAAAATCTTGATTGAAACTTGTATTTTATATGAATTTCTGTCAACATGCAAATGATTGACCAATTATCTGTTCTTGCAGAGAGAGAGATGTGTAGCTTGTTTCTTTGCTTATAATTCTGTGTAACACAGGATGCTAAGAATCTTAATGTAGTGATATTATATAAGTTTTCTGTTAATTTATCTGGAATAACTTGCTAAGATTTTCTTCCCTGGTTTCTTATAATAGTAGCAGTTATACAAGGCATAATTGCTGGAATATGCGTTCATATGACTTAAGAATATGATACAAAAATACAGCTATATTTCTGATGTGATTTTGATGGAAATCTAGACTTTTATTAATCATGAAAGAATCTTTTACAGACACACAAATTAATGTTTCTACTGGTATTTTCTCTAGATGAATTCCTTCTGAATTTATAAATACAGTAAAATAATTTTTTTCTTTTCAGTCTCTGTACACAAAGGTAAATATTCAAAAAATTCAGGGCTTTGTGTATTATAGATGTATTACTCATGTTTGCACTGCATTGATTTTTTTTTTTGCTTTATCAGATTTCAAACTTATTCTCAATCAAATATGAAACAAATATTTACCAAATAATTTCTTCTGTGTTTCAGCTCAGAGGTTACAGCTTATTACATTACAAACTTTATAAGGTTAACATAATTGATCATAAAAACTGATATTGAATTTTCATCTCATTCCATATCATTAATAAAACCCTGATTTTCGAATGAATTTCTGTTTAAATAATTTTAGCTGTTGCTGAAAACTCAGTCCCAGAGGCATGACACAGGTGGTTACAGTTTTTATATTAACTTGCAAGTGGCTCTGGAGAGGGGAGACAAACGGTTTCTGAATCTACTACCTTCCTTCTTCAGCCTCAGGGCTATCCCTGGGTCACTTCATTTCAGAAGCAGCTGGCAGAGAAGAAATTCAAATTCCTTCTCAGGATTAAGGTCAGAGGGATGATTTGATGAGGGAAATGAGGACAAGGCACGATTGCTGGAATATGCATTGATGAGTGGACTTCCGCACGCATCAGCCAGGGACGTGGTCAGGACCCCTATATCTGATAGGAACCGTGACCCCCAAAGGTGACTGCACACGCTCGATTCTAGTATCCTACCCCCCAAAGACATCATGCTTCTCTTCCCATCCCCAAAACAGCTACCATTCCCACAGACGTTCATGGCCACTATTACAGGTACCACTAATGTTGAGATAAGCTGTTGTGGCCAGACATCACGTTAATTTTCTCTAAAGTTGTCTTTATCAAGTGTCATTTCAGGGATCAATTACCAATTATCCATTCACCTCTCCCTTTTGCTGAGGGTAAAAGCTGGGTTTCAGAGTCAATAAGCAGAGGCAGATAGCACTCAGCATCTCTGCCAAGCCAGCAGATGATTCGTTCTACACCACAAATTCAGGACCTTCTGTAAGCCCTCTTGCCTTTGAGTGCAAATTAGGCTCTGCAGGACATCTTTCCTGTCCCCAATTCAGGAAACTTCCTTAAACTTACTAGCGTGCCTTGATGTCTGACTCACATCAAGTACCTGGATTTTCGTAAAATGTGTCCTTCCCACCCCTGTCCCTCCCCCCAGGTTAGTTGCTGCATCTTCTCCTCAAACCCTTAGGACATTTTACATTTCATAGTAGTTTTGACATACTTGAATCTCATAAAAAATTATTTTAAAAAATGAAAAAATTCTTCAGAGCCTGTGTTGTATGCTACTTTCTTGATTTTCACTATATATAGCCTGAGCTTGAAGCATACATCCTAAATTGGTTTAATTATACAAAATTCAAATGATTATGATTATCTATGATGTTTGGGTATTAAAAAGTGAAAAAATAAATGAAGCATTTTACATGGTCATTGTTAAAAATATTTTTATTGCATTGCAATTGGAATGATTTATCCAAGAAGAAATTGAGGTATGGAAGTGATTATTGCTGCTGAAGCATAAGCTGAAGAAAGAGGAATAAATGAGTTCTCATCTATTAATCAGGTGATAAATGAACATCAGGTTATTTACCCTCGACCAAGGACTTTTTAAAGAATATATACCAGAAATTCCTCAATGTGATACTGCCAAGATGCATGGATGTCTACTTTTCAGGGCCAGGCTCCTCAGTTACTAATGCAACCTGAAGCTCCTGGTATTTTAAGAGCAGAGTTCTTCACCCAGGTGATTGGCTTGCACTGCGAAACCTTGGAACAAGCAAGGGGAGTAGGCTTCATCCACCTGTCCTCCAGAGATGAGAGTGGGGAGGTCTAGTTCTAAGAGCAGGTGGTCACTGTAGCAGCCTTTGGAGGAGCTAACCTGAAAGCATCAACCCCCAGGGCTCTGTGTGGTCCTGTGGTGACAAGGAGCCTGTTTGGGGTCATTCCTGATGCATCCATGTTCTGTTGGTCTGAGAACACAGAGTCTAAAAAGAGATAAAGCATTAAGCATAATGTGCTCTGTTCTTCAGTTGTCATATCTGACTCAAAACAAGGGTTTTATTACTTAAAATTATGTTTTTTCCTAAATGAGCTTCGGAGCTGAGTTTCATTACTCTGCAGTAATCTCTGATACATATGAAAACTCATGCACACAAAAGCTCTCTGAAGCAAGGCAAATATTTTATTTTACATCTCTTCAAACTAATGAGGTTTTCGTGTGACCAATGATGTACCTTCCCGTCAACATCACTACCACATTTTGAATCAAGGTATTTACAAAAATTTCAGCTTTCCCCCCCTACTTTGATTGATTCCTGAACAAAGAATGCTCTTTTTGATGAACTCATCAATAATATTTTAAGTGAAAGGAAACTCCAAATGCTTAGATACCAATGTGAATTTCATTTCATTATAATGATTAATTCTTTTATTGCTATTTTGGAAACATGCCTTTACTGGACATGTTTATCATATTTTGTGCAAAATGCAAGCATTTGTGTCATAATGATTTCTCACTTATAGAGATCAGAATCTATCAATTCATATCTACAAAGAAATTACCATATGTTCTCTGAAGAGGTATGCATAAAGAACTTTAATATTTTAAACACCACTGCACATATTTTAATGAGGAAAATGAAATTTTTATTTATTGAAAATAGTGTTCTACTGCTATTTATAATTGAAAAAATTAATGATTCTTTAAGAAATCTTTAATCACTTTTCTAGTAATTAAATTCTTTTGCTTGTATTTATTGAGAAGGTAAAATAAGAGTTGCCATACACATTCCTCATGGTTTTGAATAACTATGTTTTCAATGGGGAAAAAAATAATGGTTTTCAGTGAGTAGAGAAATAAAATGTAGTCTGATTGACTTAGAGGAGAGATATGCAAAAAACGCTTAAACAATACAATAGGATTTGTACTGGAAATATACTAGTGTAGTTTTATTCTTTATAAAATCAAAGTACAAAGAAATAAGCTTAAATTCTAAGATGAAAACTGAAGGAAAGATTCTAATAATTGTGGCACACCAATGTGGTAACAACAACAGGCTACACAGTAAACAACCCACACAGCCCCCTTGCAACAGTCCTGCAATGCAGTGTCCTTGAATTTTCAGCTTTTGAATATTCCATACAATTGACCCGTGTTCACCATGTTGTCGGACTTGGAGTTAAGAAGAAAACAATACAGATAACAAATGTCAAATGATTTTATCATGCACATAACACATTTGTGATAACTGTACATGTTATCTACGAGAGTACTTGGGATCCTTAAATACAAACAAACAAATAAATGGATGTTTTCTAGTAATTTATAGAGGCTGCAGAAGTCGTATTGACTGTTTGCTATGGCAGGCAAGAGTATAGCTGGTTTTAGGAGAGAGTGGGGCACCTTGCACTGAAAAGATGATTGCTTAACACAGTTAGAATGGCATGTAGGGGTCAAAAGGAGATGGAGGAAATTAGAAAGACAGGTAAAAACAGGAGACGGTATGCTGACAGAGCTTGTCACATTCTGGAAACCGCTCTGTAGTCGGTATGCCTGGAACAGTGTGGGGCTAAGTGCCTCAGCTCCAAGGGCCTCCTGTCAGGGTCAGCAGTTCAAATCTCACCACATCCCAAGATCAGCCCCTAAGCAAGCATGCAGGTCAGAAGGGTTTCGTAAGAACAGTGATGCAGGTTCATGGAGATTATAAGAAATATGTCTAGAGGCAGCCCTGTAATAATTCAGTGAAAAATTAAAGCTTTAATTAAATGCAGTTGGTAATAGAGGAAAGGAAAACATTGTTTGGATTAGTTCTTATATTTTATGTACATAGACAAATACATATACATATAAAAACATGTGCCCTATAGAGTCATGGTAATAAAAGTTACAGTCTTTTTCCCTCAAAATTCACATATATCTGAAAAGTATAAGCAAAAAGGCATACAGGGAGTCTACATTTTCAAAATGAAATCATATACCATCATCATTATATGTAGCTACAGAATTAAGTTCACACGTACTTTGTATTATTTCAGGACTGATCTATATTCATTAGACTTTCTGAATGACGAACACGTGTGGATCTCTTGTTTTTGTTTTCCTTAATGAGATTTACAGGTCGCAGAGTCTTGCATACTCTTATGTAGTTTTCCAGCTTGATTTAGTCTTTCCTGAATATGAAAGATGTATAATACGATAAGGTGAAGACCTCGAGTACAATGACTGAGTTAGGTCACGCTGGGGCCACCTCCGGGCAGGGGAGGTGGTCCTATAGTGCCACTGAGCAATGTCCAAAAGTAGAAGCCGTGGTAGGTGACAGAACCTGTTGTTCCTGGCAGGTCCCTGGCAGCCATGCATGAGGGACCATGAGGAGAAGTGGCCAGTCCCTGGGCCAGCAGCAGCGAGAGGATAGAAAAGAGGCGTGAGGCTTGATGGTTCAGTGATTCATCTTGCTTGATTTTTTTTTTCCTGCAACTACACTAGAAATGTATAGATTTTCCCCTGGAAAATGCAATGACATTCTTAGGTGTATATTTTCCGGAATGCTTGTTTACAGTTTGGCCCATACCAAATGGTTATTTAATCCAAATGTCTAAGCGGAGCTGATTCTTCTGGAGAAAGTGTGTTTGAACAGCCTAGACCACTGGGTAATCAGGGAGAAGACCTCACATCCCAAGAACCCCAGCCTGGCAAGAGGGGAGGACAGCCTATTGATACCTGGATATGCAGTGATCAGGCACCACCACCCCTAACCATTGCTTCTGCCCGCCACTGCCACAAACCCGGTAGAATTGCCATCCCCTTTGCTTTCAGCTTTAATACCCAGAATTTCATCTGACTCCTTTTGGGCAGACATTACCTGAAGTTGACTCAGGATGCCAGGATTTCCACAAGGCTTTTTGATTTTTTTCATTGTGATAGGCATAAAAAAAAAATTGAACTCACCCATACTACAAGCCTGTGCTATGCTGACTTGGATATTAGAAGCTACTCTACTCTCTTCCATCCAAAGTTTTCCTTTATCATCTGGAGCTCTTCAAGGGTCATTTCTCTGAGGTCACCATGACTGTCTTTTGACCATCCTTCATCTCCTAATGGTGAATTTCCAGGAATTATTACCAATAAAATCAGAAACAGCAATTTCTCTGGTAGTTACTATATCAGCACTGAATTTGGTTGACCAGTGTACGGTTCTGGGATAACCAGGATTTCTCCAGTAATTCAGGAATACCCCATGTTGCATGGCTATGATACCTTCTTCAGTTTGGCCTATTATGAGTTCAGCAAAGCAAAATTATATGGCAATTAGCTCTTCCTTAGATCACTGTGGGTCATTATTTCCATCATCCTTGAAAAACATATTCAATTTAGGGGACAAAACCTATATCCTTCCTTGATACCAGGATCTCCTTTGAGAAAACAACCAGTCACTATTTTGCAAACCCATCTAGTTGGAATCATTTCACACAGGGCGCAATGAGCTCTCTCCTTATGTTTTCTGTTGAGAGCAGTTCTGACAACTGCTTCCCATGACAACTTAAACACAACTGTTCATTTTATTTGGAATTGCCGCTTATCCTTCAGGTGACTCTTTCTAGCTGGGTTTCTTGCTACAGTCAGGGTCTTGAAATGCAAGAGGATTTTTCTTGGACTGTCTAACAATTCAAGGACTTCTTTTGTTTTACCCTGATAAGGTGTTTAGTGTTTTAAAATAATGTTAAGTTTCTTGGATATCACTGTTACCTAGAGTGGGTGGGGAAGAGAGACCATACCGGAAAGAAAGGCTGAAATTTCAAAATGGCAAGTTGGTTAGACCTCAATTTACTTTACACTTTTAAAATTCCATTTTATTTGATCAGAGGTGTGACTGACTCAGAAAAGGCAATTTAAGATTATACTTTTTTTTTCATGTTAGGCTTGCAGTTGTAAAAAGTATATAAGGACACAGAAATAAAACCCATTTCATACACTTGGAGGTCACTTAGGGCCAGGATGCTGGGTATATGAATTTGAAGGTGAACATTAAGTCTATACATTTTAGCATGAAATTCCCATCATGCAATGGCACTGCTTGCAGAATTTCTATGTCGTCTAAAGTTGGAGAAAAGGCCTGAAATCAAGTAACAGATGGAAACTGGCTAAAGTAATTAAGCATTGAGAATTCAATTCCTCTTTACAGCTGCACAGAATGTTAAATCATGCATTTGACCAATGAGATCAGGCAAAGAGAGAAATGTATTTCTGCTCACAATAATACATATATTTAATGTATTCAAAGTACTTCTGAACTCAGATATGAACCCTGGATATCACCATGGTAAGAGTAATTTTATTTTATACCATTTAAATCCTGTAAAATATGCCTGCAGCGAATTTTGAGTTCTAAAAGCAATTATAATATTATTATTTGTTCTCAGTGTCTTGTATTTTAGTTCAAATATAAAGAACGTTTCTCTAGCTAAATCATATTTAGTCAGTTCAGCTGCCAAATAATAAGGGACATGAAAAGAAATAGATTTATTATTATTCAAACAGGTGGCACTGAATAAAATATTCTAGCCATAACATTGTTTGGGAAGTGAAGTTTTGTATGAATCTAAAATAGCTAAATTTGTAATGGTAAATTCTGTAACAACGACTAAGGAAGAACTTACATATTCAGGGTATCTAGTCTTACTTGTCTAATTAAAATGTTACATAATACACAAATTTAACAGATGTAGCCTTTGTATTGCATTATTACTCATAATTTAATTAAAATATTTTAAGTAGCAGTATCTTCTTTTAATAACAATTTGATCAGTTGTAGCAACAGAATAAATATTTGATTATAAACTAAAGCATGGGGACACAGCTCCATGAGTACACACTACTATAAATAAATGACTGAAAAAGAAAAATACATCAGTGAAGGGGCTTTATAAATCTCCCACTTAGAAGAATGGCAAATAATTTAGGTAGCTACCCTTTCTCATAAGGAGGGGAATCCTAACTTTCCACTTGATGAAATTTGCACTGAGTGTAGTGACTTTCATCCAAAGAGATCATCATGTGGGGAAGAGTAACTTTTCACTGGAGAAGCCTGACAAATACTGCCTAAGTCACATGATCAGAGCTAACATCAATGGTGATACAGAGAGTAGGTACTCTTGATGTGATGCTAGGAAAGTGGTACTTTACCTTATGGTATTCCTCCAAAAACAGATAATCTAATAATGAGCAAAATTTCAGACAAATTCCAATAAAAGAGCATCCTACAAAACAAACATCTGGCTAGTACTTCTTGACACTATGAAAATCATCAAAAACCAGAAGCCTCTGAGAAACCATCACAGTGAAGAGGAACCAAAGGAGATGTAAAGACTGGAAGTAATGTGGTACGTCCTGGGTGAGACACTGGAAAAGGAAAAACTGGCAAAACTAAGGAAATCTGAGTCAAGCTTGGACTTCAGGTAGTGATGGTATGTTGATACTGTTGGATTAAATGCAGCACAAGTACCATACTGATGAGAGGAATTAATAATAGCAAAACTGGGTGCAAGGTATATACACTATCTATTCAATTTTTATATAGATCTAAAACTATTCAAAATAAAGAGCATTGAAAATAAAATTTAAAAATAAACATTACATACACATTGAATTTGAAGAATCACTTGAACATATGACCTGGTAGAATGAGAAAAATATCTAGAGAACAATGACATAGTAATTAACTAACTCAAACTTTCAGTGTCATATGTATTTCTTTTTTAATTAAAAACAAACTTGAACTTATTAATTTTACAAGGATTAAAATGCTAATGCAAGCATGCATAAATTACAAAATGAAGAGCTAAATTTTATTTGCTGACAAGTTGCTAAAACACCCCTTCAATTCGCAAATTTGTATGTTAGGTGCTTTTTGGTCAATTTAAACATGAGTTTGTCACAAGAAAAGGCATTTATCTTTGGTCTAATTTCTGTCTTTCTCATCGGTATGTCAAGAACGTTTCCTGCTCAGCCCAGCCTTCAGAGTCGATGGGGTGTGTGTAGATTTACTTTCAGGGAAGGACTGTCAGTTATAATACCTGCTGTCTCATCACATGAATGCGTTAATATTCTGGTTGATCTCTCCCTCTTCTGAACTCCCAGAGTAACCTGCTCATGATCGTTTTTCAGGTCTGATCATTGAAACATTTTTCCTGATGACTTCTAGCCTCTCTACTCCCTTCTTTGCAAAGGCGGTCCACAGACTAATACCCCCCCCCAAAAAAAATGCTCAGGCTCTTGTCCTCAGAAGCTGGGAACATGTTGGTGATAAGGGAATCAAGGGTGTTGATAGAATTAGGTTGCTAACTTCAGTTTTGAAATAGGAATGTGACACTGTATTATTCAAATGACCCAAAATAATCTCTGAGGGCCTTAAGAGTGGAAGAGGGAGGTGGAAGAGGAGAGTTCACAGCTGACTCAGGCAGCAGGGGCAGAGAGGTACAGTGCTGCTGGCTGGGAAAGTGAAGGGTGGGTCACAGCCCAGGACAATGGCAATACCCTAGAAGATGGGAAAGGCAGTAGGGTTGTCTTCTCTGGACCTCCAGAACCATCTGCTGACACCTTGATTTTTGCCCACTGAGACCCATTTTGGACTTGGTAATTACAGAAATGGTACATAATAAATGTCCATGTATTTGCAAGTCATCTTTAATGTTTTAATAATTTGCTGTGGCAGCCATGGAAAATAAACACAGTGCCCCAGACCTACCTCCTGCTCTGCACATGTTTCCAGTAGCATTCCTTCAGGCTCTCATGCCTTTATTTGTGCAAGTGTATTTTCTCAAGGATCATGAATCTTGGGCCAAGAGCAATATATTACTTATGACTATAACTTAACAATGGCATATTTTGACCAGGTTTTTAAAATTCTAATTTATTACATATGGCAGAAGAATGCATTGTAATTCATATTACACACATATAGAGCACAATTTTTCATATCTCTGGTTGTATACAAATTATATTCATACCATTCATGTCTTCATACATGCACTTAGGGTAATGATGTCCATCTAATTCCACCATCTTTTTTACCCCCATGGCCTCTCCCTTACCCCTCTTCCCTGTCTAGAATTCGTTTAATCCTCCCATGCTGCCCCTCCCAACCCCATTATGAATCAGCCTCCTTATGTCAGAGAAAACATTCAGCATTTGGTTTTTTGGGATTGGCTAACTTCACTTAGCATCATCTTCTCCAACTTCATCCATTTACCTGCAAATGCCATGACTTTATTCTCTTTTATTGCTGAGTAATATTCCATTGCGTATATATACCACATTTTCTTTACACATTCAACCACTGAAGGGCATCTAGGTTGAATAATTCCTAAATAGATGAATGATGTTCTCACAGCATGTGAAATAGTGATCCTAGTCTTTAAGGCAGAGGATAATTAAGCCTTGGAGGAAAACTCAGCTTTTCTGTTTCTCTAGTTTTCTCATTTATAAATATGAGAATTGTGCTCTTGGTAGTTGTGGTTCTGAATGTTATAGTGAAATTAAACATTAAAACATGATGTAGATATAAAGTTTTATATTTCCATTTTGTATGGCAGCTAGTAGTATGGCTGTCGCCCTTTGCCCTTCAAATACCTGCCAATAGAGACCAGTCTCATTCACCAATTTACATCTCTTTTGCATATAAATGTTTATTTATTTGTTGTTCAAAAATAGTTGCATTTTAATATCAGTTTAATTAAACATAGTAACAATGTGTTTATGCAAAGAAGATGGAATGGATGAAGGGGAACCAAAGTTTCACCAACTTCATAAGCGTTACTTTTTTTCATTCTCATTTCTGGGGTTACACTTGGAATGTTGTTTGTCCTTTATCTTTAGTGTTCTCAACATTATTCATGGCACTTTCTAGAAAATGAATATAGGTTGGATGATGCTGATGAAGATGGAATCATGGTTTGTCCAGCCTCGGCACTGAATATGTTAGTACTTCTGTTATCTGTATCTGCAGTAGCCGTTGATGGGCTCTGTGACCTAAAGGCCCACATCTATGGGATGCATTAGCCACTCTGCAACCAAGGAATGACAATGGAAGGCAAATGTCCAGAGCCTGCCCAACATATTCAAGATGGGGACCTTCTTAGAGTACTTGGGGATCTCTCTGAGTTCCTCCCTCCTTTACCATGAAAACGCCATCTTCTGTCAGATTGTTCAAAATCCTCATGTTTTAACTGGTATCTTCCTTTGCTGAATATGAATTAAAAAAAAAAACTGCAATAGCTCTCCTTTGAACTGAACAGAGGTATTTTGATTTTAAGTTTTCAATTAACTCTGAGATGAGAGGATCTGGCCACGTTGGAGAGCATTTCAGCCATCACTGAGCAAGTCAGGAAGGGGATCTAATTCACTCAGATCTCATCACCCAGGAAGCGGCACATTCTTCACCCCTCTGAGCCCGGCTCTGCTGTTCCCGTTACTCAGCACATCAATTTTAGGACATGAAACGTCCTTGACCCTGAGCTAATAAGCAAAGTTCCAAGGTACCTTATTTTTGCCAAAATGAAGTTATAATGAGATTCTTTCTTACATTATTTCAATTTCACTGTTATTGTAAGATTTAATCAGTGGGTTTGTAAAGCATGTTGAGATCTTTTAAGAATGCAAGTCAACCAAGGAAAGATGTTTTCCGTCACTTTGCCTCTTCTATTTTGTACAAAGTAGAAAAATATACTTTTGGTATTTAAAGGGGAGAAGCATAAGGGGGGGCTGCTAAATGCTTTATGATAGAATAATGCAAATATAAAAAATTCATAAAAGCAAGCAGTCTTACCGTGCAAATCATAAGGACTCTACTTGATGAATGGCACTTGTTCAGAATTAATGTTCACATTTTCACAAAGTTGTGTCTGTCATTTAGATTGAGGTGATATCACTTTAGATTTGCCAGTTCACTTAACCTCATGATTCTCTTCTATAATGTTTTGTCATTTTTCAAATTTTCAATTTCTATACTGCTCTTTGGCAGCAATGATTCACTGCCTGGGAAAGTGCTGGAGTGTGTGATATTATATCATAAGCAAAATCCCCACATTATTTTTAATATTTTCCTTCAACCTTTTCTATTGTCTAGAAACTTTATTTTTTTTTTGAAATTTTTTTTGTCTAGAAACTTTAATGAAAACTAATTTATAGTCATTTCTACATTTAACTATTAAATCGGAAATTATTCCTAATTCCTATTGATTACATATCCTCATACGTGGGAAAACCATCTACAAACTACTTGAAATAAATTTTCAGAAAATGATTCCAAACTTGTCATTTATGGTCTTGAAATGTCAAGAGAGAAGAAGGAGAGAATTTTTGGTAAGCTAGTTATCTCCAAGTGTGTCACTACTTATAGTCACAGATGTGAGTCCCAGAAGACCAACCATCATTATCAGAAGACACATAGACAAACAGGGAATCTTATCATTCTACCATATGTTCTTACTGAATTTTGGTAACAACCAATTTTCCCATTTAGTTACTTCTATAAGCTTCACTAAACATTGAGTAGTCTCTTTCTTTTAATTCTTTTAGTTTGAGTATATTCAAGTGCTCAGCAAACATCTAGACAGAAGCAAATGAACAGGAAACTCAACTTCTCACAATACGTCTTAGATAAATCTAAAGAGCCTTTTTATATGAAGGTACTTCATTCTTTAGTGTTAGAGGAAAACTTAGAGGAAGGAGGTCTTAGATTGCAAAGGGGAATACAGCACTTTCTGTAAGACTCCCAAAGGTGGTTTCTGCAATATTTGTCAGCCTGCAAGAAGATGGAAAGCTAAGAGGTGAAGATCTGGAAGTTTCCTCTCTCAACTCTCAGTTCAGAAGAAGGGGCTTTAATTGGAAAATATATGTAGTTTGATATTTATTTCCTAGAGTTTCAAAGACTTGAACCAAAGTTCAGCTCATACCTGAGAAGTAAATGCACATGAAGTTGGTTACCTAACTTGTGACCACAGGGGAAAGAGATGTGCGGCACTTTCTAACTGTGTCAGGTCAGAATTGCAGGCGGGCGTCCTGGTGGGCTATGAGTGAGAGGAAACCAGAGCAGAGCTGCCACAGACCCTGTCCAGGAAGGCAGGTGGGACAGGATGGGAGGTTCCATAAGTAGGAGAGGGAGAAACAGAGGGAAGAAAGAGAGATGGGAGAAGGAGAGAGGAGAGAGAGAAGAAGCTGCAGCAGCTGCTGAGACTGTAGCACCAGAAGCTTAGGTCCTCCACAGTGGGGGGGTGGTCAGAGAGGGTGCGCTGCTCCCCCGCCCTCAGACCCACACAGCAAACAGGCTCCCCGAGACATGGCAGCGGTGGAAGCTGCCCAGCACAAGACCAGGAAAGCTGGAGCGCCTCTCTCATTCCCAGCAGCCTGAGGAGAAACCCTTGCTGACCAGGCAGAGGAGAAACCTGAGGGGAGGGAAGTGGAGGAGAAGCGTGTCCTTTCGTGGCTATCTCATAGCAGGGTAGAGCAGGGGTGTGACAAACTTCCAGTGGAGCTTGAAGATTTGTGTGTCACTCGGAAAACTTATTCTGCCAAGAGGCTTTGTATCTAGAAACACTGTATTTGTAGGGTTCAGTGCTATCAGTGATTTCAGCCACTCAGTGGGGGTCTTAGAACATACCCCAAGGATAGAGAAGGATCATTTGTCTATCTATTTATCTATCTATCTATCTATCTATCTATCTATCTATCTATCTATCTATCATATATCATCTATCCATCCACCCATTAGCTCTCCACCTGCCTATGCCCACATTATTGTCATCTTCTTCAGATTTACGTATCTTCATCATCATTATCACATCTAACTCCACCTCCTGTTTACCATCTGCCAGTCACTGAATGCACACTGACGCCTGATTTCAGAGCAACACGACTAGGATTCTTTTCAGTCTTTCCTCTTTGCTAACCTGTATCTTTCTCTCACAGAGTAATACTTGCTTTCAATTCTCTAATACGCATAACATAGATTCATGAACCGAATTTCAGAATCTATGTCTTTAGCCCTACAGTAGCAAATCAAAAGAGTGTTTTCAAAAAAATTTTATAGGTTAGTTCTTTCTTTCCCCACCACATTCATCCTTCATATTTTATAAATCTGGAATGGAGTTAGGTTAACTTGTTAATGTTGTCCTTTTTTGGTTTCTTTCCAAAGGGGAAAATATATATATATTTAAACCCCTAGGTTCTCATTGCCTCACATACAATGTCTGTTGCCAGAGGAAAAAAACATCATCATAATTTAGGGCTTTGATTGATCTGGGCATTGTGAATGACCAAGATGATGTGTGTAGCTATCTGGCTAACCTGCCATATAGACACTGGGTAACCATCGCATTTGAAGGTTCATGTTGAAAATAAGGTGACTGACAGTGATTTCCAGTTATCCGAAGGTAACTAAGAGAAGACCCATAGATGAAGGGATCAATATTTTACTTGAGCTATGAGTGTCTCTTTTGTAGTATACATTTTTTTTTTTTTTTGGTTCTGATTTCTTAGTTTTCAGATGATGTTACCTTCTGCCATTTTGCCCTTGTGGTTCATCCTTGGGAAATCTGCTCATGCAGTCATACTGGAAGAAATGCTGCTGATGATAAGCACATAAAACTGGAACTGAGAGTCTAGCCAAACTGCTGTGGACAACTTAAGAGATCATTTGGAACAACTTGTCAGAGAATTATCAAATGCAAGATATTTGTCATGACATATGAGAGAGAAGGCCCGACTATCAGTGATGAAATAGTCCAGAAGAAAATGAGGAAGCAGTGCCCAGGTCATTTGGTACTGGCCGACCTCAGAAAAGCCAGTCTGCACAGAGGTGAAGCTCCACCAGCCTGATGCAAGTCTTGAAGACTTTGTTGTCGCTATAAATAAGGCATAAATAAGGAAAATTCAAGTGATGGAACCGTACTTTGGTTTTCCAAAATGAATTGAACTGTGTTCTATATAAGAGAAATTAATTGCTACGGTTGAGTTGCCAGAGGCTAGGTATGGACATGTCATAGACAGAAAAAATGGGCTTTTAGCCACAGAAAAATCCAAAATGGCATGATGAGCTCTTTACTTTTGGAAGTGATAGGAAGAATTTTACTGGGGTGGAGTATCTTTGGACTTTTTTTCTTCATTGTTTATATGAAAATGTTGTTGGGAAAGGTTTTACACAGATAATGGGGTTAGAGAGTGGTTTAGCAAAGTGTTTTGGTTTCAACATGTGTTGGAGACATTCTTCAACACAAAATGGTTCATTGCAAGAAAGTTCAAGCTGACATTCATCCTCCATTAATTTTAATGTCCAGAAAAATTATTAAGATAGATATCCAATTTATATTTATGTAAAGTTATATTTACATTTAGGAAAATATAAGCTAAATATCAGATTATAATAATTTCAATTTTATCCAATATAATAAGTTGAAGAGATACAGATCAGACTCAAGTGCAGTGAACTAGCTCCTGCCACTCACTGGAGAGTCGGTATTATGAGAATGGTGAATTTATTCATTTCTCCGCTCCTTCAAGGGCATCAGGGCCCTAGGAGGAACACACATGCTAACAATCTTATTGTACATGAATACATCAGTTTTATAAATTATTTTCAAAATTTTTTTTTTCTTATTTCCCACATGTTGCAAAGCATCTTTGCATCCCCCACAGAAAAAATCACTGACGCTGTTAGCAACCAGAAATTAAAATTGAAGACAAATTATACGCTTTTTAAATCTAGAAAAAGAGGAACCACGTCTATATAAAAAGTAAACATTTACTCTTTTCCAGTGAGAGAGAGGTAGAAGGCTTTATTTAGTCCACAAAATGTTTGCATCTGTCTCTGGGAAGGAATGGAGGCTCCTTTGGGCTAAGAGTGGCTGGAGCAGGCCACAGTCCACATGACAGCTACCCTGCCATCCCTACAGCTTCCCCATCTGGTGGAGTCAATTTTGAGATGGATATGATTCCATGGGCATGCAGTGCTGGCCATCCCGATTCCTTCATCTATACGTGTCCCCCAGGACTCACCTGTAGTTGATGGTACTATTATGATTTGTCTCTTCTTCGGGAACTTTTTGAGAGTGAGAATCAGGAACAGCCTAATTTCAGGATACTATACGACACTTCTAAAATGTAATTAATACTGGGTTTTTTTTTTTGGTTCTGTCATCTATTTATTTAAGAAAAATTGTCTTACATGGGGCAATGTGGACCAAAGTCTGACTTCTTCTCTTTGGTCTAAACTAAGACTCTCCATGTAAGTGATAAATTCTACAATGCAAGCTGGGAGTGGCAAAAGCATCATATCGAATGGGAATTGTGTGATTTAGATAGGATATAAATTATTATTGTATTTTGAAATGTTAAGTCCATAAGGCAGATTAGAAGACACTGAAGGAGTAACAGAGTTTTTAGTGTTTAACTTACTACATTTGATTTTTAAATTCATCTTGATTTTAATTTGGTCTACTAAGCAGATGAAACTAACTTGATCATGTTTTTCCAAAACGATAAGCAGTTTTATCTTGACCACTTTTGACCAATCTATCTCTTTCCCATAAGTTTCTCACTTCCTTTTGCATGTGTTGTGCCATGTTTAATGTGAGAGAAAGAACTCTACCAGTTGTTGTATGGAGGAACCTCCTACGATATTCCACTTGCTGGACCTTCACAGGGAAACACTCAGAAAAGACATTCTGGACATAAACTCAAGCACAAGTTGATCATCCCTTCTTCCTGGAAGGTGTCAGTGTGCAGTCAAAAGTTGTACTGACTCCTAGGAAAATCCTAAAAGGTGACCGAGAGAGTTGACAAGAATGGAAAAATTCACAGGGCTTGCATACAGCAGGTGCTGCCTTTGAGGCAATGACACAGCTTCTGGGTCTCTTGGCTATTGGTGGATTAATATAAAACCTGATCCTGGGGGATTTTTAAACAATCAGCTCATATAAAAAGACAGGCCAGTTTGGATTTTTGAAGTAAGGCTGTGGTACTTAGGATGTACTTTGGAGGTAGAATTATCGAGGGGGGTATGTTGATTGAAAGTTACAAAATTTCAGTGACATGGAATAAACTTCAGTGATCTATTGCACAGAATGGTGACTTTAATAAATTATAATGATTTGAATGTTTTAAAATTGTGTATTTTAATATTACAAAGAAAATAGAACATAAATGCTTTTACCACAAATACAGGCGTGTAAGGTGATGAATTTGTAAATTTGCCTGATTTGATCATTCTGCACTGCGAATATATGACAAAACCTTACACAGAACCCCATAAATATATCTATTTTTTTATTGTCCAGAACTTGGACACATGGCAACCTCTGGTTACATACAAGAATGGAAATGTGGGTGTCTTGTTCTCTAAACTGTGGAATAAATTAAGCAGAGAAAATGGGATTGAGGAAATGCTGGGGTTGCCAATGAGTACATCAGCCACAGGAGGGTTTATGGCAGTGTCCTCGGGTTGATGCGTTGGGCTTAAACAATTGCATTTAGAGGAAAGTGAGAGGCATTGGGTAAAATGAAGGCTTTATCTAGATGTAATGGGAATGAATAAGTTGGAGACATCTATTAAATATCCCTATTGCTTTAATCAGCTTTTTCACTGCTGCAACCAAAAGAACCGACAAGAAGAGTTAGAGGAGAAAAGGTTTATTTGGGGACTCCTAGTTTCAGAGGGCTTGTCTATAGGTGGCTGGCTCCATTGCTCTTTGCACAAGGAGAGGGAGAACATCATGGCAAGAGGTGTTTCAGAGGAAATTAGCTCAGGACATGACAATGAGAAAACAGAGAGACTCTCCTGAACAGGACAGAATATGTATCTCAAAACCATACCCCAGTGACTCATCTCCTCCAGCCACACCCTCCCTGCCTACAGTTATTGCCTAAGTAATCCCTCTCAGGGGTTGGGATTCACTGATTGGATTAAGCCTCTCACAACCCAATCCTTTAACCTCTAACCCTTCTTGCATTCTCACAGCTGAGCTCTTGGAAGACACCTCACATCTAAACCATTACATTCTGGTTCCGCAAAGCTCATGCCCATCTCACAGTGCAAAATATATTTAGTTCATTCTCAAGAACAGCCCCTAGTTTCAACAGTTGCAGAAGAGTCTCAGCTTCCTCTGAGACTCAAGGCAAACTCTCAGCATGAGCCCCTGTAGAAAGGAAAAGCAAATTACATACATTCCAAATACAAGGGCACAGAGTCAACATATTCAATCCAAAAAGAATACACAGGGGGATAGAAAGAAGGGATGGGACCAAAGAAAGCAAGACAGGAATTCAGTGGGGCAAACAAGTCTCGTAGCACCGCATCCATCCTCCACATGGCCTCCAGAGGGCTTGTGTAGCTCTGCCCTAGGGCTTTGCTGGTTGCAGCCCAAGTGGCCTCTCTCCCGACAGTCTCTGCTTGATCCCTGCAGCTTTCCTTAGCAGGCATGCCATGTTATTGGCCCAAGATTAAGAGAACTTATTCTTGGGGGGTCTCCACAGCTGCTCAGCTTCTGTCTCTCATCTCCACACACTGCCCTCTCAGGGCTGCCCAAGGGACTCCTGCCCTGCTGTACCTTGCCTGGCCTCCCTGGCCTTCCTTTGAATCCTCAGTGGGACCTCCATGAGCCCCTAACTCCTGATCCTGGAATATTGCAGAACCAGCGCTGCATGGTTGATACTGAAGTCTGCCACCATCTGAAGCCATAGCCAAGCCTCCAGGGACCTTGCAGCAGCCTCTGAGTGTCTGGGTGGCTGAGCATGGTGAAACAGCTTCTTAACAACCCCACCTCCACGGTCTCTTCTCAGAGGAAGTTTTACCTTTATACCCTTGAGCCTGAGGTGAGCATGGTCTTGCCAATTCCTGAGATGCCCGAAAGCTATCTTTCCTATTGCTTAAATTGAAGTAATTAGTATTCCTTTAGTAGCTGTCTTTCATATCCACTCCTTCCTCAGCCCCCGTTTTACACTTACTTTAAGTTTTCTGGCCAAACTTCAAGTTTTTCAAATCTTTATGCTGTGCTCTCTGCTCCTGATTATCACAATAAACTTGACTTAGAGCCTCCAGCAACATCCATGCCTGGATACGATGCTGCCTACAAATGTCTTCTGCCATATTAAGAAGCCCATTACTTTTAAATTCAGCCTCACAGAAAGTCCCACGACATGGGCCAAATGTAGACTTTTTTTTTTTTTTTTTCCCAGAATATAACATGAGCGGCCTCTAGTTCAGTTCCCAAGAGTCTTCCTTCTCCTTTAAAAACTTATGAGTCCACGGGCTGGGGCTGAGGTTCAGTGGTAGAGTGCTTTCAATTGCCAGCACCACCTATAAATATAAATAAAATCAAAGTCTATCAACAACTAAAAATTAATTAGTTCATTAATTAATTAATTAATAAAACCTTATGAGTACAGTTCAGTGTCCACAGTCCTATCAGCATTCTGGTCTTCTGAGCTCCACCAGAATCGCCCATTAATCTCCACTTAGGAGAATCTAAAACTTTCCCAACTTGCATCTCTAAACTTTTCAAAATTCTTCCCACAAATTCCAAAAAGCTCCAAAAGCTTCTGACCCCCATGGTCAGGTGAGTCACAATAAGAACTCTACTCCTGTTAGTAATTTCTGTTTCAGTCAGCTTTTTTGCTGCTGTGACCAAAAGACCTGACAAGAACAGAAGAGGAAGAGTTTCCTTGGGGGCTCACAGTCTCAGTCCAAGGACCGCTGGTCCCAAGGCTCCGTGCCTAAGGAGAAGCAGAACATCATGGCGGGAGGGTTTGCTGGAGAAAAGCAGCTCAGGACTTGACTATCAGAAAGCAGAGAAAGAGAGACTCTCATTAAACAGTGACCAAATACATACTCCCAAAAGACTCACTTCCTCCAGCCACATCCTACAGTTACCACCCAGTTAATCCCAGTTAGGAGACTGATGCACCAGTTAGGTTACTGCTGTCAAAGCCCAGTGATTTCACCTGTAGACTTTCCTTCATTGTCTCACACATGGGGTTTTGGGGGACACCTCAGATCTAAACCCTAAAACACATGGAAGTTTGGCTAGGATTCCGATGAGGTAGGATAGTTAGAGCTCGACAGAGCTCAGTCTTTAGCTCAACAGCTCACATTCATGGACGTCAAAGGTCTCCTAACTTCTAAGATTCCAATTTCCTCGTTTAGGCCAGGTCTTCTTTTCTATCAGGGAGAGGAAGGAAGAAAGGAGAGGGGGGAACATGAAGGGAAAATGAGAAATATTGATTTAAGACAGAACACAGAATGTTATTAGGATTTTAAGAAAGGAAAGAAAATATTCAGAAGGATGCATCTAAATTTTTATGGGGAAATTGTTTTGAGATTTCCATTCTTTCTCTTCAATTAATGAAAAGCTGTACAGAGTCCTAATTGTAGCTGGATTAAAGGCAGATATTTAAAGTTTATCAACTTTGTGTTTTGGAAATAACATAACAAATTAGTAAAAAGATATATTTTCTTTTACATGTTTATATATGTTCCATTTATCTTGTAGTAAATAAGTTTTACCAGCAAATAAAACATAACATTTATAATAGCCAAAGGCAAGTTAAATTTGCAAGGGGCTATTATATTAATTGTATCCATTTTTTCAACAAGGTGAAGCTTCTGGTGAATAATAACTTTTTAATTAGCTCAGGCAATGTTATATGGAGCCATAGAAATGGGAAAGTGATGTTTATTGTGCATGTTCTACTGAGTGAAAACAATATAGAAACTTCACAAAACCCTCAACTAGTGGTGGCTTTTTCCTCTTACAAAGAATTTTAATTGCTAACATTATTGTTTTTCATTTCCATAGAACATTTGAATTTTGAAATTCTTTATTCTTTTGTGTTTTTCTATTGAAAATATGTCCTACAATAAATCATCTTGACATTGAATTTTTCCATTTCTCATTTCTTCTCATCCCAGTCCATGGTTATTTGAAATGAATAGGTGAAATGGCACTAAAGCAAAAACAATTAGTAAATTCACATTGAAACTTTTTTTTTTTTACTTAGAGTAAATGCTGGGCATATTGAATCAAAATGATAAGGCAATAATTACCCAATAATTATCCAATATAAAGATCATAATATTTTTAGTGTGATTGCAGATTCTGTATGGAAAATTTAAAAGAAATTACCAACTTAAGTGTGAGAGAGTACATGGATTTTCTGAAGTTTCTTTGTAGTAGACTGATTTCATACTCTTTTATGAAGATTCTCTTTTAACATTATGAATGTTTTAGTTTACTCAAACTGTAATGTAACTCAGCAATAAGGCACTCAAACATCAATATAACATAATTAATAAATAAAATCTTCTTTCATTCATTCACATATTAGCAGTGATTAAGCATCTAGAATGCTCAAGTTATCAATGCTAGGGTGCTGGGGTCTAGGTCTATAATTGGCATCAAGAAACTTAAATAATATTAAGTTAAGCATCCATAAATAAGCTACATTAAATGTAAAGTTTAAAAGCAACAGAAGTACCAAAGGCTTAGAAGAGTTCAGAAAAAAATAGTTCTATTATGAAATATGAAAATTATAGAAGGAGGAATTTCATTTGAATACCATCCACTTTGGATAATTGAAAATAAGGTAATATATATTCCAGGCATTTAAAAATGAAGGAATAAGCAATTAGAGAAATTCAAGCTAAATTATACTGAGATTTCATGTCACTCCAGTCAGAATCAATTATCAAGAATACAAGCAACAATAAATGTTGATGAAGATGTAGGAAAAAAGGCACACTCATACATTACTGGTGGGACTGCAAATTGGTGAAACCACTTTGCAAAGCACTATGGAGATTTGCTCAGAAAACTTGGAATGAAACCACTCTTTGACCCAGCTATTCCACTCCTTGATTTATATCCAAAGGAGTTAAATTTGCCCAATAGAGCGATGCAACTGGTTCAATGTTTATAGCAACTCAATTCAGAATAGCTGATCTATGGAACCAACCTTGGTGCCCTTCAATAGGTGAATGTAAAAATAAAATGTGGTATAGATAGACAATAGATTATTACTCAGCCTTAAAGAAAAACGAAATTATGGCACTTGCTGGTAAATGGATGGCACTGGAGACTTTCACGCTAAACCAGTCCCCCCAAATCAAAGGCTGAATGCTTTCTCTTCTGTGTGGATGCTAATTCACAGTAAGGAGGGTACTAGAGAAGAATATAGGTCTCTGGGTTAGACAAAGTAGAGTGAAGAAAGGGGGGGTTGGGGTAGAAAGGATAATAGAATGAATTGGACACTATGATTATAAAACCATATGGTTGCATATATGGTTACACAACCAGTGTGATTCTACATCATGTACAACCAGAAGAATGAGAAGTTCTACTCCATGCATGCATGATGTGTCAAAATGCCTTCTACTGTCATTTATAACTAATTAGAACAAATAAAAAATGAAGAAATAGATTAAGCCAAGTTATTATAAGAAGAAAAGAGATGTATACAGTGAATTCAGAGTGTAATGCAATTGGCAAGACAGGAATATAAAATAGTCATCCCTTGTTGTCCATGAGGAATCAGTTCTAGATGCCCTCAGGGTGACCAGATCTGAAGGTACTCAAGTCCCTTTTATAAGTCCCTTATATAATCTATGCACATCTTCCTATATACTTCAACATGTCTAGATTACTTGTAGTACCCCAAACAAGGTAAATGCTGTGCAAATAGTTGCTCTATTATATTGTTTAAGGAACAATGGCAAGAAGAAGTCTGTATGTGTTCTATACAGACACAATTTAGTTTTCCAAATAGGTTCAATCCAGGGTTCATCAACTACGTGGACAGGGAAACAGTGGATATGTAGCACCAACTGCATATTAATATGAAGAAGAACGGGGATAAGGGTTTACACACGTATGTGGAAGCTTTGTAAACTATTGGGACTTTGTAGAGGTGAATAAATCTTTTTAAGTAGGTTGACACTGCCAAAGTTGGCAGCATTTGTAGTGAAAAGTGTGTCACCATAGGGTCCCACATTTGTAGAATGGTCCAGACACTATTTTCTAAGTGGTGACAGTGCCTAGACGTTTCTCTGATAGTGTCACAGAACACAGCAGCCGTACTGAAGTGCAATCAAGATTTCAAATAGGCCCTCACATTCCAACAAGGAGTCTAGAGAATCAGAATTTCCCAAAGATGAGATTCCACGATTGCAAAGAAGCCTTGGAGTTTAGATAGGAATTCCAGGAGTGGTTAGCTCACCATCTCTCAATGCAATTTAGGTGGAGGGTGGTAAATATGCACATTTTCCGCAGTGGAACATTAGAAAATTATAGACTTAAAATTTATAGACTTTTAAATATTTAAGTACAACATGTCTATAAGGGAAGGAAGCTAGGCTTACGGTGGGCCATGTCTGGTGAGATAAAAGGATGTTTATTGATGACAGGTGAAGAACATCACGGTCAGCAGTGTCTTGAACTCTAATTTAAGAGGAAACAGTTTGTGACAACGAGAGATACCTGTCCTTGCAGCAGACTTTCTCCTTCCACATGTCCCATACCTCTTCATCCAACTCTGACATACTTTTGTTTCTCATTATGGTTATGTTTTTTTAGGGAAGAATAAAAGATACTGTGTCACAGAGCTATTTTTAATCCCAATCTGAGCTTGTCATGACCACTCCCCTGTTTCAGTACCATTTCACTATGCAACCTAAAATGCTGGCCTTGCTCTTAGGAAACTATGAAGTGAATGACTATGCCCAAGCGTTTGAGTGTCCCTTCTGATCTTTCTGTCTTCTGCAATGTTCTGTCAGCAGCGACAAGAAGACAAGAAGATCAACACTAACTGCTTTAGCTCAAATGCTTTATTGAGTTTTTACTTATTTTAAATTTCCATTCTGTTATTTGCAAATCTACCATGGGGATTTTCAGTCACTCCACTTTGGGGATGTACACCGTGCATATAATTCAACATCCAGTACTGTAAAACATTAACAGGCAATTTTTACCTCTTGGTTTCAAGATAACTATGAGAAATACCATATCATACTTTTCTTCCCCCCTGTTTTAAATTCTCATAAAGCAAACAAAAGAACACAACATCTCAGATAAAACCAAAGCATTTATCAAGGAAAAATTAGCACGATTTGTGGGATTCTAGTATAGCCACGATCCAATAAACCACAATTCCTGATACCCATGATATTGCCTAATTCTTTCCATTGTTGAATTTGTAACTAACAAAAGGTGACAGAAATGTTAGACACTCCTGGCTAGGATGGATTTCTAGCATATTCTGCCTGGGGAAGCCAGATGCATGTGAGAAATATGTATTCTGAGGTAAGCCAAGTCAGCCATGTGGGAAGGTCCATGGAGAGGAACCAGATTGGCTGAGGCAGCCCTCCCTGAAGTACAGCTCTGTTCATGAAGAAGAGGTTGCTTCAGCTGCTGCTGGTGAAGAAGAATCAAGTGCCAGGCTCATTGCTCTTGGGTAATCAATTAGGTCCTTGCAGGTTGTTTGCCACCCCAGACCAGACACCAGGCAGCCAAACTGAAGAATTCCTGCTGTACCCTCTTTTAACTTCTGACCCCAGAATCATGAGTCTAATGAAAGGCCGTTTTCCATGCCATCTGATTTTAGAGTCCTTAATTACACAGCAATGAATGACTGTGGGAATTCCTAAATCAATTATTTAGATCAACTTTTGAAGTATTTTGGGGAAACAGTGTACAGAGAATTTTAATTAGCAAGGGAAATTTAAAAAGCATAAATAATCTAATGTCAACTTTTCTGAATAACTTCAGTCATAATTTGCTAGGACAAAGAAAGTTTTCTGAATGTGTGACTTGTAAAGAGTAAATATTTGCAAAATAAAAAAAAAGATCATTGCCACTTCACAGCAATATTTTAAAAACTCATCTGTTGGTGGTGGCGAATGAATTATGGGTTTTTGAACTGCAAGAGACACCTTCCTTGCAAAACTTTCAGTGCAAAGGTGCCAAGAAAACTGCCCAGTTGTATGGTGACACTCTGTTCAAAGGGAAATTCCATGGTTGCCATCAGTTCACGACCTAAGGTTCAGGAGCATTGTGGGCACAAGCTGGTGCCTGTAACTGGGCTATTCAAACCTTTGACCTCGGTTCTATTTTAAAGTATCTCTCTCACAATAAATCTCTTTGATGTAAAAACCTATGTAGTATATGGGTGGGAGCCTGGTCATGGTCAGTCTTGCTCTATCAGAGGTCGGCTGAAGCACTGGTCCCACTTTCTCTATTTTCTCTATTTTTGTGTTTGTTCTTCTTTTTTCCAATCCCATCATCAGCCCAGTTTGGGGAAACTGAGTAAACGATTGCATTGGTGGTGACCTCATTAAAATCTCTGTTTAAATACAGGAGTCACCACTCATTGGGTATATCAATATTGATTTACTAACTTAAAATAAAGAATAATTATGAATTTATAAGTACTTTATATAAAGTTGGGGTTACAATATTTAAAAACATAAATGGATGAGACTTTTTCACATTCCTGGTAGGGCTGCTAGGGTAGGAAATAGGAGGGACATGGACACAGAATGTGGAGAAACTGTTTGCCATGTAGTTCCTTTACCGCTACAGGGGGAGTTCTGAATAAACGCACTAGAGAAATGAGACAGGAGGCCCCTTTCAATTTGGTGTCTTTCAGGGATTGAAGACAATTAAGCGCTTTCCAAAAGTCACATTTGTCCTAGTTCTCCTAGTAGTCTGCTATGAAAGAATGGATCTTGTGAATTTCATACAGTACCTATGAAAAGAGCCGAAAGAAGGTGAGAAATTGAGCTGACAGCTTAAGTGGCCATCTTGGGCAGCTCTTGCCAGAACTAGGAGATCAGAGACCTCTGGATCACACCCACCAGTTGGATCAGAATCAAATGTGTCCCTTCCCCTGGATCCAGAGGCAAACCACTGTGAAGACAGGAATGGCTGAGGCCAAAGAGAGAAGTAGAGGAAGAGAACATGCAGAGGGTGGACACCAACTCTGAGCTCCCAACACTGTTTCCAAATAGCTGACCATTTCTTCTAGAAACAGAACTCGCATGTGAGATTGGGGCAGTGTGCACAAAGGCATGGGGAGAGAAGCTGGGGATTCATCAAGTCATTCACAACTTGACCAAAACGTAACCACGAATTGCACTAAGTTTACTAAAAACTATTTATATTAAGTCAATTACATGGAAACGGGAAAGGACTTCAGACTTGAAAATAATGTCAATTAAAGAATTAAATGCATCACACGTTTAATTAATTTTGACTGTTAAAATCTTCTAATCATTGCATATTTGTCTCATTAAACTTAAGTTTTTCTGGTCAATATGTCCTCTTTCTAGGTGTGCTAAGCAAGATAAACTGGTGCATGCTGGAGGCAGAATGGCCCCCACGAGATGTCCATATGGCAGTACCTAAAACCTGTAAGTGTATTGCCTGACCAGAGGGACTTTGTTGATACAATTAAATTAAGAACCATAAAGTGGGGGAGATTAGATTGGATTGTCAGTGTTGGCCCATTCTAGTCACTTGAGCCTTTTTGCTTTATAAAATGGAGAACTCTCCAGGCTGGAGTCAGAGGTGAAGAATGGAGGGCTGGTGCAGAGGGAACATGGGGTTCACGTAGGAGAAAGCACTGTAGGACAGGTGGGCACCGGAGCTAAGCCCTCTCCTGGCGGGCAGCCACAAGGAAGTGGTGACCTCTGTCCCTCAGCTGGGTGGCACTGGATTCTTCTATCGCTTGACAGAGCTTGGGAGCAGTTTTCACAGAGGGCTGGCCAGCGGAGACCCCAGTTGTGGCTTTTTAAGAGCTGGAGTAGAGAAACCAGCTGAGTCTTCCAGATTTATGGCCCACAGATGAATAAAGACAAATTTTTAGTGTTTCAAGTTTCAAAAATTGAGGAAACGTGTATGGTGGCAATAGGAAACTAATATCCTGAACAATCATATAAAGTTTTTGTTAACCAAATTTTGAATTTGTAGGTAAAAATAAGCAAATAAAATGTAGTTTAGACTTTAGAGGTAGGGAGCAAAAATAAGTATGCTTATAGATTGATGTCCACGCAGGCCTAAGGTCAGGGAGTGGGTGTGCGGTGGAATAGGAAATGACTGCTAATGCGCACTGCAGTCAGTTCTCTGGATGGCCCGGGATGAACTTACTGCTCCTGTCCTCTTGCTTGTACTCTCAAGGACAAAGGTGGAATATGTGGAATATGTTGGGGAAAAAAGAGTTGGTAGACAGTTCAGGCTCTGCTCCTGTCCCTTCCAATGAATAGGATGTCCTTCAACGCTCCATGTCATATAACCCCCAGGAAGTAAATCCCAGAGTGGGCTGTGTTCCATAGCCCCTTAGCTCCAGTGCAAGTCAAGCCCACATAGAAAGGCCTCTACTGAGCCTGGGAAGAGCTCCGGCCTTGAGGGACTGACTGACAATGAATCATGGCCTTCTGTGGCCCCTTTGTGCAGGGTACCCATAAGTAATGAAGCTGCTTTGTGAAAGTTGTTGTGTAGGGTGTTCCATCCCATCAGACTCAGACAAGTTGGTAACCAGTACACAACAAACCTATTTCTTGGTACACAACCTCACAGCCCATACCATATGCACACATACACAGTTGGCAGCCAGCCTGCAAATAACTGAGCTTTAAATTGCAGTATGAATTCTGTGTTTCTATTAATAAAAAGTACCCAATGTGTAAAAAGCACTAATCGTTGAGTGGAAATATATTGCAAATACCATTTTCACCAATGGACAAAAGATAATTTCATTTCTTTTTCTGACTGTGACAATTAAATGAAAGAAATTACAAATTATCCCTTGTGCCACCATTAGCCAATGATTAATCAGGCAGGACTTTGGAAAATAATAATGCCATCAGAGAATGGGAGCTTTAGGAACTGTGTATGTTTTCATCCCAGTTTTAAAACTGCTGGACTGGAAAGGAAAATTAAGTGCTATATTTCTTTTCATTTCGTAGATAATTTCACATTAATTAAATTATTTCTCACACCTTGAAAAATTGTGTATTTGTATAGGCTAAGAAAATTTCTATGTGAGATTTGCAAATGATATTCATAAAGTATTATTTTAAAGAAATCCTATATAGCAATACTTTTAAGTGGCCCACAATTCTATTGTGCTATTCAATGTTAATGGAGACTATTTTCTTTGAGACTCTTTATCTTATTATTAAAAATAAAGAGGGGTTGAGGTTATAGCTCAGTGGTAGAGCACTTGCCTACCATGTGTGAGGCACTGGGTTTGATTCTCAGCACCACATGTAAATAAATAAAGTTCTACCAACAACTAAAAAAAATTTTTTAAAGAATACAATAATGCCTATTTTCTGAGAGGTTTTAAAGTTATGACTTGTTGTACAGAAGCATCATTAAAAAGTTGTATAAATACTCCAAACTGTTACTGTTAGACTCGGGTACTTCATGTTTAGATGAATGATTAAAATCTCTATTTAATCTTGTATCTTTCATGCTAAGAAGGAAACAGAAAGTTGATAGGACATGGAGTGCCATTTTAAGTCCTCGGTGCCCTTACTATTTGGATCATTGTTTCTCTTTCAAAAATATCACTACTAAGTTACATTCCTTCTAAAGAGAAATACAAAGGTTACACATGCCTTATTTCCCCTGGTGTTTAGAGTCTTTTATGCTTTTATTTGCTTTGACTTGTTCTGCTTTTTTTCTCCCCACAGCATCCATAATGCAAAGCCTGTCACAACAGCTGGGAATGCATCTCAAAACACTAACAGTCATAGCAACATCTTTGCAGCCAAAGATAAGGTATGAAAAGCACACAGCCTAATTTAGTATTTCACCCATATAAGAGCATTTTAAAATCCCCAAACTGCCATTAGGCATTCTTTACAGTTAGAGGATGTTCTGGTTTAGATATGAGGTGACCCCCCAAATGCTCCAGTGTGAGACAATGCCAGGAGAGTTATCGGTGAACTGATTGGATTATGAGAGCCTTAAGCCAACCCGTGGATCAATTTCCTAATCGGGGTTAACTCGACAGTAGCTATAGGCAGGTTAGGGTGTGGCTGGAGGAGATCAGCCATTGGGGGTGATTCATATATTATAGATATATAATTAGATTTTATATTATATCCCTGCACATCGGGTCTCGTTTCTCTGCTTTTGGGTGTCTTGTCTTGAGATGCTTTCCTCTGCCACACCCTTCCGCCATGACATCCTGCCTCACCTGAGCCCTGAGGAATGGAGTCATCCCTCTGTGGACTGACACCCCTGAAACTGGGAGACTTTTCCACCTCTAAATTTGTTCATTTCAGTCTCTTGCTCACAGCAATGAAAAATCTGACTAAAATAGAGGATTCGAGAAGAGAAAACACCATTGCTCACTTCTCAAATTTATTCCTCATTTTTTGAGTACATTTGGGGGAAATTTGATTGTTCCCATTATGAATAAAGAAAGTCAAATAGGAAAAAGCTTTTTAGAATTGAACATATTTTGGACAAATGTTATTGTCATTTTAAGATTGAATAAAGGAAAAAGAGAAATAGTATTTTGCTAAAATTTGTATTTAATATAGATAATCAAGCTAGAAGTAAATAAAAGCAGCAATGAATATGTGCAATAACCTAAGGCTTAGAATACATAGAAAATTCTGAGCTAGTTCATGACCATGGTGGGCTTGAGATTCAGTTAAAAATAGAAATTATGTTTTTTCAAACAAATTTTACTATGAAGACCTCTGTGAAGAGCACCATGATGAGACTTAAAGCACCTTCTAGATTATAGTGATACGAAAACCCACAATCTGCTGAATTTCCTCAAAGGTTCACCCACTTGTGATACAACCGGGAGCATGGAGATGTTTGGACAGCAAATGTGCTAAAATCACTCTATTTTAACTTTAACTCCAGGCTAGACTCATTGTGCAATCACTGAGTTGGGTGTCTGTTGGCAATGAGATGAGTTGTTTACTGAAGACTGAAGCTTCTCTAGATATGGAAAAAAAAAGCCAATTGTGAGGTATTTAAAGGAGGAGAGAAAAACTATAGAGTACCATATTTAAAAATTTCCCAAGCAAAATCTATTCAAAATCCAAGTCTATTCAAGAAGGAAATGGGGAGTGTGATCAGTGCAAGCCTCAACAGCAAGGCACAAACTCCAATGCAAATATAGGAAAACACTGGCTCTTCAGGAGGCTGCTATTCAGAGACCACTGGTATTTCACAAGGCACCTGGAAAACAGTGTTGATCAAGAGAAATAGCATCCATTTTCTCAGGAACTTGCCTGTGCATGGGAAAGAACCCATCACACCAGATGGAACACTAGAAGAGAGGTACTGCTCACGTCCACCTAGCTGGGGGAAGTGAGTTAGCAGCACATGGGAGGAGCAGAGAGAACCATCCAGTCTGACTACTGGAAGATTCTCCAAAGATGAGTCTACCAATGCCACAGCCAAATATCCCGAATAAATGAAAACACTATTGACCTGGATTGTATTCCTCCTGCCTGCTTAAAAAAGGTCATTTGCAGAATCTAGAAAGGGATTAATCTGCAGGTATAGATAGGTTGGACAAGCCAGGTGACAAAGCAAAGCTTGTATTAGCATGTTTATAAATGATAGCAATCAATCATCAACTAGTTAGAAACCTAGCAAGTATTGATTATCTACCATGTTATCCATAATGCATGGGATCCCAACAGGGACCTAGATGATCTTAGAAGACAAACATACAAAAACAGCTAGATAGTAATACAATAAACAGGGTACCAAGTATGTGTTATGAGCTGAAGAACAGCTATTCAGAAAGACAGAGCCCAAGTTCTTCTGGAGTATTGGGTAGGAGTTTATTGGACACCTGAAGAATGGCAATAGGAACTTTCTCTTGTACTGGAAGCATTTGAAGAAGTTAGACTTGAATAGGGAGTGGAGAGAAGGGGTATTATAAACCAAGAACTGAAAATACCTACATGCCACTAGCAATGGTTGAGTCAGTTTCAAAGTGGTTTGGAATTCTGTACAACTAAAGAAAGTTGACTGAGGGACTCCAGGGCATGGTGGAACTTGAATGATGATATGAGGCATCTAGATTTGTCTGACTTGAGCTCAGAGCAAGTAGAAGTAAATTTGATATTAGGAACAGATAACATAAACAAAAAAGTGATTAATCTGCAACATAAACTTATTTGGAAAGGATTTAGACAGGGAAAGATTTATGATCTGTTTCTAAAATAAGTGAGAAAGATTTAGAATAACTTAAAAATGAAATTCAAATAAAGGATCATTATTATGGCAATATGCAGCTTCACATAAAAAGATGTGTCTTGTGTATTTCAAAATGGATACACAAATATCAACGCAGAAAGTAAAACTGGATAGATATGAAACTGTTTAATATGAATGTAAAATAGTATATTAATTATATTTTATTAAATAGGTAATTCCATATATATTCACCATGGAAGGACGTGTTTGATATAAACAATGAAATTGCATTTCATGTTGATGGACAAATTAATTCCAATTCCAATATCAAAATTTAATTGTTCTTGAGTACTTAAAATCTTAACATCTTTGACATTTTTGCCAAAATTTGTTAGGCCATGTGAGTAAAATTAAGTCATAATTGGGAATTTTTGTCAACTCAAAACCTGCACATGAATTTTACAGCAGGTTTATTCATAATTTCTGTACCTGCAGAGCAGTTGGTGAATGTATAAACTGTGAGATAGCCACACCATAGAACATTATTTGGCACTAAAAACAAATGAGTTGTCACTGTAAAAACACATGAAGCCACCTTAATACATATCACTAAGTGAAAGAAACCTATCTGAAAAGCCTACATAAGATTTTGATTCTAAGCACATGACATAGTAGACAAATCATGGGGACAGAACAATTTTCTGGTAGAGAGGGTTTGGTTAAAATGAAGGATAAATAGGTGGAGTACAGGGGGCTTAGGGCATTGAAATTCTTCAGTATGTTAGTACAAATGTAGATTCATGTGATGAAAGGCGTGTCAGAAGTGTCAGAAGCCAGAGAATGTGTAACACAGAGAGTCCTGATGAAAACTGAGGACTTTGGTCAATCACGATGTGTCCATGCTCACTCATGGAGGGTTGGGGAGTGTGGGGAGTATTTTCTGCTCAATTTTCCTATGAACTTAAACTATTATTAAAGAGAAGAAAAATCTCTATTAATAAAAAATGTCGGTGAGCTTACCAGTGTTGACTTTTAAATAATAGATGTGTTCTATTTGTTTAATAATTCAGTAAAACATAGCAATGCAAAAGATGAAAAACTCGCTGGCCGCTAAGATTCCATCACACCCATCCAACACCCATTTGCCGCTATTCCCTTGCCTATGGTACCGGTACCGAGAGTATGTTGGATGGTGTTCTTTCCAGCGGAAAGGCCACATTTCCCTATGGCCTTTGCAGTGAGGGGGTTAAGCTTTGGAAAGTGGAATGTGGGGCGGAGCTTCCAGAACAGTTCCTGTTAAGAGGGGCCTCCACTGGAGCCTTTGTCTGTCTGACTTTGTGTCTCTGGGGTTCAGGACTCTAGCTGTCCTTTTCCTTGTGACTAGGTGATGCTGGAGGGAAAGCTGTTGATCTCCTGGCCACAAGGCACTTATGAGAGAAAGGTGCGGAGCACGGAAGCTCCCAGGCTTTGAGATCCTTTGGGAACGGAACTACCCCAGAAACCACCACCTGGGTCCACATCAGTTCATTTACTTTCCTCGCTGCTTTGCAGGATTCTCTTTCAGCCCTGTCACTTTCCAGTTGACATACATGCACTGACTTTGGAGTGACAGCATCTCCCAGGTAGAATGCCCATGCCTGGGGTCACTACGTTCTTATGCAACCAAGGCCTGTGTTTCGTGAAAGTGTTCCTCACAATCTGTGTCCATATCCATCTTCATCTGTGCTGACATTGTTTCTCTTTCTCTGTCTTTATCTTTCTCTGTCTGTCTCTCTCTCTATATGCATGTATGTATTTACACACACACACACACACACACACACACACATCTTTTTGAAATTACTTGTATTTTCCTCTGTGAATAAAATTGCTTAACCACCAGTAATGGTCACTGCGGGATGTTCATACTATCTTTACATTGTCAGCACATTTTAAATACGTAAATAGATTGATATGAAATAATGTCCTACCTATTTTACCAGATTGCTTTTTTTCCCCTCTACATAAATTACGAGTTTAAACCATACAGAAAATTGTGTTTTCTTTCACTTAATATAACTGAGTCTATTTAAAGCTAGAATTAATTTATCCTAAACATTTTCTCTTGAAAGTGGCTGAAAACTGTACAAATCTCTGTGAGTTCAAATGTTTCTGAGCTTTCTTTGCCAAAATTGCCATTCATCCAGGATAAAATAGTCTTCATATATTGAGTCATATCCACAACTAGAAGGAATCTAGAAGACAGTTTTATCAGCTAAGCATTGAATTAATTTACTGATGCATTCATTTGTGAACAGTACTGAGTACACAATATTAAATACCAAAGATTCAGAAATAAAAGTGTCATATATTCTATTCCTTAATGGTTCTGATTTTAGGACAAATTTTAAAAAATCACAATATATGGTGATGATTCCAGCAGAACTTTTGCTGGCATCCGATTTATTCAGGCATGTTCCACGTGCTTGCCATGTAATTTCAATTGACTTTGTGAAATTGTAACTCTTATTATCATCATTCATCAGTTAAGAATTGTTATTTAGAAAAGTAAGTGAATTTTCTAATAGACACACAGCTTCTCAGTGCCAGCAAGGCCTGGACTTCAGAGTTCTGTCTGGTTGCGGGGTCAGAGATGATGGCGTGCTCTGAAACTCCCGGGAGGGAGAGGGGCCACAGGTGCAGAATTCAAACATGACTGCTGTTCCCTCTGAACCACATGCTTGGAAGGAAATGGAGGAAGGAGCAGGAATCGATGACATTCCTTGGGAAGGGAAGCTTGTGATACAAGAGGAGGGAGGACGGATCCCCCGGTTGTGAGTGAGGGAACGTGGAATGTGGAGGCACGTCATTTACATGGCAGACACCTCGGTTTTACTGTAGACCAACACTTTGCAGAGACGTTGACTCTTAAAACTGATTGTACAAGACCTGCAGACAGCTCTCTTATGGCTAGGAAACTTTTTTTCCTCACTTCTCTTCCTTCTGTCAGGCTACAAGCCACAGGGTACCCCTAGGTAGTCACTCTTCTATTAATGTTGTCATCAAGCTGCTGAGCAAAGAACAGCTGGGAGAGGAGCTTGGAGACAGGAGGGAGGCCCTATGTGTCGGTTCGCCCAGGCCCAGGTCCCACAGCCGCCTCAGGTGCTGCACTTGGCCTGCCCTCTCTCTTGGTAAGTGAAAGCACCGTGGGTTGGTGCAATCCCAGGTGTTCTCTTCTATGGCTTTAACTCCATTTGCAAATGTTATCACTCAATTTATAAGTCTCCCTAACATTCAGCTCTCATTTTTAGGTTATCTTTGATCCCATCCATTAACATAAGTATTTTTACATACATTAATCTTTTTATTGTACTGGTTTTTTTGATTTAAAATTTTAACTGATAAAAACTTGAAATTTGTGCATAAGAACGAGGTACCATGCAACATTTTGATTCAAGCATTAATTGTATAATGTCGAAGTCAGTCTACATATGTTACCATTTTTTATTGGTTCTTTTCAGTTATAAACCACGTTAGGATTCATTTGCCACAAGTATAAAAGCACGGAATGTAATTTACTCTAATTCAGTCCCCATTACTTCCTCTTTTCCTCCTCACCCCTCCTCTTTCCATCCCTGTACCTACTGATCTTTCTGCTTTTTATTTAGTTGTTTTTTTGTTTTTTTTTTTTAATTAGGGTTATACATTATGGTCAGATTCACTGTGCTACATTCCTCTATGTACACAGGAAGTTTAGGTTCTTCCAACTGTTCTTCCATTATCCAATCCCTCCTCTTTATTTTCAAAAAATGTATTTCCTTTTAAAGTACTTCAATTATCTGTTATTTTAAATAAATGTCTCCTATTGCAAAATAATTTTTATAATGCAATGAATTATTCATATGAACACAGTAAATCTAAGCTCTTTTATATGTTATGATACTGTTCATAAATTATAAAATATGGTCATAGATTCTTAACACTTAATTACTCAATTCAATTTTTATATGAGAGTAACAAGGCTGTTACCTAAAAAGGCCAAATTCTTGCTTCAGAAATGTGGGCATTTCAATATGAGAATATCTACAGATGAGGAGGTCTTCACGTGTTCATTTTTTTTTTCTGTTCTCTCATAGAATTCTATCACTATAATGTGTTTCTAAGGTATATGAAGTGCAAGACACCGTTATACTTCTCTAGTTTAAAATACCTTATTATTTCCTTTGACTTAGGCTTCCTGTAGGGAAATCCAGGGGTTGAGGTTTCTCTTGGAATTTCTCATGGCAAGTAGGGAAGATACGCAGAAACAAGTTATAGAGGCTTAGTCAGGATCTTTCTTGAATAATGTAACAAAATCCAACTTTATTCTGTGTGTCCTTATATTTCAAACATTTTAATTTTAAATAGAAGAATTCCTAGCATGAAATTCAAAATGTCAAAGAGTATTGAAGATATATATATCCATTTCAGTGATGAAGCTCAACTCCCAAACACAAAATAACAATTTTTTGAAAGGTTTATAAAGTATCTGCAAACACTAAATAAAATTAAATATTAGTTTATAGATCCTATGGATTCTGTTTAATAAAGTCACATTTTTAGAGCATTAAGTTTATAAAATTTGAACTCACTTAAACCCTAAAACATTGTAATGACAATCCTAAATCCCTGTCTCATTTACTTAATACTTCGTCTACATTGTTTTAGTGAAGAAAAGCAAATATTTGCAGGAAATTAGACTATGCATTGTCCCTGATTCCATGTTTATATTACTAGTAACAGTGCTCATTTCTTGAAAAAAAAAATTATACAAGACAAGGTAAAATACTAAACATCTTAGTTTTATTACATAACATACATTTAAAATCACATGTTAATTTAAAATGGAATTTGATATTTAACATCAAAATTAGAAAACATAGTTTTTTAAAAACTAGAAATTCATAAACAATTTAACCATAGGCAGATGTGGGCAAAGATGTTCTTCCTTCCCACCTTTCTAAACTCTGGATTTTGCTGCTGGAAAACTCAAAACTAAATCCTGAGAAAGTAAAGATTTTAGCTTTGACTTAGTTAGTCCTTTGATCTCTTTCTTGGCTTACAGCCTGATCTTATCGTCCCATTAGATACATTTCTTCGTGAACACTGGGTAGTCTTAAAAAGGTGAAGAATTTTTAGTGTAACAGGTTCCATTTTTATAAATTTTAACTTCATCAAAATGATTCACAGTCATTCTGTCTTTTACTTACTAAAAACACAAACATTTAAGAAAATAACATAAATGGAAGGCTTCATATTTTGGTCAACAGAACGTCTGGTTTTCCATTCTCTGGAAACCTAGTGTGGGGAAGCGGCTTTCCACATCCTCCGCCTTCTTCACCTGGCGTCACCCAGCACCCTGACTCACTGCTCCATCCCCAGGGTCTTCCTCTCCCTTCCAGTGGGCCACTGGGACCCCAGCAGATGGTCAAATGAAGGGAGTAGAGGGAGAGCAGGGGTTAAGTGCCCTAGTCTGTTAGGGTCTGTAAACAAGTCAAGATGGCGCCTGGCATTTTGACAGGGGGTGTGGTTTGTGAAGTAATGCCAGGGAGCCATTAAGTGTGGAGATTCCTTATTGGTTGACTGCTGTATCTAGTTTATGCTAATTAAGATAAGCTGTGTGGAATGTATATATACCCCTCCTGTCCTACAATAAGGGCTCCCACTCCTGCTGTATCAATCTACACAAGTTGCTCATCACCCCTGGTTATTTTGCTGCAGCTGGACTGCAGCACTAGTCCCTTGGCAGGGTCCTGGACTAGAGGGTCCTCAGGACCTCTCTCCAGGGCACCCCTCCTGGGACCACAGCTTCCCGGCTGCCAGGCAGGGCTTCAGCACCCTGCTGTGCTTCTCATGCTCCCCATCCCTAACCTTCTTTGAAGGAGACTAATTTGTGATATCAAATCCTTTGGTCTCTGAATGCTCCAGGAGCCTTTTCAAAAATTCCTTCCTTAAAATCTGAGCTTTCCTAAAAAACAATGTTCAAATTGATTAAACTGATGTTTATGTGAATCACAATACTTCCAAGTTATGTTTGGAGGCCACAAATCCTTAGCCTGGGAAACTACAAGGCTCTTCAGATACTAAGACACACTTATGGCCCTGCGTCTCTCCCTTGGGTCTTCGCTCAGAGTTTCTTGATTAGGTTGTGCTGTTTCAAAGGCAAAAAACAAACTCCTCATCAGTATGGACTATTTAAGGGGAAGTTTTCTCCATTTTTGCTCTTTTCAAGTTCTCAAAGTTAAGACCTAATGTCTTAAGAAGATGGTCTTAAAAAGTGGCCTTCTTCCTGGGAGGAATTTTCAGTCTTTTTAATGAGGGCTCATGGCCTTCTTTGGATTACAATACTCCTTTTATTTGTGGAGTCTCTAAGAATGTCAGTGTTTTCTCCCCTCTGCCTATCTCCTACTGGTAGAGAACTTTCATTAAAATGCCTCCAAGGCGGAATTTTGCACAGTATAATCTTATAGAAGGATTCTTGGCATTCGGAGAAGAGAAATCAATTGAGGGAGGTTATTTCAGGTTGCCTTTGGGGCGAAGTCTGAGTCAGGAGACAACTGGTCTTGCGGGTGTTGGGGGAAGCTGCATACTGCCAGTCTTATTTTATGTCTAGAAGCAACACATGGGGCTTTGGGAACTTTGTGAGTTTTGTTTCAGTTTTAATTTTAAGGATGATTATCTGTTCCATTAGTGTTGATATCTTGCAGTTTGGGCTGGGGAGCCTGCACTTCTAAGGCATGACGTTCTATCACTTTGCTTTTGCAAATTATTTTATTCCATTAGGTAAGAAAGCATCTCCCTGATGACCTTCCCCTCTTCATATCCGTGCACTTTTGAGATCTTTCTTAGCCGACTGTGACAAGAAATAAAGGACTTTCTGTGCACTTCTGTAAAACGTACTTTCTATGACAACCATGGAACGTTGATTGTGAGGGGAACACCATTCTGAGGGATCATTTTACATTTTAACACCATTCCTGATACATACAACTCTTTTTGTAGCCCTACAAGGCAGTTACTGTTATTTTCTTCCCTTTTACAGGTGAAGCAGAAGGAGCCTGTTCATGGTGTGAGTGTTGGCTGGGGATCTGCTGTGTATTATGCTATCTGGTCTCTCCTAGATATTCCAGGATATCATACTCTCAAATATATCAAGGGTAGACTGAAATTTCAGGTCATTCTTTCCATTCTGGTTCTTGATTTTCCGAGTGTGAACCATAATGTGATCTAATTGGACTTGGATTCCCTCCTTGGTACAGGACTGGGCACCATCCACCAGTTGTCAGACCAGCGAGGGACCTTAGGTAAAGTCCGTGAGATTTAGGAAGGAGTAGCATACAGATGGACAATTAGGCAGAGTACATTCTCTGTAACCTCTACCAAAAGCTGGCTGGTCTCTGGGTGTAAAACAGTTTTCCAATGGAGATTTCTTTTCCTTCTTTTCATAAGTCCTACCCAAGTCCACTTTGCTTGATGGAGGAAGAAGCGTGAGCTCCTCAGGGGAGGAGGTACTTGAAGTAGGATAGGAAAGGTGGGGGACTCTGCACTCATCAGATCGTTCACAGGCGAAAGCATAAATTTGAAGAGTTAAGGTACTTAAAAAATCTCTAGCTCTGCGGTGGCTTCGACTTTCTATGTTCAAACAGCAGGTTTTATGACTAGTGAGTCCCTGTGTTGGAGAGCCCTGTTCCTCATCTTGGTGCTGAGGCAGGAGAGTGGCATCCCGTTTGCTCTGGAAGACTCTGGAGTCCTACCTGCAGAGCCGAGGCTGAGATGAGCCCCGGAGGAAGCTCTGCTGATGTCAGCCGGGCAGAGAAGACGCTCAGACATCTGGACGCCCCGAGACTGCGGCTTCCTCAGCCTTTAATTGTCTTCAAATCAGCTTCTTGGCAGCAGATGTTATCTTTGAGGAGGAAGTTCATGTTGCCCTTGTAAAACATGATGTTAAAAATGAAATGGAGACACGTTTTGTTAAGTTAAATTATTAACAATAGTTTTTTTGAAAAGGAGACTGTAGCTATCGGAGTTGTTTCTGGTTGTCATCTCCAAAGTGTGTCAGTAACAGAGACCACAACTGTACAGGCTTGAGGAGGATTTTGAAAATGCAGGAATTGCTCAAAACTACATATTTATGGGTTAACAAAAACACAACTGAGGGCTGGGGTTGGGGCTCAGTGGCAGAGCACTCACCTAGCATGTGTGAGGCACTGAGTTCGATTCTCAGCACCACATATAAATAAATGAATAAAATAAATGTTCATCAACATCAAAAAAAGAATAAAAAAACCCACAATTGATATAAACTCAGATCGTAATCAGCTCATAGTCTGACTTGAGGGAAAGAATGTAAGTCCATATAACAAGAGAAAGCATAGGAGGCACCTAGTAATTAAAATATGGCCTCTTTTTCTCACCAGCAAACCCACATCCCCACACATACCTCGGGCTTTCTACCTCAAAATTGCAATGTGAACTCTCTAGGAGTCGGCATGTTCAAAAATAAAATAAATCCCTATAGATCTAAAGAGGCTAAAGAAATTGTTTTTCTTATGATACATTAGTCCACAAACCTCTGTGGATATAATTTGTATAAAACAAAACCATGGAAATGTAATTACAAAATAAATAGAAGTCAAATTATAAATCAATTAAAATTGAAAGTGATATTTGAGTTTGATGAGTGATGTTTTGCTGAATGTAAATCACTTGCACCAGGTTTGTGCTTTACTGGCGTTTGCTCTTCTCTGGAATTCATATTCACTGCCACGTGGGAGGGATTCACGCAATTCTCTTCCCGATTGTCTAGTTATATTGGAATTTCTATGAAACTTTCACTTGTACCTTACCATATGATCTTCACTTACTGCAAATATATTATTTTGCTTGGTTTTCTGTGTATTCTATTTTCTCTATAGTTTGTGGCAATTAACGGCGTATTCCTTGGTGATGTCTGTCATTTTAATCACCCTCCCCAACGCAGCTGCTGAAATTACGTGGCAGTGGTTGGGAATCGGGCAGTCATCAAAATGATCCCAAATACACAATCAAAATGAAAGCTGCAAATTACATCTTTGAAACTCCCAAGGATCCCTGATACTATATATCCTCGGATCCTGTCTTGATAGATGTTTGCTACATCATTCCAGTTGCCCCCACCTGACCAACATTCTGTCTTGTTCCCTGGAATTCATTCTCTGTCCCCAAGCCTGACCTGGCCATGCCCGTTTCCCAGCCACTGACGATGACTTTGACTTTCATGTTTTATGTCAATGCCGATTTGCTCCCAGCGCTTCGCTCACAGGAGGCTTTGTGATTCCTCCAGGTCTTCAGTCTTGACGCACCATCTGTTTGGATGTTTTCCTCACGTTTATGAACCTGATAGTCTTCACTTTTTTCCTTTAAGAGTCAGATTAGATGTTATACTTCTCCCTCCAGATTTCATCACGAGGCCAGACGTCTTCTTCCCTGCACCCTTTTCTGTATTAGGTACATCCTGAGTGTGTTCATCTCCCCAGTGGTCAGTAGCCCAAAGGTGGAGACATTACTTTTCTAATCTCTGGCCCAGAGCCTAGCCAAGGCTGGTGGTAGGTGCTCCTGCCTCCTCCTGGACAGGGCATCCGTCCTCCTGAGCCCAGGGCAAGGGAGACGCTGTGGATCCCTGATATGGACCCACGAAAGGCTTATTAGTGATGAAACCTAAGTCAGGTGTCCAGGGAGAGCAGCACCTGGAAAAGTATTCCAGGAAGAAGGATCAGAACAGACAAAGGTGGCGAAGGAGAACAACCAGGAGAATTGGAGTACGTGGCGCAGAGGCAGCATGGTGCAGGTGGCGGGCGGTCCCTGCAGGACGCTCAGCCTGGAAGAGACGCAATGAAGTGGAAGGTTTGGAAATACCATGGGACGTCAGTGAGGGAGGGGATCGATGTGGAAGCAAGACTGCAGGCTGTGGACCATGCAGGGTTAAAGTTCTCAGCCGGGCTGAACTGGACGGGTTCTTCCCAGGCCTTCTTGCTCCTGGCCTCCCTTTCCCTAGAGCGCTAACCACAGAAATCTTCCTCTGCAGTTTGGAGGTCTAAGTCCTTTTCAAGGCCTCTTGCCAGTTTTACCTCCCTCCCGGGATTTTCCTTCTGGAAGCCTGATCATCAAGCTCCCTGGAGAGCGACAGTGCCTTAGCAGTTCATGGGAATTGCAGGAGCTTAAGCTCCGTGGGAGTCCTGCTCTGAGTGTAAAACTGTGTGCTTTCAAGAAGATGAGAGGAAACCAACTAGCAGACAGGTGGTCCTTGATCTCCCCACCCCAGGTCTTAGCACCCCACCTTGGCTCAAGGCCACATCTGGCCTCTCCTTATCACAATGCCCCAAGTGAGAGTGAAGTGTCCTTTGGTGCAATTTTTCTTTGGCATCCTATAGAAGAATGTTGGACTGATACTTAGAGAAATGCTGTCCAGCTTAGCAGACTCTCCATGGTGAATAGAGAAATGTGTTTTAGACGATTTGCCGAATTACTTAGCATGATTCTTAGTTAAGGTGCAGATAAAACTGATGAAAAAGATAAAGAAATTGATGAGGGTCATCCTAGTTTTCTGTTCTTGTTAAGGAATGGATGGTGCTGTCTTGTGAAAGGGCTCCTGAAGAAAAGGTTCACCTGCACATGAAGGAGGCCAGGACATGACACGAATGTCAAGTGCAGGGGGAATAGAGGGTTGCTGACGTCACATGGAGATCCGAGCTCAAGAGGCACATGTTCTCAGCACCCTGTGGGGGAGTCCAGAACCTGAGTGTGGGCTTGATTGTCCAGAGGCAATGAGAAGTAGGGTGGGGGGGGGGTCTTACGAACATCAGTATGCAAGGGAAAATCCCTTATGCATCAGTATGCACAAGGGAAGAATTTAAGAAGCCATAAGAAGAAATCATAGAAGATTATAGGAGAGAAGAGGCTGGTGTCAGAGGATATAAGGACAAGATGGTGTCACAATAGCACTGGATGCAGGCGGGACATCCAGCAAGAGAGAGGCTGCGAGGGAGCTCACACATCCTGCAGCTCACCCTGAGGAGGGAGTGTTAGGAGAGGAGTTTCCAAACAGTGCAGAACACAGGCACAGAAACTGAGAACGTAAGGCAGAAATCAGAGCTGGAGCCACCAGCCACCACAGGGCAGAATGTCCTCAGCGTCCCCTCTCTTACCACCAGCTTTATGAGCCCAGTATTCAGCTCAGGCCTGATTATTGTGCCACTTGGAATTAAAGATCAATCTGTATTCCTTCAAACCTGGGGCCTGAGTCACTGAGGACTCCTTTCTTAACCTCTCTCTCCTCCAGCTAAAGAAATGATTCCCTGGGTTGGTTCTTTCTTTTCAATCCTGCATTTCTCCCTTTTCATGATTTTGACGCAGACTGTGGTCATTGTGTGCAGCCACTTGCCATTGTCCCAAGTTCCTGTGATGATTTGTTTTCTATCTAGAGAAGGAGTCTCACCTTTGAAAGAGGAAAGCTTTGCCTTTTTTTTTTTTCAGATCACAAATTATAGAGGTTTATTGACAAAATTTCCCCCTAAGAATTTTGAAAGCCCACCATTTACTGCCTGAACTTCTTGCATTAAAATTCAACGCGTGCTATTTCAACTGAGAAGGACGTCTTCAAAATCATGTGTGAACTGGTTTACTTACCGTGGGCATGGCTGAGGGAGTGTGGAAGCTCCTAGAAAGAGGAGACACTGTTAATCACAACACCACTGCTGATGTCACAGAGAGAGAGGTCCTAAAGCATTCTGCCCAATTTCTAGAGAAATGTAAATCCTCTGTTGATCAACACCAAAACCCCAGTACTAAATCACTCATCCTGTAAAACAGTAGATTATTTTCTGTAAGAGTTCCAAGACAACACAATGAGGAAAGAATAGCTTCTTCAAAGTAGAAGACAGGGGAAACTGGAATCCACAAAGAGAAAAATGAAGTTAGACCCTTGTTTTGCACCATATAGAGAAATCAACTCAGAGAATAGACTACAATTTTAAAGATGAAACCTGAAGCTGTGAAGCTCACCTCAGGAAGGCATAATGGAAGCATTTCACGACAGAGGTCTTGGAAGTGATGTCTTGCATGTGAAATCAAGAGCACCAACAAGTAGAACAAACAGACAAGTGTAACTGCACCAGACCCAAACCTTCTGCACAAGGACGGGAGTGACCCACAGTGAATAGGAGAACTATGAAATGGGAGGAAGTTTTGCAAGCCGTACATCTCATCTGAAGCTAATATCACTGTGCGTGAAGACCTGCTGCAGATCGAGGGCAAAGGCATCAACAACAGCAGCAGTAACAAAAAACAAAACTGATAACTCCGTAGGCAACGGGCAGAGGATTCCAATAGAGCAAGGGATGGAAATGTCTGAAGGTGCTATGAAAAGATGCTCATCATCACCAGTCTTCAGAGAAATGTGAGTCAAAACTGCAATGAGATATCACTTCACATCTATTAGGATGACTTTTTCAAACAATCAAATAAAAAAAGTAAAAGTAAAAACAAAAAATAGAAGCATTGGGAAAGATATGGAAAAATTAGAACCCTAATACACGGGTGGTGGGAATATAAAATCCTACAGTTACTATGGATAACCCGCATGGAAGTTCCTTGAAAAATTGAAAATAGAAAACAGCTCTACAGTCTGGCATCCCACTTCTGGGTGTATATTCAGAATAACAGACAACAGAATTGTACTCAAGGGCTGGGGATATAGCTCAGTTGGTGGAGTGCTTGCCTCCTGGATTTTTTTCACAAGGTATGGACGTCCAGTTTAGAAAGTGAGAGGACAAGCAACTAACTCCATGATGCTTTCACCACGTACAGTCTATTATTATTTTTAACTATTCAATGTTGCCCTCTTGGCAAAGGGAAGCTTTTGAATCATCTGTGTATTGATATCCAGCTCTTTGATTTGCTTTGGCTTCTATGATGTGAATGGAAGTGTTGCGTATTAATGACAAACGGGGCAATCAGCCAATTATGCTGTCTCTGTTCTTTCTCCCACAAGATCAACAGACTCCAGAAGGCAGGTGCTCCTTCAGGGTTAGCATTGGAATAAAGGGATCTTGGAAAGTCTCACGGCCAAACCAAAATGGACTCGCTGCTAAGGGTTTGTTCTCATTTGTTTGATTCTGTTGGTGCCGCATATGTTAGGCTAATTATTCAACAGCTACCTGACCAGAGGTTTTTAAGAATGATATAAGGGCTTTCTACAAACCAATGAAAAAATCAAATAAATAAATAAATAGTCAAAACTCACAGGTGCCATTTCAAGGAAGAGGACTAAAACAGACGCGGTAACTCACAAATAACCAGGCAAATACAAATTAATATTTCACATGCATCACCAGAGTGGCAGTACTCAAGAAGTTAACACCGATATAGTGAGTGAGTGAATTAATAGAGTTTCATAAAATATTTATATTGGGATTGCAAGTTGATGCATCATTTAGAGAAACAGCATTTGAGATGCTACCAGTTGGATTTTCCTCACACACTGCAAACTGGCAATTCTGCTAAGTTGATGCACATTCATAGAACAAGGGGTGAATAACCTGTGACACCTCAATACACTGCAGTATCGTGAGTGCCTTTGAGGTACCCCTAGCAGCAAGAGTGGTGCAATGCAAAATAAAAAAGCAACCTTCCAGAGATAAGCTGGCATATTAACTCCTTAGGTATAGTTATGAAATAATAAAAAAGTTAAACATCTACTCTTTGGAATATAAATGCACTATGAAAATTTAAAAAATTGAACTAGAATACAAAAATTGAAAGAAATGAGTGGATTGGAGGAGAAGACCAAGCCAGTAGGACAGGGTAAGTGACCACACAGTTTTTGGGCTGGGTTTGGGCAGAAGATTCACAGACATTTTATATCTCATTTAATATAGAGATAGTTTTATTGAACAGTTTGGATTTGAAAGCATGTAGTAGGTAATTAAGATGATTTTATTCAGGCTCCTGCAATAGGAAGATGTTACTAGTGAGGAACGTCTCCTAAGAGGAGGGGAGCCCAGAGGCAGCTGAACAAGGGTAAGGAGGAGGCCTGGGCAGCGAGGTCCTGTGGGAGGGTTGTCTGTTTCCAAGTGATAAAGGGATGGATGTATCTTCATCATCACTCTTTCCTGGGAGCTCAGGGCTTTGGTAAAATTCCAAACTGTTGCTCCTGTCCTTATTCAAGATAAGAATATGCATCTCAGCATCTCTGAGACCATCCAGGCTACAGAGGACTCGTCTCCCAAAGATTCTTGTTGACATTATTCCTGCATCATCCCTGAAACCAGATGTTGAAAGGAGGTAGTAAAGGTCAGGTTTAAGGTCCTGGAGACGAACCATCTTTGAACAGGAATGACAAAAATAAAACAGCAAATCTTCCTATGAAAGTTTGTATTAGAGGGGCTGGGGCTGCAGCTCTGTAAATTGCTCCCAAATTTACAGAGAACTTGCCTAGCATGTGTGAGGCACTGGGTTTGATCCTTAGCACCACATTAAAAAAAATTAAAGAACAAAATAAAGGCATTCTGTCCATCTACAACTACAAAAAATAATAATGATAATAAAAAGTTTGTATTAGAGAGATAGGAGATGAACCAGTCCAATGGAGTCCAGGCGGTTGGCAAAGGACAATCTCAGTTATGGAGAATGTTGAGAATCTTTGTTTGCTTATTTTTAATTGAAACATAATAACCGTGCATGCATATGGGATACAACATGATTTTTTGACAGATGCACATGACAATGTATAATGACAAAAGTTAAGTAATTAGCATATCCATCCCCTGATCATTGCACAGACCAATTATTTTCCAGAAATCCTTTGTGGTCCAGGCCATGGATTGCCCAGAGAGAAACCCAACCATGCTTGGTCTATGGCAGTGAAGAGTCCTCTGATGTTTATGCTAAGCTTTTGGGCTTCAGCTCCCAGGTATTTTCCCATACATTAAGGAAAAAGTCTGAATAATAAGTCAGCTAAAGTGCCCATAAGAATCTAGAAAGTCAGGATTTTATTCTTGGTGACATACATCCAGACAGGAGGGAGAAAAAGTGAAAATGTTAGCTTGGAGGACAGAAATGATATATTGAATGAAACTGGAAACAGTCAAAATTTGGTTAAAAAAAACTTGAGTAAGAAAGCAGAATACAGTCCACTTCACAGATACTTTATTAGTTTTCTATAGATGCTATAGCAAATTCTGAAAATATATAATATTTGCGTTCTACTCAAAAGATAGAGAGCAATACTTTACAACATTTTATTCATAATGAACCAAGAACAGAAGAACATTTTGTAACATTATCAGAAAAAAAAGCCAAATTCCAGCTTTGCATCCATATTCTCCCCAATTTACAATGGGATTACAACCTGATAAGCCCCACAGAAACTGAAAATATGGTTCATTTGTAATGCATTCAGCGTCCTGTCCTGCAGAGTATTGTGGTTAGTGATGCAGTGCGCTCAAGAGCATGGGGAGTTTACCCTGGTGACTGAATGCCCAACTAGATATGTGGTTACCCCAGGGCCTGGCATCCTGAGAGTGGCAAACCATGTAAACTTGGCCAGAGAAATGAACAAAATTCAAAGTACAGTGTCTACTGAATGCACATTGCTTGAGCACCTGCTATTCGAAGTTCAAAAAATAATAAGTTGAACCATCATAAGTTGAGGACCCATCTGCATTTTATACTAAAGTTAGTGTATTCATGTATAACTCAAAAGAACAAATAAAAAATAATAATTAACCAAAAAATAAAGTTAATATAAAGTTGGTAATCTTATAAATACCTTATAATCAAATACATTACACCTTAGCCAGCTTTCAATATAACAAATAAAATTCCATTTTTCAGAATTTTCTACTATTTTCTATGTTCATCCATGTTTCATTCAGTGGGTGGAAAACTTACCTCTTTCTAATTTTGGAATAATAATCATTTTACTTCAGGATAAAACTATAGCCGTTTTCTGTAAAAAAAAAAAAAAATTCACCCTGCATAACTGACATGCAATATTCTGTCTCACTGCAACTACGAACCAGGGTAGGCCTCGGTTATTGATTATAAGTTCTACCCCAATAGCCTCTGTTCTGCAGAGAGCACAAAAAGTGGATCATGGTGGACTCTTCATATACCAGCATTTTGGCATTGTCTGGAAGAGTTTATAAATGTACCTGAAAAGTCTACTAAATGAGGATAAAAATTGAACACACCTAATGGAATGGCTGTGGGGATTCAGAAATAGAAAATACGAAGCTTTTCAGAGTGTCTCAAATATAGTCAACACTCCAGTGTGTGTGTGTGTGGGGGGCTTGGAGCTGCAGCCCCATCCTCACTTAAATCTTCCTCTTGAGAGCAGATTCTCATATTTGCCTCTGTATTTGGGGTGACAAAAGGCAAGTCTCAACATTCATCATAATCGGGAAAGCCTTTCTTTCAGCAAATGATTTGGATACTGTTCTGGTTCACAAAATATGTTTGCTATTGGGCAAGATCTGTTTCTGATAAAAGTGGACCCATAAGGAAACAGCCACCTTCCTCCCTGCTTTTGGATTAGCCTTTGGAGGCCAGGGTGGCCGATTTTGTTTTTTAATCCTCTGGGAACAAATTTCAGGATAAAAGTTAGGGTCCCGGAGTTTGAAGCAAGGTGGGAACCTCTCTGTAAATGACGACCTTATAAAAATCTGTACCCGAAGCACCAGTGGGAATTTTAGGTGACATATTAAGTATTCTTATTGTTTAAGTCAGTCTTAATCAAGCATTTTGTTAGGTGGGACAAACCCGATCCAGCTGAATGCGGTGGATGTTATGCTAACCAGTGGTTGAATCAGTGCACAGTTTTGGAGGCTGAAGTCCAAATAGCATGGAACCAACTATTGGGAAGGGCCCTGGTTGCATCATATCGCGGTGGAAGGCATGAAGAGGGGGAGAGATTGCATGGCCAGACAGGAAGCCAGAGGCTGGGGAGGGTCCAGGGTAGTGTTTTACAACTTCCTCTCATGAGACCTAAGTCATGGTCCCCTAAGAACGACCTTAATCCCTTCTGATGACAGTGTCCTCAGTGTCCCAGTGACCGCCCCCTAGACTCCTTGTGTTACACTGTCATGATGGGACAAGCTTCCAACACTTAGGCTCTTGGAGAACACATTCAAAATGCCCAAAGCAGAGCAGTCGCCACAATCAAAAAAAAAAATTATCAAAATGTTCGAGTGACCACACTCTTCAGGAAATTTCATCCAAGTCCTTCAAAGGAAAGTTAATCCTGTGGAGCTTGAAGATGTCTACAGTAGACATGAAAGAAAAATAAAAGAAAGGGGAAAAAAAGAAACAACAAGGATAACAATAACAGCACCCAGAGTTTCAGGCCCTCTCATCGTTTGACAGTGACTCTCAGTGCCACCTGCTAAGGCAAAGTGAGTATATGGCTTAAGAAGCAATTACAGGTTGACATTTATTTCTTCCTTTTAACAGGATTCTTTAGCAATTCCTCATGTTTGTTCTCTGTTATGTCTGTAAGTTAACCTTAGTGCAAAATAATTAAAATTTTGTAGTGCAACCCTATCTTGGTTTGCCTCAGATAATACTGGTTTTGTTGAAACTGGATAACTGATATAAATATCAATTCCATTGTCAACAGTGCCTTGGCTGTAACCTTTTCCTATCTCCTGTGATCAAGAAAAAAAGAAAAGATCTAGTCAAATTCTCGTGTGCATATGTTAATGGAACTTTCTGATGAATGCATTAATGTGTTCACTGTTAAAGAAAACTAGAGTTCTCAATTATAAAATACATTTAGTCACGTAACCTCATTTATCTGGGAGGCCTAATGTGAACAAAATGAAATTTATTAATTTACCAGGGCATGGTGTCCTGGAAAATGTCATCTTTGCCTTCTAATTAAGGGAGCTATAAATTGGAGATGTTTTATAACCAAAAGGATGTCTTTTATGCAAACAATATTTGGTATGCATAGCTTAGAACCTCAAATACTCAACCCGAGTCACAGTGTGTTCTAATGTGACACAAAGGGCCTCAAAAGGTACAGTGATGACCCTGAACTTCTGAAAATTCATTGTTTGCCAGACTCCACTGTATGCACATAGATACACCGTAAAATAATGTAAAAAGAACTCAATATAATTTAAATGCATTATTTTTGTCAAGTCTACTATCAAAATGATATTAATCAGCCATATATTGACCAATAAAGGGAATAAGTATTTGACACCTTTTACTCAACTGATTGTCAAATTGAACAAGGAATGAAGTGTTTTTAGGGCCAGTTAAATTCTACAAAACTTCAAGCTGAGCCAGAAGGAGTGAGCAGATAAGGCAGGCTATGACAATTGAAGGACCACCAACATTTGTTGAAGTTTCACCTTTGGGAATTAATCATTGGTATCTTGAAGACTCTTCCTGTTTTCAAGTTCCCCTTACAGATGCTTCGCTCTGAAGGGAACAATAATTTAGAGCAGTTGGTAAAGCACACCCGTGACTCTGTGAGAACAAGATATGTTCTGTGAATGTACAGGAAACACTATGACAGGCGACTGAGAATGAGAGCTACCTTTGCTACCTACTTTAGATTTTACCTGAGTTCTAATCCTTTTGTTAGAAAAAGGAGATGCTGACCTGACTGCAGAGTCATAGAATCATGGCATTTTAATTATGGAGGGGAACTTAAATATGAGCTAGCTCAACTCCATTTTAAAAAATGAAGAAGCTGCTCCATAAATTCACATGCATTGCAATCTAATCTATAAGAAAGACTCTTTCTGTTTATTACCATGCAAACATAGCCAAAACGGCTCCTTAGAAAGTAAATCTGTGATCTAAGTCGTGATCCAAATTGCTCTTTACAGAGATACAACTGGGGACCAGGATAAAACTGAAAATCTATCTTTTTAGTAAAATGGTATTTCACTCGTTAGGATAGGATTTTCGACAGTACAGAGAGTGGATTTGGTAGGTTCATGGGACATAAATGTTAGCTATATTACATGCCTACTTTAGGATTTAATTATTAAATCAACTTTCTTTAAACGGAATAATGCATCACTATGACTTTGGGAATTGAGCTTGAGATAAAAGAGAGAAATAAAGAACTTTAGTTCTTATAATTTAGTGGTATTTCATGCTACTTACTTATTCCATGTTCAGCTTCCTGGCTTCCTGCATATTGAGAGATGGAGGCGGCGTTGTCAGAACTTCAAAGGGCCATCTGAGGACATAATGTCGATTGTCAACTAGTCAGAATGACAGCAAAGACATGGAGCATTGGGCTCAACTTCTACCCCCTGAGTGACCTAAAAACTTACAAAATAAGTTTGGAGCTTAGTAGCAAGTGGAAGCTGAGAATCCATTAGCAACTCTTACAGCTGGGTAAACTCATGATGGCATTTAGCAACCATCAAGAGTGTGTTAAAACAGGTAAACAAAGTCAAAAGAATACACACAGATCTAGCAAAGTTACAGAATTTTAAAAATGATAGGTTAAAAAATATAGAAGATTAAATTTAACTTAAAACATAGATGATTCCAAGCCCTAGACTGTTTCACATTTAACTAACAAATACTTACGTGATAAAGTGAAATACACTGCATCTAGTACAAGGTGCCTTCCCTTGTTGGTTTACCTTCATTCCTGATCCCTTACCTGAACTGCCAGGATGCACCAACAGGACTTCTCTGTATGCTACACCAGTGCATTCCTAATGCACAGGCATCACTAGTGACTTCTAGTGATCATTTAGAGCAAGGTAATGACTATTTCAGGACTGAAGAAACATGGTACCTCAGGGTAACCTGAGGAAAGGCAGTCATGGGCTCCATTTTCTTTCTTACAACCTTGATGTGGAGAGTTAAGTGTTTAGTTAAACCAGATTCAGATATCTTTGGTTCCCTAGCCAAGTGCCACTAACACTGACCCTAGACCCACCATAACTCAATACCCACTCGATTAGTTCAATTAGGACTTCTTTATTGAATACAGTCGTGTGACAAGAGTTAGAATCCACAGGTGAATCCAAGAGTCATGACCGTGTAATTATTTCCCTTAAAAATCCCTTAGGATATCTCAACATTGGAGACTATTATGATTTGAATGTGAGGTGTCCCCCAAAGGCTCATGTGTGAGACAATGCAAGAAGGTTCAGAGGAGAAGTGATTGGGTTGTAAGAGTCTTAACCCAATCAGTGAATTAATCCCCTAATACAAATTACCTGAGTGGTAACTGAAGTGATAGGGTGTGGCTGAAGGAGGTAAGAATTGAGGGCATGGGATATAAATTTGTATCTGGCAAGTGAAGAACTCTCTCTCTCTGTTTCTTAATCATCAAGTGAGCGGCTTCTCTCTGCCACACCTTTCCACCATGATGTTCCGCATCACCTTGAGTCCTGAGGAATGGAGCTGGCCTTCTATGGACTAAGACCTCTGAAACCATGAGTTCTTAAATAAGTTTTTCCTCCTCTATGATTGTTCTGGTTGGGTCTTTTAGTCACAGGAGTATAATAGCTGACTAAAATAGAGACTTAAGTTGAAGTCTATTTTCTCCCCAGCCTTGGAATAGACCACAGTTTTTCAGTTGAGCACTCAATGAATTCATTACCTTTCATTTAGGAGATATTTTTAAAGAAAGCTATGCATTTTTTGAGTCCCTGGAATTACATTCAAAGCCCAAGATGCTCATGTTGTGAACAGCTAGAGGAGTGAGCTTGGTGGAGGTATCACTGGTTCAGTTACCCTCCTCATTTACTCTAGAGTAATGCTCACTTTAAAGAGTGGGAAAACACCTTCATTCTTGAGATTTCTCCCTCCTTTCTCTCTCACACATGTGACTGCATTTTCCCAAGTTGAGCATGTGACTGATATCGGATCACCGTATAGGTACCATGGGTAGCGCTACTTTAGAATTCGAGAAGAAAAATAAGAAAATTTAAGATGCAGTCTTTGCCCTCTGGAGAGTAAATATATACAACATAAAATAAGTAACCAAGGTTACAGAAATCTTATTTCTGCCTTACTTCATCTGCATACTTCATCCTGAGTTGGGATATTGATTGTAGAATAGTATATTTTGGTGAGAAAATATGAAGATAGATGACCTAAGTTTGAATCTTACTTCTAATACATAATAGATAGATAACTTTACCTTTATTTTGAAATTACTTAGAATCTCTATTCCTTAGATAACTGAGTGATGCAATGAGTTCAATTGAATACAGTAGTGTGACAACGAGGCAATATTTGTAAAACACTGTTAAATAAATAACTTTGGGCTTGCTCTAAATACTTATTCTGATTTCCACTCTTCTCTAAGTAACCAGAAAATTGGCCACCAATGAGAAATAATAAATATCTGCTAATGGTGGATGATTCAGAGATATTTTATATATTGAAAGGGTTATCTGTCATTTATTTGTTTCATTGAGCATTCCTTGCTAAAGGGAATGCCAATCTATTTGTTGTTTTATTTTACCTTCATATTTGACATTGCTCTCAATAAGACCACTGTCTTCCAGGTGCACAATCTGCATTTCTGAAGCACATGCACCAGGCATCCCGCAGCCTCTCCTTCAGATGGCCTTCCCAAACATTCCTCAGGCTTGATGAGCTCCTATTCTTCTCCCCTGCTTGCTCGGGTAAGCTTGTTAATGGCATTCTCCATATTACACGGAAATGATCTAGAATCTCCTGGGGAAAGTAGTCTTGGTTTCTTATCCTCAAACACCTTTTATAGCACATAGCATGTAGAAGACTATTGCCCCTGTTTGTTTTATTTTATTATTATTATTTTTTTTTTTTGCCTTTCCCTTGCTGTTGGGAATTGAATCCAGGGACATATATATATATATATATATATATATATATATATATATATATATATATATATATTAGTTGTTGATAGACCTTTATTTTATTTATTTAAATGAGGTGCTGAGAATCGAATCCAGTGCCTCACACATACCAGGCAAGTGCACTACCGCTGAGCTCCAACCCCAGCCCCCAGGGACTCACTCTTGCTAGGCAAGCCCTCTACCACTGAGCTGCACCTAATTTTCCAACCAAACTTGAATTACAACTGTTATGAGGGCTTATCAGATCAAAGTCTGCTCATACAATGGCATGTCTGTGACCATGAAGAATACTGTCCAAGGAAATCCAGCAAGAGAGTGCAGGAAGGCTGTGTACATTTCTTACCATAAAATTACATTCCATCGAAAATGAGGGGCATATTTTCTCTAAATTTCCTTATGGAATATTCATCTCTCCTTTACAAGTTTTTCTTCAAAGAGCTTATATAGTTCCAGGAATCCTGGTTTATGACTTCTTCTCACCCCTGTGTTAATTGTGATATAAAATAACTCCCCCAACAACCACACCATAAAATGCAAGTAATTATTTATGCTAATCATAGTCAAGATCAAGATTTATGAAAAAAAGAGATAACATCTGAACATTTTAATAGTATGTAATAAATATTACATAAAGGCAATAAGAACATAAAAAGATGTGTTTAACAATGTAATTAGATAACAAAGAGATTCCAACTATCTTATAGAAAATACAGGTTTTTTTAAAAATACTAGCTTGGAGTACATGTCAGAAGGTAGAAAAGGGTAATAATTTAGAGAAAGAACTCTAAATAATCAATTAAAAGAATTTTACAAAGCTTCCAGTGATCATTAAGTATGAAAGTGAAGATGAGATTTATTATACAAATACTTTCACAGGAGCAGAGTAACTCAAAGCCAAAAGTAAAAAAAAAATCAGGCAGGCTCACTGATAAATGGGATTGTTTATATTATAAATTTCATATATGACATACAGTTTCATGTGGACTTTTAGGATTTCTCAAAGATCTTACTTTCAGATCAATCAAATAGTTGTATACTACATACTGTCAGAATTCCTTAAAATCAGTAAGAATGTTAAATTTTACAATTACATTTGAGAAGGTAACTACATTCTAAAAAGAATATTGTTATAATTGAATTTGTTTTTTATATTTTGGTTGGTTTTTGACTTTACCAAAGTTGATATCTTCTTGCTCAGTTTCCATAACAGTTTCAAGAACCGTAATGTGCCACTGTTCTTGAGGTAAAATCAAGGGGACCTACAAATTAAGAACCCTTTATACTTCTTTTCATATATCCTATTTAGAAGTCAGACTAAACTGACCTCTCTTAAGTGTAGGGATTCTGATTACAGAGAACTGGATTTATTGCATCTGTCATTTGCTTGATGTGTTAGTCTGTTAAGTTGTCCCATGTTCCTGCTTCAGAACTATGTTGTGGTGTTTGGTTTTCTGACTCTTCAGAGAGATGGAGATGTTCTGGGGAGCTGTCAAGCACAAGTCCAGGAATATCTAGACTGACAATGGAGCCCGATTCCAGTGTTCTGTTCAATTCTGGGGTTGGGGGTGTCAGTGGCTGGTTGGGGCTCTAATTTAGCCAGGATTCCACAGAATTCCAAATGATAGTTCTTCCTAATTGCCACACCATGGGGGTTATTCATAGGTGCCCACCGTCCTCGGGTGAGAATGGCTCTGTCGTGCACATCTGCAATGATCAGATGTTGAAAGAACCTAGTGGCATAGAGAAAAACAGACTAGAACTCAAACGCTGAATGCCAAATGTAATTGAGTTTACCTCACTTAGCCCCGCCTTCTTCAGCACCCACCCTGGCTGAGAGCGAGCTTTCCACATGATACATGGGGCCATGGCAGGAATATGAGCAGCTTTTTTTCTCCTTCCTGCTACTGACTTTCTCATCTGTCATGCAACCATTTGGGAGGCTGCAGACTAACATAACATTCATTATAGTCAGTGAAATAGAAGTGGAAAGAAGGATTTTGTTCTGCTGGCCAAAGAAATGTCTCTGAGAGAGCAACCTGTCTGTTTCTTTCTTCTTCAGTCAAATTTAGAGCCAGATGTCACAGTAAGTATTTTATAACTTGCTGACTCAATGAGTGTCCTAGAAAACCCACATGCATCTAAAACTTTTGAAAACTTTTCACATGCAAAGTTTGAATTTCTTTGTAGTGTGGCCATGTTGAGAATTCAACCATAGAATCACGGACAGTAAAGCATCTGAGCTTTCTACGTGGCATGTAGATGTGGCCCATGGAAGGGATATTGGATTAGGCAGAGGGATTGCTGTGTCCCACACAGCCGTCTCCTAGCTCTGTTCTCCTCATCAGCACATACTGGAAATAACTGGCCTCTAGGAATCAAAGGACACGTGGTCCCAATGTGTAAGGAGTCCCTAAGCTTTTGCACATGGTGTAGAATATAGGCATCTTTCTGTATCAGACTAAAATCAGTGGTGGGGGCAGGGGATTGCAGTTAGAAATACCTTCTTTCTGTGTTTCCTTCTGGTGTGATCGCCTGCAGTTGGGCCCAATCCTGGGTTCCATCAGTTTGAGATAAAAAATACACTTTTTTTTCCAAAAGAAGTTGATGATTTGCATGGTGTGATCTTAGATTAAAAGAATGCTTATGCTCATGTTCATATGTTGATGGAGAGTCTTAGCATGAACTTAAATAAGACAAAATTCATAAAATGAATATTATGGATTCCTGGAAATGAGACTTGCATTTGAGTGTCTGTAGATATAGATCTTGTAAGAGAGCTATTAAAAACAAAACTGAAAAAGAAAGGAGAAAGAGAAAAGGAAATTAAATGAAAGTCTTAACGAGAAGGTTAGAGGTGAAAAAGGTGAGAGGAGAGACTTTTGGTTACAAACCACTAAGAGCAAAAGAACATAGGACTTAAAATCAGCATACTACAGTAATGCAGTCATGTCAATGTTTACAGCAGCTCAATATACTGTAGCTAAACTATGGGACCAACCTAGGTGTCCTTCAGTAGATGAATGGATAAAGAAAATGTGGTATATATATTCAATGAAATATCACTCAGCTTTAAAGAAGAATTAAATTTTGGCGTTTGCCAATAAATGGATGGAGATGGAGACTATCAGGTTAAGCAAAATAAGCCAGTTCCTCAAAACCAAAATCCAATTGTTTTCTCTAATATGTGGATGCTAATTCACAATAAGTGGGGTTGGGCACTAGAGAAGAATAGAGATACCTTAGATTAGGTAGAAGAAAGTGAAGAGAGGGGAAGGGAGTGGATGTGGGAATAGGAAGGATAGTAGAATGGAACAGATATTATTACTATATGTGTATATGTGACTGCATGACCAATGCAATTCTACAACATGCACACTCAAAAAAAAAGAGAAATTATATCCCATCTATGTATGATATACAGAAGTGCTTAAATGCATTCCACTGCCATGTATAATTAATTAAAATAAATTTAAAAGATTTTTTTTTTAAAAAGAATATAAGATGAAAGGGGAAAGAAATCTGGCCAAGAAACAGTCAAAACTGAAACAAGTTGGCTGTTTACATCAGAGGCTGGAAAGAACATTTATTACTATAGCAAGAAAATTAAATTATATCAATCCAAGAACTGAAATGAGAACTAAAAATAGTTCAATGCAGAGGCAAACTGTGGAAGTGCGGTGGAGGCTTAGAAGGAGCACACATTTAGATATTTCCCAACTGCTAGACAAGAGGGTAGTTCAGTCCTAAAATGATCTGCTCCTGTGGCACATGGCAGAACGTGAGTGCAGTGATTGATGTGAACTGAATGACCTCTGAGCTGCTGCACAGGGGGGCAGGCAGTGTGGGAAAGCCATGACACAGAAGGATGGAACTGGTCACGTTTCTCTGTAATGAGGGAATCTGTTTTTAGAAGGCATTGTACATTAGAAGCTTCCCTTCCCCCAGTGTAATTCCACCCCATTCTGCCGAAGGAGCAGAATTTAAATCTCTCTACATCTGCAGCTAAGCACACAGCCAGCTAAGTATGTATAAATAGAAAGCTACAGGTTCAACCCAAAGAAAGTGGAGCCATTTCCCAGTAATAAATATAGAAGGAAGCCTGCAAGAATATAGCTCACTTAAAGGAGAGCATGCTTAGCAGTCCTGTGATCAGATTTATACTGTGGGTCAAGTAAAAAAGAACTAAAAAATCACAGCGCCAAGAGAATCAGGTGTCAGCTTATTAGGAGGCCAGAAAGCAGATCAGTCGAACTGACCAAAAGACCTGAAAAGAATAATGAGAGGAGAAAAAGTTTATTTTGAGGCTCACAGTTTCAGAGGTCAGTCCATAGACAGCCAGCTCCATTCTTCAGGGCTGAAGGTGAGGCAGAACATCATGGTGGAAGAGTATGGCAGAGGGGAGAGCTCCAGACAGCACATCAGGAAGGAGAGAGGCTAAGCTCAGCTCACCAAATACATACCCCAAAGGCTTGCCCCCAATGACCCACCTCCTCCAGCCACACCCTACCCAGCTGCAGTTACCACTCAGTAAGGCTCTCATAACCCAATCATTTCATCTCTAAGCCTTCTTGAATTGTCTCACACAGGAGCCTTTGGGGGGAACCTAATATCTAAACCATAACAAAAGCAGATCTGCACTCCATCAGAAGAGACGTGTTAAGGCTCAGCATGTTCCTTGGTGAGGAAGAGCTGGGTGTTCTGTGAGCCCTCCACTCTGCAGCCCACATCTGTGAGAAGCAAACCGGACCAGCCAAACAACGGTGCTGATGGGTGAACTCTCTACTGACTGGTAAATAGCCACTGTCCGAGCCTCCCAGTGCTGCCCACTTCCCCTGCTGCCCAGTCCTTCCGTCTGTACTACCTCCTAGCTGACTACTGTTTTGGCTGCTCCTGGTCTGTGTCAGTAGAACCCATAGAAATCTCTTTACCCAGGCACTTCGCTGTGGGCTCTCCCTGAGGTCTTTGCAGGGACACCTGCCTGTCTTGTTTAGCCCCAACAGGTCCTAGTGGGCACTGTCAGGGTCCACTTAAGACTTACCAAGCTACTCCTTGGGCTTCTGTTGCTGTGGAACACTCCCATCACTGTCACTCACAGGATCCTGGTTGTCCCATAAGGACTCCGCTAGGGAAGAAAGGTCCCTGGCAGGAAGAGTGGGATGTTGCTGGACAAAAGGCCATTCTTACTTCTTGTTAACAATGTAGAATAAAATTTGTGCTATAACTGCAGTGACAGAAATTTAGATATACCTTTCTCAATGAGCTCATGAAGAACCACGTATGGGCAATGACTTAAAGTGTGGGTTCTGGGTCAAGGTTCAGCAGCTTTAGTTTTGTAAACTGTAGCTGTCTTTCACCTCATTACTTAGCCAGCTAATTCTTGCTCTCTTCACTCATAATATGGAAATCATCTTATATATTAAGTCAGGATTGTTGGGAGGAGTGAAGATGAAAATTACGTGAAGTCATGAGCAGAGTAGCTACAGCATGCTTAAGCCACGGCTCTGCTGATCTTCAGCATGTCATGACCACTGCCACCATTGCTCAGGACCTTACCTGCCATGCAGGGGAGCCCAGACTCCACCCTTCCATGGCTACAGTTTTGGCACAGCTATACAATGGTGGCAAGGCCAGGCAGACTTCACCAAAACAGTACAGTGACAATCCTTCCTGTATATAAAACAGCCTGATTAGTGGGATCCCTCAGAGAGTTTATAGGCTGTGTCTTTACACCATTTACACCCCTCTAAGTCCCTGTTCCTGTACTCGGCGACAATAATGCCCAGTACTTGTAGTCTTTCTTGGGAACTACCTTTTCATTATGTTAGACTTCCAGCAAAGTCTTTAATGAGTGCTCTCTTTTAGGGAAGACAGGTTGCAGAAGCACTCTCTGGGAACTGTCCTCTCCTGTCAAGATCCTAGTGATCATCCACTCTCCAAGTCCTTTCCGGGAGTGCTGAAGTGCTGGAGGCTAGCCACTCTCCAGGGCCTGTCCTGGAATGTTGAGGTACTATAGGTCATCCAGGGTACAACAGGCACTATAGGGTGACATTTACAGAGGTGGATGGTGTTCTGACCTGCACCAAGATGCCTGCTTCCTCTCTCCTCCAACTTCTGCTCTGCATCTGACTGTCATCGCAAGCCACAGAGCCAGGACAACAGATGACTCACCATGGATCCTGGTGCCTTGCCAGTCTCCATGGCTTTACTGAAATGAAATAGAAGACCACATAACGACAGAATTATTTACTGAGGATATGCTTAGAAGTTTAAGTCATGAAAGACACACTCTTAGCTCTTTCAAACCCACAGAACATTACAAAATGTTTTTGAGATAGAACAGAACAGGAGACATCATGAAGTAATAAAGTCTCACTGCTTTATGATCAGTACCTTCCTCGGTGCCTGTGCAATGATGTCATTGGGCCTCTTTTACAAAAAAAACAAAAGATACGTATGCCACTATATGAATTTATATATACACATACATATATTTCTATAAGTCTCCTAATATCAGAATTTTTCTGACATTGAAGTCTACCTTTCAGTAATTTATACTTATACAACAGAAATATGTCAGCTGAGCTTCTGTCCCATATCATTTCTACAACATGGCCAGTCTTTGACAAGACAGTCTCCTTCTGTTCCTCTAAGTTTATTTGAATTCTTGTAGATGCTGTAACAAAATAACCCTGGAGCACACGTGATACCCATGGCAGAGTCTCTGTCCTCTAGGGGTCTCTCTTCCCTCTGAGGTGGAGAGATGCCTGAGCCAGCCAAGCCGACCACAGCATGGGAGGACCATAAGTGAAGGGACGCTGTGTAGTGATCGCACAGGACAGGGACACCTCTCAGCCCCGAGTCATCGTGGGAGGCTTTAGAAGCAAAGTCTCTGGAGAGTCATGAATAAGTCAAAATGAACTGATGAGGAGGAGAGAGCTGTCCAGGGTGAGATGTTTTGACAACATAACACGAGTAAAAGCACAGACAGAAGTAAGTGCCCATCCTTCCGTTCAGAAGAGGCACTTGGGAGTCTCAGCAGCAGGGGCAGAGGCCTGCAGGGGCAGAGGCCAGCCTTCTCTGCCTCCCAGCCCCTGGGTCTTCCTATAGCGCTGCACACCCCATGTACCCTTCCGTGCTGAAGTCGTCAGCACCCGGCTGCTCTTTCTCCCATTTCAAGCACACTTTCTCCCACCTCGGACCCCCTCAACACTTGCTTCCTTGGAGCGAACAGCTTAGCTGCAGCTCTGACTGGGGACAACCTGCTTACGTCAGGCCCAGGGCTTGCCATTCGATGGAGTGGCACTCCCAGGGCTAAAGGTCTTTCGTGACTTCTCCACTCAGCCCCTCCTATCTTCCAGCCTTGCCTCCTGACAGTCTGTGTTTTGCTCTGTACCTCATGTTCCCAGACCCTGATGGTACTTACCAACGCGTTGCTCCTTCCTGTCTCCAGACCTGCCCAGCCTGGAGTGGTGGGGTGGCCTCCATTCACTCCACACCATCACCCCTAGCCATCCAGAGACTTGGAATTGGTTTTTCTCCAAACCATTTGCAGTTTTCTTTCTTTAAATCCTGGTGCATCTGCTGTTAAGTCTCTCTCCTGCTGTGTTATAGAGGCAACTGTTACAGCTTTGGTCACACCGTTACAGTCTACATTTCAGCAAATAGTTCCTTTTCTAATTTAGTCATCTGCCTCTTATTGAATAAATATTATCCTCTTTAACTCTTTTTCTATATTTCCAGTGTGTCTATCAGGCGTCTCTTGAATGTAGACATTCCAGCATCGTTCGTACCATTCCTCTTAGGCAGAATCCTACTTCTCATTGTCTTCATTCTATCACTTTCAGTAAGTCATTGATATTATTGGTTTTATACATTATATATTTACATGTCCTGCTTTCCTGCTAAAATTGGAAGTTTTTCAAAAACTGTTATATTTTCATCACTGTGACCAAAATATAAGACTAAAATAATTTAGAGGAGGAAAGACTTATTTTGGTTCATGGTTCAGAGTTTCAGTCCATGGTTGGCTGGCTCCATTGTCTGCACCTGAGATGAGGCTAAAGAGCATCCTGGCAGAAGGTGGTGGTGGAGGAAGCTGATGGCAGCTAGGAAACAGAGAGGAGATGGGGGCAGCTGGGAGCAGATGATCCCTTCCAGGGGGTGCTGTAAAGACTACTCTCTCCACCTAGTACCCACCCCTAGTCGTCCTCTCAGCTGTCAATTGAGCCCCCATGATCCAGTCATTGCCTAAGAGCCCACCTCTGAATGTGCAGGGGAACTTGCTTTCAGCACATGAGCTTGAGGGGAACATTCCACATTCAAAGCATAAAAAGGACAGTGGCCCTTTTGCTCATTTTAATCTCTTCAACTCTAATCATAATGCCCAAATGAATCAACATCAGTTGAAGTAAAAATTAGTATAAGGATAATAATGAATCAGAGGTAAGCATTTGCACGTACAGCTGCATTTACTAAGTACCTGAGTCAGAAATGAGCTTCACTCACACTTTCCAGGTCAATATGACAATTGCAAGCATGATGGAACCACCTTTGTATCAAGATGAACTACAAATGGGCATGCTGTCTACTGAAAACTGCCTTTTCTTTAAATCTAGCCTGCAATCTTTGTGCTTAAAGCTAAGGTATGCAAAATGTCACTACCATGAGATAAGTGCTCTATTATCTTTAAACTGTGCTTAAAAATCCGGGTGAAGGAATGCTGAGTATTGACTAAAAATACATAATTAAAAGTTCTGCTCAGCAAATAGAAAATCTAATTTAAGGAAGTCGCTATCATTTTTTTCCCAGAAATCATTCCCTGGGTTTAACAAGCAATTCTTTTCAGCTCTCACTAAAGTGAATGTATTATTGAACTATCTTATATGATTTAGCACTAAACAACCGATCACTACATCCAGCATAAAGAGCTGGATGGAATTCTCTGGGAAGTAATTTCTGCCTAGGTGTCACGGGGTGGGTAAAATAGATAACCTGCCCTGAGTCTTTGAAGCACTAGAGGAGTCTGACTCAACACCTGTTCCTCCCACTGGCTTCCCTGACCCCTCAGTCCTCACATTTGTGGGGTCAGGAGAGTTCAGATGGAGTGGGAACGTATCTGTCCATGGCCAACAAGAGGTGATGGCTAATGTGGGTGTGTTATGGGGAGATGCATAGGGGGTTTAAGGTTCTTTTCCCTTTAAGCTTATTAAAAATGGCTTTCTTCTTTCTCCAAGGAGGAGGTTGGCCTTTTTTTTTTTTTTTAAGGGTACAGCTCTCATGAGCTTTTCTTTTTTAATTGTGAGTGTTCAACCGTTTCACTGTGTCATTCCCAAGCATGCATATGTTATGCTTGGATCCCATATGTAAGGATTTACAGACTGCCTCTGCCACCTTGACTCTCCTATTAGAAATTAGAACATCGACTCCATCTGATGAAGTTCAGTTCCCTTGGAAACGCTTGATTTTGTCCAATCACCCAACTGTTTTTGTCTTATTTCTCCAAGGTTCTTTTGTAGATGGTAGCAATAAATAGTTGGATAAACCTATCTCAGCTAATTTGATGAAAAGTTCATTATCCTTTTAAACTTAAATACTGTCTAAAGAGCACTTAAGGGCACCAAAGGGGCTAATGAGGCTGGAATCTGTGAAGAGGAAACAGGACTTTGATGGCTGCTTTTGGGCCAAGAGGACCTTTTGGCCCCCTTCACTGTGCACCTTGTTGACAGTGGCTGTCTTCTGCTATTCATAACAAGGCCGGGGAAACGAAGTCAGCAAGTGCCCCTCTCAATTATCTCTGAATAATGTCTGCTCTTTGGCCCTGCCTGGTTCCTCCTCCAGGTCTGCAAGGCAGGAATAACCCAGAGGTTAAATGGTTTCTGGACAGAACATTCTGAAAGTAGGTGCCTTTAATGGAGTGGATTTTCCTTCCTCTCATAAATCAGAGAGGCGCCCCGATGATTGTATAATAGTCCATTTCACCTCTCTGTGAGAGGGGTGTTCGCTTCATCCATCTTTGCCTATCTAAAATAATTAAAAGATAAACCAAGTACAAGGGTCCCACACAAGTGTTTTTCAGGTAAATGCAGGAAGATGGAATTTGGAATTATATACTTAGTCTTAATGTCAGATGCCCTTAACATGCTATGGGCATAGCTATATATTAATGTTTCATTTCACTTAAAAAAAAATAGGAAAGAGGAGAAAAACATGTACACTTGAGAGATGCTGCCAGGCACAAGGAAGAGGGCAGAGAAATGGTAGGCCCCTGCTCACGGGGGACTTTCTCCTGAGAGCAGAGCGATGGAAATGTCATCAGATGTTTGAGGCTGTTAGGAAACCCAGGTGTTGGAAAAGAAGATGAGATGATGAAAACCACGGAGCAGTGGAGATACCTTTATAATCATACCTGTAAATCACTAAGCCCTACATGAAAGCTTAGGGTGTTAGGAAACCTTTTATTTAACAATCTCAAATTAATGAAGTAAAAATAAAATGTGGTCACATGACCTACACAGATTTGAAATAGTGGTACAAGATCATGAAGACAAAATTGTGACTTTTACACAGCTCTAAGTCAAATTTAAACATATTAGAAGTGAATCTCCTAGTTCTCCCTGAAGAATTTAAAAAATACATAAAATATATTCATAAACATGTATGTACATAAAACAAAAATCTATTTTAAATTTTAATTAAAAGTTTTTTTTCAATGACTTTCATTCAGATTATACAGAAGAAACTAAATATGTTTGCATGTATGTATGGGGGTAGAGAGTTTTATGAAGATAAATCTATTTACAAAAAAGTCACCTTATTTTACATGTAAGTATAAAAATGTTTTTATATACTAACATACATATTCCATTGCTTTAGCTGACATGTTTTGATCTCAAGTTTGTTTATTGAAAAAAAAATCATCACATTAGTCACCAAAAACCTTTATTTTTTTGTTCTCTTGAGGTTAGTGAATTTAAGCAGTCTTGAATTTTGCCTTGTCAACTCTGATAGAAAAAAATCTCATGCTATCTTAAAATGAACTGACCCATTCTTGTGTGATCCATAGATATTTTTTTCTTACAAGTTTTACTCCTTCTCTGCCTTTCAGCAGTTCATGGACCATCCAAGTGAGCCTTCCATTTATCTGCAGACTGTCAGCAAGGAAGAAGGGCTTCGCCATCTGCTTAGCTGACAGGAGATTTGGTTGGGTGTCTTGAAGGGCACCTCTCACTTTGATAACAGCAGCTGCCAGTCCAGGAAAAGGAGACTCATGTCCACCTGTCTGATCTCTACATCCCCATTATGAGGGAATCAACCAGACCTGTCATTCAAACCTGTGATGTGTTTGCTGTTAAGATGTAGCAACTCCGTTTTCATTTCCTCACCAAATCCTATTTTACAGATTTGTGGATGGGATGGGGCTGTGACCTTAGATTTAACAGGATTTTCACTTTATGTTTTCCATTTATATAGACAAAACTTGGACAATCAAAATAAAAAGGTGAGGCAAAAAGTTCCTCTTTCACTTCAAGTGGTAGTGTCATCCTCTAAACCTACTTTGACTTCATTTATTCTACACCTAGCTTTTTAATTTGCTGTATGATTTTTATGTAACTGCTTTAACACATCAAGTTAAATCACCCACCATCACCTACCCAAACATCTAACTAACCTTGTAATTAGTAGGTATAATTAGTAGGTGATGGATAAACATAATAATCTGATATGAAATAATAGAAGTCATTGTTACTAGCATAAGAAAAGGACAGTGCATAATAAGAAGAAATATCATTTGAAAAAAAAGCCAAGAATAGAATAGGCATCAGGTTAGAACAAATCAAAGATGTTTGCATATATGTGTGGAGTTGGGGACTTTTGTGAAGATAAATCTATTTCCAAAAAAATTGCCTTATTTTATATGTAAATTTAAAAAGTGTTTATATACTCAAAAATTTATATAAAAATATATATACCACTTCTATACATTTTATTTTTTATAAAAGATATGAATATTGATTATCAAATGCTCCAGCTAGATACATGGATGAGTATGCTTAGGTTATCCTAGATATAAATAAAATACATTATTAACATTCAGATCTTAAAATGTTCCCTGAAAAGCTCATGTGTTAGTCAATGCAGGAAGGTTCAGGGATGAAAAAATTAAATTATGAGAGTGTAACTTCACCAGTGGTTTTGGTGAATTAATAATTTGAATGAACTGCACTACTGTGTGGTATCACTAGGCATGGCAGTGGGTCACTGGGTGAATGGCCTCCGATTATATTTGTCCCTAGCCTCTCCAGCCTGCTCTCTTCTCTCTCCTTCCTACCTACCTATCATGAGCTGAGCACCTTCCCTCTGCCCCACCCTCCTGCCATAATCTTCTGCCTCACCTAAGATCCAGATGAATGGGATCCGTCTACCATGGGCTGAGACCACTGAAACCATTTGCCCCAAATAACCTTTCCCTTCTTGAAGTTGTTTGGTCACAATGACAAAAAGATGATTAATAGGAGTTTATATAGTTTTATGGATTTTGTTACATCAGATTGGAGGAATAAAAGTAGACAGTCTGTATTTTATATTATTGCACCACATTAATTTAAACTTCTTAATGTAGGTCACAAGTAATTTCCCAAGATTTTGTTGTTAGAAGAGCAAATTATTGTTATTTTTGGATCGTCTTATTCTTTTTAGATTGTCACTTAGATTTTTTTGCTATAGCATCTCAGCCTGTAAGTAGTGGCTCAGAAGGGTGGAGGGACCACAGCTGTTCTCCTGACCTTCCTCCAGTCCTGGTGCACCAGGCCTCTGTCTCTCTCCCACTGAAGTGTGGTGTCAGGTGCCTCTGCTCATTTTTGTTTTCTTCATATCACTCTTACTTTAAAAACATATGTGCTTTTTTTTAATCTTTCTTGTAAACAATACTGAGTGATGGACTCCCCAAGACAAAGTTTAGTATTTTTCTTGCCTTTGTCCCTGTTGCTGATGAGAGTGCCCATACTTAACAGATAGTGGCATTACTCCATAATCCCAAGACTACTTTGTTTTACTCATTCTATGTAAAATTTTGGTATGCTAAATCTGCCTGAAATGCAATTTGTTTAGAATCATAATTTACAGAAGATAAAAATGGGCATATCAAATTAAAAACAGACATAAGGTAAGGAAGAATTATATAGTAAACAGTATTAGTCATATTTAAAACTGGAGGTGCAAGTCAATGTATTCATTCTCAAAATTTAGTGTAAATGGTCATCACATGTTCAACTAGTTCGACGTGTGTTACTAACCGAGCCCAGAACTGAGGATTGAATAACTTCAGTCTTTACTGCAACTGTGCCAGGTGGTTTCTCTTCCATACTTGGGATGAGGAGACTAAGGTTCATACTGCTTATTGAACTTAAGCAGCAAAGTTGCAATTAGAAATGAGGACTTCTCTTCTCTGAGCTGAGATTGCTTCCTGAGGCCTCTCAGACTTAATCATGTGTATATAGTGATTTGTTGGAAGAAGATGGATGTGAATGGTTGGAGTCTCATTTTCATTTCAGAGCACATTGTTCCCATCATACTAGCAATATCAGTATTCTCTCTAACTTAAATTTTAGAAAAGAGATATGTAGTAACTAATGATAAACTCTTTTCATAGTGTATATGATTTTTATACTGACCAATATTTTATATTCTTATAGTTTAAAATATTAGGTTGTTTTCTGGTAAGGCTATTTATTTATTTATTATTTATTTTTTAGTTCAGTTTAAGATATTTCCAGGAGCAATGTTTCATAAGTTAAGATTCAGAAAAGAAAAAAAAGTTTTCTGAAAATTATTCTTACATCCCACCAAATTAGTCTTGTTTTTCTGCCTAAGCTCATCCCCCATTTATAATGTGGGGGGTGGGGGCGGGGGGAATAAAATATGTACTAGTAATATGTCTCAATTTAACAGATGCTTACAGAATTAATTTCTTTTAGAAATTGGTTATGAAAAATAAGGTGAAAGATTCCTTGGAGGTTTCCCTGGAGCATTAACAGGGTGCACTGTTCCTGAGGACAACCCATTAGCATTGCATTCTCAGGAAACAAGAAAAAATTTACCTGAAAAGGGCCCTGAATCCAGGTAGGGAAACACACACTTTAGTATAACTGGAATAGTAAATCTTATCACCCAAATTTACAAAGAGCAACTAAGGACTTTACTGCATAAATTCTTATGTTAGAAGAAGTGGAAAACAGAAGACAATGTTGGATATGGTTTCTTGGTTCCAGGAATTCAGATCTGGTAAGTAAGATCCATCTCAAACAATAACAGAGCAAAAGAAATTCCTAAATGAATGGTAAGGACAAGGAATGAGTTTGAGAGAAAAGAGAGATTCTTGAAAGTGAACCCAGTGGCATGGAAATGCTTTATGAAAAAGACAAATGGTTTGCACTAGTTTGGAAGCACAAACTGGGGCAGGGGGGGGGGAAGAAGAACATTTTAGATCTAAACCAAGAGGAGATGGGGAAGCACAAAGAAAAGGGAAAAAAAATGGCCAGTGGCCCAGGTGGGTCAGAACAGAGACTAGGAGGTTGATTGATTGCAAGAGGCTGCAGAGCTGTTAAGCCCAGGGCACAGCCTGGGTCTCTTCACTGGCTAACACACAACAGTGCTTTTGGTGAACTGGAGTATTTGTTGTTGTTTGTCTCAAGAGTCTAGGCAATTAAATTAAATAAAATAGAGTGAGAAACGTCAGAAATACAATCCTAAGATGGCCAAGTGAGCATTTTTCTCTTAATGGTGAAATTGCAAAGACTTTCCAGTAAATTAAAGTGTGCAATTCCAGATTTTAAAAAGATGGACAATAGCCCAGTTAAAGACTCTGTGATTGATTCACTTCAAATGAACGATCCCAAGATCACGAAAATATAATATAGCCTTTATAAAGTAAACATTTTCATGTTCCATTAAAACATATCCATTTATTTTACAAATGCTGTTCATGGTCTTTTTCTTGAGTATAAGTGAATTATGCATGACTTTAGTGTATAAAAGTATTTTTCTTCCTATAGTGAAAAGATATTAAGGATCCAGAGTTCTTTTAAAATGTAATATTGTGAAAGAATGTTTTTAAATATTAAAGAGATAAAACAAAGATGATCATTCATGTTGCTGTTAATCAATACCGTTTCTCCCCTTGGCCAAAAGTAATTTTTAAAGAAACTCATAAAAGCATAGAACGTGGGAGTCATATACTGAATTTTGCAAATTTTAAGAAGTGGGACATAATACCATACTGAAAAGAATAATATCTACAAAGAAAGGATTGGAAAATAGAGGTACATCTATCAAAAAATGGTGTTTTCAACCAGAATTTAGCTGTGCTTTGGAAATACTGTGTAGAATATGCATTAATAGGATAAAAATTCTATTTCATATACTGCACTTATTTAGCCACATATTGTGAAATGGATCTTTGTTGTTTTCATTGAATGAATGTTACGTTTTTACATTGTTATGACATCTGTTAGAATGTGGAATTTCCTTTCCATTCTTGTATCATATGCCTAGATAGTCCCCCTAAGAAGATTATTTTATGTCATCATGCACATAAAAACCACACTGATTGACTGAATAGAACAAAATATATTAAGTGAAGTAAATGATACTTTATTAAAAACTAATATCATTAAAAACAAAGAAGCATGAGAATGAGAATAATAAAACTTGTGAGTTCAATATCATGGAGCTTAAGGGAGATAAAGATATTTAAGTTTTGGCAAGTATTGTAATATTTAGATGAACATTTTTATATGATTAGATTATGAAATAAAGCCAGCTAGCTTTGTAAAGTTTTAAATACTCTCTGAGCATAGAAGCTTGTGTTCTTTTGACTATGTCAGCAGATTTCAATATAAGTAATATATTTAAATGTTTCTGATGGTTAAGAACTTTGGAAGAAGTTATTCATTGGCTAAAAATTATTCCTAATACAAATGAATACTTTTGCTGCCTATGTGCATTAGTGAGGCGTCTGTCACTGAGACAAAATACCTGACAGAATTCAGCTTCCAGGAAGGATTTATCTAATGGCTTGGGCTATCTCAATCCGTAGTCAGCTGGCTCTGTTGCTTTTAGGCCTGTGGTAAAGCTGAGGAGCATGCCGGGGAGCATGTGATAGAGCAAAGGTGCTCAGCTTATGGTGGCCAGAGAAAGAGGGAGACAGGGGAGAAGGGTCAGGGTCCCAGTATACTCTTCAGCAGCAGGTCCACAATGACTTCCTCCAACTAGCTGCCCTCCCATAAAGGTTGCCTCACCTCCCAGTCCTGCCACAGGCTGGTGACCAAGCCGTTAGCACATGGCCTTTGCGAGATATTTCAGATCCAAACCAAAACATGATGCCCACCACTGAGCCACCTCTCTGTGTTTCACATGTGACAAAACTAACTTGTATACTTTAGTGTTTCACTTAACAAATTCATAGCCAGCATTTGCTTTAGATTTTTTAAATGGTTAAAAATAAGGAAATAAAATCCATTCAGAACCCCAGACTTGCCATGGATGTTTATTTAGTTTAAAATGCATGTTCAAACAAACCTGTTCTAGCTTTATCACTAATACTGCTAGAAGCTATTGTACATTTTTTTTTCTTTTCTTTCTCAACAGTTACAAATTCCTTAGTTTTCATGAACATGTATCTGCTAATCCCCTCAAAGATTTCTCCTCTACAAATTAATCAATAAGTGAATAAATTTATTACTTATGAATGTTATTACTTAATAACGAATGGTTTATTTCCATATTAGCCTGTACCTATTCTCTTAAATTGAGGAATCATAAATGTTAGTTAATTTAAATATATTTTTAGTGTTTACTGAAATAAGTCATATTCACTTTCCCAATATTTTGAATAGAATTGGGTAATTATATTGTGCATAAATTATATGCATACTTTTTGCATATTAGTTTTACATTTGAAAAGAAACTCAGTTGAAGTTTGCCATTCAACTCCATGTGAGTAGTACTGGTTTAAACCAACACCCTTGTAGTCCAAGACTATGAGTGGAATCATACATTTCCTTCATCTTTTCTATTATTCTCAATATAAAGTATGTAGACATATTTTCAAAAGAAAAAAAATTGAAAACCATGTAACCACTTATCATTTAAATTCCCTACTACATATCTGCTCACGAACAAAACCTCTATTCTAGTCTTCTCTCCATTTCAACACATTTTATACTCTGATGCTTGATAATTCTTCAGGTACCTTCAATTCTGCTTTTTTTTAAAAAAATGACATACAAACTTTTGTACCTGTCTTTGAGTATATCAATGAGTGCTCACCTTCCTCTTTACGGATCATCTATTTAAGTCAGATTGTGCTCTCTCTTCCATACCCCTCCCATGTTCTCACCTCTTGGATGTGAGCTCCTGTGGGTGCAGAGACCTCTCCCATCTTTGCACTCCTATTGCATCAGGCAGGGTAATGATCCAGTACAGCCCGCCATACCTTCAGCCCCTCTGTAGGCCTTCTCTGCCCTCTGGTAACAGCATTTTCTATGCTCCCTGTCTTTCTGCTTTGTACCCATTTCAAGCCTGTTCACTTTTATTGGGTTAGAACTTTCTTGACAATTCTCCATGCACCTATCTTTTCTTTTACCTTTCTTTCTCTTTCTTTTCTTTTTCTTTCTCTCTCTCTTTCTTCTTTTAATTTTGGTACTGAAGATTTAACCCAGGGGTGCTTTACCACTAAGAGACATCCCCAGCCCTTCTTGTGTTTATTTTGAGTCTCCTTGATTTTTCTGATCTCTTTGGAAATATTTGCCACCCAGTATTATTTGAGAAATGATTTTCCCCTTTTCATTTTCCATGTCTAACTTCTACCAATGCCCACAAGCAAGAGAGACCAGACCTTTGGTGTATGTTTGTATGTTTTGGTAATATTTGAGAATAATAAACAACTACTCTGTTACTGTTGATATCTATAAATAAGATAAGCACACATTTATTTCCTAATTATTGGAAAGATTATAATTTAAGGTTTAAAACTATTTTCTCTTGATTTTTTAAACCAGTAAACACATTTGATGTTAATATTTCTAATGAATAACCTGTAACTTTCCTAGCTTGTTTTGCATTTGTGATTCTGAATAAACTTGAACTTTCCATTTGGGCTATATATTGGGTATTTGCTTTTTTATCAACATGTTTGCATGTTGCATGTTTCAGTATTAATTCCCAGTTTCATATAGCTATCTTATCACTTAGTTATCTATTCTCCTATCAGCGGATATTAATATAAAGTTGAAGATGTAAAAAAAATATTGCACCTTTTCCAATATTGAATATAGAAGTCCCCCAAATTGCTATTCGTACAAAATTGGTAAAAATATGAAATTTCCACATAGCAATTCCTTTAAGTTATTTAACCTATTTTGTTAGTGTGCACATTTTTATTAAAACCCAAATAAAATAATTTTAGTCTCTTAGAAAATGATATGATAAATAGAAAGAAGATAATCTTATTTTAAGAACAGTAAATTACTTTAGAGAACTTTTTTTTAACCTCTTTCACACCCCAGACACAAACACCATCAGATTTAGACACAACAGAGCTTCTAGAGAAAAGGATTAAAAATAAAATGACAGGTGAGCTTTTTAATTAATTTAAAGGTGTCAGACAACATTTGCCAATGTAATATAACAATGGCTCAAGTTGTACAGGTCAACAAGTAAATAAAAATGTTGTTATAGAATAAAATAACAAAATTCAAGAATAAATGCAAAGAAAACTACTTTTTTATTTTCTGCATGGGCTGAACTTTGGAAATACCCACCATGACCCAATTCTTTGGTATATTGAGAGAGAACAAATGAGAAGAGCTGATTCTTTGGGCAAATAGAAGATGAAGGAATTGGATACAGCTGCTCTCCTCCCTAGTGGTCAATATTAGCACACAGGGAAAATCCCAACAGCAGAGTTTCATTATGTATAAAACATTAATGGAGGAAGAATGAACATGTGGAATATTTCATGAGTATTAGAGTGAAAATTTTTATAAATAATGCTAGAAATATTAGTACATGAGTCAAAAGAGGAACTTAATTATTTCATTGAATTCATACTATAAGGTATATGTTCACATTTTTCCCATTGTAGTATGCAGTTTAATCCTTTGATTCAAAATTTTGGTTTTCCCACAATAAATGAAGACGTCTCTTATTTTCCTGAAAAGTCACCAAAATATATAGATGATAATATTTCATAAGTATTTCTGTAGAGAAATGCTTCATTGCTACTAGACTGTAAGTGTGCCAGGGGCAGGGGTTTGGGTGGTCTATATTGCTGTGTCCTTGGGGTTTGGGGCAGTGCATGGCTCCTAGTGACCTCCAGCATGAAGAAAGGAACTGTCACACAAAGGTGGAAATGTGGAACCTTAGTGCACACAACCCTGGCTTTCCAGTCACTGTCAATGCAGAGAGGGCAAGACTGTTCCTGTGGAGCAAACACATCCTACCCATGCTTGCTGTCATTGTTGGAAGAGGAAGCACTGCTGAGCATCCCAGAAAGACTCCACAGAGAGATCTCAGGTACCTTCTAATGCCCCTTTCTCAGGTGTTGGGAAAACCAACAGTGGACATTTGGCAGAGTGCCATGAGGGAAAGGAAAGCCTTCTCTCTGCAGAAGTCAAAAGACACAGCACTAAATGGCAACTCTGAAAAAGTCTATCACCAAACAAAACATCAGTAGATGACAAATAAAGGACTTAAAGCAAGAATTCATGCTTCAGTGCAGAACATATCAGGGGAAGCAGACTGAGAAAAATCGCACAGACCAGCTAGGACCATAAAAGAACAGTCTTAGATCACAATAAGTATTAGCAAGACCAGTAATGTAGGGATGGTTAGTGGAAAATGATTATCAGAATTCTTCCATTAAACTATTTATAACATTTATTTATATTTAGACCTAATATAGTATAAATTAAGTGATAAAGAGAATTCGTCCAAAATTCGGATTCAGGTATTAGAAAATCATTTCATTGTAATCGTCACATGGTTGCAGATAACATGAACATGTACATAAAAGCATGATGATAGAAGCATTTATTTTGACGTTAGAGCCAAGTTTACCATGACTAGTGTGGATAAGAATGGGCAAGGAATATTCTAAACAGAAACCTGTCTACAGAGAAATAAATTCTGAGTAAGTGTGTGTGTAGTTTGTTACACTTCTTTTACCCAGGCTTCAACTCATTATGCTACTGTGATAAAATGCAAATTTGGCATACTGATTGGAATAACATCTTATATAATTTAAATTCAAATGTTATGAAATCATGTTAACTTTTTATTACCTAATTTTTTTAAAGAATGGTTTAAAGACTCCCACGATGTAGTATATGTAAATGTAAATTCATTTGCAAGGGCATTAACCTCAATATACGAAGCATCCTGATAGAGTCTCTGTAGGGTATATTGTTATTGCTAAATTAATACAGCCAGAATTCTAGTGCTGACAAAGCAGATGTTTTACATGCAAATATTTATCTTTTGTTGTTTTTATGCATATTGCTTACCCTAAATTCAGATTTGATGAATATCCATGTGAGATTTCTAATTAGTTCACCAGTAGAAATTGGAAAGAATTGAAGGTAATGACACTATAAACCAACTCCAATCCCCTTATGAGCATATATATGTATATTTAATTGCTAGTTTGTTTGGAATCATTGCTGAAAATATTTTGGAATAATGAATAATACCCCTGCTTCCACAATCACCTAAGGATAAATATTCAAATTTGGCTGTCTTGGAATTTAATGATTGTTAAATAACTCTTTTATGATATAGTTTCAATGCACGTTTAATTTGATTAATAAATATTTATATATGATCCGAAGCATTATTCTTTTAACAGCTTTCTTCAGCCCACCAAACATGCTTTTTAAACTTCTAAAGCCCAAGGAAAGATACTTGTTTTTCACAGAATCTCCTGGGTCATGTCTCTCCATGAAGGAGAAACTCCTCCCACCCCCATTTGCCAAGCACACTAGACATGGAAACATAATATAAAAAAAGAAAGTTGCAGTGGCTACATCAGAAAAGAAAAATGGAGCAGTGAAATACAGAACAGATTCCAGAATGAAAACGCCCTCCACATCTTACGGAAAAAAGGAGAATTCCTTAAGAGAGGGTGAATTGAATGTGCAAGTAAAATGTGGTAAATTCAGAGCCCTGCCTGTAGCACACATTTAAAATAAAAGCAAACGATGGAGGAAGAGGACATGAAAACCAAGTCTCCAAGCAGCAGGAAGAGAATATAGGGACAGCCTATTATTTTAGGCACCCAGTGGGTGTACCTCAAACTGCAGTGTGGGAAACACAGGGAAAGACAGGGGAGTTCTCTCCTGCCTTTGGTGAACTGTTCCGCTGAATGGTGATGGTGGTGAAGAAGTAAGGTGCTCTGGACTAGGCAGGTCACGCTGCCCAGGGAGAGAAACAGGAGACATGGGACCTGTGAGGAGGCGAAGCTGAGAAGACCTGGCCACGGATTGGTCAGGAGAAGTGAGGGAGAGGAAGAAACACCCAGGAAGCTCAGTGTTCAGGCTGGTGAACTCTTGAGTATGTCTTAGTCAAGTTACTGACTTTCATATTTTTACACAGTTTACACACAGATAATCATCCTTGGGTACCATGTTTCTTTATCACAACACACTGCTGGACAATCGCTAAGACTGTATTCAGGACATCTGCTTATCTATAGACAAATGAACATGGCCTGCATTTACGTTGAAGGTAAGTTATCTTTGATTTCTACGTTGGGGTCTCCTTTACCTCATAGGATGAACTGGGAATCTTTTTGTTGTAGTTGTTGAAGTTTTATTTTTTAAAAAGAAAACTTCAGTAATGTTGGAAGTCCTAATTCTCTAGCTGTTTATCTAGTCTCTCCGGAGGTAGAGAGCTCTCTTTTATTGGAGGAAGGAAGGGCTCTCTGGATTGACTTTCCCATGTCTTGTGGGTGTTGGTCTTGATGGCATTTCTACTTTGTGAAATGATTTTGGCAGTGGATTCTTTTGCACACACATATGCACATAATTGTGAGCACTGTGGTCTTTTACTGTTTAGATTCTGCTCCGTGATATTTTCACATTCCAGTTTTACCCCTGCTGTTCTTATCAGTCTTCCCTTCTTCCCTGGGATCACGGACTTGCTGAAGACTTCACTCGTCTTTTCTAGACAACAGTTTTCAAATGTTCATATGTTTTCTGCTTCAATCATGTCTCCTGTCTATATTAAGCCTGGGAATTTATAAAAGATATTATTTAATTATACTCTAGATTCTTGAGTTGTAATCACCCCTCATTTATTTTACATGTGCATTATGTTCTAATAAAGCTATCACTCCCAAGAGATTTCCCTTTCATTTTTTAAATATTGCACAGGTTTTAATTTCACCCCCAGTTTTGTCATTCCTTTTTAAGCAACTGCAAGTTTGCTTTTGATTTCCTTTATTGATAAATAAAGGTGTTCCAAGGCGGCTAGCAGGATGTGGTTTCAAATGAAGGAAGAGGCAGGACAATAAAGGCTGGGGAGAGGCCAGGCAAGGAGGGAAACACAAGGCTTCTGTGGTTGGTGTGTACACCATGGCATGTAGGGGTGAGAGGGACACGTTTGACACCAACCTTGTGTAATTAATTATATGGCTTTTCTCTGTGGGCTATTATATGTTTTTGGAAATATTTTATGAACACTTTCATGAGCACTTGAAATAATGAATATGTTTTGATGACAGATTCCTTATTATCTTTGTTATTCAAATCTTCCTAAATATTATTAGTTTTCTTTGTCTATATTTGAGGGAAAGTTCATGAATCCTAAGAGCAGTATTGGCTTAATAACATGTCCTTAATTTTTAATATGCTGGATAAATGACATTTTCTTCATATATAAAATTTATTTTTATGTAAGTAAAGTTACATAATTTTTGTATTTCCATCTGTGCTAGGTATATAAAAAGGGTTCATTAATTTTCTATCTTTTCACATTAAGATTTTTCTCATTGCTCTATAAAATAAAAAAGAATTTTCCTTTGACCTTTAAAATGATAAGAGAATCCATCCTTTTGTCACATAAAATGTTCCACTTTACACTTTTTTTAACTTTAGATTTTGTATTATCTGATATTTATAATAGTGTCCTCTTTCTTTGCTTTTTGCTTTATTTTTATTATAGTGCTACATATATTTTTGTTCATTTCTTATATTCAAACTTTATTAGAAATAACTTTATCATAATCAATATTAAAAGGATGAAATTACACTTGGTTTTAAAAATAATCTTTAAAGGTCTGTTCTTTAATAAAGCATGAACTCAACCACACTTTATAACTTACATTTTAAATTTGATTCCACTGTTGCTTGTGCTTTTTTATTTACCGTAATCTCTGCTCTTAATTCATTGGCCATTCTTTATTTTATTAAATTACCTGAGAGGTTAACCTGTGTCAGGACCTACTAGTAATTTGGAGAATCTGTTACACATTTTGTGTTGCTGACATATTTGAGCATTCTGTGTTAATGATTCCTGTCATTGTCACAAGCACACCTTACCTATCTGATACCTTTCATCTGCCACAAGCAGAGCCAAGGAGGCTACATGTCAGTATTTTCAAAGCAGGGACTTCTGAGGACCTGTGTGAATTCTCTAGACAGGACCCCAGCAGGCTGATCCAGAACTGGGCAGCCCATGTAACACCCAGCCTCTGTGTGAAGGCTGAACATGCGCTGCTGTTGGGACTTCCTGGGCCAAACGCTGGCCCTCAGCAGCTCTGGTGGACGACCCCCAGGTGCATCCTGATTGCCACCTGGAGGATCAGTGCTGCCTTCTTCCGTGACTGAGGACTTCCTCTTCCACAGCGGAGCTGCAGTTCAGTAGTCCATGTTAGTACCTGACTGTATCCTCCAACACACGGGGTGAGGCATTTGAGGGAAATCCTGCAGATCCTGTGCGCTCCAGTAGGGAATTCAGAGACCTGCTTCAGACCATTTCCCTGAGGCCCAGTGGAGCTGAGCTCGGGTGCCACCCAGGAGTCCCTTATTCCCGTGCACTCTTGTTGGTGGTTCTGCCTTTCCTGGGTCATCGTACCTGCTACCTCACTCCTGCTTTCTGCATGTGGATTTGTGTCACCATTATAGGGTTCTAGATTAGGTTGCTGTGACATCAGTTGGGGACATCCTCCTTGAAATCACCACCTGATAGAGACATCTGCTCTGCCCTCTGCGTGGCAGCATTATTTATCACAAGCACTAGGTGGAAACAACAGAGGTGTCCACTCACAGACACTGGATAGAAGAACTGAGGATACCGTACAGTATTGCATTGATAATGGACATTACCTGGACTTAAAAAACAAGTGCCCCTGCCATTTGCAACACAGACGAACCTGAAGAGCACTATTCTAAGTGAACAAAAATAGATACTTAAAGGCAAATACTGAATGAGGCCACTTACATGTGGAATTTTTAAAAATTTGAGTACCTAGAGAGTGACTATAGCAGTGGCTGCTGGAGTCGGAGGTGGTGGTGGAAACGGGAACATGTGGACCAAGGGATCAAAGCTGCGTTTACAGAGGATGCACAGTCTAGAGACCCAGTGGATGATATGAGGACTGAAGTTACAGCACTGAGCCACAACCTGGCCATTGCCTAAGAGACAGAATTAAGGAGAAGAAGAAGGACAAGGAGGAGGAGGAGGAGAGGAAGGAATAAAGGCAATACATATAGGAGATGATGGGTATGTTAATTTGCTTGACTCAATTATTTATTTTATAAAGAGATATGGAAATCTCAAATATACACAATAAACTTTAAAACTTTTTTCAAACAAAATACTGCATCATAACAATTTTAAATTAAAACATATCAAAGTTATTGTCAACTAATAGTCAAAACCGTGTTCCAATTACAATTTGCCCTTGTTTTAACCAAATTTTTAAAAATGATATAAAAATTGCTCAGGAAGTTTATTAGTCTAGTCAGAACATATTTATTTGGTTGCTTTTATGTTCAAGTCCCTCTAATTCCAACAGTAAAACCTGTATTCTTGACTTCATGAAACCTACACTCCAAAGGGATCATGCACTTCTGCTTATTAGGAAACACATTTATTTAAAATGACATCAATGATGACATCAAGATGAATACAAGTGAAGTCAGGTGGAGGGATACTACAGAGAGCCAGGTTAAGTGGGGAAGTTATGAAATTATGGCTGAGGAGCTGATACTTAAATAGAGCTATGAAATTATTCAAAAAGATTTTAAGTTATTTAAAAGTAATTCTTTATAGCCAACAATTATGTTTTTATTAAAGTGAGTGGATGGATTAGATGCTTTGACTCTCACTGTGCTGTATCAGTAAGCTTGATAGAGGATGGACAGACTTGAGCCATGGGAACATGAGGTTAAAAGAAAACAGTTCTATAAACGGGGCCACTGTGCTGATCCCCACATGCTATCTCCTGTAAAAAGTAATTTCCCTGCATCCCTGCCTGGCATAAGTTCACAGGTTATGACCGTTTTTCAGCCAAGTAGCTGTTTTCTTCAGAAGAAATGAAGGTCCAATAAAGTCACCTTGAAGTGTGCGTGTGCGTTGCAGGGAGCATGGCGAATCTGGAACTCAGGGAGATAGGGACAATTCCCTCTAACCATAAGATCTGGAAGGATGAGTCCCAGTGAGAACCCATCGACATGGGTCAACGTGACCTAGTGTTGATTTGGCAGTGGGGACTTCAAAGTCTGATGTCATCCTGCTGACAGTCAGGCATCAAGAACTCTACCTGGAAACCTCCCTGGGCCCCCTCTCTCCTCCTAGAGGACCCACTCTCTCCTTCTCCCATCCCATCAATAAACACATGTCTGTAACTCGGAGTGACTTGTCTGAAATCTCCCGACTTGATCACAAAATCACAGTGGGATTTTGAGGGGAACTTTCATGCTGTCTCAGCTTTCTGGATGACCCCAGCCTTGTTACAAGCTTACCTGTCCCAGGTGACAGAATGTCTGCATCCTTGGAGGAGACTCAGACATACGCTCCTCAGAGCTCTTTGCCTCCACATTCCTTAGAGATAAAGTAGGACCATTTCTCTCTCATTTATTTTAACATGGTCAATGTACTTAACTAGGTCCATTTGCCCTAAATGAATAGACTGAGGATGGGAAACTAAAGTATCACAAGTGGTATATGTTTGAATTGAATGTCACAAAGAGAAAGCTGTATTATTAAAATGATGTAAGATATACTGACCTGTGGGACAAATAACAACGTGCACACACACACACACACACACACACACACACACACACGTAATCGGACAACACCCCTGTGAAATAACACTAGTTATAACACTAGTTAACTTCTTTCTGGGTCTTGATTATCTGCATCTCTGAGGAGTCACAGCTCACTAGCTGCTGTGACAGATTCACAAAACATCTTAAAGGTTGCTAGCTGGCATTGTGTTGTACTTCAGTCTTTTCTACTGGTGTTGTTTGCTTATGAATGTTAAATACTGGTAATAAAACTCCTCATGGAACTTCATTTATATTAATTTTTTAAAGATATCAAGAACACTCAAGTATATTTTAAATAAGGTTAGATTTTCTAACTATTTATAAAAAAGCATTCATGTTTTATATTGTTGTTGAACACTGTGAGCAACAAACTCAGAAGAAAGGGAACAAGAGCAGCAGCTAGTATGTTAATCAATGAGTCACTATAACAACCATCACGACTGAGAAAATTAGGCCTACGTTTTATAAAACCTCAATAATCTCACTTAGTTTTAAAAAGAAATTGCATTCCTTGCATGGATTGCTGATATGTTTCACTTTTCCTCTTCAACTTTTAAAATCAAACGAATAAATATCAAAATAAGCAACTTCAAATAATACATATGGCATTTCCGTTGTTTTAACACTTTTAACAATACAAATCTTCAACATAATATTTTAAATCTGAAGTATAGCAAACGAGATACACTATTTTATATTGGGAATTTTTTTATGCAGTGTTGGGTGGGAACAGCTAATAAATACTCTCCATAATAACAGTTGACCTAGTTTTTCATTAGATAAGCCAATTTTACATACAAATGGACACTACCAACTTGAAGTTTTTGTATTGAGGCAGTTAAGAAGATAAAGTGACACAATTCATGTTATAAAACATAAATATCCTAAATAATTTCTAAATTTCTACTTTGCATTGTTAGAAACAAACATTTATGAAGTGGAATTGCAGTTTTTAGAGGAGAGAAGAAAGTGTAGATCTCTGCTTCTGGTTAGGCACTTTTTCCCAGTTGGCAGAAGAAAAAGAATCGGGTGAATTAAAAAAAAAAAAATCCTTTAATGACATCAGAGATCTTCTTAGGTAAATGGAGATCTTCTTAGGTAAATGGAGATCTGTATCTATCTTCCTCTTTGGGGCAATTTGCCACAGCTGGGCACAGATGGAGGGTCATCTCCCCGTGGTTACCAGGCTCAAGTGGAGAAGGCAATCATTGCAGTCTTTGACAGCTTTGACCTATTGGACTCTGTGAAGCCCAAGGAAGACAGCCAGGGGCTCTCGGTACTGGACAGGATGGGAGTCTGGAGACCTGGGTTGGCAAAAAAAAAAAAAAAAAAAAAAGTTAGAACTCATCCCTGCCTCAAAGGATTTGAAGACAACCATCTTCTTAGAATAAACCCACACATCTTTCCCACCAGATATTAGACACAGAGATGAACCAGTTCTAGTAGAAGCTACAGCCCATTTGTGACTCATCTCGATTCCCAGGGAAATGAAGGCAACCAATTACCAATTCTATCTTTCTGACAGATGAAAGGGAAGGCTCTCGCTGAGAGGAAATAGCATTCACTTAAATATCTGTGGCTCTTCTATTAACAGTATCCATCACAGATTCCCTGGAATTGACTTTCATTTTTGGTCCATTGTGCCATAGAACTTATTTTTATAATCTGAATACTTTTAACCTTATTGGTACCTGTTTTATGGCCCGAAATATATGTTCTAGCTTGGTAAATGTTCCATGTGCATTTAAAAATAATGACTATTTTGCCATTTTATGGCAAATTTTTCTATCATTAGATCAACTTGGTCAGATAGTGTTATTTCAATTGTCTACACCCATTTTCTGTCTACATTTTACTGACAGAAATATATTGAAATATCTGACTATAACTGGAATAGACTATTTCTCCTTACCGAAGCAGAGATAACTTCTTACAAAAATGGAGTTAATCTGGTGCCTTTGGATTAAAATAAGAACAGAAGTACAGATATGATATAGGCAGTATTTATTCTGAAAATGATATTTTTAAATCTTCTAAAATAATTTTTTGTGTTAAATATTTTACTGATTAATTTTTGCATGCTAGGAAAGTGTGCTACTATGTTCAATATTACAGTTGCTTTACGGTTTTTAAACAAAATTTTAGTTCAATTCCAAATTCAGATTTGGAATTTCATAGCAGTTGTAGCTCCTGGCCTGCAGTATTCAGGACAATTGGCCAAAAGAGAGGCTTGATGACTCTGGGTATTTTGTTACCTACTTCGTTTACTGTTGATAATTCTGAAATAAGATTTTAACCTTTTATTTAGATTACAAAATATGATGTTATTGGTCGTGTCTACCAAAAAGACACATTGAATATTAATCCCTAACACTTGTAAAGCTTATTCTGTTTGGAAATGAGATATTCGAAGATTAGTTAGCTTTTCATTGCTATGATCGAAATACCTGATTAAAAACAACCTAAAGTGTATCTTGGCTCACAGCTTCAGAAATTCAGCCCATAGTCAGCCGATTCCATGGCTCTGGACCCAACGCAAGGCAGAAGGTCATGGTGAAGGGCATAAGGAGAAGTGCTGCCCCACTCAAGGCGACCAGGAAGCAGAGAGAGAGGAGAATCAACCACAGGGAAGGTGCCCCCTTCCAGGGCACAACCCAGCAACCCACCTCCTCATTATCGGAACAATTCACCTCTGAATTTCCTGCATTGACACAGGAGCTTTTGGGGGAAAATCTCATTATCTAAACCATATCAAAGATGTAATTAGATGAGGTCATACTGAGTTAGGTGGGTTCTATGGCTGGTGCCTTTGTAAGGACGGGAGATACGACACAGACACAGACAAAAGGTGGCTATGTGAACACACAGGCAGAAATTGGAGTGATGTCACAAGACAAGGAACACTTGGAGTCACCAGGTGACTGGAAGAGACAAGGAAGGATGCTCCACAGGAGACTCCAGAGGGAGGGTGGTCATGCTGCCATCATGATTTCAGATTCCAGAACCATGAGAGGATACATTTCCATTCTTTCAAGCCCGTAAGATTACGGTACTTCTTTGAGGCAGATCTAGGAAGAAATATACACAGAGAATCCAGAATGTGTCCTTGGCTAAGTGCATGACAGGATGACCTTGAACACAGAGACTCACACTTGCTTTCACTGGGATGTACCTAAAATCCACATCTTCATTCTAATGTGCTCAGTTCCCTTAAAAATTCTTCTCTGCCAAAGATGTGTTGAAATGGCATTTGCTTTTTTCCCTCTTGTTCCTATATTTAGTAAGAACTAAGTGAATGTTAATGAATAAAATTTGTATCACTTTTTCTATTTTTCCATAGGTTGGAAATCAATGGATCATTTATAGGCAAATCTCCACACATCCTTACAGTGAATCCTGACTATGCAGAAATCCTTATTCAGAGATGCACAGAATAAGTGAAATTGAGAACAATACACAGCATGGCTTTCTGAACTTGGGACTAGAAGCTGCACATTTCCTCTTGTGTTGCATTCAAATAAAAATATCATGGGCTTTCTAATAGATGGTCATTGTGATGCATATCTGTGCATTTTTAGTGGTGGGTTAGTTGCAGTCTCCTGTGTGGTGAAATTTATAGCATAAGCAATAAATAAAGTGTCAGAGGTCAGGCAATGTCTTGCAGACTGAATTACATGTCCTTTACAGATCAGTGGACACCATTCCCCCATTTATCAACTCTCTGGATGATGCTGTCTTTCCACACACTCCACACGGCCAACAGGGATGACCCTTTCAACTTCAGTGAAAATTGCCTTACTCCTTACACCAAAGTGGGTCAGGTGGGCCATTTAGTAAAAGTGGCAGAGAATGACTAACAATACTTGTAGAATTTCAAAGTGCATGGAACAGAAGTGGAATGGATGAACCCACACGTCGAGAACCATCCCTTCTCCTGCTTCTGCATTTCCATGAATTCCTGACTATAACCCTCCACAGTCTGAGGAAAACTTTCTTTAATTTCCCAATTTTTTTTCTGTATCTTTATTTCTACTTTTGCAGTGCCAAGTACCTCCACAATCTTATACTCACACACATATTCAATGGTATGATTTTTTAAAGAGTGAATCACATTATGTGTACATTTAAAACATGAAGATAAAACCAGACCTTGAGAAGAATTGAGAAAGACAAGATGGGAAGAGATAAGGGAGGTGAAGGAAGAGAGTGGGGGAGAAGGTGTGCTGAGTAAATCTATAAATAGAACCTAATGTTCTCTACCCCAGCTTCTCTGTAAGAAAAATCTCCTGGTGCATTAGTCAGAGTCCCATCACTGTGACAAAATGACTTAAAAAATCAACACTTAAGGAATACGTATTTTGGGGAGAAGATTGTTACGGAGGTTTCAGTCCATGGTTGTTTGGGCCATGGTTTCTGAGCCTGTGATGGGGCAGAACATGATGAGGGGAACACGTGGGGGAGAAAGATGCTCCTCACATGGCAACTACGAAATGAAAGAGACAGGAAGTGGCCAGGGTGCCCCTGTCTTCTTCAAGGTCACCCCCCAGTAATGTGACAGGCTGAGAACCAACACTTTGATACATGGCCCCCGAGGGCACTTCAGAACAAGTGAGAGTACCTGGGGATGTTTTGTTTTCCTTTTTTCTTTGCTTTATTGTAAAGATTATTTTTTAATAACAGCAATTTTAGATGCACAACAAAATTGGGCAGAGTTCTCATTTAGCTCTGCTTCCATATATAGACAGCCTCCTCATTATCAGAATTCTCCCAAACATGTTATATCTGTTAGCTCTGATAAACCTGCACTGATAATCATCATCGACAAAATCCATATCACCTTAGGATTCACTCTTGATGTTGCACACTCTTAAGGATGTCATAACAGGCATCTACCGTTACAGTATCGGGCAGAGTGTCTCTCCCTAAAATCCTGGTTGTTTCCCGTATCTGTCACTTCTCTCACTCCAAACGCCGCATGGCTACTGACATTTTTACTGTCTCCACAGCTTTCCCTTTTCCAAAGTGGCATATTATTGAAATCATGCAGAATATGTAGACTCTTCATCGTGGCTTCTTTTAAATGTAGTAGTATGCATTTAGGTTTCCTCTATGTCTTTTAAGGAATTGAAAATTCAGCTATTCCACTGTTTGGACTCACCCCTTTGTCCATTCATAACCGAAGGACACCCTGGTCACTTACAAGTTCTGGAAACTATAAATAAAGCTATTATAAACGTTTATACACAGACCGTTTTAATCAGCTTTTTTATTGTTGTGACCAAAAGACTTGAGAAGAACCATTAGAAGAGGAAAAGTTTAACTGGGGGCTCATGGTTTCAGAGGTCTCAGTTCACAGAAGCCTGGCTTCCTTCACCGGGTCTCCAGATGAGGCAGGACATCATGACAAAGTATGTGGTGGAGGAATTGCTCAGGACATTGCACCGAGAAGCAAAGAGAGAGTTGCCCTCAGCAAGGACAAAATACCTCCCTCAGCGGCACGCTCCCTTGGACGTACCTCCTCCAGCCTCATGCTGCCTGCTTATGGTTCCTATCCACTTAATCCATATCAGGGAATCAATTTGGTGATTAAGTTAAAGATCTCGTAACCCAGTTATTTCATTTCTAAAGTTTCTTGCATTGTCTCTCACATGAGCAGGATGAACTCTCACATGAGCATGTCTCCCACTGAACAGGATGCACACACACGAAGCCGGCACCGTGGGAAGAGGGAGGGTGCAGATAACAGCTCTGCAGATGACAGGGAGCAGGAGGGATGAGTTCTGAAGACCCAAATCTAGATTGCATGTAGTGGAATTCTCTGCTGTTATCACAACAGTTGGGTAAATCATCACTTTTTGAATAAATAGTTTATTGAGGATCCCAGAGTGAAGTTTTGGGCATATATTCCCCATGGTTTATTCTGTTAGATAAACAGATATGCTCTTAGTATAATCTTATCATATGAGAAAGGAAATGATCTAGTGTATTGCCATTCTTCAGTTATTGTGATTTGGCAAAGAGAGATGGGTATCATAATGAAAAATCAGTTACAGTTTTTTTAAAAAAACAAACAATAAATCACAAATTTATCCTCATTGGCAAGACCTGTGAGGTTAAAGTCTCTTGTTTTGTTTTGCTTTAATGTGAGTTTTCCAAGCAAATGATCAACTTCACAGCCTCCTTTCTTCTCCAGAGGTTTCAAGAGTAGCTCACCCAAAGCGAGTTTGCCCACACTTGCTAAAGGTAAGAATGCCTTGAGAGAGGAACGGCAAGAAGTAGTCCCTGTCCCCAAAATGGGAGACTTTCTGCAGTGACCATGATGGTAAAGCAGCAGTGAGGAGACTGAGAAAGAGAACAGCCAGAGAGGCAGCAGCCAGGACACAGGAATTGTGGACCATCAAGGGGGGACTTTTGGAACTGCCTCAGGTGCTGCCCAGAGGTCAGAGGATCCTATTCATGGCATCTGTCATAAGCCATGTCCCCTACTGGGGAAGACCTGCATCTTATTTGGTGGAAAAAAAAACAGGTCATCTGGGCTTGCTTTTTGGGGGTCTGATACTAAAATCTAGGACTATTTTAAACAGCCTGATATATTATTGGATTGCTTTGCTTAGAAGACACAGAACCAATGAACAGACTCCCTGTCAATTAATGGAATTCAGCTATTATTGACCTTTCTCTAGTAATTTTGAAGTTTGAGAGAGTGTTCCACAGCATAAAAGGTATAATAGTATACAGAAAACTCATTACATATAAAAAGAATTATCAACAAGTGAGAAACTTATGATGGAGTATTATATATTAATATATTAATTTTCATGTATATTAATATATGTATTAATATTTAAATTACATAGTACATAGTACGTGTATTGATATATAATCATATATTATAATATTCAATCCCTGAACATGATTTAATTCTGATTTGACTATGTATCATAATTTTGAAGTAGGAATGAATGTAAAAAGTATTTGGAAACAACCTCCTTCCAGGGCCCAACAGAAGCCTTCACTTCTCACACCATGAGGTTCTCCACTCTTCTGCCTGCCTTGGAGTCTTTGCCAAAACACAAGTGGTGGTGGCCGACCTCCTTGCTCCAGAGAGCTCTATATAAATAGTGGTGGCTTATTCCAAAACAAAAACAAAAACAAAACCAGAATGTCTGAGACCACTATGGCAATGCGAAGGTACCTGTGATATCTAATCATTATGATGATACAAGTACCGCTAATGACACAGGGCCACTGAAAGGTTCTGAACTTCATGAAAACACAGTTTACATATCTACAAGAAACACAGTCTTAACCACAAACACTTACATTTTATTGAAATTATGTCTTTTCTTATCCTTTTTTCCCAAAATATTTTCAAAACAATCTCTACCTATCTTATTATAAAATGTGCAAAGATTATGGGTTTGAAGCTTGAAGAATTTTTCATGCGAAATTAAATGTAGCAGGGTTGAAAGTACATGCTTAACAAGAAAGAGGTACTGGATTCAATACCCAGCACTAAAAAGTAAACCAACCATTTTCATTCAATCAAGACACCCATTTTTTTTTCCAAGAAAATAAAAAAAAAAACAACTGAGAACATTACTAGAGCCCTGGAGGCCTTCATTTGTGCCCTGTCTGGTTATCAACACACTAGTGGTAAATTCCTGACTCCGTGCTTTAGATAACTTTGACTGTCTTTGTACTGTACATGAATGGATTGTAATATATACTCTTTCTACCTAACTTTTGTTTACAATTATGGCGAGAAGACAATGTTGATTATAGGTGTATTTTTAAAAGTCATTACTGTGTAGTATTCCATTACATAAAATATAATGTATTTATTTATCCATTTTCATGCTGGTGAACAGTGGATTCATATGTCACTTTTCGTAGACATGGTTCCTATTTGTTTGATCATATATCTAGTAGTCAATTTATAGAGCATAGGAATTAGTATTTAGATTTAGAAAATGACTCATGAATTCTAACCACTTTTTCATGCTATCAAAAATTTCTCATCTTCTTTGATAAAATGTGGGGTTGTTACTTATTGGCCTCTTGGGCATTTACTTATTAACTTCTAGCAGTTCTTCATGACTCTTTCTTGGGACATCTGTAATCAGGGTATCAAGCTCCTCAGCTGAGGCAGCTTTTCCTTTGACTCTTTTAACGATGTTTTTGACATGAAGTTAATGTTAAAGCAGCCCCATTTACTGATTTTCCCTGTGGTGAGAAGTGTGTGCACCTTGTTTATGAAGTCTTACAATCTCACTCCCAAGATTTCTGTGCTCATAGGCAATGCCACACGAAAGCTTTAGCAAGTGGAAGGGATTCCTTCCCTGAGAAGGGCTGCCCCACACTCCCCCTCCCCTGGATGTGACACGATTTGAAACCTTCCAAAATAAATGATCACGAGACTTAATTCATCCTGCCCTTTACTTCTAGTCTACATTTATCCTTTACATCCCCTCTTTTTGGAAAGCTGATGATTATAATTAATATGGGAAAATGTTGGGAAGAATGGAGAAAAGGGACTGTAAGAAAAGTTTGGCATTACCGACAGATTCACAATCAATTTCCAGCAGGGAAATTGATTGGTGGCCCATTTCTTTGTTCCTGAAGACTCAAAATCTCTAAGACAAATGGAGAAGATGTAAAGAATTTTTATAAGATAGAAGATTGTAGCACAAAATCTTCCAGTTTTATAAAATATACCTTAAGTAGACCTTATATGAAGTTATGATTTGGATGGTGGTGGCCCTTTCAAAATTTGTATGTTGAAATTTAATCATCAGTGTGACAGCAGGATTATAGGGCAGGATTTGGGAGGTATCAGGAGGGCTTTGCCCTCATGGGTGGGATTATGGCTCTTAGGTATGAGTGGAGACAATAGTTTATTCTCCACCACTCTCTGCCCTGTGAGGACACAGTCCCATCTCCCTCTGTCCATCCATCCCTTCCACCATGTGAGGACACATTGTTCCTCTCCTCTGGAGTTACAGCAATAAGGGACCCTCTCGCCAGCAGAGAGAGCAGGCTTCATGGATGCCAGTGCTACTGCCCCCTAGCTTTTGGACTCCATAACTATGAGAAATAAATTATAGTTACTCATATATTACCCAGTCTCAGATATTTGTTGTAGCAGCACAAAATGGAAAAACAGGAGTACTGGATAAAATTATTTGAATCATTTCTTCCTTTTAATGGAAATTTCTTATAGTTATTGTAAATATATGTTGGTATCAGCATTCATTGCATTCTGATTTTTTTTTTGCTCCTTTATTTCTTAAATGTAATTGTAGGCATTTAAGTGGAAGTTATTTCCCCATTTTCCTTAATGCTATTTCTGTATAACTCAATGCAAAGCATGAGTTGTATGTGTATAAATATGAATGTGATTCTTCTTGCAAGTGTGTGTTTGTGTGTATGTGTGTGTGAGAATGTGTGTGTGTGTGTGTTGCTAAGAGAACAGATTCCCAAGATAGACTATTCCCAGATAGATAATGATGTGAGTCTAATGAATGTCAGTCTCACAACTTCAGGAAGTATCAGAGAGAAAAGTAAGGATCACTTCAATTGAAGTAATTTAGTAATAACAATTTTAAGAGAGATTAATGACCTGAAAAGAGGTAAAATTAATAAATGCAGTGAAAAGAAGATATAGAATTTAATATAGCCTTTGGTTGGACAGCCTGCATTAATGTCAACAGAAAAATTCATAGGTTAGAGGAGGGCTTATCAGAAAAATCTAAGAGGATATTTGACTAACTTCCACTATTTTCACTCAGTGCATCAAGATACTAAACCAAGAAGGTTAAATTAGAAGCTTCTGCTTTTTTAAAGGAGAGGACCAAGAATAAATAAATAGGATAGGGGAAGATTAAAATGAATTATGTTTCATTATGTTCTTTCTTATGAAATTGATTTAATTATGACCAGTTTTGTGATCAAATTGTTACAAGATTGATTTTAGGATTATGATGTGCAAAATTGAACAAAGCAAAATAAGCTTGTTATTTTTCAATATTAATTTTGTGTTTCCTAATCCTTTGTAACCTATTAAGATAATGATCCCAATACATTGGATAGCTTTCTATTTAAAGAGTATAGAAACACAAAATCTAAGTACGGTGTATGTCTAAGCAAATTTTCTGTATTTATTTTAATACATTTTCTCTGTAATATATTTTTCTCAATTATAAATGAAAGAACATATTATGGTTTGGATCTGGAACATCCCCCAAATTCTCATTTTGAAGCACTGTCTCCGGTGCAACCAGGTTCCAAGATGATGCTTTTAGGCAATGATTGGGTCATGTGCTCTAATGTCATCAGTGGATTAATCCATTGATGGTGAAATGTTCTACTGAGAGCTGGGGCATAGTTGTAAGAAGCAGGTAACTGGGAGCGTGCCCTAGAAGGGCATATATTCTCTCCAGCCCCTCCTCTTGTCTGTTTCCTGGCTACCACGAGCTGAGCTCTTGTACCTTTGCTACACTCTTCTGCCATGATGTCTCTGTCTTGGGCCAGCCAACCATGGACTGTGAATCTTCTGAAAATGAGAGCCAAAATAAATCTTTCCTTGTCTCAATGCTCTTGTCAGAGCATTGTATTTTGGTTACAGAAATGAAAAGCTGAGTCACAGAACACTAATTCATTTTAAACACAAATTTTAAATTTGCATTTGAAATTCACTTGAAATAAAAAGATTACATTTAAACACATAAGAAAAAGTGAAAAACATCAGTATGAGTTGCTTGAAATATGTCATGGGCAAGTGTTCCCTTCTTACAAGTTGATCTTCAGAGTAAACATTACTAGCTGAGCCAATTCAGTGATGACCTCAGACCTGTACCTTTTTCTTCAACACCACAGCCATCTTCCTAAATATGGAATGCTAATGGCTCCTCCACAGGATCGTTCGCTATCTCGCACATATCTTATGGACTGGTTGATTTGCTGCCTCTTGTTCAATTGAATGGAGACAATACATATGGATAAAGAGTCAACACCTCAGAACATTCTCCATGAGTTTGTTTTGGTTGTTTCCATGGAAACTTGAAATTACGGTAAAACTGCGTATTTATTTCACTGTTATCCAAAATGTGAGCCCATGAACTGACAGACACTATCATATCCTTAACATTTCAGTGGGCTATTTCCTTTCCCTTAAGATTTAATCTTCTCTGATACTCTATCTTCCAACTTTTCCCCTTGGATTTTTGGAACATCTCTTTCATGTGAAAACAACTGTGGTTTCCCTCCACTTTGCTTTCTTCTATGAACACGGCTGCAGATTTCCAGTGTTTTTTTGAAGATATTGCTTCCCCTTGATGTACTTTCAAGGGGAGCATAATTATTGTGCCATATTCCAGAAACTTTGATGTTTAAAGTAAAGTGTATCTAGATCATATAGCAGATGAATAAATACCTAGAATTTGCTTCAAGCACAATGAAGTTCATTTTTACAGTTTGGTAAGTGATATAAAGCTAACTACCTTCACAGCCTCTTCTTAAAGGACTCAATTTTTATGTAACCCTTAAATTTTTAAATAGCTTGGAGATAATCAAAATTAAAAAAACCCATATTATACGGTAAATAACATGTATTTTTCTTTTTCCTACTCCTAAATAATAAATGTACATCTCTATTGACAAACTGGCATACAAGATATTTCCCAGGAAATATATTTAGAAATACCAGGGCCAATTAAAAGCAGCCTCACTATATCCTAGTAGAAACTATCCAAGAGGCCTCTGAGGTCCCTGTGGAATTAAAATGGTCATTTTTCAATGCTGATACCATGTATGGGGATATAAATAAGCAATTTAGGCAAGAGATTACCTTCTGTGTGTCTGTAAATAACCTATAGTGCTTTTTAAAATATGAACTCCTGGGGTGATAGGTCTAGTTAAGAAACCCAGTGTCTTCAAAGTTTTTTTCTGGGGGCCCCTCAGGCCTTAGTGAGCCTTCCACATTGAGAATCCTTAGCCTAAGCTTCACACAGCAGCATTGGTAACTACCACTCTACAGCTGGTACCATGTTATTAAAGCAGCTCAGGATCATTGCAATTAACGGATGATGGAGAATGTACCACCTACATACTCTTGCTATGCATTTTATATTTAAAAATCCATTAAATACAAGCTGATTTCTGCAGACACCATCCACTTTACGAACTTCAGTGCACTACACTTGAGCTGCTTAAGGACTTAAAGGGAGGTGGTTTACTGTCAGAGTTGAATGCCTACATTTTAGCGTCATCCAACCTTGAGTTTCCCTCCCAGCTCCATTACTTATCAGCTTCATGATTTGGGGGAAATCACCTAACTTCCATAAGCAACATTATCTTCGCATTTTATCAGGGGATGGCAATAGACTCTGACTTAAATGTTTCTTGTGAGGATTGTCCGAGACGCAGTCAGAAGTTGTTTCACACGATGACAGGTGCGTGGTGGCTTTCCACTCACACTAGCTGTTTACTCAAAGGGGAGCATCAGAAAGCAGAGTTGACGATATCAACAGGACTCATTTCACTACTCTGCCGTCTCCCAAGCTGCACTGTCCCAATCTGTACTGATGGTGAAGTCCTGCTTCCAGGTTATAAGGTTGTAAGGTAGAAAAGAAGGACCCAGCCCCCAGGTTATCCTGATCTGCGCTTTTTGTTTACAAGTGCCATCAAATCTGCTTTTTTTTCTGATTTCAGTAAGTCACCCCTGACAATTAAGAATATCTATGTTTTAAGTAATTTCTCCTGCTTATGAGGTAGGTAATTTTTGTTGATTCATATTCACCAACCAGACTGGTGGGTCAGATTGTGGCCTCTCTGCACAGACAAACCTAGTGACTCTCACTGCCCATGCCTCCTCAGTTCCCTTCTCTCCCTGATGCTCTCCCTTCTACTTTCATTATGCCTCTTTTTCCCACTGTTTTTTTCCCCCTCAGTTTCCACATGTGAGATAAACATATGCTATTGTTCTCTCTGAATCTGATTTACTGTGCTCAAATTGTGGTCTCCAGTTCTACCCATTTGTCTGTAAATGACATAATTTAATTATTCTTTATGGCCGAATAATACTCTGATATCTCTCTCTCTCTCTCTCTCTCTCTCTCTCTCTCTCTCTCTCTCTCTGTATAATTTTCTTTATTAATTCATCTGATCACACACATTTGGTCTGATTCCACAACTTAGCTATTGTGAATTGTGTTGCAACAAATACAGGTATGTATGCATCTATAACTGACTTTATTTCTCTTGGATAAACACCAAGGTGTGGTATAGCGGGGTCATATGGCAGTTCTATTCTGAGCTTTTTGAGGAACCTCCAGGTTGACATTCTCACCAACAGTGTAGAAGAGTTCCTCTTTCCCCGTGTCTTTGCCAGTATTTACTGTGAAATTGTGTTCTTGATTATTGTCATTTCAACTGGAGTGAGATGGAATCTCAGGTAGTTTTAATTAGCATTTCCCCAATGGCTAACGATGTTGGACACTTTTTCATCTCTTTGTTGGCCATTTGTTTTTCTCTTGAGAAACATCTGTTGAGTTCATTTGACTGTATATTGATTTCACTTATTTGCCTGATTTAATGTTGAGGGTGTTTTTTAGCTCTCTATATGTTCTGGGTACTAATCCTCTGCCAAAAGAGTAGTATGGGAAGTTTTCCTCTCATTCTGTAGGCTGTCTCTTCACTGGTCCTTCTTTCCTTTGCCATACAAAAGCTTTTTGAATTCATGCTGTACCATTTACTGACTTCCTATTATTTCCTGAGCTACAGGACTCTAATCAGGAAGTCTTTGCCTACACTTATATGTTGACGTGTTTCCAGTTGTTTTTCTTCAAACAGCTGAAAATTTTATGGTGATTATATTTCTAAGGTTGGGAATTTTGAGATATAATTTGTATACAGTAAAATTGTGGCTCAGAAGTTTTAGCAGTTGTAAAACAACCATCTCTTTTCCCACACTCCAAACAATTTTCTGTGCTTCTCTGAAGTTGAGGGAATTTTAAAAGTGAAAAGAAGGGCCTATTATCTGCTCCCACAATTTCAGGGTGAATTTATATTAATTAATTAAAAATTCATGTTAATTGCTGAATCAGAGTTAGAATAAGTAGCAAAATTCTTGAAAAAACATGCCACCTTTATTGCCTGAGATTGTGGTTTTTCTTATTTTTAATGATAGGAGTAGACTCAGTAGCTTCATAAACACAGGGTTTGTCAAGGACTCATGCAAATATAATATTCCGTATCAAGCTGTTAGAAATGTAGATATTGTGCTGAACTGAACCTAGAAAATTAATGGACATGAATATTTGAAAAATAAAGCAAAAGTTTCTATTGAAATTTTATTTTTGGTCCCTAACCTTAAAAGTACTATTCTAGGTGATGCCTTCCAGGGTGGTGGCATGTAGAGTTCCCCAGACCTCTTCTCCTAAGCAAAAGTAAAACTGACAAAAAAGGAAATGAAAATGAATAAGCCACCACCATTCAAAGTCTCTAGGTTTATGGCAAATGAAGAAACATTTATTTAAGAGACTGCAAAATCCAGGTAAAAATAGTCACACTCTGTGGCACTTGGCCTGTTCATCTTCTCACCTCAGTATGACTGTGGACTCTGACACCACTGGGTCCCTCTCTCCTCAGCACCCAGGAGAGGGCTGAAGCTGTCCCCCAGGACGGGGAGGGATCAGTGTCTCCTACCTGACTCCCCAGCTCTGTGATGTGCAGGCACCATTCTTGGTACAAACGAAGCCATTCTAGTTTTGTTTCTCATCCAACCAACCACTGTGCATCAGGTGAGAGCGCACACTGAGACTTAGCACGCTGGCCTCAGGGTGCTCTTCACCCACCTGGCTCATAGTTTCATGCTGTTACTATAAGACCTGGGGTAATCGGCTTATTTGAAAAAGGGTCTCCTTTGGCTCACAGGTTTCGAGACTTGTATGGTCGATAGGTCTGTGGTGGCATAGGATATCACACCATGGGTGGGGCCTGTTGGTCTCATGGCCAGGAATGAAGAAGAGAGCAGAAGAGACGAGGGTCCCCAATCCTCTTCAAGATCATGCCCTAGAAAGACTGTGCGTGTAGCTCAGGTAGATCACTGGCCTTCCATCCAGGAGCCTCTGGCTTCAATCCCCAGCACTGAACACACACACACACACACACACACACACACACACACACACACACACACAACAATAGCACATGCTAAGAGGAACAAGGTGCAGAAGTCAGCGACTGACCGCTTTGCTCAGCATCCTTTCCCGGAGGCAGCCCAGTGGGCCGGGGTCCCGAGCCCAGTGCAGAGCCTTGGAAGGGAAGTGTTGTCGGTGGGAGCAGCGACTGGTAAAGACAGAAGACTGAGTCTGATCCAGAAGAACGGGCTTTATTTGCAGCAGAGTGAGATGACTGGAGTCTAGAGGTTGCGCTTAAAGGAAACTGAGACATTTTGGTGAGCAATTAACAGGTAGCCAATTACTCCATGAGAGCAATTGCTAAATAGGAAACCAGAGGTTACTAGAGAGAACAGGAGAAAGAAATGGTAAAGAGGAGCCTTCATGGGATGGGAACAAGCCTCAAACCTGGCCTCGTGATTGGCCTGTAGTGGGTCCTACAGTTTGAAATGTTGCAGAGCAATTTATACTCTGGGTCAGGCATTATCAACAGCCCTACAGCAATGGGCTGGCCTCAGTGAAGGTACCACTAGAGGCTCACAGAAAGTGATCAGGGAAAGAGCAAGTCACTGAGCCCCTGCTGAAACCACAACTACCCGGAGTGGAGTGAGCAGTTCCACACCTGTGCCTTCTGGGAGTCACACAACTCTGGTTAGATCTGCAGCAGGAATGCGTGTGTAAGACAACCACGAGCCCCCGAGGTGGGAACCAGCATCAAAGTCGTTGTAATATGTTATGTAAACTTATATCACCTGCAAAGAAAGAGGAAAGCTGACACAAATATGACAAATAAGTAGGAGAAAATTCATTTTACAGGTGCAGGTGACCAACGTGGACAAATACATCAAACCCATGTTGGTAAAAATCGGCAATATTCACATTTCCTTTGTGATAAGGCTCTTAAGTAGCCTTGGGTCTGTTTGGAAAACAGACCAGTCACTGAATATTATTATTTAAAGTGCTGAGAGAAGTACAAGGATGAGCTAGAACAGGGCTTAAATTTTGAACAAGGGTGGGTTTTTAAATTAAATCTTGAGACAAAGAAATATTCTTAACTTATTCATACTATTTAAGAGGAAAATGTGCTGCTTATTTGCACAAAACTCTTCACCAGAATTTGTTATCATTGTTGGCAGAGACATAATCAATTGTATTGTGGATTATTAATATCTGAAATTGCCTTGAATTGGGTGCAAAATGCCGGATGAGGTTCATATAACATGTCATTATTAATTAGGTGGGAAAACTCCTGGTGAGAAGCTCATTGTAGGCAAAATAAATGGTTTTCATTAACTAGTAATTAACCTGGCCACATTATGAAGGTCAAAATTAGTCTATGGCATTCAACATCTTTCCTACAGGTTCCTAAAAATACATTTGTTAATATAAATATTCTCTTGGTCAATGCAAGTAAAAGGCAGCTCAGAATAGACCCAGAAGCAAGAAAATCCCCAAAAGAAGGGCACCATGTGGTAATGGGGTCAGGAGGAGAGGAACCTTAGTTGACCTCAAGCTGTATATCTCATATTGTCACTGACACTGTCTTATGCAATTTTCTTTACAGCAAAGTGCAATTCTATTATTTCCAAGTTAAAGAAATCCAATGTGCAAAGATGGGCATATGAGTATTTGCATAATAGATGGACCAATGAGTAAGCTATTAAGGTACAGGAAGCACCTGTTGGTGTACATGTGAGCAAGCACATTTTCCCTAGCAAAGTGAATGCTAATGCCATATAGAAAATTGGGGTAGTGGGGATTGCATTGCTTGGAAAAAACAAAGAAACATTAGAATAGAGAAAGTGAGAGTTAATGCCAATGTACTGTAAATATTTTAAAAGTAAATATTTAGTTGTCATTTTTAAGATTTAACAACAACAACAAAAAAAATCCCATGGAGGGGTCAGGGCATAAGCAGTTTGGAGGACATAAACATTCTGGCCGTAGCTGCAGTCAAGAGCAGGGGATTCCGTTGCGCCCATTGGAGTCAGAGTCTGGACAGAAGCCTGGAGACCATGGGGTTCCACAAGAGGGGCTGAGGCAGGCTTCCTCTGTTCCAAGGTCCTGGAGATCACACCTGGGATGTTTACTTATGTGAGCAAATTTTAGAAAGTATGTGCATATTGGATATTATAAAATCAGCCTGAAAATAATTTCAGTTTGTAATCATAGGTTGATAAGTATGATTTCAATGGTTGAGAGAAGATTCGGAGTTTGATATAAGTTTGTAACCAAGTGAGAGCAAATTGGTAAGATATAATACTTAGGATCTTCTTAGGAGAAGAGATTCTTGCTTACCAGTTAGCAACCAGATTTTCTTATGATTTTCAGAACTTGTTGTCAAGTAAGTGGGAAAACCTTTTGAGAAAAATGCAAAGGGGTAAAATGATCTGCCTAATGAAAGAGTTTTCCTTCCACTTCCCTAGTAGTCATGTGCCTGCCTTATAGGACCAACTCTTATGCAGGGAGAGAGAGAGAGAGAGAGAGAGAGAGAGAGAGAGAGAGAGAGAGAGAGAGAGAGAGAGAGAGAGAGAGAGAGAGAGAGAGAGAGAGAGAGAATATGGAGGCCACTGAAGGCATCAGGAAGCAACCAAAGTCAGGCAGACATTGGAGGAGAGTTTACAACTCGGGGAAAAAAAAGACATTTATAAGACGTTATACCTGAAGGCAGGACCAGAGAACCACTATAAAGGACCTTAGAAGTCTGATGGAAACCAACAATTTAACTGCTGAAAAACAGGACAGAGTTCATCACAAACAAAGCTGCCTGAATTATTCTGAGAAGCAGAGAGCCACCAGGGAGAAAGTAAATCCGAAAAAAGAATATTTGACAGGATGTGGTCTACAATTTTCTCAAAATTGACGGAAAAAAATGTTTATTCAAGAAGGTCTGAGAAACGATAGCTAACCTATTAATGAATGGAGGCCAGAAAACAATTGAGTGACATCTTTACTAAAAGGAAAGTAAATAAAAATGATTATCAACATCGACTTCTGTAGGTGCTGAAAATATTCTTGCAGTTTGAAGGTGGAGTTAAGACATTGTCAGATTCCACAGACAGTGTGACATCATAGTCAAGAGAGGGAAAACACTGACTGCATGTCATTCTGTACTTAAATAATGAATCTGGCCCTTCAAGTATACAAAAGAGCGAATGTGTGAGTGCACATAAAAATACTACCTTCCTTAGTTTACTTAGCATATATAGACAGCACAAAAATTACGGTGTTTTATGGGGCTTCTGGCACATTCAACTGCATCACGTATGATGACCGGAGCACACAGAACAGGACACAGAAACAAGGGCCTGGTGCAGAAAGTCCCACATTGCGGGGAAGGTGAAATAATGTTAACTCTAAGTAGGTTGGAGAAGTCAAGGATACATATTGCAATCCCTGAACAATAATTAATCTGAAGTTTGGGTTATTTTAATTTTCTTCTTTATGTAAGAGCAGATATTGCTTTAATACGTTGAAACACTATTGCCAAAGTGCCTCTTGTGAGTCAGCGTGGGTACAATACAGACGATAACATCACATAACTTCAGCTGAGATCAGTCCAATAATCAAAGAAGCCTTATAAATAACAGACAGCATTTTATCTGCTTTTATATTTGGGGTGACTTCCTGAAGAATTTCACATCTTACCAAACTCAATGAAATGTATTCAGGAGGCAATTTAATTCTTATGCATTTTCTTTATTTAATCCAGTTCAATATCATCATGTGTGTGTGTGGGGGGGGATGAAAACATACAGAAACAAAAAGGATTAATAAAATAGAGAGCAAAATTTTGTTAATTAGAAAGTTATGCTACAAAGTCACTGTGCTTTAGATTTTTCAGTGAAATGATATTCACTTAATATCTTTACTCTTAACAGTTTTATCCCCATTTCTAAAGCAGGTGTTTAAATGTATCATCAGTCTGTCGGCCAGATTTCTCCAAAGAATCAGAAGCAATGGGATATTGGGACAGAGGAATCGCCTCCCTGAGGAGCAGACCAGCAGGCTAAAAATATGGTGACGTGGGGAAGGGTGGTGGAATAGTCCTGCGATGGAGACACACAGGACCCTCAGGACGACTTTCTAGGTCAGAATCTTAAGACAGAATTGCTTCCTGGAATTGCATCAGGAAACCTAAGTATTTTCTCTTAAGCCCACTAACCTCTTGGATGAGACCTATCACATTCTGGAGGGTAATTACCTTTTCTAACATTACGGATTTAAAGGCTGATTATATATGAGAAATACCTTTGTGACAGCATCAGGACTTGTGGACCAACAAATGGGAACATGGTCTAGGTTAGCCCAGTCAACATGCAAAACTAACTATCATCAATGTTTGTAGTTTTATACTTATAAATACGAGCTATATGTAACAATGGCATGAATACATAACTGTTATGGACACTCTTCAGTGTTCTGTATATTCTGAGAGAGAAAACATGCACAAATGAAAAGTAAAATGGTTAAAAGTGATATTTAATTGATTGTGTATTCAAAAATATTTGATATCTGTGAAAAAATTGTTCCAGGACCCTTCACAGAAATTTGAATAGCTACTTACATAAAATGTACATTTTATGTGCATATTTGCATACAACTACACATCTCCTCTCACATGTGTTGAATCTTCTCTGCATTAATTATTTTACTGAATTCAGTACAAATGCTATGGAAACAGTTGTTATATTGTGTTTTTTGGGGGGGGATAATGGCAAAATCTGCACATATTGAATACAGATGCAATTTTTTTCAAATATTTTTATTCATTAGTTTGTTGAATCCATGGTGTAAAACTCAAAGATATGGAGAGCTAATGATTATTTTGAAGTTTTCAAAAACACTCAATTTTAAAATCATTTATCTATATTTAAATCTTTAAGTTTTATAGCTTATAACAGTAATTTTGGAGGTGTTAAACATTATTTAGCTTTCTCAGACGTCAAAATTCCTATCATGTTTAGATGAGCAAATAATTCCTCTCTGGGAAGAAATTAACCTTAGAAGAAGCTGCTTGTCCTTTCCACAGGTAAACCGAGTACAGTGAAGCGACCACTTAAAGAGTCATATGTGGAGAGGGACCTTGAGTCTCTGCAGTTCCGGAATGCTGTGTAGAAGTTCTCGTTAGCTAAAGTGCAGGTTGGTCTATTACACTTCAAAAAAATTCACTCCTTTTTATTTATTTATGAAGCAAGAAGAGAGATCACTTAAAAAAAAATCTGGGCTGGGGATGTGGCTCAAGCAGTAACATGCTCACCTGGCATGCTTGGGGCGCTGGGTTTGATCCTCAGCACCACATAAAATAAAATAAAAAAGATGTGTGTCCACCGAAAACTGAAAAATAAATATTAAAAAATTATCTCTCTGTCTCTCTCTCTCTCTTCTCTCTCTCTCTCTCTTAAAAAAAATCTTTGCATTCACAGAGTGAAACACTTTATAATTTGGTTCAGAAATGTTACTATCTACCCCCCAGTAAGGTTTTAGAAATTAATTATTCATTTACTTATTTATTCATATGCAAGATGCTACATTGTGAAGATAAATTTTTTGTTGAAAATAAAGCTTAAACGTCATAGAAGCAGAAGGTGAGGATGTTAGATCATGTGCAAGCATTTTCCAGCTACACAATCTCTAATCAGAGTCATTTTTAGAAGCAAGTATGTAAAAATAATCCAAACACTCTTCCATCAAAGAATAGAAAAATAAATTTAGTATGGTCAAATAGTGGATTCACTAAAATAAGTAAATAAAATGTACTTGTATCAAAATAAACTAACTTTAAGTATATAATGTTGAGTGAATAAAAAGCATACTTTAAAAATCCCAGGAAATGATATGTTACTGTGTAAGGACCAGTAACAATATATCTTCTTTATAGACATACACATCTGCAGAACTACTTGTGAACCACAAATGGACAGACACACATTCACCCAGAATCTCTGGCAAAAGGTGAAATGAAATATGACCAGGAGGGACAGAAGAGATGGAAAATAAATGCAAAGACAATTACAGTGGTTAAATGTGTGTTATTAGCTCTCTGCTGCATGAATCTCTATGTTCTAATGTTTGCAGAAAATCACCATTAAAACAAGAAAAAAAAAAGATATGATAGTAGAAGCAGAGCTAGCAGATAGATCTTTGGGAAGAAGAACTGCTGCTTCTGACCAGAGACTTGCATCCATTTGGCCCTTTCACAGACGAAGGAGCAACAGGCAGCCCTATTTCACGCCCTCCCTCATTCCCGAACAATACACATTTCGTTACCCATCAGTGCTCCTTAAGAATCCTAAAAGAAAGGTCTGTGAATGTTGCAGGATTCATAATATTATTCAAAATGTCAAAGTCTAGCCAATACACTTGATGATGCAAACTAAGCATATTAAAATAAATAATGATGATAAATGAGTCAATGACAACTAAGTTAGTGATTAGACAAAAGTACTTAAAATGCTTGCTAAGATTCAATTTGATGTATATATATCCTTATTTAAAATTTAAATAATCATAAGGATATTAAAAATTGAAGTATTATCATCAGCACCATTCACAGAATGACAAAGAGGGAATTGTGATCTTGGAAAAAAATAAATAAGGGCCCAAGGAGACTGAAGCCCTGCTACCAGGTCCTTTGTGCACTCTAAGAGACATCTTATCCTACAAGACAGTGCAATTCTATACACTGTAAAAAGAAACACCCTGTAATGAGGAAACAGATAAAATATTCCTCTTGCCACTATAGAGTTGCCTACGGAGAGACAGGATTGAAGTCTTATTTTCCCTGCAAACATACACTTTAAGAACGGGATTGCTCAATAACTCCCTGCTGCTTTTATCAGAAAGGCAGTTAGAAATCATGCAAACTCCACTTCATATTCCATCTCCCATGCTGCATTTAATAATAGGATCTAAAATAAGGCCACTCAGTGAGCCGTAATGCTGCAGCTCATCGTAACAAAAAAATCGCCATTTTCAGAAGATTATCAGAACATGCAAAGTCGAATTGTTCACATATCCCCGAAGTTGGCTCTCTGTAATTTTTAAATCTCTATCACATACAGCAATTATAGCTCAAGTTATCACCAAAAAGTTACAAACACTGGAAAAGAAACAAGGAATTGTTCTTGTAGTCAACAGAAATTAGAAATTCTATTACTGTGACTCTTTTACTAATATCAGTTATTGACAATTTATTTGTATTTTTGTTTAAACAAAATGATTCACCATAGTAACATAACTGAAAACTCAAATGGACAGTAAACCACTAAATGATTTTTTTTTTAACAGAGTCATTTTGGCATATTTCACCAGAATATTTGTGCAAATATTCAGTTAAAAACCACTAGAAAAGTATGCATGAATTCATATCATGCATGGCTTTTATAATGTGTATGCAATGTACTCTACTTCAATTTCAGGCTAGACTATTAGATTAGGATAAAATCTATCTATATCTTTAATTTGCAGATGAGTTAACTGGGATTCAAATAAGTCAGATGGTGGGCACAAGTACTTGAAAGAAAAGTCACGAGTTCTGGAACACTCAGACAGTCTATCTGTCTAAGGAATATAACAGATTAAAAAATCAATGAGCTAAGCCAATTATGAAACTGCATTCAAACCAAAACATTAATGAATTATTAATGAGGATAATTGCTATTGATCAAAAGCATAAAAGTCCTCATGTCAAATCATCATATTGTAAGAGGAATACTATAAAAAGATTTTGGCACAAAGAAACAATAACAGAAGAAGGTTTTCAAAAAATTGTTCTTAATCATGTTTAATAACAGTTCATAAAAGCTTTTATGTAAAAGTAGTTTTATGCCAAGAATTTGCTTGTTGTTGAGAATGCAAGAAAAATAACACAGTCCTGCTTCTAAACTCTCAAAGGCTTCCGTGAGGGGCGGTGTTATGTGAACACCTACTGAGGGCAGCGAGGACAGCCCTGCCAGGTAAGTGTGCAGAGACTGCTAGGGAGCAGGTTGTCACATGTCGGGAGCATCTCTAAGAGTGGGTGGGGTCAGGAGGTGTAACTGGGGGGAGGGGAGAGGAGTGTGCAAAGGTGAAAAACAAAAGAGGGTCTAGAAAAGGGGGAAGAAAGCCTGCAAAATGCCAGGGAGAGGTGACCTGGGCCACACTGGGGTGGAGTGAGGATGGAGCACAGGGCTGGGGTACCCATGGGAGACCAGAGCAGGAACTGGCTGGGCCATCCCTCCTCGTCCATGTCCAGTTGACAGCATGCCATGACCCAGTCTGGCCCAACACTGGGCATACACAGGAAGCAGGAGGCAAGGCCCCTTCCTTCCTATTTCAGTGTGGGTTGACATAGTTAAGATGGAATTCATCTTGTGTTTGAGGAGGAGGTTGAAGCAATCTGAGGAGGGATGTTCCCTGAGCAGGCCTGAGTTTTGGAAAGAAGACTCCTACAGTTCTGTCCAGCGTGAGCTGAAGGGGCAGTTTTGCTAAGCAGAGGATGGTTAGGAACTTGGTTCCCAGACTCAGGTTATTATAAGTCTTTCCAAGTATGCAGGAAATGTGTCCAGGACGGGGTGCAGGAAATACAGGCCCTTTAGGTGCACCCTGCTCCCCTCAACGTGTAACCTGTGATTAAGGGAAAGCCATTGCTGTCACTGTCCACAAAGATCTGGGAAAGATAAAATAGTTTCTAAATGGCATAAACACGGAGAAGAAACAAACAGGGCCACTGTCTCTGCTAGGTCTGTTACTAAGAAATGCCACTGCCAGCCGTGAACCTGTCACCGACTCAGCTCCCCACCCTCCAGTGTCTCCTGCTGCTTCAAGGAAGGGATGCCAGGTTGCCCTCTGTGCTCCTGAGTCCAGATGTGAACCTGGTGCCTGGCTCCTGCCACTGGAGGTCAGCCTGCCTGTAACAGTTGGCCCTTTCCTCCTGCTTTCATTTCCCTGCCATTTCTTCAAAAACCAGAAATGAAACATAAATATCACCCAGGTTTCATTTAACTTTTTCGGATGTCCTTTGTACTTTCTTGGAACTTCTGTTGCCTACTGTAGAAGTGCTTTTATGTTTCTTAATTTACCACTTTGTAATCCCAGGATGTACTATGGTAGCTCACATATGATGGGTCTGGCAAATTTACGCAAAACCAAGTTTATGTGATAGAAAAAGAAAGAAAGAATGAATGAAGAGTCCTTGGCTTGGTCCAGTCATTTAAGAAAGTACTCATGTTAATTGTGAATGTCCTTGCCTGGAGATTATCCTGAGTAAAGCACAAGGACCTATGTTCTAACAATAGGATGTCGAATGCTCAATATACATTATGCAGCCTGTGGCACCGGGAGGAGGGATCACGCAGCTCAACACTGGAGACGGGTCTCTGTAGTCTGCCCGAGCTCATAGCACAAGTTAATTCAAATTAAATAGGGGAGTGCTTTTATTTTTAAAAAATATAGAGAAGAAATGAGTTCTTCACTTGAGAAGGGAGCTGTGTGTTCATAGATATACTTGGTGACACAAGTTCAAGAAAACAATGTACCAGAATTTTAATCTGAAGATTTAAATGGTAGCAAAAATTTTTCAAGAGAAGTAAATATCAGTAATGACTTCACCAGTTTTATAAGACTTAATGTTCACTAAGCAAGAATAATAAATAAGTGAGAGGTTTTCCTTTCCAGGTACAGTTTCAAGGCACTCATTGGAAAGCTTACAGAATGTCGACCAAAACTGTCAATGGGGCTTGGTTATAGGAAGCAGATAGGGACTGTGGACCAAACCTAGTCATGCTTGTCACCAAGACTGAAAAATGATCATGTTCATCCTCTGGACGGCATGGATTCTTTTCTGAAGTGTAACACCTAATGTCTGCGTAATGTCCTCAAGCAAAATAGTCTATTTCAACCTAGGCACATCCATCTGTGCTATGAGGATGATGATGATAGCTATTGGGTGGGGTTATTAGAAGACTACAAGAGATAAGATATATTAGCTAAATAAAATTTTTAGCACACAGCATTCAATAAATGTCAACTACTGACACCATAAATATATTGTGTGTTGACCCATAGAGTAGAAGGAGTTGGAGGGCAGGCATTAATCCATTCAGTCCCAAGCTTTAATTCTGTGAATATTTCAATGAAATCAAAACAAGCGCATTAAAATAGTTTAGAAATCATAATCTAAACCACATACATATTATTATATTAACATTATGTTATAATCAAACAACATGTTATACTATTATCTTATATAATTATATACAACATTTAATTTTTTATAGGTTCTTCACATCTCATGATGGGACAAAATGGGTCACACAGGGATGAAACTTGTGTGGCAATTACTCGACAATATTTGCTTGCCTAAAATAGCTTCCCCCTTGTGAGATTCCCTCATCCTTCCTGACTAAATGTAGAACCACTAAAAATACAAGCAGGCAATGGCAGTCTCCTCTCGGGCAATTCCAGCCCACTTTCTGGGGCAGAAGCAATCCCTTCCTTTCCTGGCTGCACTGCTTGTGGGCTCTGAGCTGCTTCCAGGAAGGGAAAGGGCCCTCTTCATCTTTCCTGTCGGGAAACCTTGGTCTGGGATGCTTTGTCCCAGTGCTGCTGGGAGCTTCTTTACTGCAGAGCCAACCTGCCCTCCTCTCCTTATCCAGTGGCCGTGGAGGAGAAAGAACACACACATGCACCCACTCAGTGCCTGTCTTCTCTTTCCTCCAGGATGCTAGAACCTTCCCTGACAGCTCATTATCACCGAATAACTGCCTCATTTGATGGTTCAGTTGGCAGTCCTTCCTCTGCCAAACCACTGAACCACAGTCTCCAGCAAGGCCTCTGTAAGTCATAAAGCTAATGTGTTGGCCATGATATGGGAGTCTTTGTTGCATTTCTTAATTTATTATGAACAAGCAGAAGAAGAACATGATTCACTGGCCTGCTGGAGGCCCCCCAATATCAAGTGAAAAGTAAGAGTTCACTAGATTTTTCTCTTTTTCTGAGTAAATGGAAATAACACTAAATTGAACTAAATGAATGAGAGGAAAAAATAATTAGCCTTAAAGTCCTATAAGTACAGCAAGGCTTTAAGAATACCTTGTGATTGGAACAGATTTAATAAAGCATCTGCAATGGAATGAGCCTTTTGAATACTTCTCTCTTCCAGGTTATGTAATAAGCATTTTAGTCAGCAAATAATGGGTTGCAAGGATTCCGTGGGAAAAAATGGCAGCTAACCTGAAGATTTAGAATGATTAGCAGTAAAAGCAACTAAAAAAAAAAAAAAATCGCCTGTTGCATGAGAAAGGAGAACCAAACTTTGACTATTTCAGTGCCACCCACTGGCAGCATGATGTTCCTGTGGACCAGCCCACAGTCCTCTGTGCCAGGACCATGCCAAAAGATCTCCTTCAGCCACACTTAGCATTGCTCCCTGTTATTTTTAGAATAAACTAGAAGTTCATTTTATTTTCATAGTTGAAACTATTTAGAGTATTTCTACTCTTCTATAACTTTATTGTTAGAAACTATATGGACATGTTAGGTGCTTAGATATCATCACATGAACAGTTTGAAAGAGGAGATTGAAAAATTGAAGGCACAGTTACCTTAGGCACAAACTTGAAAATTCAGTTATTTACCAAATGCAATATAGAAATTAAATACAATCCCCGTCAAAAATACCACTCACATTCTTCACAGAACTTAAAAAACAAAAATGATAGTCCCAAAGCTCATTGGCAAAAGAAACGGCTTGGAGTAGCCATAAAACCCCAAGCAAGAATGACGCTGGAGGCATCACCACCCCTGATCTCAAATCATACTGAAAACCTGGAGGAACCAATCTCTCACAGTATCAGGATAGAAACAGACATGAAAACCATGGTACAGTATAGGAGACCCAGACACAAATTCACACAGACACAGCCACCTGATCCTTGACAAAGGTGCCACAAACATTAGAGAAAAGGTAACCTTTTTGACCAATGGTGCTGGGAACATATGTCCATACGTAGAAGAATAAAGTCAGTTCCCTATCTTTCCTCCTCACGGAAGTCAGTTCAAAATGAACACGTGACTCAGGAAGTAGACCAGGAGCACTGCAACTGTTGGAAGAAAGCCCAGGCTCAACACTACAAGATCTCGGGAAATGCTGGGTCTTTCCTTAATAAGACTCCTAAAGCTCAAGAAATAAAACCAAGAATCAGTAAGTGGGGTGGCTTCAAATTCAACACTTTGCACAGCAAAAGAAACAAGTATAAAGGGAGACCCTACACACCAGGCATTATGGTTTAGATATGTGGTGTCCCCCAGAGGCTCCTGGGTGAGACCGTGCAAGAGGATTTAGAGGTGACATGACGGGGTTATGAGAGCCTTAACTCAATCACTGAATTGATAACCGGATAGGGATTAAATGGGTGATAATTGAAAGCAGGTAAGGCGTGGCTGGAGGAGGGGGGTCATCGGGGTGTGCCTATCAGGTGTGTACTTTGTTGTGATGAAGATCTCTCTCTCTCTCTCTCTCTCTCTCTCTCTCTCTCTCTCTCTCTCCTTCCTGGAGCTATGTTCCCAGATCCTTTCCCACATCCTCCTTCCATCATGTCCTGCTTCACCTCAGGCCCCGAGGGATGGAGTTGGCCTTCTAGGGTCTGTGGCCTCCTGAGACCGTGAGCCTCCACATCGACTTCTCCCCCCACAGGTGCTCTTGTCAAGTCTTTTGCTCACAGTGGAGAAAAAGCTGACTAAAACAACGGAAGAAAAACTTTACCAGCTACTATTCAAAAGGGATGTTAATATTCAGACCACATGGAGAACTCAAAAATCTTCACAGCAAAACCACAAACAACCCAACCAATGAGTGGAGAAATGAACTAAACAAACGTTTCTCAGAAGAGGAAATGAAAATGATGGCCAAATACATGAAAAAATGCTCAACATCCTTGGCAAACAGGAAAATGTAAATGTACACTGAGAGTGAGTTAGGCAGCCGTCGTCAAGAATAAAAATCACATACTCCATATACAGAGTTACGAAAAATTGTGCTGTGAATGGATAATTATGAGTGTAATGCATTCCACTATTGTCATGTATGTAAGAAATAAAAAAAGAATGCAAATCACAATAATTGGCGGCAAGAACGTGAGACAAAGGTGCATCCGTGCATTGTCAGTAGGACTGTGAATTAAAACAACCACTATGGAAAGTGGCATGGAGAATCCTCCAAAGACTAGGAATGGACCCAGGAAGAACTGATGTCAGCACCCTATAGTGACACATGTATACCGAAGTTCGGACCAACAAAACTCACAATAGATAAGCTATGGAACTGAGTTGTTCTACAACGATGAATGGATAAAGAAAATGTGGTATTCATACACAATGGAGTTTCATGTAGCCCTTAAGAAGTATAAAGGTATGTAATTTACTGGTAAATGGATGAAATTGAAGAAAATTATGCTAATCAAGTAAGCCAGACTCAGAAAATTAAGGGTTGAATGTTTTCTTTGATGTGTAGAAATTATAAAGAAATAAGAAATTTTTTTAAAAAAGAGGAATCTCACGATATAGAACAGAGAACAGTGGAAAAGAAGAAAAGGGTGGAGGAACCGTGGGATGTAATCCATGTGAGGTGCACGTAGGGACACGTCAGTGGTCTCCACCTTATGTGTAACTGTGATGAACCAATTCCAGGAGAATAGAGCTGGGGGCTCAGAGGAGGGGTGAGAGAGGAAAGGAGTAGTGTTGGGGGTCCAAAAAGATACAATCGGTACAGGCATTCATGAGTTTGTCAGGTTAATTCCACAATGATGTAAAACTATGGTCCACGAACAAAAACATAAATACAAAAGTAGAGGGCAGGGAAAAGGTTTGTTCTGCAAAATTGTGTCCAATAAAAAAATCAGCTATTTAACTCTTAAGTAACACATTTCATTTTGCGACTTTACTATGGGAAAATAAAGATGGGTGCAAATTTGAAATAAAGATTTTTATAACATTCACATGAACCTTTTTTTATAACATTAGAATAGTGTATAAAAAACACGGACAAGTATTAACATTCCTTATGGATTTTCCAAGAACTAGTATGTTTTATACTCTCAGTGTAACTCTGAGTTATATCTCTAGGTACTCAGTGTTGCCAGTTTAAGGTACTTGATTTGTTCCTCCTCAGTAACCACACACCAGCGGACACACACACCCTCTAATCCAGAGATGGTCTACAGAGTACTTTTGTATGCTCACTCCTCTTTGTGGAATCCACACAGGTGGATTTTGTCTGAAAAGAAGTGGGGGGGGAATATGAATAAGAGACTAAATGATCACAATCTAGAAAAAAACCAAAAACACACTTGAGTAATCCAAATAAACAAGAACACTTTAAAAAAGCAAATACTATTTGGAAATTATATTAACAGTATATTTCAGGCAAAGCTCCTGGACTATGTACATTATTGGATTATTTGTCCGCTGGAAGATATTCTCCTACTGAGAAGGGTTTAATTACTTTCTGTACAAACAAATAAAAATCGTCCTCTTCTCGAGTCCTAGGCTGATTGATTGCCATCTCCCACCCTGACCGGCTGTCCTCACCAGTGCCATTTCATGGAAGTGGCAGGTCACCAGGGAGAACCGCATTTAACTCCCAACAGTTTGGTGGTTTGCAGCAGTTGAATTGTCTCACAATGTCAGCATTATTGCCTGATGACGTTTTCAGAAGGTGCAGACTTGGAACGCTTTTCAAGGACTGTTAGCCTCACAGCCTTCCTTCTTGAGTTCAGCCCACTGCACATTCTGTGTTGTAGTCATTGCGACCTTCCCGCCATCATAAGGTGGTCCATGCCCCTCACAGGAGTCTCCAAGAGACCCCGCTGAGTCAAATGTAGTCTCCTTAGAGTTCAACCTGCTTTTTGTATGGGTGTTGTTGATTTCATTCATTCATTAAACGAGTGTTTTTGGAACATTTCAGGTGTGCTATTAGACATCAAGTGGTAAGGTAGACCAAATCCAAAATGCAGCAAGCCTTGTGTCTTCCTACATGCCCCACTAGGCGTGTTGAACACTCTGAAACTGCAGGACTGTATTTTCCCTGAAGCTATGCTTTAACTCACCCTCAGGTCCTCCGCTGCATTGCAAGTTTTCAAATTACATTTGCCAACATTTTTTGTGAACTTACTTACCTCCTTATTTAATATGTAAGCTATTTCAGAGCCATGTAGTTTTTTTATGATTAACATATAATAGCTGTAATAGTTGCCCATGAATACTTAGGAAAATAATAAGTAACTTCACTTGGTTAATAAGTTTAATATATAAACCCATTGTAATTAGAAAAAATAGAGAAAACCATAACCTAAACCCATCAAATTAAAAATATCTATTAGACTTATAGACAACTCTATATGCTTGCCTGACTCTTCTGGTATTCAAGACCTCTCAAAGCCTGCTTCTGACTTCTCTTCTTTCTGACATGTCACCTGTTTTAACTTCTTCCCAGGCTGTGTGTGACCATCAGAAATTATTTTATTTAATAGATTGAAGTTTTTAAGGGCACAGTCTTGGCTTATCTGTTCCTAGCTTCCTGAACCAAGGACAGGATCGGGCAGAGATTGACGCAAAGCTTCCTAACTCTGATCCTGCAGAGATAACTGTTCTTGAAGTTGGTCTGCACTCTTCCATCTGAACTTGCATGAGCACTGTTATTGCCTGGAGGTATCTCAGTTCTAAATGTTTTCTAAAGTCACATCACCTTTCATTTATATTTCACAAGTAATGTTGACCCTCATGAAAAGTTTGTACTGTTTTTTTCTTTAATTATTGTTATGTTATTGCCTTATTTGATTATGTTTTGTAACTGTAGAATATAATTCCTTGAGATGGAAACATTTTTATTTTGCCATTAACAACAAAACTAATAATAACATAATGATTCTAGCATTGAATTTATTGTGTGACTATTCTGAACCAGGTCAATAGGGAGTCTCTGTAATTGGTCCCTAAGTGTTTGGTCCTCCTTATTGTATTGCTTGCATTTTGTTTACTGGTAAGTAAGCATTTAGTAATGATTGATTATATTTTAAAACACTATAGCAGATTACCTACATAGCACAAGCAGCAGTTAGTAGAAAAATGAGAAGAATTATATAATTTTTGCTATTTGGGACAACTTGAACCAGAAGAAACATACCTGAATATGAGCTCAAAGTAGCAGAAGGATGATTGATACTACAATTATCAATGCCATGTGTTGTTCTGCATCTTTGGGAATGATGGATATCTGGTTTAGTGTGCTTTGTTTTAGTCTCTGAGCTTGTAGAAAATATCTTTATGGTTTTCCACTCAATATAAGTTCCCTTATTTCTGTCACTCTACTATCAACTGAAAACAAGACTGAGATTCAGTCGGTTTCTGACTTTGTCTAAAACTTCATTGGAAATTTTTCAGATAAAAAATAGTATTTTTCTGAGTCCCAGGTATTTATGCTGTTTCGGTAATTTGTAAAAGGATATTTGATTAGGTTAGTTCCATGAAAGAACTTTGAGAATTTTATAGATTGGAATCAAAAGATTGGGAAGAATGCTTAATAATGTAGTATGAACTGATACTAAGGAACTAAACAGTGTCTTCTATTTTATAAGCTGCATTTATAACTAAATGGCCAATTGTCACTTCTCATAAGAATGGCTCAGGAAGGGATGCAAGGCATGGTACTGGAATTAACGAAATGAGCCGACACTAATAAAGGAAAAGTATGCAAATGCCAAAGAGCAAGTCCTTGTGCAGAGATGAATTTACATGCAACCTCCTCATATTTATAGCTGGCAGAAGATTAACAGGAAATAACTGTCAACCAAACCTAGGACAGAAAAACACCAGGAAGGAGGAGAGACACCATCTGTCTTTCACTAATCAGGCACTCAGTGGCATAAGAGGGTGATGACAGTGCAGCTGCAGCCTCCAGGTGTACAGAGGCATATGGCCCATTCCTGCCCAACTGTGCCTCTTGGTCTTCGTGCCAGCTTGAGCCTCTCACACACTTCCATTTCACTTCTGTATGTGCAAACAAGATCTGCTGCTGAAGTAAACTCTTGGCATTATAACAAATCCTTTATTATTTGTTTCATTAGTGTCCTCATAATGAACTTATAGGGAGATATTCTTAAGATGAGAAAACTTTACAGGTAACCATATTATACATAACACTTATTGAAAAAAATTAAGTGATAGTCACTATTACAGTGCTTTAAAAGTATAAACACACTTCTCCATGGTTACATCTAATAAGTGGAAGAGGATAGATTTGAACTCCGATGTTGTTAATTATGAAGGTCGCGCGTTGCCATTGCATTAATTTTAAACAGCATAGACATCCGTGTACATTCTGAACTCTATGAAACCAAAGCATCCTAACCACACTGATTTCATCCTATTTCTAGAAATTAACTGAGTTGAAGACAAGACATTTCCATTGATGGGTTTTAATATATCAATCATTTCATCCCCCAAAATATAGCTTAATTTCTCTATGCTTTTCCTATGGGCTGGATTAGTGGTTTACTTTTATTACACAGAAATGGTGGATATAATAGCATGCCACTCCTAAGACTGGGTTATATGTAGACTGTGTTAACAACATGTGTTAATATGTAGACTGTGCCTCTCTCTGGTCCTCTCTGGGATCACCCAGGAGATCTGCAGCCCACTGAGAGACCTGAATGACAATAGCCATGTAACTGAGTTTGGCGACAGAAATTCGTCCAGAGAGCTCTAAGGGGTTAGACTGCAGTTCAGAGCCACAGTTTGACAACAGCCTCTGGGAGATTCCCAGTTAGATCCACTCAGATGATCTACATCCAGGATCCTCAGCATCTAAAACTGCTTAAAATAAGAAACCTCTGGTTTTCTTTAAGTTCCTAAATTTGCAGGCATATTTTTACCACAGAATGTTCAACAAAAGAATTTAAAATTTAAAATTTACTTTCATGAAATAAATACTATATGTTTGCATGAAAAAATAAAATCGATAGTCTAGGACATTAGAGAATTTTTAAATTGCTAATGTATAGAGAATGCATTCTCATTATGAGAACATCCATGTATATAAATTTTCTAAAAATAAATTTATGTAATTTATAAAATATATAATTAATATAATTTATATATCATGTAATATATTCTAAATAAATATTTTTGTAATATGAGTAATGGGTCAGATTATTCCAAAGGTCTAGGAAATGCTTCTGAGCATGGTTTATGTTATCATATGTACTTAAAATAACAAAACTGAGTACCTTCAAAGGTGGTCTTTAATTCTGCTGAAGAACAACATGTGTTAATTTGTCACAAATACTAGCTATATTTTGTACTGCAGAATATATTGAAGGGAACTGGAAAATTTGTGTTTTATATGTAAGTTTGACTTAGGAACTTGTTATTAATTACTTTCAAAACCTTGCCTCTGCAGTTCTGCAAAATTGCATGCTTCAAAAGAGCTCTAACTCCTCTTCCTACCCTGCCATCTTATATTCCCAGACAGCATATGTTCTAAACTAGCAGGACAATAATCCCTTAGTATGTGGTGCCTCTCATGCTTCTGTGACTTGGAAAATACTGCCATGAGCCAGCTGTGGTGGCACAAGCCTGTAATCTCAGCGACTCTGGAGGCGGAGGCAGGAGGAATATGTGTTCAAAACCAGGCTCAGCGATTTAGAGAGACCCTCTCTCAAAATAAAACAACAACAACAAAGAGGTCTGAGGATGTGGCTCAGTGGTTAGGCACCCCTGGGTTCAACTAAAAACACAAAAACAGAACTATCACGAATGCTATTATCTTCTCTGTTTTTTCTTAATTATTTTTTGAAGTCCTTTCTGAGGCCACCCCACTTTCCACAGACAAACTTATTCTTTTGCCTTCTATTCCCGTGGTACTGGCTTGCTATAGAAGAAATATCAAAATTGTGCAGCTGCAAAAAGCCAGAGTCAAATGTTTTCTCTCACACGTGGAAGCTGTGGAGTAACTAGAACTGAAAAAGGGGGGCAGGAAAGCTCATGGAAACAGAAGAGAGAACAGGGAGTAGAGGAAGGTAACAGACCAGGGAGGAGGATGGAAAGGGAGGGACAGCAGCCTGAGACTTGCCCAGGGGCCTCCGCACAGGTGTGAACACATCACAGTGCAGCCGGTTTCGGGTACAACAGTATGCACCAGTTAATAAATAAGTCACAATTTTTATTTTAAGTCAGGCACTGAACACGTGTAAGAGTGCTACCATCTGAATGTTCTGTGCCCTTGACATTTATAAGTTAAAACCTGACCTTCGAGATAATGGCATTGGGAGGCAGGGCCTGAGGGAGGGGACAAGGCCCTCAGGGCTGCGCCCCCAAGTGCATCCGTGCCCTTATCAGAGAGGCCCGGGGAAGCTGGCTGTTCCTTCCTGGTGCAGACACACAGCAGGTATCACCTAGGAGGAACAGGACTTCACCAGGTACCAAAACCCCCCGAGACTTTATCTTGGATTTCCAGCTTCCAGAACTGTGATCAGTAAATCTCTGTTGTTCAAGTTACCTGGAATGTCGAGGTGTTTTGTTATAGCCTCCCAAGTGCACTAAGACAAGGATGTCTTGCTTCACTGAATTTTCCTGATATTTCAAGGAAAACAAATCTCTGTTAGCCTTTCCAAAAGTAACTACATCTGGCTCCTTGTTATCACTATGTTAAGAAAATAAATACTAAACAGATATATCTCTTTTAAATTTTAAGTTGACTTATCATCTTATATTCCTAATATCAATGTAAATTGATGAGACATATTTCTTACTTCGAAGGTATTATTGTTTTGTAGGTTTTAAAATATCTATGTTCATTGCCAACGTTCTTTCCCAAATTTTGAAACTGCATATCTAACTGTTTATTAATATACTGGTGTGATTTCCACTTGGCATTGAGTTAAAATGTACCAAAAAAAATGTATCTTGATTCTTTGTAGCCTAACAATTCTTCTTTCATGATTTTCTTCACCTTAGTAAATATGGACCTCTAGTTGCTCATGTCAGACTTGTGTAAAGGTACCCCATAATACTGTCTTCATCTTACCCCAGTTAAATTCAATAGCAAATATTTTCAGCTTTCTTTAAAAGGATTTTCTACATCTGTTTATTCAGATTTTTCACCATGTGTCCAAAAGACCTGACAAGAACAATTTTAGAGGAGGAAAAGTTTATTTAGAGGCTCACAATTTTAGAGGTGTAAGTCCATAGACAGCCAACTAACTCCACTGTCCTGGGCCCAAGGAAAGGCAGAACATCATGGCAGAAGGGTGTGGCAGAGGAGAGCAGCTCAGGTCATGGCGCCAGGAAAGAGAGAGAGAGAGAGAGAGAGAGAGAGAGAGAGAGAGAGAGAGAGAGAGAGAGAGAACTAAACTTGGCTCACCAGGGACAAGAAATACAGCACAAAGGTGTGCCCCAGCGACCCACCCCCTTCAGTCTCCACCCAGTTCCTCCCTCTCAGGGGATTAAACACTGATTAAGTTCAGGCTCTCCTGCCCAATCCTGTCACCTCTGAACTTCTCTGCATTGTCTCACACGAGCTTCTGGGAGACACCTCCTCTCTAAACCGCAGCAGCATCTAATGGCTGGCATTGCTGCATTCTGGTTCAAGCTAGAAGGTCTGTGGTCACCAACTGGTCTCCTGGCTCCAAGCTTTGCTACCTGTTTGTTGAGGCTTTGAAGAAAATCAGAATTTTCAAAGCACATTTCCAAATATACGAATTGCCTCTGATTTCATTCAGAGGAAAAAAATCAGGCATCTTCATTTCTGCTACCTCATTGGTTTCACCTTCTTCAACCCTCCCCTTTTCTGAAACACACCGAACACTGAGCAAGGTCTCTCTGCTTTAACCCAGAAAGGCTGCAGGGCCTTTGCACACTGCATCACATCTCTGCTCTTCCTTCTAATCTTTGTTCATATTTTGCAATCTCTGAGGGCTCAGGAAACAGCCCACAGGTGCTCCACACACCGCATACCCTTAACATGATTTTTTTTCCTACAGAACTCATAAGCACTTGAAATACTGTACCTTTTTATAATCATTTTTAATAATTCTACCAACACGTGAAATTGGTAACAGACTATTTTATCTTTTGTTCCGTGTTGAAGCCTGGACGATCAAAATGTGCATATGTCAATTGCCACCTTTTGAATTAAAGGTAAATCTAGAACTTATTAAAATTTGGAACAATCTAGATCTACTTCATTCTTTTTCACGGCTGCCCTGTTTTGCACTTGATGGATGCGTGCTCATTTTCATCTGCCTATTTCCATTTGGTTGTTGATTTTGGTTCCTGACTTTGAATGCTTTTCTCCTGTTTTCATATGCACCCCGCCCCAGCCTCCCCACTTCATTTCTCACTTTTTAGAAGCAAAGGCTTTACTTTCTTACCTTTTCATTTGGCATTTACATCCACGTCTCCAAGAAACTTCCTTGCACTGGCATTTGTTTTTACTCTTTAATTTTCAATGTTATCCAGGTAGAAGGTGCACACAAGTCCAACACACACACCCCAACACCTCTGCATCTACTTTGTGGTTGGTTCCCTCGATTTCTGGGCATGAGCAAGGAAAATTCTTGTGTGCTTTCCCTTTACATCAACAAGTACTTTGATGGGGCTGGGGATGTGGCTCAAGCGGTAGCGCGCTCGCCTGGCATGGGTGCGGCCCAGGTTCGATCCTCAGCACCACATACCAACAAAGATGTTGTGTCCGCCGAGAACTAAAAAATAAATATTAAAAATTCTCTCTCTCTCTCTCTCTCTCTCTCTCTCTCCCCTCTCTCACTCTCTCTTTAAAAAAAAAAAACAAGTACTTTGAGGCATGTACATATAGAGATACGTGGCGGGTTAAATGTATTCCCTCCTCACATAAGAGGATGATGAGAAGCAAATCCTTCTCAATCTATCTGTAGAGGAAACAATACTGGCACTTTAGAAAGTGTCTCCATTTCCAGAGCACAGGCCTATAGCAATTAGCTCTGACTTCAAACAAGTCTTGGAATGCACAATTCTGAACATGATTTAAATAAACAAATATCAATTTCCCCTTCCATGTGCTACCCAGTAATACTCTTAAAAACATCATCTCTGGAGGTTGATGAAATGATGATGTAACGATGCTGCTCGATCAACAGTCAATCAACCCAGCATGGCTGTGTAAAATAGAAGAAAAAACAACGTGTTTTAAAATGTACCATATGTGGGCAGCTCTCGAGTCTGGCTGTCTCTCGCCATGTGTATTTTTTGTGTACATGACTCCTTGATTTGTAAGGACTACAAAAACCGTTCTTTTCTTCGCTTTTCATCATTTGCTAAGGTTGAAGAAGGCTCAGATGCTATCCAACAAATGGAGAGAGGACTTCCAAGGATAACATCTGTCCCCTTGGCAGCACCTTCTCTGCTTATGGTTTAGCCTTGAAATTGCCTTTGTGCTTGGCACATCTGAGATAGACTGAAATGCTCACTCTTTTGTTTTTTAATATGAAGAAACAATTGTCTTCCAGGTAATATTTTGACAAATGTTAATTGTGTGTGTGTGTGTGTGTGTGTGTGTGTGTGTTTTAAGTAAACAGCTTTTCTTTACATTCTTCTGCATCCCCCCCGGAGCCCAGCCCTTGGTTTGATACATAGCTGTTGGAAGAGGACAGACCTCACTTGCCATATTGCTCCTGTAGAAATGTGCTGGGTGGGCTCTGGGCCTCCCACCTGCCTGGTTTAGCTGTCGCTGCGGTTCACATGCTTCCTTTCGTAATTAGGACTCAAATATTCCGGCAGTTTTCCTTGCTGTGAAATTGCCTCTCTCTTCTTAGTGTGGGCATCTGTAGGTTATTTACTATGAATAAAATCCTGATCTCTTCCCAAAATAGTCTTTCTGATGAGAAAATTCTGTGGCTATCCACAACACATCCCCTGTCCATCTCAGGCATCTTCCTAAAGATACACCCCAATGTATGTCTATTAAAAATTGAGGTTTATTTCATCTTCATGACAAAACAAGAATAAATCTTTATATTCATATTAGTTTATCTAAATTTAGATTACAAAAACTTGGAGAAAGTAACACTCTATGATAGAAAAACAGGAACAACTCCACATAGCTTCATACAGTATCTTTTAGTTTAAGGCCTCAAAAGAAACGGGGAACAAAATCATCAAAAATAAGAGTAGGCAAACACTTTTAACCTCATCAGTAGTTGTTACAAAACATTCAAGGAATGGTGGCATCATAATAGAATCTGAATTGGTTTTGGCAAAGAATGGCAATAAAAGAACCTCGTGTAACTCAGAAAATAAGTTAAAATAACAGGTGAATGACATGATTGGTCCTAAAGATACATTAAATAGACTAGAAAGTGCTTTATAAGGGCGTAAAAATATCACAATTGCACAGGACATGCATTTACATGTGTATTGTAATTCCCTTTTGATTAATCCTTGGTAGAGATACCTTAATATTAGGCTACCTGTTTTTTGAAAATCAGAGTATGTGCCCTCCCACTAAGATTAATACTAAAGAAAAGTGATTCTGTAACTAATTAGAAGTCCACAAACTTAGAAAAATAAAGGATTAACTTTGGCAAATACATGATTACTTCACTTTCTAATGCAACTCCTATAGTGAGTGCATTGTCTTGATCTATTTTGAGAAGAGTTTAACAATCTTGTCTGCCTCTTTGCGTGTCATTGAGCAGAAATAAGTGGAAAGGAGTCTTGGACACACTTTTCACACCTGTTTTAAATGTCACAATTGAATCAGTAAACAGAGAAAGGTATTCAGTTCAGTCAGACCCCTGTCAATCTGGACAATATCTGCCTGCCCTGATGGCCTCGTAAATTTGGATGGAATTCCTTGTTGGGAGGTTTCACTCCTAAAGACCAACTGAGTAACACATTAAAAAAAGAAATGCAAGTGAGGATAGCCCTGCTCAAATGCTAATCATTAATAAGTTCTTAGTGTATGAAAGCATTACTAAATTATCATTGTTACTAATGGGAAGAATACTTATGAATAATTGTGCTCATTAGCATGATAACTAAGCACCAAATTAATCTGTCGGTTTTCTGAGATGACTTGGGACAATCCAAGTTTCCTAAGCATCACAGAGTTGATTCTCGTAAGGAGGTTCTCCCATGTCATTAAACTGATAAAATTATATAGGCAAACTTATTTTTTAAAAAAGGCAAGTTATCCTCCTCATTCTGTATCTCAATTCAAAGAACATTAATTCTCTGCTTGGCTGTCTGGTCTAATGGAACTTTCTTCTCATTAAGTGGCTAGTGACAGCTTGAGAGTCATTGTACTGTGATGCAGAAAATGACCTATGTTTAAGTGGGTTAATGATCAAACTTTAATGGGAAATCTCATTGGAAGAAACACTACTTCCATTCATACTATTGATTTCATAATGGTCAATTGAGCCTTTCCCGCCATGAGATGCTTCTTTTAATATTGAGTTCTAAAAGTTGTGTTTTTGAGACCATTGTTCATTCCACCCTCGTGTTACATATTAACTCTTCAATTTTTAAATCAGCACACGTGTGTTTGCGATTCTCTCTCTCACACACACACACACACACACATCCTGCTGAGACTCAGACTCACCACCATATTGAACAGATCCCTCTCTTCATCGAAGTCTTTCTAATTTCCCTCTTTTTTACATATTTCCTTCACTGTTGACATACCTAAAGAGCACTGCTATATTTTGACTCACAGGCTGTTACTCTGACATTGGGTTCCAACCATTTGGCTTCACATGTGAAGGTCTGAAGAAGTCTGCACATTGCTTTGACATGACTCCTGTTAATGGTTCTGATCTCAGATGTGTTTCTCACCCATCTTACCCATGCAAACATAAAAATCAAGTGTTGTCTTCCAAACTTGCCATGTTTTATCATTCCCTAGCCCCCTTCCTCATTGCTTTCTCTAAAAGTCACTTTTTATTAGGAGAGCAGCTACAGTGGAAAAAAGGAGCCCTTGGTCAGTGAGCTGGTGAGTAGGGTCACTATGTAGAAGCATTTATGAGTCAGGGGAGGAGACAGAAAAAATACTTTCTAAAGCAGGGAGACATTAAAAGTACCCTTCTAAGATTCCTTCTAGGATGATATTTAAAAATGCTGTTGAGTTTGAATGCCATCCCTCATCGAAAGAATTTCTTATGCTGAACTTGTACTGTGCTCAGAAAAATCGGTATTTCCAGTGACCTCGTTCTTCTAGTTGTCTAAAAAAAATCAATCTGACTTTGAATTGTTTTTATTAATAGATATGAAACTAAAGGCAGCACATTTACTTTCTTCTAATTAATTGCACCTTTGTGAAAAGTATCTTCATATCTAGGTTCATGATTTTACCTTTTTTAAACAATCACACATGTGTGACCTCTAAATTACTGCTCTTTTCAAAAATCTCATTCTATATTCTAAAAAATTTCCTTACCAGAATTTTGGTGATTGCAATCATAGAATTTATTCCAGACAGGAATGTGTCAGTGGATCCAAGTTTGCTTGTTCCTGTCTATTGTGATTTAGATGTGGTGTCCCCCAAAAGCTCATGTGTCAGACAGTGCAAGAAGGTTCAGAGGAGAAATGAATGAGTTGTGAGAGTCTTAACCCAATCAGCAAATTAATCCCCTGGTGAGGATTAACTGAATGGTAATTGAAGTGGTAGGGTTTGGCTGGAGGAGGTGGGAATTGAGGCGTGGCTTTGGGGGTATATATTTGTATCTGGCGAGTTTAAACCTGGGGGGTGTGGGGTGGGGTGGGTGACGAGGAACTTGTGTACCTTGATACAGCAGGAGTGGGAGCCCTTTATTGTAGGACAGGAGGGGTATATATACATTCCACACAGCTTATCTTAATTAGCATAAACTACATACAGCAGTCAACCAATAAGGACTCTCCACACTTAATGGCTCGCTTTTGTTATTTCTCAAACCACTCCCTCTGGCAAAATGCCAGGCGCCATCTTGACTTGTTTACAGACTCTAACACACCACGATGTCCTACTTCACCTTGAGCCCTGAGGAATGGAGCCAGCATTCTATGGACTAAGACCTCTGGAACAATGAGCCCCTAAATAAAACTTTCCTCCTCTACAGTTGTTCTGTTTAGATCCTTTAGTCAGAGCAGTGAAAAAGCTGACTAAAACCACTGCTAAATTATTTATTTCCTTGGATTTTAAAGTAAGGAGAAATTGACTTAGCTATGCATTCTTGTTTGTAAACATAAGATTCCTGGCTAATTTAAGCAGAGTTTAGAATTTATTTTAGGGTTTTCAAGATGCCCACAGAATCAATACAGGGCTGAATAACCAGACCTATAATATGGGGGGGAAACACAGTAGGGACACCAGCGGCCAGTGGACTGGTAAATGGGCACTGCACATGGGCATGTAGGGCTGGCAGTGTGTAGACTGTATGGCCACAGTCAGGCTGCCAGTGTGTGGAGAGACGGAGGAGTTTCAGTCCAAAACTGAAAGCCAAAAAACTCTTCTGTCAACAGTCAGTCTGAGGCCAGATGCCCATATATGTGCAAAGAGTTTACATCATGGTGGGCAAAGAAAACACAGGACCGGCCAATGAAGACAGGGATCTTCATAGCATTTCCTTTCCATCAAATTGTACCAATTATGTTAGTCGCATTCATTGTGCATTAAGAAAGGACTGGAGCCATCTTTGACACTTGCAATTTAATCGCCTAGTTATTGCCTTCAAAAGAGTGTTTAAAATATATTTGCATGATGAATTTGTCCATTCATCTTCAAAGGAACTCCAACACATTAAAATGCTTTCTTGGTATGGTAGAATAACCCCAGCCCAAAGACATGTCATCCTAATCTCCACAACTAGTAACTGTTGACTCATGTGAAAAAGAGACTTGGCAGATGGAATTAAGGCTTATGCCCTCCATGGAGGGAGATTATCCGGGATTACATAGTGTGCACTGTGAGAAGCAGGGGACCTTTGTACTATGGACACTGAGATGTGATGCTAGAAATGGGATCAGACAGATGCAACATTGTTGGCTTTGAAGGTGGAGGGAGGAGGCCCTGAGCCAAGGGACGCAGGTGCCCTCATGATGCTGGAAAAGGAAGGGGAAGGGTTCTGCCTGCATCTTCCAGAAAGGATCTCAGCCCTGCCAACGCTCCAGCCAGAGAGCCGTTCAGATTCCGACCTCCAGAATTGTGAGATAAAACATTTTACTTTAATTGCTAAATTTGGAAGAACTTGTTATTATGTAATTTGCTATGAGGGCCATAGAAGCTGTTTTGTGAGTAGGTGGGTGGAAGTCCTGCTCCCTTTACTGCAGTATAGACCAGCAGAGACAAGAAGGATAAAGGGCATAACCACAAACTGATCCAGGTGTGGAGCTGGTTCTCCTAATTATGTGCAATAAAATTGCAAGAGAGAAATAATAACTTGCTTTTTCTGCTTATGCATCATTGTGAAATATTTGCACACATGTAAGAAGTATCATGTGATTTTTTTGATATTAGCATTTATATTTGTATTTTAAAACTGGATTTTTAATAGAGAGCCTAAAATATGTATTTAAAATTTGTCCCGGTATTTATATAGGTACTCAGTATTCTCACTGTAATGTGCTTGTGTGTTATCTTCTTCACATACTTTTTTGGGGTTCATGCATTTTTTAATCTACTACTTAAAGTTCTCTTCAGTTTTACAAAGTTTGTGATGGATTTTTCTTCAAATGTTGATTTCAGATTATTTTCTCTTTCTTTGGTGCACTACATAACTTTTCAAACATGTGCATCATGTTCTATTTTTCTCTTATCCTCTTAAAAAATCGCCATCCTATCTTTTCAATGTATCATTCTTAATAATTTGCTTGACCTATCTTCTATTTTATTAATACTCTCTTCTGTTATTTACAACCTGTTGTGAATCTATATTATTATTCATTATTAATTCACAGTACTTAGTTTTTATTGTAGAATTTTCAAGGATACATTGATTGTCTGGTGACAACACTCACCTCCTAATTTATTGTACTGAATATAGTAATCGATTACTAAGACTGCTGCAGTCTTTATACCATTGTTTCTTACACTCCAGGATTCTGGCCTCAGAGTCTTAGGTATCCTGGTAGTTCTTCCATGTTTTTAAAAACATGTGTTTGCATTTGTCCGTAGTTCGAGTTTTCATCAAGTCTGACTTACAGCAAGATACTCTACCATCTACAAAGCATGATTACCATTACTTCATAAACGAGGATGGGAAGGATGCATAATGTTTAGGAAATACATGTAAGTACCAATCCCACTTAACTTGCAAACTACACTAACTTAATTTCAGGGATAAAAACAATAGACATACATTTTGGAAAATAAATACTTTTCTCAGTCTCCCTTAAGGTTTATTAGAAAAATTTTAAATGGACTATTATTAGTAGTGAGGGAATTACAAATGCTATAAATCTTTGAAGATTCATAAACTTGTATGTAAATACGTCATTTGGAAGGTACACCTGTATCAGCAATGAGTTTGCAGAATTTTCCCAATAAACCATCTTCAGTACGTTACACAATTCAACACACGGGTTCTTTTCTTCCCACTTGGGAACTGTGGTGAAACACAAAACTGAAAGTCTAGGTGGTGAAGACTAGGGTCTCTCCAGCCCACAGTGTCTGGGGTAACAAGCGTTAGAGAGAAGGAGTGGATGAGCCGCCTAGGAGCTCTGAGGAGAGTGTTCAATACAAGCACAATAGTGGGTCAGGGAGGTTTGAAGAAGTGTTTCAAGAGAGACTGTGTATTTCAGTTGGACATGAAAGAATGAATACAGTAGCCGATGACATTGAGGTAAAGAGAAGAGAAGGGATTTAATAGCAGGCACTCATTGTCGTGATAGCTGCCATAAAAAGAAACTAAGGTCATAAAAGATATTAAATATAGAAGGTCCACGGATGAGCTCAAAATATCTAGAGCATAAAAGAAATGGAGGGGAGTGAAGGAAGAGAAGACTATGGAGGAACGTTAAGGTCAGACTGAGAAAGAAACATGGATGTCCTTAATTAGGAGACAGAGCTCTATTGTTTAGGAAGTATGTAAGTACATGAATTTTGATGTAAGTGTACATAAAATCAATAATAAAATACTTGCAATCATAGAAACTGATATAATATATAGCTAAAAAGAACACATTACATGTTTTTGAAGTATTTGACTTACTTTGCTTATTTTTGCTGCATGGAACATTTTTGTCTTATAGAAATTTTTCTCTGTGTGCCCATAAAGTAGGCAGAGTTAGATCACATTAATGATTAATATTGTTTCAGGATTGAAATCTGTGATTCATTGTTTACACAAAGTGGGTGCTAATATCATGAATGAATAATGCAAAATATTACACAAAGGAATTCAGGCACATTCTGTGGATAAAATGGTAGAGAGGCTTTGGATGAGCTTCACAAATTATTTTACGAAGCAATCAGTCCACGTACAGAACAGGAGAAGCTGACTTTAGGACACGTAGATGAAAATTCTGAAAGTACTACGATTTCATAACAATATTATAATTAGGTCTGCTAGCGACAAGAAGATTATCCCATTTTAATTTGTTATTAACCAGTAATTTTATCTAAAGATCCAATTTTAAATAGTCATTCACAGGTATGTGACCTTCAAAAGGTTATTTATTTTTATCAGCCTCAACAGTCCTATTTACTCTATGAGGCCATTCCCATATAGCAAGATTTAAAAAAAAAATTTAAAAAAGGAATTTTTGGCACAAGTAACATTTTCTCATTTGCTCATGGATGCAGTTTCCAACTGCTGTTTCTGTCTTTTCTGACTTTGAAGCCTACCTGATTCTCGCATTCAGATATGAGGAGAGTTGTGCTTAAGCGGTGGAATACTCTCTGCTTCCTATGTCAGAGCTCTGCTCCTCCCCAGGCATGAATGCTTATCTGACTTCATCAATTTGATGGAAAAGAGGATAACAGTTGGGTTAATTATATTTTTTCCTCTTGATTTTCACTCCAGTCTAACTTATTATTTTAAACTGAGCTATCCATATATCCCTTGAATAAATCCTCTTTGTCCAAGCCACATTATTTCAATATACAGCTAGCTAGATTAACATTTCTAATACTATACATATTTGTTATTTTTATTATTCTGTATCTCTTTATCTACTCTGTGTCCATTTTTCCATACATTATATTTGTATCTATTATTATGGAGTGGTATTTTTCTATACTTTTATGTGTTTTTTTTGGGGGGGGGCTTTTTCAGTTTTTATGCAATGTATATTTATTTAATTTATTTGATTTTATTTATATTTGGTATTGGGCATTGACTTAGAAGCATTCTGCTACTAGGCTACATGCCCAGCTTTTTTAAAGGGTTATTTTGAGACAGGGTCTCTTTAAGTTGCCGAGGGTCTCACTGAGTCGCAGAAGTTGCCCTTCAACTTGTCCTCCTCCGCCTCTGCCTCCTAAATTGCTGGGATTACTTGATTGCACCACCAAGCCTGGCTGTAATGTGTATTTTAAGTATATTTTTACTCCTCAAAATTTTTTCTTCTGTATTTCAAAATAAATAATTTATTCTGCATCGTGGAATAATTTGTTCTTAAGGAAGTAAAGGCAACCACTGAAGTCCATATTATCAGAGACAAACTAATTCACCAGATATAAATCAGCTTTTGTTATCTGCTAGCTCTGCTGCCTCTGGTAAGTAATACTAATCACGGTGAGAAAAATTTGTTAAACTCCTTCCCCACACTCGTCGTCTTCATCTATCTATCTATCTATCTATCTATCTATCTATCTATCTATCTATCTATCTATCTATATGTATCTCCATCCCGACGGGTTTTTATGGAATGACTCCGAAACAAAAACTAAGGCCACAGAGGAGGGCTCCCATTGTGTTGCCCACACCCGCTTCTCAGATCTTACCTGAAGTCTCACTGGAGTCTGAACGTGTGTGTGACATTCACGTACATGGGAAGTTCCATCGTCAAACACCTGGTAGAGGTTTTTATTTGTGCACTGAGATGACTTTATTCCGTGATATTGTCTTTGTTATTTTCTACGTATTTAAATATTCAAAACAATAACAAAAATGTGCACTTCTCCAGTATTTGCTCATGAAGGCCTGAGTTCTGGGTGATTAATCTCCTCCATGCTTTGTTACTTTCCTCCCTGACAAAGTAAGAGAATGCTCACCATCCTTGCCATTCCAGGGTGCGCAGTCATGGGTGCAAGGAAGCACTAGCCATTCTGGTGCAAGAGCCTAGGACTTTCACCTCAGCTGCTTCTCGGCTCCCTCTCCATTTCTTTTCCTTCCAACCTGGGGATGGCATCAGGAGACATGTTAAAATTCTTCCTCTTGGTATTGCTCTCTGGGGAGGGGTTAGAAAAGAACCTGCTGGTCAGTTCTGTCAGTTTGATCCTAGGAAAAATCCTCTGTCAAGCAACCTGTAACATGCACAAAGCATGAGTGTACCCTAAAGCAAGCTAAGGGCTTGCAAATATTAATTTTTATATCAGCATGTCAGTTCCTCATCAAATGGCTAGGTCATCTAATGACTTCTGGAGAGGAAATGTTTGACCTAGTACATATGGAATAGAAGACCTTATTTCCTGATAACTGATGGTCACATTTGAATATGCCCAATTTTTGTTGTCAATCAAAACAATATTCCTTTTTATCTGTTATTTTACTCCCTAAATAATGAAATGCCAAATGATGATGGAGGAGATGGCTTCCTTCATTTTGTCCCTGTAGCTCATAGTTTCATGAACTCATTCTAAAGCATCTCCACATATATCTCATCCCAAGAATAGAAGAAATATACCAGATGAAAAAAAAACACCTTGCTTGCTTTAGACAGCCTCAGAGTAAGGTATAATTATTTTCCAATGTCTCTTTTATGAATTAAAAATAGTTTCATCTATAAAAATTTCAGAAATTTCTATTAAATGGTAAAGGTCAATGGAAAAAAAACTGACAGAGAAATTCCTAGGATGAAAACAAAACTCTCTTTCACACAAGAAAATAATCAAAACTCTCTGTGCTATGGGAGCAATACAGAAAAGAGCTATTTTCCAAATGAAAAAAAAGGGAGGCTTCCTCATTTAAGTTCTCTTATTGTTGTCAAGTATATTATCAAGCCTTTTAAAAATATTTCACTGAAGTTCATGTTAACCTGTAGCCTGAATTTCAGAATCATTTCTTTTCTTTCTCGGCCTTAAAGAAGAGTCCTCAGCCCAGCCAGGAGCACAGCATCTGGCAGAGAAGCAAGAGCCGCGTTTGCCTGCTTTGCCACTCAGGAGCTGAGAGCCCCTTCAGGTGGGAAGGTGTGTGTGGACTCTGCAGAGAACAGGGTAGGGGTGCTCGGTCTTGGGGTGCCTTTTGATGTCCATTTGAAATGAAATAAGTGATTTTCCCTAAAACTTTAAAAATCACTGTTACTTTTGCCAGTTTGTAAACTGCAGAATTTGCTCCATTTACAGATACACAAATAGCTTTTACATCCACTGCTCCAAGAACTAAATATAGTGACATTAAGGCGGCTCCTCCTAACCTCCAAATCTTAGCAATTGGAGATGTTCTTGGTCGCCCCAAATAAGGGTCCAATATAATCATATAAATTTCAACCTTCTGAACACACATCCATCTGTTCTTTTAATCAAATTTGTCTGCAAGTCAATGTCCCTAGCCTGGCTCTGGAAAGAGGGGTGCTTCAGGTGAGACCATTGGTCTGGGCTTCCAGAAAATGACGGGAGTTCTTTCTACTTCCCAAAACTACCACACTTAACGACAGTTCTCTCATATTACTACCTACACCAATTCCCATTTTCATTGGATATCTATTATTTAAGAGAATTACACAAATGACTTTATGTACTTTACCTAGTGATAGGCGTTTCCTATTTTTAAATGTGTTGTCATTGTGTTTTTTGACAGACACAATATTGGAAGGCTAGCTGTTTGGGTGCTATTTCTACATAAGGAATTCCCGGCTGTCCCTTCCCACTCTCCTTCTTATATTCTGCTCTGCTTTATCATCGGAGTCTGTCCTGTAGCATAGCAGCTGCTGCCTTCCACAGTCCCAGTGCCTGGGCCTGAACTAATCCCACTTCCTTTCTACCCTGTACCCACAGGAGAAACCCCGTTGCTTCATTGTAGCTGATTCCACATAAATCCATGGGATCAAAATACAAATGTTGTTTAAAATGCAAATGTATTTAAACCAAAGAATTTAAAATTAGTAAAACTATCTACAAGGAATTTCTTGGAGGCCCTAAATCATGTGAGAGGCGACTCACATTCTCTGAAGAAGACAAGTCTGTGAAACAGACTTTACTACATCTGGTAGCTGCTGAGACACCCTGTCCAACCCTCCACATTCCTACTGTGGCTCCTTTCTCCGTTCTAAAGCTTGGTGTTTGACTATAGAGCTTCACAGGAAAGGAGGGGCGGACGTGGTGAGACTGTAACTCCAGCCATGAGGTGTGGGCACGTGGACTGATCTAGCAAGCTTGCTGTGAACCTGCTCTCTGCCCCTGCTAGAATCCCTAAAGGGAACATCTGCATATGCACCTGAAATACAGCTCAATGTCCTATTTGCATCATGGCCAAATTCAAAGAGTTCTAATCTCTTTTATTATAAAAACAATGTAGAATGCATTGGAGATTTTAAAATCAGTTTACAGACTGTCTTTTCTATGACATTCTTTTAGTTTTTTTTTTTTTTTTATCTTTGAGAGAGTGCTTTGTTCATGGAGGTGACAGTCATGCACCTGAGTACTGAGTCTTGTATTCCTTCATCAGTGAGGAACCAAGCTCCTCATTCATCGCACATTCACTTCCAACTCCCCAACCTCTTCATGAAAGCCTCCGTTCCATTGTGTGTAGGATCTGCCTATTCTCAATGTTTTGTAGAAAGAAATAGAATCGAGACATGTTCCCTGTTGTGCGGCTCCTTTCACACAGCACTAACTTTCCAAGTTCATCCCCATTGGAGCAGATGTCCTCCCATCCTTTTCATGAATGAGTAAGTTTCCTTTCTAAGCACACACCACACTTTTCTAATATTCTAAGCTGAATTTCAGAAGCAACCCAAAGACCAGTCTTCACAAAATTTTGGACAGTTTCAAGTTCCACTGACGGTAACCCACATGAACATCAAACTACTATGACAATTCTCAAAGGTTCTGTCTTTTGGTTGAAAGAGAAGCAAATAAAAGAATTAAGTTTCTTGTGATACCAATTTTTATATAAATTTGTTTCAATATCCAAATGATGTTCCAATATCCATGAATCTGTAGTATTTCCCACAATAGAAATGAACATAGACAGTACCTTTATAGTATTCTTTCAATTGTTCTTAAAGGTGCAGAAAGGAGCACTAAAAGAGATCACTCCTATATCTTTAATACAATAGCTTAGGAAACATTCTGAAGAAGAATAACAACAAAATGATCATCTGAAGCCACAAATTATCTCTAAATTTTTAATGAATTGCTCAAAAAGGAACAATAATAATAATACATAGAAAAAACATAAAGAAAGAAAACATAATTTTAAAAGGTACATAACAAAAATAGATTCACAAGGACTCAGATAGTGGCATATCTACTTTTAAACAACTATATTTCTTATAGTTGTGAAGTGCAGCAGATCCTAAAGAAAAATAGGTTTTGTAAAAACTATGGAAATAATGGAGACATTGATAAATGACAAGTGACATAAAGGGGGATATTAGAACTGAAAACTACAGTCCTTAGAAGTAACAAATCAGTGGGCATCTGTACCCATCTAATGGGATGCTCCTTACTGACCACTAGAAGGAGAGAATGTTAAAATAAATGTAACATAAGATTTTGGTAACGACATATAGCAAGAGCTGTCATACATTGGTGGGGGAGATATAAAAGGGCACAGTCATTTGGGAAGGCGATGTTAAAGTCTTTGAGAAAGTTAAAAATGACCCATAATTCTAATGGGGAAGAAAAGAAAAAACTAGAGTGTCAATGATCACTATAGTATAGAAAGATGCAATTAGAAAATAATTAATGAACGATTAAACTATCGTGAAATTTTGATGAAAAACAGAAACCTCAAGTATGTTCCCAAAGAGTATTTCTTGATTAAAATTGAAAAGTAATAATTTTAAAGAGACGAAGCCCTGCTCACAGCACCCTAATAAATGACATCTGTCATCACTGGGACTGGGACAAACTGACATCGTGTACCTCCTGAAATTACCAACCAAGGAGGATATAACGTCATTTCAGCTGTTTCTTGGACAGAAATATGTAGCTTGAAATTAAATGTTACTTGAATTTTGGAATGCTTTAAAAGCAACTCTTCTGTAATATGAAAAAAATACAAAGAGCAACAAGCAGAAAGGTATATTTAAGAACTCTTCTGGTAAAGGTGACCATTGAAGCATGCCAATCAAATACAATGTTGAGTGTCAGTTGAATTCTGAACTAAGAAAGAAATGGCTGAGAAGGATATTATTGAGACAATTTATGGAATTTAAATATGGACAGTTGATTACATATTTTTATAAAGGCTAAAATTTCCCCCAAGTGATAACCATTCTGTCATCATAGCAGAGAATAGCCTTTTCCTTTTGATATATTTATATCTAGAAATGCACACACATTTGTACAGTGAAATGTTTATCATGAAAGAAGCATGATTATTATAATTTAATCTCGTTTTAATACCAGAAACACACATATGTATGTGTTTATATATATATTTGTTTAATATATAAACATTTTCATATTATCAATAAATTATAGAGTACATGCATTTCCTTTTATTGACATTGGTGAACAATATGGAAATAATTATTAAGTCTTGGTAATGTGTATATGGAAGTTGCTTTTATTCTTCTTGCAACTTGTTTCTAAGATTAAATGATATCAAAATATAAAATTAATATTTTAAAATTAATATTTTAAAATTTAAGCAATATGTAAAAACAATAATATTTAACAACAGGCTGGTTTTATTTTGTGAAGGAAAGTTTGGATTGCTGTTCAGAACAATTTACCAAATTAAGAGATTAAAATAGGAAGAAAATATTAACATCTTAACAGATGTAGGAAGGTAATCTGATAAATTTCATGGTCATTTCTGATAGAATGTAAAATAAACTCAGATTAGTGTGGCTTTCTGGGGATATGTAAGGTCTCCAGTGAATCTTACATTGAATGAGAAGTCTTGAGTGTTTTTTTTGTTTGTTTGTTTTTTTTGAGCAGATGAAGAAGGTAAGTCTGGCTGTTCTCCTGATTTCTAATTAGTAATTCAGTAGGGTCCCCTGGAGCAAAGAAAAGAAGTACCACCTAGAAAGACTGAAGAAGCAAAACTGTCACCTTTCAATGAAGACAATCTTACATGAAGATAGAAGTAAATCTGCATTGAGGTTTACAAGAAAATCTCCTATGCTTAATTAATGCATAATTAATGTACAAAATCAACTCCATTTCCATACAACTTTTAAATTTTAAAATGTACCTTTTATAAGATCTTTAAAACATCAAAATTAGAATTAAATCTAACAAACAATGTTTAAGCCTTCTAATCAGCAAATATTGTTTAAGTACAAGTATAATGAAAGTAATTTGTTTGATCTATATAATTAGTGAAAATTATCTTGTCCATAGGATTTAAGATTCCACATCATTAAGATGTTGATTTTACTCAAACTGATCTTTAAAGTCAATGCCATTCCAGTCAAAAACTGGATAAATCTTATTAAAATGCTGAACTGAAGAAGCACTCAAAATAATAGTTTTATTCATATTCATGCAGAGTTCATAACAGATAGTATGGCTAGGGACACAAACTTATAAAAATGATGAGGATCAAAGTATCATAAATGCAAGAAACTGCCCCCCAATGAAGGCAGAGAGTGACTGTACTTGGGACTGTGTTCAGAGGGGCTGGCTCTGCTTTCCTGCAGGTAGAGCTTGAGCAAACCTATTGATTTGGGCAATGGGAGAAAAGTGTTCTCTGATTGCTGTTTTGTTAAGTTACCCATTTTCCCCTATTTGTGGTATTTTCCCAGTTAAATTTTCTAATATTAATGAAAGATTAACTTATCAGGAAAAAGTATAACAAATGCAGAAATAAAAAAGTGATAAAAGATAAAAATGTTGATAGAAATATTATTTAATTAAAAATAAATACAAAATGTCAATATTGAGATAAAATATCCCGTCATACTTCATCTTAAAGAATAAGAAAAAGCAATCTAATGCTCTTCTTTTCCCAATTCTAGATGACCTTTAAAATGGATATAAAAAGTCAAAATGATAAAAAATTGATAGAAAACAGAATCATTATTTTTATTAAATCTCAGCTGTGCTTGTGTATATGAGATTCAGTGTTCTTGGAATGGAATTATGGCAACAATATAAATTATGTTTATAAGATAAACATCTCTTATTATACTTCAAATCTTCAGTCAAAATAAAGAAGCTTAAATTTAGATAAACTTTGATCAATATTTATAAAAGTTTATTGATTGAACATCAGGTTTCTAGGAGTTAAACTGAGATTCCTCAAATTTTTTCTTGAATTTTGTTTTAAAAAATGATTTTTATTAGTATTGCCTTTTAACAGAATATCCAATTGAGTGATCACTTGATTGATTAATAAAGAAACATTGTATCAAATATGTCTAAATGTGAAGATCCCTCAGAGAGGGAATTTGCGATTAAATTCTTAACTCATTTGAAATAGAGATTTAGATCAACATCTATATTATATGTTATAAATTATTGTTATTAATATAAAATAGCATAATATTTAAAAGCAAAATAGTAGAATTAACAGTTTGTGATAACTCGTACATTAAACATTTTACACTAGTGATTATTTTACATTTAGATTTAAAAAGTAGGACAAATTTTCCTTTGGTGCTGTAGTTGATGTAATTGTTCTATGATTGAAAGCTGTAATTCATTCCTATAGATTTTTATAAAAGAGGTAAAAACAGTGTTTATACCTAAGCATTTTGGATAGCTCTTCCAGCCTTTGTATTTTGTAGTGTATTCATTTAGTTGGAATTTCCTAAGCAGAAATTTTAAGTTAATTGAAAATTCTAAATTCAAGATATTAATTTAACTCTTAAAGTGCATAATTTAAAAGTTTGACTATTGTAACAATAGTCAAAACAAAAATGAACCTGAAAATGTTTTGAGAAAGGTCCAGGTGATATTCTCCACTCTGTGTAATTTCAATCTACAAGCAGGAAGCAATAAATGATCAGGAATGAAGATATATTCCTATAATTAATGACATTTTTTTTTCAAAAATCAATAATGGAAGTTTTTGCTTTCCCTTGAAAAAAAACAATCTTTAAGTCTTTCCTTACAACAAAAATTACAAGAGGAAATAAAAAGGGAAGGGAGAAATTTCAGCCTGTCTTTGAGATTGTCTAATACTATGACAAATGCTTCCATTTAATTGTATTAGGAAAAAAAGAATTTGCCTGAGTCAAATCCATCACATTTCCGTAGAGATTGATGAATCTTCTGATCTTGAACGTGGCACCTAGAGGATAGAATCACTGCAAAATCTGAATCAAATTCTCTGATTCTTTTGCACACCTACATATTCTCTCAATCATGACAACCAGTGGTAATTAGACAAAGAAAGTAGTCTATGTCCAAAGAGAATAGTGATTTGATATAGCAGAAAGGTTTGGAGCAGTGTTCATTTTTTATTCCATTTGTATGTAATTCTTCAATAATCTTAAAGCCTTTCACTAATGCTCTTACTACAATATGGACTGTGTCCTTAGCAAAAGAGATGCAGAGACAGACACAGGAAGAGCCACATGGAGACAGCAGAATAGGGTGGCATGTCTACCAAACGAGACGCTCCAAGGACACTTAGTTTGTGTAAATAATTCTACAGTGAACATGGGAGTGCAGATGTCTCCTCAACCTAGTGATTTCATTTCCTTTGAATATACATCCGGGAGTGGGGTTGCTGGATTATATGGAAGTGCTATTTTTTAAACTTTTTGAGGAACCTCCATACTGTTTTCCATAACAGTGTTACCATATTCATATTCACACTGAAGCATCACATGGTACCACATACATGTGTGAAACATGAATGTTTTATATAACAATTAAAAACAAAGTTAATTTTTTAAAAAGATGCACCAAAGACTGTCAGTAGCCACCAGAAGTTAAGACGAGTGGGAAAGGATCCCACTCTGTAGCTCTCAGAGAAAGAACCCACCTTTTCTGTCACCTGGTTCATATTTCTATCCCCCAGAACTAGGGAATAAACAAAATTCTTCTGTTTTAAGCCACTTGGTTTTTGGGACTTTGGCTTCTTTCTCCTCATTTTGTTCATTTGAAACTAACTCCAAAAGAAATGCCACAAACATGGGAATACCAAGAGAACGAGAAAAAGACCCACCAGGATCATTGTGGAAGGGTCCGTTCAGCGCCTTCATGGGGCGAGCTTACTAACGCACGTTTTTGTCATTACTTTAGTCCCAGTAGGAATGCTTATGCTGATTCTGAACTCAGTGCATTCTGACAACATGTTATAGTGTCATTGCAGGGTCATGAGAACATATTTTTGTATTAAGTAGATCGTCAGATATTTGCACCTGTTTGCTCTAGTTCTGAATTTTGGACAACAGAGTATACATTTTCTATTAAATAGAATACCTCCTAAAATATTTGAAGGCACACATTCTCTATGCCCTTGATCTTCTGTTTTTCTTAGTATATTTGGAAAATAAAGAGCTGGAATGTTCATAGTCATATTGTAGTTCACAGTCATTATTACACATGCACACAACTGCAGCAACATGCTTTGTAGATATTTTTCAAAACACCATTCAGTCCAGCAAGCCATGTGATGAAGTCTGAAGGGAGAATAGAAAGCATGCCCTACACAGGACGTTCTTACAGGATGTTTGGGTCACAAGAAGCGGCTCCTGCAGTGTGCACCCATGGTGCTGAGATTAAGGCAGGCCTTCGCACAGCTCCTAGGGAATACTTGGATTGAACAGAACAAATTCTGCACAAATACTGGTTCAAGCTGATTTATAAGTTTCAGTCCTATCTGGGAAAAATGAAACACAAAGTGGTATTCAACCTCCCTTTTACATGAATGTTTGATTAGAATCTATGAAGAGTGAAAGAATCATTTTTAAAATTACATCACTCAGAAAGCAACAGAACAGATGTGGAAGTGCTCCTCAGAACCTCGCTACTCCCACCGGCCTTGGGTGGGAAACTCTGGTCCCCACCGCAACGCGCGTGGTATGTCCAGATGCAGAAGCACAAGGTGCTAACGGGATCTTCTCACCACCCGGTGGTGCTTTCATGTCTGTCTGTCTGTCTTTCTGTCTGTATGTCTCTCTCTCTCTCTCCCTCTCTCCCCCATTCAGTCCGTTTGAGACTCATGGTATGGTCTTTCGGGTTAAGGAGAAACCATGTGTGGGGCGTGCCTGGATGGAGGTGCGTGCGTTTTATGAATGAAGAGCCTTTGGCACAGGTTTCTTCGTCTGACTTCAGGACTGTCTGCGTGGACCTGTGCCTCGGTGTCTCACTTAAGACAATGATCCGCCTCCCTGGCCTCCAGGCGCCAGTCTTCTGTCTCACTGTGGGTTCTCGTTCTTATTATTGGCCTTTATAATTCTTTTAGTATAATGCTTATTTTTAATGGTGTATATATACATATGTGCTTCTCTGTATCTATATCAGTTATGTCTACTTGTAGGTATAAAATTAAGAACACTTCTGATTTCTTTAACAACTTATGGGTGTAATAGCCAAATCAGACAACAACTAAGAAAAGAGCTTTTTGAGAGCAGCAACCCTCCATGATTATATGTCTTCAAATCATTTGATTTATTTGAATGACCCTTCAGGGAATATGATTTAAAAAAAAAACAATTCTTGTAATGAGACATTTTAAGTGGTCAGAAAAAAATACATATGCACCCAGCACACAAAGCAACTCTGATCATTAGTAGTTAAAACCATTTGAAGTTGTCCCCTGATGACTGATCATTTGATAAGAAATTTGAAGGAATGCTCATTTTCCCATAACAGCACAATCATGATGATCCGATTTGGAACTGAAGTAACAGAACATAACTTCTTAAAAACATCAATGACTGTATAAATGACCTGAGATTTTGTTAAAATACAGATTTTTTATTGGGTGGATCTGGACTGAGGATTGCATTTCTACCAACTTCCCAGGCACTGCAGATGCTGCTGCTGTCAGGTCCACTCTTGAAATATTGAGGTTCCAGAGCAAAGTGAAGTCTTTTGGGCAGACATTCACTAGGGCTGTCCTCTCACCTTCTCTTAGGTTAGAAGATGTTTAAATAAAAATCATAGCAGTAAGATGCAAAATGGATACCCAAGTACATTCAGAAGTATAATGGTACTTTATAAACTACAAAGCAGGTACTAAGTTGGTGCAGGTGGCATGATATGAAACTTAGATGTTAGACCTAGATTTTATTGTACAAAATAAGCTATCTATGTGCACACACATACACTAATTTTGCTGAGTTTTCAGAGTTTTGAAACTGGGATTATAGTACACTTAGCAAAATCCTACATACAACTTTTATTTATGTAGTGGACCTTATGGTGAGTAGACTAACCACCTCTGAGGTCAACACCAGCCTGCCTCCTACAAAGAACTAGGGATACCTGAGAAGACAGGCTTAACAAACAACCACTATTCCTACTAATAGCATTTGAAAGAATAAACCACTTGAGCTTATCATAGTCAAGTGTAACTTCTGTAGATTTAAGTGGTAGATGCTCAATTTTAGCAAGCCTCAAATTCAATTATACATGAAACATTTTTACTAGAAAATAAGTGAGCCCTTGGTTTAAACAAGAATATGCCACAAATACCGAGATAATCACCCAATTTTGGGAGGGGGTTTCAGCGTGGGACCTCTGATAGCTCAAGAATTTAGGACAATATCATTATTTTCTATTGTGGGAAATAGTAGATATAGTTTATTTATTCTAGCGATTCCATGAGCTACCTTTTAATATGGGTGTTTTCATTTAATATCATAACAGACATATGGAGTAGACTTTTTCTTTCACATGGAGAACCCAGAGTATCAATGAGATTAACCTACTTATTCCAGACATTAACACCAGGAGGTGGGACACCTGAAAGTTGACTTCAGATTCTTTACATGTTTCACATCTTGACTCTAGGTTTTCTATAGATGGAGAATTCATTTATTCAGTTACTCTTAGTATGATTGCTTATTTATTCATTTGGTTATTTGTTGGTCTTTATTAAGTTCTTCTCTCTTTTCCATTATGACAATTGAATAGTCTCTGATGATATGGGATTTTTCTAGAGTAGAGATGTGGTAGGAGAGTTCATTTAGAAGGAAAGTTCAGTCTGCAAATCCCCAAAAGACTCTCATCCAAACGTGCACTTGTAATGAAGACATTATGTCTGTGTAGAAAGCATGCTGCTTTGTTACAGGCATGAGGATGCTCCTGCTGAGAGATGCCAGCCATATCCATGATGAACAGAGGTGCAGATGTAGGAAGAAGTTGTCAGGAAATTTCTTGAGCTCTTTGTGCCCTCACCATTGGCCAACCTACCACATGAGAAGAAAGACCAGAAAGCTGTCCTCATAATGTCACCTCTGAGAGAGACACTCTACCATGTGAGAGATTAGTAAAGTAAGAATGGGTACTGATGTACCTGGAACTCTAAAACCATGTTAAGAGGAAGTTGTGAAGCAAGGAGATAACTGTGGGTGCCTGACCCTCAGGGTTCAATCCAACACAATCCTATATGATTCTCCTCATTAAAATATCAAGGTGCAATTGTTGCAACACATTTAGTGAAACGTTTACTAAGGAGCTTTATGCATCTCATAAATGAGATAATATGGAAGAGTGAATTTGATACATAGCAGAACAGCTCCTACACTCATTTTTCATGGATAGCAAATTCATTTATATTATTTTGATTAACTTCAGATGCTACAATTTCTTTACAAGAGTCTGGATCTTGAAAAAACTGATATGGGATATTTAACAGGTGGTAAGGTTGAAGACAATTTTAGGCAGAGGACTGAAATAATTATATTTATGAGCTGTACAATATTGAAGTAAAGAATGGCAATCTTGAAGAAACAGTGGTCTTGGTAACTCACTGGTATTACAGAAATGGATAATATGCATCAAATAACTTTTATGTTAAAATTCTTAACCAGGAAAATATTACTAAATATTACTAGTTTAAGTTTCTTATACATGATTAAATTTTGTTGGGAACAATCACAACCTTAATTCCTGGGAAGCTAGCTACTTGCCGCATGGTTACCTTAGAACCTTCTCTTCTCAGGACTCCATCTGCTGGTCACTTTCTCCCCAGGAGAGACTGAGGAAAAGGTCATGGAAACCAACACATAGAAGGATCAAACACAAATATAAAACTCAAATTTATCCATTTCATTTTTATTTATTGCTATCTGATGAACTATCTCACAATGAAGATGACTGACAATCAAAATGAATTTTCAGGTGTTTTGTATCATTTCAAAATCAGAAGAAGAGATCATTTCTTTAAAAGTAATTCAGAAAGAATATGGTATATTAAAATATGCAAATTATATTTCTCATTTCTCATCAGTTGTGCTAAGAATTCAACCCAAATGAAATGTTCCTACCTGTGGTGTGAGTTTGCACGTAGGAATTTAAGCATCTGTTGTTTACAGCAGAGATATTTTTACTCAGAGACTATTAACCAAGTCAGTACATTTTTTTAAAAAAATCAGGATAAGTTGCAAAAACATTTTATTTAATAGTGCTATATCATTTTATACTTCTCAATAGCAAAAAAAGAAACCTGTCAATATGATTTACAAAAATATTGATGATGATGATGATTATTACTATGAAACAATTGCCTCAGTCATGGACACTAAAGACTTTTAGTATTAATTCCAAAGAACAGATGAACCAACTGAGTACAAAGCTGAGGAAGTATCACATAAGTAAGTAAACACTGTGTTATAAGGCCTGTGGGTTATGCCAAGGTATCGAGCAGTGTTCTGTATCTTAAAGGAGTGGGTGTCATTGGTAGATGACAGCTCTTGTCATGTGGCAACCTTCCCTACTGCAGGGAAAAACTGATTTGTTAACTGTTAACATTAAACGTGCATGCAATGTGGCTTGAGTTGTCGGCTGTAATCCAATGCTTGTGAAACACATGACCACAAAACCAATAACAGATAACACTGCTCATTTTGCTCACCAGGCCGAAGGTTAGTAGTCTGGGCTCCATCACCTCTGCGCCCTTGGTTGGGAGGTCTTCAGACAGCACTGGAATCTTCTGGAGGTTCACTTGCTTGAGAATTTGCATCTGTGTCCAGCTGGAATGCTTGGGCATCTGTGCCTGTATTCTCTAGTCTCATGATCTCTCCCACAGGACCACAGGATTTCCTGCCTGGTGACCAGGACTCTAAAGTTGTCTGTTCCAGAAGACAGTGCTTCAGGTGAGAGCCAGATGGTCTTGCTGACCTAGCCTCAAGGGTCCCACAGTGGTTTCCAGTTGCTCTCTTTGTTAGAAGGGAGGAATTAAGTACGATCCATACTCAAGAAGGGAAAATTAAACTCCACCTCCTTGTCAAAGATGCTCAGAGACTGTGGCATGTTTCCATGCTACAGATTGCAAGGGGAAGATTCCAGTGCAGCTTTTTTTTTTATGTTTTATTTTATTTTATTTTATTTTTTTGAGAGAGAGAGAGAGTTTTTATATTTCTTTATTTTTTAGTTCTCGGCGGACACAACATCTTTGTTTGTATGTGGTGCTGAGGATCCAACCCGGGGCCGCACGCATGCCAGGCGAGCGCGCTACCCCTTGAGCCACATCCCCAGCCTCCAGTGCAACTTTTTAAAATAGTAAAAACAAAGAGATACGATGGTTTCGGTTATATAACTTGTACTCTTTTTTACTTCACTGAAAGAGAAATAGTAGTTGCATGACAACACCAAGGATCTTGCAGAGATAAAGAAGAGGCAAGTTGTTCTGCAAGCAGATCAGAGGCAGGGGGAGGAGGGTGCATTTCTCTCTCCGCCTGATATGACCTGGGTGGGAGGGTGGGGATTTCACAACTCTGAGAGGGATTTTCAAAAATATTTCAAAGAAATCAAAAGCTTAAGAAGTCAGAAGTCAGAAAGGACCCTTGTTTTCTGTTACTATGAGCAGAAAATAAAGGCAATTTACTCAAAAATCCTCCTGACAGATTAACTCCATTGATTTTTTGCTTCTGTGCTTTAAAAATATAACACGTCAATTCATTTGTGACCTGCAAACTGAGATGGAGTGTCTCCTGTTCCTGGGTGATAAATTCCTGTAAAATTTATTAAATTATGTATCAGTAATTATATTTTTAAATGTCTCTGTTCTGCTGTAGATTATTATTATATAATAACTATAGATAATTATCAAAAAAGAACAATGTTGGTCTCTATCCTAGCTACTTCTATGTTATGTGTGTATATGCCATAATTATTTGTTTAATCTGGGTCACAAACAAAAGTATACAGAAATAACTGGGAAGAACTACAATAGCATGAAAGTTTAAAAACTAAAAATTCCAAAGACATAGCAAATAAAAAAAGCTTTAAATGTAGATAAATATGCATTTTCATGATTTAAAAGGTGAAGACAACTTCAATTATAGTAGACAAACAACTTAGATAAATAAGATAAATATATAAGCAATTTATTAAGAAGAGTATATTGTACTCACAAGGCAAAATTCTATTACACAGGTAATACAAATAAGAAAAGATGATATTTAAATACAAATTATCCAGAAACTATAGAGATGTTAAGTGAAGTTTTCTTTAGATTCCCTAGGTTGTACTATTTCTAATGTGTTAAGTGGCCTCTGACTATTTAAATTAAATTGAGTATCAAAAGCATGGGTAGTATTGCCAAAAGAATATCTTCTCTACATAGTGACAAATATACATCTGTATATTACCTTATTTTAAATTATATTTACTTAAGTGATATTTATAAGACATTCTGGATTTACTTAACTCTTAACTTTGTATGAAATTTATTAACAAATATAATAATTAAAATAGCCTAAGAAGAAGTCATATTAAACATAGCACCCAGTGTAAAGGACACACATCAGTCCACATACAAAAAATATGGCATTTTCCTGAAAAGTGTTACATATGGATGAAACAAAATAAAATTGTAGGATTCACATAGATATTATATAATGTATTTATAATGAAAAAATGACAAGAGTATTATAGTAATACTCTATGTGATGAAAACCTATGGAAAACTCCTTTAAAAAGAAGAATTTTCAGAGTAGCTGGAGTGAACTCTTGTATCACCTGCCCTTTTTATAGAAGCCACTGGAACACTGGAACATCCACCCAAAACCCACAAACTGCATTTTACATATAATTTTTCATATTACATGAAATGAAATGAGAGAAATAAGATCAATTTTTAATTTTTTTTCTTTTTAGATTTCTGTTTCACATTATGGCTGACTAGATGCTCCCAGAAATGGCCATGCTGCAGAATAAATGAATCCTGGGTACCACAAACTTTTCAAGGTGTAGCTGGCCTTGCATGACTTGAGAAGAGTTCCCAGACACACTCCCCATCACACTCCCCCAGCCCCACTCCATGAGGGGAGGAACGATGGGCAGAGAGAACAAGATGTATTTCTCTCAATAAAAGACACTATTATTAACTCATTTTGAACTTTACTAAGTTAAATATTCATGGAACAATCTTACCATTTGCTAAAGAAGCAGTAATAAGTGTACACTTTCAAAAGAATGAAGAACGAAGGAGACCAATAAGGAAAAATACAGCAAATGAAGAAAAAAGACAGCTGTTTCATGAAGAAATGGAAAGAGAAAAATAAAAATTGTCCACATATAAATAAAACATGAATCACGCAAGAATTCAAATATATGAAGCTTAAAAACATGGTCTCAACTCCCTAGACAAAGAGAAAATTCTACTTAATAGATTTTAAATAAATTGTATCTCCATTTTTTAAAAAGACGGGCAGATCAGAATGGATTAGACAGGCAAGATATAGACAAGTATAAATGTATGGGCTTCTAATAACAGCATTTTTGTGTGTTTTCATGTGTAAAGCAAATATTAAACAAATAGCAAACTAGTGTGGATTATCTTATTATAGTAAATTTGAAAAAGAAAAGAGATTCCTTGAAAAATGCCAAAACTAATTTAAGAGGACTTAGAATTCTAATATTACGGAAGCTCTCTTAAAGAAATTGATATTGCTATGACAACTTTTCTACGGATTCAGATTGCTCCACTGGGTAAATTCTGAAATAAAAATTAAGAATTAAATAAGACCAAATATGTACAAATATTTTCTGAAGACACAGAGGCAGGAACATATAATAACTTGTTTTAAGGCACCAATCTAACCCTCCAAAACAAAACCTGATGAGTATGAGAGAGAGGGAGAGAGGGAGAGAGAGAGAAGCTTCAGACATCTACTGATCCTGAGCATCACCTGTCTTAAGTCCTTATCATGATGCTTGTCACATCATTCACCTCAGCAAACTGTTTCTAGAATTCAAATAAAAGCAAAACAAACTCTAAACCCTTTGCAACTGAGTTCGTTGCCTGACCATAGTTAAATGGATGTTATATTTGTAATCATAATACATATTTCATTTTTAGAGCTTAAAAGTCATTTTACAAAGAAACAAAACAGTGAACAACGCAGATGTTTAAAGAAAACTGTCTTTCAGATGTCATCTCCCATATGTTTCTTGCAGAAATAACTCAAAATTTCTTCTTGAATTATGGATAGAGATATTTCTAATTAAAGATCAGAGATATTTTCTGATAATAAAAAGTGTGAATAGCTTCATTTTTGTTTCCAGCATAGCATATTTTAAACAACAAGGCATCAATTGAATATTTTTTATGACATTTGGACCTCTTAATTCGAAAGTGGATAACATTTTTATGCACTATTTGTTATAGAAATACTTGCTTTAGACACATTTGATTCACCATCCCTTTTATACCTATTTGTGAAATGACCTGCTAAATGACTAGAAGTCTCCTATAGAGAACATGATAGATGAAGATCAATGATACATTTACAGACATTAACCAATATTCAGTTGGACAAATATATCTCAAACTCATCAGATTTACAAAATGAAAAGTGAGTTCTAAAGGGCATTTCATGGTTCCTTCTGACAGTCATCCTAAATAATGAAAGTAGGTTAAGTATTACGGATAGGTTGGGCATAATATAGTTTTACCTCTCTCAGGTGGAAATTTCAACCCTGCTATCTATTGACAAAAAAAAAAAAAAATTCTCTCAATGTAGAGAAAGCAATAAATTTCTTAATTTTAAGAAAGACTTGACAAATATACATTAAAGAACATTGACACATTATGTAAGTGCATTACATTCTCAGAGTAAGCAACAGTTCCATAAGTGCCCTATTGTCATATCAATGCGTGGCAGGAAAAATGGAGGAGTGTTAAAGGGGGAAATAATACAGCAAGATTGGAATGTCTGATAGTTTACAAGGACTTTCTAATTCCAGCACTGTATTAACATTTATGATAAATTCTAATCTTCCTTTTTTATTAAAAGAATAGAAAGTGAGACACAGCCTAAACACAGCAGAGAGAGATGTGGTCAAGCCCTTGGCTGGGACTGCATACTCAGCGTCTGTGCTGGGCTGAGCCTGCAGAATCTGTCAGGAGGTTGCCCACAGACCTGCTCCTCAGTGGCTCTTGTCCAGGCTTCCACTCCTCACCATGTGGGCCTCCAGCTGCCTGAACATCCTCAGGACATGCAGCTGACCTCTCAAGGAGAGTGGAGAGAATCCAAGATGGAAGCTGTAGTCCTTCCTAAACTCAGTGTGCAATGGCACACCACTAACTCTGTGTGTTCTTTTGGTTTCTGAGACCAATCCCAGAACAATGTGTCAATCCTAGGAGACTGTTTGACTTAGGATCACCCTATAGATTTTACACCATAGGAAATACATTAAGGTCCAAAAGAACACCATCATAGAGTTAAAAAGTAAAGTAGATAAGAGAATTGAATCAACTAAAAAACTTATCTACATAAGCAACAGGTTTAAGATACATACTAAATGAATAGAAAAATGACAGTAATTAGAGATTTGAAAAAAATACGTGAGAATTAAAGTCCATATAACACATGCATACTAAATAGAGAAATGAAATCTAATGAAAATTAGAGGTAAAATCCAAATGTTATGGAAATACTTGCTTTAGATACATGAAATCCAAATACACATTCAAAAATCACCCTAACTGAAACTCTCCCAGAGTAAATAAAAAGAAGAAATGATAGCTCAGTTAGTTCTTTTGTACATATTGATTAAGAGAGAAAAAACAGTGTTAGATCTCATAGCATAAAAGTAATAAATTTTGTATGAATTAAACTTTTACATTTTAATAAATAATTTAAATATTAATATAAGTTTGAGAAAACTTATAAACACTATTAAGAAATAAAGAGAAAAAGTATAAAAATCCTCAGTTGAGGATGGGCTTTCTTAACATGGTAGTATCAATAAAAATCAATAGGACAGGGAATATAGTACTAACTACATAAACCTTCAAAATCTCTGAATGTTAAAACACATATTTTAAAAGGCAAATATCAAATGAAGAAAATATTTACAACTTACACAGCAAATATAGACAAAATAAGCTCATATGTTTGAGTAAGGAAAGGAAAAAACACAAGATTAGAATACAAATAGAATATACTGTAGACAATGGAAAAAATAAACTAAAGAAATGTAAGTGAAAGATGATTTACCTCACTCTCAGTCAAGGTAGTGTGTGTCAGCACAATGCTGAACACTAATATTTCATCTGTGGAAATACAAATATTTAGCAGTTGTTTAGGGAAGAAGTGCTTTCAGATAATAATGCAGCACCTGTAGGGAGCCAGTTCACTAAGTGATTAAGAGTGGTCTCACTGAGAAAAGAAAATGTTCAAAAACTGATATATGATGACAGTTGTTACACCAATAAAGTTACTAAAGTTATTGGATTTTACCTCAAAGGGATAGATTTTGTGCTATTTTAAAATAGCTCAATAAATTTGTTAAAAACAAAATTTGCATTAGAATATTTGTTAAGTGGATTTCTATCAATTTTTTTCTGTGAGAAAAACATCACAAAAATACAGAGTGTTAGCATTATTTTTATGCATAAGCATCTGTAAACCATATTTTATTTGGTGCTGGCGATTGAACCCATGGACTTGCATATGCTGAGCCTGTTCTCCATCACTGAGCTACACCTCCCAACGTCCAACTTCATGTGTAGCTGTGTGCTCTCCTATACCTACACTGCATCTAGAGTCAATCAAGTGCTGAGGCTTCAAACATTCTCTAACTATTGATGGCCACTAAATTAATAATAGTACCTCTGACCTTGCTTTTTTCCTTCAGATTCATGTTGGTTTTTAAGCCTCTCTGCTACACGTTTATTCCTCATAGTTCATATTGAGTTTTGGACTTCCTACTTGAAAATCAAGTATACCTCTTAAACACAAAGTGTCCACATCCAAAGTGAATGTCCACCTGGTCTACCCATAACTTCTGTTGACTGACCTTCCCATCTCAAATGCCATGTCCGTCCCTGAAGACACTCAGGACAAACACTTCACAGAGCAAACTCGTTTGGTTTCTTTCTCTCACACCACACAGCCAATCACTTGGTTCTAGCTTCTATTTAAAATATCCCCAATCCAATTCCTTCTCAGTCTCCACATTTTCCCTACACTCTCTTCTCCTGCACTACCACGTGACCACCTGACCGGCTTTCCTGCTTCTCCATCAATCCTCCTGCCTCCATTCCCAGGTAGACTGCACTTTCAAAACTATGTCAGGTGGTATTACTGCACAGCTCAAAGCCTGCCACGGTGGCTCTCCACTCCCCACTGGAATAAAATCAGATTTGGGTTCCATCCTTGCTTTCATCAGTGTTAATTTGGGCAATAATATGGCTAGGTTTGACAGAACTGTTTTATCCAAAGTGTAAGGATTTTAAGCAAGGTTGAGTAGCTAGTATCCTTTCCACCAGATGAAATTTCTAGTGTCCTACAATTCAGGAGCACTGAAACAAAGCAGAAATATAATTTTCTTACCCTGCATGTGGAAGAAGAGGAAAGTTTATTATGTAAATTCATTCACTTTTGATTCATATGAAGTGTTTTTTTTGTGTGTGTGGTTCTAATAACTTTCCCTAGAAAATGTTGCACGATCAATGATTTATTAAGAAAATGCAAGAATGAAATCAGTACTTCTTAAAGCTACGATAGCCTATGCTTCTCCTTTGTCCTTTAGGGATATTGAGGCTTGGAGGCCAGGACAGTTTCATGGAGGTAAAAATGAGGCACAGAAATGTAAATATAAAAGCAAAGGAGAGAACATTTAATAGACTATTAGGTTTGTTTACCTCTTGTGTATTCTAAGGCAAGAGAATATCAGTCAATGGTAAAAAGTGTAATCTATGTTCTGGCCCAATTTCCATTTACTTACTTCTCATCACACATATGCATACACATACACACACATACACACATCTCTTCATACACATAAGTGCAAAAACATGCAAATTGAAACGGAAAGAATGAAGTTTCCTCAACAAGTTTGATTTCACTAGGCAATTTGTGAGGTGGTTCATACAAACTCCCTAAGACTTTCTTTTCTTTCTTTCTTTCTTTTTTTCTTCCTTTCTTTCTTTCCTTTTGACTACTAAACTTTAAAATTCTTCAGAACTGTTGTTCGAATTATTGAAGAATAACAATAAAACAAAGATACAACTAAGAAACACTGAATAATTAAAAATTTTCTGTGGTGATTTGGACACTGTCATTTGATTAAGAGATATGATATTTTAAGCTAATAATAGATTATGTTTGATTTACAGGCCTGATTCTAGGGAGAATTTCTTTTTTGAGCTCCTATAAAATTTTTTAAACTTGTGAATTGAATGATGATTTTGCATTCTGTTAATGCTTTTCTGTGTTTTTATATTTTAAAAAGCCACCTCTTTTTTTTTTTTCCACTGGTGGTTTTCAGCACATTCTCTGATGTTTCAGTTTTCTAAGACTGGAGAGGTGAGCCTACTTGTTTATTCAGGGTAATATCTGTCTTTTAAAGTTCACTGCATGATAGAATTCTCAGGGTAAAGGGGTCTCTTACACAAAAGTCCTCAGTCTTGTTTTCTTTTGTTTTATATTAAATTAGATCGTTTTAAAATCAATAATTAAGAGTGACAGGGAGAGAGCAGGAGAGCCCAGTTTTAGTGCGGTGACAGTACCACAGAATTCATTACTGTCATGCAGGTCGTTTGTTTTCTCTGGGCCTTTGTTTTTATTGCTAAACTTTAAATGGTGAGGAACCAAGGATCTCTAAGCTTCTTGTCAGCTATAGAACACAGCAGCCATGGTGCTGAGAGCTGTCAAGCCTTCAAGGCCCTGTGACTTGTGTCTAAGCCCCACCTCTGCTCTGCCCTCACTCATCTCTGGATTCCTGGCCCTCCTCCTTCCTTACTGTCCATGTGATCAGGACCAGGGCACCTCAGTAAAGGTGCCTGAAGATAATGAGGATTTCTTTTAGCTGCTTTTGAGAGCAGCTAAAATTTCTTAGTATTATAAGAAATAGGGGCAGGTAGTTGATAGGATAATATTAATTTTTAAATGAAAGGGTATTTTGAGAAATTCGCATTTTACAAAGAAAAAAATTTACTCAGCATCAAAAGATGTGATGAAAATCTGCAACATACCATGCTGCAGCACCCACCTCTTCTGAATATGGAACAACTCTAAAATTGCAGTTGTTCCATATTCAGAAGAGGTGGGTGCTGCAGCATGGTATAATGCCACCTAGTTATACTGTGTTGGGAATGTAAAGTGACAGTCCAAATGTGCATGGCGAAGATTCACTATATAATGAAGTCCAATGTGTTCTCAGCTAAGACTCTGGCCTGCATTCTGTAGTGAATTAGAACAGCTCTGTTTATGGATGGCTATCTCAATTAAGGACTCATTAGGTCTGAGACTGACTCAGAAACAACATATTTCCTGGTTTTAGTTTTTGTGTAGTTGCTATTTCTTAAAGGTCATAAAAATTACAAATAAAAATTAGAAATCATGAGAGTAATCCAATCTCTTTCTTTAGTAGACTGGCAAAAGAGGACCCAAAGCATAACTTAATAACTGCCACATATGGCTTCTTCCTGGAGTCTGTCCAAGGGCCCTGACTGTCCAGAGACTTTTCCAGCGCACGTGCACGCACGCGCGCACACACACACACACACATACACACAGTCATACACACAAATGCAAATGCAAATCTGCATGAGGTAGTCTTTAGGATATTTTTTCCTTGTGTTTCATCTGCTTACATGTAATTTAGCTATACTTATTGTTATACTTATCAACCTATCATATATATATATACATATATATTGCTTTGCATAAATTAAATATTACATCCCATTTTGTTTACATAATTATATGTTTACTTCTTTTCATTTATAGATTTATTTTAACGGATACATAAAAATGTAAAAACTGTACATATTAATAGGGTACCATGAAATATTTTGATACATGTATACATTGTAGAATGTTTAAATCAGAGTAAATGCATATATTCACAAACATTTATCATGTCTTTATGGTAAAAATCTTCAAAATCCTTTCTCCTATCTCTTTGCAGTGTACATACACTGTCGTTCTGTCTGCCCACCCTTTGTGCAGTAGCACACTAGAGTTTCTGGCCACAATCTAATTGTAACTTGCTATCCATTGATCACCCTTTGCACAACCATTTCTCTCCTCACTGCCTTGCCTCTGGTGACCACCATGCTACTCTCCACTTCTATAAGGTGCCCTTCTCACACTCCACATGTGAGTGAGGGGCACACAGTACTTGTCTTTCTGTTCCTGCTTTATTTCCCTTAACATAATGATCTTCAGTTCTATCCATGTCATTGTGAATGACAAAATTTCATTATTTTTATGGCTGAAGAGTATTCCAAGGTACATTTGTGCTACATTCTATTATCCATCCATTATTTGATTGACAGTCTATTTCTTGATTCTTGTGGATAGTGGTACAGTGAACACAGGAGAGCAGCTCTCTCCTGGACATACGGGCTGCATCTCCTTTGGATATATGCCTAGGAGTAGCAGTGCAGGATCTTATGGAAATTCTATTTTAAAATTTTTCAGAAACCTCCATACTATTTTCCACAATGACCTCTCATTTATAGTTCCACCAACAGTGCACAAGTGTTTGTTTGTCTTCACATCCTCATCAGCACATTTTGTGTTATGTCTTTGTGGTAATAACCATTCTTACTGGTGTGAGAGGACATCTCTGCAGTTTTGGTTTGTGTCTTCCTGATGGTTAGTGATGCTACACATTTTTCATGTATCTGTTAGTTATTCCTATACCTTTTTTTTTGAGAAATGTCTATTTAGCTCTGCAGCTTGTTTTTAAATCCAGTTATTGCTTTGTTTTGCTGTTGCTATTTTTTTGCTACTGAGTTTCGGGAGTTCATTGTGTATTCTGGGTATTCCCCTTGTCACATATATGGTTTACAAATACTTTCTCCCATTCTGTGGGTTGTCTCTTTCTTTGTTCTGTTGATTATTTACTTTGCTATGCAGAAGACTTTAAGTTTGATGAAATCCCAATTGTTTTATTTTTCTTTTGTTTCCTGTACTTTTGGTGTCTTAGCCTGAAATGTAAAGTGACAGTCTACTGTTTCACTGTGCTGAAGAATTTACCCTCTTTTCTTCTATGATGTCACAGTTTCAAGGTTCACCATATAAGTCTTTAATCTATTTTGAGTTGACTTTGTCTGTCCTTTCTCCAGTGTGTCTTCTTAGTACTTTTGTTGGACATCAATTGTCTGTAGATGTGTGGGTTTACTTTCAGGTTCTTCGTTCTGTTCCATTCCTCTACCATACTTACTTCTGAACATTTACCTATTTTCTAAAAGATGCTTTCATTTTCATTTTGTAGAGGATCCCTTACAGAGACATCTGAGTTAGCTGCAAATATAGATTCACAAATTCAAGATTAATATATAGTCAATGTATATTAACTGTCTAAATGTACATTTATGTTTTATGCACATATACATAGACAAATGCATTCACCATTGCAAACCAAGTATCAAAAAGAGTTATAAAATACATTTGGTACATCAAGCCTCTCTACATGTCAGGGTGGATGTTCTTTTATGTAATGCAGACAAGTATCCATAGCATTTGTTTTCATTGGTTTCCACCAGCAGCACTGTAGAGCTGCCTGATAGGTCTTAATCAGCTTACTTGGGTTACTTGAATATCACATGGACCCTGAGCAACTGTCTTATTCACACAAAGGAAGCCACATATTGAAATATCTGGACTTTAGCACTGAGGAATGATAACACAACGGTTCATGACCCCAAGCATCCTTTTCATTTTGTCCTATGGAAACTGAGCACAGGGTGCTAAAGATAGCAAAACAAACTTGAAGAAGACTTTGCACAAATCAGGAAACCCATCCCCTGCTATATAAACAGATAGGCAAAATTGTTGATAATATATTTATTTTCAGAGAAAAAGGCAAAAAATAAAAGTGCAGCCCGTTGGGATTGAAAATGGTAATTTCTGATATTTCCCTCAAATAGACCATACTCTCTTGTTGTTAAAAAATTCAGAGAGAGAAAAAGACCCAAAAAAGCATCTAGGGCATTTCCTGGCAGGCAGAGAAAGTGAAAGTGAATTACAGATGTCTGTGAAGAGAAGGGTATTTCTGTGAGAGGGTATTTCTGTTCGACTAGGGAAGTGGAAAATTGTTACGCAGATGGAAGTCCTGGAATTAATTCTTAATAGCACAAGGTGAGTTTTTCAGCTTTGGTAATACAAAACTAGGCACAATATCATGTGATAGATTTGTATATTTTTTATAGTAGTTTTGAATATGTCAAATGCCAATTAAAGTCCTTGAGGTGCTTAATAAAGATAAACACCATAATAAAGGAGGCTTGGTTTTGGTTGTATCAGGTACTGCTGTTCTCTCTCAATATTGATTTCACCTTCTCCTTTATTAATACTATTCCATTTTATTCCCATACTTTTCTACCTGTAACAAAGGCTAGAATTTCTGGAGTACTTTGCTTCTATGTGTGATGTTTGTGACAAAAAATTCTGGCATGTAAGATGCCTGTAGAATTATCAGGTCACTTGCAGGAAGGTGGCTTAGAAAACCAGGGCACATCCTTCCACTTCTAACATTTTTCTCTGTGAAGTACACACATGACAAGGAGCTCAGTTGCTAGCAGTCATTAAAGAACGGAAGGTATGGGAACAAGGCGCAGAAATTCAGCTGCCTGCGATTCTGCTGAGAGCATGTCCATTCCGCCCAGACTCAGCTGCTCTTCTGGAGACTTGTTTTGTTGCAGAATTAATTGCAGTTCTTTCTTGTTAAAGAAGTTGCATAATTTTCCCCACCTTCTCTCTCTCTTTTTTTTGTCCTGAAGGACAACCTATCTTTAATTGTGTATCTTCATTGAAAGCACCAAAAAATACCATAAAACTTACTCAGAGGATAATGATTCTCCACACTAACTTCACAGAAGCCTAATGATAATATGACAGCACTTTAAACTTTTATGGAACTTCAGAATTTGGGTTCAGTGCACATATAATATCTTTAAATTTCAAATTCAATCACTTTAAGGAAAATGGTGAATGAATACATATATGAAATCATGTGAAAATTTTACAGATTCTTCTCTAGCAAAAAGGGGAATTCAATTCAAATTTGAATAATTACCTCTATAAGATGTTAAATTGATTCTCTGCATTAGATAAACCCTGGTTGTCACTATTCTTTGTTGAATGTATCAAAAATATCTTATCTCTATACTGTTAATAATGCCTTTTAATTGTCAATATAATTACAATTTCCTAGAGGAACAGTAAATTCAGATCAATTTCCTTAGGTCATCACGTAGAACAAAATACCATTTCTTTACATAAATGATATAATAAAATGCCACAGCCCGGCTGCAGCAAACTAACCGGGGTGGGGGGGTGGGGGGGGTGACGAGCAACTTGTGTACATTGATACAGCCAGAGTGGGAGCCGTTTATTGTAGGACAGGAGGGGTATGTATACATTCCACACAGCTTATCTTAATTAACATAAACTAGATACAGCAGTCAACCAATAAGGAATCTCCACACTTAACGGCTCCCTGGTGTTACTTCACAAACCACTCCCTCTGGCAAAATGCCAGGCGCCATCTTGACTTGTTTACAGACCCTAACAACAAAACAGATGCTTGAATTGTGTGATAAAATCTAGATGCTGTGATATTTATGTGTACAAATTAAACATGAGCTGGGCACTGTAGCACAGGCCTGTGATCCCAACTATTTGGGAGGCAGAGGCAGGATAATCACAAGGTAGAGGCCAACCTGAGCAACTTAAAGACACCCTATCTTAAAATTAAAAAAGTAAATAGGGTTAGGGATATATCTCATTGGTAGAGTGCCCCTGGATTCAATCCTTCATACTTCAAAAATAAATAAATATGATCATGGAGCATAGGATATAATGTAAGAAAAATAGACTTGATACATTTGGTAGACCAATTTCAGTAGTTCCTTATGTACAAATTGCCTGCTTCATTAGAGAAATATTTTATATTTTGCTTGGCATTTGCTTGGATTTCATGAGAGAGAGAGAGAGAGAGAGAGAGAGAGAGAGAGAGAGAGAGAGAGAGAGAGACTGACTTCTGGATTTGATTTAACTTAAATCTTCTTATACCATAGCACATTTGCAATCATGATTTAAAATTGTTTTCTAATTCCTAGAATAGACAGGTTCCTACAAGAGGTGTCCAGTACTATAGTGCAAATTTACATTTAAATTAACTCTAAAGGTAAACACACTATCACCATTAAGGTTATTATTATTTGTACTAAAAACTCTTTATCTCATTTAGTCACCATGGTTTCTGTGCTATTAGAAGAGCAGTGCCCTGAGTCAATTACTCATTCTAATAAAATGTGACTGTTTATTCAATTATAAATATTAAATAGAAAATCGTGGCTTATCAGCAAAATGTTAGCTTTCCCTCTTGAAATTAATTTCAAAATTGATTTGTCTTAATGACAGATAGTTGGACTCTTTTCATTAGTTTTGTTGTAATTTCCATTCTGATATTAGATTAACTTTTTTATCCTTCCATAATCCCACATTCATATTACATAGCACACATGCACAAAATTCATCTTTATTATTTTATTGGGCAATTATGTTTGCTGGTTGTACTCAAGTAAGCTTCCCAGGAAAACCAATGATAAGTGAATAGGCACAGAATTTGTTTTGTGGTCCTTCTAACTGATGCTAATTTTTTCCTTTTTTGTCAAGTAAAAATCTGGGTTCCTTTTTATTCAAAAAGCTATTTCTGGCAGTTTCTGTGACTACTAATACATATCTACATTTAGGAAAAATGATTTGTACATAGAATTAAATACTGATTTTCCAAACCCATGAAGCATAATAAAGAAAAAAAAGAAAAACCCACAAATAGACTATCTACCTGAAGTTGTATTTTTCTTCAGCTTTTTAAGCAACTCTTATTGTAGTATAGTTTACATAGCATAAATTCTTCCATTTTAAGAGTGCAAGGAATGCATATTTTAGTAAATGGTAAAGTGATGCACTCATTACCAAGGGTAGTTTCACCCACCACCTCAAAAAGAGAGAATCCACGAGGGAGTGGAGGAGCCAGGTATCAGAAAACCTGCTTAACATGAAGTGCAGTCCTGAAGAGCAGGGATGGTCTTAACTGCCCAGTCCCTGTATCTGGATAACTTGAAATCTGATTCCAATTAGTGGTGTCCAGACTTTTCCTTAAGAAAACCTCAGGGATCAAGTCCCATTTAAAAATACAAACCTAAAACCTAAAACTTAAATAGTGACACCATGTTTTTAAATCCATAATCAGTAGGTGCTTGCTCAAATTCACCTAGACCATGCAGATTCTGCTTCCTTGTGACAGTGTGAGGCCTCAGAGTTTGCATCTAACAAATCCCTGTGGGATAACTGTGGGGCAGCTATTTATGTAGCTTTCTTAAAAATCTCGCAGATCACAAAGTAAAATAAATTTACACAGAAATAATATGAAAATACTAATTTTCCATGTGTTTAATATTCAAATTCATATTTCCTAAAGATGAATTAAGTTTTATTTAAGATAAAAAAAATCATAAAACATCCAACACTGGCATAATTTAATTGTGACGGTGATTTTAGTAGAGGTTTGGTGTCCTTAATGAACAGTTATTATTCTGGTTTCTGGTTTTAGTGAGACTCTGTGGATACTGATAAACTAAATAGCTTCCATGAACTTTTATTTAAATATAGCAGAGAGGATCACATGTACGTGGTGCAACTCTAAGCAACATTTAAATAATGTAGATCTTCAAGAACTTAAACTGATGAGCAGATACCTTCAACTCTAGATATTAAAAAGCTGAAATCACAAAACTTTAACAACTCTGCTTTGCTCAAGTTTTCTGCTTGTCACTTACCCTTTTCATAGTAAAGAAAGCAAAAGTAAATTAACACTTCTTTTCTAATATTGCATTTATGGTCTTTTGTAATTGTGTGATGGATTATTTTGGAGGGCCTCCTGGATATGGAACCCTGGGGTGCTTAACCACTGAGCCACATCCCCAGCACTTTATTTATTTATTTATTTATTTTTAATTTTGAGACAGAGTCTCCAGTTAAGAAAATCTCACAGTTGCTGAGGCTGGCTTTGAACTTGTGATCCTCCTGTCTCAGCCTCCTGAGTAGCTGGGATTACAGGCATGTACCACCACGCCCAACTCTATCATGGATTATTTATACACCCCATATTAACATTGTTTCTGAAGCATAAATTGAATAAATATGTAAGAAAATTAAATATTATACTGTAAATAGCCTCCTTCCTTAATTGTGCATGCACATCTTTTGGTTAATTCTTAAACATTATAAATGTAATCATGTTTGATTGAATGTGATTCAAAATCAAATAGGAAGATAGATATATGCCATCATGGCGAGACTGAGCAGAGGAATCTCCAAAGATCAGAGAATTAGAAGTAGAGGCATCTACAGGAAAACAGAACAAAACAGAGCTGCTTTTATGGAGACTGAGTCACAGATAAAATCCTAAGAAGCAACACTGGGCATCAGATGAGAGTGGCAAAAGAAGCTTTGGCAGGGGAACCGGGATGTTTGTCTGAACACAAAGTTTTTCCTAATAACAACTATAAAAGATTGAATATTTTCAAGCATAAAATTATTGATGACCTTGAAAGTCAGAGCAAAGAAATAAAAAACAATATGTTTATCAGCTGAACTTGGCCAAGCAGGTGTTCATGATTAAATGTGTGCTTATGGGAATCATAACACAGTTTGTACACCAAGAAAAACTACCATGAAAATGCTTTTTTTAAAAAATAGATAATTATATAAAAGATAAAAAATAGTGAACTTTATACATTTCTTTCAGTGTATATAAGAAACCTCTTCCACACCTCTATATGAAAGCACAACCAAGAACACATCGCATTTCTTTCGGTTCCAACTGCTGAGTACAGAGAGCTCTGTATATGGAGACTGTCCTTGTGTTTCCAAATGTTGGAAAGTCATTTCTACCTGTTGATTTACAAGGATGACATTTTTACAGGCTTTCTACATTTTACCAGGATTTAATACTGAACTAAAAGCAGAAATAAATGCTGAAAATAAGGGGGCCGTTCTTAGTGGCTTGTGCCTTGATAACTATTATGGGATCCTCTGCAATGTCATTCAGTGATATGATGGAGCAGTCAACTTTTAGAAATGTTGTTACGACCCCTTGAAAGGAACAGACGGCAAGCTCTGAATTCCTACTGAAGCTTCTCAAGGTTGACAATGACTGCTCAGTCTCAGGTTCCGAGGTGAACAATAATCTAATTATCTGAAATGCTTTCCCACTGCAGTTGGAGGAGAATGTGCAACAGGACAGGGCAACCTCATTGTTAGTACCAGCTGCAGATGCGAATGAAACCAAACAACGCTAATTAAAACTGAGAAAAAGTACAGCAATGCTAAAAAGAAGGATAGTATTTTAACCCCTGAAACAGTCTCTCCCTGATATAAAGGTGGCCAAGGAATGGAAGATAAAGCAATACTTCCATGAGAACTGAGATTAAGCAATAGACTGCAATGGGAAACATCTCCCAAGAAAAAGTTACACTCGATACCGAAGAAATTTTGAGGATTCTAAAATGATTAAAACCAATTGAAATTAGAATTATTTAAGCATTCTGTGATATCATCAGAAGCCATTGTAAGTATCATGGGGAGGAGAACCTTCACAGGAAGCATTCACAGTTATCTGAGATCTTCAAACATCGGTAGAATTTCTCAGTGTTCATCTTCTCTGGAACTGTGTACCTTCAAATCATCTGTGGACACTGGTCCTGCCACAAGATAAGGAATCACTGCTACAGTATGGAGCGACTGCATGTGTAGCAATGACAATGATCGTAAAGCTTTAGAGGCATGGATAATGTCATACATCCCATTTCTCACCAAGGACCTGCGGCCAATGTAGTCCATAAGCATTACAGAGCCAAGCCTGGGGCTGACGATCGCACAGCTTAACTGCAAATGCAGGACCACAGAAACTCTGATTTCCATGCTATCATGTTATGGGAAATACAGATGCTCCTTGAATATTGATGGGGTTACCACCCAATAAATCATCTTAACTTCGAAAACCTCATGTAAGGAATGCATTAGGTACTCCCACCTACCGAACAGAGCATCCTAGTTTAGCAGCCCAGCGCACTGTGGAGTGTGGGTTAACTCCGGCTGGCACAGCCTACTGGGAGCTGGGGCTTGCTGCCTATGAGCTGTATCACCAGAGGATCCAGCTGCATGTTGCTAATCTGGGAAAAGATCAAAATTAAAAATTTAATCAAAATTCAAAGTCCAGATTTTATTGAATTCATATAACTTTCACGCTACAGTAAAATTGAAAAATGGTGTGTTGAACTGTTATAAACCACTCACTGGGCCACACTAATAAACTAGTGGATATTTTGTTTTTCACACACAAGTGAAGCAAACTGGCACAAACACTCTACACACATTAAGAAAAGGAGGACACAATGCTTGTCATTATGTATAATATTACATGCATTTGAAGATTAGCAGTAGAAAAAAAGGGGGAATTATTATCTCTACATAACCAAGGCAGAGATGCTCTATGCGAAGTAATGAGCTATGAACACTGAACAATTCCTGAAATATTCTTATGGCATAGAGATTCCATCAAAACATTACTTTATATGAGAATTTGTTCTTTTCTAAACACAATAGAACCAAAAGGAATATTTCGAACTTTTTTTTTCTTTTTTCTTTTTTTTTTTTTTTTTTGGTGAAAGGTGCTATATAAACAAGAAGATGAAAGCAATGTTATTTTTACCTTTTAGAGTAGGAAAGCACATAAAAGCAAACACACTTATGTTAGATATTGAGACCCTAAAAAAATAACAAGCAAAACAGACCTAAAATATTTACTGGTACACATCATGGGATGAATACCCTCTTTATCAAGAAATAGTTCAGAGTCAGAATGCACTGAGGTTGTACTATAGCCCTTGCAGTAACTGAATCACCCTGCACATCTCATACCTGCAGCCATAAGGCTGCAAACTAAAAAGAAACTCTGTAAATTTCTGCTCTTGTTTTCAGTTAAAAACATTTCAAGATTAGAAAAGAGTGACCATCGCCAATCACACTATGAGTTCAGTCCATGGAATGGATAATGATAAAGTCAATCAAGTAAATCTCACCATGAAAATTAAAACAAACTTGGTGTTTGTCCTCCATTCTGGGGCCATGCCTGTGGCATGAGTGCAGAAGGCTCTAAGTTCATCGAGGGGCTGCGTCTCATCCCCAAATAATCTCCTCTCTGCTCAGGTTCCTTTATTGACATCTGATTGCTAGTGATATTCATATGTTACATTTCTAATAATAAAATCTTTACATAGGCAAGCATTCTCCAAATACAACTCGTTCCACACCCTGTATCTGTGCCCAGCCGCATCTGTGGCCACACAAATGTGTACTTCTGTGTCCATAGCTACCCACACATGCACACATCCTGCTCTTGGGAAGTGGGCAAACTCCTCTCCATCTGGATTCCTCCCTCCCTGTCTCCACACTCTCCCTCACTTCAACAGCAATGGCGCTCTGGGCATTTCAAGGCCTGTCTTCTCTATCTAAGTTTCAGAAACTAGCCATCACCCATGTGGGGACCTGTGACAGTCCTCTGGTGGCATCCGTGCTTTGAGCGCTCCCTCCCTTGACTGAGCCTGTCACTGCTGTCTGACTGAGGCCATAAGCTCACCCTGTGTGACGAATCATCACTGCATCTGCCTGAACCCCCGAGAGGAACCGATGCTCCCAGGAAAGGCTTCCCTGGACTCAAGTCAGCCCCACACGTGGGAAAGCTAGGGGGGACCTGCTGTCACTGGGTCTGCCAAAGCAGTCAGGGTAGAGGATCTGCTGGGCAGAGCAGTAGCAATATCCCTCCATTGTCAGGGTACAGGCCAAGCAGGGAGAAGGCAGGGAGTCGCCACCACACTCTCCTCTACCCTCTGCTGTACTGATGCTCCCTTTGGTCACAGAGCAATACCGGTCAGAGTATGAGGGGGCGAGAGTGGCAGGATCCCTCGAGGTCAGTGTCACAGCCAGCCAGCAAGGCAGAGAAGGGCGGAAGAGTGATGTGGAGGCTGACAGGGGACGATCAGCACAATCACCCACCAAGAGGCCCGGATCTTGGTCGGCAGTGTGATGGCATCAAGGAATGCCAGTCAAAAACTTTAAAAAAATATGAACTCCCAATTTGTAGTAGCATCCAGGAGCCTAAATGTTTTAATTGCTCCCTAAGTGAATATCCCAAAGCCTGGTTTGGAACCTCCTCACCTTGTAGGGGAGCTCCACCACCTTTGATGGAACATGAGGAAAGCAGCCGTGGCCTTGCTCTGCAATCCCATGTCCAAACCTTCACCTTGACCCCAGCAGTCCTGTCTTTCAGGACCTGCCACTTCCTTTACCTGCCTTCAGTCTTGACCCAGGCTCCCCTCTCTGGAGGCTGCCTTACTTCTCGCTCCCAGCCTCCAGATCCTGTCCTTGATCTTGTCTGCACTGCTCTGGGCCCAGGAGATGCATGCCTGTGAAAAGCATCAGCATCTTTCGTTTCTGAATGTGTTTGGTCTGAGTGATGTAAACATTCTCATCTCCCCTGGCCACACTCCCCCACGGACTCCACTCCACTGGGAGCTGTACTCTGCCCTTCAGCTGTGTGCTTTCTCACTCTGCACTCTGATTCCTTGTTCATCTCCATAACAAGTGATAGATTCTCGAAAGGTAGCACCTATTCCACATTACTCATGTTATATCTTGTAGCTGTCACTGTACTCAGCATGTCATACAGCTGGGTCCTGCTGATGGTGGCACTGGATGGAGCACAAGATAGGAGAGCTCCTTGGAGAGCTTGTGGGCTCCTCAAATCAGCTGAGGAATGAAAAATCAGCATAAAACTGCAATTTATGGTACTGGATGCATTTTCTCTTTCCCTTCTGCCTATCTCAAGGCTAAATGAAAGGTAAGAGTGATTTGGAAGGGCTTGAGCTGTCTGGTTGTCTTTTGGAGTCAAGAAATATTACATGAGCTGACTTCTCCTTTTAAATACTGAAACTCAAATAAGAGATGTTCCATCATAGGGAAAAGCGTATGCCACGGTGAATTAGAAACCAAAGCTACGTGTACAGAAATGAGAATGATAGATATTAGTTTTCCTAGTTCTGCTCACCAAGCCTTCCTTTAGCTTTAATGTCAGTAAAGCAAGCTAAGCAAGCATTTGTCATGTATTATTTACATCACTTTTCATACCTTTCCATATGCATCGATCTTCTGAAATTTTCAGTGGTATTTGTCAAAAGTAGAAAAAAGCAACATGTCAACTTCTTACTATGCCAACATGTTCACATTCTACTTGACAAACCAGTTGTGTTTGTCCCTGTATTTCAGGAGACAAGTTCTTGTTATCTCTTTGAATTCTTGAAATAATTAGTTTTGGTACTTGGATGGATGAAAAATACAACAAAATCATGTCCTACAAAATTTGAGACCTGGCTGTGGTGAGGAGAATTTTAAGTTGGTCTCTGGGACTTCTATCCCTTTGGATGCAGATATAATTAAATTAAAAATCATTGTCTTTGAATTAATTACAAGAGAGAATTTCCAGGTGTGCCTGACCTAATCATGTGAGCCCTTTAAAACAGTTTTCTCTGGTTGGTGGCAGGTCAGAGACCAGTGGCATGAGAATTATTCTACTCAACATTACCGACAGAAGATGAAGGAGTTCACGTGTGAAAACAAGCAAAACAAAACCCTCCAGACTTCAGTCCTAAAACCACAGGAATTGAATCCTGTAAGTAGTAATAATGAACTGCAAAGAAGATTGTCCCCTGGTCTCCATGATTCTGCCCTGCTGGACCTTTGATTCCAGTCTTGAGATACCCTGAGCTGAGAACCAAGGCAGCTGTACCTTCTGCCATACAGAAGAGGGAGTTAAAAATAAGAATATTATTTCTTAAAATAGTTTTAGTTATAGATGGACACAAAACCTTTGTTTTCTCTATTTTTATGTGGTGCCCAAGGATCCAAGCCAGTGCCTCATATGTGTGAGGCAAATGCACTACCACTGAGTCACAACACCAGCCCTAAATCTGAATAAAATTTTAAGCTGATAAATTTGTGGTAATTTGTTACATAACCTCAAACTTCTAATACACACACACACACACACACACACACACACACCAGTCAATTATGTAAGAAATAAATATGGTACAATGTTCATAACTATTATTCAGCGCTTTCTACGTCTGAAGGAGAAGGAGAAGCACTTTGTTGCTCATTCCCAACATAATCCTCACAATGATTTTGTGAATCAGATATCTGAACAATTGAAATTTTCAGACAGACTCAAATGTGTTTATGAGGGAAAAATATATTAGCATAAGCATTCGACACAAAAATAATACTATAAGAAAGAAAATATTAGATAGCAAAGTGTATGGATTGTACATAGAGTAAAATTAAATGTGTCATATATTTTTTAATGCTGTGGGACAACTCAGAGTATTGACTAAAAAGGACTCAGAAGAATGTTTTTACATTTCCTGAAAATAAATTACTGTTATAAGAGGTACTCTAGTACATATGTCATTTTTGACACTAATCTTAAACTGCTCTTAAACTGTGTTGAATAAACACTAGATCACAACAGAGGTAGCAACTTCTTCGGGTGAGAACTGCTATTTTTTTGTTGTTGTTGTTGTTGTTCTCTTGAAGCATCACAATTATACTAAATCTTTTTCTCCCAGTCATGAACCTACAACAACCTCGACCAAATATATTTACCCAAATTTCTAGAGCCAATAGAAATTTTAAATTAAAAAAAAGTCTCAGAGGTTTTGCTAACTTAAAATATAGATTAATAAAGTAAATTTCATGTTTCTGTATTTTGTTATATTAAAAGTTAAAAATCATTTGAGCCAGAATTTCTTGATGGGGTGGCAAACATCAGAAAAACTATGTTATGATTATATAAGCTAAATTTGCTTCAGGGAAGATGTCCATAAGAATAATCATCAATTTTGCATCTTTTTAAATTTTGTCCTCAAGATAGAATAATTTTTATAACCAAATCACATTTGATTATGCAAGAGGGATTTTTGTTAGTTCTAAAGGAATAACAGAGTTACATGAGAAAATGTTGATTTAATATTAGGAATATTTAAAATCATAAACAAATGTGTACGTATAGCATCACAATGCAAAGTGGCATTTGGGGTTTGGTAAAACAAATAATGTGGAGACTTTGAAGAACTGAGGAAGGTGTATGTTGCTACTTGGGGATATACGGAAACAAAAATAAGTATAAATAATTGAAATATTACAACATTGTTCCCTTCCCCTATACATATCATTTTATTAAAAAAATAATTTAACAAGAATTCATAAAATTCATCTCAAGGTAGAAAAACAGTTCTTATTACATTCAGTATGCTTTATTGACCAAAAATAATTCTTGTCATATTAAATGTTAAAATAATATTGCTTAAGTTATAATTAAAATTTGATTGATGTGGTTTAATTTAATAAAAATGTAAACATTATACATGTTGTAACAAACCACTAACCTTTAGAAGACTGAGCATCTCTTTTCATAAGAAAAAATATGAAACTATCTTTTTAAAAGAGAAACAACATCCTCAACATTTTAATTATTGTGGCTTTTGCATAAATTACTGAAAAAGAAAATAAAAACTTGGGGAAATAACCCCAAAATCATTAATTACATTTTCAGTCATATGCACCCTTATTTGTGATATTTTGTGAACTCCTCCTTGCTTCACCTCTTTAACTTATTTTTATGAGATAGAAGATATAGTCATGCACCACATACTTATGAGATTCCACATGTGCCTTGGAGGTCTCTTAAGAACATGCCACTCAGTGACATGGCAGCCGTCTTAGTTTGAGTAAGTACCTTCCAACTTGTGTGCCCAGCAAAATCTAAGGGTGTGCTTCTCAGAACGCACTGCCATCATTGAGTGATGCATGACTGTAATTTTTTTTTTTTTTTTTTGGTACTGGGGATTGAATTCAGGGGCACTCAACTACTGAGCCAGATCATCAGCTGTGACTGTATTTAAATACAAAGAAAGAAGTAAGAATCCTTCCTATAAACGTCACTTGTTTATTCCTATTATATGCAAATATATGGTGGTTTTTACAGCAAGATAATGGTTTTGTTCAGTTAGGTCTCTGGAAATCATTATTCTCTGGGTTGAGAAGTTGCACCGTCTTGGACAAGGAGACAGAGGTTGGCCATGTGGAAAGTACGGCATTGGCTTTGGCCTTTGGTCCTTGGGCCTCATCCTTGGGCAGCAGCTTCTGTCAGGGAGGTCCCCACTGCCCAGCAGGTGGACAAGCTGTCAGATCCCACTGCTCTCACTCCCACCCCATTCCCAGTTTGGGGGGCTCCAAGAGGCATCAGCCTATCACCAAAAAGCAACCAAGGGGGGAAACCTGCTTCACTTACCTATTTACTTCCTGCCTTTCCATTCTTCATTCCTTTTCCCTTCTTTTCCCTTCCTTCCTATTGTCTGGGTCTCTCACTTGCCTCTTTCTTCTAGGGAAGCTGGAGACTTTCAGAGTGATGTCGGGCAGCCCTGCTCCACCTCCATCGCTGTCATCAGCCTTCACTTGCTGGCCCAGAGGCGTTGTCAGAACACCCCGCTGTGGTTTCCAATGCTAAGAGTCTATGGTGAGGCCGGGGAAGTCAGTCCTCACCAGCCAAAGTAGCCCAGACGTCCATGCAGCCAGGGAGGGACCATACTTTGGAAACCACTGTCTGAAATGGGTATGTATGTGTGTGTGAAATATATGAAACATTTAGAAGTGAAGCTTTAGAAATTCGAAACTCTCTTCCTGTCATGTATTCTTCCACCCTCTTTACATTTATGAGCTCACTCAGTCTTCTCAACAATGATGTTAGGAACTATTACTATCCCTGCTTTACCTTAGAGCAATTGAGTCACAGAAAGAGTAACTGAATACCTAAGGTAACAAAGTCAGTTTGCCGCCAGGAAGCCTGTCTTCAGAGAAGCTCTGTGACCCAACTCTACTCTAAACCATGCAAGCCTACCATCTCCACAATCCTCGACGGGAAATGCTAATCTGTGAAGCAAATTAGAATTTTCATTATAGTTCATAGGGGAAAATTTGAAAATCTTACCATTATATATGATATTAGAAAACAAAAAGATTTCAGCAGATCATTAAATAAGGTATGTAGTTCATGTAACAAGCAAGTAAAATTTTAAGGTACTTTCAATATCAAGAACTTTGCATTTTAATTGTAATACATTTTCACATATTCATCTAGGTTTTCTGATACCATAAATAACTATGATTACAATATAAATTCTAATAATAGTTAGAATAGCTGTATTGTCAATCAGTTTGGGGAAGTCATTTTCTTTAACATTATTATTTTTATTACTGCTATTATTTCATTATGCAATTACTGAGTTGAAATCATTTTTCATGTCTACTAAATTATCATAATAAAGTGTCCTGTTCAAATTGCTATAAAATTTTTGAAATTTTATCACCATTATTAGAAGCTGTTTGTGTACAAGAATGTTGAGTAGGTAGTTATACCACAGCCCAATGTGAAAATGACAATACTTATTTCTTATAACCCAAACAATTGAATGGATGGTTTCTTTATCCTCTCAAATACTGCTTTTCTATGTATTCACAAAGATAGTATTTACAAATATCCTGTGTATAACCTAAACTAAACAACTCAGGTCCATGGTATTCTGTGCATACTTTTATCACATTTTACCGAAAGTTTAATTCTACATATTTGCTTGTTCCACCAGAATGTATATGCTAAAAGAATAAAAATGTTCCACATTGTTTTCACTATTTAAGCCCTAGTAACTAGAAAAACTACTTGGTCTATAGTAGCCTCTCAATAAACACTTATCAAAATGAGGAATAAATATATTATGGTTCTCTGATAATCTCAATACTTTCTTTAAATTAAGTGTTCAATAATTTCTTTTTTTTTTCAACTGACTCCAACATTGATATCCAATTTTCAGGGCCCCAGGTTAATTACAAAATTGTGAACAACATATCAAAGTACATTCAATTGTGTGTTAATTTAATTAGTAATTAATTTATATTTTCTGGGAATTTTTTTCTGCATATAATGTGTTTTCTTCACATGCTCTGTAATTGGGAACATAGAATTGATATAGAATGGTACTCATATATATTTGGCAAACTATTAAAAGGTATTAAAACAATGATAACATTTGGATTTAAACATTAGGTGGTAAACATAAGGAATCCAAGATGATCACACACACTTTACTGCATTTGTTAAAAGTTGGATTTACTGCTCATTTCTTGCTCTATATTTTTTAAACAATGTGTCAGTGGCCAAATTATGAGTCTAAGCCAAGTGAAAACTGCAGCAGAAAGGCCATTCTGCAGAAATAACAGTATTTTAACTTCCTCTTCTGTGGGTGAGTTAATGCCAGGATGCAGATGCCTTTCCCATTTAGATAAGAGATGATAAAGAAAATTGTATTGTAATTTTAATATTTCCTTTGTCACTTTGAATAAATTCCATTAATGCCAGGGCTTTTACAGAGCTGTCCTATGTGGACAGAGAATACAGCCAGGTTATTAACCAGATGTAATTGCCTGATGATAACAAACCCTTTGAGTCTCTATTTGGTGCTTATTAAACTTAAAAAAGGCTATCAATTAGGACACCACATTTAAAGCAAGTGGGAAGACTATGCATGGACACTTCCAACAAAAAGGCAACACTTTAGTAAAACAGCATATATCAGTTTTAGAAAACCATGCTCCTACTTTATTATTATTTAAAAAGGGAAAAGTTAGTATAATTTTTCTGTCCCTCAATGTTAAACGCATGAGGTTTTAATATGTCCAAGCCTCAAATTGCTATGTATTATACTGTCATACAGAATCATTGTTCCCCTCAGTTTGGCGCATCTGTTCAGACAACTCACATGGTACTTGTAGAATATAAGTCCATGTGTTTGTGTGTGTGTATGTTCCTAGTAGTGAAAATGTTAACCAAAACTCTGAAATAAGAAAATATTGCTCATTGATATTATTAGTTTAACATTTAATTTTGTGGTGCTGAATCCAAAGTATTTTGTCTCAAAAGCTATGTGTGTTGGTCGGCTTTACATTACCATAGCAAAGTAACTGAGATAATTAACCTGTAAAGAGAAAGGTTTATTTTGGCTCACAGTCTTAGAGGTTCCAGCCCATGATCAAGTCGGGCTGTTGCTTTTGGGCACATCATGGTGAGGACAAGTGATGGAGCAAAACTCCCCACCTCATGGCGAGGAGGCAAAAGAGAGAAGGAAGGGCCAGGGTCCCACACCCTCTTCCCCAGTATGAATTCAGTGACTTAAGGACCATTCACTAGGTCTCACCTCCTAAGGTTCACCACTTCCCACCACCATGTTGGGGATTAAGCCTGCTAAGGTTTTCTTGTGTGAGCGGAAGCCTTTTCACACATAGCAGACACGAATTTATACAGTCATTTGATCTGGCTAAGCATGAGCTTCCTCCTCTATAAGAATGTGTGGAAGGGTATATTAGGGTAGAAGTTCTCATGTGACCCCCTCAACATGGTTCCTGTACTTTGGACCTTTAATACCATCAGCCTCATGGGCTGGCACTAGTGAACCCAATTATGCATGTGGTAGAGACTCTGTGCTTCTGGGGGTCACCCAGGCATCCTCCTAGCAAGGAGGAGCAACGTGGTCTTGTGTTCAAGCTCCCAGGGTCTTTCTGCAGCCTTCTCACACATGGCCTGACTCGTGAATTAACTCATAAATTGCTTTTCTGGGAGAGACAAGTAATCATTCAACAGTCCATGTTATTCAGTAACAAAGATAAAGTCCACTGCTTTACCAGGCTTCTTTTTACTATGCGTGTGACTGGACCACAAAAACAAGCCCGGGCATCCTTACCTCTGGCAAGATTGACAAATATCAGCAAATTTCGTAATAAATATTTTACACTTGAAATTGGTAGGTACCCTTTCCTCAAACAGTAAAAATTAAGTGACCAAATTCCAATCCTTAGTTTAAGGGATATTTTATTTCAAAATCACCTCATGTTATACTTTTTTTTTCTTTTTTAAAAATCTGATTTTAGACTGGTACAGTGTTCTTGTGTTTCTCCTAAGAAGGATAATAGGGCCTGCATTTTTGCAGTGCATAGCTTTAGATTTGAACACAAAGGAAAGGAGCTCTGGTGAAATTGACAGGGGGACTCCTGCTTGCTGTGTAGGAGGGCCCTCAAATCAGAAAAGAGTTAGCTCCAGTTTTCTGAACTCATGATGGTCATTCTAATATTTAGGACCCGGTACATCAGAGATATAAGCCCTTGCAGCCTGCTTCAAAGTAAGTGTCTCCCTTTCTCTTTCCACCAGTCCCTGGAAGGATGCCTACCTCAAGCTTAGAAGCAGAATGACTTTTGACTTCCACCATCTGTCTCCAGTTTCCCATTTATCCATCTCATTCCCTACCATATCCCCAATGTCAAATGGGAAATGATCTCTTTGCCTCCATATCATGCATTCCATTTTCAGGTCTTTGCTAATGGTCTGTAGCTTTTCTGTTTAAACTTTTTGACTCATTTACAATTTTTTTGTGGTAATGGTGCTTGAACCCAGGACCTCTCACGTGCCAATACTCTACCACTGACGTATACCCCTAGCCCTAACTTTTTAATTCTTGAGTGCACATCCCAAGCTAACCTTCTCTATAAGTCCTTTCTCAGCCTGTCTATTCCACATATAGCTTCTTGCCTCTGAATTCCAATGGCATACATTCATTCCATGTATTTAATGTTCAATTACCTGCATCCCTCTGGGGTCTCTTCCCACTGTCTTGTGGCAGAACTACTGTGTGTTATTGATACTTACACATCTAGGTATCCTCTTTACTATAAAATAAATTTGTTGGATGTTTCAAATAAGCATCTAGAATACAGCATGTCATTATGGATATAATTTTGAGTGATTAATTCCAGGCCACACATTTCCGAGTCATTCAGATAATCAGTCCTCAGTATTTAGGTTATGAACATGAAAGTACAGCACAAGTCACATAGTCAACATAGGAACAGAACTAGTGCACAGCTGTCAACTGCACTGGATTTAACACAAGTCTATGAAGAGTAGCAACGATTGCGGACATTCATTGAAAATGGGGAGGTGGAGCAACCATTCTTCCCTCTTGGTGAGGTCAGGACAAGTGATGGAGCAAAACTCCCCACCTCATGTCCAGGAGGCAAAAGAGAGCACGAAGGGCCAGGTCCCACAACCCTCTTCCCACGTATGAATTCAGTGACTTAAGGACCATTCACTAGGTCTCACCTCCTAACGGTTCTGCACTTCCCACCACCACCCGAGGTACTGAAGCTTAATAAAGTTTAAGTCACAAGCCCAAGTCATACAAGTTAAGTGCTAAGCACTTAAACCCAGGTCACTTACTCTAAAATATTGGCCTCTCCTTAAAAATAATTCTCTAGGAAGTAAATGTGTTGATTAATAGAACATAAGATACAAGGTTTCCAGGTAATACTTTAATCTAAAAAACCTGTTTACCTCAAGATTATTAAATTGCTTGTTAGAAAAAGTATTGATTAATACTGAAAAAAAGCGTAGACTAATATGTAATCTAAAATCCAAGGGAATTTTTATTCTCTGAATGGCTGCATGGGTTTACTCTTGTGTGTGTGTATGTGTGTGTGTGTGTGTGTGTGTGTGTGTGTTATTTCTAGATATACAAGACAATAGGGTGTATTTTGACATATTACATATATAGAATAAGTATAACTTGTTCCAATTATGATCTCAATATTGTGGTTGTACATGATGTGGAGTTACATTGGTCATAAATTCATATTTAAAGATAGGAAAGATATTTCCAATTCATTCCTCTGTCTTTTCTATTCCAATCCCCCCTCCCTTACCTTCATTCCCCTTTGTCTAGGCCAATAAACTTCTGATTGTCTCCTCCCTTGTTGTGTGTTAGCATCCAAATATCAGAGAGAACATTTGTCCTTTGGTTTTTTGGGACTGGCTTATTTCACTCAGCCTGATAGTTTCCAGTTTCATCCACTTATCAGCAAATGCAATAATTTCAAATTTCTTTATGGCTGAGTAATATTCCATTGTGTATATATACCACATTTTTTTATCCATTTATCTGTTTTGATGTTTGATAACATCTCACTTATAGATTCTTGATTTTACTTCTTGAGCTTTAGGAGTCTTACTAACAAAGTCAACATGGTGGAGAGTTGGGCCTGCTTTTTCTTCTATTAGGCTCAGAGTTTCTGGTCTAATGATTAGGTCCTTAATCAATTTTTAGTTGAATTTTATATACAGTGAGATACAGAGGTTCAATTTCATTTTGTTACATATGGATTTTCAATTTTTCCAGCACCATTTGTTGAAGAGGCTATCTTTTCTCCAATGTATGTTTTTGGTGCTTTTGTCTAGTATGAGATGACTGTATTTATGTGGGTTTGTATCTGTGTTTTCTATTCTGTACCATTGGACCACATTTCTATTTTGATGCCAATACAATGCTGTTTTTGTTACTATAGCTGTATAGTATAGTTCAAGGTTTGGTATTGTGATGCCTCCTGCTTCACTCTTCTTGCTAAAGATTGCATTGGCTATTCTTGTTCTCTTATCTTTCCAAATTAATTTCATGATTGCTTCTTCTATTTCTATAAAGAATGACATTGGGATTTTAACAGGACTTGCATTAAATCTGTATAATGCTTTGGATAGTATGGCCATTTTGACAATATTAATTCTGCCTATCCAATAACAGGGGAGATCTTTCTTCTTTGATTTCTTTCTTTAGTTTTCTGTAGTTTTCATTGTAGAGGTCTTTCGTGTCTTTTGTTAGATGGATTCCCAAGTATCTCATGTATTTATTTATTTATTTATTTTGAGGCTATTGTGAATGGGGTAGTTTTCCTGATTTCTCTTTCAGAGGATTCATCACTGATGTATAGAAATGCATTTGATTTTTAAGTGTTGATTTTCTGTCCTGCTATTTTGCTGAATTCATTCAAGATGGATAAGTCTTCTAACCCAGTTTTGTAAATAAGGCAACTAGGTAACCAAATGGTCAAAGATGTCGCCGAATCTGATTTCTCAGTCTGGGACCTTCCACCGGGCCGCATGCTCTTTCCAGCACTTCTGCATCTTCTCCCTCTCCCATGTCTTTCCGCAAGCTGCCTACCCAGTTATTGCCTCCTGCTAGGCTGTGGATGTGTCCTCTGCTGATGCAGGTGGTGGCAATGTCCTGGTCTTAAGACCTGAGGCTTTAAGAGGCGCTGAGCCATGAGGCTCTTCCCTCGTGAATGGGATTCAGAGCAAAGGCTTGATGGAGGGAGCTCATCCCCCTTGTCCTCTGCCTTCTTCCCTGTGACAATATGGCATCCTTGCCCTTGTGTCTTGATCTTGAACTTCTCTGAGAAAAATGAATTTCTATTCTTTATAAATTCCCCAGCCTGTGTCTTCTGTTATAGCTTGTCAGACTACAACTTCTCCTCACCTCAGGAAAGACTAACTACATGTTGCCTTGCTTATGTAGTTTTTCCTGAACACTTTTTCTAAAAGGAACATGTTTCATTTTTATATACCCAGAACACAGCAATTCCATAATAAACTAAGATTAAAATTATTCTGAAATTTCAATGTTGTCCATTTCAATTTTATATTTGTTTTCTTCCTTATTTATTTCAGTGGCTAAACTTATTGTAGTCACAACTTCCAAATTTGGGTTCAGGTTGTTATTTCTCTTTAAACATTACTAACATTTTATTGAGGGATATTTTCCCTTAGTGAAAAACAGTAGAAATTGGCATCATTCCAAGTAGGCTGATTCAGCAAGAATGCACCTGGCAAACTGAAATGTGTCTCTTTTATACTTTTAGGTTTTCTGCTGTGAAAAGCTATAACAGGTCACAAAGTAGCTGGGGACAAAATGTTCATGCAAATTAGATTTTACTTCCTTAGTGTCATATCACAGATGTTGAAATTTTTGCAGATATAGTCTTACATATCTCTTATATATATAAGTCGTATAAGCCAGCCTTCCATTTTATTTCGAGTCTCTCCCTTTGTGAGTTTCTTTATTTGTAGAATTGAAGTTAAACTACACATATGAGTCAATGGTAAATCATCATAGATGGCTGATTTTAAAAATAGAAACTGACAAATATGAGATTGAATTCAATAAGAGACTAAGTACTTTAAAATACTTGTATATAGGCATCATCTAAAAGTCAAAACATTTAAAGTGATTATCCACCATAATTACATAAAACACACCAAATATATTTACCAGTTAGTGAGATACAAAAGCATCCTTTGTCTTCAAAATAGTCCACTGCAGACTGAATTGCGTTGAGTTCCTAAAATGTACTAGCAATAATTCCAAATGAGGTATATTTTCACCCATTTCGCTACCAAAATAATTTAATATAGTGGAATCAGTTTGTATATCTAAATAAAGAATCATAAACTAAGATAAACAACTTCCCAAAGTCACCAATGTTCTAGGAATTCCCAAATATATGCTAACTGTATGTCCTCAATTTAGTAGAGATTATTGACATAGTTATGGGACTATTAAGATAATCTTCACTGTTTTATTATCAGCCATTATTATTTAGTTTTCATGAAATGTAATACTGTGAATCTACAAGATTTTTTTTTTAACATGACCTTTGTAGCAGTCACCTGTCATCCAAAACAAACAAACAAACAAACAAACAAACCTCACATCCCCACAATTTCATTCCTGGAGGAAACATAAAAGAAATTAAGGAGTCTCGGTCAACAATACCACTGAGATGGTTGAAAGTGACAACATGTGGCATGTGGAGCAAGAAGCTAGTTGAAGTCCTAGTCTCAATCACACAAGTAATTACTGATAGCTTTTAACACATCTGAAAAGGAGTGAGAAACACAGGCTAAAACAATAAGACTTCAAAGACTCAAGGTTCTCTGAGTTAGATTTGTTGGTTTGAGATTTGGAGATCCTGTGGATATTGATAACATTAAGAGGGATTTCACGTTATTATTGAGTGCACATGCTCACTCTTTGCCATAGGGAATGTAGTTTAGCAATAAATATCATATAAAATAAAAAATCACAAATGCACATGTGCAGAGGCTCAGAGTTGGAGAGGGAGGAGGCTGGTGGGCTGCCATCTTGGCCTCCCTATTGCAGACATCGAATTGCACACAGGTTAGATTTTATTAGGCACTTCAAAGACAGTGTGCAGCCTTTTGGAGGTCATCTAGTCCTGGGGCTGAGGGTAGGAGAACAAGCAAAACAGGGACTTGAGAAGATGCAGAGGTGAGGCTGGAACTATTTTCAGGAATGAAAGTGGAAGGAAAATTGGCTAGAATATAATTACTACTATCTGCTTTTTGTTTTATTTGTCTAGGATAGAAACAAACAAAAAATGAAAACATGATACATTTTAAATAGTACTAGTAATTTACCTATTTGTACCTTTTTTCTTTACTATCTTTAGAGTAAGGACAAATCTACTTTGATTGTCACTAGGATATTTTACTTTCTAAATAGTGTCTCTTAAAACACAAAATGTTAAAGTGTTTAAATGTTCCATGGGGAAGACAAACACAGAGTTGGTGTTGGATATGACAAGTTGATTTTGGGGTAGAATAATGCATATTTGAGAGTAAGCACTGCAAGGGTTCTAATTAGTTGGGAACTCAGGCCAGGCCCAGATCCTCCCAGGGTGGGCCTGGGTCCATTCCACCACCAGTAGACAGATCTGCCCACACCGACATACACGGGACACAGACCCTGGGTAGGTCCGAGTTCGCCACTCCGCCCCAACCTGGGAGCCCAAGTGTAACCCACTTCCATCTTGGCACACGGTAGACATCGCCACAGCCTTACCCATGCAGTAGCCCCTACCTTTTGACAACAAATATGGCCTAGAAGCAACTGCATCTCAGAGCAGGCATCCAAAGAGAACGTAAGGCCACCCTTTCAGCCCCATATCTGTAAGACATTGCATCCATCTTTGAGCACCTCCACTATTATCTCAAGCTACCTCAGCTATTGCCACCACCACCTTTAGTTGTAGTAGCAGATACGGAGGGACACCAGCAGGGTTTGGAAGACCAACATCAAAATGAGGTACAGACAATCTGCATGGAGACTACAAGAATACAGGGTAGAAACTGTAGTATCTCAGATCCACACTGCAAGAAAGGAAGACACATAGACAGAATGAAAAAACAAGGGAAGAAAGTGCCCCAAACAAACCAGAATCCTACAATAGTAGAATCCATGGACAGCAAAGTTGATGAAATGTAAGAAAAGGAGTTGAGAACATTCATGATTAAAATGATCTGTGAATTAAAGAATGATCTAAATGAGCAAATAAGGCAAAAATTGACCATTTCAATAAGGAGATAAGAGAGCAAATACAGGTAGCAAAAGATTAATTCAAGAAAGAGATAGAGACTCTGAAAAAAAAATCAGTCAGAAATCCTTGACATGAAGAAAACAATAAACCAAATATAAACCTCAATAGGAAGCATCACCAACAGACTAGATCACATGGAAGAAAGAACGTCGGATAATGAAGACAAAGTATATAATATGGAAAATAAAGTTGATCACACAGTGAAGAAACCATGAACAGAACATCCAAGAATTATGGGAGAGCATCAAAAGACCAATTCTAAGAGTTATTGGGATAGAGGAAGGTGCAGAGTTTCAAGCCAAAGGAATGCACAGTCTCTTCAATGAAATAATATCAGAAAAGTTCCCAAGCATCAAGAACAAATTGGAAAACCAAATACAAGAGGCTTACAGGACACCAAATATACAAAATTACAACAGATCTACACCAAGGCTATAATGAAAATGCCTAGTATGCAGAATAAAGATAGAATCTTAAAAGCCACAAGAGAGAGGAATCAGATTGCATATAGAGGGAGACCAACTTGTATCTGCAGATTTTTCAACCCAGACCCTCAAAGCCAGGAGATGGTGAAACAACATATACCAAGCTCTGAAAGAAAATGGATGCCAACCAAGAATCTTATATCCAGAAAAACTAAGCTTTAGATTTGATCTTGAAATGAAAACCTTCCATGATAAGCAAATGTTAAAAGAATTTACAACTTGAAAGCCTGCACAACAGAACATCCTCTGCAAAATATTCCATGAAGAGGAAATGAAAAACAATGATGAGGGGCTAAGGATGTGGCTCAAGCGGTAGTGCACTCGCTTGGCATGCATGGGGCACTGGGTTCGATTCTCAGCACCACATAAAAATAAAATAAAGATGTTGTGTCCACCGAAAACTAAAAAATAAACATTAAAAATTCGCTCTCTCGCTCTCTCTCAACAATGATGAAAATCAACAGAGGGAGGTATCACACTAAAGGAAAACCTAATCAGAGGAGAAAACAAGTCACATTCTTACCAAAAATAAACAAAAATGGCTGGGAATACAAATCATGTCTCTATAATAACCCTAAATGTAATGGCCTAAACTTACAAATCAAAAGACATAGACTAGCAGATTGGATTAATTTTTAAAAAAAGACCCAATAATATGCTTCCTCCAGAGACTCATCTCATAGGAAAAGACATCCACAGACTGAAGGTGAAAGTTTGGGAACAATCATACCACTCACACAGACCGTGGAAGCAAGCAAGAGTATCCATCCTCACATCAAATAAAGTAGACTTCAAGCTAAAGTTAATCAAAAAGAGAAAATAAGGACACTACATACTGCTCTAGGGAACCATATACCAACAAGGCTTAACAATTATAAATACATAAGCCCCAAACAATGGAGCATCTATATTCATCAACACACTCAAGTTCAAGATCAAATAGACCACAACACAATGATTTTTGGTGAATTTAACACACCTCTTTCACCACTGGATAGATCTTCCAAACAAAAGCTGAACAAAGAAACTGTAGAACTCAATAATACAATCAATAACTTAGACTTCACCGACATATATAGAATATTTCATCCTTCAATGAGCAAATACACTTTCTTCTAAGCAGCACATGGATCGTTCTCTAACACAGACCATATATTATGCCACAAAGCAACCTTTAGCAAATATAAAAAAGTAGAAATACTACCCTGAATTCTATCAGATCATAATGGAATGAAATTAGAAATCATTGATAAAAATAGGACATAAAAGCTACTCCAACACCTGGAGACTAAATAATATGCTACTGAATGAACAATGGGTTGCAGAAGACATCAAGAAGGATATTAAAAAAAATTAGAAGAGAATGAGAGCACAGACACAACATATCAAAATCTCTGGTATGCCTATGAAGGCAGTTTAAAGAGGAAAGTTCATTGCATGGAGTTCAGTCCTTAAAAGAAGAAAAAGTCAACCAATAAATGACTTAACATTACATCTCAAAGCCCTAGAAAAGGAAGAACAAATCTACATCAAAAGCAGTAGAAGGCAGGAAATAATTAAAATCAGAGCTAAAATCAATGAAATTGAAACAAACAATTGAAAAAATTGACAAAACAAAAAGTTGGTTCTTTGAAAAAATAAATAAAATTGACAGACCCTTAGCCACACTAACAAAGAAAAGGAGAGAGAAAACTCAAATTACTAACATATGTGATGAAAAAGGCAATATCACAACAGATGCTACAGAAATACAGAAGATAATTAGAAATTATTTTGAAAACTTGTACTCCAATAAAATAGAAAATATCAAAGGCATCAGCAAATTTCTAGCATCATATGATTTGCCCAGTTTGAATCAGGAAGGTATACACAATATAAACAGATCAATTTCAAGTGATGAAATAGAAGGCACTATCAGAAGCCTACCAACCAAGAGAAGCCCAGGACGAGATGGATACAGAGCCAAGTTCTACAAGATCTTTAAAGAAGAACTAATAGCAATACGCTTCAATTTATTTCAGGAAATAGAAAAAAAGGGAGCACTTTCAAACTCACACTATAAGGCAAAAAAATATCACCCTGATTCCAAAACCAGGCAAAGACACACCAAAGAAAGAAAAGTTCAGACCACCTATGCTCTAATGAGCATAGATGCAAAAATTCTCAATAAAATTCTGGCAAATTGAATATAAAAACATATCAAAAACATAGTACACACCAATCAAGTTGGTGTCATCCCAGGGATGCAATTTGGTTCAACACAGGGAAATCAATAAATGTAATTAATCACATCAATAGACTTAAAGATAAGAACATATATGATCACCTCAATAGATGCAGTAAAAGCATTCAACAAAATACAGCACCCACACATGTTCAAAACACTAGAAAAACTAGGGATAACAGGAACATAGCTCAACCATGTAACAGCTATCTATGCTAAGCCCCAGGCCAGCATCATTCTAAAAGGAGAAAAATCGAAGGCATTCTCTCTAAAAACTGGAACAAGTCAGGGATGCCCTCTTTCACCACTTCTATTTAACATAGTTCTTGAAACACAGGCCAGAGCAATTAGACAGATGGAAGTAATTAAAGAGATATGGATAGGTAAAGAAGAACTCAAATTAGTATTATTTTCTGATGATGACTCTATACCTAGAAGACCCAAAACATTATACCAGAAAACTTCTAGAACTAGTAAATTAATTCAGCAAAATAGCAGGATACAAAAAGAACACCCCCAAATCAAAGGTATTTCTATATCAGTGACAAATCCTCTGAAAGGGAAAAGAAGAAAAGCACCCATTTACAATAGCCTAAAAAAAACAACAATAAATGAACAAAAAATAAATAAATAAAATACTTGGAAATCAACAAAACAGGTGAAAGACCTCTACAACAGAACTACAGAACACTAAAGAAAGAAATTAAAGAACACCTTAGAAGATAGAAAGATCTACCTGTTCTTGGATATGCGGAATTAATATTGTTAAAATGGCCACACTACAAAAAGCACTATACAGATTTAATGCAATTCCAATCAAAATCCTGATGACATTCTTTATAGGAATAGAAAAAGCAATCATGAAATTCATCCGGAAAAATAAGAGACCCAGGATAGCTAAGGCAATGCTAGGAAGAAGAGTGAAGCAGGTGGCATCACTATACCAGACCTTAAATTATACTACAGAGCAATAGTAAAAAAAAAAAAAAAAATGGCATGGTATTGGCAACAAAATAGACTTTTAGATCAATGGTACAGAATAGAGGTCACAGAGACTAATCCGCATAACTACAGTTCTCTTGTATTTGACAAAGGCACCTAAAACATACATTGGAGAAAAAAACACCTGCTTAACAAATGGTGCTGGGAAAATTAGAAATCCATAGGCAACAAAATGAAATTAAACCACTATCTCTCACCATGCACAAAACCCAACTCAAAGTGAATCAGGACCTGGGAATTAAACCAGAGAAAATGCGTGTATTAGAAGAAAAAGTAGGCCCAAATCTCTGTCATGTTAGATTAGGCGCCAACTTCCTATAGTGCAAGAATTAATATCAAGAATAAATAAATGGGACGGATTCAAACTAAAAAGCTTGTTCTCAGCAAAATAAATACTCAGTACGGAGAATAGAGAGCCTACTAATTGGGAACAAATTCTTACCACACACATGTCAAAGAGAGCAATAACTCTAGAATATAAAAGAAACTCAAAAATCTCAACACCAAAAAATCAAATAACCCAATCAATAAATGGGCCAGGGGACTGAACAGACACTTCTCAGAAGATATACAATCAATCAGCAAATATATATTAAAAAAAGTTCAACATCTCTAGCAATTAGAGAAATGCAAATCAGAATTACTCTAAGATTTCATTTCACTCCAGTCAGAATGGCAGCTATTAAGAATATAAACAACAATAAGTGTTGGCGAGGATGTGGGGAAAAAAGGTGCACTCATATATTACTGGTGGAACTGCATATTGGTTCAGCCAATATGGAAAGCAGTATGGAGAATCCTTGGAAAACTGGGAATGGAGCCACCATTTGATCCAGCTGTCCATCTCCTTGGACTACACCCTAAGGACTTAAAAACAGCATACTACAGTGACACAGCCATATCAATGTTTACAGCAGAACAATTCATAAGAGCTAAACTGTGGAACCAACCTAGGTGCCCTTAAGTAGATGAATGGATAAAGAAAATGTGGTATATATACACAATGTAATATTATTTAGTATTAAAGGAGAATAAAATCATGGCATTTGCAGGTAAATGGATGGAGCTGGAGAATATAATACTAAGTGAAATTAGCCAATTCCCCCAAAACCAAATGCTGAACAATTTCTCTGATTTAAGGATGCTGATTCATAATATGCTGCAGGTGGGGCGGGGAATGGGGGAATTAATTGAACTCTAGATAGGGAAAAGGTGAGGGAGGAGAAGGGAGGGGGCATAGGGATAGGAAAGACAGTGGAATGCAATGGTCATCATTACCCTAAGTTCATGTATGAAGACACTAAGGATGTGACTCTACTTTGTGTACAGAGATATGAAAAATTGTGCTCTATATGTGTAATATGAATTGCAATGCATTCTGTTGTCATATATAACAAATAAAATTTTTTAAAAAAATTTAAAAACATTCTTAACTGGTATACTATATGTATGCACACATAAACAAATTATATTACACAAAACAAGCCTATGTACCCACATACATCATTACACAACTATGGAAAGTTATGCAAAACATGATCCATGAATATTTCTGATTTCTGAGATTGTGGATGATCTTGTATTCCACTTGACAGGTTTTATTTTTATATTCTTACTAATTTTAGGCAAAGAAAGTAAAACTAGTAAAAAGTAACTCTGGAGAGCTAGATAACTGAGTTTATCAAAAATTAACAGTGGGATACTATGTTCTCTGAGGATTTCCACAAATTATTGCACCCTTCCTTTTGATTCAAAAGATTTGACTGCTTCATTTTATAGTGGTCTCTCTCTTATTCTTATCCCTTCTCCCCACTCCCACCGAAATATAATTACTGCATGGTCAGTTATAACACAATTCAGTCTCCTTAGAGACGGGAGCATGTCTTTCAAGAAATTAAGACACACTGAGCAGATTCTCATCCGTATTACAAAACTATTTGAGATCTAACAGCAATAATATACTTAACAAAGTAGATAAATCCTATATTTCTAGTTACTTTCCTGCTTAGCTTTGAAGTGTTGAGAATTTTTCTTGCTCCATAATTCTAAATACAAACACTGTTGCCTTGTATAGAAAAAGGAGTATATTTTTTAAAAAATTAAACATCACCTTAAACACATAGTGGTAGAGATTTTACTAGTCCTGCAATGAATTTTTTTTAATATCCCTTCTATTATACAATCACCTTCAGGGAATTTGAAAATAATTATTTCAGAAAATGTGCCAAGCTCTTGAACTTTGCTAATTTCCCACCAGAAAAATTAAATCAGAGTTATGTAAGAACACTATATCATCACAAATCTAGTTATCCCGAGGCAAGGCTGGGGAAGCAATATGAACTCAGGAAACCCCAGAAGGTGGGCCTGCCTGAAGCTCTCCCAGCCCCAGAGGACAGTCTGACATGATCGTTCAGAGGGAAGCACACATACATCAGCTCTCTGTGACGTGGAACGGATTTAAAAATGAAAATCGGGAGAATGGTGTATACAGAACCCATGCAGAATAAGAAAATGAGCAAAAACAAACAAACAAACAAACAAACAAAAACACCACTCTATGAAGACCAAGAGTGGCTAAAGAGTACCGAAGAGTATTAAGTTAATTTTGTCTTGGCCTTTAGTGAAACCAAGTGATCCAGGAAGGAAAACAAAATCCACAGTGAGACCAGGATTTTCTGAGCATGCAGTCTATATTTGTCAAATTATTCAGGTTTGGAAAATTATCTTTTCCAAAAAAGAGCCTTAGAAGGGATTTTTTTAGAAGCCCTTTAGTATGCATAAAACCCCTTTATATTTTCTGGACAAACTATGGTTATCAGTACATTATTATTTCATTTCAGATAATATTAACTATAAAGTAACTAATTCTCATTAATGTCTACATAGTATTCTGGAATTCTCTGTTGGGCACTAAAAACACTATGTAATGTTATCTGTTTTTCGTCTCTTTTTTGTCCAAGCCCTCTCCAACACACATACTCACAATCACATCCAAACACTAGTGACTATGTCTCTCATGGGAACTCTGTCCTGAGACATGGTTCAGTACTGAGAACAGAAAAGGGCCAACTCCATTAGTTGAACTTAGGAAATTATACAGAGACATAAATTGACCATCCAAAGTTTTAATATTCTAATCTGACAAAGTTTATTTTGTCTCTGAACAATTTTAAATTAAGTCTGCAAATATGGTGCTAGTAAAATTCATTAGACATTTAATTACCCTTTATTAAATACGTTTGTTAACACTCATGAGCCTGTGAAACTTTGTTTTAAATTTTTATTAATGCTGTCAACATTATTTTAAATAACTTTTCTAAGTTTAATCTTTTAAATTAAAAATGAATACACACCAAATTTCAGATTCTGTGGGAAAAAACCCTAATTTTAGATTCTGTGGTGAGAAGGAATCTTTAACTGTATGAATGAAGGTATTTATTTTTAGGTCCTAGGAGGTAATGAGCTTATTTTAATGAATTGAATAAACAAAATCAGCATTGCTAAAATATGTCTTAAAAAGCCAGAGCTTAGGTGCATTTAATTGCATGAGGAGTAACAGGAGAAGACTCAGCAGTGGAGGTCCATTCTACTTCTGCATTTTACACTCTTCATAAAGTGAAGGAAGCAACTTCGCAAATTCTTCATTCTTTTTGGTTCTTCCTTCAAAATGCTCTTGCCAGCCTCCCTCGTCCTCTTCCTCCCTCCTTTCTTTCTTCTCCTCTTTTTCTTCCCTCCCATCTTCACATTTTCTTTTCTGTTTCTGAGCCAGTCATTCCATAATACATCAATGAGTGCTGACTATCATGATATTGTTATTTTCTATAGAGATAAAAGATAAAATAATTTTGTGGGAGTTATTTTACGAATCCCTTGCATTTATGAGTTTGACATTACTTTCAATGAAAAAGAAAACTGAGATGTTGTATGGGTCACTGAGGTGTTTCTTTTATAGTTACAGTTAAAAATGCAAACTAGTGACTCTCCAGCTTAGACACCTGTAACTTTACATAAATGATTTAAACCATTTTCATTTTACTTAAAAGCAGCTTTCAAAATGGGCATTCCTAAAAGTGGAAGACACATTCTTACAAGTTGAATATATTTCCCTATTAATTGTTTGTATTTGACTTTTTTTGAGTACTTAAAAATGATTGTGAAAAATAATGACAATAAGTAAAACTGTATCATCAACCATACTAAAGGAGACCATCTGTGATTGAAAAATGATTGTGAAAATTAATGACAATGAGTAAACCTGTAGCATCAACCATACTAAAGGAGACCATCTGTGATTGAATCAATATTTCTCCTCACTTCTGACTGTGAGCAGCTTTCACAGCCACAGCGCCAGAGTGCTCCTGATGCACATGGCAACAATATTAAGATAATATTGGAAATCTTCAGAAAAAGAGCTACGTGAATGTTCTAGTCAAAGAAAACTTCTCAAGCACCAAATCCTGGTTGCCTACAGTGAACGTAAAAGTCAGAAATATGAACTTATGTATCATAAAAGCCTAATTTTAGTATTAGGTTCTGAAAATACAACAATAATGAAGATGATTTTAAATATAAAAATAAAATACAAAATATATAAATAAATATATAAAATAAAACAAAACTAGAAAATATAAAAATCATGAACAATATTTTAGTTCATTGACATGAGCTACGTGTTCTTCTGATAGTCAGTTTTAATGGAAATATTCAAATTTTAAGTGACGCTATTGAAGAGTTATATGTACAGGAACATGAAAATAAAGTATTTAAGCAAGGTAAGAGGAAATGGAAATATGAACATTTGGAGCATTTCAAAGTACAAAGAATGTATTGAATTTATTTAGAATATGAAATAAAAATGTATAGAATCACAGCTTCAATTTAAGGAGATAACATCTAATGAAGAGATGTTAAAAAATGATCAATATTAGATTAATAATTAATGACTCATACTCTAAGTTCCTTGAGGAATGATAAACTAGATTTGGATATAAATAGTTATTTTCTATTTGAATGGAGTTTAAATGCCCCATCACCTTTCATGGCATTTAGTTTGCTCAGTCTGATTACTGTGAAGTGCCAGACACCCCCTTGAAGTCCAGGCCCTTTCTCTTTTCTTTTGAAGTCCCCAGTGGGTATGACAATGGGGAGGTATCCCTTAAAATAGACCAAACGTTTACCCTCACATTCTGAAGCACCCTGAAGCAGCTCCAGCAATGAGGTAATAGGTTATAACAGTGATGGGGGAGGATAGAGAGCAATATTTAAAGGTCTCAAGCCCATGAGAATATCATATATCATAAATTATACTTTTGTATGTTAAAAGCAGTGCTATGTGTGTGTTGTATATCTGCATATCTGAAAACATAACATTTAAATAAGTTTCAGATTCAAGTAATGAATGCTGTTAAAAATGTGGCCATTCAATAAGATCTAATACACTATGTGATCATTCATTCATGAGGTTGAGTAATTTAACTTTTAATTTTCTTTCCTCCCAAACAATTAAAAATTAAATAATCAAAGATTTTTTTCTATTTTATAATTTTCTCATTAATGGGAAAAATTCAGAAATATGTACAATATATAGAAGAGACAAGATTTATTTATTCACACTAAAATATGTTTCATGGAATCTAAGAGAAAGGCTAAGAAAGTCTATGAAGAATTCACACAAATCAAAATATTTAAATGCAAATAAATATATGAAAGGCAACAGTCTTATTTTCCAGTAAGTAATGTACACACACACACAAGCACCAACAGGAATGAGGATGTTTGCTGACTTGGTTTCCATCTTTTAAAATCTCAAGGCTTTCCCATGAATATATTCACTTTGCCTCTGAAATTTAAATATAAAGTCATACTAACATGGGTACTTTGATTCTTGGCATAAGAACAATGTAACAAATTATGTGTGAAATGTCTGAAGGAAGAAGTTCCTAGAAAAATGTTAATGGCATTTTAGTGTTGCATTTGATTTATTCAATGTACATACAATTCAAAATATATTGATTTGTGAATTAAGTTGACCATATGTAGTATGCTAAAATACCTCCTCTAATATCAGCAAATACAACACAATATTCATGAAAAATGAATATTGTTGAAATAATGAATATAGTTTTAATTATCAGATTTCAATGCTTGCTGACATCTGTTGATAATAGAAATAGGCTCTCTTTTTTGTTATACAAAACAGAACATATTTATTAGATACTAAAAGATTTTTGGTTTTCTATTTTTTAATTGGCAGATAAAATTGTATGTATTTGTCATGAACAACAGGATGTTTTGAAGTATAATATTTATGCACTGTGGAATGACTAAATGTAGCTAACATAAAGCTACCTTACATAGTTACTTTCTAATGTTCTTTACAAAAGGCATAGATTTTCTTGAAATTTATTTCAATATGAATTTAATTGAAATTTGACAGATTCCATAATGATCTCTGTTGGTATTTTGATCAGAAATTATATAAAGATTAGTCTGGAGATAAATTATATACTTATCATAATGTATTACTCATGAATGTAATGAAGCTCCTAATTTATACAGAGCCCATTTCAATGCTTATAATAAATTTATAATCTTCTAAAAAGGAAAGTTTTCACAGATGTTTGAGTTATTCAAAGACATATAAAAACTTTTGTTCATAGAGTTTAGATTGTCATTGAGATTTTTTTCCTGTTTTTAATATACTTCTGTAAGATACTTTTAGGTTCACAAAACTGAGAGGAAGGTAGAACAGTTTCCCATGTAACTCCTGACCCCATGATAAATACATACAATTTTATCGGACATCTGCCCTCAGTAGTAACATCCCCACCAAATGGTATATTCATCACCACTGATGAACTTACATTATGCATAATTTCACAGGGAGTCCTGAGGTTACGCTATACTTTACTGCTCCCCCTAGTCCTCACCCCTCCCCTCAAGCCTTGGTAGCACTTATTTTCCAGTGTCCCCACAGGTATTCCTTCTCCAGTATGTCTCACCACTGGGATCACATAGCACGTGTCAGATTGGCTGCTTCTGTCTCTTGGCATTTATGACTAAAGCTGCTATAAACAGCCATGCAGAAGTTTCTGTGTAGACATCCATTTCCAAGGCCTTTGGGCAAATACCAAGGGTCATGGCTGCTTCTTCATGTGAAAAGAATGCTTAGTCTTGTAAGAAACGGCCAAGCAGTCTTCTGAGGTCGTCATTCCACTTTGAATTCCCGCAGCTGCCAGCAAGAGCTGTGGTGGCCGCACTTCATGGCCAGCCAGTGGCGCTGTCCCTGCTCATGTGTTGGCCATTCTAGGAGGTGCGCAGTGGGACCGCACTATTGTTCTGTTTTTTATTTCCTGGATGACATGATACTGGACATCCTTTCACATACTTATTTCCATCTGTATGTCACCTTTGATGGGATGTCTGTGGCCCACTGTGTTGTATGTATTCTTTTTGGTGAGTTTAAAAAGAATCTATCTAATATATTCATCAAATATGTTTGCCTAATGTGTTCTTTATCTAATATATCTTTTTGAAATAGCTTCAAATATTTTCTCCCTGTCTGTGGCATGTCTTGTCATTCTCCTGACACTGTCTTTCATAAAGTAGGATTTTCTAATTTTAGTGAAGTTTAGCTTATTAATAATTTTTGATGTTTTATCTAAAAAGGCATTGCCAAAATAAAGTTAATTCCGATAGTCTCCTAAGTTATCTTGCAAGGATTTTATAGTTTTGAGTTTTACAGTTAGGTTTTTGATCTGTTTTAAGTTAATTTTGGGGAAAAGTATATCAATTCACTCTTTTCCATGTGGACATCCAGCTGTTTTCCCTGCTTGCTTTATTTTACCATTTTGCTTTACTAAGATACAATGTTGAAAAGAACAGACAGTGGTCATCTTTATCATTTTATGCATTTCTGAATTAATTGAGAAGTTCAATGTTTCAATGTGAAAATAGTACTTGGTAAAAGTTTCAAGTATAAATTCCATCAGGTCAAAAAAATGTCCTTTCATATTCCTAGTTTTGTCATTAAGTTATGTCAATATTTTAAAATGACTTTATTATTTTAATGTAATACTCAGCATTTTTATCAGTTAATTAGAGTAATGAAATAAATTATTACATTTTCTGTGGAGAGCCTTCCATGAACTGTGAGAATGAACACCATATGGTCATGATGAATATTTTACAACACTTCTGAATCCTGTTTGCTGATATTATCACTGAGGGTTTTGGACCCACAATTGCAGATTAATTTATAATTCTATTTCTTTTACATTATTCTCATCAAGCTTAAGTTTTCATAACTGAATATCTCACCAAGTGTGTTAGGAAAATGTTCTTTTGAGCTTTTCTAAAATATTTTTAAGACGTGTTCCTTAAAGTTTTGGCAAAATGCACTTGCAAAATGCAGCTATAAAACTTAATTTATTTATTTCAAGGAAAAATAAGAACTTCTTTCACGAGTGACTGATTTAATAATAATCACTCAATTGAGTTCTTCTTATTTTTTATAAAGTACTGCAAATTTTTTTTAGATAATTTTAATATAATCTAAATTTGGATCTTAATGGATCTTAAATTCTTTTATAATCCTATGTTTTACAAATATATCACACACGTAACTTCAGCTATATGCTGTTTTTAAATTAGAAGGTTATTTGTGTGTGTGGCCTCTAATGTTTTGAATCTGTTTTGATAGCATGTTTTACGGAGCCCTGACTTTGGATGCATCACACTCCAGGAGCCATAGTCCAGTCCCCACTGCCCAGATTCACATCCACTTGCTCCCTCCTTGGCTGTAGTTCTGCCCGGTGAAGCCCCACTTGTAAGACCAGTCACCTCTATGTGTTTCTTAAGGCCCTTTGAAGAATAGATTGCACCTCCATCTGCTGTGTTTATGGCAGAGGCGGGGAGATCAGTGAGTAATCCTAAAGTGCCATCTTAACAGCAGTTACTTACACACCATGTCAACAATCATGTATTGTATAATAATGACTCACTCAATTGGATTTTAGTATAATGCATAAAGCATCACTTTATCACGTTTAGTTTGTTTTTATTCAGCCAGAGTTTTTTAAAGGATTAGATGTGTAATTAGACTACCAAACAATTTTATTTTCCTGGATTAATGATGCTCTATAGGCAGCGATTTGGAAAAAGTAATTTGTTGTGCTGAAACAATAACTCATTTAATGGTATATAAGTGACCCATAAAAGTTAATACAATTTTAGAATTGTCTAATATAAACCAAAAAATTGCTAGGAGAAAGTAGGTCGCTCTGTAAGCAAACCTCTCATCCTGAAGAAACTGGTGGTAAAAATGATTCAGAAATAGGGACAAAGACTTACAATAACAAAATAATTCAACTTTACAAACAACTTCATGTTTTGGAAGTAAGCTACTGTGTTGATAAGCCATATTTCATCTCATTTATTTTTTAAAGGTATATCAGTTCTTTAAAAGTATTTATGATCACAATGGGAAGTGTTAAACATTTTATTTGAAATACATAAAGTGTTTTCAGATACAGTTTCTTATTTGATTATCATCTCAATTCTGTGAGAAAAAGAATATAGATATGTTCCTAAACCCATATATTTATATAATTATACATAAACATATACAGACACAGAAAATAAGGCAAAGTTATTTTTCACATTACTTGAGCCTTCTCATTCAAAATGTTACTCTAATAACTCTAGTGCATGCATACACACATGTGAAGATTTTAATTTGTTTATGCTAATAAGAAAACTAATATTCAAATATGTATAGCAGAAAAATTTAAAAGGTTTAAGATAGCTTTCTTAATGTCAGCTAAAAGAAAAAAATTTTTCCATAAATCTTTCTCTTTAAAGATATTGTTTTCATTTGGCTAACATTCAAGCTTTTTATTTGTAATACATGTGAATACAGGTCATTTAAAGTATCTAGTGAAAAAGATAAAATGTATAGTTTACAGAATCCCAAATATAATAAATATTCCAAAATTGAATGTCATCCTTCAACATTCAATAAAATATGATTATATTTTTCATTATTAATTGTAACTTTGGCCCAGCTTTCAACAAAAATCACAAAGAAAAGAGATATATTAAATATTATTTTTAGAATTCTTTTGGACAATTGAGTGAGCTACTATTTGAAATTATAAACAAAACAATTAAATATCATTCTTATATAAAATATGAGAAAAACATTTTTAGATAATAGGAATTACTTGTAATTAAATATGCCTCCTGTGCAATGTGGTTTCCCTAACAGTGGAGTGACTTATGTGTATCTGATGTTAACGGATGTTAACGGTTCTTCTGGTGCCCATTCTCTGAAATTCTTTGAAAATATTGATTTTCCATTAAGCCTGAAAGTTTTGAAGTTTTTTTTTTTTTTTGGCTTTTATTGGTGCACTATAGTGTACATAGAGTTGGATTCAGTTTGACATGATTATACATGCATGTAATTTAGTTTACTCCCTTTCAGTCCCTGTACCCTGCATTTCCCTCTCCACCTGCCCCATTACCCCTCTTCTACTCTATCTTCCTGCCATTCAGTTATACATTTTTAATTGTTTTTTTTTGAGATATGTAAAGGTGGATTTTCGTGTGCTGTATTTACACATGCACATTATGTGATTGTGTCAGATCCATTCTACATTTCTGTCCCTTTTCTGTCTCCCACCTTCCCCTCCTTCTCCTTCCACTCTGCTGATCTCCCTCTGTTCATGATAGTTCTTACTGCCTGCCCCACCACCCAGCCTTTTCCCCTTATTTTTCCTCTCACTTCCCTTTATGAGAGAAAACATTCGACTTTCTGAGTCTGGCTTATTTCACTTAGCATGATATCCTCCAGGTCCATCCATTTACTAGTAAATGCCATGATTTCATTCTCCTTTATGACTGAATAAAACTCCATTGTATGAATATAACATATTCAAAATGAATTCTTTTTCTTTCTTTCTTTTTTTGTTTTAATAACTTTTATTTTTATTTTTTATTTGTTTTAATTAGTTACACATGACAGTACAATGATCTTGATATATCATACATTTGAATCAGATGGGGCATAATTTCTCATTTTTCTGAGTGTACAGGTTGCAGAATCACGTTGGTCACACAGTCACATATATACCCACAGCAATAATAGTGTCTATTTTATTCTGCTGCCCTTCCTGTCCCCACTTACTCCTCCCATCACTTCTCTCTACCCATTCTAATGTGACACACTTCTTTTTTTTTCCCTCATATCATCATACATGTAATTGTATAACGATGAGGGTCACTTTCCATCTTCCATGCAATTCCCCTTCTCCCTCCCTTTCCCTCCCACCTCTCTTCCCTATTTAGTGGTAATCTTCTTCTCATGCTCTTCCTCCTTACCCCATTTTTTGGTGATAGATTGAGAATGTTAGGCTAAATAAAATACAATATTAAACTTAATTTGATCAGTTTCTTTGTTCCTTTTTTCACGTGGATTTTATCTATGGCTCACATTGCATTCATATTGCACAGCACTGTTTAAATCTTTAATTTTCAATGTGGAAACTGAATAGGAGAGATAGTGGATATTTCTCTGGTAAGCTCCTTTTCAGAGAACTAAATGTTCTTCAGTAATGCAAGTCTGCTGATCAAATGCACTGAAGAAGCCACAGGAAAAGTCCTAGAAATAAAAGAATATTCTGCAAATTGAACAATATTTTTTTCTGTAATCATTGTTAAAATAAGTTTCTAGACTTTAAAAAATAATTTTGTATACTTTTATTATCAAGTATTGTGTACTATAGGCTCAGTATGAAATCCCAAGTAAAGTTTAATTGAGCTACAGAAATTAAATTGTACGCAGTACGATTCTAGACCATACATCATGAAAGAACGTGATAGCAGTTGCCTGCCTTTGCATAATGTTCACACATTTATGGTTATAAAATAAGAACTGAGGTTGGATTATTATGTAATAGCATGGAAACCACGGTATAAAGCAAACCATCATCAAGGCCAAGTAGAAACCACCAGCACATGAGGTCCGAAGTCAACTACTTATGCCATGTATCCTGAAGTAATTTTCCTTCTTTTTCTCCCTTGCCAAAGAGTTCCCATCAGAACAGGAGGAAAGAATTTCTTTTGCAGAAAGGGATCCAGAGCAAAGGTGGAAAGTGGAAACCATTCATGTGGTGATATAAAGCCTGTCAACCAAAATGAGGCAAACTCTTCTGAATGGAAGAACAAAGAAAATTAAATGGACAACAGCCTCAGACAGTGAGGACAGGGGGTGGGACAGGACCCAGGAGGAGAGCTGCAAAGTCCCACATGGCCTGAGCAGGTTCTATAGCCCTGCCCTCCACCCCCAATCAGGAATCCTGTGCTCTGTTCCCCCAGAAGCCTGCAACATAATATTTTCCAGTGCCTGAAGCATTTTTTAACATTTTTTCAGGGTTCAGTAGGAAGTGATAAGAAAGTATCTCAAATAGAACTAACACAGCACTGCCACCAAATTGCTATAGATATCATTGCTTTAATACCAACAACCAGGATGATTTTGTTCTTATCCCCAGTTCCTATGACTCACTGTCTAAATTTTCATGGTGACTGGCACTTTTGTTATAAACTTAAGCTAGTCATATTTTCTCTATTCCGTTTTGGTCACAAATTATAAATGTTACAATTTTTTGTTAAAGAAATCTACAATAATGTAGATTGAATAAATAAGTACTTTGTCATACAATGAAATGTAAATTGGTTAGACCATTAACAGGAAAAAAAAATGGAAAGGACTTCTGATCAAAGAAAAATATTTTATCAGAAATAATACTATTTACTATATACTCAAGTCTACCTTATCTGAAATTTAGAGAAAACATAAAATCACTATGTTTTCAAAATTCCATTAAACACATGAACCATGAATGTGCATTCGGATAAATCCTGTTTATATTCATAGTTAAAAACTAGAACTGATTTGAGCTCTTTGACCGGAAAAGGACACTTCCAAGAGCCCCACATTAAATTGATGACAGCTGTCTCTCAGCACTAACAGTGGAATGAAGTGCACTGATGAAAGAATTTTGTGAACCAAGATTTCTATGCAATCCAAGTTATTGTCCATGTGTCAACACATCAGTACCTGCTTGTCATTCTGGGAGAAATGTGTTCCAGAGTTTTGAAAAGGAACCTAAGAGGTCAATCACAGGCAGAGTGAGGTCAAAATACCAATAAATCTGTGAAATTGAAAGCATAAATATGTTTTGATTTTAAAAACTGGACTACTAAAAGCATCTTAAACTACATATGATTAATAAATGAAAATACTATATCTGGATCTAATGCTTACTAACTAATTTGATAAACATGAATTGGGAGTCTGACCCTTATTACAAGTTCAGGTATATATGAAATTATGACTGTTTCTGGGGAACAAATTACATAGAAGTGATTGTAAGGAACTGTGCCATACCACAGGGGCACATAAAGATACAAATAGCCTTCAACCACCTGGAAGTGACCTTAAAATGAGAATTTAAGAACACAGAAACGTGGTGTATGCAGTATTTGTTTATACACATCAGACATGATTAGCCACTGATTTAAATCTGAATAATAGCAATACAAAGTGAAAATAAGAAGGAAATTATAAAATATATTCAATAACAATGTTAGTTTGTATCTCCCATTCATATGTTTTGTTCCTGTAAGTTTAGAAGGATAGAAAGAGGATAGGAAAATATTAAGAAGAGCAATTCTTCATAATGAGTTATTTAAATGTCATTTCAGCCTTAACTGTAATTACAGAACTATAAGTGAGAAATTCAAGACTTTAACAATAACTTAAATAACTCTTGGTAGAAAGAGAATCAAGAAGTATAGCTCCCCAACCAAAGCCAGAGAGTAAGACAACTGAAGATGTACATAGCACAATCCCTGCAGAAAATGCAAAATACTTAGAGGATCTCAGGAAAGCAAAAGCAATAAAGAAAAGATGGCATATAATTGTTTATTAATGACATTATTGGAAATATTTATAATATTTTATCAAAGACAAACTCTCAGATTGACCTAAAAGGAAAACCATTATATTCTGCATAAAAGAGACCCTAAGAGACTGGAATGACAAATTCAAGACTCGAGAGAGCCAAATCTCTTCATGAGGCATTTGCTGAATTCGGAGGCCATTTAAGAGCTTAAAGATTTGATCCAAAAATTTCTGTAAAGAAGGATAAAAGTCTCCAAAATTGTCAACTACTGGATGGGAGAAGAAAAGACCCATAGAAAGAAAGTCTGGAGATAATCCAGCAAGGAAAACCCCACCAGAGAGTTTAGATTCAGCCCAGGGCACCTTCCAGCCCCAGTGCAGACAGAGGTTTGAGAAAAGGAAAAGGAGAGACCACCCCTCAGTAAGCAGAGAGACAGAACAAAAGTGAGTATTTGCTTATCTTCCAAGAGGTCAAAAGGACATTGCACATTGCACCTCTAAAACATAAAGACAGTATTTTTAAAAGGGAGAAATCAAGAAAGCCCTCAAATTGAAAAATTTACCTTGTATAATGTTATTTTTATTAAATTACTGGTGATAGTGTTATAAACAAGTAATTGAGCACAAAGGATAAAAACAAAGAATTTAGAAATGTTGGTAAATGGAAAGTCCTAAAGAGCTGCATCTACGTAGAACTCATTCCCAATTAAGCTTTCATAACTGTTTATTTGGAATCAACTTATTGGGTAATGAAATGTGAAGGAAAAACACAGAAGATGAGTAAATAGAAAATTATGCAAGTAAATAAAAATTGCCCATGATTAGATTCAGAAACAAAGAAAAAACAGATGCAATGCAGAACATTTACCAAGCACACGACTAGGCTCCGCAGTGAACAATCTTAACATCCTCATAAAAATGCAAGAATTTTAACCAAGTTGTAGCATTGACCATGTTGGCAGGATGAGGCAGGAGATGGGTGGAGGTGGTGGAGTGAGGGGTGAATCTGCTTTTGCTGTGATGGCTTCTCAAGGGAGAAATGAAATGAGTAGCAGGGAAAGGATGTGGTGGAGGGCACGGCATTGTCAGAGACCTGCTCGTACCTCAGTCTCCTTGGATCAACGTGAAATGCCTTTTACATTTCCATGTGATCAGCTGTGTTATAGGTTATGGCTTCTGAGATTTGTTTACTTATTAAAAAACCTCCTCTGAAATGATGACAAATACTATCACGTTTTCTTACAACACTTCATTTCCTTGTATTTTAAATATCTCTTTGATCTACTTGTTTAATTTTATATGCTTATGTATTGATTCATTTCACACATTTATTTTTAATGTTAGTAATTTAAATAAACTTAGATCAAGAACTAATGGACAACTGTACTCTGTTCAAAGTTTAACTCATTTCTATTAGGTTATAATGAGGAAAAAATACAGAATTTAAAATTCAATATTTAGATACCAATTTACAAATATTTTATATATTACCAAAGTTTTTGTCAATCCCCAAATAAGATTTAATCAGACTAACATATATTGTGTACTTTATGTTCAATTATTGTAGTTATCACAAATCTTGAATTTTAAAAACATAAAGGGAATTTCATGCAAGAAGAATTAGCACTCCTTCTTAAATTAAAAGTTTGATTATATTTTCCAGTAGACTATTATACAAGGTGTTTATTGGTTCAGTGTGAATAGAAAGATATACTCTTATTAAAGTCAGTATTATCTGTACTTTCTCTCCTAGACTCCTTCCAATATTTTAGATTGTGGCATTTGACAACTTTGTGTAACCACAGTGTCATACCTTATCACCCAAGCATAGCAGGTGTCCTCGAAGCAATCCTATCCTCAGTGAACTTGGCCACATGAAATACACACTGCTACTTTGCAAGCCTCTACACTTTACAATTCTGAAATTCTAGGTGTATCTTTATGTCTTATTTTAAAATTATTGCTTAATTTTGTGTATTTAAGGGATACTGTGTAATAATTCAATATACATATATATTGTGTAATGATCAAATCAGGGTAATTAACATTTCTATTTTCTTAAATATTTCTTTAAATTTTTTAATTAACATGTAACAAGTGTATATATATTTTTTGCTACTATATGATATTTCAAAACAAACTTATAATATTTAGTGGTCAATCAAGGTAATGAATATTTCTGCTTCCCTTCACTTCTTTGTGTCTGGAGACTTTAAGCTCCTCTTTCTAGGTATTCATAAAAATGTATAAAAGCTTATTGTGAACTGTAGTCTCCTATCTGTTCTGTAGACCACTAGAACTATTACTCTTGTTATCCATTATTGCCCCTTCCCCCAACCCACTCCAGGTTCTGTAATCACAACTTTTTATATTCTAATCCACTTTTTTTTTTACATTCACATATTAGAAAAAGCTTTTGGAATTTCTTTTTGCATATGATTTACTTAATTTAATGTAATGTTTTATAGTTCCATCTAATTAGCTAAAAATTTTTATGACTGAATAATATTCCATTGTGTGTATATAGTACACTTAAAAATGTCTTCATCTACCGATGGGCTTCCAGTTTGATAATATATCTTAGCTATTGTGAATAGTGCAGCAACAAACATGGGTGTGTGGGTATTTTTTTGATAGGCTATAATTTCCTTTTATACCCAGAAATGGAATTTCTGCATCCATTATGTGACAGATCCATTCTCAGTTTCTCAAGTTACCTCACAGTTTCCACAGTGGCTATGCTAATTTGCATTCCCGAAAGTAGTGTGTGAGAGTTCTCCTTCCTCATGTCCTCTATCCCCTTTGTTACTTTTGTCTTTTTGATAATAGCCATCCTAAAGAGAATGAGATGATACCTCATTGTGGTTTTTATGGCATTTTTCTTTTTTTAAATTTACTTTTATTTTGGCTCATTGTTATTATTACACATATTAAAACATAATTTGATCAGTCTCATTCCTCAGTAGTAACTTCTATTCTTCCCTCCCCCTGATCTGCTCTAGTGACCTCTAGTCTATTATTATTACTTTAATTAGGGCATTATAATTGTGTGTGTGTGTGTATACATATATATATATATGGATACATGTTACATATGATTCATTGAGGTACATGGACATAGCACAATTTGGTAAATACTTTTCCTCAGTACTTCCCCATGCCTAGCTCTTCTCCCTCTCCATTTACTTCCTGCACTCTGTTCTGGTGAGATGCCATTGTTTTAACTCTTTTCCCTCCCCACCCCTATCTTTCATGTATGAGAGAAAACATTTAACCTTTGGCTTTCTTATTCTGGCTGATTTCACTTAATGTCGTTTTCTCCAGTTCCATCCATTTAGCAGCAAATAACTTCATTTTTCTTTATGGCCAAGAAAAGTTCCATTGTGTATATATACCATGTTTTCTGTATCCATTTGTCTGCTGATACGTACCCAGGCTAGTTCCATAACTTTGCTACTGTGAATTGTGCTGCTATAAACATTGGAATGCATGTATCACTGCAGAATGCTGATTTCAGTACTTGGATGAATGACCAAGAGTGGGATAACTGGTCATGGTTCCATTCCTAGTCTCTTGAAGATTCTCCATACTGCTTTCCAAAGTAGTTGAACTCATTTACAGTCCCATCAACAATGTATAAGTTTGTCATTTCCCTCACATCCTTGACAGTAATCGTTGTTATCTGTGTCCGTGATGGTTGCCATTCTAAGTTTCTAATTGGAATGAGATGGAATTTCCTTGTAGATTTGACCTGCATTTCCTTGAGTGCTAAGAATGAATATTTTTTTTCATCTATTTGTTGGCTATCTGTATTTTTTTATTGTGAAATATTTGTTTAGTTCTTTTGCCCATTTAGCCCATTTTGGTTGTTTTGGGTGTTTTTTGAGTTCTTTACATATTTTGGCTATTAATCCTTATACGCAGAATAGCTGGCAAAGATCTCCTATTCTGTAGGTTCTCTCTTCATACTCTTGTTTCCTTTGCAGTGAAGGAAGCTTTTTATACTCAATGCATCCCACTTATTGATTCTTGGTTTAATTTCTTGAATTTTAGGAGTTTTAATAAAGAAATTGGTGCCTGCACCAATGTATTGGAGTGTTGACCTTATGGTTTCTTCTAGCAGTTGAAGAGTTTCTGGCCTAATTCCTATTATTATTATTATTCCTTTAATTAGTAGTAATAATATATATCTCTATACACACATACGTATACACATTACATATGATTCATTGAGGTACATGGACATAGCATAATTTGGTATAGACTTTTCCTCAGTACTTCCCATGCCTAGGTCTTTGAAATACTGTGGGCAGGGTGAACGTTACAGATCTAGTTTAATTCTTCTACATGTGGATATCCAGTTTCCCCAGCACTATTTGTCAGACAGGCTACCTTTTCACCAGTGTGAGTTTGGGGGCACCTTTTTCAGAGATTGTATGCTTTTACCTCTGTGGATTTGTCTCTGTGTCTTCTATTCTGTTTGTCTTCATGTCTGTTTGTGCCAGTACCACGCTGCTTTCTGCACTAGAGCTCTGCAGTATAATCTGAAATCAGGTATTGCATCACTGTCCGGGTTGTCTTGACTATTCTGGGTATTTTTTGCTTCCATATGAACTTTGGAAGAGCGGCATTTTTCCAATAGCTAATAAACTCAAACATTTAAAAAATATTTTTGGCCATGTGTGAAATTCATGTTTTTAAATATTACTTTACATTGTTTAGAATGCTTTTATGAATTTCTGGAATAAGAAATACCAAGTTATCTCAGCTCTATTCAAGACACATGTTGACCTCTCTTCCAGTTCCCAAATATTTATAGCAACTATAGTCCCTTTTGGCAATGTTACTAGGTAAAGCCCCAGTTAGAAATAAAAACTGTTGTCATTCCTACCCTTCAGGTGAAACAAGTACTTCAATTCTTATGTTTTCAGTAACTCTTTCATCTTTGTTACTAATATCTGTACTATATCTAGGCTCCTATTCTCAATGAGAGACATGGAGAGGTGTGTGTATATTTTGTAGCCACCCAACAAATATATCTTTCTAATTAATGACTCACACTCTGGAAACATTAAACCCATCATGGAATAAGGGGATTCACCATAAAAATAAAGTATATTAAGTTTCTCCTAACATCTCAACTAAAGCAGTAACTTCTTTAAATGCCACATTAAAGATGAGAGAATTTTGTCCAAAATATATTTCAGACCTAGGGAATTAGGATATTAAAGAGATGGATCCTCATTCAGCTGTAATATTCTTTGAGTTATTATCTAATTATTCAAGAATAGGTAATAGACCTAAAAACAAGCTAAAGAGATTGGATATAATCTGCTATTACAAAACTGAATCATAGTATCTCTAAGAGGACAGTAACATGTTCATTCACAAAATTACAATATATAGATACAAGTGCTATTATCTCACTCTGTATCACAAATTATAGCATAATGGTAAGATGAAATTTCTCATTTTTAAGATTCTGTTATATACTTCTGCCTGGCCATATATTGCCATAGAAGATTGCCCATATCTTTCCCTGAACAAGATTTTATTTGTTTGACATTAACAGTCAAATTGCAATAGCTGTTGAAAGCTACAGACAATAAATTCTTTATAATATCTTTTCGTGGGAAATATTCTCAAACATATAAATCATTGTCATTGTTCTTGAGATCCTATTAATTCCACTTTGGGGAGCCAAAACTGAAAAAGTGTTGTCAATTTTCAATGTTAAAGAAATGTGATTTAAATTAAATGAATAAAATTTTAAAAGGCTGGTGAACCAAAGCTATTGAAGACATTTTAAATTGTGTATTACTAATTTTTATTTAATCTACTACTGATTTAAACCTCATAAAATAATCATGAAACATTTTGGCCTCCTTCAAATTGACATAATTAGCATACACTCAATTATGGCTGCAAGCTTATAATTACAACAAGTTTTCCTATCTGTTATTGCTGAAAGATTAAATGATTTGCTTAAATGTCTTGTGCATGTTTAATGGCTTCTAGACCCTCTCTTCTGTAATTTTAGCAGGTTAATAAAAAAGAAAGTCTACAGACACACATGTGATACTTAAGTAAATCATATTTTCACCAAAGTTCTGCTTCTTATCTTCAAAATGGATGTCAATCCCTACCTTATGAAGCTAGCAGAATAGTGTATGCACATCGGGAAAATATGGAGGTCACTGTCAATTACCTGAACCTACCTTTCCTATACATGAAATTCCATTATGTGAGCAACCTTTAATATTTTTATGCTAATAGATTACATTCTCTTCCTTTAGGAACTTCCTTTACTTCCAATTCTTTTCCAGCATTGAATCATTTAGAATCATCGATTGTGATTTCTGTTTCTTTATCCCCATCATCCACTTGCCTATTGAGTAGCTAACTTTGAGTAGCTAACTTAGAAACACTCTTTCCAGTGTCACCATTGCCACAGATTGTTGCCTTACCCCATAATTATGGTTTCAGTTGGCCTCAGTAGTATTTTTTCCCAATAGAATCCATTTGTCTTTGAAATATGTTCTGCTTATGAATAGATCTTTACAGGTCCAAATAAGAACATTCAGTATAGAAATGGTTTTCCTATTTAAACTTGCCAAGACATTATTGGCAAAAATAATTATATAAATCGGGTAGAGTTTGCTTTTCAAAAATTCTCTTTATTGTTTACTAGGTTTTGGTTGAATACAGTGAATATAAAAGCACTGAACACATCTCTAAAAAAGTATGTTTTTTGTAACTCGCAGAATAATTTTCATGAAGAGTAGAAATTTTCAAAAGTTCATGTGGTAGTTATGTCCACAAGTGAACACAGAATTGGGCTTTTATTTAAAGACATAGGAATCAGATATTTGTAATTAATTTTATAAAATAATGCAAAATTCCCCAAAATTGAAATTCAAAGGAAAATCATATAATATTTAGAAACACATCAAATTAATAAGAATGTATTAAATTCAGAAATAACCATTACCATGTTTCCTACTCTGTTCCCACGTTCATCCATAGTAAACAGGGCCACATGAAGATGTAAATATGTTAGGGACTATCTCATTTCCCACAGCAGTCACAATCTGCATTCTTATTCCTGAAGATAATCCAAGACTATGCCAAGCCAGGACACACCAGAACTTCAAATTTTGTCAGAAAATGTGTACAACATACATATGTTAGCTTGACACTAATCTTTGAAGTCTGAGCATCATGTGTTGGGGTACGGAGACAATATAGCGGTGGCAACAGACTGATTTAGAATCACCTGCCTAATATGTCCTTTCTTACATTTATTTTTATTTACCTCTATAAAGCTAGTTAATAAAATTGTCATTATTGGAAGCATGGAGAATTAAAGAAAGACAAATTCTGCACACATTTTATTTATTTATTTATTTTAGTTGTAGGTGAACATACAGTATCTTTATTTATTGCTATGTGGTGCTGAGGATTGAACCCAGTGCCTCACACATGCAAGGCAAGTGCTCTACCACTGAGCCACAGCCATTTTATATAAACCTATGCCACACTGAACTATTTTTTCTTATTGCAATGTCTTTTTCTTTAGGTTGATCAATATAAAGTAGTCTGAAGTTACTATAGTTCTATTTAAAAATGTATATATGTAGAAGTTAGTTGACACAAAATTAAATTAAAAGGGGTGTTTTAAAAAATAATATAGGGACTTTCTCCTTTTTAATGTGGTTATGAATAGTAATTGAGTATCAGGTTAAAGAAAATATTTCAATAATATTTCTTTTTATTCTGGGAGTATTCTTGAGTATATAATTTTAACCATTTTTCTTTTTTGTTTTCCATTTTTAATTGGTGCACTGTAGCTGTAAATAATGATGGGATTTGTTGTTACATATTTGTACATTTTCACTAGGTGACCACATCTTTGCATAGGATGAATCTTCCTATGCTGTCTTCCATAATCCTATGTACTAAACAACTGTGCCTCAATTTCCTTATCTCATGCATGAAGGTAAAAGTAGTCTCCATCGTACGTGTCTCGTGAAGATGAAGTGGTTAATGCACGTGAAACCACGAGGGCCACACAACATGACAATATAATTTGGCCAGTATCACTTACCAGTATCTCCCCTTCCCCTCACCCTTTCCTTCCCCTCACCCCTTCCTTCCATTCATCCCTTCCTTCACCTTTCCTGGTCCCTTTCCATGACATCCCCTTCCAGCTTTTCTTTTTTCTTCTCTAGCTTCCACACACGAGAGAAAACATACACCTTGTCTTTCTGAGTTTGACTTATTTTCCTTAAAATAATGTTCTCAATTTCCATCCATTTTCCTGCAATTGCTGTAATTTCATTTTATATATGGCTGAATAAAACTCCATTGTGTATATATATCACATTTTCTTTACCCATTAATCCACTGATGGACATCTAGGCTGGTTCCATGGTTTGGCTTTTGTGAACTGTGCTGCTATAAACATGAGTGAACATGCATCACTGTAGGAAAATGGCTTTATTCTTCAGAGGAAATACCACAGAGTGATTTAGCTGGATCATCTACTAGTCTTTTGAGGAGACTCAATATATTTTTCCATAATGGTTGTACTAATTTACAATCCCACCATAAAAGTGTAAAACTGTTTAATCATTTTCATTAAAGTCATAAATTAGAATGTTTAAAGACAAAAATTCAGCTGCTGAATATTAGCTAATGTCTGTATTTTCACATCATGATGCTGTATACTTGATTTTTAAGTCTCGTATATAAGTGCCAACTGTGTAATGTCCAGATTATTATTATAACTGATATTATGTAGAGATATGAATAATTTCTTAATATATGTCAACAAAAGAGGAGAAAATACAGCAAGTAAGAGGCTAAAGGATTAAGACGTTGGAGTCAGGGGCAAGTGTCATTATGATTTTAAAATTTTATGTGATGATTTCAAGATTTTATTAAAAGGGTACTTTAATTTGCATAGTAATTTTATTTTCTAAATTTATTTGCTCTGAAAGATATTATCTCTTGAAAAGTACAAAGAAATGAATAAACAAATATTTGTTTGGTATTTATTAATGACAGGTCTGTTATCAGATTTTTCACATTTATTATTTAATTCAGTTTTTGAGGGAATTAATTTTATTATAAGAAGAATGCTCAAGGTCACAAGATCATAAGCAGCAATTCCTATCAATTGATTTAAATCTCTATTTAGGAGAGTACATTCAGAAGCAAAGGCATCCAAAGACCATTCTAAAAACCATGTGCTGTCATCTTGTAAAAATCAATACAAGCTGCTGAAAAAGGAACGCAGATCACACACACACACACACACACACACACACACACACACACACACCAGCACCACCACACTCCTCATTTTTCCATTAAGAGCATCTTTCCACCAGGTTTGATTTTTTCCACGTTATAGGCATGGAGGTAAATAACATAACAGAAAGACAAGTGAGGCCTTCTTTAGACCAGGACTTTCTGCACTTTGCCAGCTGTGCTCAGCTGCCTGGAATGATAGATGCAAGCCCCCTACCCCAGCGTGTCCCTACTTGTTCACGTGGCTCCTTCTGTAAGACCATGGGGCCACTGCCTTGAATCAGGGATGGCCTGGGCACTGACTTTGCCAATAGAATATGAAGGAAGTAGCACTGTATAATTCTCTAGAGATTGCCTTAGATACCACATCCCTGTGAAGATTATCCATGTGTAAAACCATTAGGCAGACATGGTCCCTAGGCTCTGGCCTATAGAAGCCAAATTTTCACTAAGTGACCACATCTTTGCATAGGGTGAATCTTCCTATGCTGTCTTCCATAATCCTATGTACTAAACAACTGTGCCTCAATTTCCTTATCTGATGCATGAAGGTAAAAGTAGTCTCTATGTTATGTGTCTGATGAAGATGAAGTGGTTAATGCATGTGAAACCACTAGGATAATGCTTTACTCATAACAGCCTGTAAGTGGTAGTTCTCCACAAGAATCTGTTATAATGAAAGTCTAGAGAAGACACATGACATTAGGTGAAGCTATAGGAACCATTTATTTTGGGTGCTGGGATTATAAAACAAGACAACTATTTAGAAGAGAATCTCAACGTTCCCTTTATGCTATGTGTTTGATCTAGGGCAGATTCCAGTGCCCACTCAAGGCCAGCTATACAGGTTGAGTTAAAGTGTTGAGGTCTAAGGACAGGAGCAGGGGGACTCTTTGTTTTCCACTCACATTCAGGATCTTGGGAGGACCCTGTCATGCAGGTTGGCCACACCTGCTTGAGGCTCGGACTCAGAACAACAGAGAAACATGGTCAGGCAGAGAAAGACTAATATTTAGTTTCTCAAAACTACATTCACTTCTCAAATAGTCTGTGTCTGATATGAGAGCCTATCTGGGATCTATCCTGAAGACTCCAGGTTGGGATCCCTAAGTCAGTTGGTTATCGGGGGGATGTAATAGGACAGAAGAGGTTACAACAAACAGAACAGAAATGGAATTTTGTATACAAGAGGTACTTGAAGCAAGGGGAAGGGAGTTCATGGTTCAGTGTAGGACCTAGCAAGTCTTCCCAGTCACAAAATGGACTGTTGTACCATACAAATATGCAAAACTCCTGGCATATGCAAGACAAGTGTTTAGCAAACCTCTGGCACATTGGGTCCAAAGGTTGAATTCCTCTTTACTAATGTTAGAGGAACTGGGACAAAAGTGAAATGTCAATGGATGACAAGAAAAGAGAAAGATTAGTGTATTGGAAAAAATTAATCTTCATTCACTGATGAGTCAGTAATATTTTGTTTTCTCCACTTACCAATGTGAAAGATAAGGAAATGAGTAGGTTATTGACTAGGTCAAGTTTTTTAAGTTAGCTTCATTTACACATAGTTTTTTAAAGATTATATAATGTCTTTCTTTTCAAAGTAAATGCTTTATCTTAAAAACTGGCCTCAATATAAGCTATAATACATACAAAAGATTTTTTAAAAATCACTCATCTAAGAGCAATTTTATACGTTGCTTTGCTCCTACCATTTGAAGGGAAAATGGAGCTGTATTTTGGTCTGCTCTGCCGCTGGACAGTCCTTTCGGTTGCTTGTGGGTCCTCTACTTGCTGTGCCAGGAATGTCTGCAGATGCAAATTAAAAGTCTTTGGATCTCAGAGACGCTGGCAGCTTTTCCTTGGCTCCACCACAGGTGATTTATTCCTTTTCTTAGGATATTCATATTAATCCAAGTGCAAATCTTAGCTTGCCCTTTTAGTCTCCTTACAATTCAAAACATTTGGTCTGACTCTTCTGTCCACTTCTTGCCTGTGACCAGAATTATATGAGAATCATGCAGAAATTTTTCAATTATTCCAGGAATGTGTTGTTACCTCTCTGGGTGAAAAATATCCCCCCCCCCCCCAGCCTGCCACCTCCACCACATAGATGAAGAAAACACGTGCACAAGAGTCTGTCAATTATTTTAAAAAATTGTTTTCACTTAAATGTGGCTCTTTTTTTCAACTGTCCAGGAACTTACATGGTTTTCAACTTACTTTATTCTTGCAGATATTATAACTCTTCCATCTTTTATGTGAAATGTCTTCTAAAATCTCATTTTGTCTTTCAACATTCATTTTCATTTTAGAATGAAAGTCATTTTTAAATGATATTTAAATTTACTTTACCATAACATGCAACATCTAGTAGGCAAAAAGCAATATAAGCTGAGATCCTGCAAATCAAGTGTTTTTCAAATATCTATTTCTTTCATTAATATTTCTAGTTGTTGAAAATAATGTTCCTAATATTTAGGAAAACAGGACTGGGGTTGTGGCTCAGTGGCAGAGTGTTTGCCTAGTATATGTGAGGCACTGGGTTCAATTCTCAGCACCACATAAAAATAAATAAAGGTCAATTGACAACTAAAAATATTTTTAAAAAACATAAAATAAATATAAAAGACTGCAAAATTCTCTTATCTAATATCCCAATCTTGAATCCAACATATTTTGTAAAGTAATGACCAATTTCGTAAGTGCCTGAATTCAATCTCTAAGATTTTATTTCCTTCTGTTCATCCAGAGACCTCTGAAACTTACAGATATGATTCAAGAAATTGTGAAACTGCTTGAGTTCAAGAGACAGAGAGATCTATTTTCCATCATGGTGGATACAGTTGATAATAATATTTTGTACATTCATAAATTTATATGATAATATGAATAGATATGAATAGATAAATCTATTCATAAATAGATAGTAAGTTTTCTCATGACTTTGAAAAATCTATGAGCATTTATTATCACACATATATGCATGTGCTAAGTGTGTCTACAATGTATACTAAATTTACTTGTTTATATAAATATTATTAAAATATATTTAGTTGTTTTTAACAAACAAAATGGGAATTATACTGAATGTAATCTTCTGGGTCATATTTTCCATATTTTCAATTTTAATTGCTAAGATTCATCTACATGGTTTCTGTCACTATAGTTTGTTCTGCTTTACAATATAGCATTGCATAAATATGCTGTAAATTAATATACTTACTCTTCTGTTTACAGTATTTAAATGTTTTCAACTTGGTGCTACTCCGAATAGTCATATATTTGTATGTCTCTCCTGATGTATATGTGTAAAATGTTCTCTTGTCTAAGAGGAGAATTGATAGGTTAAGCTTTTTTTTTAGTGAAACTGATATAAATTGAGTATCTGCTGACTGTGTGTGGATAGCAGGATTGCTGTGTATAAGAAGAGTCTGACAAGTGCAGCTTTGATTCTGTATTAGTAGAATGAAAATCCACTTCAGCTTGGTTACTGGGTACTGGCTACCTGTGTGCTCTAAAGCTGTTTATTTTGCTTAGCTGTGAAACAGTTAAATCCACATGTATAAATGTATTGTTTCTTGAACCTTACTGTCCTTCCCCCCACCAACACTCTGGTATTCTTTCTTCCCCTTCCCAGTGCAACAGAGGGCTGAGACCTCCCAGGCGTCTCCTTTACTGGTTGTGTCCTTATGAGGGCTCAGGTCCCTCCTGTCCTGGTAGAGAGGCAAGTGATCCTGTTTTTAAAACTTACTTTAGCCTCTGAAGACAGATTTATTTTTTTAAAGGTTTGATCATGCAGCATCCACTCTTGAAAGAAACACAGACTCATTTTCATTTATCAGGAAGATTAAATAAGACAATTTTGAGGTACATATAATCACAAAATTTTGCCATTTCCTTGCCAATCAAGCACATTCTTATTACAGGACAATAAAATCCACAAATATAATTGGAGGTGTAGAATGCAGATCAGTAAGGTAATCAACTTATTCAGGATAATCAGTAAAATTTCTAGAAGGTAGCTAATTAGAAATCTAGATAACCCTATTGTTTGATTTTTTAACACTAGCAAATTTATCAAAAACTTAGTCACAGAGTCAAATTGAGACCTGAGAAAGCTATCACATTTAAAAAATTGTACCTAACCTCCCCATCTCTTCCCTGCCTTACAGATGCTCTTTCCTCCTGGCCATCTCCCCTTGTGAAGTCTCCACCTTGGATCATGAAGTCCTTGATCACACGATGGAATTTGCTGTTTTTTTCAATAGGTTTTCATCTTTAATTAGATAGTCTAGACCTAAACTAGAAAGTGGAATTTCCAGGATGGGCGTTCACATGGTTACAGCATGATGAATGCAGGAACCCTGGGGTTGCGCTGATCCAATGGCTCTGTCCACTATTTGCTATACCAACTGGTGGTAAGGTAACAAAAATGTACAGGTGGTCCTTGCTAGTGATGAGCAGCTGATAAGAAAGTTATCTTTTTCTACTTTTATTTTTATTTGCTCTTTTTAGTTATGCATAGCATTAGGATCGTTTTTACAGGATTATAAAAGCATGGAATACAATTCAGTCTAATTCTGTCTCTAGTTCTTGCCCTTCCCCCCCTCCTCCCTCCCCCTCTTCCCTTCCATCTACTGGGTACCCTCTATGATTTGCTTATAGGTTTTTTTTTTCTGTTGTTCTTGTGTCTTGTGGATATAGAAGATGGTGGGATTCCCTGCACATTCACACATGCACCTAGGAAAGTCAGGTCAGATTCATTCCACTCTTCTTCCTTATGCCATCCCTTCTTCCCCTCCCTCCCCTTCATCTAGTCCACCAATCTTTCTTTTACTCTGAGTTGGATTTTTTTTATTTAACAAAAAGTGTTATAATCAAATGCTGAGTCACTGGATGATGTTTAAGATTCATGCATGTTACACGTATGAACATCCTGAAGAAATAATTGCCTTTATATTTACTTGGAAGAAGCTTCATATACTACCTCCAATGTATACTTGTTATGAACAAAGAGAATTATGTTGTGGCAGAATGCATGAGTGTATTGATAAATATATGGAAAAAAGTACAAATATTTGTTGGTTAATGCACATATAGACACAAGCATACATTTTTAGAGATGGATATAAAATAAATGGATAAACAGGTTTGGAAGGAAACCAAGTAAAATGCTAATATAGATTATCTCTAGTACAACAGAATTATGGGCACTCAGTTTTTATCTTGGTATTTGGTTTGCATATGACATTTTTAATAAAGGGCATTTCTTCTGGATCAGGGAAAAAATATAAATGATGAGAATGGTATGTATGAAACAAATTCTGCAGAGGATTTTGGAATCAAAATCATAATAGAAGTCCTAAAATATTCATCAAGTATTCAAATGTGTGAAAAATAATATCAAAACACATAAAAAATCTCATCACAAGTATGCTTCATTATGATAATGAAAAAGCTAAATTGACCTACTTGATTTCTGAAAGTATTATGTTTAATTATAATCCACTACTCTGGTGGAGCATTCTCCAGACATTAAAATATATAGATTTTATAATATTATTTTTATGTCTAAATTGAGAAAAACTCTCATAATATTGTAAAAAATATATGAATTTTATGTAAAATTATTCATGAGAAAATAATAAAAACAAAAATACTACTTAACTGCTGATGGAATTGGCTATAATATCGTTATAATCATTTTGTTGTTTAAATGTTTTGGACATTTTCTAAATTTGTGCCAAGCTTCTATAACATTTACTACGTATAAATAAATAAACAATTAAATTAGTGTTAAGGGTGTTTTAAGAGCAAAAGAATATGCCAAGGTGTAATCCAGACCTTCCCAGTCCCTCATCTGGTCCAGCTCAAATGCAACTGTGACAAAACCCTCAACAGTCCCAATGACGAGGAGACAAACCTCAGTTCCCAGATTAACTTGTAAATCCTTCTCCAATTCGCCTTCTCAGATCACACTCTACTGGCGTTTTGTCTTTGGCTCCAGCTACCCTTGATGTTTTATAGTTATCAGCACATAGCAGGGCAGATTTGTTGGAGGTGGTGATATGTAATTTTTTCTCTTCCCCCACAGCTTGGTTCAAGTCCTTTCTTCTCTGGAATGGACCACTGCTTCATTCCTAAAATCTTTTAAATAGACTTCTTAAATGTCAGAATTCTTCCAAATCACTTTAGGGTCTTGTCAAAATGCAAAATACTGGCTCAATGGGTTCCAAGTGGAGTCCAGGGGCTGGCATGTCGACATGTTCTCAGGTGGCACTGGTGCTGCTGCTCTGGGTACTTGAAGTGGAGGTCAAGACCACTGCCCTATCCCAGCAGTGCAGCTTTTATTAGACACTCCACTGTGCCTGTTATTTACCTTTGTCCTGGAACTTATCAAACTCAATTGTATTTTCTGTCTCAGTCCTTCCTAGACTGAAGGGTTCTGCCAGTGCTCCAGCTACATATTCTGTGTATGGGGAGGCGTACTTGTGTGTATGCCAGTGCACTTAATTTGCGCTTCACTTATGCATTAGTTTCCTTACCCTTTCACCTACTGAAGGGCACACCTAACTTCATCAACATGCAACGCTCTGTCACATATCATCTGGTTTCTTATTTGATCAGTCCCATCAAGGCTTTGCACTGGCTGTTCCTCTACCTGGAGCCTTCTTTCAACAGTTATGTGAACAATTCACTCTCTTTAACATCTTTGAAATGTTAACTCAAAGCTCAGGTCAGACACCACACTTAATATTGAGATCTGAGCTCAATGTAAGAATTCAGATGTTCTCTTTCTAATACTTGTATATTCATACCTTAATGACCTCTGGCTCTCTACTAGAATGCAAATTCCAAGCACCATGGGTATTTATTCTATGCAGCATGGGTACTTTTTTTATGCATGCATGTATTCCAAGTGCCTGGAATAGTGTGTGTTCATTTAAAAAGAATAAATGGATGCTGGACAGGTTAAAGCAACAGATGCCCTTCTACTATGGTTAATAGTTTTTGCCAAGCTAATAAGCCACAATTTTAAAAATTCTATATAAATAGTATCTTAAAGCTTTATATATGCCAGATGAATCCAATTCAATATTTACTGTGAATGCAGAATAATTGCTTTGTTCCTACTGCTACTCTGGTAAGGTCCCAGACAATCTGCCTGAAATCTGGATAGATGCCCAAAATTTCATTAGTCAAGGGAAATATTCAAATTTTATCTTAGAATCTGATCAAGCGGACAGTATAACAAAGTTCAACTATAGTCTTAGTCTTGGTAATGTGGAAATAAGAGTTTCAGCTAAAAAGGCATTATAATTGTTAGAAACATTGATTTCTAGAATTAAAAAAGAAAAAGAAATATGATAAAAAACTTAAAAACACTGGAAAAAGAAATTCCAGTTAGATGCTACAGCTCACAGAATATAAATCTTATTTTTACCGATATTACAAATCTTTATCTAAATCTCAGTTATAAAACACTGGTGATCAGTCTTCCCATTAGCAACAGAACAGGACCAATTCTTGTCATGGAAGCTGAGGTGACAATTGAGCCTGAGGAGTTCTGGCAAGTCTCTTTGACCAATCTGTTCAAGTCTGCTCCAGGGTATCCATGGTAGGTTATCCTTATCATCTGAGCAGCTTGGAATTCGATCATGGTAATAAGGAATAATGGCACAAATTTAGACAGGTTTCTGTTTACAAATTCCCTAACCGAAGCTCAGGTAATGCAGAATCTTTGTAAGGAATGAATAAACATGACAACTTTGTGACTTTAAATAATTAGTACGTAGTAAATTTTGCTTGGATATTTATAATTGGAACTGAAAATTTCTGAGTCACATTATTATAGGACTAGACCATAATGTGCTCTTAAACTGAAAAAAAAAAAAAAACCAGTAATCTCAATCAGGACTTTGCTAAAACTTTTTGGTAATTTCAGGCAGAAAGTAATTGAGAGATTTGCAAAGTACATAGCATATGTTACAGGACTCCACACATTTTTCCATGTCAGAATCAATTTCAGTTTCTAAAATATCTTTTTACTATCTATATGGAAATTGTTGGGTGATTTAAATTTAGTGAGTCTAAGGTATTATTCTTAAGGCAGTCAGTATTAAAATGTGATCTTCTAATACAAAATGTCCTGGGTCTTGTAACCCATAAAGAGAAGGGTGTGATTTATCAGATTTATTTATGCAATTTTCTTACTAATCTTTTTTTTTGTATACATACACCCTTGCACTTCACAAGACATTAAAGCTTTCATAGAACCAGCTGCTAGATTTCTACAGCATGGTTTCCATTTAAAATAAGTATCCTCATTGTCAAATGGGAGATTGCCAAGTGTTTAAGAAATATTAAACAGGGTAGTATTATATAAATGCATTGCTAAAATAATTTGCTGACATTTGAAGTCTGAAGTATAACTTTTCCAATAAGCTGTAGTTACAATGCACTTTTGGTTGATATAGGGCCAATGACATTAAAAAGAGGGTATCACAGCTAAATATCTTAATCTTTAATTTACATTATTTAGAACAGAAGGTTCAGGGTTCATTTACAGGTGAATTGGTACAGTTGAGTAATTCTGGGCCTGATGTGTATGTAGTTCATTTGCAGAGCACTTGCCTAAAATTTATTTATGGGGCCCTGGGTTTAATTTCTAGTACTAACAAAAATAAAATTAAAAACTAATTCTATATGGAATGACACAGGTTTCAATTTGAGATATTACAGAAACTTCATTTGGTTCCCCAAATTTGGAGAGATTTTTTTTCCTAATTGGACAATTGAAGTGATTGCAATGATGAAACCTATATTCTGAATATCTTGAACCAATTATTTCCCAAAAAGCTTTATTGTTATCTTAAATAACAAATTAAGAATTTTTTATTTAAATTAAAAATTAAAATTAATTTTTTTATAAATTAAATTAACATTTTTATTTAAATTAAAATTTTTATTTAAATTAAAAACAGAATAGTGTTCCAAGTAGCTGTGGTTTTGTGCCATTGTTCTTAGACATGGGTTATATGTCAACATTCTTGAGAGGAAAACAAAAAGGTTATCATGGAAACAATCCTAAAATAAAAGAAAAATGGATAACTCAAACTTCCTGATTTCAGTACTTACCAGAAAACTATAGTAACCAGCATAGGGAGATATAGGATTGAAATTGTCTCTAAACCCAAGAAATAAACTCTCAGATTTATGGGCAGTTGTTTTTTATCTTTAGTTTTTGAAACAGAATCTCACTGTGTTGTTTAGGCTGCCTTGAGCTGTGATCCTCCTATTCCACCTTCTGAGCATCCAAGGTTACGGGCAGCAGCCAATGGGTTCTTGACATGTGTCAAGCCTTTTCAATGAGGAAATAATACTTTTCAACAAATGTTTCTGGAATGACTGGCTCATATAAGTAAGGAATAAACCTGAACCCCCATTTCACACCTTGGCTAAAGGTAACTCAAAATAGATCAGGACCAAACCTTTAAGAGCTAAAATTATAAAACTCTTAAAAGAAAACATGAGACCAAATATTGATGACACTGAATTGGGGGCTATACACAACACTCAAAGCAAAAGCAAGAAAAGAACAAATTGGACTAAATAAAAAATATTAAAAGTTGTTCTTTAAAAGATATTATCAAGGAAGTAAAAAGAAATCCACAGAGTCAAAAAAAAGTGAGAAAATAATACTATTCATGTGTCTGAGAAGTGACTTGTATCCAGAATAAATAAAAACACAAGAACAAAAAGACAACTCAGTTAAAACATGGGCAAAGGATCTCAATAGAAATTTTCCAAAGTAAATATACAAATGGACAATTCATATATATAAACATTCTAAAGATCATTAATCATTAGGGAAATTCAGATAAAAATCACAAGCACATATGATCGATATCCACAAGGATCGCTATAGAGAAAAACAAATAAAAACAAAACAAGACAAGGCCTATAGCTCAATGGTAGAGTACTTGGCCAGCATGCACAAGACCCTGATGAGTATGATCTCCAGACCTGTACAAAGAGGGGGGAGTTCTAACATGTGTTGGTAAAAGTGTGGTGAAAATTAGAAACCTCAAAGATTGCTTGCGTAAAAATGTACAACAATGCAAGAACTTTGAAAAATATTTTGGCAGCTACTTCAAGGTTAAACATGGGTCTAACTCTTTGTAATCCAGAAATTTCAGGAGAAATATAAATACATCTACCCAATATTTGTACATGAATGTTGATAGTAACGTTGTTCAGAATAGCTGAAACAACTCAGATGCCCCTCAGATGATAAACTGAAGAAAAAAAATGTGAGATATCACTCCAGTAAGATTTTATTTGGCCAAAGAATAAAACACTAATACATGCTATAATGTGAATAAAATTTATGCTAAATGAAAGAATATAGTCATTTATGATTATATTTTTATGTTTCATATGTCATTCATAAAATTTCCCAAACAGATAAATTTATAGAGAAAAAAGTTGATTAATATGCCAAGAGCTGTGGGCAAGGGGAGAATGGGGAATGCCCACTGATGTGTGTGGGTTTTTGACTTTTTGGGTGATGACAATTATTTGTAAATTAGATAGTAGTGATTGTTTCATAACTCTATTTGTGGTTGTACTAAAAATAATTCAATTGAACTGAACACTTTGGCTGAAATTTATTATATGTGAATTAGATCTTAATAGAGCTGTTAATAAAAATATGATTATGACGTACATTTTGGTTGCTACCCTTTTATGTGGTAAGCCACATCAAGAATAATTCTAAATTACCCACAAATAAACTGAACATACATGATTCCAAAGTTCTTAAGAATGTTATCTTAAATAATCACATCATTTGAATCTCTACCATTTCATTGCTTTAACTCTGTGTGATGAACTTTTAAAATCTCCTTAAGAATTGATGCAAAACGTGAGTGCTGATGCCTTAATAAATCTAATAAATACTGGCATTGCTTTAAAACATGTTAACCTAGATAATCTTATGGGCTTAGTGATGTTTACATATAAAGCATTCCATTAAACATAATAAAATAGTTACGCAGTTCAGAATTCTTTTTCTTTTTTTAACTAAATTAAACCAGCACCATAACCAGAGGAAGAAAAGCACTTGACTTGCTGTGAGGATGGTGCTTCTTAGTTTGTGCCCTGAAGAGGAATACTGAGCATGTACTCAGGATGCTATAGCAACTGCAGAATGGAAGCCACAGCATCATGTGGCCCACTGCTGCCAGGAGACCACTGCAGCATTCCACTCATCTTGGTATGGCAATATAACATGGTACGGTGTGGCGTCTTGATAGTGGTCATTTATCCAACTTTACCAAAATTAACGACAACTATAGAAGATCTCTTTTCACAGAGGAGAATATTCTTTACCAAAAAGTATGACAAAATGTTGTAGGTGCTTAATTTGTAACGAGTATGTCATAAGATTTTTTGGTATGGATCTTTATTAAAACTAACTTCAAGTTGCATTAATATGAATAATATGCCAAATTATTTATACAAAGAATAACATGATGTCTAACATCAAAGGAAGATGAAACATTGTCAACTAATATCAATGCTACTTTTCATGACAACAGCATGAGTATTTGATCATCATACAATGTACCTATTTCCCACTTTGCTCTGAACACCTGAGCAGTAGAGAGCACTAATAAAGCACCCAGGGAACTGACAGCTCTTCCTTCCCTATGTCATCTTTGCTCAATTAACACATGACAGATGTCTGCTTTCAGAGGAAGCATTTTAGGAACTCTGGGCCATGTGCCTCTTTGCCTTCGGATGTGGGGAGGAATCCAGCATCATGAAACTCAATGAAAGAAACTTAATTGCCATTTTTCTCCAGAGTTCCCATCTGGTATCACAAGCCATGGACTATCAGACTCATCCCCCAGCTCATGTTGAATCTAGGTGTATCAAATTCTGTTTTATTTGAACTCAAAGAAAAGCATATTAAATATTATATATATATATATATACATATATATATATATATATATTTACCTAAATACAAAGATGAAGTGTGGCTAAATTATGAAACTCTCTTAGAGGAAATTAAATATTAAGAACATGAGAATTCAAAATCAATTTACTTGGTTTTATTTACTCACTTATTTATTACAATGTACCTTGGCACTACAGCAACTCAAGCCAGTTTTTAAAGGTGCACCTGCCCATGACGTGACAATCTACCAGTGAGTCAGATAATTCCTTGCCACACAGGGTACTGCAATTTTCATAAAACACAGAAAAAGCAATTTATTAAAAGCTACATAGTCTTCATCTGAAAACAAAAACAAAAGAAAAAAATTAGGAACTAGTGAAAAATTCTTAAAAAAACAAAACAAAACAAAACAAAAAAGCCCTCTTGGCTTATTTATTAAAACAGGTTCAGGCTATTGTTAATTTTTTTTAAAGATCCCAAATTAGAAAAATGATGTGACATTAAAATAGATTCACAAAAACATGAGTAGAAAAAGCAAAGGAAAGGCCTCCAAAGAGGTGCTTTACAATAAAGCAGACTGCATGAAATAAAACAATAAGAAATAAAAAATTATTTATGTATTTTATGAAAAGAAAACAAGAAACAATTTTATGATTGTATTATAAGTTAAGGGAGTAATATTTACTGTCCCTCAGAGAAAAGGAATGACATTATAACCTGATATTTGATTTTTTTTTAATTTAGAAGAGAACCTGGTCTAAAAAGGACCATAATGATAATAAGCATATGTGGTGCAAGGAAGAGACGTTTCCTCTACAATACATACATCCTTCCTGATGACAGTTTCCAAATGACAAACACAGGGGAAATCATTTTACCCCGCATCCTCTCCTTCATTAATAAAGCCCTTTGGGCTACAGACACCTAAACCCATTTCTATGGGTTTCCTTCCTTGTATGGAAAATAAAGCAAAACAAATCAAATCAATCCTTTTATGGGTTTAAATTTTTTAAAAAAATCTTTTAATAAAACACATATATATCTATTTAAAATCAAGACAAACTGAATTGCATACAAACTTTTACATATATAATCTATAAGCATAATATTGTCCATATTTTTACGCCAATTTGAAGAAACTATTTGAAACAGTTTGAAGGAACTTAAAAAATGCTGTTTCAAAAATTCCTTGATATAGAAAAAAAGGACACCTCATTATTTGTTAAATTAATTTAATCTGAATTCTAAGCTTCCTGATTTGTCTAGTATAAATTTACTCATAACTAGGCCCCAAATAACATTTCCTTCTAGATATTACTGTACCAAAAACTTTGATTAATTTCCTATGAACAATATATCAGTATCTGAAGTGATGAATATTTAAAAAAGGTAGTTAAATGGCATGTAAATTATTTACAATAAAGCAAAATGCTTAAGTATACATATCTGTTATACATATTTCCTAGTAAAACTAAGTCTAAGACTGATTCATGGTTGTATGCTGTCATCACTGGTAAGCTGTTTTGAATAGCTGCAGGGTAGAGTACATGCATAGTCACAATTTACAAAATCGATGCCATATCAAAATAGAAAGAAAAAAATTCTTCACAAAATAGTAAGAAGAATAAAAGTGGCACATTTTTAGTTGAATTTCAGTGAAACACATCACTTCTAGTCATAGCATTAGTGGTATTTAAGAAGCCAGAGGAGACTGTTCAGTGCTGAAGGGATAAAGACAGAGCATTGATATTTAAAGCACATTCCTTAGAAGAGAATTTCTGCTCTGTATAAATGAAAAGTGATGAGAGAGCAGCAAGCGCTTTCTTGAGATGACTTTCAGCTTCCAAACTCACCCTCCTCTGCCTGCCATTTCTTACTTTGAACACAGCCCTTGCCTATAATCTCAGAACTAATCGTAAATATTATTACTGATAATTTTTCAATGAGCAATTTAAATTTAATACAGAGAAAAAGGCAAAGAGAACCTTAAAGTTATTATTAAAATAGTGTTGACCTCATGGACCTCCAACAACCTACTCTAGGACCTGCTGAGTTGAGAACTGTGGGTTTGAAGAGTGCTTTCCTCATGGAGTGTGCACCCAGCTGGATGAGCTCTTAAGACAATTTGCATTTGGATAGAAGTTTCTACAAGCAGTGCCAAAATTATCCTCAAATATCTAACACATGCCTCTTTACATATGGGTTACATTAATAAGGAAGCATATCATCCAACTTGATTAAGAATTAAGGCTTCTTATATTTAGAATAACAATAACAATAGGTCTTTTAAAAGATGTTAGCTCAAAGTGCTGTTTTAATTAACCTACGAGTACCTGTAATTACTGGTGGAGATTTAGTCTACTATTATATATAAAAGTTTAAGTGTATATGCATGTCTACACATATGTATACTTGCACACATATTTATGTCTATATATCCTGTCTAGTCTATTTATCTATGTCTACCTATACCTAAAATGGACCTCAAAAAATAAAGAAATAAAATGGACCTCAATTAAATGGTTATAATGTTGAGCCACACCATTTATAACGTGCATAGGGTAGACAAATGACGGTACTTGGAAGACTAAAGGGAATAAACTGTAAAGAAAAAAGAATGTGTTTGCAGAACAGGATGCTAAGTTTGAGATTCTGGGGAAACACAGCCACATTTATATATGATTTTGAGATTAGGGTGCTAAGGTCTGTGTTGGGATAGATAATTGGAAGAGAAGAATTGAGGAATGAACAGTTCAATGAACTAAAAATTGTCTTTCTGGGTATTAAAATCACCTGGAGTGGTGTTCTGAAGAGAGGAGATAAGTGCTGAAGTCCCCAGGAGTGATGAAGATTGGCAGCAGGGAGGAGGGTACCCTATGCCAGGTACGTGATGGGAGTAGGGGTGTGTGTGCACAAAGAGGGGAGTGAGAGAAGAGCAAAGGTCTGAAGGGCTGGGGTAGGCAAGAGAGGACCCCCGCCTCACCTTCAGGCCAGAGGACAGGCGTATTGGAAAGAAGATGGTCATTACCTTGAGATGGTCACCAGCCATATCACTATCCTGCCTGAAATATCTGCATGGCTTGCCTCTTCTTCCGAATAAAGTTTGAGTTCTCTGATGGCTCTAAGCCTTGTGCTCTGCCCCAGTGACTTTTTGATTTCTCCCCCACCACTTCTCCCAGCCAGCCACATTTCAGCAGTGCTGCCACTCCTCTGTGGACTCGCCAGCCTCTTCTTCATTACGCGGCCTTCAAGGAGGCTCTCCTTCTGCTCCCTCCCTCCACCTGCCCTGGCCCTGGCTAACGCTAACCTCTGTTCACCCTTAGATTCTCAAAGTCTGCCCTATAGCTTATATTTCTTCCAAGAAGCTTTCTGACTAGCCTAAGCTAGTTGTCCCTAGTTGCCCCCCAATAAGCTACTAAGCTCTCTCCAGGATAATTGCTTTTGTCTATTTTATCAAATGGATCATAACCTCTGCAAAACCCAAGACCATGCATTTTTCCACATACATTTTGGTGTCTTTTAGGTGGCTGTCAGTTTCCTTAGCATTTTTATATCACCATTGAATCATCACTGCCTACTTAAGAACCTGGAATAAAGTAAATTCTTGGTACAACATATTCTTGTATTCAGAATTCCATCGACAAGACAAATGACTTCTACTTACTTATTACTTTATGCAGTAGGCATTGGTAAATTGACACTCAGAGCAATATCACAACTATGCAATACTCAAGAAAAAAGCAGTTCTGTGTTTATATAAAATAGTTTTACTATGAAGTAAGTTTTAGTTTGCCTAAAAAAAAAAAAAACCTTCTCCATCAACATGTCGAGAGTATAAAATCTCACTGTTAGAATGCATAACATTGAACATAAAATTTTAAACCAACTGTCACAACTTTCAAGTGAAAATGTTAATAGACTTAATGTTTTGCACCTGGATATTGCATGCAAATTCATAAAAATGAATCTTGCTTGTTGCATATGGAAAATTCAATTTCTAAAAGTATACTACCCATTGACATGGTACAAATTGTATGAGCATAAAAGGAAACATATGTGTTGATCTTATGCCAATCAAGAAAAATGAAAAATGCAGAATAGATTGTTTTATGACTTATTAGAACTGCAAACTTATTTTAATAAAGTCAAGAAGCAAAAAGTTTCCATAGAATCATGGATATGAAAATCACTACCTGGGGTCATCAAAACCATCACCTGACCTCAAGCAACAGGTCCAATGACCCAATCCAATGAAGGTACGCTATTCTTAAAGACCTTTTAAGCCCTGTTAAACATTTTTAAAGGAACTATGGAAAACAATGATTTTAAAATTTTGAATGGAATAGGTTTAAATTGTATTTACTTTGAATAATAGAGTAATGTTGCTACAAGGGAAAAATAAAGCTTCATTTCATCCTGCTCTCTAATTCATGACCAGAGAATAAAAAGATTGACATGTTATTCCCACTTTACCTAGCAAGTAAAGTCCAGGCCACTCTTCCCTACCTTCTGATCCAGAGTCTGTCTCACCTCCTTCCCTGCCTGTTAATCTAGTTCTGAATCTTAACTGTTCTCGGCATTATCCTAGTCTGGATGGGTTATAGCCTGTTGTGGTCTAAAATGTGCTTATCACCTCAGGAACACACAAGTCCAACATTAAAGGCATTAACTTTAATCTTAAGTGTGTCCTCCAATCCAATACACTGTTACCAAGTAATGACAAAATCATCTTCCCTTCACTGAGCTATTCATGGTATTCAATCAAACAAACAAACAAAACCCAAAAACTTTGATGTGCTTCATTATCTATATAAATTTTTTACTAAAAATAAAATATTTTGTTTGTGAAAGCAATAGCATTTGTAATTTCAGCAAGAACTTAGGTCTTATCTCTCTGAAATGAGAACAAGACATATACATCAGTAGTTTCCCATTCTCAATACTGCTAAATGTTAGCATCATCAAACACTTTCATACATAGTAATTTTCTCTTTTGGCCTTAAAATAAGTGCCATAGATTCTCATGGCAACTTGCCTTTTAGTTCTGGAACTAATTATTTCTGTTCTGTTTCCTACTAAAGAACACAGTCCCTTTGCTTTCTGAAGTACTCCTTTGTTTTGGTTTTAAGACTCTGCCAATGTCTTTGTCTACTTCTATTCTGAATCTTTTTTTAAAAATGCATGAACCCATGTTCTTTGGAAAAACATATCAATCTATTCTAAATTGCTGTGCCTCCCAATTAAAATTTGTTTTCATATGTGAATAGTTTTCTCTACAGGTCAAATTATCTATCGATAGTACCTCTAATAGAATTTGTCTTCTTCATTTACCCTTCCCTTTTGTTGTGAATCAGAGGAAATTGGCCTCTATTTCTCAATAAGAAGGACTCCAGGGAGAGACAAAGCTTATTGTCATGTCTGCATTTAGTCCCTCAAGCTCAGAGCATCTCCTACCCACCCGACTTTGAATACCTTATACCCTTATTTTCCATCTGCCTGGCTCCTGGCTCTATGACTTTTTTAAAAAAATAAGAACTATATTAATTTTATTAAATGGATATATTGTTTTTAAAAAATGTATTTATTTGTTCAAATCAGTTATACCTGACAGCAGAATGCTCTTCAATTCATTATACACAAAGGAGCACAATTTTTCACTTCTCTGGTTATACACGAAGTAGGGTCACACCATTTGTACAAATGTACATGCACCTAGGATAATGAGAGGTGGATAGTATAAGCTCAGGTCTGGTCTCTGGAAACTCCAGATGTCCCATGTTGCCTTGATTCTTCCAGCTGAGGAGTGACTCTTCTGATCTTGGCCATTCTACCCTCGAGACATAGGACATCCCTGGAGGTTCAGAATCTCTTTGCTTACACAAATCTGAAGACAGACATGCCATCAAACAAATCTCTAATGTCTTTTTTGACCAAGAGAGAGGTGTTTGCTTTCTATGTTGTTTTAACTGTATCCCTAGACAACTCATAAGGTGACAGAGTAAAAATATGGCTAAATATTTTTAATTCACAGGAAATAGCATATGCTCACTTAGCAGACTATTGTGTTTTTTAGGTGATTACTATCTACACAGGCATTTCTGTGTAACAGAAAACTTATGAAGAATATATGTGTTTACACTCATATATACATGCATACATATATAGTTATACTTTTTAATACTGATTTGAAATTCCATATTTCCAATATAAAGATAATATAGATTTCTGAATATATAGTATTTATAAAATTGTGACATTATCCAAAATAAATTAGCAGATGTTGTTTTCTCTTTCTCCCAAATATGTTTTTCAAAGTTACTTGATTTAGTTTTATTTAAATCTGAAAAAATAAATCCACTCTTGACAATGCTTTCTTTCAAACATAATTTTAACACCTAATCTCACTATTTCTTATATTTTTTACATAGGAAAATCTCAAGCAAGCTTTTATTTCCTTCCCTAAATACAATAAAACACACTTTATCTTATTATTTTTATTTCTGGAACATTATTTCAAAATACTTGCCTCTGAACTCCATTTTGATTTTGTGTGAAAGGAACATTCTGGTTAAAGCCAGGAAAAAAATTTTCAAGCATTAAAATGGCTCACCAGGAATTAATAATAACAATCTGACTAAACCTGCTTGGTAATTCAACAAAGGAATAGCACTTAATATACCTCTCATCTTTAAACTTTCTACTGCAGGGAAAGGTAGCTGAATCCATGTGAGTGTTGTCATGGAGTCAAACATAGCAGTACCCCAGGGGACATGCTCTGCTCATGTGCTTCAACCTCTAGGGAGGGGTCTTAGCTCTTCATTTCCCATCAGTGACTCCTGCCTTAGCATTTGCTTCCTGAAGCTTCAAAAGTCTGTAATCATTGTACCTAATTGCAATGTTGTGATAAGGCTGACATGAAAAAAATAACTGTTAATATTTATATTCCTAAATTACTACAACAACACGTATAGATTTATAATAATAGTAAAATATTATAACATATTAAACATTATTATATATTCAATATTGGAGCATTCTGTCAAATGTGGCTCTATAAGGAAAGACTAAATTAAACACTGTAAATTAAATGCTGAACATTTGGTCCATGATGTTTATAGATCAACTATGCATCATTTTTAATATTTTAACATATACTACAATATTTATTTCTCTTAAAGTTTTTATTAAACCAAATACAGATAGTTCAGTAGTTAAATTTATGTAAGCCCACACATTATTCTCCATTTTGCAGGTCAGCAAAGTGTAACACACGTAGCTAAACACTAACTCAGGATAATCCAATGGTAAATGCACAACAGTTAACTTCCAGATCTGACTATTTTACCCAATGTATCATACTTAGTGTCAAAATTTCAGAAGCTAGGCCAGATCTATATTTTTCACCTTTGTCTTCTAGCATTACTCAATCATAGTCACAGAGCAGAAGGATATATTACTTAAAAAAATACTATGTTTTTCTACCTTTTCTACATTAAGCATGTTTTAGGAGCATTCAGTGTAGTTGTCCATGTAAAATTCCATACAGTGGAGTCCCCTATGTTGCACGTCCACCAGATTTTCCTCTCTGCTCCCCCAGTAGCTAACGTCCCAGCCACCTCTTCCTGAGACTTCCTGAACAGTGCTTCCACACATTCGCTGTGTCTCCCCTCAGGGTTTTGTGATAGTCTCTCTAGCAGGTAAGACGAGGAAACAGAATTAGCACGAATTCTCATGCACACACACATAAAACAAAGGACACATCATGCACAAACATGCATACAAAAAACACACAATAATATAAAGAGCAGCACACAGAAGGAGGGCAATCAGAGTGAGCATGAGAATAAAACAGAATCAACAAATAAACAGAAAGCTATTTTTAGAAATCAACAACTGTGCCAAGAAATAACTTGATAGTGTCCCAGTACTGACTCAGCCTTGGTTACCTACCAAAAGAATGAAGAGCAGAAGATAAAATAATAAAATAAAATAAAACAAAAAATAGGGGATAAAGAAAGAGAAAGATATTCATCTTTCTATCATCATTTATCTAATACAAAAACGTTTAATCCATCATTATCATAACCTTTCATAAATCAAGGGGCAATGACTGATAGAGCAGGAAGAGGAAAGGGAATGAGGAATCAGATGTCGTTAAAAAGAAAAAAAAAGTAAAGAAATGGTGTTTGTCTAGCACACAAAACAGGGAGGAAAAGTAATGATAGACCATGATCTAAGCCTTTCCATATCCCTGTTGTTAAAATATCTCATCCTGACTCAGACTCTTGACTCGGGCTCCCCTTCCTACTCATGTACAACTCATCAAAATTGTAGCTGATGCAATGCCAGGCAGGATGGTTTGGACTCCTACAGGTTATGATGGGGCAGACGCAGCAGCCAAGCAATAGAAGAATATCAGTGAATTTCAAATTATCCATAGAAAGAGAAACAGAACTATTGGGGCGATTCAGATTGACAATGAGTAGAAACTGGGCTGTGGGACCTGCGCTGGCCTTGTTCTTCCACAGCCTTGTTCTTCCTTTGGTAGTGCCTTCATTTTCAAGATGAGCTGCTGGTAGAGTCAAAAACCCTGCCATCCCCACCATGCATCCCAGTTGGGGTGTCAGAAAATAAATAACAAACACAAACAATCATGAGGGCCTGAGCATGGGAAGAAAAGAGCATGGAAAATTGTTCCAGATCAATTTCACCTTTATTTTGTTATATTTGACTCTATATATTTATGTTTCAATATCCCTTATGCAGTAAAATTCTTTGGGGGAAGAAATGATATTAAATGAACTGGGTGGACTTTGATAGGTCCTGGTGATCTTATGAGAAGCTGTCACCATCTGTGTCCCCAGGTGAAACTGTAGTTGGTCTCTTCTTTACGATTTCTTTTTAATCTTATCCAAAACACTTACCACACCCTTTTCATAGATAAATGTGAATTACAGTCTGTCATTATTCTCACAATCTTAAAATCTCTGGGAACAAATTAATGAGATTTTACTGAAATGGATTTAGGACTGGGAAATGATGTCTATGCCTTTCCAAATAAAGATTGTTTAAAAATTGGACATGAGTTTAGATGATTAATGTGTTAGCTTAATCAAAGTGTCTTTCACATTCATTATTTGTTGATGATATCCAACTTCTGAAAATATTCACCTTTTTGACACCTGAAGGTATTCAAATGTGAGGCCAAAATTAGCTAAGTTGTAACAATAAGGTGATAATTGCTAACTGTAAAACTACATCCAGAATGCATTTAGCAAAACACTAACTTCACTCTCCATCTGCTTAAATGACTTTTCATCTCTGAATTTCTTTCAAAACTAGAAGAAGCATTACATTAATTAAGTTAGTATGTTACAGTGTTAGGTTTAGACCACATAAAAAATTTACTTGGGTAGCAGACCATTTTATTTTTATGTTGTGCCCGTAAAATTTGTTACCATAAATATATGTGATACAGGTGTACTATAGTTAAACAAATTTGAGTCTCAATTGTTGCAGCCTCTTTTCATTAGACTTGTACTTCTGACATTTGGCCATGCATTGAAATAGTTTGAGAAGTTTTCTAATTGCACCTATAACAATCAAATAAGATTTTCTGGAGGTTAAACTTAAGTATCAATATTTTTTGAATCTTCTAAAGTGATACTATCGTGCAGCTAGTTTTAACACTACTAAAAAGACTTTAACACTACCAGAAAAATGTTTTCTCTCTATATTTTTGCACTCAGAATTGTAGTGAGCACCTAGCTGAATAAATCATATTTCAACAAAGAAAATAATGAATTGCTTAAAGCATGAAGGTCACCTCAAGACCAGGTGAGTATTTTCTTCCCTTCACTTAATGTAGACCTTGCAGTTTTCAATTACTGTATGCACTTGTTCTATGCAGTTTTATTTGTGAATATAAGAATCTGGCAGTTAGAAACTACTTCACCCTGATTTGTATCTTTTTAAACACAAAATGATTCACTAAGTATTTCAAACATCCTCATTTATTGAATCTTTTTTCTTCTAAACAAGTGCAGAGAACAAAAGTAAGTACTGCAATTGAATTAAAGAAACAGATTTCAATGTGTACAAATCAATGAGGTGATATACTATATTAAGAAAATGAGAGGTAAAACCCACAGGATCATCTCAATAGATGCATAAAAAGAATTTAACAAAATTCAACAGCTATTCATGATAAAAATCTAAACAAACAGATATAAAATGACCTGCATCAGCACAATATAGGCCTTTTATGAAACACCACAGCTAACATAGTAATGGATGGGGAAAAGAAAGCTTTTCCTCCAAGAAACCCATTCTCACCACTTCTGCTCAAAGTAGTCCTAGCCAGGGCAATTAGGCAAAAGAAAGAGAAGCAAAAGATATCCAAATTGGAAAAGAAAATATATATATATATATATATATATATATATATATATATATATATCCCTCTGTTTTTAGATGATCTGATATGAATGTGGAAAACTCTAAAGACTTGGGCTAGGGTTGTGGCTCTGTGGTGGAGCACTCGCCTCACACGTGCGAGACCCTGGGTTCGATCCTCAGTACCACATAAAAATAAATAAGTGAAATAAAGGTATTGTGTCCAACTACAACTAAAAAAATAAATATTAAAGAAGAAAACTCTAAAGATTGCAAGAAAACCTTGTTAGATATAATAAACAAATTCTGTAGTGTACAGACTGCACATACACAAAAGAGTAGTATTTATTTGCAACAACAATTACCAAAAAATAGATTAAGAAACACCTTTATTTACAACATCAAAACGAATAAGATACTTTATAAATTTAACTTAGGAAGTGTAAGAATTGAACACTGTTACCTATAAGGGCTAATGAAAAAAAAGTGAAGACGTAAATAAAAGGGAAGATATCCCATGTTTTGAAACAAGTAATATTGTTAAAATATGCATATTATGCAAAGCAATCTATGGACTCAATACAATCCCTGTCATAATTACAATAATATTTTTCAAATTAAAAAACATGTAATGTATGTGAAACCATGAAAACACCTGAATTGTCAAAGCAAGAAAGAACAAAGTTGGAGGCAATCACTTCCTGATTCCCAGTTATGTTAAAAAGCTACAGCAATCAAAACAGTATGTTATTGGGATGAAAACATGCAAATAGGCCAGTGAAACTGAACAGAGATCCCAGAAACAGACTCATGCATGTATAGCCACCTAAGTTCCAACAGGAACACTTAGGAATTCATGATTAGGAAGGGAGGTCTCTATGACACGTGGTGTGGGAAAACTGGATGCCCATGTGCAAAAGAACAAAATTGGACCCTTAATAATATCCTCAACCACCATCAACATGACCTAGACATAAGCACAGAGTCTGAAACCATATAGTTGCAAGAAAAAAAAAACAGTAAAAGCTCCTTGATTTTTTTTTGTCTCAGAAGTGATTATTTTTTAATCTGATACCAAAAGCATAGACAATAAATTTGCAAAAACAAAGCTGGAACAAGAGAAAACTGAAGGGCTTATGCATGAAAAAGGGAACAGTGAGCAAAATGAAAACAGTCTCAGGGTGTTAAACCCTGGAAAACTGATAAGGGGTCAATATTCTAAATAGATACGGATTTCATATAACTGAATGGCAAAACCAAATTACTTAGTTAAACAAAAAGACCAAAAGACCTGAACACATTTTTTCCAAAGAAGACACACAAATAATCAGGTATACAAAAAGGTGAGAAATATAAGTTCTACCTATAGTGAGCTATCAGCTCACACACTGTTAGGAGGGCTACCCTCCCAAAGACACAGTTGTAAGTTTTAGTGTGGATGTGGAGAAAGGGAACACTGGGTACACTCTCGGTGGGAATGTTGATTGGTATAGCAATTATGAAAAATGATATGGGTTCCTGAAAAGAATCAAAACTATGATGACCATTTGATCCTGCAATTTCTCTTCAGCATAAATATATATCAAAGAGATATCTTCACTCTAATATTATTGCAAAACTGTCCGCAAAATCTTGATATGGACAAGCTGAATGTTCATTGTGGATGAATACAGCATAATAAATTTATAATGTACTTAATACTTATTAAATATCATTATATATTTAACATAAACAATGGGATAATATTAAGCCTTTAAAAAATAACATCTTGCCATATGCAAAACCATGGATGAACCTGAAGGACAATATGCTAAGTGAAATAAACACGATGATAAAAATTGCACAATCTCATTCATATGTAAGTGCAACAACCTGTACAGCCGAGCCCTAGAAACCAGTGAAGGGCAATGAGGGATTAAGAAAGACACACAGACATTTATAGAGAGAAGCTGGGACCAGGTGGGACACCAACCTCTGATGGGAGAACAGTAACCCAAAGCCAGCACAGCATGTTTACTTTATAATTATTGTCACAAAAAGATGATTTGTGGGAAAGTTTCTGCAAAGCAGGCAGTCTTGAAGGTTGCAGTGCTTGCAAGATATTATGGTTACCTTGTTATGCTCAGAATTCTCTATCACTGGCAGCCTGTGTCTGAGCTCAAGGTCAAGACTGATATAGTTCCATGCCTTTGCACAGAACTTTCTCAGCAGGGCATTACCATAGCTCCTGGGCAATCTTGTCTGCACCGTTTCATAGAAAGTTCCCAGGGCAAAGTGCAACCACAGCTCGGAGGCAGTCAAAGACCATGGAACAAGTCACCATTACCCACATGTAAGATCCGAAAATGTCCAATTTATAGAAGGAGAGAACAGAATGCTTTTTTTTACCAGGGAGTATGTGGTGGGAACCAGGAAGATTTTAGTCAAAGGGTACAAAGATTCATTTACATAGGATGAAAAAGTTCTAGAGATCCAGTATATTGCCTAATAACTACAGCTAAGAACACTGAAGTACATACTTGAATTTGAGTAGATCTAACATGTTCTTAAAACATACACATAAAGATAAACCATGAGAAGAGAAGGTAATGTTCATTAGTTTATCAAAGCATTAAACATATAAAATTTTTAATGAAAAGTTAAAATTAAAATATTTAAAGTATGAAAATATAAAATGAGCTTAAAATAACTAATATTAAATAATAGTTAAATTTTTAAAAAAATCAACGACAGGAAGTAACTGGAATTAAAAAAATACAATTAAGAACATCACAAATTAAGTGACTAAAAGCTTTTTAATTTTATAAATAGATTCTATGAGGGTCACCTTACTTTTGCATTAATTAGATGCAGCTACCATTCTGCATCAGGTAGCAGCTGTCATTTCCATGATTTGAACTATTACTGAGAATGAAAGAAGATTGGTAAGACCGCACATATTAAGAACCATTTTCATTCATACAAGGTAGTAATTCCACCTTGAGAACTTTTGAAATGAAAAAAAAAGATGTGTATTGGATATTTTAAGAGTCTCTATGTAGAAGGATGTTGGGGAAAAATCCAAGTAACCTCCAATTGGGGAAGATAGATTAATGCTTTGATTTATATCCCTTGAGATAATACTGTATCCCTTGAAAAACTATCTGTGGACACTAAAAAGCAACAGGAAAACTGGTTATAATCATCAATAAAACAAGATATAATATTATTTGCAACAATGATTATAATGGTGTGTAAAATATTCTGCTCATTTGAGCCCACATGCTAAAGTACCATGTTAGTACTGTGTGGTGATAGTCCAATTGACTTTTTCCCCTTTATTTTCCTTTTTTTTTTTATGTGATGTGATAATGATTTACAAAATGTTTGGCAAATATTTCATTCTACCCTTTAGCCTTTCTGACACTAGTTCTAAAGGTTGAATGTTCATGTATCTTTTTAATTTATATTATGTACATTTCTTCTTTGATGCAAGAAATAGAAACTTATGAGTTCAGCATATGCCTATTTCTATCTCTAACAACATTGCTTATTGTACTGTTGTATTTTTATTACACTGCTTTACTCACCACATATACTGAAGTATTATTTTGATATTTTAATGTGGATATATGATGATTAAATTTTTCCATTTTAAAATGTAACTCATAAACACAGAAAAACTTTGATGAAATGGTAAGAACTGATATTCACTTTTTAAAATGTATATAAAATTAGATTTTTAATGCTATATTTGCTAATGAAAAACAACTCACCCAAAAAGGAATTTTTTAATTTGATCATTTGTTTAATCAGATTCTGGATTTGCTCCTTTGGGCCCAAGAATATCTATTCTCTCTACAGTACAGAGGATTAATATCTCATTTTAATTTATTTAAAATCTGTTGACTTGTGGGAGTTAACAGAAACTTTGATTTTGGCAATTCTAATTAAACGCTAATTGCAATTTGAAGAATTTGCTACCATGAAATTGAAAAGCTCAGGAATGACACAGACATGATTTTTCTTTGCTTCTCCATGATATGTGAAACTATGGAAATGTTTAATGCTATCTAAGGCAAAAATCTTATTTTCACGGTGAATATTTTTATTCCCAACCATCAAAATCAGTGATGATATTTAATTAGAAAATAGTAGAGGACTTCACAACTGAAGTAAAATGATTCCTTTTGAGCTGCTGGTGGTTTGGGTTAATTCTCTCTAGTGATAAATTAACTGCAGTAGAAGTATAAAAGTAGGAAATATTTTGTGTGTTGAACATACATCTTGATGCATCCATTTTTTAGGCTTTAAATATAAAATAAACCCCTCTCCTTCTACATATGGAACCATGGTTCCCCTTCTGGAAAGTAACACATATTTCTTTAGCCAAACAAGTACCAGGATCAAGCCTGCCATTTATGCTTGGGAACATAAGCTTCCCTCAGGAAAGGGCAGCAATATTGACACCCCCCACACACAAATGCACTCACAAATACCCATTTATATATAGTATCCATACAGCCCACTCTCTTGGTCATAAGATGTTTTCTTCTATTCTTCACTCAAAAATTTTCCTCAGCTACCCTAAAAGAGATTATACAAATGACATTCCAAATTCAGCATTGGTCTCAACATTCAAGATCTCATGATAATTTCTGTATCAGATCTCAATGTGTCCTCTGTTGCTCCAGAGATCTATGCATTAAAAAGGAAAGTAATTTACACCCACACCTACATACTCAATATACTGTAGGAAAAGTAGGACAATGAAAGTCAAATAAATTCTTCCATATATAAAAGCGAAATAGAAAACATTAATGAATTCTAACTTGGTAGATGTTATGGGGCACTTACAGTATCCCTTGGAATATTTCTATATTTTGCCTGACTTATGTTTCCAGAAAATAGTTGCCTAGTATGTAGGCAACGCTTTTATTTTATTTATTTATTTATTATTATTGTTACCTTTTAAAATGCTGAGGCCAAAACCAAGACCACAAACAACAATATCATCATCATCAACATCATATTATGGCTATGTCTAATATGTTAATAAGGACTATTTCCTCCCTCAGTGTTGAAATAACAGTCAGCCAGCAACATTCTTGTGGGAGTTTGGAGGAACAAAAAATTATTTCAAGTCTTGAAAAATTAATTTCTTTCAGCTCAGGCTGAAAGCTCATTTGTCAGTATAAATGAAACAGAATCTTCTTCTATTTCATTCCAGTAACTTCTGCATGTCAATTATCACATCTTAAATTCCTTTGGAGACATGACTCTGTCACCAAGCTACTTTTAGTTACCTGAATTAAGAGATGTTCTGGTAGAGGTATAGCCTCAATATTTCCTCCCTGTACCAATTTACTCAGTTTAAAGGATTTATTAGGAGCTACTTTAATAGAGTTGGGGCTTTAATGTCATTTGATAGACACACCATTGATTTGGTCTTTGCCACAAAATTCAACTCTAATTGACCTTTATTATTGAAGAAATTCTTAGTTTTATATTTTCTCATTTGGAAATGAAAGTCAGATGTGTTTTACAGCAGTATAAACCACAGGATGTCTTAAATTGTTGTATAATCTTACATGTCTGTTTAAAAATTTGACAATTATTTTATAGTTCTTTTTTATTTTAGGCGCTTATAAAATGCACCAATAGCAAACAAGAAATATTATTTCACATCTTTACACCTAAAAGCGACCAGATAATCCCAGTCACCATCTGTCTTTCAAGATATCAAAGGAAATTAATGTACCAGAAGTTTCACCACTCCATAAAACAGGTCTGTATCATTCCAGCCTCCAATATATTTTCTAACCTCCTTATTCTGGCACAGAAGCCAAGTATGTATTTAGAGTTTGTTTTCTCATATTATTTTAATGACCATATGCATCAGCTTTAGCTTCAACTAAGATTTTTTCCCCCAGCAATAACTCCAAAGTTTCAGTGACTTGTATCAGCACATAGTGACTTTTACGTGTATGGATTCCATGGTGGGTCAGCAAAAGTGTTGCTTCATGTCTTGTTTATCTTGGGATCCTTGTGGAGATTATGAACATGTTCTATTATGGGACATGAGATATAGAAGAAAACACATATGGGAAGAGAGAGAGAAGAGAGACATGTTCAAGCCCTGTATTGGCTCTCAAGCTTCTGATGTCAACTGCAATGGTTAATTTGAATCATCAATTTGACTGGATTAAGAGATGCCAGTGATTAAGAGTCTGTGTTAAAGAGGATGTGTCTAGAAATGATTTGCATGTGGAATAGGCAACTGGAGTGGAGACCCTCCCCAACGTGGGCAGCAGCATCCAACAGGATGATGGCTTGGATGGAATAAAAGTTGGAAGAACAAGGAAGCAACAGCAAATTCAAGCTTAACTCTTCTTGAACTGGTTCTTGATTGCTGATGAAATGGTTTGAGGATGTCAGACTCTTGCTTCTTCACTCTTCTTCCAAAGTGGACTCTGCCAGTGAGTGTTCAGGGAGTTTCCAGAAGCCATCAGTGTCAGATTAGGGTAGCACTGTTAATTCCTCTTGTTCTGGGGCTTCAGCCTCTTGGACTGTACAGCTACTGGTTCTTCCAGCTCTGCAGCCTGCAGATGTCCATGGTGGACTATCCAGCTTCTGGTTGTGCAAGCCAGCCTAATAAGTCTCCTTTTTATAATTATACTTCCTGTTGATTCTGTACCTCTAGAGAACCCTGATTAACATAGCAACTGATGAGCTCTGCTTCTCCTCATGAGATATCAGTGAAGCAAGCATCAGATGGCCGCACCTGTCACTGATTCTGTGGGACACATAACCCTACATAGAGGAGCAAATTATATGCCCATCCTTGAGAACATGGCTCATTGTTACATTATTCCATGATATTGTTGAATCAGATCATTGGAGAATAATATTTCATTGATTAACAAACTCTAGAATATATATTCATTCCCTTGCAAATAATTTAGCACCAAGTTATTTCTTAAAGCTTATATTGACAAACACAACAATTTATTTACCACACCTGCCACCCCAATAAACATGAGCGTGTTAGAACTATTCCCAGAAATCATGGCTATAATAGAAGAAAAACCCAACAGTATTCTCTTGAGACTACTGTAGTCTTCTTTGGACTTACTCTTCGCATATATATGAATATCAATAAATGGACGCATATTTTCATTAAAAAGAGACAAATCAGGGATGAAGTGCCCACCAACAAAACAACACTAGTAAGAGTAGAGAGCAGGGTATGAGCTGCACTGGTGGAATGAATCTGTTTTCACAAGATTTCACTAGAGAAATGCAGTTTGCTCGACCGAAATCACATTGATTAAAAACTAAAGCACAAAATGTAGAATATGTTCTGTTATTATTTCCCATGCAAAAATGTAAACAGTCTTTCTAAGGAGGGAGCCAATGCTTTTTGCTTTTTGCCTCACAAGTCGTCCAACAGGAGCAGATGCAGTGACTGGAACGCCATCTGACATCACCACAACTTGGAGGGGACAGTCCCACAGTCACAGTGACAGTGGAGACTGTGTTGCTGTGAAAACAAACAAATAAACAAACTCTTTGTGCTCATAAGTGAAGCTGAAATTGCACCAGAGTCACAGTCGTGCTGTTAGACATCACACTGAGATGCCTGCCTTCCGGAACCATCTGAGATATTTCATAGCCATTAACAAGTTGACCTCACACAGCAAAATGAGCCTCATTCAAAAACCCGAGAGCAGTGCTCATATATATATAGAATGTGTATTCACAACAAGTATTGTATTTCTCTAACATATGCTTATATCTTAAATTTAAAACTCCAGGTTTTAGTTATACTGTGTCCATATTTAAACACACACATACACACACACACACACACACACACACACACACACACACACACCAGACTATGCTGAAATGTTAAAGTTATAAACATACTATTATCACTCAGATGTGCATGTTGTAATCTTTCTTCTCTTTCCATATAATTTTTAAAATTGACTTTAGTTGTTAAAATATGAAGGTTTTGGGCTGGGGATGTGGCTCAAGTGGTAGCGCACTCGCCTGGCATGCGAGCACCACATACAAACAAAGATGTTGTGTCCGCTGAGAACTAAAAAATTAAAAAAAAAAAAATTTAAAAGTTCTCTCTCTCTCTCTCTCTCTCTCTCTCTCTCTCTCTCTCTCTCTCTCTCTCAAAAAAAATGAAGGTTTTTACCCTGATTAATGATGCATTAATAAAGAACAAAATGCCTCATACACACTATAAAGTGCTGTTTGAAGCCATCCAGCACATGCTTACATGCTTATTTATAAAGAACCTCATCTTCTTTTTGGTTCAGTCCCAGTTTCAGTTCTTCCACTTGAAATCTGAGTTTCTTTGCTTCTGCCTCATTCTGATCCACTGGGCTGTTTGCAGGATTCAGTTCTGCCACCTTCACCTGGTACAGTCTTCTTAGTTTTTGATAAGCATGTTGAAGTTCCAACAGTTCCTTTTAAGAGAAAGCAGGGATCCATTACTTGTAATCTATTCTGATGAAGTCAGAAGAAAGACAAGTCTTCCGACCAAGGAGAAAGAATTCCAGGAAAAAGTCAGATGGGTCACCTCCTCCATCTCAAACTCTGTCTTGCTGCATTAATGTCTCTTGTTGGGTCTGCACTGGGATGAACACAGAGGTGCCCTGCAATTAAGCCACAACCCTGCCCTACTTTTTTTTAAACTGATAGTTATAAAAGTATATTTATTCTGTAAGAATGTACATAAGATCCTTGAAACAGCTTAGGAAAAGACGCAAGCATATGTAGGCCATTTAGTCTAATCATTCTCTTGAAACTTCAAAAATACACAAATTAAAATCATTTACTACTATTTTGATCTACCAAATTAACAAAGATTTAGAAAAACAAAGGCATTCGGCATTGGCAAGAGGTGGAGTGATCAGAACTCTCATTGGGTTGTAGTGGGCATGTAATTTAAATCATTCATGTGGCACCACAGGAACTTTTAGTTTTGAGACCAGATCTTGCTGAGTTGCCCAGGCTGGCCTTGAACTTGGGATCCTCCTATCTCCCCAAGTCACTGGGATTACAAGTGTGCACCACTGTGCCCAGCTTGCAATTAATACTATGATTAGCATATAACTGTAAGTGGAAGATGTATTCCTTTGTGTCTAAAATGGCTAAAATAAAATGCAGCTCTTTATTCTGTTAAGTAAATGTTTCAATTCCCTCCTGAAGGAAATGTTTTAATGTATCTTTTCCAAAGAAGAAAATCACATACTCATAAGTGACATACTCATAAGTGAAGAGTAAAATATAATAAAAATAAAAGCAAAAGAGCTCTTCAGCTACAACGTCAACAGAAGTCTTGGAAGTTATGAGGCTGTATGCTATTAACTGTGTTTCTGAGAGAGAAGCAGCTGCAATCCTACTGTCACCAGCCACCCCTCCAGAAACCAGGGAATCTGAGTCAGTGACCTGGAGAAGATGGTAAAGAAGCAGATGAATCTATGATGGCACAGCTGCTTGACCAGTGTTGCCAAGATCAACACCAGGCACAACACACATTTATAGAATAGAGTAATTGGCCACAGATAATTAATAAGGGTTTCTACTTTTCGTGAAAATTCGCAGCATGACATTAACAGTATTGTCATCATGGAAATCAGCTTTCTTAAAGCTTTAAAGAAAAAAATTTGTACTTCCTCCTAATATTATAATACTGTAGGAAAACCCAATGATATTTCTTTGACTTTCTGAAAAACACTGTCATCATAATTAACATATAAAAATCACAAAGAATGGTATCAGTTTGAAATCTTATTCAATTACTTAGGAAAATTAGGTAGACAACTAGAAATTGAATTTTTCTTCACATCTTTTATGAATTGTCATCTTGATAATGATGAATCAGAAAATCAAAGTAAAAAAATTAAAAAAGAGTATATAATACTGGAAAATGTTAGAAGAAAAATGCGGATACATTTTTAAAATCACCAAATAGTACAAGTTTTCCTAAGTATAATCCCAAGCCAAGAGATCATAAAATGATAAATGTAATCACAATTATACAATTTGTGCACAGTAAATAAAACAGTATTTTTTACATGAGACCAAGTACCTTACTATACAAAGAATTGTATCAAGTTTATGAAAATTAACTGGATATAAAATGTTAAAAGACAAAATGTTCAGAAAATAAAATAGAATATCTCCTAAACTTTGAAAGATATTCATCTTCACTCAACTAGGGGAATAATTATTACAATGTACATAATATTTTGACATGTCAAAAATACAGAAATGGAAATCAAGGTAGAGATGGGTAAGAGGGTCCTCAGGAAATGCAGGAGATGGCAATAAAAGGGTAACATCACATATTCTTAAAATGGAAATTCTCTCTGTTCTGACTTTCTCTGTTTCAATATCTTGGTTGTACTATTATAAGACAATTTTGTAAGATGATAACATTGGAGGAAACTGGGTAAAGGCTGCACACGTCTCTTTGTATTATTTCTTACAAATATATATGAATCTGTAACCATCAAAAATTCAAAAGTCTAATTATGAGGATGTAGAAATAAAGGAACCCTTACATGCTGTTGGTAGGAATGCAAACTAGAGCAGACATTATGGGAAAGGATATGTGATTCCTCAAAAAACTAAAAATAAGACAATGTATGGTCCAGCTTTCCCACTACTGGATACATATCTAAAGTAAATGAAATCAGTCAGTCAAAGAGATATCTGCACCCCCATGTGTGCTATAGCAGTATTTATAAGAGCCAAGACATAGAAACAAACTAAGTGTTCATCCACCAATTAATCGATAAAGAAAATTTGGTACATTTCCTTGATGGAATATATACATAATGGGAGACAATTCAGCCACAAAAAGAAACAAAATGTTGTCATTCATGACATGGACCAACCTGGAGACTGTATTAAGTACAATAAATGGTTGGAATGAGAATCACCACCTCTGGTGACCAATTCTGAGGAAGGATTGCAGGAGAGAGGAGGAAACAGATCTAGCAGGGCAATCAGACGTGGCCCACACACTGGTCAGCTGGTCAGTAGCTGCACAGCAACACATTGGTCTGTGAAATCACTGCAGCATTTTACTGAATAGCATCACAGATCGCATTGGAAATGCAAACAGATCTCTCACTTCTCTTCAGAACACAATTTTCAAATGTCAAGTTTGAAAATTTTTATTTGTTAACAAAGAATCCTGGAATAGGGAACACTCTTCTATTATTTGTAGTGACAACGGGATCTTTCTTGATCTCTCAAACATAAAGTCCCTTTCTCCTTTCTTTCCTTCCCTCCCTCCCTTGATTATCCTCCTTTCCTCATTCTATCTTTTGTCCATTCAACAAATATTTCTGGCAATTGGCTAAGTGGTACTATATAAAATCAAGCTTCAGGCCACTTTGTAGAGACAAAGAAGCTAATAGTATTATGAAAAATGGCAATGATTCATAGATAAGGGGACATGGGTTCTGAAATTTGGAAGTTAATTAAAGAGTATTGTGTGGGTTTGTGTCTGTGTCTTCTATTCTGTACCACTGGTCTACAAGTCTATTTTCATGCCATTCTTGTTACTATAGGTCTGTTGTACAGTTTAAGGTCTGATATTGTGATAATTAGAGAAACACAAATCAAAACTGCTCTAGGATTTCATCTCACTCTAGTCAGAATGGCAGTTATCAAGAATACAAGCAATGATAAGTATTGGCGAGGATATGGAGAAAAAGATACACTCATACATTGAAAGCATTATGGAGATTCCTTAGAAAACTTGGAATGGAACCATCATTTGACCCAGCTATCCCACTCCTCAGTTATACCCAAAGGACTTAAAATCAGCATAGTATAGTGACGCAGCCACATCAATGTTCATAGCAGCTCAATTCACAATAGCTAAACTGTGGAACCAAACTAGATGACCTTCAACAGATTAATGAATAAAGAAACTGTGGTACATATACACAATGGAATATTACTCAACATTAAAAGAGAATAAAATTATGGCATTTGCAGGTAAATGAATGAAGTTGAAGAATATCATGCTAAGCAAAGTAAGCCAAAAAAAACCAAAGTCCATGTGTTTTCTCTGATAAGTGGATGCTGATCCACAATGGGGGGGCATGGGGAGAGTGGAGGAACTTAGATTGGGCAAAGGGGAGGGAGGGAAGAAGAGGGGGCATAGGGGTAGGAAAGCTGGTGGGATGAGATGGACATCATTACCCTAGGTACATGTATGACTGCACATGTGGTGCAACTCTCCATTGTGTACAACCAGAGAAATGAAAAGTTGTGTTCCATTTGTGTACAATGAATTGAAATGCACTCTTATATCATGTATAACTAATTATAACAAATAAAATTTTAAAAAATTATTATTTGAAGAGGAAAATTTGAAAGGAAGATGCTCCAAGCTAAAGTAGCAGCACACAGCAAGGATGTGTCAATGGGAAGGTGCCTGGACTGCAGCAAGAGTGAGTGTGAGGGTGAGAGTGTGAGCTTCAGAGTGTGCATTGAGTGTTGAGTGTGATAGTGTGGTGAGTTTGTTACTGTGGGTATGTTAGAGTGTTAATATGAGTTTGAGTGTTAAGAGGGTGTGGGTGTGATTTTGAGTTTGAAGGTGTAAGTGGAAGATTGTGTGTGTGTGCTTCTGAGTGTGAGAGTGCATGTGTGTGCGCGCACATGCACGTGAGTCTCTGTACTTTGGCGTGGTACACATGACCATGAGCCTATTTTTTAAGAGAGTACTCCTATGTAGTAGGAAAAAAAATAACACACAATTAAAAGATTCCACATACTCATGTCTTAAGAGACCCCTTAGCATAAAAAAAAAAAAAAGCAATCAGTACGGAAATCTATCAGTTCTAGCTACATAGAAGTACTGTGTTAACATATGAATAATCACAAATTTAAACTTTGAAGTTTATCACAGGTTTTCAGATTTCATGTCAGTCTTGTCAGAATGGCAATCATCAAGAATACAGGCAACAATAAATGTTAGCAAGGATGTGGTGAAAAAGTTACATTCATACATTGCTGGTAGGACTGCAAACTGGTTCATGCACTGTGGAAAGCAGTATGGAAATCCCTCAGAAAAATGAGAATGGAACCACCATTTGACCCAGCTATCACACTCCTTGGTTTATACCCAAAGGACTTAAAATCAGGATACTATAGTGACACAGCCACATCAACGTTTACAGCAGTTCAATTCACAATACCTAAACTATGAAACCAACCTAGGTATCCCTCAATAGATGAATGGATAAAGAAAATGCAGTATATATACTCAATGGAATAATACTCAGCTTTAAAGAAGAGTGAAATTATGACATTTGCCAGTAAAGGGTTGGAGTTATAGAATATCATACTAAGCAAAATAAGCCAATCCCACAAAACCAAAGGCCAAATATTTTCTCAAATATGCAGATGCTAATTCACAACAAGGCAGGGGGTATTAGGGAAGAATAGCATTACCTCAGATTAGGTAGGGGAAAATGATGGGAGGGAAGGGGAGGGGATGTGGGGATAGGAGAGATAGTCGAATGAAACACATATTACTCTTGTATGTATATATGTGACTACATGACCAATATGACTCTGCAACATGTACACTCAGAAAATGAGACATTATATCCCATCTATGTATGATACATCAAAGTGCATAAATGCATTCTACTGTCATGTATAACTAATAAAAACAAATAAATAATTTAAAAAATATATCACAAGTTTTCAGATTGTGGAAATAGAGTCAGAAGTAAGAGTATGTACTAGAATAAGGACATTCTCTTATGAATATCCCAACATAATGACTTATTGACTTAATTATCATCCTACTTTAAAATATCACTTAACTCTCTACTATAACCATGTGCTTCTGGTATTACAAATTGAAATGAGGGGGAGAGATGGGGAAATGTACAGGAAATGCTTTTGATAAATTTGCTGGAGAGTAGTGACTCATGATGTGTGTGTGAGACAAGGAGGGAGAGGTGGAAGAGGTTGCCCTTGGGGATGAAGCATGGATCTAGACAGGTGTCAATAATGCTTTGCACCCGTGGAGCTCATGAAGAGCAGCTAGACTGGGCAGGCTGCGCTAGGTCAGAGTGGGTGCAGCTCTAATCTCACCATCCTCCCCCTGGGGAGATTTAAGACATCTGTGATGGGGAAGATTTTTTTCTAGTATATCATATGTGAACAAGGAATAGTGCCCATCTCTAAGGGACCTTGTGGTATGTAAATGTGTGAATTTTTAGATGATTGGCAGAGTACCCAGTACAGAATAGCATATGCATAGTGCTTTCTGCAGATATATTTCTTTTTCTATGTACCTAGTTATTGTTCTCATTACCAAATAATGAACCATGCTCGCTGTGTTCTTATCATTGGCAATACCCTTCTTTAGTAGGGATCATAGAGAAACCTATTTAATGGAGATTCGATAAGCATGCTCTTTGTTGAGTGAACAGGATTTCATTCTGTGACTGTCTTTTCACCATTCCCAGAGTGCATGTACTGTACCAATAGGAAAGAAACAAATTGTCTCCCACCAACCTCCAACAAGTCAACTGAAAACACATCTCAATGTATACATCATTCAGGTATACTGCTAGATGCTGGTGTCCACTGTGAACCAAGTATCTCTGTTCCTACCATCACAGATTAAGCTGAAGATGCAGACAACTGAACAAGCAAGAGGCGGAGTGTGGAGAGATCCAGGTGGGTGTGATAGGTGCACATCTAAAGGAAACCCAAGTCAGACATGAATGGCACGGGGAGCCAAACATCCTATCTCAGAACTTGCATCTTAAAAACAGAAAGCTCCTTTAATTCCATGCTCCATTCAATCTGAAGCACGTGTTTTTTTGTTTTGTTTTGTTTTGTTTTGTTTTATTTTAATGACCTTTAGAAAGTTGAACAAAGAAAGCTCAGGAAACAATTTAGACAAATTTTATCAAATCATAGAGAAATAAGTACACTTAGTGTTACATAAATTATTTCAGAGAATACCCAAATTTCTTTCTTTCTTTTTATTTATTTATTTTTGTGTGTGTGTGGTGCTGGGGATTGAAACCAGAGCCTTGTGGATGTGAGGCAAGCACTCTACCAACTAAGATATATCCACAGTCCAGAGAATACCCAAATTTCTAAAAGTTCTATTTAAAATACACATAATAATCATATTTTAAATATCCATAGGCATAGATACATATACTGATGTAAAATACTCATCAATTTATGTTCATATATATGCTCAACACAGGTGGATGAACACTGTGGGAATGTAAGTTGTCATGAACACTTTGGGAGCAGTTTGGTGGCATTCATCACATCTGAAAAACAGCTCTGTTAATGTGAAACATCACTTGGACATATGGATTACATGCTTCACACAAAATTTTCAATATGGCATAGTTTATAAATTGAGGAAATACAGACTAATCAGTAAACACAGCATTTCCTGTAATACAGCACATGTATTAGGTTTGTATTTATCAATATTCAAACGTCTATAAAATAAGTATAGTATAAAAAGTTCCAGAATTATACAGTACAATGTCAGTCATTTTAAATGTATATAAGCTAATAATACATTGTTGATTACATTAAGGTGTGATCTGAGAGTAAAAATACACATAAAAAGATATTCACCAGCATATCCCTTCATTAGAGGAAAGGAGGGGGGATGAAAGGAAGGTAGGTCTTTTGCTACAGCTGTGTGAGTCGTTCTTAAAAATATCAAAAGATCTGTGATATCTGTCATTAAACTTACATCTTGGTGGTGAATACACATATGTCCATTTTGAAATTTTCTGCATTCCTAAAGTCTTTTGAAATATTTAATTTTAAAAAGGAAACTAAATTCAACCCAAAATAAAGTTTTAAAGGTCTCCTCAAAGCTGTTTTCTACCTTCTGCTAGCACGAAGCTGTGACTTAGATCCTTGTGTGACTCCTCATTTTATATCAATCCCACATCTAACACTGGAAAAACCCTGTGACACTCTTCTCAAGGTGCCTGAAAGAGGAAGAAATAGCACTTGTAGAGCATGTTCTCTGCCTCTTCCTCCACCCCCAGAGCCTCCCTCTTTCTAAGGTACCATGTTCTATAGACTAGGCCACACAGAAGGGGGTTCAACCCTAGCCTTCCACTTTTCTTCTTCCCATTCCTTCCTCCACACCAAAGGTAAATCACAGCAGATGATGTTCAAACAGTCAGACCAGTTGTATCACCAGTGTGATGGCCCCCCACTACTTAAGAGACTCACGGACTCTACACACTCTGGGGCTGACCCCTTTCCAGGACCTTCTGTCCCTTTCCCTGGACACAGTCCTTATGCAGTTCCAGCCTTGAGCATTGGCAACTACACTTCCTTCTGCTTTACCCTGATAAAAACCACAAAACCCAATACACATTTTCTGTTTCATTTAGTACTCTTCCTTAAGACCTTCCCTCACTGGGTGTCTAAATAAAAAAAAATAGGGTCAACACAAAGACAAACAATCATTAGTTAGATAAAGAACTTTTCGTACCCATCATCTCTCTTGTCTATCATATTACTTATTTAATTTTCTGATGTATTCCATTCACTATCATGTTATCTGATGTGTCCATTGGGTTGATCTTGTTTTTTGACTCCGCCACCCTACAACCTACTATGATGTATATGTCAAGGAATAGGGACAAGTTCTGTCTTTTTCACTGCTTATAATATAATGATAAAATGCTGACTAACAGACCAGCTGAATGAGTGAATGAACAAGGAAGAGCTGGAGCTACCAGGCTTCGAGTGTCAGAGGGAGCCTGCCGCTGAAGGTGATCGGCAGAGCCACGGGGAGGGAGCACAGGAGGTACTCTTCAGTCCAAGCACCGTTAGATCTGGATTAAAGTGAAACAGGCAGGTAATACGCGAGACCAGACGCAGCAAAGAATACCTAAGGCATGTTAAAAAAAAAATGACTACAAAGTTGTTATAAAAGAAATAATCAGGAGAGACTGGCATTCTGGAAAACTTTCCAGTTATAGCTGAGGTTTAAAATCACCATTGGCCCCATGTTCAGATTCTGCTCTGCTGGGTAGAAGGTGACACGGGAATCATTAACTATTAGAAACTCCCCAGATGACACTACCTTTACAGCCACAGTTGTGTACCTAAATGAAGAGAAATGGAGGGAGCAGGGATAGCCACATGGGTTCCAGTCAGAGCTTACTGAGAAAACCCCAGAACCCACAGAAATTGCTGTCAATGTATTTCTTGCTTGGATGGGCATAAGGATAGTGGCTGATAAGTATTTACTTCTACAGGAATGAAACGTGATCTAAGTGTTTGGGACTCTATTCTATGCAATGGAATCCAAATGAGAAGTCCAAACTCCTTTCCCTAGCAATTCTGGATTACTTAAATGTCTATCATTAACAATTATTTCCTTTCAGTCAGAGAACTAAATTAAGGAGAAAATAAAAAGAAAAAAAATCAAGATTTCCTCCCTGGCAAAAATAAAAGGCTTTACATCAATGCCAAATGTACCTTGAAACATTACAGGGAAAATTGTAGGCCTTGCCCAGCCAGATTTTATTTAGTTTTACCTCATAATTATGTATTTGTTTTTGTACATGTACATCCTGAGTATATCCCATACAAATCACATATGGAAAGATAAATTATGTAGGTCAAATAGAAATCATGTTTGTACATTTCTCTTCTTTTAAAACCTTGCATTAATCACCAATAACATCTACAAATAAAGCTCTGTAATAGTAAGCAATACATTTTAATACGTTATAAACTATACTCTGATTCTGTGATATTTAAAGTTTTCTAAATAATTGAAAATAAAACTGTTGATCTTACAGTTAAACCATCGTAACAAATATAATTTAGTATCTAGGCAGTATTCTGTCTCTAGAGTGCAAGTATTAAGTTAAAACATCAATGATCACTCACCAAAATTGTACATGGAATCACAAGCTCCTTTTCTATTTTTCAGGCCCCCCTGGGTGAAGAAAGTCAGAGGAGTGACTCACATCAGTGGGGGGAGCATGAGCTCAATAATGCTTTATAACAAAGTCGCAAGCATTCTCTCTGCCCACTCTCAATGCCCTGTAACTGCACAGAGCTACATATGTTCCGAAAAACCACGTTGTTGTTCAAAACGCTTTCATCTGATAAATCAGTCTTTTGTAAGTTTCTACTCAGAGTAAACTCTCCGAATGAATGAATGAAGCTATGGTTTATGCTCATAATTCTAGAGAATAAATCATTTAAATGAAATAAATGGACCTGTGTATTGTGTTTTACAGAAGCAATATCCAAACAATTTCTCCTTGCATTCCTGTCTGAAAAAGAGCAGAATGGCCAGAGAGGACAACAGGACAGTGAGAAAGGCAAACAGCAATGACGCCAGGTGGAGTGTCCTAAACTTGACAGGAAGCTGTCCAGAGGCCAAGATGAAGGCACACAAAGGAAGGGAAAGTCACTGAGGAGGAAAATCAATATTACTCACAGCAAAAATATATTAATAAAAATATGGATAGAGAAATGGTAAGGAAGACATTCTTGAACATTTCTGAAGGAGGATTCAAGTGTCAGTGATGTTTTCAGGGGAGAGCAAGATTTACTGAGATGTATCAAAGTATATTTCACAACAAGAAAACTGTTCTAGGAAAATTCCAGGATTCATACAAAGCAGTTGTGTTCAGAAGTGTTCACTCAGCTTTACTTCTAATAATAAATATTTGAAGTAGCCTATATGATTAGGCCCGTATTAAAGAAATCAGTCCTTAGTGGAATAATACGTCTTTAAAATAAATGAGGAGCATTTTGATAACAAGAGGAGAACTTTTCCTCCTCCCTGATTCCTCTCCTCTAGATGTCTCCCACTCGGGAACAGTGAGAGCAGGCTAGTGAGTGGGCACACTGATGGAGGAGCAGTCTGGAGAGAAGGCAGGGACACATGCCACCTGCCCTCTGTGGCCTTGCGCCCCACACAGCCAGCTGAGGGAATGCAGAGTATCGGAACAGGAGCAGAGGCTGAGACCGGTAACTATGGGTCTAGAATCCACGACCACTGGCATGATGAACTGCTAGCAGTGTCCAACAACAATTTGAAGGTGCTCTGTGATATCCCTTGATTTTAACCAGAAATGAAGAAGAGCAGAACATGTTCAAGGCAGGAGTATGGAAAAAAATTTCACTGCTATCTTTTTTTGTTCTGTTAACCAAACATTTGAAAATGTAGACAATGTGTTCCCTATGGGGTTTAGTAGAAGATGATTTGCATTTTACTTTGTAGTTAATCTTCATTTTTAAAGTATTATAGGAGGAAAACAGTCCAAGATATTTTGGGCCAAGGATACCAGTCTTTTCAAGAGCACCAATAATTTCAACTGATCCAGAAATACACAGAAGCATAAAAACTGAAGAATGTATGTTTTATCTGACACATACACATTTACTAGTCAAGTGTGAAAGAATACTTTCAGAGGAATGAAATAAGAGAATATGGATTTCCAAGAATTAAACAATGCTGGGCACTAAAGGTGAAGAGTCAGCAAGCACAGTATGTGGCCAAAGAACACAGATAAAAGCAGGTAAGGACAGAAGTTTGACCAAGAAGAATAAATACAGCATTGAATAATGCAGGACAACTTGTCAGAGCATCATCCAAGGTCTTACTACCATGAGCTCCATGGAATGGAGCACTGAACTTGTGGCATTAATTATCTTTTGACACATACCTACAAACATGTCCTAGTAACACACTCAACAAGTCCCAAAGCAACCTGATTTTAATCTTTCCATGAATAACCTTATAATCTCAAAGACAGCATGATAGAATGAGTCTTCCACATAAATAATGCTGGAATTTGTTGGTGAACATTGGCATTTAGTTCGAAAATATCTTCAATGACATAATTATGAAAAATTGAACAACAAATAAAGAACGATAAGTTTACATTAGAAAAAAATTACACTTAATTGTATGATTGATTGGAGTGCCGTCTTTCTCATGTATTATATTTTCAAGTTTGTGTATGTTGCATTGGAATACTTCCTAACAGTACCCCTTCCATTCTTAAAAGTTTCTTAGTTTAGATGATAAGGAATATCTTCCTTTAATCATAAATCACATCCAAATATCATCTACTCTATCAGCTTTAGTCTTCCCTTCCTTCCATCAAGTAATCTCCACTTTCCTCATGGCATTTGCCATGCTTCTTCTACTTGTGATTTGAATACTCACCTTTGTCCTTGTGCTGTCTGACCTCCGGCACGTTTGCTCTCCAATCTGTTCCTCCCCTGTCCTCACTCATAGTGGAAGGAACCCATTTCCCAGGCCCCTTGCCAGCTGACTGCTAAAACCTTTCAGGCAGTGGCAGAACCTGGCAGAAGACTGGACGGCAATAGTGGGAGAGATGCCGAGTTCTGCTTTGCAAACCAAAGCTGCATCTGTCTGACAATTTTCCATCTACTGTGGCTCCAAGAAGAACACACCAGCAGGAGTTCTCATTGCTCCAGCTACCAGGTCTCTTGACACTGTCCATGCTATAGGGTGGGGTCTTTCCATTCTAGATGTTAATCTACCCTATTGCTACTAATCTACAGGTTACCCTGAAGCAATCTATTTCTTACCTTCTGAGTTCTTCAAATGACTTGTATTAAGTCCCTGCTGATTGTAGACGTGATGTGTTTTCTATTTACTTGACCAGTCCTAATGGATATACTGAGTTTTAAGAAGAAAGAAGTTTCCTCGTGTTCATATTTGTATCTCTTTTCACACCTACAAATATACTACATATCAAACTAAGTATATCAAATTGAAAATATGAATTGACATATTTTCTATTGTATTGAATTTAAGCCTTCCAAAAATTTTTGTGTTACCTGTTGGTAAATAAATAATAATCTCCAAAACTTTACTGTTCCATATAATACCAGCGTATCATCATATTTGACCAAGTATTTCTTTGAGAAACTAGATGAGAGATCACAAGTACACAAATTGAGTGGTTATTTGGACCTTCATTTTTGGTTGAAACAAATAAATTTAGGTATAGGACAACAAGGCTAACTCAGTTTTTTTAAACTTTTAGGAGGAAGATGTATTACTCACAAAATCAGATTACTTCCATAACATAGGAATTAGGTAACTACTCATAGCACTGATTATAATTTAATTATTTAGATTGATTACATATTCAGAAATCAATTTCTATTATCTGATGAAATTATTTAAAATTCTATATAGGTCAACATTAACTTGTGCAATACATTAAGGTGTTCTCATAGGGTGTCTGGAAATACATAACAGTTTAATGTGGTGATAAATTAAGTAACATAAATAAGTCCTTTAATATGGAGTATTTTTGTGTTTCATGTTGCAGCTTGTGTTGGTAATTTTAAAAGAGAATTATTGGAAGCTAAAGTTGGGCAGAATATTAAAATAAAACTAAAAAAAAAAAAACCAAGTAGCTTAACTTTTCTAAGTCTAAATATATTCTCATACAGATCTCCAAGATTACCTGACATACAATGTAAGTCCAGTTTTGCTTCAGGATGAATGATAAATTCAGCTATGTAATATTGCATGGGTTAAGAATTTCTTTAGGAAAAAAAGATAGAAATATTAAGTCAACAGAAGAAGAAAAGGCATAGATGTCATGTCCCAAAATCCCCATGGGAAGAACATGTGAGGTACTGGTTTTCATCCTCAGCACTGCATAAAAATAAACAAACAAAGGTACTGTCCATCCACAACTAAAAAAAAAGTCATTTTTTAAAATGAAACATGCATCTCTGTGATATATTCATTGAGTTACTGAATGAATATCCAAGAACTGGTGAACTGGAGGCATGGTTGGAAACACTGGGAAGGCTTCTCCTGCAAGTCCATACTCCTAGCCCTGCCTTCCAACTGCTCTTCCAGTAGCACCTGGCAATTCAAATTTATGGACTGGTTGTTTACACAAAGAATTTGCAAGTTCCAGGTGCCCAGGACTTGAACAGCTAAGCTGTTGTAAGAGGGCAGTCACATGTTGGAGTCAACATGCAGTGACTCACAAGAAGCAGGCGATACACATTCTGGGAACCCGTAGATCACTGGATACCAGTTATGGCTTTAGGATGGTCACATTCTATTAGAAGAGATAAATGAGATCATGTGCATTAAAACAGAACATGATGTGGCTCAGCAGCAGAGCACTGGCCTAGCATTCATGGGGCCCTGGGTATGCTCCACCACTGAAAAAAAACATCCTGAGTACTAATGTTATTTCTGGGAATGTTGCTATAGATAAACAGAATATGGAAAGCCTGAACAATATAATCTCATTGCTTTTTTTAAAAGTAATGCTAAAAATAGTAATTAAAATGATTTAAATATCTTTTCACTCTACCAATAAGTGTCTTTTACTTGCACATAATCTTGTCATCTTAATAATAAAAAGAGGCCTACAACTCAGGGAAAAAAGTAAATCTCTAGATATATATTTTTTTTAAAAATTCATTAATATCTCTAAATAGCCTACCCAATCTGCTACTGAAGACAGGGTCACAGATATTGCTCTTACATTATTTTTTTTAAATATTTTGAGGCTCTAATTAATAAATGAAAATCAGTCATTCAAACCATATATAGCTCTTTTTTTCTAAAATTTCTTTATGTACTTCAAATATGTCTTTTAAAGTATTCCACTGCACTAATATTCACAATAGTTAACATATAGAAGCAAACTAGGTGTTCACCCAATGAATGGATAAAGACAATTAATGAATACAAATATAAGTAATGGAGTACTATTCAGTCTTTAAAAAGGATGAAATCCTATATGACAACATGCATAAATCTGAAGGTCATTATGCTAAAGCCTGATGAGACAAATACTGCATGATTTCACTTATATGTGGAATTTTAAAAAGTTGAACTCATAGAAGATGTAGTAAACTTGTAAAACACAAAAAATTTAACAGTGTTCAAAAGTCTCACACCAAACATTACATTCAAAGCTTTCTAAGCTCCAAATATTTCTTTTTCCTCTCTGTTTATATTGATACTTTCATAAATAAATTTAGTTTTTCATATTTTTTACTTCAAATTATCAAAGATCCTTTAGGAAAGTTGAAGACTATTATTTTATTGCTACATGTAGTTGAGGGAAAAAAACATTCAATCTATTTTATCACAGGCTTGTAAAATAATAAAAGTTTAACACTTTCGCTGAGTTCTTATGCCCAACCAGTCTCATGCTCTATGATTTACAGGGTCAGTTCAGACAAGGTGATAAGACTATCCCTGCAGTTGCATCAAACCACTTGGTCTATTAATACCTCCTTCAGGCGCCAAGAGACATTTCCCCGGCATGGTGTCTGCTCAAATTAACTGGTTACTTGCCAAATGTCCATTTCCCTTTGGCAGATAGATAATGATTATAAAAGTGAGGAAATGATTTACTAAATGTCTGAAAAGTTCATATATCCATCTAAATCAGATAAAGTATACTTAAGGTAACTTAATCACCCCCAAGATTCCTCTCAAATTAATGTATACTTCCCATTAAAGAAAAAGAGTAAGCTATTGAAAATGGAAATTGAATAATATGAATAAAATCACACCATGAAAACACTCACTTTAAAACTGCATTTTTTTTCTGGTACAAATCTTTGTGGTTTGTCATACAAACTAGAAAAGATACAATTATGTTTAAAATGCTCTACCTACAGAATTGTGTTATATAAGTTTTTGATAGACAGATATACAAGCATCTCATTACTTTATAAGGTTTGAAAATTTATTATTCAAATATTGCTGCAATTCTTCACTGGGTTCTAAAATGATTATCAAATAATGTTCATTAGCTACTCCTATGAAAACACTATTTCCAGGAAAGAAGTATATAAGGGAAAAGGATACATATTCTAATTACCTAAACATATCAAACAAAGCAAATAAAGTAACAAAAATGGAAACTGTTTTCTAGTCATCCACATAAAATCATAATATAATCACCAAGTTCCATTTTAAAAAGCAAAATATTTTAAAGTATACTAGAAACTAAAAATTGCAATGTGCCTGGATATGTCCCTGCATAGAGAAGTAAAGAACACCTGCCGTCTTTAAGAAGGGCATGCACTCTGAAGGAGTGTGCTTTCCTCAGGTTTGCCACAGGTATATCCTCTTTAGATTTTCCTGATTGACTACATTGATGAGGATATAAAGAGCTCCAGGCCAAGGGGCCTTTGTCTGTGTGTCCACTGAAGAACTCCAATACTCAGAACAGCTACCCCATAGCAGGCCTTAGGCTAATCCTTGAATAAATGAATGAACATATTTAAGATCACTGTATCATTCTTTATTCAGCAGGAAGCTCTTAATTTCCTAAGAAGAAAGGGACAAGGAATTAGGTGCCTATAAAATGTTTATATTCTGGGGGAAAGAATTTGACCCTGGATCTCCCAATTGGAGACCACTACAGAACTTCCAGCAAGGGTCCTATCTCTCCACCAGGTCAAGAAGGCAAGGGAGAGCAGATACACCGGGAATAGACATCTACATAGTCACTGTTTCAGGTGCCCTGGATGAACTGGAGATCACCACACTCTGGGATAAAGTACTCACTTAACTGTACCTTCTCAGTCCTCGGGCTTCTATGCAGATGCCAGTGGGAGCAGAAGGGAAGATCCACAGGATAAAGGCTTCTGCCTCACTCTGCCTTCAAAGCCTCAGAAAAGTATTTGTAGTTGATAAAACATAACCAGTATTCCGACCTCATGCAGCTCATAAACTGTCCCCACTCCTCAATGGAGCTCAGAACTCCTTCTCAGGACATTCAGCCTCTAAATAGTTCAGCTGCACACAGTATTGGCTGGCCGGGTTTTCATTTGTCCTTTCTTCTCTCTGTCTTAAGCCTTTGTTTCATACTAGTAAATGGACTTTTGGCCTCTGTAAATAATGCAACCACATACAAAGTCTGCAGCTCAGATCCTTTATGCAGAGTCTTATATGTTAGTTTTTGGTTTTGCTTTTGTTTTGTCATTCCTACGTAGTTTTTCATCATAAAAACACATCACAACTGGTTTAACCACATTATTGTTTATGAATTATGTACTGCTGTTAGATTTTGACTATTAAGAAAAATGCTACTAACTTCCATGATTTTTGAAATAATCACTTGACGAGTAATTACTTTTCTAACACAGATATTTAAAATAATGATATTAATGTCTATTTTATTTTTTATTGATTTTATTTTATTAAATACACGACAGTAGAATGCATTACAATTCTTATTACACATATATACCACGATTTTCCATATCTCTGTTTGTATTTATAGTATGTTGACACCCAATTAGAGACTTCATACATGTAGTTTGGATAATGATGTCCATCACATTCCACCATCCTTGCTAATCCCCTGCCTCCTCCCTTTCCCTCCCACCACTCTTCCCTGTCTAGAATTCATCTAATCCTCCCATGCTCCCCCTCCCTACCACACTATGAGTCAGCCTCCTTATATCAGAGAAAACGTTTGGAATTGTTTGCAGCCAATATGAAAAGCACTATGGAGATTCCTTGGAAATCTGGGAATGGAACCACCATTTGACCCAGCTATCCCTCTCCTCAGACTATACCCAAAGGACTTAAAAACAGCATACTACAGGGACACAGCCACATCAATGTTTATAGAAGCTCAGTTCACAATAGCTAAACTGTGGCACCAACCTAGATGCCTTTCAGTGGACGAACAGAGAAAAAATGTGGCATATAGACACAATGGAATTTTACTCAGCATTAAAAGAGAATAAAATCATGGCATTTGCAGGTAGATGGATGGCATTACAGAAGATAATGCTAAGTGAAGTCAGCCAATCCCCCCCCCAAAATGCCAAATTAATGTCTATTTTATAGGTGATATTGTATAAATATTTGTGATTATATTTTGCTGTATTATGGCCCATATTAATTCTAATTGGAAAAATTATTGAAATTGTTTTGTAAAGGATCTAGGATTATGTGCTTATGGTTGTTCTTTTTTTACCCAAATGTTTAATTCTTAGTATAAACATTTTATACAATATATATCAATATACTTTAACACCTATATCCCTGATTTTATTCCTCTTTCTTTCATTTCCATGTTTCTGATCTTCATTAATTTAATCTTAGATAAGAAATAATAGTTATTTTTAGAATAGTTTAACACTTAGCATTTACATTTTTTAATGTCTAGCATGTTTAATCTTTTGTTAGAAACAACATCATTATCTCTCTAGACAATATGCAGAAAGGATATGAGTTATCATTAGGCTAATGTCACATTAAAAGAAGTTTCTAAAGAATTTATTAATCACTAGAAAAGGTTACCATCTCCCTGATTATGCAATAGGTGATCTGGTGCCCAGGGCACATTGAAAAAGAATAGGATAATAACAAACGTATGAGTAGAAGCAAACATTTATCAAACATTTAATTATGTGGTGGTATTGTATTTGCACTTCCTAGTTTGACTCTAGGGCTTGAACTGTTAATGTATGTTGTGCTTTGGGGTGTGGACTAGCTCAGTGTTGTCTAGGGGAAGGAGACGAACCAGCTAGTCATCAGGCTTGGCTCTGCAGCCCTGATCCCTTTGTGCCTGTGCCTGTGAAGTCATAGCTCTCAGGACATCTATATAGGGTGGTCTTGGCAAAACAAAGACCGGCAGATTACAAGACAGCTGGCTTTCACCACAATCCACAGGACAAGATGCCCTTCAATGCTCATGTTTAATTTTACATTCTTTCAAAGAATTTTCCTGCACTATATTTTAACTTAAATTAATCATATCTTTCTGTATTTTAATCTAAGTTAATTATAATTTCCAGAGAGCCATAACTAATTATAACAAGGTCAAAGAAAACATTACCTTAATTCACTGGTTTATGTGAAGTCAAATCATAATTCTGCTTTTCAAAAAGCTACTAATTAAGGAGTTAATATCATAAAAAGTGTCTTAAATACTCTCACATCCACATAAATTTGGCCCTTAATATGATGATAAAATATATTTTAAACCTATCAAAATTAATAAATATTACTTAAATGAAAAGAATGTTCACTTCTATATGAAATCAAATTAAGAGTAAATTGATAAACCCTAAGTAGAAGAGTAGAAAATTGAATTTTGCAGTAGACTAAATTAATAATAGAAAATGATAGAGGAGCACTTTTAGTGGTATAGAAGAAATGTTTTGCTATTAGGAGATTATTCACATAATTGAACCCATAAATTGCTAAATGGAAGGAGAAAATGGCCCTAAGTCATTCCAATATAAACCTAAGAATATTTGAAAAAAAATGTAAAGTATATTTCAAAAAATAAAAGTTGAGTGAATCCCCATGAGGAGGGAATTTCACACAGGCAGAATCTGGGACATGGTTGTTACTGTCATCATGGCCACCTTTCCTGGTACACATATAAATCCAGGAAGGAAAAAAAAAAACAGGGATGCCTATTGTATCCTGTTTTTAGTGCTGCTACCTGAATTTTGACCAAAACAACATTTTGAAATACTGAAAAACTACAAGTAACTAAAAATGTAGGGACAGAATCATCACTCTTTATACACAAGAATAAACAGTTTACCCACAAAATTATAAATGGTAAATTTATGAGAAATCCCAGGATTAATCTGGAAATATCTATCTATCTAATTGTCTGTCTATCTATCTATCTATATATAGAATTTCCTATAGTCCAGAATCAACATATAGGAACTATAATTGAAAGATCCAATCAATATTAGCAAAAACACTATAAAGTATCTAAGAATAAACTGAACAGAAAATACATATAGTGTATATAAAGGAAAATTTTCTAACAAATGCAAAGATTAGAAAAGTGAAGAAGCACTCCCTTAAATATATGCAGTGATTTGTGATGTGTAAAGCTAATCTCTAAATTCATTCACAAATTAAATATCAGACAAATCAAATGGACCATAATGGGATTTTCTTTTGCAACATAGAACAATAATGTGAAAAGCCTTCTGCAAGTAAGGATGTAAGGAAGGAGCCAGGAATATTTTGAAAAAGAAATATACTACTTTCTTCACTCTGTGAATTAAAATATTTAACACAAAAATATTTAAAACCAGGGACACCATGAAAAAAACAGATGATTTTTAAAACAAAGAAACCCCAAAATATATTAAGGAATTAGGGGGATTTATAAGTCAAGTATTCATTTCTAATGAAAATAAATTGATTCAATTTTAGAGACAAAGTTGACAATATGATAAAATGAATTACAATGTGACCAACATTTTACCTGGTGATTGACCCAAATCGAAAATCAGAAAAATGCAATGATAATATAAATATCATTTACTTTCTAGGATTTCTTTTAATACTTTATTTCTAAAACTTTATAATGTATTCATTAAGAATATTTCATACAGTTTTCCAGTCTATGTCTTTTCATTGATGAGTTTAGGCCATTTATATCCAAAGTTATTATTGAGATATGATTTGTATTCCCAGTCATTTTGGTTATTTCTGATTTTCCATTTGAATTAGTTTCTCTATTGGTTGACTTTTTCTTTAGTGTAGTTCTTCCTTTTGCTTGTTTTAATTTTTATTTTTCATTTCTTCTTCATGAAATATTTTGCTGAGAATGTTCTGCACTGCAGGCTTTCTAGTTGTGAATCCTTTTAACTTTTGTTTATCATAGATATTTTTATTTCATTGTCAAATATGAAGCATAATTTTGCTGGGTACAGTATTCTTGGTTGACATCCATTTTCTTTCAAAGCTTGATATATATTATCCCAAGACCTCCTAGCTTTGAGCATCTGGATTGAGAAGTCAGCTGAGATCCATATACCTTTCCTTCTAAATGTAATGCAATCTTTATCTCTGGCACCCTTTAAAATTCTATCCTTATTCTGTATGTTTGGCACTTTCATAATAATGTGCCTTAGTATCGGTCTATTATAATTTTATATATTTATTTAGGATCCTCTAAGCCATGTATTTGATTTTTCCATTTCATTCTTTAGGTGTGGGGAATCTTCTCATATTATGCCATTAAAAAGATTGTGCATTCTATTGATTTCCCTATTAGTAGGCAGAATAAATATTGTCAAAATGGCCATACTTCCAAAAGCACTACACAGATTTAATGCAATTCCTATGAAAATTCCAATGACATTCTTAATAGAAATAGAAAAAGTTGTAAAGAAATTCATTTATAAAATAAGAGACCATAATAGCCAAAGCAATCCTTAAGAAGGAAAAGTGAAGCAAGAGGCATCACAATACCAGACCTTAAATTATACTACACAGGCATAGTAACAAAATCAGCATGGTATTTGCACACACACACACACACAAAAAAAAAGACATGTAGACCAATGGTACAGAATAGAAGACACAGAGACAAACCCACATAAATACAGTTATCTCATACTAGACAAAAGTGCCAAAAATATACATTGGAAAAAAATTAGCCTCTTCAACAAATGGTACTGGGAAAATTGGGAATCCATATGTAGCAAAAAACTTCAATTCAAAGTGGATCAAGGACTTAGGCATTAGACTAGAGATCTTGTGCCAATAAGAAGAAAAAGAGGCCCAAATCTCCATGATATTGCCTTAGGAACTGAGTTCCTTAACAAGACACCTAAAGTACAAGAAGTAAAATCAAGAATCAATAAATGGGATGGAATCAAACTAAAAGCTTCTTCACAGCAAAAAAAAAAAAAAAAAAAACAATCAAGAATATGAAAAGACAGCCTACAGAATGGGAGAGAATCTTTGCCACCTGCACCAGATAAAGCGTTAATCTCTCAGTATACATAACAACTCAAAAACTTAGCACCAAAAGAAGAAATAACCTAATCAATAAGTAGGCAAAGGAACCGAATAAGGCTCTTCACAGAAGAAGAAATGCAATCGGTCAACAAGTATATGAAAAAATATTCAACATCACTAGCATTTAAAGAAATGTAAATCAAAACTATACTGAGATTCCATCTCATCCCAGTCAGAAGGCAATTTTCAAGAATATAAGTAATAATAAATTCTGGGAAGAATATGGGGAAAAAGGTATACTCATACATTAGTGGTAGGACCGGAAATTGGTACACTCTGGAAAGCAGTAGGAAGGTTCTCTGAAAACTTGGAATGGAACCATTTGACCCAGTTATCCCACTCCTAGGTTTATACCTAAAGGACTTAAATCAGCATACTACAGCCCCATCAATGTTTATAGCAGCTCAATTCACAATAACTAAACTACAAAATCTTCCTAGGTACCCTCCAACTGGTGAATGAATAAAGAAAAGGTGGTATATTTACACAATGAATACTATTCAGCCACAAAGAGAAATGAAATTATGGCATTTGCCTGTAAATGGATAGCACTGGAGACTATCATGCAAAGTGAAATAAGCCAATCCCCCCAAACCAAAGGCAGAATGTTTTCTCTGATATTAAGATGCTAAATCAGAATGAAGGGGTGTCTCATAGAGAAGAAAGTACTTTGGTTAGACAAAGAGGAATGAAGGGAAGGGAGGAGAAATGGGAATAGGACAGGAAGTAAAATGAATTGGACATTACTTTCCTATGTGCATATATGAATACATGCCCAATGTACAAACCAGAATGGGAAGTTACATTCCTTATATGTATAATATGTTAAAATATATTCTATTATCATGTATAACTAATGAGAACAAATTAAAAAAATACTCATACAAAGTTTTAATAATTTTATAAAGTATTTCTTTTTATATAGTTTCTGTATTTCCCAAGATTTTTATATTAATTTACATCATTTGTTATTAAAACTGATCAAAATTTTTGTCATTAAAATATAACAATTTTTCCAATAGCCAATTATGATTCTGAGTATACTTAATCCATTTTCTAATATTGATATTAGATATTGTGAAAGTCCACTAGATATTTTTAGAGTAATTTTGAGCTACATTCATCAAATAGTTTGCTGTATGCATAAAATGGAATCTAAATACCACTTACCTGAAACCTAAAAAACCCAAAAAATTATTTCAAGTTTTTTTTTAAACATTGATATAATTTGAGAAAATGTCATTTCTCTGAGGAAAAGGAATTTTCTGTGGGGAAAGTATCCTCAAAGCAAACTTCTCTGAGTGGCATTTACATTTCTGTTGACTCCAATGAAGATAAAAACCTCAATTACTGCTATATTTACAAATATCCAAAATATCCCATAGAATGAAGAGAAAGTATTGATGATTAGAAATTTTGAAAAGTGGAGGTCCTTATGGGCGTGGGATTTCAGGTGGAGAATTTATTTTAAATGAAAGAGCCACTAAGTGTGTGGAGAGTTTCACGTGTGTGTATCAGGCACACTGATGCTGTGAGAATTAATGACTCATAGCAAGAGAATGCTGCCTTTCAAAGTCATTTTATTAGACAACAATGATTTTAATGAATGAACATCACACAGAAAAGCAGGTCGACCTCACAAAATGATTCCCTAGTATACTCTTCAACTTGGAAATAGACATGAAATCTTTGCTTTAACTTATCATTCATTAGTGTCCCCTCAAACAGAACAGATATGCAAAATGATGCTTATCACATGATTTAGAAACAATTTGCATCTATGGTAACAACTTTCAAAGGTCTAATTAGAAAAATTAATTTACAAATAACTCTCAAACATTATTACAGACTGTACAATAGATATCAGCCTCTTTCCTGAAATATTTGGTAAGAGTTTATATATAACAAATTGTTGTATAATCTCATTGTTTTCTCATGAAAACATAATTTAATAAAATATTTAATAATTGAATTTCTGCCTTCCTTTGACCTGTGTAATATTTGTAAAATGATAATGACTAGAAATTTAAGCTATAAAGAGAAAAAAGGGATATGTAATACTATATAAACTGAAACCTCGGTGTCAGAATGTAGAAGCAGAGGTAGAGCCAGCACTAGAGCCTAAGTCAGGTCCCTGTACTCTTCACTTGACAATGGATAATATGCCTTACAATTTTTCCTTGTGGACGTGTTTTGCAATCTCATTGAATGTGTGTGCCTTTTGAGCAATGTGATGTCTTATGACTCTTGATTTCCTGTAGCATTAGAAGTCTTTCAGTGCTGGGGTGGTAGGTCAGTGGTGGAGTCCTTGTCAAGCACATGCAAGACCCTGGGTTCCAATTAAAGCACATCAAAAATAAATAAATAAAAATAGATAAGATAGATAGATAGAGATAGATAATAGAATGACTCTTTTAATATACAGTAGCATTGAAAGAGATAATTTTGACAGACTTATATATCTTACCTGTCCTTAAAAAAAGCAGCCTTTTTGAATGCCTTAAACAGTTATTTGGACATTTTGTTGTTAATGACTGAGAAAAAGTACCACATATAGAAAGACAACAGGAAGTAATAGCATCTTGCTTTTCTACATTCCTGCATCATAATTCTACCCTTTTTCACTTTAAAATTTTAATTTCAATATCATTTATAGTATTTATGTATATAATCTCATAGTCATTAATAGAAAATTATGTTGTATCAAAATTTAAAATCATTCAAGAAAATCTGCTATTGTATGGTTAATATATTTGTGGCAAACAAATATCTATTCCCAACAAAAAATCATTTTCTTAGGGCAATAAAATAAAAGAAAAATAATATAAGGAATAAACCTGACTCCAGATAGCCAAGCTATAACATTTTTTCTTACAGAAAAAGAAAATAAAAAGATTTATTCAGTAACAGAATTTGGTTTTAAATCTTTACTACTACAATGACGGCTAAGTCCATTTCATTCTACTATAACAGCATACCCGAGACTGGCTAATTTTTAAAGAACAGATTTTGCTCTCACACATTGCTTGAAGCTAGAAAGTCCAAAATCAAAGTTCTGGCATGTTCAGCCCTAATCTATCTGCCCCAATTGCTGCACCAACACTGCACCCTCCATCCTTCTTCCTCGAGAGGGGAGGACCCTTTTCCTTCAGAGGCAGCAAATTCAATGTTTGTGATTATAGGACAGAAAACAGCAAATCTGTGACTATTTAAGTAAAAAAAAAAATTACATTTAAAATTCTAGTTCCAAAACAATCAGCAATATTTGCCCTAATTTTGAAGGCTCTTTTCTTAAAAATGTTCATTGTTGAAACTTATGCTGTTTGCATAGAAATAAAAGCATTGAAATAATCATGAATATTGTATGTTTATGATAACAAGCAAATTAATGTCTTATTAAATAATAATAAATTACATTTTAATGAATATTTGTATGAAAATGTATACTCACAACTATGTTTTAATCATCACAGGCTGATAGATATCAGCAGACCATAATTTTGGTTGCGATCTCTATATTTATTATTCACTTCTTAGTGTCTCCAAGTCAGGGACATTGATGAATAAACAAGCATGACAACTTTGGGAGTGATGTGGGTTAACTCTGATCAACTCTACCTTACAATGCTGTGATTATTGTAAAAAATAAAAATAAAATCAATTTAAAATTTTGTAACTAGATGGTCAGTTACATATTTCCCTTAATTATATTTTATTTCTATGTCCAGTTTTAGATATGCTCTTAAAAATGATAGGCTTATTTGTTATTAATTATGTTGACTTTATAAGAATAACACTAAAGGAGCTCTCACCATCTAACAAGAAATTAGACAAAAATGCAATACTAAGACAGTCCATCACAAATCTTCTCAGGCTGTTTAAAAGATTTAAGATCCCATGCAGAGTACAGCAATATGCAAATCAATAAACTCACTCAATGGTTTGAATGTATCACCAGTAGAGTACCTGCAAATTAAATCTCACAAAAGGGAACATAAGAGATTTGCTGCCTCTACATGTCATCCTTCCTAAATGAATACATTTCCTGATTAAAGATTTCATTAATGTTCTACCTGAAATGGAAAGTATTCCTTTTCTTTACTATTGCTGATACTCAGAAATTAACTGTAGACTTGCATTATTTATTAAGGAGCTAACAAAGTCACACAAAATAGAAAGCACTTTAAGAAACAGGGGCATAATTGGACATGGCAGTAATTTTTAATTAAATTTGAAAAGAATCATCAAATAAGTATCCATTTGTTATTAAAGTTCAGTTAAACTTATAGTAATATATTATGTTATTCATCCTATTATCTCTTTATGCCCATTTCTGAAACCAAATATCAATTTACTGAAATCTATTGATTTTTAAAAATATTTACTATGCAGCTATTATATGTCAACTCCCTATTGGAAATTTAAAGGGGCTCACAGATAAACAACATTTTCTCAGTAGTTTGGAACCAGCTGCAATAGATAGATTTGAAGAAATAGAAATAAAAATGTTACAGAGACCACTGTTAGTCAACTTGAGAGCAAAGTCTTGCAAGCAGACCAGAAAGGGCAGACTCTGCCAATTCCTGCTGCCTGAAACACCCACCAGATAACTTTGTCCCCTTCCTTCATGTTGGGAGATTTCACATGGAAATATGAAGCAAGGATAAGGGTAGTCTAAATTCCAATGCTTTCTTTGAAGGAAGAATTCAGGATACAACTCCCGAATCTACAGTTTGTTTTGTTTTATGGAAGTGTATACCTTCCAAATTACTATTCTAATATTTCTAAGAACTTCCATGTTCTGATTTACAACATCCTTTAAATGCCTTTTATATTGTTTTGGCATTAAGTATACTAGATATATTTGCAGGAGACAATATATAGAAAATGAAGGGGACAAATGGGGGGTAAAGGAAAGCCAGGGAGAGGTGAAGGAAAAGTGCAGGAAAAGACCTATATTTACCCTTGTCTTTCTGGCAGATCTAGTTAGATGTAATTATTATTTTTTGAAGAGAAAGTATACACTTTAGTACAGAAGTTGTATATATAAATTAATAATGATGACATAATATGATGTATTCCACCTTATTAATAATACCTGGGTATTATACAGGATGACAAAATATAGAAGCAATGCAAATAGAAAAAGATCTGAAAATATTGAAGTACATTGTTCTTTTAGTGACCTAGACAATTTCCTCTTCTCAGATGCAAAATGTCCAGTGTTATTAAACTAAGAACTTAATGTTCATTCTTTAAGTTCTATTTCCCCTTATTATATTTGTGCAAATAATTTATCTATTCACATTGCATTTGTACAAAATATAACAATTTTCAGAGAAAAGAGATCTGTGAATATTGCAGGTAATCATAAACTGTATTTGGAATGAGTCAAATACTGAATTACTCACATTTTTGTCCTAAAGTGGTATCCATATATGTATGTATGAGTGCAACAACTACTAGATAATTTCTGGGGTCAAGTGGAAGATAGAGCAGATGAATTTGTGAGAGGAAAATTAAAATAAGGGTAAAATTGAACATAAATCTGCAAAAGAACAGTACATGATAATTTGCTGCATAAGCAAGTGTAAGATGTGAAAATGGTACTAATTATACACAATATGAAAATATTTTAACAAGCACATGTAGATGTACATACCAAAAATAAAAGGGAATATGAAAACTTGGAACTAATCAAAATTAATTTGATTAAAAGCTAAGAATGACTGTTAACAAAGGTATTTAAATATGATTCATTACTATTTCTAATGATAGTGTGCTATCTCTAAATATAATGTTTTTGTATTTCAAATACATACTTACATTGTTTGACTTGATTATTGCTATCTTGGCTATAACCAAATATTTGTTTTCATATATATGTGCATTTTCTGCATAATAAAATCATATTTAATTTCTTATAACTTGGGTCAAATTATGAAACTCATGTCCATAGCAAAGTATGGACCTAAAATATAAACACCTAAAATCTAGGATGCAAACATTACCTTATATACTAATTACCAAAGTTATCATATAATTATACATGTGAACATGTATCATATTTAATTTATTGGATTATTTAAGCTTAGATTACAATGATATTCAAAAATTATTTATAAGGCATATTGCATTCAGAAAATAATTTCAATGCATTAATTAATTATTATATGCTAGAGGATGTTCTGTTGTTAACAATATGAAATCATCTAATCCTCAAACAATCTTGCTACTATTATATAATGATTTTACAGATGAAGAACTTCAGCTAAAAATAAGTTAGATGTTCTCAAGGGCATGCTGCAAGTACTTGGGAAACATGGGATTAGAAACCAGGCAGAACCACAACAAAAGTTATTAACACAATTGGACGAAGTAGACTTTACACAGGTAAGTTTAGGAATGGAATGAGAACAGGTACTTCTCTGCACAATTTACTTTTCCACCTTTGACTTGAAACAGATGAATTTGTTGTTTTTCTAAAAAGGTATGAGCAAATATTTTTAATAAAGAATTATGTAAGATAAACACAGAAATATTTATGACTCCAATATTGTAAAAGTTCTTCTTTACATTTGATTTATTTCATCTAAAAACCCTCCTGGCTATATTCTTCCCATAAGCAATAAGTAATATCTAGAGAACGTGAAAGATAGAGAAATAAGTATCCTTTAAAGATTTATTACTGATATTGTATCTTTGTTTACTATTGAAACACAGGCAGTCTATGATTTTCACAGCAATAAATATGCTAAATATTTCTTATGTCAATATATTTTATGAAATACTCTCATTCTGACAGCTTAACATTAACCTAAATTTCTCATTTTCAAATTTAATAAGAAAAACAGCCATGGCTGATGGATTTACATGATGTAAGATTTGCTAAAAAGTAATGAAATTATACATCATGATGGTTTAATTTGCTCTTACAAGAAGAAAATGCACATATGTAATCACAAAATATTTTTTACTCTTAGGCAAGTAAGTAATTTTAAAACATCATAATTTGCCTTCTAATATTACCAATAATTATATACTTCTGACATTATTGGTTAAAAATAAGATAGTCATTTATCAAAAATGTTTAGTAATACAAATTGTAATACAGCAAAAAACATGATCATATCTTAAAATACTAAGAACAGCTTTTGTCAACATGTAAAATAAGATATAAGACCCTGAAATAAGACCCTGAAGTAAATTTTATGACAATGTGTTATCACCACATATGTTTTGATAGTTATGATGTATTGTTTAATGAGTACTGCTTACGCAACTGCTATGTACCAGGCTTGTGGTAGTTATGAGAAAAATACAGTAATCGAGACCACAGAGCTAACCATTGATTATAGAGAAACAGAAAAATAAAAAGCAAAATGTAGAGACAATAACATGTTGAATCAGGTGGTCCAGGTGAATTTCTTTCCATAAAACTTCCAGAACACTGGATCAATACAGCTTCCATTGGTAGGCTCATAAGAATTAAGAAGAAACTCTAGACATGGGCAGGTGGAGATAAGTAAGGCAGGGCTGAGGCCCAAGTTGAATGGAGCCAGGCAAACCAAAGAACTATGTGGCCTTCTTCAGGGCCCTGGTAGTGGGTTTGATCCAAGTAATGGAGGTGAAGATCAGGTGTTTGGATGAGGTCTGAGATCCAATTGAGAGATGAATTTGTCCTAGTTTGTTACACTGGGATGGATGGACTTTTTCTTTCTTTTCTTTTCTTTATTTTATTTTATTTTTTTTTTTTTGTATAAGGAAATGAGCATGCTTTTTATAGGTAGAAGTCTGAAGCTCATGCCTATGGGTTTTCTACAGATCATGACAGAGTACAATAAGACACAATCTGAGGTCTTCAAATATGTAAAAATAAACAAATAAACAGATTTTCTATATTTTCCCAGCCCATTAAGTATAACCAGTGGTCCATAATTAATGTGTACTATGTGGTGATTTGGGACCTATTTATACTGATATACAGAACATTACTCAGCCTTTAAAAAGAAAGAAAGTCTATGATTTAGGACAACATTGGTGGAACTGAAGATAATATGCCATGTAAAATGAGTCGATTATAGAAGGGATAATGCTGCATGATTCCTCCTGTATGAGATATCAAAAGACCAAGAGGTATAGAAGTAAGGCATAAAAAGGTAGTTCCAAGGGATGGGCAAAAATGTACGAAGAGCAGTTTTCAATGGGTATAAAGTTAGAGCTATAAAATGGAAACAAGGTCTAGAGTTCTGTTGTTTCCAGTGCCTACAGCTAATGAGTTATTAATATATGTAAAACTCATTAAGAAGGAGGATGCCCTGGTAAGTGATTTACATCAAAAAAGAGAGGGAATACACACACACACACACACACACACACACACACACATACACAAAGTTGATAGATGTGTTTATTACCTAAATTATAGAGACACAAAAATATAAAAGTTGATTTTGAATTCTTGAGCTACTAAATAAAGGGTATGTGGGCTTTCTCTGTAGTTTTCTTACACTTTCATGTGAATCTAGAATCTCAAAATAAAAATTGATGTAAGTGTTGAATTGTGAAGGTATTCCAGTGGTGTACCAGAGAAGCCCAGAGTTGGGCTCAACAGTTAGAAAGACACTACTCTGAGGCCAACCAGTGAATTTTTACTTTGGACTATGACATTGTTCTAATGGATAATTGATGATTTAGAAATAAAAGTTGTGTAGAAATAGAATACAAAAAATATGTGTGATTAGGTTAATGCAAGTTAGGAAATTGTGACTCAAAATCAGAATTCAGATAAAAAGAAGCAAGTTATTTTCCATCATACTCAACAGTGAAAACCTAAGAAATTTTTCTGCTCTAATGTAAATCAAAATAGTTATGAGCTGAAAAAATAAGGTCTACATGTAGATACTAACGGGTTATGTATTTTTAAAAAATACTTGTATGTTAACTTACAGAGGAATATATGAAATATAGAAGTTGCTCATAATATTTATACATAAATCTTTTACTCAGAAATTACATATCCTTTCAACAAATTGTATACTATTGACATTATTCTACAACCATAATAAATCTTAGTGCACAGGTTTATAAATCTATCAATCAAAACTGCCCATCAGCCGAGAACCCAAAAAATTTCAACTTAAATGAGACAATAACTCACAGACACTTATAGAGGGATGCCATAGATTTTGGAAAAATCTGACATAGATTTCAAAGAAGCCATCATTTAAAAAAATACTCTAACAAGCAACCAAAAACACACTTGAAGCAAATAAGAAAAAAAAAAACTCCTAACAAGAAGTAAAAACTCTCAAAAGGAAATAAAAGATAATAAAGAACTAAATAGAAATTTTAAAAGTGAAAGGTATAATTAAACAAAAACATAATGGAAGGACTCAATAGAAAAACTGAGTAGACACACAGAATATATGGTTACCTCAAGACAGAACCATAGAAATCACTCAATACACAATTAAATACAAAAAGAGAAGAAGGATAAATACAGCCTTTGTATTCTGTAGGATTAATATAAAATTCTAGTGTTCATGCCATTGAATTCCTAGAAAGAGAACGAAGCTACAGTTGGAAAAGTAGTAGAAGAAATTAACAGCAATACATTTACAGATTCAGGGAAGGAAGCAAACAGCAACAAAATAAACTCAAAGCAACTTGTGTTAAGACACATCTTAGTGAAACTCACAAAAAATAAAAACAAAAGAATCTCAAAAAGTCATCAGCATCACCTCTTATCTATATAAGGCAATAAATCTTCAATTCCTCATAAGAAACCATGAGAACCAAGGGTGTTTTCTTTTTCCTTTTCTCTTTCTTTCTTTTTTTTTCAATGCTTTTAAAGTGCTAGGGAGGGGGAGGAAAAAAATAAAAACTGTCAGTTCAAAATTCTATAGCAAGCAAAATTTTCTTTTAGAATGAAAATGAAATGACAGGCTCAGATAAAGGAAAACTGAGAAAATTTGTGACCAGATCAAAGTCAAAAGAATGAATAAGGAAGTTCTCTAACAGACAAAATAGTGAATCCTAGAACATCAAGAAAGCAAAGGGAGGTAACGATGTGGGTAAATACCGCAGATCCCTTCTCTTTTGAAGTTTTCCATGTTATGTTTCATGAGTGAGCAGATGCCACAGCACTTCTGATGTGGTTCTCCATGTACATAGAGAGAATATTTAAAACAGTTGTATTATATAGGAGAAGAATAATAAAATATAAGCAGAGGCTTGAACTGGTCAAAAGGTAATAACAGTAAACTATATTTGTCTATAGAGAGATTTCACAAGATTATACCAAATTGTTCTTCAAATGAGGAAAGTTTCCATTTCACAACATTCTTATCACACCTATACTATTGAACTTTTAATTTTCACAATCCAGTAAGTCATAAGGTATTGCATAGTCATTTTAATATGCACAACCTAAATGAAATGAAGACAGGCATCTTTTCATGTGTTGATGAGCTATGATTAATTTCCTCTGAGGCAGATGCCTGTTGATCATTCTACTATATAAAATATGATAAAAAGGGTATTTCTGTATCACACAAATAATAGGAACTGAGAAATAAGGATCTGAGGATCTGAGAAATAAGTTTGGAGTTAAGAATTCATGTGAAGTTCATGTATTCCTGAATACCAAATCACAAGACCTCAAACCTAAGTTCAGAGAGGCATCAAAATTTTCCTGATAAAAATAATGCTTATTTAAGAATACAGGCTCCTGCTTGCTAATTGATTTCTAAATATTCTAATTATACTAAAACCTGTGACTAATAATCCTGAAGAAAATAAAGGAGCTGGAGTCTTGGAGTGGTGCTACCACCAGGAGGAGAGCAGGTATGAAGAATAGTCTGAGCATAACAATGAAAAGTCATAGTGAGATGGGTTGTAAAATCATATTCCAGTTATATACTGTTTACATGAAATTCGTCCTAAAGGCACAGATTCAAAAAGAAAAGATTGGGAAAGAATGTTAAGCAAACACTAAGCAAAAGAAAACTGGGCTTAACTATACTAATTCCATCCATAGATGATATAACTGGCAATATTAAACAAAAGACAAAACCAAATTCACAGCCAAGATTCAACAAAAAGTTGAGAAAAGCCAAGAATATAAAACAAGGACCAAAGTCAACAATAAGCTTTCTATCCAAAGAATTAGCGTTAAAAGAAGAGAGAGAGAACAAATTTTTAAATATTCTTAGTAACCTCAGAGAGCAAGATAAAGAGAAATCATATCCATAAAAAATTAAACTGATAGTTTGGAAATTAGAATTTGGTCATTGAAAATAAAATGATGAGAATAGTGGCTGAATTCCAAATTTCTCACAGGGGAAGAGTGAATTTGATCAAATGTAAAGAGCCAAGGTGCTATTCCAGAATGTACTGCAAATGATAACTTAATATAAAGAATAAAATAAAATTATATTTAAAAGAAACAGAGGACATATCAAGAACTTTATCTGACTCATTAGGTTTCTGGCAGAAGATACTTTTGTGGTTATATAATACACATAGCAATAGGGTAGAAATTTCCAGAATTTAGCATACATATTACTTCTTGTTCTTGAAAGAGACCTGCAAGCCCTGCATTGCTGCAACCTAATTATAAACAAAATGTGACATCTCTGCCACGGCATATTTGAAAAAAAGTAGTCAATCAGTAGTACTCACATGTCCTGGTTTGAGGGAGAAAAAGTAAGAAAATCAGACACATCCATTGAGCCACCCACAACAACACCATCCATACACTTTATCTGGGAGAATTAACAGTTTTTCTAAAATAAGCACATTAATGCACACATATCCTTACATACTAAGAAATTAATTACTGGCTTCAAAGTTATAGCCATTAGACAAAACACCATGAAAAAGACCTACAGCTAAACTTAAAATTGTAAGGTATTACTGAACATCTGCTAGTTGTTGCTTACAAAAGCAATAATATTCTTTAAGTAGGAGCCTAGAAGATCCTCAATATGACAAGTGAGTCAGTATAGATGGAGACGGGGAGGAGAGCACATGTGAAAGTTGCTGCTTTGCTAACAGGGAATGCATATGCTGATTACATAGGGAAATAAAAGGACACCTATAAACATACACTAAGCTTAAAGGTAATAATTTGTAGAATAAATACAGCACATTTTGCACATTTTGTTTCTATTTTTCCTATCATTTTATCTAGCTGATTTGTAAGAATTTCCTATAAGAACTTTTTCTTAGTCATTCCGATTTGTAAACCTTCTCCAAATTCACAAATTGCCTTATAACTTTGACTAAAATATCTTTGATCCAAACATGAATTCTTAATTTTTATTCAAAAGAGTCATTGTTTTGCATTTGATTTTTGCTTTTGAGTTTTAAAAGGTTCTTCTCCATTGCAAAATCTTGAAGATGTTCTTTTAGATTTTCATAGCCCGATGGCTTTGCTATTCATATGTAGGCCCACAACAAATCTAGATTTTATCTTTATATATAGCATGACAAATTCACCTCCAGCCATCCACTAAAGAATCCTTTCCAGTCCAGAGTGAATGGAATTGCAGTAGAATGGAATACAGTGTAACCAATGACTGTAGGGACAGAGTGCATCAAGGAAGCAGAGCCTCAAAATTCAGAAAGACTATTTGATGCTTTGGTGTAATGGGAAATAGAAATAATAAAGTGTCTTTGGTTGAGGGAAAAATAATTTTAAAAACCTGTTGAGGCCAATGTGTAGAAAGCAAGGGAAGCAAATCTGGAGACTGCCACCGTATATAGACCTGATGAGAATACAACAGCCAGTTAAAAAAGTGATGGATACCAGACATGCTGCTGAAGGAAAAAAGTCAATAAGACCTGGTTTCCTTCCCTTTTTCCTCAACCCTAAGCTCTAGGAAGACAATGGTGTTTGATTTCCTACTATACAGACAGTGTCTAACCCAGGACATAATGAGAAGTGCTCAATATCAAACAATGAATGGAAGAATAGAAGAATGAAATAATAATCAGCAGCGCATCAATTTCTGAATATAAGCAATGTTATAAAACGATAGTATAGTAATTAGTAAAAAGTTTTGCGTTTGGAATGAAGGAGAACAATACCACACTGAAAAGCATGAATTATCTGGATATAGAAATAAAGCCTAGATGTTGAGCTGACATGCTAGTGAGTCATCCATTTACTCTGTGGATTGTTGAAGATCAAGGGATGAAGAGAGTGTAAGAGAACAGTACCAAATATACAGATTTGTGAGCTAGCCATGTAGAGTGCAGAACTAAATTCAAAGGAGACTCTAGAAAATAAATGAAGCAAGGCTTTATTTGCTTTGCAAAACTAAATCACAAAACTAAGAAAACATTGCTGCAACCTAATTATAGGAAAGGAAAGCAAAGCAAATAAAGAATGGGATCTATGCTAGAACACATTAGAAAATATCACAACTTTTAGGATGACATTTCTAAGTACCAATTTGGCTGCTCTTTGGAAAAGCAAGAACTAATTTTCTAAGATACATTAACAGCAAACATCTAGTGAAGGAAATGTTTATTATTTAAGATACACACACCATATATAAAAATAATATCAGCAGTAAAATTTTTAGACATCTTATATCTTATGAAATTTAAAAGTAGAATAAATTTATAGAGTCCCACAGAGGATGAATGTGCAAAACCAAGTAAAATTCTATTAAGATCCATAAAGTTGTATGTGAGTTGGCATCCAATTATACCTTTTGGAAAACTTACAGTGCCACAACATTTCTACAAAAGTGTTATTTTATTTTATAAGAGCATAACACCACAGGCATAGAATATTCATATGAAACTGCTACAATGCAATTTGTAGAATGAGAAAATGTAAGATGAATTTCAAAGCCTTCTAATACATTCCAAATAACAATTTTGTTGGCAGAATAGCATGACTATTTTATACTTTCATTCTAACATTTTACAATAAATGATATTCTGAAAATTTTCCATGAATTTAATAACATAGTAAGAAAGTAATTTGCAGATGAATATTCACAAAACAATTTATTCTAAATCCATTTCAAATAAATTTAATGTTGTCTTATTAGCAAAGGATGATGTGAACTTTTATAATTCTAAGTTTAAAATGTTTTCATCTAATTCTTATCTAATTTTGACTGAAAATATAAGATCAAATGATATTATCTGTCACCATTTATTTACATAAATTTGAATGGTTTTGTATAGAAATAAAATAATTTTAAATGAAGAAAAATCACTGTTTTTACACATAAGAACTCTATGGAGAAAACAGAAAGCATTCATCATGCTTATGTTTATATACCAATTTATTGATTTGTTGATTTTTCCTTCTTATTGGTGCTTTATATAGTTTCACATAATTATGGGGTCATTTTGACTTACTCATAAATGCATGTAACATAAATTGCTCCATTTCAATCTCCAAGACTATCTCCTTCCCTCCCCTTGTGTGTATATATATATATATATATATATATATATAAATGACACAGCAGAGTGGAGGAATATATATATATTCCTCCACTCTGCTGTGTCATTTATCTTATCATGATATCCCCTTTTTATTAAGTTCCTATTTCTCTCTCGCTTCTGCATAAGAGAGGGAAAAAAATTGACTCTTGACTGGCTTATTTCACATAGCATGATATTCTCCAATTCCATCGAATGGCATTTCCTTTTTCTTCATGGGTTGAGTAAAACTCCAAAATGTATATATACCACATTTCATTTTCTTTATCCATTCATCTACTGAGAGACTCCAGGCAGGTTCCTTAACTTGACTATTGTGAAAGGTGCTGCTGTAAACATTTGTATGCACGTAGCACTGTAGTATGCTGATTTTGGTTCTTCAAGGCTAATACCCAGGAGTGGGTTAGCTGTGTTGGGTGGTACAGTGGTTCACTCCAAGTCATTTGAAGAATCTCCATACAGGTTTCCAAAGTGATTGCAGTCCCACTGACAATGCATGAATGTGCCTTTTGCCCCACATCCTAACCAGCAGTTTTTGTGATTTGTATTCGTACTAATTGGCATTCTAACTGGAATGAGATGAAATCTCAGTGTAGTTTTAATTTGCATTTCCCTGATTGCTAAGGATGTTGAACATCTATTTTTTTTTATATAATTGATGGCCATTTGTGTGTCTTCTTTTGAGAAATGCTTTGAGAAATACTTTATATTCCCATTATTGATTGGGATATATGTGTGTTCTGGATATTACTTCTCTGTCAGAAGAATAGCTGAAGAAGATTTTTTTCCCCCATTCTATATGCTCTCTCTTCATGCTTGTAATTGTTTCCTTTTCTTTTTAATTTGAAGCTATTCCATTTAATGATTCTTGGTTTTATTTCTCAAGATTTAAGAGTCTTATTAAGGAAGTTGGTGTGCCAATTTATTTAATCAATCCTTTTAAGTTAACATATTATAATAGTTTTGTTTTGTAATATCCAAAATGTAATAATGTTCATTGTCTAATATTTCAAACCCAAATTAAGATTTTGTATATATACAATGGTATGTTTGTGCTAATATGACTCATTTCAGTGAGGCTAAGTTTACAATGGGTCATGTAGCTTGCCTCTACTGATGGATAACACAGTTTCATGCTCTTATAATCCCAGGTAACAAGGTCCAAGCTTAGGTGAAATTCCAAAGTGAGATGATTCTGCCAAGATCCTGGAAAATAACAGTACTCAGTATAGAGGACATAACAACCTAATTAATATTTTACTCCAAAAATGTCTCAAGAATTCAATGAGATGTATGTAAACATTTCTCATTTACATGATTTTTTAAAAAAAATTAAAAACCTAAGTAATTAAATGAAAGGTCTGTTATTTAACATATTCAACTATAGAATACTGGAGCATGGATAGAGTATAAGTTATTAGTTCCCTGAATAACTAGCCAACTGGAATCCATACAGCCAATATGGGACACTTACACCTAAAGTCCACTGCACAAAATGGATTAGAAATAATAATACATAATAAAAATATACAACTAGACGTTTTTATTTTAATAATATAAAAGGTAGACTTCACTGAGTCCAGAATATAGGAATATTTGCATTGAGTTAGACACAATTCCTCCTTTATTCTTGACATGCTCCAACTTATCAAATGGCTATGTGTAGGAAACCTTTCCAGATGCAGAAATACATTTCTTAAATAATACAATACTGGGAAATGTTAAATGTATCCACTCCATTATATGATAGCTTTAATTTACTGAGTATTATATTTCTAGACAAATAAATTTCTGTTTTCAAATGGGAAACAATGATTCTAATCTGCCAATGGAAGGACAGAGCAAGGTTATAAAATATAGCATGTTTAGAGGACAGAGGAGTTTTCAGAGGTGAAGAATTACAAAAACAGTAGCAGCCTAAATATCAAGAAAACCATACTTTGCTCTGAATGGCAGCTATGGTTTACCTTCAGTACACACAAGGGCACTGAGGGTCCACAAATTCTTTCAGGTTATGGAAAAGAAAACAAAAAAGGAAAACCAATAAATAATGTTTGAATGGTGCTGCTCACAGCTTGAAGGGATAGAGTGGAACTCACTCAGGGTAGGAAAGGAAACTTATAGAAACAGAGAGGAAGAAACAGAAAAGATATTCTTCAATATTAGAAAAATAATGAGAGCGTTTAATGATACTCCAATTAACTGAAATGCATTCCACTGACTTTTCCCACGAGCTTCACAATGGGAAGCCGGCCACCAGATGCATTCTTCTCTGTATTTACAGGTTTTCTTGTCTTCCTGTCTTGGGGGAAAACCTCTACCTAACATTGCCTATATCCACAGTACTCCTATGTAGAAAACACATTTTAAAATAATGTTGATTTTAAGGTAATTAGTAAAATAGCAACATGTGCCCTACCCCATTTTGTCCCATTGTCCCAAATGTGGAATACCTACCAAAATTTAAATTGAGCAAGAATTATAGAAATTATGGTACCGTTTTAATAATATTTGAATACTTATTTGAATTGAAAACTTGGGACCTAGTGGGTTAAAAATGAGTTTCAAAGTCAACCCTTACAATGCACAGGTGGTTTCTGACTCCAAGGGCAGAGCCTTGTGCTAAGGGCTCCACCTTTCTTAGGGGGAAGGGCAGAGACATATTACATTTTGGTTTGTCTTTGCAGGACCTGCCGCATGGTATGTTAGCCTGAGCTGATCTCCAGAAGATTCTGGAAGTGTTCTTTGCCACAACAAAGATGTCTTCACAGTATTTAAAAAGAAGATATAGAAAATTTGTTCTTAATATTAAAGCCTCCACATATAAATCATGAAGACTTTCTTTCATCAGCAACCTTAGAGATGCTGAATTTTAGCAAAAGGTTACCACAGTAAGCCAGATGGTAACAGAAGCATAAAAAAATGCTGAAGAAATTTAAATTTCTGATTTCCTTAGTTATGAGTGAATACCAATAAATTACATATCATTCTAATGGAAATAGCTCATATTGTTATCTATACCTTCTCTTCTCCCACTATGCAGAATTTATGACTGATTTTAGTCTAAATTTTTTAATTCAAATTATCATTTTCCCACTACATTAGTATTGTTTGTAATGTCTCTAAATCTCAAGATGTCTAATGTCTCCAAATCTCAAGTTTTCACTTGGTAAATCATATTATTTTTAGTTGCTCCACAGGGTTTTCATAGATTCATAAAAAGTAAATTATGTAGCATGTGAAGTATCTCACATGGAATATAGAATATCACAGAGTATAAATTTCCTATTATATAATACAGTTTATATTATATAATAGAGTATATATTTCCTATTCTCTCCTTCTTCTTCCACTTCAACATTATCTCTACATTATCAGAAGGTAAATTACACCTATGTTATAGCATTCATGCCTATGATAGGGATAAATATTTGTATTTCACCTTTTAAGCTAAATGTAAATATAAATGCAAAAATCTTACTTTAATTCAATCAGATTTGATAGCCATCATTATCATTTGATAGTTTTCAGGCAAATGAAAAAGAGTGAAATGGAACTACTATTGTTGTTCTATTCTTTGTTTTAACAGCTGGCAAGATACATCCACAGATTAGCATTTCCTGTGGCAGTTGTATCATTGTTACAAGTCAGCATATCTATGTAGAATCTGTGTCACTGATGTTAATGTACTCCAGGGTTAAAATATTTTAATACTGCAAAGTACATAAGGAGCTGCAAATATTCCAGTCAGGAACTACAATCATGAGGGAATGCAATTAAAAGTCAGACATCAAAGGAAAGAGCAATTCAATGAAATCACTTGAGCATTTTAATGCCATGTAAATAGATACAAATAATGATCCAAAAGTTATGAAATAATTCTAAAAGTCAGTTGTGTGTTTAAAGCTTCATAAAATCCCAGTGATAATGATGGGAGATATTCACAGGAAATAAGATTGTTCAGGTGTCACCTGTTACCTTACCTTCTTCATGTCCTCATTGGGTTTCCTGAGGAAGAAATGTTTATGTATATTTACCTATCTCTATAACAACCTAAAAGGACCATACATTTTTTAACAAAATATTGAATTTAATTGATCCAAGCAAGGTATATAATTGTCCTGGGATAAGCTTTCTAGTTGCTTATTTCATTTTTTTTCTTTCTTAGAAATTAAGAGTTGTTTATTTAAATGAGTCATCCTAAATTTAAAAAAGTCCTTTTTAGTAAAAATGTTTATCCCAGTAAGTGAAATTTTCCTTCCACCACATAAAATGGTAGATAAACATGTATCTCCTGTGACATTTATTTTGGTCACTATATAGATAGCCATGGTGAACTCCTGCAATTTTTCTTCTAATTTTTAATATGATTTTAGATTAATTTAACAAATATATATAAATAGTGTGAAAGACACGATGAAATAAATATCATTTTTACCCAACAATAAAAGAACAAAAGTGTTGTCAATATTGTTACGTCTTCTTGTGTGTTTGTACCTCATCTGCCCCTCTCAGAGTAACCAGTCTTGAATCTTATACTCATCGTCCTTAAGAATTTTAAATTTTATTTAATTTTATTGAGGAAATAACACTTTTAAATGTGCAATAAAATACTGTTAACATTAAGAATGAGGTTGTATGACATATCTCTAGAATTTGCATAACAGAAATTTTATACCCATAAAACAGCAACTCCCTTTTGGTCTCCCCCTTGCCCTTTGGCAACCACATTTGTACTCTGTGCTTTTATGAATCTGACCTCATATAAGTCTAGTCATGCAGAGTTTGCCTTCTGCAACTGGCTGGCTTACTTCATTTAGCATCATGTTTTCAAACTTAAGAAAGAGTTGGCATGTGGCAGGATTTCCTTCTTCTTTAAGTACTTGAAGTACTCCACTGTGCATCATGCTTTATTTTCACTACCCACTCATTGATCAATGGACATTTAGGTTGTTTTCATATCTGGGCCATGATGAATAGTGATGCAATAAACATGGAAGTGTCGCCATCTCATTGAGATATAGATTACATATTTTTTAGGACAAATGCCATGAAATGGAATTTTTGGATCAAGGCTGGAAGCATCCTGATTTCAAAATATATTGCAAAAAAAGTAATACTGAAAAAGTGAATATTGCAAAAGTAATAAAAAAGTATGACACTTTGGTAAAAACAGAGATATAGACCAAGGAAACTGAAGAGAGACCATAAATAAGCCCATGCATGTTCAGTCAACTCATCTTGACAAAGACACCAAGAATACACAATGAGGTAGGGATAGTCTCTTTACAAACTGTTTCTGAAAAACCTGGTACACACAGAAAAGTGAAATTGAACCTCATCTTATACCATACACAAGAGAGATAGGGATTTGGGATAGAGTCTTAAGGGAAATGAATCATTGAGATTCAGAAAGCACTCCTTGTAAATCTTGAGCAAGTGGTTGTTGGATCATGCCCTTGTAAAATGAGGGCAATATGCAAACACAGTGAAAACCTGCATGAAATTGTCCATGCCCCACCTCCAATGTGTCCCCTGACATAGCCCTTCCATAAATATTGGACCCTCAGCCAAAGGTGGGCTTCTCCAGTGAATGTGTATCTACCTGTGTAAGTTAACTGCTGTCTGTCCTGTTGTCGGCTCTTGCTGAAACTTTTCCATTGCCTGTGCCGATAGCCCTGCTGGCCCTGAGCTGAGTTCTTCTCCCCTCAGGGAACTCTTCTGACCCTCCTCCTGACCATCATTTCTCCTGTGGTACAGGGATCAACTCAAAATAGGCTGAAGACTAAAATTTATTTAAGAACTGAATCTATAAAAACTTCTAAAACATAAGTAAAATACTTCATAACATTTGTCTTGGTCATGATTTTGTCTATATGACACCAATAGCCAAAGCAACAAAAGCGAAAATAGACAAGTGGAACCTCAGCAAACTGAGGAGTGTCTGGAGCAATAGAGACTATCACAGGGTTAAGAGACAACCAACAGGTTTGGAGACAACACTTGCAAACCATGTCTCTGATCGGGGTTCATTTCCAAAACATAGAGGAAATACCTACAACTCAATTGAAAACAAACTAATAACCCAATCAAAAATGGTAAGAAAGTTGAATATACATTTCTTTGAAGCACATGTTAAAATGACCAACAAATAAATAAGACTCAACATCTGTAATCATTGAGGAAGTGCAATTCAAAACCATGAGATATCACCTCACTTCTGTTATGATCATTGTTGTCAAAAGAATAAAAGGAAAAAGAGGAAACAATGACTATGAGTAAGGATATGGCAAATTTGACATATTAGTACATTTTTTGATGAAAAGGCAAAATAGTAGAGCAAGTATAGAAAACATGATGGAAGTTTCTCAAAAAGTTAAAAATAAAACAACTTTAAAGTTTTTAAACATCAACTAATCCCATATGTAATATTATACATTGCTTATACATATATATATATATATATATATATATATATATGATTTTTATTTGTCTTTGTTATTTCTAAAAGTAATATTATCCTATTTAGTATTTACCAGATTTAGTATTCTGAACTGGTAACGCAATATTATGTTTCTAATATTCATCCTTTTGTATGAAACTATAGTTTACTCATTTATTTATTCTAATCTGCATATATATCTGCAGAATGCCTTACAATTCATATTACACACATAGAGCACAATTTTTCATAGCTCTGGTTGTACACAAAGTAGAGTCACATCCTTTATGTCTTCATACACGTACTTAGGGTGTTGATGTCCATCTCATTCCATCATCTTTCCTACCCCCATGCCTCCTCCCTTCCCATCCCTCCAGTTTGCCCTATCTAGAGTTTGTCTAATCCTTCCATTAGACAAACTTGTTCCCCCTTCCACCCCATTATGAATAAGCATCCTTACATCAGAGAAAACACTCAGCATTTGGTTTTTTGGGACTGGCTAACTTTACTTAGCATAATATTCTCCAACTCCATCCATTTTCCTGCAAATGCCATGATTTTATTCTCTTTTAATGCCGAATAGTATTCCATTGTGTATATTTACTACATTTTCTTTATTAATTCATCAACTGATGGGCATCTAGGTTGGTTCCACAGTTTAGCTATTGTGAATTGTGCTGCTATAAACATTGATGTGGCTGTATCCCTGAAGTATGCTGTTTTATATCCTTTGGGTACAGACTGAGGAGTAGGATAGCCGGGTCAAATGGTGGCTCCATTTCCAGTTTTTATTCCTCTAAAACATTCCACTATTTACCTATACCATAGTTTGTTTTTCCATATTTTGGCAGATATTTTTCTATGTTTTGCAATTTCAAGTACTTCATATAGCATAGTACTTCATGTTTCTTTTACATAAACAAAACAGTTCATGATCTAATACTGGAATTGTTCACTTACAGGCAATGCAAATTTATAAGAGGTAATGCAGAACTTTTCTAAAGTGGTTTTAATGGGTTAGCTTCTCAATGACTATATAAAACAGAATTTGTAGTCACACATCCTTGACAGTGCTTAGCATTATTGACCTTGACAAATTTGGCCAAGTATTGATACACACCATACATCATGCATACCACACCATACATCACTGGAGTTGACTAATGACTCTTTTCTTACCCACTGAAATTTAACTTGACCAAACCTTACCTTGACTTCATTCTTCACCTCAGACCCCTAAATTTTGGCATCTCCTCCAGTTACAGCAAACACTAAAGCACTGGGGGAGGAGGCAGATCATTCTGGTTCCTCTATCCTAGACAGGCATCTACCCTATCATCCATTTCTGCACATTGTTACTAATGTTTTGTTCAAAATTATGGGGTACAACGTTTCCAATCTCTCTCTAAAACTGTAATGAAATGAAAAGATACTGTGTGCTTGCAAAACCAACTCGTAATTCCCAATATGTTTTGAGTTATTTAATCATTACAATATTGAGTATAGGTTAGCTGTGATTAGCACTATTTTAAAGAGGGGCATTATTTTATCATGTTTAACAATTTGCCAAAAATATCATTCCAGTAATCAGTTTAGAAGCAGAGCTAAAGATCAAGTTGCCTAACTCGTAACCCAATTGCTCTATTATAGAGTAGTATGACATAGAAGAATTTAATGTTATAGGCCATTAGTACATTTATTTAAAACTCATTTTAGATAGAGGGGAAACAATAGCAATGGAAATAAAATCAAATAATGGGAATCAGTATCCTCTTCTGACCAGAAAACAATTCCAGTAAATTTGTTTAGACAGAGAATTTTACGTGCATGCACCTACTATTTTTCTAGAAGAATAGAAAAATATGTGACAATTTTATTGGATGGGGAAAGAGAAAACATTATAAAGATTTTGTTTTGAAGCATTTAATCTTCTCAAAATTGAGTAGCCTTACAATCGATTTGTCTTAAAACAAAATGAAATATGCAGGGGCTAGGATTGTGACTCAGTGGTAGAGCACTTGCCTAGCACATGTGAGACACTGGGTTCAGTCCTCAGCACTGTATAAAAATAAACACAAAAATAAAGGTACTGTCTCCAACTACAACTAATTTTTTAAATGAAATATACATCTCTGTGATGTATTCATTGAGTGACTGAATGAACATCCAAGGTCTTCTTACTATTCCAATTTAATTTCCCAAAGTAGACTCTAAACCAAATTGTTCAGAGTCAGACTTGGCCAAATTGTCAGCCAACTGCTTCCCAAAAAACCTGTCTGAATTATCACTTCTGCTTCTCTTCAAATGTTGCTTTTCTAATCTGGAACTCCCTGCCATCAACTGTGTTTATTTAAATTCTATCCACCTTTTTCTCTGCTCCAGGCTCAGCTAAAGTTGCCTCCTTTCGAAATCTTTCAGCTAACTTTATGCATGCCATTCCTGACTGCCATTTTCACAGCTTATTCCATCAATCTCTTCCCATATCACTGATAATTCCTTCAGAGTTTTAATTCTGTCCCACATATGTTCACATGTCCAGTACTAAGAGACTCCCTGCAGGTAGTTGTTGATTTTTATAATACATTCTAGTATATGAAAGTTCATATCTAATGTCATAATTTTCTCATTATCCCTAGCATGTTTAAATATCACATATAAATTTAAACAAGTTTTCTCTTTAAGTGAAAACACAACACTCCTAAAATAAATTAACCAATCCATAATTATTCACTACATTCATAATAGGAGGTGTATGCATATACTTTTTCAAAAAATAAAGAAGCTGGAAAGTTGGACAATATTTCTTCTTTTACTTTCCCTACTTTTTTAAAAAAGTGCTATGTACATACTGAAATAATTTTGAATGCCACCTGAATCTAATGAACCAAGCAGGAAAAGGACTTGGAATAGGCAGGATTCCCACTACACAGAAATACAATAGAAAGTCCAAAAAAGACAAAATTAAAAATAAATATTTGTAAATGATGTTCACCTCATTTTTTAAAATCTGGAATTTATCTCATCATGTCAGTATGCTATTATACATTTGTTTAGCCAGTTTTCATTTTTTACTATTTATACATCTCCCACATATAGGGTAGAAGTTTTGCGATTTTGAAATTCTATTCAAATACAATGTTAAAATATAAAAGCCTTATAGACTTTAGCTCTACATATATTTAAATTTGCTACAGGCCATGTAGTAATATTTTAGCATTGCCTTTACTTTTATAGTTTGTAACATTTTTTCAAGACTACACCAGATAAAAATATTTTAGAACAGAACCTCATCCAAAAATCTTCAAAAGTCCTAAGTCCCAGTTATATTCAACTCTGCAACTAAGGATAGTAAGAATTTTTCTCATATCTCTTGCATAAAGAACAGATACTTAATTTAACAGCATGGAGATTGTGGGCTTCTTAGATAGATTCAGGTAATTATCATTGATAGAAGAATCCAAACATTTTAGAAATGGCAGAACTAGGATCCAGGCTGATGGTGTTTCTCTTAGAGACAATAATTAGAAATGCTTCCTCAACTTAAACCAGGAATAATACAAAGCATATATGGTTACTTTGAATTATTTATTAGTGCTATTGTTTGGATATGAGATAGATATACTCCAAAAGCTCCTGGGTTAGTAGGAAGGCTTAGAGGTGGACTGACTACATAACGAGAGCTGTAACTTCATCAGTCCATCCTAGTTGGAATGTGCTAATTCTATGGTAGTTGTGGGCAGGTAGGGCATGGCTAGAGGAGGTGGGTCGTCTGGGCAAGCCAGAGAGGGTTCACCTTCCCTGCACCCCTTCCCCTTGCTCCCTCTCTATGCAGCCTGACCACTGTCAACAGAATAGTGCTTCTCTGACAAGAACTTTCCTCATGATGTTCTGCCTCACCTTGGGCCCAGAGCAATGGAGTGGGCCACCATGGATTGAATCTTTGAAATGTGAGTGAAAATAAAACTTTCTTCCTTTAAGGTGTTCTTGTTGGGTATTTCGGTTACAAAAGCAAAGACCTGACTAACACAATTAAACACTATTTCATCCTGGATGCTCCCCAAGACATGCAGTAGTTAAAAGGGGCTATAATATTAATGGCAGTTTTGTTGATGTTTAATTTAATATTTCAGAATGAGAGTATTTTAATATGAAATTTAGAGTAGAGAAATAGGATCGCATACATTGAGGAGAAAGAGAGGAACGCTAGGACAAAGTTTCTGACTAGAAGAAGGTATTCCTGATGGAGAGACTGAGTTCCTGTGGGAGAAGACTTCTGCCAGTGAGGTAGGAGGCAAAAGCAAGAGGCAATGAAGCAGTCACATCAGAGAAGGCATAAAAGTATGATTAAAACTCACTCAAGGGATTCTATTTCCTGTATGATGCGTTAAATGATCCCATGTACCCATTTTGTGGATAAACCAAGCATATTCCTACCTCACGATGGTCTCTGATTCTTCTTCCACATGAACCCTCCCCTCCCTGGGTCTCTGCACGGAATGCAACCTCATTTCCTTTCTGTCTCTGTATGCATGTCAGATACTCTCCGGAACCATTCCATCCAAAGACACAGCAGTCATTCTCTTCCCCCATAACTTGTTTTACGTTTTCACTAACTTATCATAAATAGCATGCTATGTATTTATTCTGCATAACTATCTGTATGAGGGAATGGCACAGTACTAAGGACCACAGGCAACAGCTCAGTAATCTGTTGACTGAGTGGGGATATGAGTGGGTGAAGAGAGAGCTGGCACACCACACTCTTCCCAACTGCTCAAACAGTTTGGGATGAAAATGTCTGCAAAGAGGACAAAATCAGTGTGGTCAGAGAGCCATTTCAGCCCTCCAAGCAATTATGGGTCCATCAAAGGAATCTGACGGTTTTGTGATTTTGTAGTTATTGTGGTGTCATCTTGCATGATTCATTAATTTTTCTAGACACACTTTAGTTATTTTGCCTAGTGATGAAAAGGCCAGAGTTGAGGAAAATAATATTAAGTAATAATAAAAATAGCATATGTTAGATATTAAGTAACAGAAAAAAGGTGATATCATTGAGTAATATAATTTTTGAAAGGAGTGCAAATTAGGCACTGTCCTGTAGGAAATCATGACTTTTAGTTAAAACACAGGAAGATAATACTTAATATTAAGATTTAATAAAACAGTTGCAAATAAATTAGCCCATATATTAACAATGTGCTTTAATTGTAATTCTAATTTATTTTCATTACTGTTACCAGGAAAACAAAGGTGCTAATTTCTTTCATATTATGTGACAATTCAGAAGCCATAAAGTTACAATTAGCTTAAGCATACAAACACACACAAATACACTGGTTCTAGTCAATCAAAATTAAAATCTTTTAGTAAGTGAAATATACATACTGTGAAAGCATTTCCAACTATGGCAGTGCCTATAATGAACGATATATCAATATTTGGATTGTAAAACTTATCTAGGTAGGGTGGTTCCCATTCCTGTTCTTGCCTCTTTTACACAAGCAAAAAATAAAGTTTTATTTCCTCCTCTTACTTTCATTCTAGTGAATTATAGATCAAATAGGAATACAAGCAATCTCACATTAGAAATAATAACATGGAATTTTACCAGAACAGAAAGAAGAACCATGTTTGAAATTTCATGTTTTATAATAATAACAATTTTATCACACTCCAATATATTTTAGTAATATTCAAATACAAAGAAAATAGCTGGCAAAATAAGGTTACTCTACAGTATGTCAAGCTACTGTTCTTGCAAAATAAAGAATAAATAAAATATGCTCAGAACTGGTAAGTGGAATTCACAGAAGAAAGACTGGATATTGGAATTTACCTGCCCCTTAATAGGAAAACACTTTGGCAAATATATCACATTTAGTGTATTAAAATGTATGTGAACAATGAGTAATGGCCAAATGAACACAGAATGAGGGAACGGAATAGAGTTTCTAATACCAGACCCATTACAAGCTGAAGAGATGCAACAATTGCTTGCTCCATTTCTTAATTTCTCAGAGGGCTGAACTAGAAGCTCACTAAGGGACCAGGGATGCACATGCAGCCATATATTTTGGACCCTATGTGTAAGTATAGGAATATTACAAGTATGAGCTCCAAACTCTACTCAGTGATCTATGATTTTAAATGTCTTTACTTTCTTCCAATTATTGCAATACTTTATCACCTATATTTAGAAATTTATCTAAATGATAGAAAACTGATTAAAGGAGACAGTGGTTCCAGAAATATATGCTTCTAAGCACCAGCCCCTTTCTCTAAGGGGATGCAAAATCAGATTTTCCCAAGGTCATGGAGAAGTAAATGCTTTACTCAACACAAAGATGTCACATGCAAATGCACTCTTTATCTCAAATTGTTTTGAAAATCAATATGACTGTCTTGTTCATATGGTTATATAATAATGTGATTTTTGTCCTGGAACACATATTATGCATCAAAGTCTCCATTTCCCGTTAAAATACTGCATCTTGTATCATAAAATCTTTGCTGATCCATGATATGTCTATTCTGGAATACTATTGTAACAATTAAATGTGCAGAAACAAAATTACTAAAGCAATTGTAGTCATGGAATAATAATACCATTTCCTTGAAAACAGTGCATATTTAGGTGGTCCAATCTAGAATAGATTTTCATCCTAATGATTACTTATTTTAAGTAACCATATTAAACTGTAATTTAACAACTCTTTTACCTTCGGAGCCCTTAGGTTTGGCTAAATAACAGCTCATCAAACAGGACCAGCTCACAACCAGGGTACCAAAATGTAATTTTGCTGTGCTTCAAACAACCAACAATATCTGGTTTTGATTATTTATGAAAATTTAAGAAATTAATTTAAGATATCTATATAATATTTGTCTCTAACCTATGGATTGAGATGATAGAAAATTGTTTCTAAATGACAATTTAAAATAAATATATAGAATTATTTTATTTTGCAAAGTACTTGAATAATGACAAAAACATTTGGCAAGCTGACATCCTCAACAGCTCTGTTAAATATATTTAGCCAGAAGTATTCAATGTGTTTTATTTACACACAGCATATGTACATAAGTGTGCATGTATTTCCAAGTATGAATAATGTCTGTGTGGAAAGCCAGTATGATGATTCAGAAGCAAAGTAGTTCAGATGGACATGTGCTGCTTAGTGAAAATCAGAAGCTAAATTCCACAGGCCTTTTTCAGTAAGTGCATATGTATAATGGCAGAATTTTTATGCATGAACACAGAAAACTATCTAAAGACATTTATAAAAAAGATTATGTGTAGCTCTGTCTACATGAATGAGCTTCATTTTCACTTAAGTATATTCTGATTTTTCTTACATCATAATTTTAAGATACAAAAAATAAAGTCTCCAGAAAGACTACAAAGCACTTAGCAGAAAAGAAACTTAATAACTAAGCCACCAAACCACAAATAAAATGAAATGTATTGAAAAAGAACAAAATAGGAAAGTGAATATCTACAAGTATGTTATAGAAGCAGAAAATAAAGTGGCCATTTAGAGAGGTCTGTACTTAAAAATGCTTTCCCCAAGCCTGACAGTGTGCAAGGTCAATTCTTTTAATGCCTACAAATCAGATTAGAAAATTTAGTAGTATCAGCAATAACTGGCCACAATTACAATATTAAAATTAAGAAGGACGATTCTTAGAGTACTCTGTCATAGGAACAAAGGGGATAGATGTGCTCTCCTAGGAATAAAGAAGGCTGAAATGCTGTAATGTTGTTCTACAAGAAATCTCCCACAGTATTTATGACAAATTCTTTGAGGTTACTTTGGAACGGCATGCTTCAACAACCAGCACTATTAAAAATAGATTCTATCCATTATATACTGAAAATCAAGAAACTATTAAGTATTCTGCCAAATAGCAAAACAAAGTCATGTCAAATAAACTAGGCATCTTATTTCAGCATGGGTATTTCTTGATTTTGAAATTAAAATAATTGGTAATAAATTATTTTTGTATATTGAAGATAGAGGTAGAGAAAGGCAGACATAAGTTTTTATTTGCTCATGGTAAACAAATTGCATCTTCAGTTTTCACTGGATTAAGCTGACACATTTTTAATTAAATGGGAGTTTATAAAGTAGACTGTTTACTGCTGGTATTTAGCTCAGTACTTAATGTATAACTTTTTATAAATAGAAAATAATTTCATCACATTTTTTCTGTAGGATGCAAAAGAAAGTGGTGGTGACTATAATTTATCATCTATTTGTCAAAATTAACAAGTGAATCTTCTCATGGGGACAGATTGTCGGTTGAGGGTATGCAAATTCTGGATTTGAGAGAACACTGGTGCCTATAACTATGTCTCCCTGATTGCAAACCCAGGGGTTTCTGCAGTCAAGCAATCATCTTTGTACTTTTGAGAGACCATTGGTAGAAATGGAATCTCCAAGAGTTGTGAGTAATGACTTCTATAAAGGAGAAGGAGTGAGGAATGGGAAGAACTTGGTTCTGATTGAAGGCATCACCATTGGGACAATCAAGGTTAGTACTACATGCTACAGGCTTTGGAGTCAGATGCAAACATTAACCTGAGTCTGGAACTTGCTAGTTCTAACTACATGCAACTTTTGTAACCTAGCTAGTGCTCTAGCAGTGTGCCAATATTGATCTCATGGTGATGCTTATCTACTTGGATCTGAATGTTCATATCTCCTTCAAATTCATATGTTCAAACCTAATCACCAATGTGATGGAATTAGGAGGTGAGGCCTCATAAGGTGAATGAGATTCATGCTTTTATGAAAGTGACCCCAGAGAGCTGTGTTGCCCTTTCCACCAGGTGAGGTTCCAAAGATGCCAAGCAAATCAGGAAGCAGGCCTGCAACAAATGTTGAATCTACTGGCTTCTTTGTCCTGGACTTCCTGACTCCAGAATCATGAGAAACAAATGTCTGTTGTTTACATCCACTCCATTTAAGGCATTTTGTAATGGAACCCAGACATACTAAGATATTGATAATGTGAGATAACTGAATAATAATTCAGAGGCTGGTACTCAGAGCTGTTGGCTAAAGACAGCTTTCATTACTATGCTTAGCTCAAAAATGTCTTTATTTTTTGGTGAAAATTTTTAATGAATTTAACTCAAATATTTAATTATTTAGTTATAATAACTCTAAAGTAAACCTGTAAATGTGCTCTGACAGTGTAGACATAATCTGGAGCCTAAAAAACGTGACATAATAAACTCTCAATAAAAGATCAAGACATTACAATGAGATCATTTCTTTCACTAAGGTATGAATAATATCTGTCCAGAAATACCACAGTTAGGACCTTAAATCACAAACCAACTTAGTAATATTTTAATACTAACAAACTCATAACTCACTAAGAATTACATAGACTTCAAATGTTAAAGTGTGATGATCTTTAAGATATTTGGTTTGAAAAATCCATCCATACAACAATAAGATAACTCCAACAGTCAAAATTACCTTCTGGCTTTTAACTTTTTTTGTGTCCAAATCATTTTCTATCTCTATATATCACTCCACTGAGACTGTATATTTACCATTTTTCCAAATAGCACATGAGCTTTTCGTATGAGCTGCCATGTGTAGCAGTCCTCTTTGCCAAGAGTTAGAACAATTAGCAACATTATCCCTGGTTAAGTAGCTCACAAACCACGAGGATACAACTTTATAAATAACTTGATATCCCATATTATTATAATAGACACAACACATGAAGGAAACGTGAATTTTTGTCCTTTGAAGAATCATCCCATTGAGTATAAAATACTATTAAATTAAATTTGTTATTCTGGAGTCAGAAAATGAAAGAGTTTCTCCACATTTCCAACTTACCTCATGGCAGTGTTACATTGCATTTTGATAATATTTTACATCTAAGCCATGTTTCTAGTAATGTTTGCACTTTATACTTAATAGTTAACGAATATGTCAATGATGAACATCTAAGCTGAATTAAAACTAACAATACATTAACTTCTTACTCTAAAGTTGGTCTCTACACACCGTCAAATCCTATTGTTCACAACAGGTTTTGTCACCTTGCGATACAATACAAGACAAAAAACAACACAATCAAGAATCACATTATACTTAACAATATTTTAAAGATATATGATTATTGTGCAGATATATGCTTGAACAATGAATTTAGACTTATCATTCACCATTTACCCTGTAGCCAGCTAAACATCTAGGTTGGATCTTTAATAAATAAGAGACTCCAATGAATACACTAAATGTGATATTATGATTTACTAGTCAAATGAATTTTAATTACCCATCAAATATAAAAATAACACTTTAAATTTCTGAATTCTTTGACTTTTCTGATCAACATAGTAGTTGCAATTGTATTTCTTTATTATCCTCTTCTCTCTAACATCTGCTTTAAAGGTCATATGCTTCCTTATAGAGGCTAGGTGAGTTTATATGTGTGTGTGTGCACGTGCATGCTCATGAAAAGAGAAAGAGAGAGAGAGAGAGTTAGAGAGAGAGAGATGCTGAGGATTAAGTGCTGAACTTCGATGCAGAAAAACAGTCCATTTCTACTACCTAGGTTTCAGATCCTCTGGGATTAAATATAATAGGATTATAGTGTGATTACAATGCACTCTGGCGAAGACAGTTGACTTTCTTAATAATCAATTTAACCTGAGTCAATCATTCATTCCTTAAAATAAGGTTCATGCTGGCAAATTACACTGTTCAGTTCAGGAACTTGAGCTTTCTATTTTCTGATAAAGGTACTTTGTTGAATGTTACATGACAGAGGAACTATCTATTATTAATAGATATAATAAAATTGCATTTTGTGCATTAATTCTAGCCCTCTGTTTTTTAAAATAAGTGACTATGCAGTCATTATTGTGTGACATGTATGTTTTGTGTGACTATGTATGTTTAAGTGACTTTATATATAGTCATTATTATTATTATGAAGCTCAGCATACACCCTGCTTTAAAGTTCTTTTTCAGATGCCTAAATGAAATAACAATTAAGATTGTTCCCAGGTTTTAAAAACAAAGAAAATTCTTCTGTAATAAGAAATGTTATTACCTTAATGAAAATACATTGACTTGCATATCACAAGTTTTTTTTGAGATTTTCCAGAGAAAATTTATTTATAATCAAAGAATTAGTAAGTATTTATCTAATGGACCATGAAAAAAAAGTTTGGATTTTATAACATGATTTTCCCCATATGCAATGTGACTCAATACTGTATAGAAACAAGCTGTGCATAAAAATGTAGCTATCTGTGGGATACTTTTGAAAGAAAGAAAAAAACAACAAGTATGCTTTCTGGCATCCTTGAAATAAATTAGAAAATTAAAAGCTTGCATAATAAACATTTCCAAGTGAACAATACTTCTGGCAATAATTGTTTAATAAGAATTTGTCAAATTTATGAACAAAAATCTGAGAGATGTTTAAATCTTTATACAATGATCACAATGTTTTCATAGAATTTGTTTAGATATACTGTTTGCTGAATGTATAAAATAAACATTTATTTTCCTATTATTATAGTTACTTCCTATTAATATATTTTATGTATTTTTCATGCATGTATAAAAACGATTTCCTCCTAGGACAGACCTAGGATAAGATTTGCCATCAATTATGTACCTGGTTCAAACTTAAATGTTTCTCTCTCTCTGTTTTTTTTTTTTTTTTTTGGTTGAACTACTGAGCCAAAACAGCTCTTTTTACTTTCTATTTTTAGATGAGGCCTCACTAAGTTGCTGAGGCTGGCTTTGAACTTGCACTACCCTTTCCTCAGCCTCCCTAGCCACTGGGATTATAGGCATGTACCACAGAGACAACTAACTCAAAGTTAAATCTTTTTTTATACAAGTTGAAAACATTGAGTGCCCTTGAAACCAGCATGGGTAGGAATCATTAGTTATGTCACTTCAATTTTAATATAACTTCAACATTAAGGGTTCAGAAGGTCACTGCCCTGGTTCAAGTGTGTCTCTCCAAGTTTCATGCACTGGAAGCTTGGTCCCCAGTGTAACAATATTGAGGAGGAGTGGATCTTGAGGAGTGGTGGATCTTGAGGAGTGGGTCTAGTGGACGGTGATTAGATGATAGGGGATCACCTTTGGAGGGAATCAGGTTAGTTATTCCAGGACTGAGTGGGTTCTCATGAGAGCAGGTTGTCACAAAGCACCACCTTTGCAGACAATATACAGTAAGGTGTATGAAGTAGGGGCAGCCTGTAAGACTGGTCACTTCTGTATGTGTGCAGCCATTTTCCTCTGCCTCTCTGCTCTGTAGTAATATAGCCAGGGGCCTCCCCAGATGCTGGGCCCTAATGTCTAGACCCTCCAAACACCAGAACCAGGAGCAGATGAACATATTTCTTTATAAGGTACTCAACCTTGGATATTTTCCACAACAATACAAAATGTACTAAGACAATTACTTTTGAAAAAAAAACGTATAAAAGAAAATAACAAAGATTTGTATTTCTTATGAAATAGAGATATCCATTTAGTTTAACAAATATATCAAGAAATATGAATTTTTATACAATTTTCTGATGGTTCACAAAACTTTCTCTTAAGTAGAGTTTGCCAACAACTATCTTAGATAGATGTCATCTTCATTTAAAATCTACAAGATCAGAAAGAGGATATAGAAAGACAGGAGTCTTTCTGTATCAATGATCAATAAAATGGAAGGAACGATAAAGTTCACCAAGGAAGCCTCTCTGTTTACTCCTAAGGAAATCAAAGTTTCTAATTCTTTAATGGTCTGAGTGATTCATGGTGAGACAGGTCTATAATTTACATCTCATAAACAGTGTTTGTTGTGTTGTTTTTCTTCCCTTATTGTATTGCTTCAAATCTAGTCTCAAACTATGTGTGTTTTGAAGTGGATAGCAGTGTACAGGGACTTCTCCAGAAGATGGTGTTGTGTAAAATAGAATAAAGGAAAAATAAACGCTAAGTAAAGGAACATACTAGAAGTGATTGTATGCACTGCGTTTACATATTAATATAGTCTGAAGGTCTTTATCTATAATCTTCTCCAACACAAGTAATCTAAAAGCATAATGTGGTCTAAAAGATTCTGTCATTTGCCTATTTGGTTATTATAATGAAAAGTACTTCAACTTCATGCAAAATTATCTAACATATGCTTATACAAGTAATAGTTAAGAGATCAATTTTAAAAATTTGAAATGGTTAGAGATTAATAATAAAACCCATAAAAAGCAATATATAGAATCAGAAAAACAAGATTCACAGCAGAGGCATACACTAAACTCCCAGAAATACAGCTAGGTCGCCAGTGCTTAATAAGGAAGAATATCATAAAAGCAAAATGGATTCACAGTTCTACAAAATGTGTCAAAAATTTGTTGACAATCTATGGAGCTGGGACATAAACTATGTTAGAAGGAAATTACACAGAGATCCACACACCATTTCCAGGACAGTTCAGAAAACATTTAATCAACAGGAAGGATAAAGGGAGGGTGGATATGGGGTATCAAAAGGCAGTGAGATAGAAGGAATAGGTTTTAATGTTCTATAGCACAGGAGGGCAACTAAAGCTTACAACAAATTATGATATATTTTATCAAGAACTTGTAAAGTATGTTAGTTCCCAAAACAATAATAGATGTTTAAGGAAATGGAAATGTTGCTCACCCTGATGTGGTTATTATACATTGTGGACATGTACTAAATAAAATATGTATAATTCTATGTCAAAATAGATTTTAAAACAAAAACTCAATAGTCACCAGAACCTGTCTTCCTCTTGTTCCTAGACACACAGTTGGACTACATTTCTCAGTCTCCCCTGCAGCTAGCCATGGTCCTGTGGCTGAGTTTGGTCAGCGGATATGACTGGGAGTGTTTCCTGACACTCCCGTGCTTGTCAGAGAGCCCTGCTGTGGATTGGTATCTTCTGCCAGAAGGAAGGAAAAAGCAATAATACCTTAGATAACATTTCTCAGAGCCTGCATGCCACCATTAATACGTTACCCAAGGAGTCTTTTTAGATATATTTTTCCCTAATCCTCCCTCCCCATGAAGTTTTGATATCGTGGATCTATCATATAGTTATTGTATATCGTTACTTACATTTCATGGTCCTTCAGAGGACCATGAACTATAGTGATATCTAAAACTGTTTTGGCCTTCCCTAGGGGAACACAGTTTTTACACGACAGAATGATATGGCCCATGTGGAGAATGTGAACCCTAGGAGTATCCAAAGGACAAAATATAAGGCTTCAGGGTCACAGAGTGTTGTGTGAATATGGTATAAATAAAATAAGCTGAGTCGTTGCACATTTAGCCTAACCTAAGCAACATGTACTTAACACAAATGACTTAAAGAGTATTAATGTAAAATTAAACAAATGCTTTGCCTGCATATTCTCTAGCTAAAGAAGTCAATAGTTGGCCAAAGTTAATCTGTAAAGTCCCAATTATAGAAAACTAGAGAAGTAATTTCTCTGGATAATATAATAATGGTTCATAAATTATATCTGCCATGAAAAGAAGTAATGTCAGACTGTGATGTCATTATGCTGTAAGCTTATCCACTCAATCATAGAATTTCTTCCCAAACAAACCTAAGGGTTGGGTGGGAAGGGGGTGCTATTGTGATTCAGTGCTTAATTACTGCCCTACTTCCCATATTCTCATTCTCTCACCTTTCTCAGAGCTATCTCTATGATAAACCCATCAGTATATCATAGAATATTCATAGACTGGCTACTTTTTATTTAAAACACTTTAAACAAAGTATTAAATATATTCTGCAATCCATTAGTCCATTTTGCATTTTCTCAAATATACAGAGGCTTAACAAAGTGAAATCAAGTGAGAATCCTTCAGGTTCAATAAAATGGAATTAATTATTTAATATTAATTAATTTTGGAATATAAAATAAATGCTATATTCTATTTAGGTCAAAGAAATACAAAATAACCTGTAATAATCATTATGACTTTCAATTTTAAGTTAAATGATAACATAATAAATAATACCTACACACAAATTTCTCATTGTTACATTTAAGTAGGTAATAAAATATTACATATTAATTTTTATGACTTTAACAACTAAAATTTCATTAAACTTTTTATCCAGTTATTTTAATTTTTCAAGTATATATACAACTTAAGATTCATATGGAATTTTGTCAACTAATGATATTTTATGTATTTTTTTACCTGAAGAAGAAAAGTGACTTATTTCCCAGTTCTAGTCTTCTTGGTTATACAAAACAGTTTCAGCCTAATTGTATGTATCACTTAAGAAAGTCAAACTAAGCAACAAAAATACCCATAAAGAATTTGTGTTATGGGCTGGGGATGTGGCTCAAGCGGTAGCGCACTCGCCTGCCTGGCATGCGTGCGGCCCGGGTTCGATCCTCAGCACCACATACCAACAAAGATGTTGTGTCCACCGAGAACTAAAAAATAAATATTAAAAATTCTCTCTCTCTCTCTCTCTCTCTCTCTCTCTCTCTCTCTCTCTCTCTCCCCTCTCTCACTCTCTCTTTAAAAAAAAAAAGAATTTGTGTTATGACAAAAAAAACTGGGATACCCTAAAAAACAAAATGTAAAAACTACCTTAAATTTTAGAGTGACCACATCATTGAGCTGTATCTAAATTTATTAATCATACCTCATTCAGAGTAAAGAATAACAAATGAATTTCAAGTGCTCCTTTCATAATAATAGCAGTGTTCTCCAGCATGCAAAATAAGGTAGCCTTTAAATAAAGCATCTGTTTACTTCAAAAACATGTACGTGGGTGTGTAATTTTTTGATCTTGCAATTGCTATAGATTTCTCAACTTTGCAAATTATTCCTGTTTACAGTTTAACCAGTCCTTTCTGTTACAAGATCCTTCTAAATAGTCAGAGGGTCATTTGTGAGAAATGGAAAATTAAAACAACCACCTAAACTTCCCAGTAATTTTCAGAAGAAATCTCAGTCAGTGCCAATATGTTTGATCTTTGTATTTATACAATTCATAAGTTATGGGAAATAGCTTGCATGTTGCCTTTGTGTAGATTAAAATGGGTAACTTCCTAGCAGAGTCAGAGCAGAAATCAGAGTCACTGCATGAAGATCTCCTCTACTTGGAGGATCCGAGTAAACATCACCAGAAGACCAAAATCTCATTCTCCAAGAAACAGAAGTTGTTGCGATGGTTGATGTTTATTTGAAAATTTTTAAATGAAATGGATGGACAAATTAATTGCCAGGAATTATTAAGCATGATGGAAATTAGCAAAGTCCCAATTTATGATTTTATACTTTCTTAATGCTCTCGGGCTCTGGCCCCCTGTTGTTCCTGTCTGAGGGGGTGGGGGGAACAAGCCTCAGAGGCCCCCAGCAGGGGCGGCCATGAAAGCTGTTCTCCTTCCTCAGTAAAGCCAATGCAGAGGCAGACTGAAAGCTGTTCTCCTTCCTCAGTAAATCCAACGCAGAGGCAGTCTGTTGGAAAAACCAACACTTTTATAAAATGGAAACTCAGTAGAAGGAGAAAATTACTCCACTTCAAGTAGAAATCTCTTAGAGAACCTTTCCATCCATGTGATAGAAACCAAAGTTGTTATCTCATGAGACACTGAAGGATGATGAAATTAAGGATTGGCTCGCTGTGATACCCCTACTGCATGAAAATTCCAAGAGGCCTCTGTTTGGGCCACACTTTCTGCTCAAATTTTTAAGACTTCTGCTCCAATCTAATAAAATTAATACTGAGTTTCAACATCATCTCAATATTCTCCATGGATGTGAAAAACATATAATTACAACTTGGGATATTTAAAAAATATATTTCATTAAGACCTGCAATGTGTCACTGAGCACACATTCCTAATCTTCCTGCTGATCTGTTTTATCATCTCCCATCACGACTGTCTGAATAAATGCTTTCCAATTCTGCCAAGTCATCATGACCTCTGTCCCTTTAACTTCATAAATTTCTCTGCCACTTCCCTTCCTATTGAGCTTAGATACTAAGATACATCCATTCAACTAATTTCTTGGTCTACAATAACTCATCTTCTCCTCTATGCAAAGTATACCTGCTCAGAAAAGCATCAGTTTTATTCTATTTGCAAGTATTAAGATGGCTCAAATATCTCCCAATTAAAAAAATACTCTACCGCCTGTTATTGTGATTCTAATTTTTAAAATTCTCACAAATACCTTTAAAGAGCAGCCTGCTCTAGTGTCTTCCATTTCTTGACCTTCCACCGCCATGTGTCCTATTCCATTCCAGTCAGTTTCTTTCCCTGGTACCCATCTGTGAAGCTCTCACCAAGATCACCGTCCCTCCCATGGTGTAAATCCCAAGGACATTTTTTATCATTCATTTTATCTCTAGGAATCACTTGATGGAGACAGTCACTCTGTGCTCCTGGAGTTCTGGATTTCAAGCAACATCACAATCTTGTTGATGCTAGGAGCATTTTTTTGATGCGTCTCTTCAGTTTGATTGCAAGTCCTATCTTCCCTCACAAATGCTCACATATTACTTCTGTGGGGTCAGTCACAGTTTCTTATTTGTCCTCCCTCCACTCTCAGCCTTTCACCTTCCTACAGGATTGATACCACTCTGTGTTGAAGATTGTGAAATCCACACAATGCTTCTGATGTCCAGATCCATATAATATTAAAAGCAAAGCTTCACAAAAGTTTGGTGTTTGGAGCCTTTACTACAAGCTAGTCTTGAGGATAAGCACTCCTCTTGCTGAATTATCTGTCAATCCTCCTTCAGGACCTACAAAGTAGGTGCTATATCACCACCATTGTATAAATATGGAAACCAATGCTTGGATAAAAGAGGTGCCCAAGGTCACATGGTCAGCACGTGGACGAGTCAGAATTTATTCTAAATCCCAGGTTTGAGTTCTTAACTATTACATAACCATATTTCTTAACCATTACAATACCATATGTTTTCTGAAAATTAGAGGTTTTGTGTACTTCAAATCAAATCCATCTGAAACTCACTTACGAAGTCCTCCATTCTGCCCTGTACACATGCATTCCCTTTGAAAAGATTCATTGCACTTCCAGTGTATATAATGTAATTTATCTCTGCACAAAGCTCCATTCCCAGGCACTGACTCAAGCAGCTCTCCCTCCTTTCTGTCTCCAAATACTTCCAATCTCTCAGTTACATGAAATTACATGAGGCTCCTCTTTTCCAGAGTGTTGAGCATGCATTCTGTTATTCTCTGTCTTGGTTACCATTATATCACCAGAAGCAGGGAAAGTGGTAGGTACTATTTGACTTTCAAAAAAGTATAGTTAACTTATGGGTTAAATGCATTAACTATGTGTATCATATTTTGTGTGATTATTGATATTTAAATCTATAAACCACATGTCAACATGTTTTTTGAGGATTATTTGGCTACTCCTCAAGTAGGAAAATTTCTACCCAATAGGCTACGATATGTGGAATAAAATATACAAGTTATATGAATACAAGAAATAGGGGGATATAGAAACTGTTGAGCACTCAATCCAAATTCCACTGGAAAGAAAGTTTTTCTCACTAACAAAGTATTCTCTGTACCTCCCAAAGGCTGTTCCTGTCCTAACTGGTTTCAGGATATTTAATGTATGAATGCTTAAGTAATTGAAAGAGATAATGATGTGCCATGCATTATCAATGTGTTATAGACATTATCTTATTTTATTTTCATAGTATCTTTTGAGGATTCTTAATCAGGAATCTAGGACTTGATGCTGTTTTAAAACCCTATCTAGATTGTGGAACCTATGAAATCCACTCTCTTGTGAATCACTTTTCTTTCCATTTCACACACTAACTCCATTTATCTTAGACTCTAATATTTCAAGGTGGTATGATCAGTTGACGTTTCAAGCAAAATCTAAACTTTAGCTCATTTTATATGGACTTTTTGTAAATCATTGGTTATATCATCTGACTTCTAAAACTTGCTAAAAATAAGCTAAATTCAGTATTTTTTTCTGATTCATCTATACCAGATTTTCCAATTATAGCTCAAGATAATTATTTATCAATTTTTTTTACTTATAATCAAATGTCTATTACTGTATTTTACTAAATAAACATTTCTTTAAAAATCTGTTAAACACAAATTAAATGTGTAAATCCAAGTAGTGAAAAACCATGTCAAAAGTGAAATTTATCTTCAAAAAACCAGATTAACAAAAGCAATTCCACAAAAATATTCATTAGATAATATTATATTCATAGTAAAAGCAACTTATGTTAATAATGGCAACAATATTCACTTTGGAAATATTTTAATAATTCCATTGGTACTCATGACTTTTAATGTATGTGAAATAATACTCAATCATCTCATAACTTCAAATCAAATTAACATGTACCTTTATTATAGTGGTTTCTAAAAGAGAATTATGTTCTATTTAGGTTTTAACTCTTTTAAGTGAGATAACTATTTTAAAAATACCAGAAACAAGTCAAAGTAAAAAAGCTAATAGAAATTTTCAATTCTATCTTCCCCTAAAGGATGTTTTATAAATTATTACAGGTGCTTTATCTTCTAATATCATTCATCATGGCTGGTATAAAGCCATTAGGCAGTTTCAAAGGCAGAAACAGTGATTAACATAAAATTATAAATATTGAGACTATGTTTGGTTAAACAGCTTAAAACACTTTAAAATATGTTTATATTTTTTCCTGATTATCTTCCAGTTTAAATTTTGAAACTTTCTAACCCTAAAAATAATCTGCATTATTACTATAATGGCCAATTGTATCATAAGAACCAATACATAACCATGAGTTATTCCTCTACTACCTTCCTCACTAAATGGTACAAATGCCATCAAATCTCCATCCTGGGTTACTTGTTATCCTCAGCCCAATTTTCACAATATTTTGATAAATTATTATCCTATTAGAAGAAAACATAAAATAAATGTATGGATGTAATATCAATCATCATATTTTTGTCTTGAATGATATGCTTAGCAAAAGCAAAGAAGTGTCAAGAGGTCGGTGTTTTTCAAAATCTTTTTACAAGTCTCATAGTTTGTGTACAGGTAGCATGCTACCCAAAATAACCAAATTATCAGAATTGGCACATATCAATTGCAATGATGTTCACTATATAACATTCATCAGCAAACTTTCCATTGGGCAGAAGGACCACTGGTGAATATGGTTAAGAGATAACTGGGTGTCCTCAGTTATGAATCACGGCATTATTGTCTCAGAGTAACATTATCCTTCCACTTCCAAATCTCAATACTGCTCATCTGAATTAGTATCCACACATAAACAAATGCAAGATGATCATTTACGTTATAGCTTTGAAAAGCAATGCCATATAGTAGGCATCTAGGAAATGAGAGGGAACAGCTGTTAACATTGTAAGAGAGCACCAACTTTGTGGTCAAGAACAACACAAAGAAACTGAGATGAAAAACACTGAATCAAAATGCTTACCTGGTACCACGTTTTCAGTGACATCGCCCTCCCAGTGAATGATTTGACAAGTAATCAAGCTGCTGTGGTTCTCAGTCCTGTCTTATATTACCCCAGCAGGCCATATTGATTTAATCAGACTATATAGGGTGTGGCATATAACTATTTACTAATAATTTCTCCAAGTGATTTTAAGAAGCAGCTAGGGTCAAGAATTGTAGGATTAAATATAATTTTCTCCACAGATACTCTGAATGTGTCCGTAGGCCCCACTATAGCCCTAGCCAGGTTAGGGCTAAAGACCAATGACCTGTGTGTGACAAGTCTGAATGATTGTGACAACCCACTAACACCTGAGAATCACTGGCACGAGTAAAGGTGCTCACACCACTCAATGAACTTTGTCAGTACTGCACCTCAGCCTTGAGTGAGGGCTGGCATGGGCTTGCATGGGAAGAAGTGGGGTCAAGAAAGAAAGGCATGCGGGGGGCCTGTGCAGAAGAATTGCTGGACCTCCCCAAGGCTTCCATGGAGATTTTCTTGCCAATTTGAAAAGCAGTATGTCCAGAGTGCTTTAATGCTGCCCTTGCTTTGGTATCTCCAACAAAATCAGGGTACATATGGTATGTAAGGAGAGGCAGATATGACCTCACAGAATGAGAAATTTTGATACAAATTTTAATAAAATAGGTACTTCAGAAACTTCACTTCTAACAGAGTTCCTTGGTTGGAAATGATGTCACTTACAGCAATAAACATGCAACAAAATGAGCACTTTGTGGAGGTAGCTCTGGGACAAACAGCAAATTTTGCTGATGATGGTCACAGATTGCTTTTGTAGATAGTAAATTATAAATAATCCCCAAGTATCTATATATCCATTTTCATAAATCCATCTACTGCAAAGGCAGGCTTGCTATGGCCAGAGTGTAATTCAGTCTATGTTGGTGGTTACTCATGTGTGATATTGTTTTTAGATGACATAAGAACGATAAGCTTAATGCAATTCTGTTACCAGGGTCACCCCTAACACTTTAATTTTTGGTTCAAAGGACGGATTCAAACAATGCTTTCTTCAATGTGCAGTCCAAATCTGTGTTTGAATGGAGAATGGTTTGCTTATTGCTGTTACTCAGGCTTGTAGAATCACAGGTTTCTCTTCTGGGGATGGGGATTATAAAAATACCTGTCTAAGAATACTTTTATATGATCTCATGTCTGTACCATACCTGACAGAAGGGATTGAACATGCTATATGCACAGTTCATAGGAACTATTTTCTTATTAAATAATGTTATTTAATATTATGCAATTAGTTGCTAAATAAAACAATGAAATCATCATTTTAGCATCTATATAGTTTGCATTATTTGCATAGATATTGTATTACAGTTATTTAAATGTATAGACATTTTTAAACCCTGATTTCTGTATTGCCCAATAAAAATACATTTTATATAGTTTTGTATACATACAAAATGTACATTTTTATGCCTATGAAACTTATCTAGGAATCCAATAAATTATTAAATAATAAATCTGGTAAGTATTTATTAAAATGGGACACATTGAAAAAAAAAAGATAAACAAAATAGTGTGTGTGTATCTGTGCATATATTTTAATTTATCAGATGCTTCATGTTCCTTTCTTTGTGGTAGAAGGTAATATGGCAGATGAATGGAACATGGAATTTTGAATCATATTCATTCATTCAATTTGACATAAAGGCTATTTCTTGGTTTCAAGCCATATGCAAAATCATGCAATTGGAAGTCTTAGCAGTGTCAGGGTTGAACAAGTTACTGACCTCTCTGACTTTAGAATCAGAAAGCTTAGGCTTCTGTCTGTAAAATGTCAATAATAAATCTACATCTTAAGGTTTTTGTTAACACAAACTCAAATAGACCAATATAATGATGCATAGTAGGTGCTTAGCAAATAACTTTTCTCCCTTGGGAATCTTAGCAGTGTCCCAGCTCCGTGATCCTGCCACCTGGGTGCAAGAAAGTTATGGGTTTGGGTATATAGACGATGTGTCCATGAAGGAGTAGCCTGTGAGAGTAGCATTCCTGATACCTGTTAGGGAGCACCTGAGAAGTTGTAAGGAAAGAGGGGTGATTAATATTCACTACTGAGCCTGGAGAAACCATCACCTGTTTACCTGAGTCCAGAAGCAGCACAGTTTGTCTTCCCATCTTGTCCTCCAGGAACATAAAATCCCAGGTAGGCATGGCTGAGTCCCCTGTGCCTGAGGCTATCAACCACAGTTCATGAAGGTGAAGTGGCTCTGTGCATGCTCAAACACCCAGAAGGGCAAGCTTACTTCATTCAGACTGATAAAAATTCAAATGTACCAGGCTTGGTTGCCCACACCTATAATCTCAGTGGCTCAGGAGGCTGACACAGGAGGATTTTGAGTCCAAAGCCAGCCTTGGCAAAAGTAAGGTACTAAGTAACTCAGTGAGACCTTGTCTCTAAATATAAACACAAAATAGGGCTGGGGATGTGGCTCAGTGATGGACTGTCTCTTGAGTTCACTTCCCAGTATCCGCCACCAAAAAAAAAAAAAAAAATTCAAATGCTTCATCTGGCACTTGCCTTTCATGGTTATTGAAGACACAAATATGTGGTGATATTGTTTATGTGGCTTACCAAACCAATGTAATACTGATGCAAAACAATAAGTCCTAAACAACAGTAATCTATATCCCTAGTGATACATCACAAGCCCTTCGAATTCAACAACCCTTGTATATATTGTAATGAACATCCCATAGAACTACATTCTCAGATGAGCAGGGAAGAGGATGTACAGTCACCCACACTTCTCAATGCAACTGACTTAATGCAGGCCAGGTGGAAAGTGCACCTGTACCTGCTCATCTGCAATAATACCTTTACTCTGTCCTGGGACTTATCCAGTAAGCCAAGTATGGAACCCTGACTGCATAGCTGAGGTCAACGATGGCAGCTGGACTCAGCCTTCTGACTGGAATTTTGTTAAAATATCATCAATGAAGTATGATTTAGAGAAAAGGACTAGAATTGGTTACAGCCTCTATCAGAATATTAAATCTAAGTTGCAGAGCAATGACATCATATTAGTTGTTGTTCTAGTTGCAAATGTATGACAAACATTGGTTTAAACAAAATAAATTTGTTCTTTGGGGAACTGGAGATCAGATATCTGCCATGGCTCTTACTTGTTAGAACTGCATTTTTTTTTCCTCTATAGGCTCTAAGGGATATTCAATTTCTTCAATCATTCAGATTGTTGGCAGAAATTAGGGCCTTGTGTTAAAAGGGCCAATGTCTGCATTTTTTTTCTGGCTGTCAGCTATTAGTCTTGGTCAGTTTATAAAAGCTGCCTGAATTCCTTGGCTCCTGCCTACCTCCCCCATCTTTAGAGGTAGCAACAGCAAATAGAGTCCTTCTCATGCTGAAAGCTCTGACCAAATTTTCTGTCTGGCTTTCTCACTTTTCAGGACCATGTGATTACATTCATCTTAAGGAGATAAACCAGGAAAATCTTCATATTCTGTTATTTGTTTACTTTTTTGGTGCTGGAAAGAGAACTGTGCTAATACTAGGCAAGCATTCTACCAAAGAGCGGCATTCCCAGCCCAATTTCCCTATTTAATATCAGCTGATTAGCATCCTCTGGTCCACCTGCAAAACATCTTGTATTATAAAAAAATAATAACACATTCACAATTTCCTGGGACTGAGGTATAAAAGTCTTCAAGAGCTAATTCTATCTAGCATAGATATGCAGATATAAAAATTTAAATTCTACCAAGAATATGTAGTAAAAACAGGTGTATTCTTGGAAAAGGAAGTTCACCATGGCCCTGACATCTCTATTTATTATTGTTGCCAGTGCCTCTGAAGTAGTCAGTCACGTAGGTAGTTAGGGATCAAGGTAACCATATAATGATCTCTTTAGAAACTCTTGGTCTCTGGATGAGTGCAACTTGTTCAGTTGTATGGATATTTGAAATGTTTAGTTGAAATTTAAGGCCCTGAATAGTGCTATACTTTGACAAGTGGATCTACCTTTGTTCTACAGACCACTTCTTGGGATTTGGGAACAAGCAAACAGGTCTACCATGTTTATTGAAACTCTTTTTTACTGTCCTACAATATTCCTGCCCTGGTTCGTTGTTTACCTTTGGCACTTACGTAGTGTGGCAAACCAGCCTCATACTTGCTTAATCACTGAATAGGTTGAATTGTTTCCTTGTTAAAATGTACCCAAGCCCTAATCCCAGTAACTAAGAATATGATCTTATTTGGAAGCAAAGTCTCAACATAATTAAGAGTCTTGTGAGATCTTGGATTGAGAATGGGCCCTAAATTCACTGATTGATACACTTCTATGAGTAAAGAAAGGGGGATTTGATAAGCACAAAAACAGAGACGACAAAGATAGGGAGATGAAGGCAAAGATTAGAGTGCTGTTGCCAGAAATCCAGGAATAACAGGAGGGGCCAGAAGCTGCAGGAGACAAGGGAGGGTAAAAATACATAAGAATAAGAAAGCTGTATTTCTCTCTCCTAGGCATGTTCACATAGGAGCCTGGATTCCTACCAAAGATTAGAAATGTGTTCAATATAAGAAAGTTTCATTCTCTCTTCTATTGCATATACTCCTTCTAAATATTTACATATATGCTGAATAAACAAAGCTTCACTATCTCTTTAAATAGAGTAAGTGCTTGAAACTAGTGGTTGATGAAATTAATGTGCCATTATAAAAATAAATATAATATTTATGAATAGTACATATCATAAAATACTTCTCCCTAAAACAGACATAAGGGGTAAACTCTAAAGTGTTTTAAGGACTACTTTTCCGGAGGATAGACATGCAAGAAGTTCCCCATGATTCACACATGCTGTAACCACACTGCACGCGGAGCCACGATAACACCCAGTCACGTTCTCTATACACAAAAATCAGATCTGGTGTTTAAGAGCTAAATATTGAGAAACACAACTTTTGGGGCAGGAGTACCCTGTGTTTCTCCTTTGCTAGCAACGCAATAACCCTTCTCCTTCTTTTTTCTCAAAACCATGTCCTCATTATTGGATTGACATCAGGGACAAGGACCAAGCAAACTTTAGGCAACAAATTTGGTACCTTGGGTGGAACCCAAGAGCAGTCCCTACTCCAGCTTTCTTGGGTAGTCCTGACTTTCTAAGGAACCCCGCTTCCATGCTGAAGATGCAAGATGGCTGGCAAACTTGTTGAGAGCCAACTGCAGGAAAGTTAGGAGATGGGTGAGTTTGCTTCAGGCAGAACTAGAGTAGCTGTTTCTGTGAGTTAAAGGGAAGGACTGAGGGACCATCCCAACAGCTGCTGAAGCTCCTTTTGCTTCAGGGAACTCCTGCCTTCTCTCCCTGAAAGGTACAGGAAGCTCCACAGTGGTCCACTTTGAGAAAAATGAAACTGAACTCAAGTCTCAACACCCCTGGCCCTCTGGCAGGTCCCCTGGTGTGCACACTGAGACCCTTGATTCCACACGTCTGGTTCCTCTTTATGTGAACATCTGTGTCACTACTGGTATAGGAGTCATGGTTAAGAGGGACTAGAAATCCTAGGGGTATTTACTCCCTTCTGATCTGGTCTAAGTTTTCATCTGTTTGTTGGCCTTGGGTTTGGGAATTCCCTCTGGCTGGCTGGCTGTGTTTTTGTTTGTCTGTATATATTACCGCCCCTTTTAAGACATGGCCAATTCTGCGTTGATCCTATAGGTAGTCTCATGGGGAAGATCTTGGCTGGTCGATGTAAAGGTTCCCATCTCTTGGCCAAGGTTTTGGGTCTCCTCTCTGGTTGTCTCTGTATTTGGTTTTTGTAGGATCTTACAATTAGAGTTAGTCTGTTAGAAGTAAAGTAAGTTGAAGGGCCACCTATATTATAAGCCTAAGATAACATTTTACTGTAATGATCTGGCTTTTTAATAGCTTTCTGGATTATTATACAACCTTGCAGTTAGAATTGGTCTGTCAAATTTGAAGTAAGTGGAAGAAATTTGTATGCGTAGATCTGTCTGTTTTAAAGATTCCCATCTGTCAACCCTGGTTTCCATGTTCCTCTTTTTTTTTTTTTTTTTTTATCTGTTACTGGTCTTTTAAGACAAGGGCCATGTTGTATTGATTTTATCCATAGTCTCTAGAGCAGAGAAATCTTGTCTGAATGGGTCACATATTGGTATAAGTCTGTCTAAGAAAAAGATGGTTTACTATAACACAATCTTGCCTTTGAATGGTTTTTCTGGATCATTATACAATCTTGACATTGAGGTTGGTCAGGGGTAAAGTACATAAAAGAGATTCTATATGTAAAGATATTTATGCAGTTGTATAATAAGAGTCAGAATCATCAGGAAATAAGTTGAAAGTGCCAAAAGACCCTGCCTCTGGTGTGCAAGGATAGCAGCACACCAGAAGAAAGGGTTAACAAGATTTATAGCTTTTAAACCCAGTCCTGGCACTCCCACCACTGTTTCTTAGCTACAGATCATCTTACTGTGGTCAAGGACACTATCCCTAAACTGGGAAAATTCCCAGAAAAGAAGCCTAGGCCATAGAAAAATGGCCAAAGAGAACCTCTACCCTGCCTTCCAGCCCCTTTTGCTCATGGAGGGTGGAGGCTGCTGGCTAAAATGGATGTGGCACTAGGTTTCAGCACTGTTTATGACCTGAGGACAGGAATACTTTCCCCTTTTAAAACCTGACAGGACATCCCGTTTGGCCAGGGGAAAATCAGTTCTTGCGATCCATCACTGGGGAAAGCAGTTCTTACTATAGCAGTACCCCATCAAACTAAATGCATGGGGAGACTGGCAGAATTAACAATGGCACTCAAAAAGAAAAAGACAAACTATGGCAAACCCTTGTCTCTGCAAAGGTATCTTCAAGGAAGCCTAAAGAAAAAAAAAAGAGGAAAGGACCTCTTCCATTACATATCAATACGCAGAGTATAAGAAAAAAAAAAAAGCCCAAAAGGAGACTTTGGGTAAAATCGACAGTGGAGAACTCATTTAAAGTTGATGGAATTGTGATAATGACAAGACAGACAGGTCAGGCTGAAAAATATCCTATACTCCAACCCCTTGACTGCCACCTGAGAGAGAAAAGATTAAGACCGTTTTTGTATATGGCAGATTTTCCAAACCTCTCCTTGGGATGAAATTTGTTTTGTGAATTACATTTGCAGATAAAATTAATAAGGATTATTCAGAATATGAATTTAAGAAAGGGTGTGAAACTAAAAAAGAAAAAAATACATAGGTATGGAAATACTTTAGAATGTAAAATTAGAAGGTAAAAGAAATGTCTCTGGATAAGAAACTATTTTTGTCTGGCAAAGTAATATTCTTGTGCTAAAGTCCAATATAAAAGAAAACAAAACTAAGGATGTAAAGAAGTTGTGAATGTTTAAGGAAGTAAGTCGCAGACAGTTTGTGGAAGGTAAATCTCAAAAAGTTTGTGATTGTGATTAAATTGGCTATAATTAGCACAGTCAAAGTTATTTGAACTTTAATGAACTAATATGAAGCAAAGTCTGAAACAGATCTTCTCTTACCCATCAGGATAATTTTCCTGTATTTGTTAGGTTTAATTACTTGGGGAAACTATGTCTTAAAGGCATTAGGATTTGTACCTGTTTTAAAGTCTTAAATGATTACTTTGTAACTGGTTAAACAAACAAATGTTATTTAGATTATAATAATATAAATGACAACCTAAATATATGTGATTAGGTATATATATGCATTTGAGAATTATATTATCTGTCTAAGGCTTTTGTAAGTACTATGTAAAAGTTTATAAAGTGAAAGTTTAGGTAACTTTACTGGCAAGATAACTAATAAACACTTTTGTACATTGTATCTGACATAGATGGGCCACGCTATCATTTGAAGACCTGTTTTACATCTGCTTGCTTTGATTAAGTCAATTTCTGATGATTAACAATTTCTTAAATTTATGAGTTTTAAGGCTATCCTTTATTTTTTTCCTAATCCATGCAGACCTGTGATTATTGTTACTGTATACTATGGATTCAAATTTGTACTTTAAAAGTTAACATTAGTTAAATGTAAAGCTTAGGAGAGGACTTTGCCAAGTTGATGTTCTCCAAACTAAAATTATCAGTAGTAATAGTCTCAGATTTGTATAGAAATAACAAATTTGGTTGATACTTATTCATGTTATTTGCTGTTTTATAGCTGGACAAAGTAACCTGTTGTCAGTATGTTATATATACAATTTTGTGTTACTCTTCACCCTGTATTAGGAATTTAAATGTATTTTTGGAGGGTAATAAGGACAGCCTGATCTATTTAAAGGTGACATTATAAAACATGGAAGCATTTTACCACCTTTTCCACAAAAAAAGGCCTTTGTTTGTTTCATGTTTTGATGTAATGTTGTATTGTGTTATTTGTCAAAAGCCCTGGCTTACTTAAGATAAAACTCTGCCTCCCACTTTACTCCATGTTAGAATGACTCCAAAATAGGCTAAACATGAGCTCATTTATAGTTTTGTTCAAAAGATCAGATTTTGTTGTAAAAATTATCGTTATCTCAAAATAAACAGGGATATAATATTTTTAAAAAGTTAAATACCTCTTTCTTATCCTACTTAATGATTAGCAAAATTAGTTTTCAATTTCCTATTTTCTCTTGAAACAATAGAGTGAGGTTACTTTTTAGTTTACAGCCCATAATTTCTTTAAAACCTACATATTTCAAAAAATATACTTGCTGTAAATTCTGGAACCATTTTGATAGCATTGAATTACAAACAAATTCAAATTTTCCTAGATGAAGAATAAAATATATTGACTCAGATACTTGAAAGGCTCAGGGGTATCTCAATACAGTGTTGGTGCTCAAGAAGTCATTAATTTTATAACTTTTACCTACATAAATAAAGTAGATACTTTATTCAGAAATAAAGTAGATGTTTCTGTGTAAGTTTAGAATCTTCTGATCTCAGGTGACAAGATCATTGTTCTAATAAATAAACTTGGAATTTTCTAATTGCTTTTTAATCATGCTAGATGGGTCAATATTTGGTCTACCACAGTGACATATTTGCCTTAGAGGTATGTGCCTCAGTGTACTAAAAGAAAAAATACTAGTACACACACGCACATGTATAGAAATCACCACAGTGTGCATATGACAAATAAAATTGTTGAGTATATTCATAGATAGTAAATGTCACCTTGTCCAGTTTTTAAGTAAAAGCAGTTTATTTTCAGGTTGCATTGCTACTGTAATGTGAATAATGGTGATTACAGTGAAAAAAAAAACATTTGGAATCTGTTATGGTTTGAAAATAAGCTGTTCCTGGAGAAGATTATGTGACAGCATTCAGAGGTGAAATTACTAAATTATGAGACCTGTAGCTGAATCAGTGGGATAATTCATTTGCTGGATTAATAACAGAAAGGATTATTGGGTGATGACTGTAGGCAGGTGGGCATAGCTGAAGGAAGTAGATCACTGGGGGTACACATTTGGTGTTTAAATTTTTCCTGGACCCCTTCCTCTCTCTCAGTCCCTGCTCTCTGGATGCCATAAGCTTAGCCTTGCTCCTCCACACACCCTTCTTCCATGATGTTCTGCCTCATCTTGGGTCCGGAGCAATTTCAGTCAGCCAACTATGAACTCAATTTCTAAAACTGTGAGACCTGAAATAAACTTCTTCTCTAAATTGTTTTTGTCAGGTATTTTGGTTCCAGTAATAAAAAGCTGACTAACAGAATAAAAAGAGAGAAAGACACAGAGCAAAATGTTACCATTCTTAGATAAATTAAAAGTCAACAGTATTTTACAGAGAATGCTAAAACATTAAAAATAACAAGTTTTCACAAGTTTGATAATTAAAGAAACTTAGCTCTTTCATTAGCATATGTCAAGAAAAATCTCAATTGATGAATAAAGTCCTTAATACAAGACGGAAAGTACTCGAATCCTAAGGCAAATAAATTTGGACAGAGAGGAACAACATGATCTAAAGATACACCTACTAAAAAAGGTCATGACATGACAGTTCCCTTAGCTACACTAGCTAAGTATAACCACCAGATCTGTCCCCAATAGAAGGTAGGAGGTTAATTTAGGAATCCTCTGACCCCTTTCTGTATCTTCCCTCCATCCCCACAGCAAGTAAATTTTGGCTGAGCACAGCTACTCCCCTCCCCTCGCCTGTAATCATCGAATTTCTCTGGGATGGCTACCACCAGCCCAGTGTCTGCAACAGAAACAGACCTCAGGGATCTGAAACCCTAGTTTTCCTCCATGTATAGCTTCCTCAATGCCACTGCTTTTGTCCTGCTCCCAAGACACTTAAAATTATCTCATAAAAGAAAAGAAAACTGGTGGCTTTCGAGAAATTTGGCTTTCCAAATAAAAGCAATGAAACAAATAAAAACAAGAGGCACAAAATCGAGCAACAACAGGAGGTGGAAATACAGTTCTGCTTTATCTGGAGCTCTGATTTGAAACCAAATCCTGCTTCAAAACCCCTGTCTGGTTGTTGCTGTTCCCTTGCTTCCTAATGATTTAGGATGAAGAGCAATACTGAGCCTGTGGAGCCACTGAGACCTGCAGCTTTTCCTTCCCAGGCTCATGCCACCACATCCACACCCCTGTCTTCTTTCAGGAGCTTGGATTCCATCCAGTGCAAGGAAGACCCTTACTCTCATCCAGTCCACATGGGGTGGGAGCTTGTGAATCACTCTGTTCTAGGTACCTATTTCCTTTTGTCATCTAGATCTCAATCTGATTTGCCAGTTCCTGGAATTGATATTATAACTTAATAATATCCAATTTGTTTTCATCTCCTACACATGACAGTAAGTTTCATGAAGACAGCTATCACAACGTGATATTCCATCTACACTGTAGGCCTTAAACATACCATGGATGACTATCTCCACATCCATCCAGTTTCCTCTAATTTTCCCTTCTATGATATGGCAAATCCACATTTCCTTGAATCTCTTTATAGGTCAAGCTCCAGAAATGATTCAGATGCTGTTAAAATGAAGCATGAAAACTGATTTCGAACTGATTTTGGTAAGAGAGGCAATGAGGAGTAACAGAGCTGGTACGCCCAGTTCTACAGGGAACTCCCCACTTATATCCTGCAGCTAAGTTATAGCAATCAAAGCAGCAGAGAGAAGGACATCCTGACTTCATGTCTTCCAGATGGTCCCCAGGGAGAACCCATCCTTTAGTTGGGCCTGTTCTGTGCTAGTGTCCTAACATCAGGCTAGTATTCCCCATTCTTCCAAATAATGCATTTTTTCATATTACTTGCCTTTCCATTGTATTCCTATGTTGTTATTGACAACCAAATTCTTAATGATGCAGGATCAAATACTTTTTATCTTTGTTGTCCTTTGTTTATTATGTTAAATAAAAACTTAAACAGTTAAGGTTTATATAAGAGGTACCACCCATTGTCCTTTGCTAGACAATGCAAGAACCTTCAGAGGTGAACTGATAGATTATAAGAGCTGTGAGTTGATCATTGGATTAAATCACTGAAACAGATCAACTAAGTGCTAACAAAAGGCAGGCAGGGTGTGGTTGGAGGAGGCAGGTAGCTGGGGTGTTTATTTGTCCTCACTGTGCAGAAGGAGCCTTCTGTTTCCTGGTGCTCATGTCCTGAAGTGCTTTGCTCATCCACACCCTTCTGCCATAATGTTCTGTTTCATCTTGAGCACAGAACAATGGGGTTGGCCATCTACAAACTGAGATCTCTGAAATGGTGGGCCCAAAATAAACTTTTCCTCCTCTAAAATTTTTCTTGTTTCTTTGGTCATAGCAGGAAAAAAAGCTGACTAAAAGAGTACATGTTGTGTAATATTTCAAACAGGTTAAACATATTTGTCATCATTTATCATTTCTTTGTGGTAAAAAACATTCAAAATCCTTTCCTCTCCTTTTCTGCAATTTTCAGTACATCATCCTTATCACTGTATTAGGATTCTTTAGAGGAACAGAACCAAAAGGTGATACACACACACACACACACACACACACACACACACACACACACACACGTAATTATGAAAAGGGGATTGTTAGACAGGCTTAGACAATCAGAAGCTGGAGAGTCCCACAGTGGCCAAATGCAGGCTGGAGGGCTGGAGGAAATGTAGCTGTTCACTGCAAGAATCTGGAGACTCAGAAGAAGAGGGATCAATGATGCCACCCCACACTAGGGCCAAAGGACTAAAAATTCCCTGAAGAGTCACTGATCAGAGTCTTCTTTGGAAGAGTGCAGGAGCAGGAGTCTGGCATCCTCAGGACAGCAGCAATCAAGAACTCGCTCAAAGTGCTCCCTCCTTTTCTATTTCCTGAAATAAATTAAAGAGTATATGTATTAGTTCTTCTTTAAAAGTCTTGTAGAACTTGGCTGTGAATCATCCAGTCCTGGGCTTTTCTTAGTTTGTAGACTTTTTTTTTTCTGTAGTGTCACAACAGGCACTACAGAAATACAGAAAATAAATTTGTGATATTTCCTTTTTCATCCCATATGTTAGTAATTTGAGTTTTCTCTCTCCTCTTTGTTAGCGTGGCTAAGAATCTGTCAATTTTATTTTTTTTCAACGAACTAACTTTTTGTTCTGTCAATTTTTTCAATTCTTTTGTTTCAATTTCATTGATTTCAGCTCTGAATTTAATTATTTCCTTTCTTCTGCTGCTTTTGGTGTTGATTTCTTCTTTTTCTAGGGCTTTGAGATGTAATGTTAAGTCATTTATTTGTTGACTTTTTCTTCTTTTAAAGAATGAACTCCATGCAATGAACTTTCCTCTTAGAACTACTTTCATAGTGTCCCAGCGATTTCAATGTGTTATATCTGCGCTCTCATTCAACTCTAAAAATTTTTTAATCTCCTCCTCGATGTCTTCTGCAGCCCATTGTCCATTTAGTAGCATATTATTTGGGGTTAGGGTTAGGTGTATAAAGACATGAATTGGTGTGAATATACTTTGCATATAACCAGAGATATGAAAACGTGTGCTCTATATGTGTAATAAGAATTGTAATGCATTCCTCTGTCATATATAAATAAAAAAATAAATATTTTTTTAAAAAAAGAAAGCATGTGGGGGTTTGCATGGTGGGCCCAGTTTATAGAATTATCTCCTTAAACTCATGTTCCATTAGCTCACATCTGTTACCTATCAAAAATATCTGAATTAGAAAGCTATGAGATCAGAGCTGAATTTCAGGAAATTTAATCCTATAGTCTCAGGTAGTCTGACTTGAATGTGAGAAACCCTGGAGGGGAAGATATCAATTAGAGCACTATTTCCAACAACCCAACTAATGTATTATGAAGACATAGACCAGAGCAAGGCAGCAGAAGAGGATGTGGCAGAGATTACAAAAAAATATAAAATTGTTTTACATTAAATATAGGTACTCCATATATTCTTTATATATTCCTAGGTGTCTCTCTCTCTCTCTCTCTCTCTCTCTCTCTCTCTCTCTCTCTCTCTCACACACACACACACACACACACACACACACACACACACACACACATACACACACACAAAATATTTTGGAAAAAAAAAACATTTTATTTTGAAAGTTAAAAAAAAAAAGAACTTGCTTAAGAATCAAGCTCTCATCTGCTGCTGCTTCCTGTTCTTTCTGCTTTTCTTCCACACAGGCTCCCAACCTACTGGATGATGCTGGTAATATTCAAGATGGGTCTCTGCCTCGGTTTCCTGCCCCACATAGTAATCATGCCTAGAAACATCCCCAGACACCCAGAAGCCTCCTAATCTTAGGCATCTCCCAATTCAATCAAGTTGACAATTCAAGGTCATCCTACTCTTGACCTTGACTAATCAAGGTCATCCTACTCTGCAAAAGCACACTAGAACTTTTTATTCCTAACTGCAATTTTATAGCCATTGATCAGTCTTTCCCATCCCTCCCTTCCCACCAGTTATTTGTTAGATAATTGGATAAACAAATGATAGTAGATGTTATCTGAATTTACATGAAATTTCTTATATCTAAGAACATATTGTGCATCTTTTATAAAATTATGTCATATATTTTTCTTGTGTTCTTTGTGGATTATATCTTGCTAACACATGTGAAATAAGTAATGAGAGAGATTGAAATAGTTGAAAACTCACACTGCCCCTATATCACAGAAAAAAAAACTGCAACATTTTTATATCAGTTTGAAAACACCTCCATATATATTTCCTTTACAACTATTAAAACTAAAAACTGACTTAATATGGCTTTTCCTTAAAATGGATTACATGTTGTTTGGTAAAAAAGTAGATAAGACAAATATAATAATAAATAATGAAAGCAACATTTTTCATATGTACAGGTGAGGCTAATAAGTAGTGACTCACTGAGATATAAAGATGAGATAGAAAACATTAAAACTCAAACAATTCCCTGGAGAAAAGCATACATCAAAGTTTTTTTTAATTTTTTAATCCAAACATTTTTTATTTTTCCTATATAGTAAATATAGCCAAACAACAACATACTAATTATGATAGGCTCACAAGGGTCAAAAATACACCAGTTATATCCACCCCAATTGTGCCAAATAAACAGTTTCTTTGTGAGAAATTAAATTAATTTTATCTGGCATAGGTAGGATAATTAATTTTAACTGGCTTAAGGTAAAATTATTTCTGAAATACAGACTCAGCCAGTTAATTATTTGCCCATATGCTTCCAATGCCTGCACCTGCCTCACCTTGGCCTGGCAGGATTCTCAAATTCCCCTGCATCTTCAGACTCTGCCAAGGACAATACCACCAGCAGCCACCACCTTGCCTCCAGAAAAGAGAACCAGATTTTCAAATGTGGGTACAGAAAGTTGGAAAATGTTTTTTATTAGTGACATCTATTTAAATGTAACTCTAAGTTATATTATACATTTGTAAAAATATATTATTTGAAATTACCAGTCACAAAAATACATGTTCCAATCACTGACCTCACTGAACTTACACACATACACACAGATATGCTCACACTTAATAATCCCAAGTTAGAAATAACAATCTACCTTTCCCATAATAAAGAAGTGCCAGGCATGGTGACACACCCCTGTAATTCCAGCAGTTCAGGAGGCTGAGGCAGGAAGATCTTGAGTTCAAAGCAAGACTCAGCAATTTGATAGGACCCTATGTAACTTAGTGAGACCCTGTCTCAAATAAAATATAAAATAGGGCTGGGAATCTAGCTCAGTGGTAGTGGTTAAGCACCCCGGGTTCAATCCCTGGAACCAAAAAAAAAAAAAAAAAAAAGAAAGAAAGAAAAAGAGAAAAGTAAATAAAGTTATTTACATTTTTCTGAAAAGATGTTATAATGTATTTTGAGAACACTAATTTTTTTTTTCTGATTTTTGTACACCGAAAAACTACCTATGTGTTTGTTTTTAAATATACACACTTTTGGGTCCCAAATTTATATATCTACTAATTTTAAATTTTTATTATATAAAATACCCTATCTGGTAGAGATAAAAAGAAAATACAGATTTAAGAAATGCCCCTGTGGGAGATAAGGAATCAGATAAAGCACTTGTCTCTAAATTCCATTTGTTTTCTTCATCCTGTAAATTTTGCTGGACATACATATGGTAATCTGATTTTAGCATGATGGAATAAGAAGTGAATTTGAAACAGCAATGTGCTCTAGAATCAGTCTTTAACTTTACTGACTTCCTATTCACTTTGTATGTAAGTAAAACCATCACCACAAAATCATTTTTAAAAAGACTATGTAATAGAATTTTAAATCAAAGTTGGTTGAAAAGCAAAGAGATGATTTTTGCTTGTTACTGAGATATTGATGCTTTTTCTGCTCTGATTTCCTATCATTTAGAGAGAAATTGAGAGGCTGCCAAATGCTACAGGGATTTAAATACCATTAAATTAAGCATAATAAAATGATAGGGAAACAGAAAGCGATGGCCAGTAGCAGAGAAATATTAAATGAAAAATCTCTCAATTATGTCAACAACCATATTAAGTTTAACTGTGTGAATTAAAAAGAAATAAATCCAGCAATTGGAAAGGGTATTCTCAACTGTATCAGAAGCAAACAGCCATTTTATTAAAAATAAACTGAAATTCAAGGAAATATTACACTGCCTTCATGAACCCAAATTAGTGCTATTTTTTAAACTCAGTAGCTAAATTTTGGAAAGCACAATGGAATCGTGGGATTTGGTAGTAGAAGATATTTCAGCTACTTAAAGCAAGCTATTCTTTTAAAAATTATGAACACAGTGTATCACTTGGCCAAAAGTACTCAAATATTCAGCCCAAACCCAGAATAAGAGCACCTTCCTTTCATATTTCCATAAGTCCCATGTTCTTGTGACGTGTGAGCTGAACCACAAGTTAACCAGTAGCTCTTCCACTGTATAGTAAAACAACCAAGTCAATGTTGGAAAAGGACCCACATTAACAGCACATTGAAGACACTGCCAGCACTTGCAGGTCTATAGGTTAGGTCAGTGGCTCTCAGGTGTTCATTGTCATCAGGTTCCACCTGTAGAGCTTGTTAAAATACAGTCTACCTACAAACCTGGAGTTTCTGATAGAGGAGGTCCAGACAGGGCATTTGCTGCTACTACTAATGTAAGCTCCACATTTTGAGAACATCTGGGCTAGATAGTAAGTCAAAAGGATTGGATAGAACATAAACGTTTTGATGTGCATTTTTTATATGTAATTGTATCTTTTATATCTAAAATACTGTCTAAAATAGTACTTATGGAGTGGTGTTTTACAGATTATCAAAACACTTTAATAAAATTTTCTTTTTAATAGGTTTATCGGGTGCTTTTCTGTAACCTAGGACTGACACCATGTACAACTAATTTAACTTGTAGAAGTTCTCTCCAGATTCAAATTGCAAAATTAATCAAGTAGCTGAATGATGTGAATAAATTAAGAAAAAAATGCTTTGTGCATGCAAAGAAAAATGTAGTGATTTTGGTATGTATCATTCTGTTGTTCTTAAAAAGATTTACAAAATATTTTCTTGGGTTCAGTAATAGCTCTGCTTTTTTTTGGTTGGGGGGAAAGAGGAGGAGAGTACCAAGGATTGAACTCGGGGGCATTTGGCCACTGAGCCAGTCATCAGTCCTATTTGTATTTTCTTTAGAGCCAGGGTCTTACTGAGTTTCTTAGCACCTTGTCATTGCTGAGGCTGGCTTTGAACTAGGGATCCTCTTGCCTCAGCCTCCCACGCTACGAGGATTAAAGGCCTGTGCCACCATACCCAGTAATAACTCTGACAATACCAAATGGTATTGATTGGGTTGATAATATTAAGTAGACTTACACTGAAATTTAGCTCCCAGAACTAATTTTCATTTCTCTATTCCAACCTCTCAAATTCTTTCCCCATTTGGTTCTAATACAATTCTTATCCCTGGTTTACAATAAATTAAGGGATTCTAAGGAAGCTACAGCAGCTCCAAACAATGTAATTTGGAAACAGACCCAGCGCTGCCTTCTGAAATGCTTCTAAACATGTAGAGTCTTCTAGAGTGGAACCAGCCTTGCATTTTTGTTTCATTTCTAGGCAGAAAGAGTAGACTTCCTATAAATACTTCTCAGGACCACATGCTTCTAAGAAGCCATACATCTTGTGAGCCTTCAGCATATGCACCTATGTCTGTTGCACTAGAAGCTCTCTCATGACCCCTGGTCCTCTCGCTTTCCTTAGGTCATTCCTAAGGCTTTGTAAATTTAGGAAGTAATATAAAATTAAATTGTTCTATCTGGGCATGGAGGCACATACCTGCACTCTCAGTGACTCAGGAAGATGACACAGGAGGATCACAAGTTCAAGATCAGCCTCAGCAATTGAATGAGACCCACAGCAACTTAGCAAGACCCTGTCTAAAAATACAGAATAAAAAGGCCTGGGGTTGTAGCTCAGTAGTAAAGCACAATTCAGTCCACAATGACTGATGATGATGAATGAATATGATAAATAAAATTGCATCCTAATTTCATGTTTTAATAGGCCTTACTACCATGAGGAAATCAACCTTAGCCAAATTCATTTAATACTAATCGATGCTCACACCATTCTGCACACTACCTAAAAATTCTAAGAAGGTTCTGTAAATTTTGCACACTAACTGGTTTTCATTAAAATTTAACCATTTTCCTATTTTTTATATAAAAAAATTATACAAAGTAATCTATTTACCTGCATCACCCCTCCCCAAAATAATTTTTATCTGAGTTTTTTCCAATTAAGTCTTCTTTAAAAAGAAAGATAAAGTGAATGTCAAGTATCACAAAGTAACTGAAGAAGCTGCTGAGGTTCAGAAGCTACTTAAGTCCCTGGAGATGCACTGTTACTGCCCCTATATTCAGCTAGCCCTGTCTTATTTTCAGACTATCATGGTACTTATCATCATCAAAAATGAAGCTGAACACCTGCATATAGCTGGAAGGCCTTGACTTCTGTGAGTTGACTTATGAACTGACTTCACAACCTCTGAACTAACCAACAATCATTTTTTAAAATATACTGCATCCTAATAAACTTGGAATCAGAGTTTTTTCAGCCACATTCTATATCTACTGAAAAGAATTGATGGCATCACTTTAGTGACAAAATAACGTGAGGTTCCTTCATATCTAACATAGTCTCCCAAAGTATATGTTTTTACCTTTTAAACAAAAATATGTTAAAGCATGACTTGGAGAAACTGGCTCCACACCATTGGGCAATCATGTCTAGTAAGAAATAATTCACATTTAATTTAGATATTTATTTAACACTTGGGAAGAAAGACATTTGATGGAAATAACTATTCTGAGAAGAAAATAGTTTAAACTTTTATTTAAAAGTTTACAAAAACAGATCCTATAATGTATTAATTGCTTAATTGCTCTATTTTTCTTTTGTTAAACTTTCCTTTACTTTTTGTTTCCTTTATTCCTTCTCATTTCTTCCCTCCTTCCTCCACTTATTTTTCTTTCTTTCTCCTCTTCTTTTTAGTCATTCTTTGTTTGTTTTCTGCCATGTGAAAATTTATCTTTGGCGCCACATAGATGGGGTAAAAGCAATCTGTTCAAATTAGTCACTGTGGAGATTCCAGTGCATACAATTTACTTATTTATTTACTTGTGGTACTGAGGATTCAACCAAGAGGCTATCTTACCACTGAATCACATTCCCAGCCCTCTTTACTTTTTATGTTAAAATAGGGTCCCACTAAGTTATTGAGGCCTTCATTAAGACGCAGAGGATGGCCTCAAACTTGCAGTCCTCCTGCCTCAGTTTCTCAAGTTGCTGTGATTACAGGTATGCACCACCTCACTCAGTTCTATTCCAGTGTGAGCAAACATGAACCATCAATCATTACCTAACATGTACTGATTGCCAACTACAGCAGTCATATTACAAATCTGATCTAGATAAATACATGCAGATCCATTTAAATAAAACTAACATATTGAAGAGTAGTATACAAACATACAAATCAGTAAATTTAAGTGAAACTCAATGATGTGAATTTTATATGTACAACTATGTATCGCATTCCATGTTAAATCACCGCATGCTATAGCAATTTTAATAGATATCATTATTAGAACTTAATAAGGAGCAAAACCTATCACACTGATTTCTGTCACAGTAAGTTGCGATTATCATAATACCAGATGCTGTATCTTTAAAAAGTCAGAGGAAAATATATTTTTTTAAAGGCAATGTCATTTATACAAAAATTCCAGTTAAATCATGAGGTGGCCTAAGTAAACAGAAAGCATACAGAGGCTTTGGAGATATTATACAGTTTTTCCTAAGACAAATAATGTATGCCACAGGATGCCAGCAAAATGTGGCAAAGTAGGTAGCTTCAAGCATATAAAAATTAAGGGAAGTAGGTGCAATCAACTGTGTTGGAATTCTGGAACACAGTCACAGGTTTCCAGAGTCAAGGAATCACTGCATCCAGGAAAAAAAAAAAAACTTGAATATGGTAAGAAATCTCTATGGCATCTTTTCGTGTCCTTTAATGCTCAGCATTACCCTGATCCAAAGTCAGACAATACAAGGAAATAAATCTACCTCTAACATACTTTATGAATGATGTAAAGATCTTAAACACAATAGTTGCAAAAAAAATTTAGCAACATCTTGAAAGAATTTTACATTATGAGTGAATATGATACATCCAAGAATGCCAGGGTGGTAAGAAAATCAATCACATTAAATACATCAGGGCTGAAGATGTAGCTCACTGGTAGAGAGTGTTCTGGGCTTGCACAGGGTCCTGGGTTCACTCACAGCACTGCAGAACAAAACAAAACAGAAAAAAAACACCTACCAAAGAACACCACATTAACAGAATTAAGGGGAAAAAATACATCATCATCTCAGTTGATGCAAAAAAGCATTGGACAAAGTCCAACACCCTAAAGAGAGAAAAGAAAATCCTCAATAAACTAGAAAAAAGGCTGAGAGGAATTTTCTCAACATAGTGAGCAACATATGAAAACCCACAGCTGACCTAATAATCCACAGTGGACCCTTAAAGCAGTCTCCCTGAGACAGCTGGCTTCCACCTCTGCTGTCCAACAGTGATGGCAGATTTTAGCCAGAGATGCCAGGAAAGAAAACACCTAAACTGCAAAGGCTGATGTAAAACTATCCCTACTCACTGATAAAGATCTTATAGATGGAAAACACCAAGAACAACAACTGAAAACCAACAAAAGACCATTAAAAAATCTTACTGATAAATAAATCCAGCAAAGATGTAGGGAACAAGGTGAACACATGTAAATTAGTTGTCCTTCTATACCTGAGCAAAGAACCATCAAAAAAATAATTTAAAAACAAATCCTATTTCCAGTACCATCCTAAAGAATAAATTATGTGGAAATAAATTTAAACAAGGCAGTGAAAATTTATACACTGAAAATGATAATCCATTGCTAAAATAAGTGGAAGTGATATCCCATATTCACAGGTAAGAACACTTAATATTGTTAAACCATCAGTACTCCCCAAAGTACTCTGCATCTTCAGAGCAGTCCCTATCAAAATCCCACCAGTCTTTGTTTGCAAAAGTGACAATGCTGATCCTCAGATTCACATTATTTTTTTTGTTTCATAAAATTTATTTTTATTTTCTGTTTTTAAATTGCTTTTATTTTTTAAATACATGACAGCGGAATGCATCACAATTCTTATTACACATATAGAACACAATTTTTCATATCTCTGTATATAAAGTATGTTCACATCAATTATGTCTTCATACATGTACTTTGGATAATGATGTCCATCACATTCCACCATTATTGCTAACCCCCTTCCCCTTCCACCCCTCTGCCCTATCTAGAGTTTGTCTATTCTACCCATGCTCCCTCTCCCGACCCCACTATGAGTCAGTCACCTTATATCTATAGGATATATAAAGAACCCAAAAATCTAAACACCAAAAAAATATAACAACCCAATCAATAAATAGGCCAAGAACATGAACAGACAGTTCTCAGAAGAGGATATTCAATCAATCAACAAATATATGAAAAAATGTTCATCATCACTAGCAATTAGAGAAATGTAAATCAAAACTACTCTAAGATACCATCTTACTCCTGTCAGAATGGCAGCTATTACAAAGAAAAACAACAATAAGTATTGTCAAGGATGTGGGGGAAAAGGCACACTCATATACTGCTGGTGGGACTGCAAGCTGGTGCAGCCAATATGGAAAGCAGTATGGAGAATCCTTGTAAAACTTGGAATGGAACCACCATTTGACCCAGCTATCCCTCTCTTTGGTCTTTATCTAAAGGACTTAAAAACAATATACTAAAGGGACACAGCCACATCAATGTTTATGGCAGCACAATTCACAATAGCTAAACTGTGGAACCAACCTAAATGCCCTTCAGTAGATGAATGGATTAAAAAAATGTGGCATATATACACAATGGAATGTTACTCAGCAATAAAAGAGAATAAAATAATGGCATTTACAGGTAAATGGATGCAGTTGGAGAAGATAATGCTAAATGAAGTTAGCCAATCCCCCCTCCAAAAAAAACAAATGGCAAATGTTTTCACGTTAATTTTTAACAGGGCTGGATTTCCAAAATGATACTGAAAACAGAAGAGCAAAAACTGGAAAATTTAACACTTCCTGATTTCAAAACTTTCAACAAATGAATAACAATCTGAAAAGTGTAGGTACTCACAGAAAAATATATATACCAACATAATGGAATTGCATCCAGAAATAAGCCTATCCATCTATGGGAAAATTGTTTTTTAAAAGATGTCAAGATCATTTGAAGGCAGAAAGAATAAACTGTACAAAAATTGGTGCTGAGGCAACAGAATATCCACATGCAAAATAATAGCTATAGTGCAATCTCATACCATATGCAAAAATTAACTAAAGAGGATCAATGATCTAAATATAACAGGAAAAAATGCAGAGGTCTTGGAAGAGAACATAGGGATAAATCTTGGGTTCAGCAATGGATTCTTAGATAAGAAAACACAAACAATGAAAGGAAAAAATAGAATGGGATTCATCAAAATACAAAACAGCATGCACTGAAAGACACTACTGAGAAAGTAAAAATACAGCATAAAACTGGGAGGAAATGTTCACAAGTCATATATCTTACCATAGCCTGGTGTCCAGAATATATGAAGAATTCGTATAATTCAACAGAAAAACGACAAACAGCCCAATTCAAAACAAAATTAAGTGTAATTTCTGCATAGAAGGTGTACAAATGCCAATATGAAAGCAAAAGTGGGCTCAATGCCATCAGTGGTGACTGCCAGGGCTGGGAGGAGGAGCAGGTCCTTAGCACATACAGCTCCCTGGGGGTTCCTTTTGGAGCAATAAACATGCTTTTTGAATTAGGTAGAGGTGGTGGTTACACAATGTGAAAGTAGTTAATGCCACTAATTTTTCAGTTTAAAATAATTAATTTTATGTTCTGTGATTTCAATTGAGTAAAAAGTAAAAAATAATAAATGGTTCAAGTCAGTTCAAATTGTTTGGGTTTTTATTAATGTAGTTTTAACTTAAAAAATCAAAAAACTTTTATGACTACAGTTTTATGACATCTTAACTTGAAATGTAAATATTTTTCTTATCCTTTAAATCAAAAAATCACTTTTATACAAATTGCTAATCATGCTTTAATAAATAGTGGGTTATTACTAGTCTAGTATGCTAGTCATATCAAAAGCAGAAAGACATCATTTTGTACTTGAATGTAATAATTTATATTGTGAAATTTCATGAAATTATAAAACAAAATATGAATGATTAAAATGTCAAAAATTGCATTTTAAATTGATATGGGACACCATATCATTTGTCTGGTACACATACAAATTTTAAAGAATAATGTGAAACTCCAATAATATTAAAGATTTATAGCATTTGCCTTGTTACACAAATAAATGGGAGATGTAGGAATTAAAGATTAAGATATATATTCAAATTTATGTAATGAAAATGGAAGTATAAATGTATGAATGGACTTATCTACTTGACACATTATAAGCATATGACAAACACTGCAGTAGGGACTGAGTTTTAATATTAAACATTTTACAAAACAAAATAAATATATTTGAAGCCAAAGTTATTGAACAAAGTAAATATAATGTCATTCCTTGAATCTGGAACCATCAGTAGCACATCAATTAGGAATTGATTTGACAGCCTTTCAACTTTTAGATTAATTCATCATTTTCCTTAGACACATCAATTACTGCCCTGCTGCATTAGCTTTCTGAAAGTGACCCATTATGTGACCTAAATGAAGGGATTCAGTAGCTGAGTTCATTTAAGAAAACAAGCTTCCAAATCATTTCATGAGAGGCAAATTGACTAGTTCACAGAGTTTTACCCACAAGAATACTGGCCATTTTTTCCCAATAACTTCTCATTTAAAAATAATATAATTTGCAATATAAGGGAAAGAGAGTATGCATCAACAGAAGAATTATGGTATTATAAATGAGAGAGATAGAGTTCTACATTGAATAAAGCAAATCAGCATTTGTCATAGATATCATATCAAAAATAACAGCTGAGAGTTGCAATTCTACTCATCTGCATTACCGAAAGCTTGGGACTTGTCTTGATACATATTAGGTCATGCGTTTTGGTTATTATGTCTTCTTTTCTCTAGTGGTCACAAAACCCACTGGTTATTTTCTTTCTTCTGATTTGTCTTCTCACAGTTATTCTCTGTCCTGGAAGCTCAAAGTGAATAACCGGAAGAAAATGAGGGTAAGAGTGTAAGACTCTAGGATCTGAGCAGCCAAAGACCCAAGATTCTTTCTTCCTTGCCCCACACCCTGGGAAAAATGGTTGGCTTTAACTCCAGGATTACCATTTGTTCTTTAACTCCCTTTTGTCTCTGCCTGTCCACTCTGTTGCTTTGGGTATCCGTTTATACTGACTTCTAGAGCCCATTTTCCTCTCAAAGCAAATCTACGAAAAGCCTTTCAACTTCTTCCAATATTATGATCCACGTACCACTTTATGGCTGGCCTTATACTACAAATTCCCTCATTCTTTAAGATTCCTTCATTCCTTGGCTGCTTGTAAAGCCTACTGTGTGAAAGAAAGTATGTAAAATAGAAGTACTGCCAACCCTGCCGAGGTGCACCTGGCTCTGTCACACATGGTCCCTCTGGGCCCGTCCCAGGCATTGAATATTATGGACTTCTGGTCTTGAACAGGAGTTCTGCAGCTGTATCTCACACAGATTTCCAACTCTAGACCTCTCTGTAGACCTCTCATGATTGAAGAATATTTTCCACATATTTAAAAGCTTATAATTTTTTAAAAATGCAACAGGAAATTATATGGCCTAACTTATATTAATATATTCACAATATTGACATTTACAAAAAAATGTTTGCCCATCCCTAGTCCAAAGTAATACTCCCTAAGGGTTTGTTGATGTGTTACTATATAAAGGGTTATTAAACATATATCAAATAATTATCAAGAAAAATTATGAGGGGCTGGAGTTGTAGCTCAGCGGTACAGTGCTTGTCTCACATATGAGGCACTGGGTTCAATTTCTAGCACCACATAAAAATAAGTAAATAAAATAAAGTTCAATCAACAACTAAAAATTTTTTTAATTAAAAAAAAGAAAAGAAAAATTATGAGCGACTTTGAGATGCTCAATATAGATTCCTTGTAATTGCTCAATATAGATTCCTCCAGGTAGCATTTGCTGATTTTATACAGCCCAAGAACTTTGAATATCTTTATACTTTATTGTATACTATATATAGATAATCCATAGCAATGCAAATGAATCTCATCCATACACTTGCAGGGGATTTTTTCTGACGTCTTACCTTACTACGTACTATCAAAGAGTCAATTTTTCATCTGTTAAGCACTTTTTTCTTTCAGCATCCTTTTATGCCTCAATTTCTAATATTTACAATCTCCTTTGAACTGATTCAGATAACTTTATGATTTCTTTGTTAAGTAATGAGTTAAGTAAAATAACTGACATGTTCATTTTATGTTTGTATAATATTATAAATTAATCTTTAAAATACATTAATTCTACTATATAGACATGCTCTTGTACCAACATAATAAATATGTATTATAATCACAGCATAGAAATTCAAAAAAACAAGAGCTAAAAAATAGCATTAATAGTTTCTTTTCACACCACACTGTAACATGTACACACCATTTTCTATATTGCTGCAAATTTTTATATACTTAAACTTTTTAGTCACTTGGATCTTGTAAATGAAAGGTAAGAACATTTTCTAAAAGAGAGTTTAGATTATTAAGTTCAAATTTATGAAATATACTGAAAATTTTTTAAATACTAAATCTTATCAATTATTCCAATAGGTTTATTTTTGTATATTCATAAGTATAGGTAGATTTCTAAAATATTTTGCATGAAATTAATATTTTAATAATCATGCATCACCAACATAATTTCCTAATGCCTGTGCAGCCAAAGTTTCAAGTATACCCAATTGTCTTCTATTTAAAATATACACCTTGATTTACTAATGTTTTTAAAGTTAGTTCTCTAACATTCTTATTATCATTTAAAATGAGGGCTTTGAGGCAGATTCAAGATGGCAGGCTAACGGGAGGCTGCATTCTGTGTCGTTCCAGAACTAGGATTCAAGTAGTGGGAATACTCTTTCTTTGCAAGTGATAAAGGACTCCCAACAGCTGCTCCCACACAGGACACCTGGCCATTACCCATGCTCAGGAACTCCAGCTTCCATCCTGTGTGGACCCCCATTTACCAATGTGGGATTTCCCCTGGTCACCTCCATCTTGGGACTCTGCAGCTGCCATCGTCCTCTACACATGGTAGCCTGCCTAAACCTAGGGACATCATACAGGGTCTGGAAGCAACCATCAGCCACAACACTGCACACCACAGAGCTGCATCTCTGAACACATGGCTCAATGCCACAGCCCAGCCCCACCTGACCCAGCATCCCATCACTGAAAGCAGCTGTTTTCATCTTGGGACACCTTTGTCACCATCTTTAGTTGGGGCAACTCCCAGTTTGAAACACTGGCTAGACAGATACCAAGTTGGGGAACTCCCCCCCCCCACTCCCTGGCAGCCACTAACTCATGCAGTGACTGCCCAATATAAAACAGCTCTCCATGACAGGTGTGCAGCCCGGAGAGCTCATTCCACAAGATCTCCGGAGAGAAAGGATCCTGATTGGGAACTAGAAAAGGAGAGCGTGAGTGAGATACAGTTTAGAGACTGAATTAGAGACCAGGAATTGTGAGGTCCACGGTGATATAGAGATAAGACCAAGCACCCACATCACACAAGCAGGCGCCACAGAAGGTCTCTGTGGTACAGTCTCCATCAGGGACTACAAGTAATGTACCTCGCCTACAGGAGCCATACCCCTGAGACCAACCCTCCCACCCTAATAACACTCATAATTCTGAGGGTGGAGATACCAGGAAAGAACAGACAACCCCACCTATTGGATATGAAGGGAAGCTGGAAAGATACTTATATCCAACCAAAACAATCATTGTATCTTCCTTCGAGATCTCTCTCTCTCTCTCTCTCTCTCTCTCTCTCTCTCTCTCTCTCCCCCCGCCCATCCCTCTCTCCCTCCCTCTCCTCCCACCGGCATATCCCCAACATTTGTGAAACCAAGTACTTTTCATGAATAGCCTACTACTGGCAAGTCTGAATAGTATATTACAGTGGTGTTGTATATTCTTTTATCTCCTATTTTTACATTATTTACTTTTCTTAATATTTATGTTTCTTTGTTTTTTGTACTCTACTGTCTTCCCACTTGTCTTCCCAAATCACTTTCTGTCTCTTCTTTTGTTACTCACCAACTTTTTTAGATTCTTCTTTCATGCTTTCTAAGATCTAATAACTCTATATTCTCACCTTCTACCCCCTCACCATCTCATCCTACACTTCACCCCCAGTTCTTTGTCCACCATCAAAAACTGTAGAACTTTTTGCAAACATATTTATATTATAGATAATAATTAAACTTACCATTTCTGTATATTGTGACAAAATCCTAAATGTCTAATATTGTCAAAATGACCATACTACCAAAAGCACTATACAGATTTAATGCAACTCCAATCAAAATCCCAATAACATTGCTCATAGAAATAGAAAAAGCAGTCATGAAATTCATCTGGAAAACCAAGAGACCCAGAATAGCTAGTTATCCTTAGCAAGAAGAGTGAAGCAGGTAGCATCACTATACCAGACCTTAAACTTAATAAGAATTCTATAGCACAAGAAATAAAATCAAGAATCAACAAATGGGATGAATTCAAAATAAAAAGCTTCTTCTCAGCAAAATAAACCATCGGTGAGGTGAACAGAGAGCCTACAGAATGGGAGCAAATCTTTACCACACACACACGAGACAGAGCACTAATCCCTAGGCTACATAAAGAACTCAAAAATCTTAACACCAAAAATACAAATAACCCAATCTATAAATGGGCCATGGAACTGAACAAATACTTCTCAGAAGATGATATATAATCAATCAACAAATACAATCAGTCAACAAATATATGAAAAAATGTTCAACATCTCTAGCAATTAGAGAAATGCAAACCCAAACTACTTTTTCATCTGACTCCAGTCAGAAAGGCAGCTATTAAGAATACAAACAACAATAAGCGTTGGCATGGATGTGGAGAGAAACGCAGACTCACACATTGCTGGTGGGATTGCAAATTGGTGCAATCAATATGGAAAGCAGCATGGAGATTCCTTGGAAAACTGGAACTGGACCCACCATTTGACCCAGCTATCCCATTCCTCAGTTTATACCCAAAGGACTTAAAAACAGTATACTATAGTAATATAGCCACATCAATGTTTATAGCAACACAACTCACAGTTAGCCAGATTGTGGAACCAACCTAGATGTCCTTCAGTAGATGAATAGATAAAGAAATGTGGTATAAAGGAGAATAAAATCATGGCATTTGCATGTAAATAGAAGGAGCTGGAGAACATTATACTAAGTAAAGTAAGCCAATCCCAAAAAAACAAATGCCAAATGTTTTCTCTGATATGAGGAAGCTAATCCATAATGGGGATGGGGAGGAGAGCATGGGAGGAACTGAGGAACTTTAGATAGGGCAAAGGGGAGGAAGGGGAAGAAATGGGGAAGGGGGATAGAAAACCTGGTGGAATGAGGTGGACATCTTTACCCCAAGTACATTTATAAAGATACGAATGGTGTGACTCTACTTTGTATACAACTCGAGACATGAAAATCTGTCCTCTATATGGGTACTATAAATTGAAATGTGTTCTTCTGTCATATATAAAAAATTAGAATAAATAAATAAATTTTAAAAAATAAATAAATAAATGAGGGCTGAATTCTGAGAAGAGTATTCAATACTGCCTCCAAAGTTCTCTTGTCTGAGTCATTGTTCTCTGATGCCTCACTACTACTACTTTCACTGACAACAGAATAGTATCACTATTTCCGAAACCCACAAGGCATCAAAAGATGCAGAGATTTTTCTACAAAAAAATATAGTGGTGGTTTATGCTTTAAAATTAATTACTGCTAGAATGATGATTTTCCAATATGAAAAGTTCTTTGTGCCACTATGTTTTTTGTAAATTGTAGAATATTGAAAAAATAGAAAATTACTCAAATATAGTCTATAAAAGCAATTACCAAATGGACATTAAAGAGATAATATCACATGAAGAATAACATTTGTTTTTAAATAGTAGTTCAATTTAAAATTGAGAGGCATTTTTAAAACAATAGTATGTTTTCTAAAACATTGACATTTTAAAAACATTTCCTGTAACACTAAACTAAATTTAAAAAGTAAAAAAAAAAAACAGGGTGAAATATGCTTTTTTAATTACTAGGGATATATAAAAATTTTATTGAACATTAAGATTAATAAAACTCAAAGATTTTTAAAAATTCATTGATATGAAGATTTCGGGTTTTGGGGGGTTGTATTTTTTTGTTTTTTTTTTTGTTTTGTTTTTTTTTGGTGCTGGGGATTGAACCCAGGGCCTTGTGCGTGTGAGGCAAGCACTCTACCAACTCTATCACCATCCCCGATATGGAGATTTCTATAAGAAGCAAGTAGTTTCAGTTTCAGTCAGCCACAGACATTCAGCAAGTGTGAGTAGATGTAAATGTCATGTGGTAAGAAACCTCATATATTTTTGAGAGAGCAATAATTGTGTGATGTTTACTATAGTGTTCCTCCCCTGCCAGCACTCACTTGTGTAGAACACTCATACACACATAGAGATACGGTACTACACAGGAGCCTCATGTGGTCCACACTCACATACAGGGATGTATGGAGAAGAAACAGATATGATGCTCCTACTCATGATAGATAGATAGATAGATAGATAGATAGATAGATAGATAGATAGATAGATAGATAGATAGATAGATGGATAGATAGATGGATAGATAGATGGATAGATAGATAGATTGAGCCACCCTATTGTGCTGATGTTAAAACTACAGTCTGGCTTTGTTTTACAACCAAATCTACATTATTCCCTGGACTTTGGTATGGTTTTGGAGAATTCTGATTTATTTAACATTTCAGGACATATAAATATTGATATTTTGGACTTCCATGAGGCACCAAGGCTTTTGACCAGCGACTGCTACATGAAAAGTAATTCTTTTGGTTCCTCTTTTGGTTCTTTTGCAGTAAGTCTGAATTCTTAATGAAGAGAGTAAAATTCACCAAAACTCTCTGTTACCATCACCATAATATAAACTTAAGCAATTGTACAGTCTTTTAAATGATGAGCACACCCACTGATTTGGAAGGTCTGAGTCTTCTAAAATACAGTCACCAACTTCCGCCTGGTTTGAAAGAACTATATTGGTTCCAAAGAGTGCAGATATGGCTACAGTGGGTCTTTATGAAAGAACACGTCACCTATGACAGCTCCTAAGAGTCCCTGTTAGCCCTCATATTTCTTAACTGGCACGCTTCATGTTGTGACATTTCTGCATAACTAGAAAGATGTCACAATTAAACACAATTAAATAGAATGAATTTTTTCTTCATCTATGTTTCAGTTAGACTTCATTCTTAGCAGTAAACACAATGAGTCATTGATTATCAATTATGTATGTGTGTCCCTATGTAAACTCCAAGCTCATGCTGCAGAGGGACAGTGATCCATTCATCTTACCATTAGCCCTCTAGAGCAGTTGCTGACACAGAAAATAACATGAACAAATGCTTGTCCTCTTTCAATGAATCAAATAGGAAGACAAATTTGGATAACAAAACCACATTCTATAAATGATAAAATATTGTGTGATTTTAGAAATAGAAATCGGCAAAATCATTCTCTATAGATTTATTAGTTATATGAATTTCAGAATGTCACATGCCATTAAGATGGTTCATGAGTCTGTACCATACAAACTAATGATCACTGACTATGACATTTGGCTTTAAAAATTTGTATTGAATTCATGAAATACTAATGCAATTTAATACTATATTTGCAATACATCCCTAAAATCATAAAAGAACTGAACAGTTACATCAAATTAAATTTTTCTGGCCACTTTGCTCTTAGAGTTTGTAAGAGTATGAATTAGTTATATAAATCAAAAACATGAACTTATACATTCGCTTTTCAAACTGTTAAAAAAATTGAGTGAAAAATAGATTTGAACATTAACATTCTATAGATGTTTTAATAGGAAAAAATAGAAGTAGTATGTATTTGGTAGCAAATTGATAGTAAATGACACAGATTTTTAACTATAGTTCTGTCACTGAAAGTACATTTAAACATCTGTAAATTATTTATCAAAAAGAAGGAAATTGCCATCTGCAGCACTAAATATGTCTATCACTTTGAAGATTAAAAACACATTCAAAACCTTCCAAGTTTTTCTAAGTCAAATTTTGAATTTAATCTTTATTTTCACATTTATGTTACTGCCTGTAAAAATTATTGGCAAAATGGTGCATTTAATTGATTTGAAAATCATGGTTTTGAGAATTATAAGAAAAAAGAGAGAAGAGTTAGCCTTAGATAAATTTAAAACTTTATGTAAGCACTTTCAATAACTACCAACAAATGCTTATTATATAGTTGCTCCAAATTAAAGGAGAAGCATATTATTGATAATAAGATCAATAGCTTAGGAAATCCAATTACATAGCTATAACTAGAAAAAGTAAAACAAAAAATTCATTTTTTTTCTTTTGTTTGGAAACTCTTGGAATTGTTCAGAGACTTGTTACTTCTTAACATCTTCATCCAAAATTCGTCACACTGTTTCATCTGAATATTACTGCTATCTATCAAAATGAGGAAAAGTCCACGCTATCATTTATCAGAGGGCAAATGGGAAGTTAACACGTAGCGTGGACTGGTGAAGGCAGCAGGGGCCCAGGTGTCAGAGGGGCGCACAGGGTCAGGGAATAGGTGCTTCCCGGAGCTCCCTACCTTGTTCTTTTCCTGTAGTTCACTGTAGGACGTCTTGAAATCAGGACCCTGAAAGCTTTCACTTAAGCTGCTTTTCCTGTCCAGGAGCTCTTCCATTTCTTTCACCTGGACCTTTAGCCTTCTATTTTCTCTCTCCAGGCCTTGTTTCTCAGTTTCCAGTAACTCTCTCTTGTCCCATTCCAATGTATTTTCAGCCTGTATTCTCTCTAGCTAAACACAGAGAACACAAAGAAGCAGCATGTGACACATGTAACTGTCAAAAGACAGAGCACAAAGAAGCAGCATATGATGGACAGCAATGTCCATCACACACACACACACACACACACACACACACACACACACACAAAATGTTCAGGACATGTCCATTTAAGGAACTTTAAAAAGAAAATTCTACTTGTTTGAAAACTTGAGAAAAATACAAAAGTCCTGGACTAAGGCCCTATGTAAACATTCCTATCATCTTGTCTCATGTTACTAACTTTGGACCTTATTTGTCTATTAAACTTATGAAGGGAAAAACAAAAACGGTTGACTTTTTGCCCGAAATTCCCATTCCCAATGATGGAATTCATCACCACTAGGCAGGCCCTATAAGAAATGCTTAAAGTTCAACATCTGGAAATGAAAGGATGATAACTACCATCATAAAATCATACTAAAAAATACTCATTGGCAAAGTGGATACAAAAGAAGGAGAAGAATCCAACCTTATCACTGAAGAAAACTACGAAGCTGCAAAAATAAAGAATAAGATGGAAAGGAAAGATAATATACAAAATAATACAAAACAATTAAAATGGTTAGAAAGTGGTAAACATATGCTTAGTTACCTCAAATGTAAATGAAATAAATTCCTAAGTCGAAAGGTATAGATCAGCCAAATGGATTTTAAAAAGAATCAAGTATACATTCCCAGAAGAAACTCTACCAGAAGAGCCACTCATGGACTAAAAGTAAAAGGTTGGGAAAAGAGTCTCCATACAAAGGCAAATTGAAAGCAAGGAAGAGTAGCTGTATTTACAGCAGATAAAATAGACTTTAAAGTCAAAAACTGCAAAAGAAAACAAGAGCACTACATAATGATGACAACGGGATCAATTCAATAAGAGGAAATCATAATTAGAAACATATGTGTACCCAATAACAGAATTAAATAAAGCAAATGCAATTATACCTAAAGGGAAAGGTAGACTCAAATATAATAATATTTGGGGATTTTAATACCCCTCCCACATCAACAGACACACCTAGACAAAAAAAATAAGAGGGTTCAGTTAAAAAAAATTAACAAAAATCAGAGTTAACTGACACTATTCACCAAATGGGCCTAACAGAACACTGCATCCAGCAGCTCCAGAATTCATATTCTTCTAATGAGCACAAGGAACATGCTCCAGGATAGACCAAAAAAAAAAAAAAATGGTCTCAACAAGTTCACAACAAATCAAAACATTGCATGTGTTCTATGGCCACAATGAAATAAAACTAGAAATCAATAGTAAAATTTAAATAGTGTGTGTGTGTGTGAAATAAACAAGCTCCTGACTTACCAATGAGTCAATAAAGAAATCAAAATATAAATGCAAAAATTTCTTGAAACTAATGAAAATGGAAAAATCAAATACCCAAACCTATCAGATTCACCAAAAGCCATATTAAGATGGAGGTTCATCGCTATTAGCAACTACAGCAAAGAAAGAGAAAGATTACAAATAAACAACAACATAACTTACGGAACTACAAAAGCAGTAACAAACCGAACTCAAAAAGAGTCGAAGGAAAGAAAGAATAATGATCAGAAAACAAATAAGTGAAAGAGACTGAAGGAAAAAAGGAAAGAAAAGGTAGCACAAAACCTAAGTGAAACCAAGAGTTGGTTTTAAACAAAGTTGATGAATCCTTAGGCAGGATAACAGGAAGAAAACCGGCCTGAACAGGCAAAATCTTACAGGAAAAGAGATTTTTCAAGGGGCACCAGTGATAAAGGATCTTAGGGACTACTATGAGCAAGTGTGAGTGTGTACACATCAGAGGGCCTAGAAGAGGGGGCTAAGCTTCCGGACATCTGTAACCTGCAAAAACCGAACCCTGAAGGCAGAAACTCCAAAGACCCATAACTGGAAGCAGGGATAGCTCAGTAGTGAGGAGTGCTGCAGAACCTGCCCAGAACCTCAGGCCAGCGGAGGCCGAGGGCGGAGGCCGAGGGCGGAGCAGAGAGGAGCAGAGGCGGAGAGCGGAGCAGGGAGGCGCGGCCTAGCCCTGGGCACCGCCTTCCCCCGGGGGCCACGCCTCCCTCCGCAGAGGCGAAGGGACCCGGGACCGCGGCACTCAACCGCGATTACAGAAAAGCCCGCGGAGCTGCGTGGACCCGGAGCCGTGGACACTGCTGACCCGGAGAGAGCGCCCTGGGGGCGGCGGCCCGGCCACGACGCCGCTGTGGAGCGGCTCCCAGGAGCCAGCGCCGTCCCCTCGCAGCTCGGCGGCTGTGGAAGGGGCCGGGGACCCGAGGACAAAGTGACCAGTCTCCCACCAGAAACTCCCAGGGGCCGCCCGTACCGGAGAGACTGAGGCGGCCCGGCCTCGGGTCCCCAGGGAGAGTTCCCCGAGGGCCGCTCCCGGCCGCGCATGCGCAGCTGCTCCGGGCGGCCCTGCCCTCGCAGCTAGTTTTAGATTTTAATGAATCTTAATAGTTGTGCCAATCATGTAAAACCTGTTCATGACACCTATAAAGGTTAAAGGTCCTGTAAAAATAAGCACATCATAGAAAGTATAGGAGTTTTATGTAATTTTCATTTTGTAAAATGATCTGTCATATTATTTTCCAAAGAATCACATGAAAAATCCATTCTCTTAAGGGCATTCATCTAAAAGCAAGTTAAAATAATGAAAAAAAAATAGATACTATTTTATGTTTTCATAGTTTATTTTTGAAAATTCCAAGAATTTTTTAAAAAATGAAATGGCATCCCACTAATTTTCTTCTAATGACTAAGAGAAAATCCTAAAATTTCTTAAATCTAACCCTATAATTTTAACTAATAGTATATTCTACTGTTATATGAATTTCAGATGATTCAATAGAAATTATTGAAAGATTTTATCTGAACATTTTAGTGTAAAAGTATATTCTTATAAGCACTGAAATAAGTCTTGATTTAGTGATCTTTAATTTTATACATATTAAACAGTGAAAAAATACATAAATATCCAGCCTTTCTATTTCTTTATCCAATATTTAGTGAGTCTCTTTTATAGATCAGAAACTAAAAGAAAAACACTGAACATAACATTTTCAAAATACAAATAAATGCATAAGTAGAACTTGAATAGTTTCTAAGAAAGGAAAAATTCCTGCATGCTCTGGGAAAGAGCTGCATCATCTGGGTGATGAAAGAAGGCCATCAGAGGAGGTGAAGTCTAAGGTATAAGTCAGAACAGCAGGAAAACAAATTCAAGGGTAGAGCTTCACAAGCAAAGCAGCCAAGAAAGAGGTTTGAATTTCTTGTCCAATCACAGAACATCAGGTGAGCATATTGAACAAGAGACCCCAATTCACTAAAAGGAAGTGTGGATCGAACAATCACTTGAGTTGTGAAAATGAGATGTTTTGATCATTCCTAAGCATAGACTATTGGGCATTTTCTAAACACTCATCTATACTTGATTTCCAGTGGTGGTTCTTGCTTGATACCTTTGCTTTCTAAAAAACAAAACATCTCAATAGTCAATTCAAATGCTGGCAGATCAAAATCGTGTATTAATTTTTAATCAAGCTTTATCCAAATGACAATCATTTTGTAAACAATCCTGACCAACTGAAAAAAAAATCCTAAGAAAATGAACTATATGGCATTCTGTGGGCTGGAGGAAGTTGGTTAGGATCAATGTGGATGTCCAATAGTGAATGAGCAAATACTCAGAATTTTCATTTCATTTCATAAATCAGACATAAGACTTCATTGCACATATGATTTTATAGGGAAGAGGCCAAAGGAAGGATGCTTTGCTGTGTCCTAGCAGTAGGAGGTTGTCATTCTTACTGGACTCCTGATAAAGAGCTATGTAGGTATTCCTTATTCTAACAATAATCCTGCAACAGCGGGGCTCCAAGAATCAACAGACAGTCCCAAGGTGGGCCAGAAGTCCAGGCACAGTTCCTCTAAAGCTCTTCAATTATATTCCTGCACTTGATGCTAACAGATAGATGCAAGCATATCCTCTTACAACAGTAACAACCATATTCTCTATTCACTGGGTTGCTCTATAAGAAAGGTTTTGTTTGCGTTTGGCTTTGTTTTGACATGTTTAAGGGTTTTTCTTCTTTATTCTGTCTCTTTCTGCCAGCAAACAATTTAACAGAGAGAAAGTTTCTGTCAATTCAAAAGTCTGGCAAGTCAAATGTAATTTGATTCATATTATTGAAGTCACCCCCTGTATCTTTTAACTTTCTTTCTCTAAGCATATTTTAGAATCACAAATAAGAATTGCAGAAACTCCCTTCAAAATGAAAAGTCTACTTCCAAGCTGTCTATAGTTAAATAGAGCCCAGTGGCATCTCTCTTCCTCTTGAGCAAAAATCAAGAGCACAATAAATGATTTAAGCGATATGTGACATCTCATATATTTTAGTTACTTTAATTTCATTTTAAATCCTTGGAGAATTTGTAAAAGTAAAAACTTCTTTACTAGTTTGAAACACATGTGTACTGATTTTAAATATAAAAGTGAGGCCAAAATGCATTTGATATTGAACATGAATCAAAAGCAATACAAACAAACTTTTAAAAGCACATCTATCTCTAAATAAGTCAGTATGTTATACTTTAGGATAACAAAGTGAAGTGCATTTATGGAGACTTTGACTAGGCTCAGAAAAATAAAACTCACCAACTTCACAAAGTAAAAATACTAACTTGTGTTTTATTTCATTGATTTTGCAACAATCAGGCCATATCTCCAAAACCTAAGCGATGTTACAAAATTTAATACCCAAATAACGTCTCCATTTACGAGTAGAAGTTAATAATCATCTACACATAGTGCTGGAACTAGGCGAAAAGGACAAATAAACAGGATGCTATTATCCCTAAACATGAGAATTAGAGAACAACAAGAGCAAAGTCTCAACCTAAACCAATCAGGAAAGTAGGACTTTTGTCCAGAACAGTGATGTGCTACAGTGGATAAGTGTGAAATTTTACACAATCAGTACATACAGAACTGGGGAAGTGAAACACAGTGGAGCTTGTAAAATGTAGATTTGTTCGAGTGATTATAGGAACCAGAAGTTAATGTCAGGTCATCTCTAAGTGGACTTCATTTTACCCAGCACTAACTATCACCTCAAGTGTGTTGCACTCCTAGGAAAAGCAAATACACAATGCTTGACAGATCTGCACTAGGAAACGAATATATTACAAGAACGTTGCAATTAAGCACGAGCAGTAGATATTCTTTGTTTCAAAAATTTCTCCTAAAAACTTATTTAAAAAAATAGACAAGCTATCTTGCCACCAATGTTGTCAGAAAGGGCTTCTCAGAGGTTTTGTTGAGCACTCCCAGAAACCGAAGCACATGAACCTGATGGTACTTAGCTGAGACAGTCTCATGCTAATCCATGTGTGTGTTTTATTCTAAAGAATTGACACCCATTTCAGATAGGAGTATTATTGTCTAATTACATTTACTCTCATGGTTCAGATAAAATACAAAGTTAATTATTAACACTGAGTTATGAACAAGAAAACTATTCCTACTGATTTACAAAGGAAAAGTAGTAGGAGAAAAGATAGCAAAGAGAAATAAAGCTTTAGGATGATGCCACAAGACAGAATGAAATAATGACAAAATTCTGAGCATTCTGTAACTCATCACCTTGTATCTTACAGCTTTGCCAAGAATGACTCAGCATACCAATTTTGCATTTTAAACATGTCGTTTTTCTCAGACCTGAGATTGGAGGGAAATTTCCCTAAAGACATATATTAACAAACCCTTTCAACAAAAACATATGAAAAATTTAGAATATTCTAGTTAATTAAATCAGAAATACACATGCATTTTATGTCAAAATTTGTTTATTCATAAAAGATATTAAAATTGTACAAGTTAATTGACTTCATTGATCTTTAAAGTAAGCCCTTTTTACTGGTTTCTCTACATAGCACTGAGTTAACAAGGACAACTCTGTTGCTAAATCAGTTTTCTGTATGTGTGTGTGTTCTGATTCTGGGTTTAATATGTTATTTGTTTGGTTTAACTATTGGTACACAAATACTATTGAATTTCATATATGCATAAATACATACATACACACATGCACAAAAACACAAATATATATATATATGTATATATATATACATATATATATACACACACACACACACACACACACATTTTTTTATTGAATACATACATATAATTGATCTTATACCCAATAACATCTCTAAACTATAAATTATATTTTGGAGATGACTTTGTGCTTTCTAAATAGATAATTACATCATCTTTGATAATTGTAATTTTGCATCTTTCCAATTATTATGATTTATTTGTATTCTTTTATTGAAATAGCTGGGACTCAAAGTACCAGCTTAAATTAAAGTGATAGCATGCTTCTAATACTTCAACAGTAAATAAAATTATTTGATCTAAAATTTGCTACTCTACATCAGGCTTTAAAAGTTCATTTTGATTCCAAATGTGCTAAAGTGTTTTTCTCTATAATCATGAATTGTCTCAGCAAGTGCTTTTAAGATAAGTACATAATTGATTTTGCTTTTACTCTGTTGAGTATGATGATACACATAACAAATGATAGAATATTATATTATAGCTTCCATTCTTGTGACAAAGAAATTTTTTTAAAATTCACTATATTTATATTAATATTATTTGTATTTGATTAATAGTTTGCCCTGCGTTTTTGTGTAAGTTTAACTGTAACTTTCTTTCATTATCCTTCTATGGATGCAGTATTACAGTTGAACTAACAGAATGAAAAGAGTTGGAAAATATTTTTCTTCTTTTCCCTACTCTAGAAGATGTTCTATGTTCTATATGAATACAATTGTAATTATCTACAATAAATTATTTAGCATCCCCAGCCCAAGACAATATTCTTGATTAAAAAAAAAATGCTTTCCCACTGTACTGTATAGATATGTAATGACTAATGTGTTTTTATTTAGTTGGTAAGGTTAAAAGCTTAGGATGCTTTACAAAAAATATAATTTTAGTTTTGATAACAACATTGAAGGTGCACTTAGGTATGGCTTTATATCTGTAGTTGAAGTTTTCTCTTCTAGAAGAAGAATATTTCTCAAGTGTGAGTCCGTTAAAAAGATCGATTACTCAAATATGTCAGTGAGCCAGAGTCCAACACGAACATTTGTCCAAATTCAAAAACAAATGTCAATGTCTATGGATCGATTATGTAAGAATCTTCCGCTCACCTGACCTTTTACAGAAAAGTTCTAGACATTTATGGGAGAGGAAAGAATTCCCAAGAAGATCTGATAAAGGTCAAAGGATAAACTTGAGTGCCATTTGAAATTTTGTTTCGGGTGATTACGTATGACCAGAACTCAGAATCATTTGTGAGAAAAGTTTAAGTGGCTCTCGTCTGGAAGCAGACAAGTGTCCTTGGAGTTGCCCAGAATACCTCTTTTACTTTGGCTCCCCACCCCACTTCTCTGTCCCCACCTGGTCACCTCCCAGAGTAAAACAGATGGGAGAAGGAGGGGCCTCCACTCGCCCCTTCTTCCCTGCCTCCAGTGCTGGCCACCAGGTCAAATAAAGGGACGGGCTGGATGGAAACCAGGATGAATGACATGTAGGGACATGAGGAGAGCAGGCTGCTGACCCGGAGGAGAGGCAGTGTAGGACCAGTACAGAAAAGTGACCAGGACTATCAGATAGCCTTATAAAAGTCACAGTGTCATAACAATGACAACAACAACAGCTGGCACTGAGCAGCAGGAAAATGATGAGCTTCTATGAGCAGATTATTAGAGAATAGAAACAATTTGTGGGGTCCTTGTGAAATCAGTGAGTATCAGATTAAATAATAAGGATAAATAAACAGGACATTATGAATTCTCCTGATCAATGAATATGATTACAGTATTATAAGTGACAACAAGTAAGTGTCATATCTTTGAGATATGTTATTAGCTACCTGAAATTTTTTCCCAGAACAAGATTTTCTAGGGATTCAGGGAAAAAATGAAAACATCTGTTTTATTAGAAAAAACAAGCATTGAAAATGTATAATGATGCAAGTATCTTAAAGCATATGTTGGGGATATTTTTAAGCTTATAAAATAATTTAGGTTTTTACATAGAAAGTTCAACAGAAGACTTTCTTCTATTTTAAAATTAATTTTGACTGTAGGTTCGGATCACTCTTTTGTTGTTTTTAGAATCCTGCTTTCTATAGCCATGTCACAGGAATATATGCTAATGATAGGTCTTCTTACATTTCTATTGTATATGGAAAAAAGTATTCCTCGATACTTGTACACATATTATGGGTTTACTACTTCTTACCCTTTATACTCCCCTGAGGATTTTAGAATTTCGTTCTTTACTTATTTACTATTTGTTACAAATTAGTTGTATCTTCTTTCCAAAATTTGGTATGAATAAAGAAAGCATTACCCTGTCTCAGATTGATTATCAGATAATGTACTAATAACTAAAAATAAAAATATAATTTGTTTTAAAAATAAAAATATGATGCTGCTGAACATTTAATGTTTGTGTGTGATTTGTATAATATCACACTTCTCTTAAAGTGAGGACCCATCTTCTCCTGACAATGGCTTGGACACACAATATGGCACTATGGGTTATGATATGTCATCTATGAAAACTATTATACTGATCCTTGATATACAAATGGGAATAAATTTTTTGAAATTAGTTTAATGATACATTCCAAATGTCACAAAAATATGCATAGTCTTAAACACATTTCCTCATTCATTAAGAAATTTATTCAGGAGACCTTATTTAAAGAATTATATAGGAAGAAAACAGGTTCTTGTCAAGGTCAACTATAGTAATGAATAACAGAAACATGTATTTATATTCATATAAATGTGGCACCTTTTAATTTTTGAAATAGTGTGAAAAGTCTTCAATGAAAAGTTTACTTTCCACTTTCCTCTTTCCAAATCCCTCACACAGGCCAATTCTAACATCTTAACAGAGAACATGGTACATAGTCTGCCTGAATGTTAAAAAGAAAAACTTACAGACGCTCTATGCAGTATACTAAATTGTATGTATTCTGTTATATATTTTTAACTTACTGAACTTACACAGTACCTTAGATTATCCTTTGCATAGTTTTCAATAATATGGAACATTCCACATGGAAGTAAAAATTTCCTAGAAATACCCGTGATCCCAGAAAACTACTTGTGGATATCATTTATAGATGACATTCACTTGACATTGAGTTTCCCCAGAATCCTCAAAACACTCTTCTAGTCCTTCTTACTTAATTCAATTCCCTCTTATATTTCTTAGGTTATTTTGTGAACTAGACAGATTACCACAACTGGTATTTTTTTTTGAGATTTTGTATGTATTAAAGTGCTTTGTTCTATATTTTATTGGATATTAGATGCAAACAGAATTCTAAGATGTAAATCATTTTCCTTCAGAGTTTTGAAAATTTAGTTCCATTGTTTTACAGTTTCTGTAACTTCCAGTCTTCCTCTAGAGAAGGTCAAGCATAATCACTGGCTGGCTCCCTAAGAGGAAGAAAGGGGTCAGTGGTTGAAAACTTCTGGAGCACATTTTCAACCAATGCTATTCAGTCCTACCTTAGTCCTGCTATTTCCTATTCCTGTTACTCTGCAGTTTTGAAGAGAAAGTACAGGGACATGTCTAAGCTCAATTTGCTCCATGTAAAGGATTAATCTTCTCTGGCTTCTCTTGAAAATGAGGCAATCCCTTTATCAGGCTTGTAAGATTAACAATTAGCTTTTTGTACTAGATAGAAAGGAAAACCCTAAAATAAAATACATGCTTGAAATAATGGTGATATTCTGGGTTTACTAAGGAACTAAATCGAATAAATGGATTAAATGTGTCATTCATTTACCCAATTTATATCAAATGTTACCATAGACCACTTTCGATTCTAGAAATAAATCAATGAATAGAGTAGAAAGAATCAATCTGCTTAAATGCAGGGCTTGATGTGAGGAGAACAACAACAGGATATTTCACCACCAGTTGCCGCTGTCTTGGCTCATTTCTCCACCAACATTTGGAGCTTGAAGATTAAGCAAATGAGAACAATCAAACTTGCTTAGGAGAAGGATCATGTAAATAACATCATGGCCCAAAGAAATGCTGGGATGTTCTGGAACTTGTCATTTGCTTTCTTTGTGTCACAACATATGAATTTACAATATTTGTATGAAAAAAATTTTTTTTTGTTTATTTGCATTTTTTTTCAAATGCCTCTAATTCAAATTTTATGAAGTGAAGCATGCAAAGTCCATTCTTGCAGTGCAAATTATGACTGGTTCTTTCAGGACACTTAATGATTTTTATTACTGAAATAATAATGTGGTTAAAGGTTTTTAAAATTATTTTTTGAAAAAATGAATTTTTCCCATAATCACACATTGCCTCCTTATGTGTTCACAGAATAAAAGGCATCTCTCTCTCTCTCTCTCTCTCTCTCTCTCTCTCTCTCTCTCTCTATATATATATATATATATATATATATATATATATATATATAATTACTTAGTATCCTAGGATAGAAAAATTATATTTCTAAGAATAAGCAAATAAATTAATTACAAAACAATAAGATAAATTAATACTTAAAATATTTATTTAATTTTTGGTGGTATAAAGCAGCATCTTATGGCGGTCAAACTAGTGTTGTTTAATTCTAACTCAGCCATTTGCCTTGGGCCTGTCACTTTATGACTCTGTTTCCTGCTGTCACATTTTTTAAAAAGAAAAAAAAATGTATATGATACAGTATACATCACAATTCCCTAAAGAAATAGAATGAATAAATATGTATATATATATACATATATGCATACATACATCTGACAGTGGGAGGGAGGCAGGAAGAAGAAGGGCATAGAAGGAAGATGAGAGAGAGAGAAATAATGAATTGGCTTACAAAATTTGGAGACTATGAATATTTCTGTAGCCATTAAGCTGGATATTTCATAATATTTGATGTTTCAGACTGTGCTAGTCAGCTTTCATTGCTGTGACCAAAATATCCAGTAAGAACAGCATGGAGTTCTTTACATGTCTCAGCATTAAAAGAGAATAAAATCATGGCATTGCAGGTAAATATATGGAGTTGGAGAATATCATGCTAAGCGAAGCAAGCCAATTCCCTAAAAACAAAGGCCGAATGTTTCTCTGATATGTGAATGTGATCCATAATGGGGGTGGGGGCAGCATGGGAGGAATGGAGGAACTTTGGACAGGGCAAAGGGGAGGGAGGGGAAAGGAAGGGGCACAGGTAGGAAAGATGGTGGAATGAGATGGAGATCATTACCCTAAGTACATGTATGGAGACACGAATGGTGTGACTCTACTTTGTGTACAACCAGAAAAATGAAAAATTGTGCTCTCTCTGTGTGCTATGAATTGAAATGCATTCTGCTGTTATGTATAACAAAAATTAAAATAAATAAATGAATTTTTACAAAAAGAACAGCATGGAGGAGGAAAAGTGTACTGGGGGCTTACAGTTTCATCAGTTCAGTCCGGGGTGGGCTTACTCCATTGCTCTGAGCCTGACGGGAGGAAGAACGTCATGGCAGAAGGGTGTGGGGAGGAAAACTGCTCAGGTCCTGTCAGTCAGGCAGCAGAATGACGGATGGAGACTCCAGGAACAAAATATAAACCTTAAAACCCACCCCCAGCACCTAATTCCTCCAGCCATGCCCCATCTACCTACAGTTACCACACACTTGATCCATTAAAATTATTAACCCATGAAATGGATTGACCCACTGACAAGGTTACAGCTCCGTAACCTAATCATTTCACCTATGTATTCCAGCCTGAACAGAGAAGCTTTGGGGGAAGACCTTATGTCCAAACCATAGCACACCCCACGTCTGAACATTCAAAGACTGATGACACCCAGCTCCCGCAGTCGTGGCCACGTTCTCAGGCTTCAGTTTAGTTTTTTTTTTAGGTCTCCAATTGATTGGAAAAGACTCACCCACATTAGGGAGGGTAATCTGCTCTACTCAGTCCATCAATGAAATGCTCATCTCATCCACAGCACACACACACACATACTCAGACAAGTGTTTCCTCAAAATACTGGGAACCCCATGGTCCAAACAAATTGGCTCCTGCAGTTCACCATCACACCACCTTGTAAGATTGATGTGCTGGGTAGTGAGATCTGAAGGGTGAGGTACTCACAAGACACCTAGAACCATAAAGCCTCCATGAAATTTACTGTAAATACCTACTGATGATATTCAATCTGAAGAAAAACAGATTTTAATAGTGACTTATGCACCTCCCATTACTTTTCAGCATTTACTGCAGAAGTATATCTATTATGTAGCTCTTCTTCCTTTCCCTTTTGGCCTGTGTTTCCCCTTCTGTACCCATTCATGTCCAAATGGTGTCCCCCACTCATTGGTTGATAAAAGTTTTCAGAAGAATAATTGTTTTGATATATCACTGCTCTTATTTATTTCCGTAGCTAAGCAATTTCTATTGTAGAGATTTCTAGAAAGACTAAAATCAGAGACTCAATTTTTTTCTCTTTTCTATGATATTTGAATCATTGCTAAACACACAGAAAAAAAAAATCCCTTGGGCTATAATACTCCATTCCAGAACAGCTGTTTTGAACTTGAACAAATCAATATTAAAAATGAAAACCAATATGTTGTATCACTGTTAAAAATAATTATTCCAAAAGCCACCCCACCTGTACCTACCAGGATAAAAAATAAATCAAAGTTTTGCTGATTCATAAATGTATAGAAATTATCTAACTAACAACTTTCTGCACTGCTTTAAATATTTAAAATACAGAAGGATTTCTAGTAGTATTTGAGAGAAAAATCTTACTCTATTAAAGAAGTATCAAATTCAATGAGAGACCACGGAATTTATTCAATTAGCCACTGAAAGTAGTTATTGTATGAAAATGAGGCTTATCTTTATTACTTACTTGTCTACTTGTTAGTTTTTTTATATTCTTATCCCTAAAACATTACCCTTATCTACCCATATTAATAACAACTTCAGTCTCTCAGGCTGCTGTAACAAAATACCATAAACTGGGCACTTTATAAGAACAGAAGATTAACAAGTGCAAGATTGAGATGCAGTGTGCATGGTGTCCAATGAGGGCCTGATTTCTGTTTCATGGATGGTAGTTTCTCCCTGAAAGCTAACAAGGTAGATGAGAAGAGCTAGCTCTCTGGAGAGTTCTTTAGAAGGGCACTATTCTCATTCTTGAGGACCCTACCTTAATGACCTAATTACCTCCAAAAGGCCTATCCCTAACTGCTTCACCTTGGGGTTAGGAATTCAGGATATGAATGGGGGGGCCACAAACATTCAAATCATGATGATGACCAATGGATGTAGTCAACTACAGAAGACATCAAACCACATTCCAAATGAATCTAAAAAGCAATATCCTCCCTCCATTTTGACTTTTCCCCCTAACCTCATAAAGGTTAAAATAGAAGGTTCCCTTTCTTTATTATCTGCTTTATCTTTTCCTCATCCATTCAATGAGCATTTGTTGAGCACCTTTTACCGGTTAAACATCCCTAATTTGAAAAATCCAAAGTCTGAAATTCTCCATAACCTGAAACTTTTTGAGAGCACAGTGGAAAATTCCACACCATTAAATTTGTTTCATGATAAAATTATTTTTAAAATTATATAAACTTACTTTTAGGCTTTGGATATAAGGTATATATGAAACATAAATTTAATTATCATGCTTAGGCTCAGATTCAATCCCCAAGATAGATAGATAGATAGATAGATAGATAGATAGATAGATAGATAGATAGATAGATAGATAGATATTTTTCCCCTAAAATTTGAAAAAAAATCTGGAGTTAAAAACATTTCTGGTCCAAAGCATTTTGAATTTAAAAATACTCAGCCAGTATAATCCAGGAACCATTGCAGAATGAAGGTAAGAATTCTAGCATCTAAAGTGACAGGCCTTTTTATGTCCTGTTTGTATTAACTTGGGATTTTGGCAAAAGAAAACAAGTGCAATTGCCTGTTTGGTTTAAGGCCCATATTATCAGAAGTTCTGTTTGTATGAAAATATGTTTCCCAAGGGAAATGTTTTTGAGAATAATAATGGGAAAGTTCTGAATCAATTTCCTTTAAAATATAACAGAATATTTATTTTACTAGGACTTTGTGTCTTTGTCAAACACAACTGTACTCTAATGGTTTTAGTAAATTGGTTTTGAATTCAAAGCTCTGGGGGCAATGGTTGGCAATGAGGACAGGGAAATGTAGAGGGCCTCTTGGTGCAAATGTGTCTTGTCTGACTGTGGCCCCGTAACAGGCATGACTCCTACTGTGTGCCCTCAAACACGCATTGTGACCAGAAACATGCAGAGAGGGTGAGACCTGGAGGGCATCACTGGGCAGGTGTTGTGGAGGAAGGTCTTCTGTGGATGGCATCGAGAATTGTACTAGATGCCCTGGGGTGGGCACTGCAATGTGCAGGACTTTGAAGAGAAGTGGACTAACCTAAGAAAACCTATCATTTTAAACAGTTTAAACCAGTGTAATCCCTTCTATTCCCACCCATCTCATCCAGCAGAAGCAAGTAAAAAAAAAAAAAAAAAAACAATCATAACTGCTAATGGCAATAAACCTCAGATTGTAATTAAGTAAACTTATCTAGAGAACTTTTCCACAAACCTGGCTCACAAAGAATGGCTACTTCTTTTTTTTTTTTTTTTTTTTTTAGTACTGGGGACTGAACTCAGAGGCACTAGACCACTGAGCCACATCCCCAGCCCTATTTTGATTTTATTTAGAGACAGGGTCTCACTGAGTTGCTTAGCGCCTCGCTTTGAACTCTTGCCTCAGCCTCCTGAGCCTCTGGGATTACAGGTATGTGCATCACCACACCTGGCCAAGAATGACCATTCCTGATGGAATGTCTGAAAAAAGATGTTTTAAAGACTTTAATGCACTCCACATGGTTCACAACTTTTCTTGAAAGAAATGTGTCATTCAAGACATCTGATATTTCCTGGATAAATTATCACACAGGGTTTCACCCAATAATCAAGTTTGTATCTATCAGATTTTAGTGAATGCAGGATAAGTGATAGTCTCAGCCTTGGACAACTACAGTATTGAGGCTTGTGTGTACCTAGTGCCCAGAAGCGGATCCATCTGTGACAGTGTGACTTTCAGTTTCCCCAGGCTGTCGTTTTGCTCTAAGGGTTTACTTGTACCAAATTTCCTTTTGTAGATTTTGTTCCCTGCATTCTGTCAATATGAACTCGGAATGTTCAAGTCCGTATCACTAACAGGCTTCTGAATGAACCTCTTACAAATGACAGTATCATGTGTCAAAACTGTATAATCATTTCTGACACATTCATAGTGTTCTCAGCAACCTAAATCTCTTTGCTAAAATGTGTAAGATCAGTAAGAGGAATCAAGGTATGAGAGACATACATCAATTCAGATCAACACCTACTGTGACTATCTCAGAAAATTAAAGTATAATGATACCAGAGTTCTGATCATACAATGCCTTCTTAGTCAAAGATGATATTATTTAACCATATCAGTCAATAAAATCTCCAGTGTATCATCTCTGACTCTGACTAGGCCAATCCTCCGACTCCCAGGCCTGTCTGGTATGTAGCTTCAGGAAAGTGGAAAGGTGCCCTTAGGACTTAGAGGAATACCACGTCCCTCCCTGAAGGCAGTGCTCTGAGGGCAGGACTTTTCTACCACACTCTTGAATTGCTAGATCCTAACACACTAGGTACTCTACAATATTTGAAGTATTAAAGAGAGAGTTCATAATTTAAGAAAACATTTTTTAAGATTTTTTTCATTTTTAACACAAAATAACAACATTTTTCTGCCTTCACAATTTTTCTTCAGCTTAAGCTAAAAACAGTGTGTTCTTCGGATTTTCAAAGTATTCCTCACATCAACATTTCCTACTATCTACAGTAGTCCAAGAGGGCAAGGAAGGGCTTTTTGTTTCACCTTCAGTACTCAAAGTGCCGGCCTTTCGTAGTGTTGATTTCCTACTGACCTGCAGTCTCACTGTCTCATTGGCTACCCTCCGTCACAGGCCTGCCTTTGTACCTCACTCTATGAAGGCAGTTCAGCTTTCACAGCTGAATGTCTCTGTGCTTGCACAGATCTCTCTACCTTACCTATCAGACCTGACACACCACTTTCCCTCTGGCTTGTTTGTGTATCCACCTGTGGCCACCCTGCATCCCGAAGACCTCAGTACTTGACACCAAACCACCCTAGGGAGTCCTCACTGCTTGATCGCAGTACCAAACACATGGAAGATGTTGGAGAAGTAGTTGTTGAATAAATGACTGAATAAGACCATGGATGAATGAGAATGCACCTCGTTATTTTCCATGCTGATGTTTGGGGTGGTTTTCTTACGTCTCTGTTGCTGCATTTTGTCTATGTATATAGAAAGGCACTCTTGTGGAGAAAAATTCCCTTTCAAAGACCTGATCAGTAATACAATATTACTGGATGTGAAAAACAAAATAATGTAGCCAAAGGTTTATGTCTTCTCTTGCATAAGCAAAATAAAGAAGACTACTTTTATAATCACAAGTTAAATTTAACATCTTACCTATTCGAGTATTTTGTTTCCAGTTTGGAAGCAGCATTTTAAAAGGGGATAACTATAGACATTTTGAAAGTGAGGAAAAAATGATGCATTTGTACCTTCAATTTATATCATACTGCATTCATTTAGGATTGGGAAGAGAAGAAACCAATTTAATAACATTTTATTGTACTATGTGAAAAGACTTAAATACAAAGTATCAGACAAAATGTACCACGGAGAGATCACTCAAGGAGAGCCCACTGTGCGTGATTCATTAACATCAGAACAGGCATCTGAAACAAGGAGTTGTACCTTAGGTTCTTTCCAGTTCAAGACATTCATAGTCTTTGTCCAAAAAATTCTCCAAGATTAGCCTATGGATCAACACATAACCTATGCATGGAGGAATGTATATGAATCTGGCTTGGGAAAAAAAATAATACCAGGAGAGTGTATTTGGCACCCAAAACTGCAGGAATTGCCCTTGCTATAAGACAGTACCTTTACCCTCAGAATAGCCTACAATTGAGTGGAGGGTAAACACAGGGAGGTGGAAGCATTCTGACAAGTTATGTATAATGTTACTAAAATCTCAGAATCTGGATAGTCTGGCCAATGTAGAATATACTAAATGAAATGTGAATGGAAAGAGAGACATATTTATTGAGTACTTACTACATGTTGTGTCCCACTTTTACTTATTACATATAAGAATCAATTCATCTTTTAGATAAGCTGTTAACACCAGTTTGCAAACAAACTCATAAGCAAACAATCTCAGACGACCTGTAGTAATGTCCCACTTTTACTTATTACATATAAGAATCAATTCATCTTTTAGATAAGCTGTTAACACCAGTTTGCAAACAAACTCATAAGCAAACAATCTCAGACGACCTGTGTAATTACTGAGAAGCCAAACACTAGATACTGTTAAGATAAAAACTTAGGCCTGGATCTCTTGGATCCTGGAATGGTAAGAAAATGTGGGAGGCATATTTTCAGAAAAGTACATGAAAAGGTGGAACTTGGCATACATTTGGAAGAGGACTAGGGTGTTTGAAATGAATTTTCGTTCTGAGATAATTGCTGATTCACAGGCATTTGCAAGGTATACAGGTAAATCCAGGTGTCTCTTCCCCTGTTTTCCCCGGTGATGACACCTTGCAACTCCAGCACACACCACAACCCAACATGGACAAGGCAGTCAAAAGGCAGAGGGTTTCCATCGCCACAAAGGGTCACATCGGCCACTCCTACACTTGCTTCCTTGGTAACCGCAAAACTATCTCCATTTCTAAATTTGTTGCTTCAAAAATTGTTCTGTAAATAAAATCACAGACTATGCAGTGTTTGGGACTAACAATCTTCACTCAGTGTACTTCTCTGGAGGCTCTTCGAGATGGTTCCTGAATGGGGAGTTCACTCTGTTCTGTTGCTGAAGAATATTCAACTACGGTTTGTTTGATTTTTCACTCATTGAAGGTCTTAAGTGTTGTTTCCAGGTTTGGGAATTTACAAATTAAATCCGTATATAGATTCACCTACAGTTTCCTGTGAATCTAAGGTTCTTTCCTAAGAACGTAAATGCCCAGGTGTTCTCTGCTTCATCATAGGATAGTTGTTATGCCAAACTCTTCTCCACTGCGCTCTCATCAGTTCAGGCTCCCCTAACAATAGATGAGTGGCCCGGGGCTTTGCTTCTTCACTGGTGTGCAGGGCTGTGGCTATTTTATTCTAATTTTAGCCACTCTGTAGTTACATCTCATGGTCATTCTGTCTGAATTTTCTCTAGAGTCACATTCCGTTTGCTCTCCGGGTGTCCTCAAGAACGTTTCTTCAGGCACTGTGTGCGTGTTCAGTTGGCCGTCCTTTTACACTTGAACACTGGCATGCTGCTTCTGTCTTGACCTCCAGGGTTTCTGGTGGGACTTGCGATGCCTGCTGACTGCTGGTCCCTGCAGTGGGAAAAGGCTTGGCCATGATGAGGTCGAGACGTTTCCCCTAGCTTCCCTTGAGCTTGACTACCATGTGGCTTGATGATGGGTGTCTTTGGATTTATGCTCCTTGGAGTCTGCTGAGCTTCTGGGCTGTAATTTTGACCCTTTCCCTAAATTTCACTCATCTTTTCAGTACTCTCCCGCCCAGTGCTACTTCTCTGATAATGACCTCGGATATATAAACAGATTTTTTGTTATATATTCCCCATGTCCCTGAGGATGCAATTTTTTTTTTTTGTAGCCAACTTCCTTCTGTTGTTCAGACAGGATCATTTCTACTAGTCTGCCTTCAAGTTCATTGATTCTCTTTTGACTCCTCCATTCTTAATTTTAAAATTTTTCAGTGTGCTCTCTCCGCCTAAGTTTTCCACTGTTTCTTTGATTGTCTTCCATGTATTTGCTGCAACTTTCAACTTATTTACTAAAAGGCTTACTGTTTTTTTTTTTTTTAAGAAATGTATTTAACTCCCAGTTGCTTACTGAGTGTTGTCTAAAATTCTTGCCAAATAATTAAACATTGTTGCCATTTCAGGGGTGGCATCTGTTGATTGATTGATTTGAGATGGGATGAGTAACATTCAATTTGTAACATTCAGTGAGTAACATTCATTGTGTTCTGCATATGTGGGGTATTATGTCACAAAACTGGACCCTACAGAAGGGTCCTACTGATAACCCCTGGAAGATGAGGGTTGACTTGCCACTTGGCCTCCCGGAGGCCCAACTCAGAGTCTCCTTTCACTGCTGGGCCATGACAGCAGTTTTTTTCTGCCTGCTGGACCTCATCCAGATAGTTCTGCATGGGGTTTCCTCGGACACCACCAGAGCTTGGGGGCCTCGTTACTGCCAGCTAGCAATGACAGTCCAATTTAGTTACCTGTTTTGTGGCCATGACCAAATAACCGGACAAGAACAACATCGAGGAGGAAAGGTTTACTTTGGCTCGTGGTTTCAGAGGTTCATCCCATGGTTAGCTGACTCCAAAGCTCCGGGTCTGAAGCAAGGCAGAACATCATGGCAGGAGGGTGACAGAAGAGATCACCTCAGAACATGACAGCCAGGAAGCAGAGAGAGCTCCTCTACCCAAGGACAAAATAGAGACCCCAAAGGCACACTCCCAATGACCTACTTCCTCCAGACACACCCTACCTGCGTATAGTTACCAACCAATTAATCCATTTCAGTGGATTAATCCACTCCATAAATTAGGTTAAGTGTCTCATAATCTCATCACTTCACCTCTGGAAATTCTAGCATGTCTCCCACATGAGATTTTGGAGGACACCTCATCTAAACCATAGCAATCCTCCCAAGGAGGATTGGGGAACTTCTTACCACCTGACCAGGATGAAATGATGTCCTCTCTTCTCGGCATCTTCTAGCAGGAGTGGAGGTGGGGCTCTTTTTTTTTTTTTTTTTCTTCCGTGAGTTTGGTTGGATTCAAGCATTTCTGTCCACGAACTTTTGTCTTGATCTTCCTGGTCCTTTGACAAAAGCGAACCGACTTAGGTTACATTTTCATTATGGCTTTTGTTTCTTCATCTGTCTCTACCTATTGGTGTTCCCAGACGGTTAGCATCTTTGTGGTGTATATACAGCCCAAGGAAAACCCCAGGAGATCACCAGACTGCCAGTTGTTTCCCAGGTTGCCTAGGTGGAAAGCCTCTGCTCTTTTACTGAGTCTTTAATGTTTGCTTTGTGAATAACAGAGTTTTTAGATATCCTTAGTGAAAATGTAAATTGATATAATGTTTCTAATGGAGCACTTGGCAGTGTGTATAAAGGATTTCAAAAATAAACATCCTCTTGACCAAGCCATTCTACTTCGAGGAATTTAAGCCATTTTTAAATGTATGTATTTGCATGAGGCTACTTATTACAGTGTTGATTGTATATCTAAAAGCAAGAACCCATGTTTTAAAAATGGTTTGTATTTTAAGTAAAATTGATATAATTACACAATTTTACGTGAACATAAAAAAGTATAATTTTAAGAAACCATATACATTTATATATACAGTATATCTATTTATACGTATATAAGCAAATACATTAATATGTATATGTTTTTTCTTTTTTACTTCTCTATACTTTCCAATTATTTCTATAATAAACATGCTTAGATATGGAAATGTTTAAAATAAAACAATTGGATATAAACATCCTAAAATAATCACATCATTTTTCAAAAGATTTATTATAATTAACTTCTTTGGGCTAAAGTTGTTAACTTTTAAAAAATATTGCAAATTTCATTTACATTTTATCCTCTTTAATGCATACTCTTGAAGTTTTATATGTTTAGGAGAAAATATTAGCAAAACACAGATCTGGCAGATCACTGTTAAACAAAATACACAAAGAACTCTTAAAGCCCAATCATTAGAAAATATACAAGCTTACTTAAGAGTTGACAAAAGATATGAACACAAAACCCACCATGATGACAAGATAACAAACAGGCATAGGAACAAACATCAGTATCCCACATGACTAGGAAACTTTAGACTATAACCACAACGACATGCCCCTGCAAAATCACTAAAATTTCCAAAATCCAAGCATCAAATTCTGGTGACCATGTGGAGCTAATGCAAAGTGCTTCAGCCACTTCAGAAGACAGTTTGTCAGTCTCTTACAAAACTGAACCTCTAATTACCATATGATTCAGCAATAGACATCCTTGGTATTAATCCAAAGGAGTTGAAACTTATTTCCACTTGAAAACTTGCAGAAAAAAAATTTTATAGGAGCTTTATGTATAGTAGAAAAAATAGGAAAGCAATAGAGATATTTTTCAAAAGAGATAAACAAAACGTGGTATATCTAGACAATGTGATATTATTCACCACTAAAGAGAAATGAACTATCAAGCCACCAAAAAAGGATGTCAATGAACCTTCAATACATATTGCTCTGTTGAAGAAGTCTATCGGAAAATACAACACACTGTATGATTCTAACCGCACAATATTTTGGAAAAGGCAAGTATGGAGACAAAGAAAAGATCAGTGGTCATCAAGGTTCAGGGGAGGGAGGGATAAGGTGTGGATCATACAGGAGTTTTAGGATAGATGCTTGGGATTAGACATTTGCCAAAACCTACAGAATGTACAACACATAGTGAAACCTAATGCAAACCCTGGACTCAGTTGATAATGCGTCGACGTTGGTTCATCGATTTTACTGAGCACCATAATCCTGAGAGATGTTGTACAGAGACGGGTGAATATATAAACTCTATTTCCTGCCAAATTTTGCAGTGAAACTAAAACTGCTCTTTAAAAACATTACACACGCATGCTTGCATGCACCCACACCCCTGGTTTTGAGGAGAGCTACAGGAAGCAGTCTGACAGGGCTCCCTCCTCTGTTTCTGGTGTTAGCTGCATGTCCAGCAGTGCTTTATCAAAGGTGCTGTTTAGAGTGCAGAGCCCAGGGAAAGTGGCAGCTCTCCTGAGGATTGGATGCCTCTTAGAAACAAAAGGCACAAGAGCCATCCTTCTCTTCTTTGACTGAAAGCGGTTGTTTTCAATAGTCATCTTCTCATCTGGATCTGTTGGTGCATATTCCTGGTCCCAACACCTGCCAGGCGTCTTGAGGAGGAAGGGTGAAGGACATCCCAGCAGCAGGGAGGGGCAGTGCAGGCAAGACCTGAAGCCCCCACTTTCCAGAACAGCTGGGCTGAGTACCAAAGTACAAGAACTCTTCTCCACCAAGTTTTCCCCAGGCACATTTTAGTTTTTAAAGCCCCTATGTAATGACTGTGACTATTATCACTCCCATCTCTGTAAACTCAGACACAGAGAGGCTAAGGAATTCAAAAAAATAATCAGAAGATGATTCTGCTGCTTCTGACTCCCAAATCTATGCATTTCCCAAGGCACTTGGTTCATCTGACATAAAATACACTCCAGCATGAGCTCTGTCTTTGAAGAATTTTTTAGGAAACGAAATGCCTCATACAAATCACCTTCCTCCAAGCCTATATTTTCACCAACTTCTTTTCCATTTCCTAACTTGTTCCTATACATTTGTATCCAAAGCATTTGTCCAGAATCACCCGATATAAAATAAATAATCTGCTATTTTCTATTTTTAACGCAATGCAGTTTTCAATGAAATATAAATAATTCAACCCCTCCTCCTATGTCCAAGAACAATAATTCCTGCTTTGTATCTAAGACAGGAAAAACACTCTGAGTTTACAAATCCATGAAAATTTATCTGTTGCAGTTGCTAGTCAGAACGGAAAATAAATCAATTAGCTATAACCAATGTGAATTTATCCTATGTTTCAGTGTTGTTAGCTGTTAATAGCTTTGGTAATGTCACCAGAATCCACATGCCACATATTTTGTATGTCATTGTTTCTGAAAATAAGTTAACATTATGTTCCATCAGATGATTGAACTTTCAATAGATATTTACTCACAATAAGACTTGCATTGTCTATTGGATTGCTAGATAGCTCACATCTAGTTAGGAGTATCATTCCAAAGAATCTTACATAAAGTATATAAGCTTATTACTATACAAGCAGCACTCACCCTCATTAAGTAACCTCACTTGTGCAATTTAAAATGGTATATAATTTAGTAATTTTCAAGTGTGATTTAATAATGTCACACCCTTTATCCAATACCTTACCTCTGCTCTTAGCTCACAGATGACTCTATCCTTGCTGTTTTGAGGTGTAGATTTTTCTTTTATATCTCCTGAAATTTCTCCTGTTTCACTTTCATGTTGACTGTGAAGAATGTCAGGCTGAAAAACAAAGTTCGAACTATAATCACAACACGCTACAAAAGCTAGCTGGTTCCAGACGAATGCCCATTAATCTTTCCGATTTTTTAAAATCTTTTTTTATTTTCCATGTGGATTCCGACAGGCCTTGTTGTTGCTATTATAACTATTATAGTTGGACCATTTATTACAATGCTTGTAGTTGAAAAATACTGATTTGTTACGGAAAAAAATCAGCAAGTCTCCATAAATCTCATCCTTCAATTGAAAAGTGGACAAAACTCAGTTACCTCTGCGTATTCCTAACAATGGGTCAGTTGACTTCCAAATTAATGAATTAATTCTGATCTTTTAGTCCAGAATATTAATACCTCAGTGCTTTTTATAATCAGTCTTATATCTATTTAACATAAAGTATAAATATTAAATTTATTGTAGCAGAGGCAAACTTGGAGAAAAAATATATAAATGGTGCTTGGATTGGTAAAATGTATATAAAACATCTAAAAATACCTGAAAAATACCAATAAAACCTAGGAACAGGTATAAAACCTAGGAATTTGAATACTATTAACATAAATGGTGATATTTCTCCACACCTGTTCTTATAATTAGAAGTTTTTAGCAGAAATATGAAATTTGATAAATATATAAAATATGTAGCTATTCATACATGCTGTTCTATTTTATTAATGTATTTCTACCTTATATCATCTAGGTAAATGTTTCCTCATGAATTATATATAACTTGTATATAATCTCATGATAAATTAGAATACACAAGACAATATAATACAGCCTATTCAAAAATTTAAAAACAGGATTATTCATGACATTGTTAATGCTGGTAATATTACCAGTATGTTCTAGTCTCCAGGAACTGAACTTGAAACATTGTCCTAGTTCATGCTGGTAGTGACCCAAGTGTTAGGCACTGCTATTATTTTCCCTACTCTACAGAAAAATGAACCATATATTTTCTTTTTTATTATTGGGGATTGAACTCAGGGTCATTCAATCACTGAGCCACATCCCCAATCCGATTTTGTATTTCACTTAGAGACAGGGTCTCACTGAGTTGCTTAGTGCCTCGCTTTGGCTGAGGCTGGCTTTGAACAACTCGAGATCCTCTGGGGTTATAGGCATGCACCAACATGCCTGGCATGAACCATATTTAAAAGAAGCATAAGCATCTTTGTAATCTACAAAGTTACTAACTAGAGGGAGAAAACTTTAAGAGGCTTTTTATTGAATTCGTTACCTGCATCTGAATTCAACACTGCATTTGTAGTTATAAAGATAAAATCTAGTAAAATAATTTTCTGAAAAGCAATAAGCTGATAGATAGTAGAGGAAGCATAGTCGAAGAGGCCAGAGTCCCAATCCGAAGGCAATGGAGTACACTAGGGACAGGAGCTGATTTCCCAAACACTGCCGAAATGGTTCAGTTGGCTCCATGAAGACAGCTCAGGAGAGTTGAGAGTCAGAGCAAGAGATACTGCAGAATTCATGACCATTGGTCTCTGCGTGTTCAACCCACTACCATGTGAGTTAAGTGGTGCGACGTTAATCCAAGGTAAAGTAAAAGGAAAGTCACTTTGACAGAGGAAATGGTGAGCTGCAAGAATTAAACTGTTTTTTTTGTTTTTTTTTTTTTTTGAGTTGGGTTCACCAAAAGAAAATTCAGCTTCCTCTGGACACTTGATGGCCCTGGCTTACTTTCAGAAGGCTTAGCTTTTAATCCACAAGAAACTATGTCAATCAATAAATCTTCTCATTGTCTAAAGGAGTCAGAATGTAAATTTCCCTAAACAACAGCAAAGGAAATCCACACCAGACACTTGAAAATTTTTATTTTCACTCATCAATGTCAATGTCAAAATCAAAGCTCTCTGAACATTCAAAGACCCCAGGAGCAAGAAGAAAGGGGAAAAAATGGCTAACACCAAGATTAAGAAACAGAATGCCAGGTGTTAGGGGAGACACTAACAAGAAGACACAAACTACAGAATAAAATAATACACTGATTTAAAAAGTAACTAGTATCTTCAGGAAAAGGCAAGAATATACTGCATTAATTTCTTTACTTTTTTTTTTTTGGTACTTGGGATTGAACTCAGAGGAACTTAACTACTGAGCCATACTTGCATTGTCTATTGGCCTTTTTTATTTAATTTACTTATTTATTTGCTTATTTACTTATTTACTTATTTTCAGACAGGGCCTTGCTAAGTTGCTTAGGGTCTTGGTAAATTACTGAGACTGGGCTTGAACTTGTGATCCTCCTTCTTCACATCCTCCTGAGTTGCTGGGATTACAGGCATGTGTCACTGTGCCCAGTTAGTACATTGCATTCATAAATTTCAGAAGTTTATGACAGAGCAAATAAAAGTTTTAAAGATAATAAAAGATCGTCCCCTAAGAAATTTCACAATGTATCTTTAGACAAATTTCCTGGACGGGCTGGAATACAGAATAGAATTTTGGAGTGTCCCAAGGTTCATCCTTGCCCCTGTGAACGTCACACATTTGCTCCTTAGGTCAGCTCACATATACTGGTGGCATTGTGCACTAATCAAAATGCTGACCGTCTCCAAATGTCTATTTGAAGCCTGTTTTTCCTACTGAACTTGAGATATATTTCCAGGTTCCAATTTCTCATCTTTGTAGACATCTCAAACTCAACACCTTGGAAAGCCATAGTCAGAACTTCTCCCTCAAACCTGTTGGTCCATCAGTCTTCACCAACTCAGCAGATATCAATCCCATCTTCCCCGTGGACCAGGTCAACAATAGTGGATACATTAATTCAATCCTCTCATGTGCCATCCAAATTAAAAGCAAATCAATTTGGTTCATCTGCTGAGCCTTTACAACAATTATAAATCCAGTTACCTCTCTCCAAATCCACCACTGCTATTCTGATTAAAAGTTGCCAGGATCCCTCACTTAGCATAGGAGTAGCCTCCAACCTTCTGTTTCTACGTGTGGCCCCATGCTCTCTTTCTCAAAACAGCAGCCAAAGAAAGCTCTAGAAAGTAATTCAGATCCTGTAATTTCTCTCTGCCCAGATCCCGTTAGCAAGTTCCCAATCAGCAAAAGACGCACTTTAAAGTTATTTTATCCACTTGGTTGTACCATCCCTCCCCCCTCATCTCCTGCTCAGCCACCCTGTCCGTCTCAGTGCTCCTTTCAAGCACAGAAGAGCAAAATAACTAAATATAAGAAATGACACAGTGTGCATCTGAAGCTACTAAAGTAATATATAGCAGAGAAAACTGATAAATTAATGAAACAGCTACTTTCTACTTGAAAAACTGAGTAAAATTGATTATTTTGCAGTTTTGAGTTTCAGCTGGAACTCACTTTAATTTTGCCACTTACCTCTTTGACTTTAGGTTTAGATTAATGGAGTTGTAACAATCTATTTAGAAACTGAAATTTGAAAGCAGTGGGCTTGTGGATGCTAGAGACGATTAATTTAGAAACATTATGAATGTCATCCACAAATGACATGTCACATTAGTTAAATTGCAAGTGACAGAAATAGCAGGTACCAGTTAAAGTGAGTGAGTCAGCATCAGAAAGCATTTTCCAAGTTCATGTCCTTTTATTTAATATTTATTTAGTATATTCTCTTGTAAGGTCTTTCTTCTCCAAGGTTGCACTGAAGTATATTTCCAAAATTACTCTTTAAAAACCCACTTTTCACGCTGCAGTGTTTACAGAAAGTTAAACCAGGCAATGTGCCACGTCTGTGACTTCAGAAATATCTGCCATGATTTGTTTTTGGAAAATTATCAACATTATATGTCAATGTGTATTGTGAATCAAGACAATCATGGGTTGAAAAAATAATCTCAAGATGATGTCTAAAAAATGAAAATATTGTATATCATATCAATAAAAATTTTTCTACTTATCCAAATATGGTAGGAAGAGAAAAATTCATAACAGAATGGCACAAAAATATAATCCAACCCATCCATTTATTTTCATTTTGCCTGTCATTTTATCTGTCAGGATGGTCTGCAAGGATTACATAAGTAAGGCAGATTGCGAAATTCTGTTCTTTGTGAAATAACGTGTGGAATGTTGATGTCAATATCATGAACAATACAGCACCTTTCAATCTCGCCTGAACACCAAACTCGCCATCTCTCCCATTGCTCTGGTAAAGGATCCTGCAGCTTCCCTTCATGCAGAAGAAGCCATGCATTGCCAAGATTTCCAAATACTTACGATAAAATCTACCACAATAAAATCTACTCCTGCATGCATCTACAGGAGTCTTTCCTTCTTTTCTCTTGTTAAGGAATTTAAATAACTCCTAGAATTGAAGGCTCATTATTCCACTTGCCCTCAGGATTTGACATCTTTCCTAAGGTTTCCTATTTAACTCCTCAATACTTCTCACTTAGGTTGGGGACAAGCGACTGAGGGGGGTCCAGGGGAGAGAATCCTCCTTACTTCCAGGCTTGGCGCTTTGGCTCCCCTCTTCCTTCTGTCTGCCAATGCCCTTGGAGCGCAGTGGACCACCTTCTCCCCACCTTTCCCTTTCCCTCGGTTCTCCACTGGCTTCAGCCTTCCCCTGGCCTTCCTACACCCACATCTCCACCCTCTCTTACTTGAGTCCTTGACAGAAGTACACATGGTTTTGAAAATATCCTGTCTCAGACTCAGGTTCAAAAAAAAAAGCTAATCCTTCTCCCTTCCTCCTAGATTTCTGTGCAAGTCCTCCTTTTCCTTCTGTCCTGCCTAGCGTCATTCCGCTAAGCCCTATGTGCTTTATTGGATAACCCACCCAGTGTCACCCCCTCTCCTCCTTTGGCTTCAGCCACCATCTATCTGTCACTGTTCAAGCTTCTCTTTATGGTCGTAAATCAAAGGTGCTACCAAACATTTCCATCTCAAACTTGATAAATTCATAGCTTTTCCCCCTATGTTTTACTTCTTGCTTGTTTGTCTCCTAATGAACGGCCACCTGGTTGACAACTTCAGGAATCTGTTAACTTCTCCTTCTTGGTTATGTCCCCTGCACCCCAACACATCCACAACATTTAACTAATCACCGGGTTTTGCCATTTTTTCATCCTGTGTATTTCTCAACTCTCCCTATTTCTCCTCCCCCAATGAGCGTAGGAAACCACCTACTTCTCTCTGGATGACCAAGACAAATTTGACAGTGTCTGTATCATCCTTGCCCCCAAATCTCTTCTCACATTGAAGGTGAGTTGATTTTTGAAATTGTAATCGAATTGACCCTGGCCAGTGCTTTTCTAAGACTCTTCTCATTGTCTTTGTTGTGATGCATACGTTTTTAATTTGACCTTTGGGATAACTATTGAATATCAATTAATTCAGGATAAAAGACCAAGTTTTATTTGTTTACCAGGTTCTGATAGTAAAAGGTGAGGGATGTGAGAAGGAATGGCACTCTAATGCCAGGATATCCAACAGCCAGGTTGGGGTTCTAAGTGATTTCAGTTAACGATGAACCCATAAAGACGTCTTCACACACTCAGAGACACCACAGAGAGGCACTCCATGCATTAGATCATGGCTCAGAATATTTCAGCTGAAAATTTTTAAAGTAAATTTTATCTAATTCTTTTCTATAACCTTAAATAATAGCAGGAAAGCCAGCTTTGATAAATCAAAGCTTGGTTAAATTTTTTAGGTCAAAATAAGGACAATAAGTGAATTATCTCAGGGGTCTGTGTGCTCTTTGACTCTCATGCAGATCTATCCTTCAAAAAATTCTTTTTTATTATTTTGGTAGTGATTATTTAACCCAGGGGTGCTCCATCACTAAACTAATCCCCAGCCCATTTTATTTATTTTTATTAGACAGGATCTTGCTAAGCTGCCAAGGCTGACCTTGAACTTGCTATCCTCCAACATCATTCTCCTGAGTAGCTGGATTACAGGAGTGCAGCACTGAGTCAAGAGTCAGCCTAACATTTACATTCTTAAAGTCTGTTTGCCTACTTTTTTGTCTTTTTTTTTTTTTTTTTTTGGTCCTGGGGATTGAACACAGGGAACTTAACCACTGAGCCACATCCCAGCCTTTTTATTTTTTATTTTGAGACAGGGTCTCATTAAATGGCTAAGGCTAGCTTTGAACTCATGATCCTTCTGCCCCAACATCATGAGCTGCTGGGATAGAGGCCCACTTCACCATCCCTTAAAGTTTGTCTTAGAAGAGTGATTTTTTTTTCTTTTTAGTTTTTAAAATAAAAATTTCTAAGGAATTTGAAATAATGGCACTTTAAATGAAATAATTATATCCGACTTTACTGCTATCAGTGATACTCCAACCTTACAAATTTGTGTTTGTTGCTATGTATTCAAAGTTAATGTCTGTTAATTTTAGTTCTTGAAAACATATTTATACTTTATTTCTTCCAGATTATCACATTATAACATGCATTTATGCTTAAAATTTGTTTTTCTCTATAATATGCAACCATATTTAACATATGTATGGTTGAGGCTGTAAGGCTCTAAACGTCAAGTTTTTTGTAGTGAATCATCTTAATAATTATTATGAGGGAGGCTTCAAGATGGTGGAATAGAGATGGCCTCTTCCCTGGCTGTTTCGTGGTATGAAACCAAGAAAGAAGCTTTTCAGCAAACTGGGTGAAAAAAAAAGTGGGGGGCAAATGTACTGGGATTTATCACTGGGCATTCAAAGCAGATTGCAGACTTAGGAGGTTGGATATAATAAAATAAGGAAGAAATCCCCAGCAACGCCCACGACCGCGGCTGGAGGCAACAGCCAGAGGTGCCCCTCTGAGAGTAAAGTGGACGGATAAGGAAATTAAAGGAATTCACATTTGCAGGAGGCCTCAGGAGTGTCTGGGTACTGAGAGTTTAGAGGCCCAAAACAAAGCCCAATTAAGCTGGAAGGTGTGCTACGCAATATACTTATGCAGAAGAGAAGCCCCGTCTCTCTCGGTTGTGTGCAGAGAACAAAGGAAGAAGGAACCCTTTTGCAGCCAACGTGCCAGGGCCATCAGCTGGAGGAGGTGATTCCTGGCAAACCCAAGTACCACAGCGAGGGTGCCTAAGTGATAAGGAGAAAATCAGACGAGGGCAGAAGTTTAAACAGGGACAACTGGTCATGGAAACCCTGCTCTCCAGCTCTGCCCACCCCCCAAATCCAGTTGCTTGCAGGACCCACTGGGGGAGATGAGCCTGGCAAAAAATTCAGAAGGACAATGGTGGATGACATTGATATTGTAGACTGAACCTGAGACCAGAAAAACATGGGGTCTGCAAGTGACATGGTGGGCTAAAAATTCGCTCCGCCATTGCACAAGTAGAACCCAGTGGAGATCCCTGGGTGCAGTCCTCCAGCTTGGACCAGCCATTGCTGGGTTGTGGAGGTGTGGGAATTTAAATCTCCAGACCAATTGGCATTCATAGAAGAACCTGGAGCCCACCTAAGCCTACCTGCAAGAGTCCCACCTACAGGATCTCCTCTCCCACTCTAGCAACCCCACCCTGAAGGTGGAGCAAGCATCACACTGCAGATCACCCCAACTAAAGCTGAGAAGGGAAGCTGAGAACCTTTTGAACTCCAACAGAAACGATTCTTGAGCTTTTCATTGAGTCTTTCATTCATTCTTTTTCTCTGTTTAATTGTGACCTTAACAGTTCATGGACATTTATATATATTCAAATTTGTTTCTTGTTTCTGGAAGCCAGTAATTTTTCATCGATCAGTATTTTAAGGACTAGGATGTTTCATTAGTATATTTCAGATTTGTTACGTGTTCTTTTATTTTTATTTTTAATTTTTAAAATTTCTACATTATATGTATTTATTTCTCTCACTTACCTGTTTCACTTGATTTTTTTCCTTCATCTGCTAACAACCTATCTCTACTGTTCTCTCTTTCCCTCTTCCTTTAATGTTTTTTTTTACTTCTATTGTTTCTCCTCTCCCTCATAATCATCACATGCTACATCACTTCTGCCCTCTCCCTCTCCATCATTCAAAACTGTAAAACCTCTTGCAAACTTACTGTTTTTACTGTGGGAAATAAGCTTCAGAATTGACAAAGAAATAAAAACTTTCCATGATAAAGAAAAGTTAAAAGTATTCACACCTGGAAAAACTACACTACAAAACATACTCAATAAAATACTCCATGAAGAAGAAACGAAAAATAAAAGAAATGAACACAGCAAAAGTAAAGACTATGCTGGAAGAATAGCCAATCAAAGCAGAAACTAATTCAAATCAAAAACTAGAAATGAACCAAAATGCCTGGGAACACAAATCCTATATCAATAATAACCTTGAACATTACTGGCCTAAACTCATCAATCAAAAGACATAGACCAGCAGATTAGATGAACAAACTAGGTCCAACAATATGCTTCCAAGAGATACACCTCATAGGCAGAGACATCCACTCACTAAAGGAAAAGGATGGGGAAAAATATAATCCATGTGGATCTGGTAAGCAAGCAGGGGTTTGTATCCTCATATCAGATAAAGTGGACTCCAAGCCAAAGTTAATCAAAGAGACAAAGAAGGACATTTCATACTGCTTAGGGTAATCATATATTATATTATATTATATTATTATATTATATTATATCAACAAGACATAATAGCCTTCAGTATTTATGCCCCAAACAATATAGCTTCTACATACATCAAACAAACCCTTCTCAATTTCAAGAATCAAGTAAACAACGACACAATAATACTGCGTGACTTTGACACACCTCTCACAGTACTGAATAGATCCTCCAATGTGAATTAAAACTACACAGAGATTTCCTCTCACAACAGTAAGAATGGCAGTTATCAAGAATACAAGTAACAATAAATGTTGAGGAGGATGTGGGGAAAAGGCACACTAATACATTGCTTGTGGGATTGCAAATTGGTGTAATCACTCTGAAAATCAGAATAAGATTTCTCAGAAAACTTGGCATGGAACTACCATTTGACCCAGTTATCCTACTCCTTAGTATAAACCCAAAGGACCACATTCAGCATACTACTGACCCAGCTGTATCAATTTTTATAGCAGATCAATTCACAATAGCTAAGCTATGAAACCAACCTTGGTGCCCTTCAACAGATGAATGAATAAGGAAAGTGTGGCATATCTGCACAAAGAATATTACTCAGCCATAAAGAAGAATGAAATTGTGGCATTGGCCAGTAAATGGGTGGAGCTGGAGAAAATCATGCCGAGTGAAATAAATCCCCAAAAAGGCCAAATGTTTTTTCTAATAAGCAGATGCTAACACCAAAAAGTGTGGGTGGGGGAGAATAGAAGCCATTGAATTAGACAAAGGGTAATGAAAGGAAGGGAGGGGAAATAGAAATAGGAAAGATAGTAGAATGAATCGGACATAAGTGTCTGATGTGCATATATGAATAGACAACCTGTGTAACTCCACATCATGTACAATCTCAAGAATGGGATCCTGATTCAAATAAGTTATACTCCATGTATTTATAAAATGTCAAGATACTCTGTACTGTCATGTATATGTAAGAAAAACAAATAAAAAATTACTGAGTAGTTGTTTTAAGAAAACAAGAAATTATGTTTTAATAGGTAATTATCAAATATAAACTAATCATTTACTAGAAATTCATCTCTTAATGAGATCGATGAATAGATATTTTTCGATTAGTCTGTGTATACATAGGTGAAATAACTATTGATTAAATGAGATAATAATCATCGTTAGTTTTATTTTTTCTTTTGTTGATGTAGGCACTGAAAAATTCGATCTTACGTGTTAGGTAGAAATAGAAAATGTTTTGTAACAGCAGAGTCTTTGTGTTGTTTTATTATCCTTCTAAGTATATGGCAAAGCTACATTTTGACTTGATATTAAAATTTAGTTTTTATTATCTATAAGCTGATCGATCCAGTTGCTCCTGCTCCAATATTTTCATGAAAAAAGAAAATTGGAAACCATCAGAAATGCCACAGATCCTGTGACCTATCCATTAGTTTGTCTGGAAACACCAATAGTTCAAAGTATCTCCTGTTTGGTACTCTAAACTTCTTCCCCACCCCAGCCACATGCTTCAGACTATCACTGAAGATTGGAAATAAGCCCTTCACAAGGTCATATGGGCGAGAAGAACTTGCTGGTAAAGTTCTGTCCTTAGGCAGATTAATTTACACAGACCACACTTGGGAATCTGGATTGGAAACCATGTAGCTACCCTGTGATGACTTGTGGGAAGGTGGCCAGGGTGCAGGGTTGACAGCTGCTTTAAAGGTTTTCAGGCCAGGGATGTGGCTCAGTGGTAGAGCACTAGCCTGGCACACCTTTGGCCATGGGTTCCTTCCACAGCACTGCAAAAAGAAAAAAAAAAAGCCCGTAAAACTCCACAAAAGCAGGCAAAGCAACCAGTCTAATCCAGTCTAGCAAAGTCAAAACTCTATGGAGATCAGGAATAAAACCAGGGACCTTTCCCCTGAGTCCTGATGTGCAGGTTGGCTAACCAATACACTGAGGATTGGAGAACTGCAGGGTATCGACAGCTGTGTGAGAGTTTAACCATCACCTTCTTCTCTCCAGGACTCCCCACTGCCTCTGGGTAGGCTGGGCTCCGCCTCCTCTCTTGAGCAGAGCCCCAGGACAGTCTCCTTCCCCAGCTTTGCTCTCCCCCTCCTGCGCTCCCTTCCCCTCTGCAGTGGGCTGGGGCATCTCTAACACTTTATTTTTATATAATGTTCTGAGTTCTACGTTTCTGTGTCTCTGTGGTTACTTTGCTGTCCAATGTGGAATTCAGTGAGTTCCCTCCTGGCCGAGGAGCATCCATCCCCCTGTTCAGATCCTGAGCTGAAGCACTGCTGGGAAGTGTGCCCTCCCTCTAACCCGCCACCTTCTCCCAGGCACAACTGATAAGCAGAAATAACTGGTCCAATGTCAAAATCTTGCAACTCCTAGATTTATGGATATAGTCAATGAGCATCATTATCAGTTGATACCGTGGAGACGACCACTGTGGTCTTCCTAGGGGAAAACTCTGACTTGTCGTCCTGAAACCCTGTCCCACCTAATCCCTCAAGTCCAGCTTCCACGTATAGAAACACAGGAGACATACCAAACTGCACTACAGGTATGACCTGTGGAACCCAAGCTCAGCTTTACTGGCTAAATCTTATCTTACATAAATTCAAAGACAAAAAGGGGAAAGATATATGGGGGGGGGGGAAATCCCTACACATTTTAAAACCCATATATCCAATCAATGTCTCAAATTAATGATTCAACTAAGTGAACTTTGAAAAGAAACATTGCAATACTAGAAAAAAAATTGAACACTGAATATTTGATATGAGTAAATTGTTTTTAAATTTTAGTTTTAAACTGGTATGGTTACATTTATCAAAAAAAATTTTAAAAGTCCTTATGTTCTGAGACACATGCAGAAATCCAGACAAGATAATATATGGTAAGAATATTCATGAGGATGGTACAGAATAACAAGATTGGCTACAAAATGATAATTATTATTGATGACTAACATAAACACTGTGGTCTGCGATGATATTCTTTTTATTTTGTAAGTGTTTGAAATTTTCCATAGGGAAAAAAATTTTTTAAATGATAATTTCCCTTCTTACAAACTCTATACCCTGTCTCTGTGAATGAGCATACCTCAAGAACTGTAAGTATCAACATTTCTGTTTATCTCAAAGTGTAAGATCTATTAATATATACTCCTTTTCATGTTTGTAATTCACTAAAAGAACCTGTCAACTATGAAAGACATTAGTATTTTTGACACAAACTATATAATGCATGTTTTTTTCTTTTATATATTGTTGTGGGTGTGCCTCCAAGAGCTGAACTACCAAGTTATAAGATTAAAAATCAACAGTATGAAAAATAATAACATCCATTGTGTCTATTGGGAATTATTAAACAGTCATTTAGGATAAGTACTGCCATTTTGTATGCTATTTGACTCTCACTTGCAATGAAGTAAAGGTCCAGTATTGGCTTCAATAACCCAAGATTATGCATTTCAGCTGATAGCTGAATTTTGTCCACAGTCACTCAAAGGCCAGGGAAAAGCCAATGTGAGTTCCAAAAAATTAATTATTATTTCTAAGAGATTTTGCCACAAGGTTAACGAGGACATCATACGGTCAACATAGGATTGATCATGACTTGCAAAGAACAAACATCTGAGAAGTTTAATTTATATCTTATCCAGAAGTTATCTAGCATATATTTCAGATAAAATGTTATAGTTCTTTGTGAAATTGTCTGCTAACCTACATAATATACATGCAGAGAGAAATGATTATACAAATGTGATCTGTATAAAGAAATTACTTTGTGAAATAACTGAGAAATATAATTTTATATAGAAATCAATGTTATCCTTTATTCCATTTTTAAATTGGAAACATGACTTTTTTATTTAATTCATGAGTTATTCATTTCTAAAGACTTCATACACTAAACCACAAGAAGTAAATTTAATTTCTTAGTCACAGGCTCCAAATGAAATTCCTAGCATTTTGATCAAAGAATGACAGCAGAGTAGTTGAAAAGATACTGTAAAAAGGAATCTTGTGCTGTAGGTGTGGTCTTGACAAAGCTCTCATATACACTGGGGCATTTCACACTCTTCAGATCTCCAGTTACTTTACTTTCCATCAGAGGAGAAAAGCAGACTAGATATCAGCTTAAGTAGCTTCCAATGTGCTACAAAAGTGATTGAAATGATGTCTATTGATAAATTAGTAGTAGAAAAAATGATTAACATCGTGAAACAATATAAAATTCAAAGTTTTACACAAAAGTGCATAATGCACTTTGTTCTTTAATTCAGAAAAATTGTTTTAATTAAAAATATTATAGAAATCTATTATACGTTAACAAAACATTACTACATACAAACTATACTACATTAAAACTAACTGACTTTTAGGTTTGACATATATATCTTTTGACTCATATATATAACACATTTATATATATATGACATGTGTGTCTATACATACATATAGATACAGCATCCAGGAGTTCTTTATATCATGTACAATAAATATTTTTATGAATTGCAGATATAAAACAAATCATTATTGTGGTTTTAGTAAAATACTATGTGGAAGCATCTTCAAGATTGTCTTGAAAGTGATTCCCTTATAATATATTGCTCTTAAACTTAAAACTTTACAGATTATTATCTAAGATCCCGCTGCTTTCTCCTCCACAGCCCTGATTCCTTCAGCTCACACAGAAGTTGAAATTATTCATATCAAAGTTATTGGTGGAAAAAACACATTTTAGATCTTCAGTTGTAGATAAACAGACTTTTAAAAGAATTAACATTATTTAATTCTTAATTAAATATTGCCTGAAGATGCAAATAATCACAATAGTGTGAAACTAAATCAAATGAAATAATCATGGTTGAATGTGATTTACTAAAGCTAAAGCATGGACTTCATCAAGTAAAAATTAATGCTAACTTTAGTCATAATAAGAGAATATCTACAATTCTTGCATGGCTTTAGAAATTGAAGTTTTTCTTAGTACTTCTCTATCAAACAGGAAATAGTGAATAAGAATTTGCCAAAACTGAAGTTTTCATTTAAGGAAAATAACATTGAAAAAATTTACCTCTTGGCCCAGACATGCCTCAAATACCTAAATGTTAGTATTTTTCTATTGGAAAAGATAATGTTAAACTTTCTTATGTGTATTTTTTTCTAAATCAGGTTTTTATTTTTAAAATCAGCATGTTTATGTTCTTTACTGGGTTATAACAGAAAAAGGTGCTAATGTAGCAGATTACAGAAATCATTTGAAAATCCCATAAAGTAAAAGAAGCTAGTCCATAATTTTATTACACGAAATGCCTAGAATGGGCAGATCTATAGCATGAAATGAGTTTGCGGCAACAGAAGCCACAGGGGTCACGGGGTCAGGAAAATGAGTTCTGACTGCAGGTGGCTACCAGGTTCCTGGGAGGCTGATATAAATGCTCTGAAGTTGATTAGGATGAAGGTCATACAATTCTGTGAACCTATTAAAACTATTGCATTATATACTTTAAATGTATGAATTATACGGTATGTGAATTGCATTTCAATAAATCTGCTAAAATACGTAAAAAGCAAAGAAAGATCGATTTAATCAAAAGGATTAGGGCAGTTATGCCTTCCAATTTAACTGGAAGTTGTAAAGAGCTTCTGTTTGGAGCTCTCTTAATCCAGCAGACTGAGCCTGGCAGGGCCTGGGCTTCTTTTGTCCCATTGGAGCCCCTGTTTCAGGAAGAATCCGAACCCCGCTCACTCACTTCTTACGTGTGACATGATCTAACATCCAGAGTGGGGCTCAGCAGGGAGCAATGGGGCTCCGCAGGGAACTCTGCTTCTCACACTCACAACTGAAACGGTGCCTGAAGTTGCTCACGTGGTGCCGCGTACGTTCCATCTCGGATGCCTCCCCGCTCCTCTGTGACTTACAGTTTGCAAACACCTTCCCCAACTCTCCCCGACGTAGGGCGTTCTTGGAGTCCCTGGCTGCCAGAGGAGTCTGACCTTTGCGCTTACTTCTCACAACCAAATAGCTGACAAAATCACTTTTCTTCTTTGGGGCTTTGTGCCTTTTTGGGTAAACAGTGCAGATATCTAGAATCAGCAAAAAATCTGCTTGCTATGTGGTGGAAAGTCAAAACAAAAACCGTCAGAACCCTGGTAAATAGGACAAAGAAGGCAGTCCCGCAACTTTCTGCTCCAGCCCTGCAGCATTCATCTACCCCCAGTAAGTCCATTTGTAAGTGGGAGTCGGACACCGAGGTAGCAGAGGAGCCCGGAAGGATGAAAGAGTGTTTCTATTCTCGAGGTGATTATGCCACAGGGGACAAACAGGCCAGATGACCTGCCTGGGTGCCGCGCTACCAATCTGTGCGCTCCCAGGTGCCAGCGCCGCGAGGAGGAGCGCCACCTCGCGGAGAGACGGGGCATGCAGAAAGGGAGTAGGACCTTCGTGAAGTCAGGTCTTAACAGACTCAGATTTCTTCACAATTTGGGGACAAAGAAGAACGAGGGATGAAAGTAAATATTTAATCAGAACGATAAGCACAACTCACAAAGATTACAAATACCATAAAAATCACAAAGTGATGACCCTAGGTTTTTAATTGTAAAAACTTTGATGAGCTGATCCTGGTAATTCACGCCTGTAATCCCAGAGATTTGGGAGGCAGAAGCAGGAGGATTGAAAGTTTTAGAACAGCCAAATAATTTAGCAAGATTCTAAGCGACTTAGTGAGACCCTTCTCAAAAAATAAAAAGGTCTGGATTGTAGCTCAGTGGTTAAGCATCTCTGGGTTCAACCCCTGTACTGAATGAATGAATGAATGAATGAAAAAATAAATAAACAAATACATGCTTTGATAAACTTTTAGTATGGCAGTGACTTTCTAGTATATTTTATTCATAGAGAAACCTTAGCCTTTCTTCCAGAACAGTCGATCATTTTTGTGTGTGTGTGAATTAAATGGGATTAAATAAGATCACAGTGTTACCATGTAGGTCTATTCACTGTTTAGCATTTTCACTTCTGGAAGTTTGCCCATCGTAGGAGTCTTGGAAAATACTTTCTGGGTAATTTTTATTTAAAGCTATGCTGCATTGTCAAGACAATTTCCATATCATCAACACACACACACACACACACACACACACACACACACACACACACACGAGAAACAATTCCAAAACTATATTCCAGTACCTACAAACTGCATGTAGCTTCTACTCAACTCTGTCTTGGCAAGATCCCAAACATTTCCACAGCTATTCCATGTCAAGGACCTGGAAGAGGTACAAGTAGAGGGGCCCTGATCTTAAACTTCATCAGAATCTCCTAAATCTTCCTTTGAAATGAGAAATCATGTCCCTTCTTTGTAGAATGGGATGTAGTTTAATTTAAATAAATAAATAAAATATGAAATATCTTTTCATCAACATATTTATTTCTCTACTCTACATGCAAAATTACTTTAAGTCAACTTACAAATTAATATGCAGGGTAACTTAAATAAATTATATATTTCATTTCAGAATTGAAGTTATTAAATAGAAACACACGTACCTCTTTGGGGCCCCAGAACACAATTAGTAGAAGAGTAAAAACTGTTGAATGGAAAGAAGCTGGAACTTGCAGGGAATCGATTGGGCCAAATTATGACTCTTTTGAGAGGGTTAGATAGATTAGCCAGGTTCTTCAGAGAAAACTGAGTAGATGTTTGTGTGTGTAGGTTGCTTTTTGTGTGAGGGTGTGTATGTGCATGTGTTTATACATAAGTATACACATGCCCAGAAAGAATTATGTAAGCTAAATCTGCAAGTTAGCAGCTGTAGACCCATGAAGTCAGGAAAAATCCAGCATCCAGCTAGAAAGAAGGCAGACTGGAGGTGTTCCCAGTCACTGTTGGGAAGGTCAGAATTTTGTTGTATTTAGGCCTTTAATTTATTAGATGAGATATAACTACTCTGGGAGGGCAATTTGCTATACCTAGTCTCTGGATTCAAATGTTAATCTCACAACCACACTGAAAATAATTGACCAAGTATTTGGGCATCCTGTGGTCCACTCAAACAGCCACACAGAATTTAACATCACAGTTGGTCTTTGGGATCTCCATGCTCTCTTCTAGCTTTGGAATATAGTGACTTAAAGCAGCAGGTCTCAAAGGAGAATACACTGAAGAATAATGAGCATCTCAGAATATAGATCCCTAAGAAGCCCTGTAATCAATTAAGTAAAAATCTCTAAAAGAGAGACCTGGAGATAAAGATATATCTGTTAGTCTATCTATAATTTTTAAATTCTTCCTAGCTGAATCTAATAAATTTTGCTAATTCATTATGACTGCATTAAAATATCTTAAATATTTGTAGAGTATTCAGATTATACATGGGAGAGCTACCATACAAGATTCTGCCAGCACCTCATTTTGTACACATTAGACAACACTGTAATATAAATATAAAATCATATCCCAATTGGCTTTGATCATAACTTCTGTAGTATATTGCAAAGCAAATTTGCCTCAAGTGGCAATTACACATTCTAAAGTATATTTCAAAGGGTCCCCTCTCTTGCAGGATGCAGGCTATGTGTCTTTCAACCTCCTGTGTGATCTGTGGGAAAATGCTAGCTAAGTGCTCTTTTAGCCTTCTGCCCGTGATTTCTTAATGCTTGTAAATTATGGGTGCCAGTTAGGAAGCACCCAGCCAGGAGAGGTGCTGGGGATGCTATGGGTGTTCAGATTGCACAGCCCCATATGGGGCAGCTACAAGGCAGTCCTTCCATGTGACTTGCCATGGTTTGTCCTGCTATCCCCAGCGCAATCCTGATGGCACCACATCAAATTGTGCTCTCCAGGGGTGACCAGTGACCTAGGAAGTAGTCTGAAGCATTGGGGGATAATGAGTCACTAAAAAGTGATCAAGACCCAGAATTGGGGTTTGTAACTCCAGACAGCCTGCTGGCAGGAGTGTGGAGATGTCAGGATCCCCTCCCCCAGAGCAGGGGCTCCACACAAGACTGAGTGGTGACTTGGCTTTTTGCACCTTCTTTTTTCCTCTTTTGTTTTCATTCTGGTTGTTGTTTTCTTGTTGTATTTCAATTCTCTGAGTGTTTTTTTCTATTATCTCCTCTCATCCAAAGCAATCTAGCTTTCTCTTTTAGTTTCTGTGTGGTTCATTTCCTGTGCTGTTCTTACACTCTTCAGTACCTAAACCACATTATTTCAGGATACACTAGTGAAATATCCACATATAATTTATTTTACATGTTTGTTTTCATCTGTGTTATCCAACATTTTAATTTTGGGTGAGCTTATATCTTTTGAAAATGATTATAATTTTTTAAAGAATGTGTACAGCTATGGAGTAAAATGCAAAAGAAAAAAGGAAAGAAAGAAAATTCTAACCTCTACATTAGCACAAAACACAAGCTGGGTAGAATAATAGGGAGCATAATAATTTATGTTGCATTTGGTTCAGAAATTCCAAAAAGGAGGAGCAATACCCATTTTTCAATTATATTGCCCATGCAAGCAATTTTATCTCCTTACATACAAACACACCTCTTCAAAACCCCACAGATCCTGAACTCCCACCTTGGTTCCTCGACCTCAGATTATGTATTTTAAAAGTCTAAAAAGGGATGTTTATAAAATAATGAAGGTTATACAATATATGTGAAAAGAATGAACAATTTTCAATTTATCATTTCAGATGTCTGTATGTCCGAGCATTTTTAAAATAAGATGACATATTTTTGATTCAATCTGATTTTTCACCCAGCCATATACACAATCAAAAATTTTGATGTCAGGACATGGAGGAAGAGGTGGGGAGGTGAGCAAACCTTCAGGGAGAAGGGAAGAAGGCAGGTGACCTTGTTCAATCTCCTTCTCAACAGGACAGCTGGTCCTTCAGTTAAAAAGACTAATGCTGTGTACCGAGGTGGATCTTTATATATGGAATAGTCTACACAGAATGTCCCTGCATAAGGTTTTCTGATAGAAAAAAAAAAGAGACTTTGCATTTATGAGGCAAGGACCACTGCAAAATAGCCCACCCAGTGGAATAGAGATAAAAATATTTCGTGAATTCTTTGCTCCATACTGGGTGAAACACCACCAAGGTGTGGGGTAAATTAACTTTCTTTGTAACTTTTTTAGAGACCTTGGTCCTCATTTATTTTTGCCTAATATTACCATTATTCTCAAACTACTAATATGTATATCTTAATTTAATATTAGCTGATTTCTTTCCTTCTATTGTTTTAAGATAGTATTGCTTAAGTTAAATAAATGTTAAAATATCTGTTTTCATCTTCTTTTTAATTTATGTTTCCACAAGTAAAATGGATTAGGAATAGGCTAAATTTCTTTGATGAGTCTCATAATAATCGTAGAGTATATTCAGTCATCTCAGTGTTCTGAGGGTTACCTTGGCAATGCCTATAAATTATCCACTAGTAGTTTAATTAATTCTGACTTATGTAATTTAGTGCTTGTATCATTCTTAATTACATTTGTTTAAAAAGGTCTTGAAGGTACTTATGTCAGCAAAGTGGGTCCCATATGCTTCATTTTTCTTCTGCATTTGCCGAATTCTAATTTGGTGTTTTATCTGCCTTACTCTTTTCCTGATAAGCTAATTTATGTCATACAAAGAACGGGCTGAACAAATTTTCATGATGGATAGGACTTCAGGGATAAAGACTCATTCCAGTGCCCTGGAAAATCTAAAATCCTTAGGGATGCAGAGCAGTGGAATCATCAGGCTAATAAAAGAGAAGTGTAGGATTTCAACTAGTCTCCTCACACCGCAGCTACAGCTGGTGCACAGAACAGACGCAAGTAGAGCTAGCAAGAAAAATACCAGGATGGTGTCCAACTCATTTCAGATCCACCACAAACTGAAGAACTTGTGCTCAACACCGGGTTGAGGCACATGAACACAAAGCTCTACTCGTTCTGATGAGGTCTTCAAAATTTCACACCTTGTATTGAGGGTGAACAGGAAAAGAAGCAGGTGTTGGAAAGAATGACTCTAATGATGTGATGCATAAACTGAGGTGCACAGCAAGGTGTGCCTGTCAGGTAGGAGCAGGGAAAACTGCTATGGAGTTCTGGACACAGAAGGGTGGGTGGACCTAGCCACTGGGCAGCATGGACCCAGGTACTGAGCAAGTCCTTCTGTTTGTCTGTTGAAAGCAATGAACGCCAGTGTAGCTAGAGGTTCACATGGTCAGGGAGAAGATGAAGAAGAGCAGAGCACTGCTGACCTGTAACCACAGGGGCCATCACCCCTGTAGATGCCCAGCTGCCCCCCAAGACTCCACTCACCTCCCCAGTGGATGGGAGATCATCTGGTTGGTGAGTTTGAAGGGTAACCTGGAGATGTGCAGCTCTATTCCCCACCACCACCACCCATTTTCCTGGGAAAGATATGTGTGTGGGACGCACACACCCTGCAATCTTTCCCCAGAACACAGGCCATAAAGTGACAGGGTCCCCTGGGGTAAAAACAGCTGCATGGATGTAAGGCAAGCTCTTAATATGAGGGTTCAGAATTAGGAAGTCCACGTTCTCTTAAATATAAGCTGAATTCTTCATCATTTACCAATTACAATGAAAGCAGTATTTTAGCCAATGCATTTATTAACAAGATGTCATATTAATAAGTATCGCTGTATTAGATAGCATGTTGACCCCAAATGGTTAGATGCTTATCTATTTTCTTTCTTCTTTTGGGTAAAACACTTGAACGTTTTTCTCAACATAGAATTCAGTGTGGTTCGTCCACTGAGTAACGCACCTGTGAGTTGGGAAGGGGAAATCAAGTGCTCTACTCTGAAGCCTGGCCCATCTAAATCATTCCCACTTGACCTTGTTCCTTTTCCCTAATTTTTATCCTGGAGCCTATCATCCAGCTATGTGGCCTCTGAGAACCCAGAGGACCACAGAGTGGTTGAGAGGAAGAAGACTGCCCTCCAAACAGAGAAGTCAAAGGGATGGTACTTACTTAAAAAAAAAAAAAAAAAAAAAAAAGTCTGTTGGGCACTATTAGCTAAAATTGTGTCACTGCTCAGCAGTTAAGGTAGAAATGAGTGGTGTCATCACTGGGCATCCATCAAATGTCTGCGAGGTGGTTTGACCAGGTGAATTTGCATTTCCTGGTCTCCCAAAGTTCTTGGAAGACAGCTCTTTAAGTGCAAGGGAGGTCTTGGAATGTTTCAAACAAATGTAAAGCTTTAGAAATGTCTCCTTGGTTGGTGGATGGAAAAGGAGTCAAGTAGGTCAGGCGTGGTGGTGAGGAGACCTGGACGGAGACACCAAGCAAGAGATGGTGCAGGCTCTGACGGGGATGGGAGGAATGGGAAGAGTCGGTGCCAGATGTAGTTTGGAGGGAGAATTGAAGAGATACATTAATGTTTTCACTCACTCCTATGGAATTATTTCTTAAGCCCCAAGAATAGCAATGAGACAATGTTTCCAAATTAGCTTGGCTCTCACAACTGTGCTAATAGTTCTCCAGATGCCTATTTCTAATAAGAATCTTCAAGGACCTTTACTTGGTAGGTGTAGAACAGCTTCCCCATGGCATATCTTTAAAAAATGTAAGTGTAAAATTTTAGCTTGTGCAGCTAGCAATTCTAACCTATTTCCACCACATCAGAAAGGTGTTTGAAATGTCAGAGGTAAGATTCTGATGCAGGCTGTGACCATCGGGGTAGCAAGATGCCTTTGCCTCTGAACACAATCGTTCACAAACATTTAATGAAAAGCACTGTGAATTATAAACTATTAGACATTTTATGATCACAAAATGATAGAATATTTTATATTTTATTTAATACAATCCATAAAAGAATAAGAGGTAGAAGCACAGTATTTTCAGGAAAAATGTAAACTTTCAGGTTTTTAGACTGAGACTGATTTAAAATGTTAGCGGTATTCTCATATATGTCAAAGGATCGCTTCCATTATGGAAAGAATAAGAGTCATGGATCTTTAAATGAGTTGTCACAGTTATTTGTAATCAATGTTTCTTGTATGAATATTTGATCCTCTAGACCATAAGATTTCATAGGAATGATCATTTCAGCACACTTAGAATTCGTAATCTAATTCCAAATCAATATGTATAGACTTGCAAGGAAAGAGCTGAATAAGTATTAAATGCAACACAGGAACAGCATTTTGGATATAATTACCTCTATTGCTCATTGTCTTGGTTGCATTTTAAATACTTTCTTAGATTTTACAATTAAATTATTACCATTTCTCTTCTCTAAATGTCAGTGATTTAAGAATGATTTCTCACTAAAGCACACCAGACTTTTAAATACATTTTTAAAAATCTAGCTCGACCAAGCACATCTGTTTCCAGCTCTAACAATTGCTAATCCTTCCATCAGCAGTCCTCAACCAGACATGAATTTGCTTTTAAACTGTTTCTGGTATCCACAAAAGAACTGCTCTTATATTTGAACAGTTTTATGTATACAACCATAAAACCAGACAGTGAAAGTGAAGGTAATTATCAAAAGTTTTGAGGAGACAGAGAGTAAGAAAGAATAATACACATAAAGTTTCAACTCATGCATCATGACACACTTTTCTGAATGTCAATCAACTTGTATCTAGACTTTGAATATTTTGTCCTTACACTTATCTGACAATGCCATTTTAAAATATACTATAAAATCCTTCTTCTGTTATAATCCATTATTAAAAAGAATTAAACAAAAGATATATAGTTATATATGACTAGGTATTTTTATTCAATTTTGAATATTTTTAAATATTTCATCATTATATAAAAATTAAAATAAATGTGCATACAACATTCATACAAAAAGATTCTAAGAATAACATGAGTTACTTGTTAGGAAGTGAAAAGAGATTTTTGTCAATCCCATATAAATAGAACAAACCATTTATGTTTATAAATTTTCTTCATCTATCATAAAAATTCTTTATTCATTTGTTGAGCTTTCTTCTATTCTGAAAACCCTACCACTATTACATATTGTAAAAGCATCACATGTGTATAAATATGTAATTCTGTATGGACATCAAACAAAGAAGCAATTTATATTTTATAATTGTATATTTGTTTTATTTTTCCACCTAAATATTTTTGTTGATTTGTTTAGAGTGAACATTATCAGACTTGCTACCAAAAATCATCTTTGAATATAAAATATCAAACATTTAAAAATATACATATTGCTTTATAAATGAATTGAAACCATGACTTCTTCCCCAAACAGTTGCAATGTTAGTGTTAAATTTCTTGAATAAAAAGGCTTATGAAACTCAGTGACATTATCAAGTCTGCACTGCACACTAGTGGCAAGAGATAGTACATGCATGTGGCCTTTTTAAAAATTAGATTTCAGAACAATTTTTTCTTACATATTAGTTTTCTTAGTCAAATTTAGAATCCTTTAGCATATATAGCATATACACATATTTAAGAATAACATGATTTTCATATTGTAAACTATTCTTCCAGTAAAAGTAAAGTGATTAATTGCAAATGTTTGTACCCAGAGTCTCCAGGTTCAGTTAGGTACTTGTGCACATATAAATATCACTAGTTCATATATCCGTGTAAGTGTGTACGCATGTACACAATATCTGAATATTTCACATGCACCTGCTAAATGTTAACCTACTTGAAAGGATTTAGTTGTCAGTATTCTTGCTCATTATTTTCTTTCCTTTGATTTGCTCATTTTTCTTTCCCGAACACTAACTGATACAATGAACACAGAATATGTACAATTACTTTCCTTTTTAATTTTTTTTGGGGGTAGAGTAAAGGATTGAACCCAGAGACACTTTAACACTGAGCAACATCCCCAGTTCTTTTCATTTTATTTTATTTTTATTTTTTATTTTTTTGACACAGGGTCTTGCTAAGTTCCTTAGGACCTCACTAAGTTCTGAGGCTGTCTCTGAACTTGCGATCCTCCTGACTCAGCCTCCCAGGTTGCTGGGATTACAGGTGTGCACCACCGTGCCCAACTTTCTTTTTGTTTTATTAAATTTATTTTTAACTGATACCTAAAACTTAAAAATTGTATACGTATCTATGAGACATTGTGTGTTGTTTCAATACATGAATACATTGTGTATTGAATACATTGTAGTGTGTGCATGGTTTTGAACATATCTATCTTCTCAAATATTTACCAGTTCTTTATGGCAAAACATTCAAAGTATTTTTTTCCAGATTTTTGAAACACGTTACCATTGCTATAATTACCCTACTGCGAAACACCAAGCCCAAACCTCTTAGTCCCATCTCAGTCACCCCACACTGCTTGACCTCCACTAGGCCTCCTTTTTCCCTGGCCCCAGCCTGTAGTCACCACCTTTCTACTCCCAACTTCTATGACATCTGTATTCTAATGTTCACTTTGGAGTGAGGTTGCACAGAGGATGTCTTTCTGCGCCTGACTTATTCCACTTAACACAATGATCTCCAGTTCCACCCACATTGTTGCAAAAGGCAGGATTTCATTCTTTTCATGTCTTTGAATACTAGATATTAATAAACCATTCAAATGAGAGGGTCAATGACAATATTCTACAGGCAATAATTCAAAAGAAATGTAAAAAGGCAACTGGAGGGACTGGGGTTGTAGCTCAGTGGTAGGGCGCTTGCCTAGCACGTGTGAGGCACTATGTTCTATTCTCAACACCACAGAAAAATAAATAAATAAAATAAAGGTATTGTGTTCATCTACAAACAAAAAATATTTTTTTTAGAAAGAAAAATGGTTGATCATGAATAACTATAATGCCACCATGAACAGAACCTAAATCCACTAGGGATAAATTGATATTTCAGACTGCTTCATTAAAGAATATGAGCAGTGAGTTGTTTATGACGGATGATAGGAAATACATCATGAGCAGTCCCTTCCCAGGAGTCTATAGTGGGTACCGGGTACCGACCTTCATGTTGATCAAGAACCATCTCACTGTCTATATGTACACCTCAAATATATACAACAGAGGGTTCTAAGAAACAGAAATACTAACATAAAACTGCAGCACAGTGTGCCATTCAGAACAAGACTCTTACTGCCAGGGTGTGACTAGGTCAGCTACTGACACGTGGTTTCAAATAGTTTTCTTAAGAGGAATTTCCATCTTTTAGCCACCTTTTCCTGTCTTCCATGCCTTCTGCCCTGGGTTCACTGGGTTATCCACTCCGAGACAGGCAACCTGCTGCCCTCTCTCCTCTGAATCTTGACGTACCTCTTGCACGTTGGCCTCTTTGGAGGCCTTTAGCTCCTCGTACTTCCATTTCCACAGGGACAGAGCTGACTCCAGTCGTTCTACCTCCTTTTCCAGAGCAACACGCATCCTAAAACATTTAAGAAGTATAAGAAAGTGAAATAGACATATTTTGAAAATGATTTTAGGAATGTATCAATTTTTTGTGTTTTCTTTCTTCCTAATCTTTGATACTTGTTAATGGCCATTATAAGAGAAAATGTGCTTTCAATGTATAAAATGTACAAATATTGACTAAAACTTGGTTGAATTTGTTATTCTGGCAATTAGCTTTACTGTAGATCCGACAAAGTAAACTCGGCTTTGCCAACACTGCCCTTGTGCTTGCTGCCGTGCATTTCTGTCAGTTCCTCACATTTCCATGACTTCCACCCACAGAAGGACATACATGTTTCTAATTTCATCGAGGTTTTGACACATCTTTCTCTTGTAACCGTATATGAATGAAGCATCCCTCTGAGAACACAGAACACCAAGAAGCTCATCTAAGTTTAAAAATGAGTCACTTATTGGGGATCGAAAATATTTTTATTATTTGCAATTTAGTTTCAACAAAGCAATTTCACTGTGATCTCTATTTAAACTATTGGAAATAATTTAGATTAATGTTCCATTTGTAGAAATAGAAACAGAAGTAGGATAAAGTCTGGTCTTTTAACACCTAAGCCTTTGATTTTTTTTTTCCTTGCCCACAATGTCCACTAGAGTGAGTCACTGAAAATAATTGCTGTATGTGTGATTGTCATTAGCATAGGTTGACCTTTACTGCTGCCCTGTCCTCGCCTGTCTGAGATATTAGATTTCTGTTCAAACATCCTCCTTCTTTTTCCTCATTTCATGATGGAGTTGATTTCCTCATTCCTCAACTCTAAGCTCAGACAGGGGATATTAGATGTGAAACAGCAAAAAACTAGTGAAAACCGCACATGCTCAGCTCTAGCTAAATAAATTCTGTTATATAACACTGAGATTTTTGTGTTTGATAGTTATAGCCTTATTGTAATTATAATTAATAAGCACACACAGATTTATTTTAGTAATGGTAAGTGCTATTAGGAAAATCTTGAAATGTATTTATAAAGTAGAAAATGCATGTGGAATCAAAATTGAGCATCATTTACCTATCTGTAGGAAATATGAATTTTCCTAGTAGCAATGCTGTAAGAATAATTCAAATAGTGTCAAGCTATAAATATATTAGTTTAATCCAATCAAACGAATAAGGAGCCTATTAAAGAGTTATATAATTGCATTTGCATGAATCAAGCCACACAAGGATATAAAAGACTTATTTACAGCTTAGTTTAACTACAAAGGACTCAGGTTGAAAAAAATTCACCATAATTTTTATAAGAATTTTGATTTGCAATCCTTATTATCACAGCAAACACATTAAACAAAACTACCAAATGAGAAAGTTCAGTGTAAAAGTCTAGGTTTCAAAACTGTGCCTATGAATATCTGTGCTTCCCATTAATAGCCTCAGCTCCAATTTCTGATGAGCAAACCCAGCCAGCCAACACCCAAGCTTCTTACCAAGATTTACTTCTGTCCAAATTAGTGACTGTGTTTGGGATGTTGAGAAGAAAAAAAAAAAAGCACATAAATAATGTTTGGGATGTTGAGAAGAAAATAAGTACAGGAATAATTTTCAGATCACCAAATATATTATTTTGTGTTGAGTTAGAAAGTATGTCTACAAATCATTGAAATACTTTAGAAAATACAATACCTATTGGGCACATGGAAACTTTAAATTTGGGATGATAATGCATATTAGAATATTAAAAGTTTCAGGTATTGACTAGCACTTTGAATTTAAGTTGAATAGTCTAAAAATTGTAGTTCTAAGCTTGAAACTTTGTTGGGACATTCAAGATAATCATCATAAAATTTAAAATTTTGATTTATTAATTTTGAATGAATAGAAATTTGGAATATTGTCAACATTTGAAAAACTTAAATGGTAGACAAAATGTAAAATTACTAAAAAATTAATCAAAAATTTTAGTTAACTACATTTGTGTAATGGAGTATGTTTTGATATTTTGCCTAAAACTAATTTTGTTATTTGAAAAATAGAATGCTAAGAAAATTATACTTGAAAAAATTGATAAATTCTAAATATTTAAATCACAAATTCAAAATCCTATATATTCAGTAATCAAGTGTTACCTTTTGACATTGCATTTAAATCAAATGATAATTTAATAATTCAAATTAAGTTAAACTTTTTGGGTAAAATAATGTGCATTAAAAAATGTTATATGATCACTGAGAATGAATGTTGACCCACGTTGCTTAATATTAAGTTTATCAAAATTATTGGAGTTGTTTTTCTTTCAGAGTTTTAACCTAGTTGAAGAAGATCATCTCTCTCTCTTTCTGTCTTTCTGTCTCTTTCTCTCTCTCTCTCTCTCTGGACTCTCTCTGATTAGGTAAGGATGGTTCAAACACTAGCTGAAGGATTTATAATATAAATAATTATATTATTTCACTTATACTTTCAGTCACATAAAATATAAAGTATAACGACATCTAGGTTATATCTAGACCTAGACAAAATATCCAAAGCCAATCCATGAATTAAACAGAATATAAGCAGGCCAAAGTAAATTAAAATTAATAATGACATGTTTTCTATATAAAGCAAATTAGTAACATTTCAAATATAGTACTATTTTTTCTCTATAAGTATGCATTTTAAATAAACATCCAGTATAGTACTATTTTTCTTTGTAAGTATACATCTTAAATAAACATCCAATATATCAGTTTTCTTAAAAGGTCAAGTACTTGTAATAAGTAAAACATTACACTTTGATCATGTATAGGAGAGGGCAAGTAATTCACAAAAAAATCATTAAATGAACATGTGGTGCTTGAATATTTTTAGCGTGGCCCTATTTTTTAAAAATGTATGGTTTGGTGCAAGCATTGAGGATACTGCACATCCACATTTATGCAGCAGAGGGCACCCTACAAGTCCTTAATATTTTATCCTAATGAATTTATTCCATTTCAGAGAGATTTTCAAAAATGATTAATTCTATAGCTAAATGTACAATTGAAATGAATGCCAGGGTGATGCTACTTGAACTATAAGAAGCAAAGAAAAAAATCCCATATCTACTTAAAAAATATTACATATTTCATGTACACATTATTTAAAAGAACAAAATTTAAAACATAAGACTCAAGAAAAATAGATCATCTTTTATTTGATATTATGAACTTTTAAAAATCAGATTGATATATATGAAATGTATAGGTTCTAAAGGGCAAAATGCTAACTAAAATTACTTTTATGGAAAGATCTGATATATTTATGTCTGATTTTTTACATATTTTTTAAGAGAGAGAATTTTTTAATATTTATTTTTTTTTTAGTTTTCGGTGGACACAACATCTTTATTTTATTTTATGTGGTGCTGAGGATTGAACCCAGCGCCCCGCACATGCCAGGCGAGCGCGTTACCGCTTGAGCCACATCCCCAGCCCCTCTGTCTGATCTTTAATACATTATTATCTATCATAATCTCACAGTAGTTGAAGATTAAATTTAGATATTTGTACAGGAAGACTATTCAAACATTTCTTGGAAGTGAAGTCTTGAAACATTAATATCTGGGAATAAATACTAATAATTTTGCACTCTGGAAAATTGCATTAAAAATGTCTAATCAATATTTCCTAATAAGTCATTAGTTTCAAAATATTTTTGCCAAATAAAAATAATTGAGCATGAAAAAAATAAATGTATTTATTTTTATGACAGTCTAAAATTTAGAGTTAGTATTTAACTGCTAACAATAAAAGTTACTACCAATATACTTTCACCAGCAACATAGATGTTATTTTGTGATCACATTACCAGCCATTTATAATTACATTTTTATCAATGAGTGTTCTTAAGTTGCCAACAAAGCATGTATAATTTATTTAATTAGATAGGAAATGTAATTAAGCACATTAACTCAGACAACAAGGCTTGGAGGTAAAGCAGTCAGGGACAAGTGCACTGTCATGCCACAGAAATGGTCCAAGAAGACCCCAGTGTCTACAGCTTTCTCTGACTGCTGCCTGAACACTCTCCTGATATTAGTTTTGTATCTGGCAGCCAATATATTCAATATATATTACTTTTTGCATTTTGTTGAGTAATAGATGTACATATATGTAGGAAATAGAAATGTCATATTTATCTTTCTAATTATATACTATATATATGCATATATATGTGTGTATATATATATATATATATATATATATATATATATATATAAATCTTTAAAGCTTTTTAACTCACTACACTTTCTCAATGGTACTTTAAATCTCATTTTATTACCAAAAATTTTCAACACTTAATGAAGCAAAGCAAAATATAAGCATGCTACTTTTATATAGAAAAACAGATTAAGGAACTAAAATAGGATGAACTGAAGCTCAAATTAAATGACACAAAGCAAGCATTTATAAGGGACAGAGTGCTCTGTCTAGTTGAAGTGGAAGACTGATTCAAATGCTTAGACATTTCATCAAAGTAGCTTACCTCATGGCCTCCTTTACAGAGGATTTGGTAGTGCCAAAACTCTGCTCTCTTAATGTGTAGTTCCACCTAGGTCTGTAAGAACATCAGGATTCCTACCCTCATTCCAAATTTTGTACCTGAGATATCTTTAAGTGTATATATATATATGTATATATATATATATATATATATATATATATATATATGGAGAGAGAGAGAGAGAGAGTGTTTCCATATATTGGTAAATTGTTCATAAAACTAAGCAGTGTTCTGAATATGAACAATATAATAATTTTGGTGGACTTGATGATAGGTTCTAGAGAGGGACATACATGGGTGGAAATGATTCCCTGTATTTCTGCAGCTGGTTCCTGTGTTCTAGTCAAGAGACTAGATGGAAACACAGAAAAATTATATTCATAGCTTCTTTACTGAAACCACCCACTCATTGATATTCCAGGAAAGGGTTATAAGATTAGACAGAATGCTAGCAATACTATATCCTTGGGAACATTCTCTTGTGGTATAAAGACTGCAGTTGCCTCCTGTGTGTTCCATGCAAATGCTGATTGACAGACACACACACCAGGACTCATGACCCCCGTGGAATTGTTTCTAAGAGGCAGTGGGAAGACAGAGCCAGAGCCGAGTCAGACCCCCACCCTGCTTCATTCTTTGGCATATCTAGGTTTACATGGTGAAGTAGCTGAGAACTGAGAGTTTACTTCCTCTGGGGATTGACAATTCAGTACAAGGAAGTCAGAAATATGTTTTGTGGATGTGTAGGACTGGACCATAAAGGTAGCATATGAATACCATTAAAACCGGCATCCTAGACTAGCAAAGGGTTCTATCTGGAGAAATGCAGAACACTGTTCCTACTACACTGTGGCAGATTTGAGAGAAGTATGTGACTACAGAGAGCTAAATCCTTCAAGAAATAAAAACTAAGAGGCTCCAATGTCACTGAGACTTCAAGGGCCAGATGAGATTTTAACATGCGTACAAGTGTAAATTGTACTCAGTTGCGTTCTTTTTTCTACTAATGTTTTTTTTTCCCTCTATTAGGAATTTATACTTGATGGTAGAATAATAAGTATACATTAGTACACAGATGACAATTTAACACAATCTATAAATGTTGTGAAGCATAGATAAAAAATCTGCAAAAACGGAATTAGTATTGCTCGAAAATTGGAGAGTAAATAGTGAGGCACTTCAGGCTGATGGAGAAGGAATGGCAGATAAACAGCTGCGGTACATTTGCAAAGCTTGTGCACGTGCTTATTACTATTTGAGTCAATATAAACCAGATATCAAATATATCATATTTATATTATATACTTATATCATCTATAAAAGTTGATATTATATAATTATTTAAATATGTGACATATAGAGAAGTATATCATATATACGTATCATCTCTGGGTGTGTGTGCATCCCTATTCTTTTTCTAGCTCTACCCATTTAGAGTCTTTTAACTAAGGAGATGGAGAAATAATTACTTTCAGATTTGGTAGGTATATTTTAAAATGCATCAAAAATTCCATCCACATTATGGTAATGCTTTTAAGCTAATCATGAAGGAAACACACACACACACACACAAGGAGTATTTCACATTTCGACCTCTTTCCCAGACGCCATCTGTGTGTAATCCTCACAAGGGTGCCATGAGGAAGACAGGACAAAGGTGTCTCCCACGTGACCGCCTCCTCCCTGCCAGGATCATGAAATGATCCACACTCCTCCCATTGCCAGGGCCCTCACCCTGGAGCCCAGTGGGCCAGTGGGACTGCCTCCACCAAAAGTGTCAGAAGAAACACTCCCTGACTTCACGTCATTAAAATGCGACCTCTTTTCTGGGTGATCTTAAGATGCTCTCATGCAATCTAATCACTGGGCTGGGAGGAAACCATACAGTCCTGTGGTGAGTGCTACAACAGAGACCCCTGATGAGAACCAAGGCCAACCTCCAGAACTGTGAGTGATCCAACCTTCAGACATCCCACTCTCAGCCTTCCAGCTACCTGAAAATTTGAGCCATCCCAGCCAAAAGATGAGATGGGCTGTCCCGCCATGCTTATGATGCATCGATGGAGTACTTGGAGGCGTTGCTTTAAGAACCAGGATTTTGCCAAACACATGTAATCCCTGCGGTTCAGGAGGCTGAGGCAGGAGGACCATCAATTCAAAGCCCACTCTGCAACCATAGGGCCTAACCAACTCAGTGAGATCCTGTCTCTAATAAAATACAAGATTGGGCTGGGAATATTGCTCAATGGTTGAGCAATATTTAAAATGCATCAAAAATTCCATCAATCCCCAATATCAACAAAACAAAACAAAACAAACAAACATGATTAGGAACATATGTTACTAAAGGATAGCAGCAGCATAGTAACGCCACCTTGTGTCCTTAAGGGAAACAGAAGCCCAATATCTCTGTCTAGAACATGTCAGAACCAGGGAGGAAGGAGGTCCAGGTCACCTAGTCTCAAGTCCAGCGTGCTTCCTCTATTTCACCTTGGACTGCATGTAAGGGTTCCTTTCTGTGATTAATGAGTCACAAAACTGATTTGTCCAATAATAATATTAACATTTATTCATCTTTGTTGACTCACTAAAGTCTAACAAAGCTATAAAACATAGAGAATACACAGTATTTTGAAACTCTACATTAAAAATTCAAATACAATTACCATTAGCCTAATGAGAGATGATAACATGTTAATGGTAAAAGTCATCTTAAAAGAATGGTAAGGATTAACAAGTTATGAGTTACTTTTCAAAATTAAAAGTGTGTGTGTGTGTGTGTGCGTGTGTAAGAGTGTGTGTGTGTGTGTGTGTGTGTGTGTGTGTAGCTCATCTTTTCAAATCGTACACTTTTTTTTTCCAATCCCTGGGGGGATTGAACCCAGGGCCTCACACATGCTGGGCATAGATCTTACAACTTGTGTCTACACATAGGTCAAATGCATCATCAAATGACCAGCTTATCAGACTGAAGGAATTCTGTTCAGGGATACAAAGATGAGCACTTACTCTCTCTCCTTCCACAGGATTTCTTGGAAGTCATCCAAAGGCAGCTGCCAGGCTGAGACTTCAGTCACTGCATTCTCAGGGGACAGGTTCCCTGCTGGCAGCCTCAGCCCAGGCTTCAGGGCACAGCTTCCAAAACCACCCTTCCTGAACAAATCAGTGCTATCTGGATTTGGTTTCATCTCCTCATTTAATCTTAATGAATCCAGAACCACACCTTCTTCCTGAGAAAAGGAAAACATAATCCAATTATTGTGTTGAATATTTTAGACTCAGAAGAAAACTCATAAGCGAAACATTCTCAAAGGAAAATAAATGTTGTGATAAACATCAAATCTATATTTGCATTTCATTATCATTCCCCAAGGGTCATATTGTGTGACCCAACAAAATCACATTCTCCTTCAAACTTATTTCTGTCTGTATTCTAACATTATTATAAAACAATTTCTCCAGGGGTCCACTTTAACTTGCAGTTTGTCTTCTTTTCCTAATCACAACTAAAAATAAACCTGGGTAAATTTGAATAGATGTAGAGTTTTTAATAAACCAATTAATTCTTTTTTAAAACTTATTTTGTCACAAGGCCCTTTAGAGTTTCAAAGTAAAAAAAAATTATTTTTTAAAACATTTTTTTGAAGGATGGGAGAAAGAATGAATTTTCAGGAAGGTCCTGAATGTTTTAATATGCATGCTTGTTTAATTTTACTTCACTAGTCAGATCTCACATAGAAATTAAGACATTTTAATAAACATGGGCATCAATTACCAGGACAGCACACTGAACCAAAAATCCTGTGTAATAATTCCAAAACTCCGTTGAACTCATGTTGCGGATATTTGTTTATAATTTAAATTTGACCTGACTTATGAGAATTAAATAGAAGAAGGCTAAGTGCAATTAAAATTTCAATGATACTTGATTTGTAGTATTTTCTTTTTAAAATACTATGTGAACACCAAGTTACCTAGTATTATCCATTTGTCTTCATAATTAATATTGCAATTATTTACAATAGTTTAAAAACAGTAAAATGAGTCCTGTATTTCATTTTTTAAGGTCTAAGAAAAAAAATCATTGGTTAAGTAAAGTGTTCACCTAAGTTCTATGTTCACAGGTTTTCTTCTTGTGTGTTCAGAGCTAGCAGTGAAACTTGTCAAAGTAAAGAAACCAAGTGAAATTTCTTCAATAGAAAACATTTATTTTCTTGCAATCACAAGGCATTTTATGTATTTTTTCCAAAATAAAACTTTGAATAAATACATCTATGTATTATTTGTTCTTGACACTAATGACACAAAGATATTCCAAATGAAAGTGTAAGAATTTAAGAATTTCCCAGCATAATATGTGTACAGAAAATCTTCCATTTTCTCAAATACAGTCTAGTGACTTCTATTAATAAAGAAATATTTTGTGGATTTATGGCACATTATATTGACTACATTCCTGTAGCCAATCTCTATTTCCAAATTTATATACTAACAAAATTGAATTTGGAGAACAATTCCCATTCCTAGGAAGATATACATAAAGGTTCTAGCAGCCTGCATTGTCAAGGTAAGCAAAAGCAATTAGAAGACCAAACCAGTAGAAATAATCATGTTACTTCAGTCTGTTGAAATCCTTCATTTGCAATGGAATATAGACTATATCTAACATAAATTGCAAACAGTATAAAAAACTTAAGATTTTAGATAAATTCTAAAGCTGCAAGACGTTGACCAACAGGTTTTTAGAGATGGAATTTCATAGATGGGGTAACAATATGATTTTATGGACCAAGCTTTCATGGGTTTCTAAAATTTCCCTAAGTATGTCCCTAAGCACTTACCAGGTCATAAAAAGGGGGAGGAGATTATTGATAAATGAATGTATGAACTATTAAAACACATTTTTTAGAAACTTTATTTTATGCAGAATTCCCATAAATCTCAAGATGCAAACAACTCTAGAAATTCCAAGTATGAATCATGGGATGTATTCTTTATATTTGCCCAAAGTTATCTTTTTCCAAGTAGCAAGGCTAGTCTAAAGCCTTAAGCAACAACCTCCTCTAATAATGTATGATTATTGATACACTTAGGGTGAATGGAGAGAAATCTCTCCAAACATTTTCTGTTCACATTTTTTAAATGCTGCACCATTTTTTTGCTATGTTAGTAAATTCACAATATGATTAATCCTATTCCTGAAAATTCCATACCCAACCTGGTAGCTCAGAGCAGGGCTGTCTTTGGAGATATGGTCTTTCAAGCAGTGATCAAGTTAAAAGGGGGCATTGGAGGGGAATCAGTGATGCTGTCCCTGTAGGAAGAGGGAATCTGGACACAGAGAAGAGATGAGGTGAAGACACAGGGAGAAGACCCTACAAGCCAAGGAGAGAGGCCTCAGGAGAAGGGAATCCGGCAGACACCTTAGTCCTGGACTTCTCTCCCCTAGATCTGTGGAAGAGTGAATCAGGGTCACCTGGCCCACCCAGATTGTGGCCCTCCTGGCCCAGGCAGAGGCGCTGCTGGGTCTGTTCCTCTCCTTTGCCCCAGGGGTCTGAACAAGGTTCAAAGGGCAGAGATGTCTGGATTCCTGAACGGATTTTTTCTTACCTTGCTTTTTGTGTTCTCCTCCTCAACAAGTTGTCTGTTCTCCAAACCCATGGAGCCGCACATTGGTGAACTAGTTTGAAGCTGGTCTTTCCGGTGGTGGAACCCTTCAAAGCCAGGAAGCTCCAGGTCCTGGGTTACTGTGGCTTCTGCCACCTCCTTTTGAAGTGACAGACTTTGCTTCTTTTTCAGGGCGCTCAGCTCCTTCGTGGCCATCTCTAGTTTTATTCTGAGTTGTCTTCCTTCCTCCCTGGCACTGTTCCTCTCGGCTCGAACTTTACTCCATTTTTCTCTCCAGTTGGCAGTGCAGTCCGACCACCAGCGCATGGTCTTCTCCATCTGAGCCGCCCTGGCCTTGACTTCCTCGAGTTCCCGCCGGCGGAGTTCCTCACAAAGGTCCCATTTGTTGGTGTTGAAGGGATGAGCACTGAAGTCACAGGCTGCAGGAGAGGATGGCCCACAAGGTGGCAAGCAGGGACCGCAGGTGTCCCTAGGGCAGGGGCCAGGAGCTTCCTTGTCACAGCGTGGCTTGATGGACGACTGTTGCATCTGGAAGATTTGAGTTTCCTCAATTAATCGATGAATGGAATCGAGGTTCATCTTTGTCTTTCAAGGCCTAGGAAAGGACATAAGCACACATCTGAACTTCCATTGTCATGGTTAGATCAAGCCCTGTACTGAGAAAACCAATTGAAAAACAAAGCATCTTTTCAGTATTGCATACTTTCTCTCCCAGTATGACCAAAATTATAGAAGAATTCATGCATTTGTAATTGCAACATTGTCCATCACAAAATTAAAAAAACTGGAATATTTGTTGTCTACTAAACTACACAATCGTCTCCTTGGCTCCTGCTAACTAAACCCAATTTGTTGAAGTTGAACGAAGTCTCTATTCTACTCTGTGTGCAGAAATCCTTATGGCAACCCCAGAGGACAAACCATGATTAGTCTCCTTCTTCCCTAATGATCTCCACCTGGGGAAGACAGGCAGGTAACCTCTGCTCAGAAGAGAGCATCAATATGAAAAGCTCTCACTGCTCTGCTTTCTTCCTACCTCAACTAGGATATGGTTTGGAAAAGCAAGGTGAAGTCCCTCTCATAACATGTAACAACGTTGAGAACAAGACAGGTGAAGAGAGACATTTCATGACTGAGATGCTGCTTAAAGCCTAGAATGCATACCTCCAGTTTCTTTGTCAGATGAGAAGGATTACCTACATTGATTTAAGCTATGATCCTTGAGTTTCCTGTTGATTACAGTCAGAAGCATATCTACCTAATACAAAAATTAATTCCCTACCATGGTAAACGTTGTGATAAGCTCTAAGAATAAAATATCATAAATAAGATGTGGCCCTTGTTGTTGAAACTTCTGCAGTCTAATGGACGACACGAATATACATACAAATTTAAAACATATAATTTACACTATAAAACTGTGTTTATTTTTTTCAATTGCTTTTTGGTATATATTTGTCAATTTAGTGCTAGATTTTTGGGATATGTTCAAGGTGTATTACTAGTTGTGACTATCTCCCACAAATGAAGATGTATCCCTGAATTGATAACACTAAAAAATCATTTCAAAGCTTTGTAAAGGAATAAAAATAAATTTTCCATATATATACCAAATTACAAAGTAATTTGTAAAAGCATATCATTTTAAAAACATGTGTACCTATTACTTTGTCTAATATAGCTATATTGGAAATATAATAAGTAACATTTTTAAAAAATAATTGCTAATACTTGAATTTTTAAATTAATACAGTTTCATGGTTACCAGTTTTTGTTGTTTTTATTCTCAGATATAATTTTCTGGTGTAAATAATTATAGATGATATTTTATGTGCATGATTGTAATTCCTCTCACTCTTCTTTCATTTGCTTTTATATAGTTACAGATCATAATCCATCTTCTTATGACCCAGCTATTTAAGAACTGAATAACTTAATAACTGATTTATTATAGCCATTTACTTATAAAATAAGCCTATGTCCATTAAAAAGACTACATAATATTTTCTAAAGACTATACAATTAAGTAACTTTATAATACTCAAGTTAATTACTATAATATTAAAATTAATGTGTATTAACTTTATTTGTAAGGGAAGAAAAGCACATTTTAATAAGTACTTTATAGTTATGCCAAACGAATTCACTCCCTATTATAGTACTTATTAAAATAATATAGATTCATGGTTGTAATTACATGATGGCATCTGTTCATCATGTTTGAATTAGAGCTGACTGGAGTAATCCATCCCTACACATTTACTATAATTCAGAGGACATAATAATAAAACTGACCACACTTTTCTGATAATTATTAGATCAAGATCAATATAAAGAGAGAAAAGAACAAAAGAAATTCATAATTGGAAACACACACACACATATTTAATTACATTTTCTTTCTGTTGAAATTCCAAAATGAACACAGAGAATTTAATTCATCATATTAAATTTAAGTTTATCCTTGCCATTTTTCAAAACAAATCAGTATCATAAAATTCTAATGTTCTTAAAATGTCTCATTAACTTTTATTTCACTAGTATTTTGAAGACTCCATAATTGGATTCTGGTACAGTCCGATCTTTCCCACCAATTAACTCTGTATTTTTTTCACATCTGACTAAATAAAAATGAGTTTGGTTTAATCCTTCAGTCCTTGAACTTAAAATAGTATTTCCTATTCCAAAAAGTTTTCTCAAGCAAAGATGACCTGCTTGAGGTGGAGATATTCAACATCTCTGTGGGTTCATTTAAGTAATTGTTTTCCCTATATATACACGTTCAGCCTCTGTGATTTATTTAAGATGACTGCATAAGTATTTGCCAGTAATCGTGGCACAAGGTCTTTGATGTAAGAGAAAACATTTTAATGCTATTGACTTTGGTTTCTTGTACTTATTTCTGCATTTAAAAAAAATTCTCAATTCTCAGGCTACCATGATTACTGCAAATATTTTAATATTGTACATAATCAAATAAATAAGATGCTATAGGAATATTAAATGCAATGTCCATCCAATATTACTAAAGATTATATTTCTGGCCAAAGAGGAAATTAATGTATAAGATGGTGGGATCTTGAGTATATTGGTTCTCATCCTGACTTTCCCGCATTTTGGAGAAAAGCTCTTGGATAGGTGACGCAAATGGCCTTTGACTCAATATCCTTGTTTGTCAATGGGACAGAGACAGCTTGTATTCAATAGGACTGCTTTCTTTTCACTGCTGAATAGAGCTTCACCTGCAGATTGGCCCACACAGCAGCTCTCTCCAAGGTAAGGCAATAGTTTCTCTTAGTACTGCATGTAGGAGTCAATAGTACTGCTACTGGACTATTGTCACATTTAATTTTTTTAGTATATTTTAACTGTTTTGAAAGATAAATAGTGTCTTTTAAAAAAACAGGAGAACATAAGGAAAAAAATTACTCACAATAGTGTTCTGAATTTCATGTAACAGAAGCCCCCACCACACACACACCTTGTCAAAAATCTACAGCTTCAAAGCATTATCCATTTTCACGGCAGCACAATGATATCCATTTTGGATATTTTTATGCTAAAGTATCTCTTATCAGACCACATCACCATTAGTCTGCTGATGCTGACATCATCCTTTGAGTTCCTTCAAAGGCCTCATCACAGCTTAAAAGAAATGCTATCAGCTCCTTCAGTTGTCATTCCCATCTCTATGTGTCTTGCTGCAACCTCCAGGAACTGCCTCCCTTGCAGGACCTCCCCTGCGTGTTGGGCTCTAGGCTATCTGGTTGTTATGCAGGGGCATACCTCCCTCCCTCCCTGGCACCCCTTTCCCAGCTTCTCTCCCTCCAGGTAGAAGCTTCTGCTTGACTGCTGATGGGACCCATAATCCTACTACCCCAGATGTTCCAGAGGCCCAAGTCTCACAGGAATGTCTACAGTAGGGGTCCTCTGTGATAGTGGCTTCTGCCATCCTGGGACATTGCTAGTAACCAAAAACAAGAAATAAATTTATCACGAACTTTAGTTAAGTCTTTAAAAGCAACACATAGTGTATTTTGATCCAAAATGTCTCTATTTACTTGGTTAAGTCTTTCCCAAGTGACATTTTATGTATTTTCTGAAGAATGAAGTGGAACAGAAAGGAAAGCTTTTTTGGCAGAAGTTACATCACCATGGCAGAACAAAATAGTATCCAAAGGGATTTTTTTTTTAATTTACAGTTATTGCTTCCCCTTAACCTACAGAAAATGCATTCTAATGAAACCTTTCCCATATTTGTTTTTCTTAAGAAGGAGAGGACCTCTCATGCATGCACAACAATAGCAAAAGCCATTGCAGTGAGAGAACAGAGTAATACAGATTCAAAGCACAAGCCTAAAAGCAATGATTGCAACTGTGGCCTTATACTCTGACTAAAGGAGAAAAGGAAGAATCGGTTTCTGATCTATGAGAAAACAGCACGTTATATTCTAAAGTGTGGCCTGCCAAACACACACATGTGACTAGTATAAAAGCATACAATTTAGTTTGGATTGAAAACACAAAAATAATGTATTCTGGGGATGCTGTGCAAGAGAACACTGAATGCAAAATGTGAAGACAGCAGGTTTGACAGCAGACAGGAACCGTGACAGTGAATGGCCCCAGACACGACTGCAAGGCGGCTCAGGCTCTGCTCCTGGTTAAATGTCATACTTAAAATTTATCTTTACACTGTGGCAAATTGCATGGAAAATTAGAGTCTATGCTTATTGTTGCACATGAGAGATTTTGGAATTGTATAAAGGCAGGAAAAAATTCCATAGTCAACTAAAGAATGTAAAATAAATTTGATAATTATTTAAAGCTTATATATTTTCCTTTCCAAAAGCATGGTATTATAAAATAACCATAAACACAGTAAAACACGCCTATTTTGGATTCCAAGAGTCATGATTAGATTATAAATTACTTGGATTATTCATAGAAATTACCTTTATCATTAGAATTAACATGGGATTCATACAATGAGCCTCACCTTTTATGACTTTTCTATTCATTTTTGTATTCTCTCTCTTCTTTCTCCTGGCTCCCTATTTGTGGGGCATCACTGCTTCAAATCAACACTGGCCAAGGTTTACAACAGAAATTATCTTAAAAAAATTGTGACAAGAATAATGCTTTTGATAATGTTCACTGATTAAAAATTAACTCCATTTCTTTTAAAGTAAGCTATTTCACCTGGGCACAATGGCGCATGCCTATAATCCCAGCGCTGGGGAGACTGAGGCAGAAGTATCACGAGTTCAAAGCCAGCCTCAGGAACCTAAGGAGGAGTTGAACAACTCAGAAAGACCCTGTCTCTAAAAAAAATACAAACTAGGACTAGGGGTGTGGCTCAGTGGTTGAGTGCCCCTGAGTTCAATTCCTGGTACCAAAAAAAAAAAAAAAAAAAAAAAAAAAGCGCTATTTCAGAATAATTTTTCCTTGTGATGATATTCCTATGTTTTCTATGCTTTAAGAAATGCCAAATTTGGGCTGGGATTGTGGCTCAGCAGTAGCGCACTCGTCTAGCACTGGCAGGACCCGGGTTTGATCCGCAGCACCACATAAAAATAAAGGCATTGTGCTGTGTCCATCTACACCTGAAAAATAAATATATATTTTTAAAAAAGAAATGCCAAATTACATGCAAATAATAACCTTATAAGTTGGAGACAGAAAGTAACCAGTCTGATCTATCTGGAATACAAATTAAGGAATAAAGAGAGATTCCAAAGTCCATAAACTATTTTAAAGGTGTCAGTGCATCATTTGTAATGAATCTTAGGAAAATAGAATTCCTGTTTTCTGGATCATCTTGAACACTTTATAGTACTTTTCCTGCAGAGTATAAATTTATGCCCAATTTAAAATTTCTTGGTGAATACATTATTTACCACTCTAATTTAGCACTTGGAGTGCCAAAATTTTTTAAAATCTGTATTAAAGTATTCCTGAAATTTCTCACCACTGTACAAATTTTGAGGCATAAATATTTGAGTTTAACGGCTTAAGTACATTTATATATATATAATATAAGTGTATATATATTATATTATGTATATTATATATAATATTGTAAATATTATATATTATCATATAAATAAAATATATATTATATATATATATGACATCTATACTACTTAGTACCTATTTGTATGAAAACCTGACACTGGTTGAATTTTCCAGCATTTTTTAACATTTATGTTCTCCTCAAAGTTTTGTAAACAAAATCACAAACTAGTTTAATAAACAATATAATCCAACTTAATAGTGCCAAAATAAAGAGTCAAAATATTCCTTAATACCTTAAGCCAAAAAATGAAGTTAATATTAGTTGTACTAGAAGTATAGAGCTCCACCAAACCTTTTTTCAATATATAAATACGAATACCTTTAGCATAACTTCCAGGTGGCTCACAGATAACATGCACACTTTATGGAAAATAAAGCTGTGCAGGTCTAGCAGTGGCAAAAGCTTCTACGACTTTTCAAAGTTGAACAGATGACTTCTTCTCTGGAACTTGCATCACACTGAAAGCCTGTCTTGTGTGACCTCCACAGATTAGAGAGGATGGTACAACTGCTTTCATAAATTTCAGTTAAAAAGAACTTAAAATAAGAGCACATAGTAGACAACTTGAAATTATGGTTATGAATGTATGATTGTGGATCTCAGGATGAAATAATTCCTAGCGTAATTCCACTACAAATGAGGTGGTGCTAAGATGGTGCTTATGCTTTCCAAGACTGGGCTTTTATTTTTAAAACTTTTTGTCTGTTTTAAATTTAAAAGCCATTTATTTTTTTTTAAATTATAGACTTTTAAAACATTGAATTCATCAGCACTTTCCAGTATTTGTGTGTATCTCTCAGTATACCAGTGAAAAAACCATGACTTTCCTATACATTTTTTTTCTTTTTAAATATTTTTTGTAGTTGTAGATGAATACAATAACTTTATTTTATTTATTTATCTTTATGTGGTGCTGAGGATCATACCCAGGGCCTCACACTGCTAGGCAAGTGCTCTACCACTGAGCTACAACCCCAGCCCCTTTCCTATGCATTTCTTAAGTGAAATTCCCAAGCCATTTACCCCATTCGCATTTCATCTTAAAGAATAGATTAAGACAGAGGTTCTTCACGGATCTGGCTATGCTTGATACTGAACGTGAGATGGCTCTCTGTGTCAGTATGATTCAATAACATTTTCTCACACCCATTTGATGGAGTGTGCACACTGCCAACTACTCTGTTAGATGTCCGGAAATTTTCTCAGGCTTAATCATGAGTTTTGGTGCATGCTTGCCAAATGACTGTCATATTTATCTTTGGAAAGCAGTTACAAATTTTTCAATAAGTAAAATTTATTCTTAATGTCTGTTTCATTTTCCCAACAGTACATTCTTTGTACTATTAATCCAAACTGGGTAAAGGAATTCCACATCAAAGAGCTAAAAGAAAAACATGGATTCAGAGCAGAAATTGTAGAATATATTTAGACTTTTATGTGCTACACCTATGCATATTTCCAAATACTTTGTTGTTTACTCTGTTTCTTACTAAAACAAATATATTTGTGCGTTTTTGCTAATTTTTCTTATGTATAATCTGAAATTTAATTTTAAATGTAAACAGTAATATTATACTGATACCAGAGAAGAAAATTTACCCTTTTAAAATAGAAATTATATCAAATTAAAAGTGTTTTTAGAAGTCCAGTTCCACAAAATCACTTCAAATGCTATATGGACCATCTAAGAAAGATGGGTCAATATATGTTAATTTTAGACAAGAGAAAGGTCAGATTTATGGAACCAACACTGGGCTTCAAGAGTAGGGTAGACAGAAAGGCAACATTTCTAAAGTACCCCTAAGAAGTCATATAAGATTGTCGTTCCTGCGTGGATGGTTGAGTAAAACAATATTTTAAAAATAATAAAAGTTAATTTGTAACTTATTTATTCTGTATATTAAACAGTACTATTATAGAACAATTTAAGTTTAGCTAAGAAGCAAATGACAACCCTTCAAATAATTAGCTTATCTTATGAAGTGAGATACTAGTCTCCTATTTCTGTTGCAGCAATAAATAAATTGCTAAACCATACATTTAGCAAATTAAAACAATGGATATTGCAGGGCATGGTGGCACATGCCTGTAATCCCAGCAGCTCAGGGAGGCTGAGGCAGGAGGATCATGCGTTCAAAGCCAGCCTCAGCAACAGCAAGGTTGCTAAGCAACTCAGTGAGAGCCTGTCTCTAAGTAAAATACAAAATAAGGCTGGGGATGTAGCTCAGTGTTAGAGTGTCCCTGAGTTCAATCCCGGGGACGGGGTGGAGGGGGTGGGAAGCAGCAGATATTTATTATCATACAGTTCTGAAGTTCAGAAGCCAAAATAAATCTCACTGAGATAAAGTGAAGAGGTTCAGGGCTGGCATTCCTCAGGGCCCTAAGCAGGCAGGCAGTCCCTCTGCCCTTGCAACTTCTCAAGGTCGTCCACCTCCTTTGGCACACAGCTTCCTCCTCATCTTCTCAGAGATGTTATTAACTTTTGAAATCAGTTTTGTATGTTTTTCTCAATTATTTTAAAAGTTTGTTTTGCATAATGCAAAAAATATTATTTTATATTAGGCAAGGTTAGGTGTGTTGACCAATATCTGAAACATAATAACTGGCAGCAACATAGATTACTTCACATCTTTGAAAGTAAAGAGCTCTTGCCACTGTACCAAGTTGTTTCTTCACTAAATATTCAAACTGAGTATCAGTAGCCTGACCCAATACCACACACAGTGTGAAGTCTCATGAATGCTTAACTTTGGGTAAAGACCAAGAGCAAGAGTTTAGCTTCAACCCATCGTATCATCCAGTAAGGCTACAGAGTTTAGCAGCCTGGGCCACTTTTTTTTTTTTAATATTTCTTGTGTAAAGACCAGATGGATTGGATAAAGAAGAAAGTAGTGACACACACACTCCATGTACTAATCTGACATTCTTGGCTTCAGAATAAGGTACTCTTGGAGCTCAGTTTTCCTCCATGAGCATAACATTAAATCACTTTTCAAAACAGAAAACAGAAGAATTAAAGTTACCATACCATGAAAGTGCCTTCCCAGACCCCATCAAACAATATATAACATGTGCACCCATGTATTTAAATACATTTGTATATATAAATGTGTATGTGTATACACATACATATATATGTATAACTGGACTGTATATGATTTTAATATTTTAAGTAGATTAAACTGCATGTTTGTGCATATTTATGAATGTCTGCAGTACTTGGAGAAAATAATACTTCTATGTCAAATTACGTTTATGTTTAGTCTGTGTGCACTACAATTATACAGGAGCAAAGACTGAGTCAGTTATTTTTCCAATATATTTTGGTTATGCATTCCTATATTTTATTTTCTCACAGGGTCATACCATAGTTATTAAGACTCTTATTTAAAAAAATGTGTAGTAACTGCATAGGTAATCAAGTTGTCAATGAATTTTCATTTCATTATAGATAATAAATTAAATGATAATCATTAAGATAACTTACAGTTATTTTTTACCTTCAAATCATTCACGCTTAGTAAGCATGGATTATGCTGTAATAGAAACAAACAAAGCCCGTGTATTTTTCCTTTGCAGTATTGGGAATGAGCACCAAGCCTCCCACACAGGAAGAAAGCAGGAGACCACAGAGCTACTCCCCCATCCACAATAAGTTTTTGTTTTGCTTTTGCCTTGCTGGGGATTGAACCCAAGGCACTCTACGTCAAAGCTACCTCCCCAGCCCTTTTTATTTTTCATTTTGAGACAGGGTCTCACTAAAGTGTCGAATTCAGTCTAAATTTCATAATCCTATTTCCCAGCTTCCTGTCCAGTGGGATTACAGCATGTGTCACCACAGCCACTTTAGACCCTGTTTTTAAAGAGCAGACAAATATAACTTCTTTGAAAAATCTGGTCAAGTAGATGCAAATATGCTGTTGAAATAGTTCATTAAATATTAACTCACTAAATAATAAATAGTAAGGAAAAAATTAATAGATTACTGATAATACTAACATTTTTCTATAAAAATATTCATACAATTTAATAGGAAAATGTACTGACTTCTAACATTAATTAGAATAATCCTTGTTATCTTTTAATGCCATTGAATAACCTTCAAACTAACAATTACTTTATGACATTCAGATTCAGAATGAGAAGCCTTCTTAGTATAGTTCAGAATGTATATAATACTGTGAAGGTTGAATTCCAAACTGAAGCTTTTCGTTTGTGTCTTAGTACCATTTTGCCAAAAGACCCCTGACAGAAGTGGCTCAGTTGAGTTCTGGACATCAAACATAGGAATGGGTGAAAAGCCCTTTAAATTATAAGCATATGGATGGAATTCCCTTCAAATTACTAGTCAGATTAAATCTTAAGGGTAAAAAACACAAAACTTTGAGGTTTCTGTAACACCACACATCTGAAAAGTTACTCAGGGAATGGATCACCCAAAGACAGTTGAGAATTCACTCTTTGAGTACAATAAGCTTCCCTCCCATTATTGAAATATTTGTACATGCAATTAAAATGTCATCTCTACTATGTTCTTTTGCCATAACAGTCATGAAACTAAATATTAGATAGTCGGGATACAGTTAGTTTGTGGGGTTTTTTTTTAATATTCTGGAGGGAAAAAAAACAGAAATCAGAAAACTCCAAGTAAGAGATCTGTGTGTATAATTTAAAAATGCAGCTCTTTAATGATTTAACCTATGCCTTCTCACTTAAACCATAGCAATCTTGTCCAAGTATTTATGTTTTTGGCTGGTAGGTACTGCATAGTAAGTGGGTAACTGGAAGGAGATAAATTAGGGCATTTTATGCTTGAGTTCACTGCCCTCTCAATAATACTATTTTGTTATTGTCCTTAAAATTATATTTTAAAAAATTGGCTTATAATTTGTATCACATAATAATCTAAATAAGATGTTAAGGTCAGAAGGAAACATCAGAGAGTATTTTAGCTATTTAATTTTTAAAGCAGTTATGATTATAGTTTTAGAAAAGGAAAGTTTCATTGTTCTATGTAGACTTTGTGACTGCAAGACTTCCTTCTATTACTGATATCTAACACATGTGTCATATTTTTAAATACATAAAAATATAAATAAACATACAAATAACCACTTAAATGACAATCCATTAATATATAACCTTAAGATTTTAATAGAACTTAAAGTTGAACTATATTTGTAAGCAAAACAGTGAACAAATGTTGGGTTTCAGGTGTACTATGAGAATTAGTAAGAAGGATCATAGGTGATAGTGAGACTGGGCATTCTGGATACTACAAAGCAATGATGTTTCAGAGGTCTGCGTGATGGTCAGTCATGGCAGTGTGGTGGAATGAGTAACACGGAAATGAAAAACAATAGGTCAAATGTGAGTCCCCTGTAACTCTGAAATCCCTCTCAGACTAGAATATTCCACTGGGAGGCCACTCTGCGGTCAGCACTGTGCAGGGTGCTGGGTGTGAGGCACTGTGTCCTGGTGCAGCGCCACACCTACAGGAAGCTCCCGCATGTTCTAGGGTGTGTGGACTCCCAGTGCCACACTGAACTTCTCATGGATCACAGTTTCAATGTTATGTTTAGGAGCTACGTTGTTCTCTATGTGTTTTTTTAAGCAAATCTTTGCCCAGTATGTTTTTCATTATTTTATGGGTGGTGATTGATAATGCTAATTGATAGTTGAAGGAAGTTAGTTACTTGTTGAGCTTTTTATTAGTAGTACATATCTTGCTCAAGTTTTTATTTATTTTATCTTATTTTATTCACTTGCCAACACCTGACTTTTTAATTTTTTAAATTTATATATGACAGTAGAATGCATTACAATCCATATTATACATATAGAACACAAATTTTTTCCCGTATCTCTGGTTGTATACAAAGTATGTTCACACCAATTCGTGTCTTCATACATGTACTTTGGATAATGATGTCCATCACATTCCACCATCATTTCCAACCCCACACCCTCTCCCTTCCTGAACTCTCACCCATCTGCCCTATCTAGAGTTTGTCCATTCCTCCCATGTTCCCCCTCTCTACCCCACTATGAATCAGCCTCCTTATATCAGAGAAAACATTCAGCATTTGGTTTTTGGGGGATTCTCTGACTTCATTTAGCAGCATCTTCTCTAACTCCATCCATTTACCTGCAAATGCCATGATTTAATTCTCTTTTATTACTGAGTAAAATTCCATTGTGTATATATATCACATTTTCTTTATCCATTCATCTATTGAAGGGCATCTAGGTTGGTTCCACAGTTTAGCTATTGTGAATTGTGCTGCTGTAAACATTGATGTGGCTGTGTCCCTGTAGTATGCTGTTTTTAAGTCCTTTGGGTATAGATCGAGGAGAGGGACAGCTGGGTCAAATGGCAACCCCTGACTTTTAATGAGTATGTTAAGGATATCAATATGGCATTATTGATACTTTGGAACTGGAGTCTGCCTTTTTATTGTTTGTTTTCTGTTTCTTATTCTATTTCTTCTCCCCTCCTCCTCCTCCTCTTCTTCTTCTTCTTCATTGTTATCATTGTCTTCTTTTCTGCCCTGTTTGTTATTCAGACATTGTGTTGTTTTTTTAATCCACTTGCCTGATGTTTTAAATGTATCACTTTATCCAGGTTTCATAGTGGTTGTCTAGAAATTAAAATATGTAAATACGACATACAGCACAGTGTAGAAAAACTACTCTGTTTAGGCCCTTTCACTTCTTTAAATATCACTTTCTTGGGTGTACAGTGGTCTTGATTCTTATTTAAATGACAAGATCTGTGAACCAATGAGGAGAAAGATAGTTTCTCATATACATGATCTTCCCACCGCATAGTCCTTCTTCCCTGTTTTCTGACGCTCCAGGAAATCTTCTCTCCTTTTGTCTTTCCTCCACCTGAACAATTCCCTCTGGCCAGTCTTTAGGGTGAGGTCTGCTAACGGTAGCCTCCTCCGCTTCTTTCATCAGATGTCTTTGCTTCCTGTTCCTGAAGCACCGTTTTGTGCTTCGTACTGGATGGTTCCTTTCACTCAGCCCTTGAAGTGTGTCCAGGGCTCCAGGTGAGGAATTCACTGTCGACTGCTGGAGTCTACATCCCACTTGGCAATGCCAAGAATCAAAGAAAGCCAAAAAATATTTACAAAAGAGCAGAATTAAGGAGCTGCGGTTGTGTGGCTCAGGGGTAGACAGCTTGCCTCACATGCACGAGGCACAGGGTTCTAGCCTTAGCACTACATAAATAAATAAAATAAAGGTATTGTGTCCATCTACAACTTTAAAAAAAAGATCTGAATTAGAAGAAAATAAAGCTATAAGGAAATAAGATAATGCTATAGTAGTTAAGACAATATGATATTGGCAAATAAAAGAGATGAATACACTAATGGAAGAGAATACAAAATCTAAATACAGACACATTTCTTTTAAACCTGATTCATGACCATTCAATAGGAGAAATAGTTTTTCCTTTAACAAAAAATTGCCAGTTCAACAATACATTTACATAGGACTGACCATTGCATTACAATATGTAAGAGTAATCTTCCAAATAGAGTGCTCAGCCAGGAACAGTGGAGACACTCCTGTGTTCCGAAGACTGGAGGCTGAGGCAGGGAGATTTCAAGTTTGAGGTTAGTCTCAGCAACTTAGCAAGCCCCATCTCACAGTAACAATAAAGACATAAAAAATTTGTCATAGGAAATATCATTCTGTATTAGAGCTCCCCTGAGTTCAATCCCCAGTGCCAAAAAGAAAACAAAAATAAAATGCTCACCCAAATGCATAAGACAGAGCAATAAAGCTTCTGTAAGTTAACTAAGAAAAATCACTCATGACATTACAGTAAGCAGGATTTCTAAACAGGATACCAAATATTAACCACAAAGTAAAATATTTGTACATTTGCTAAATTGTGTTTAACCTAAGATTTTCTGTTTAAAAGAAGAGATTATCAACAGGATGAAAATACAAACAGTCTCACTGGAGAAGGTATTAGCCATTCACGGAATGACTTGGAACTGATGAAGTCACATATTGACCAGAAAACAAGATTTTTGAACAACATGCTACAGGCGTGAAAATGCATTTTGTGAAAGACAATATTCCTGTAGTCGATGAGCACATGGAATATCCTTATGCCATCTGTTACTAAGGAAATGCAAATTAAAACCACAATGGAAAACCGTAACCACAAGAGCTATCCCCACTGCATTTTTCTTAATAGCTCAAAATTAAAAGTATCCATTGTCTGTGAACTAAAAACGAACACATAAATTTTGCCATAGTCATGTGATGGGCAATTACATAACACAAATCAATGCACTGTTGCCCTGGGGATGAATTTCACAAACACACAAAATAATGCATTCTGCATATTCACGTTTATAATGAGCCCCAAAAGAGGCACAAGAGTGCATGACAGAGGTTAGAGTTTTCCACTGCACAGGGGTGATGAGGAGGAGGTGGCATGGGGGACACTTCTAACAGGGCTCTGCCACTTGAGCTGGAGGGTGACTTCATGACTGCTCTCAAGAATCCATGAGCTCTATGTGCTTTGACTAAATAACTTTAGTGAGTCCACCAACATTGAATCTCAGCATTGAGATCACCAGAAAGCAGCCACGTGCCAGAGATGTCTTTACACATCCATCCAGATCTCAGCAGTCAGGGTGCTTCCAGGAGGGGCAGGAGACATGATGAAGAGCACCGTCACGCTTGGCCAGGTGAGCTCCTGTGAGAGTGCAGACTGACCACAGAGCAGCCCTGAGTCTTTGCTTGGTGGCTGAGGGGAGAGTATGAGGAGCAAGGACTTTGCAGACACACTGGGGGAGAAGAGCCTGGCCACAGGGCTGGGTCCACATAGTTCCCTCTCTTCTGCAAATTACATCAGCTCTGCCTGAAAGGAGATGTACTCCTCCAAAGAGCTGGACAACCTCGGTGGGTCTAATAAGGTCTCCTCCAACAGTGTGGTTTATTACGGAAATTCTCAATGGTTCTAAAATGCAAAATTTCTCCAATAAATTCACTTAATTGCAGTAAAAGTACGATGATATATATATATATATATATATATATGGTACTATATATGTACAAATAACATGATATATGTCACATGTACAAATTTCATCTTTGTTTTTATTGGAATTAAGTGACAATATACTGAAAAATTAAAAATTTAGCTCTTTTCTAATTGTCTCTTTAATACAAAGAAGCATGTTTGATTATACAAACACCCACATTAAGTTCTCCATGTATGTTTTTTGTCTTGTGAAATTAATACTCATTAAAAATACTATGTTCATATTATCAGAATTTGATTCTTAAATATACATCCTTTACTAGAAATAAGGCGTGAATATCAGCAAACAAATGATTTGTATGATCTTTGAGAAGTCTCATGACAAAGCAATCAACTGTCCTGTGATCCTATACAAACAGGCAACTGAGGTCATTTCTTAATACCCTGTCCACTCAAAGATACCATTCTTGCATTCACAAAAATGTTCAATTTAAATAGGCCAGCACAAGATTCTCTGGGCCTGCTTCAAAATAATGAGCAAGAACTAAACAAAGATAATTAGACTTGAAAAAATTAAAAAACCTTCCATCTTTATACATATTACCATTTCAAACAGTTAGGACACACAAAAACAGAATCCTAATAATTATGTTGCTATTCAAATGCTAAAATTAAAATGAGAAAAGCAAATATGTAACTTGATATTATGAAAAAGTTTTAATTCCAATTTTGAGTTCTTCTTGCTCACTATGCTTATGAAAGCCAAATCTATTTATAAATTTCTAACAATCCTTGGCAACATAAAAGATCTTACTTCAGATCCCCAAGTTTCCCATGGAATTCTGTTGCATAAATCTAGGGGGGAAAAACAAATTCAACTTTATTTTATGCTATAGGATAATCTGTACTATTTCAGATCAAAAGAATTCTCAAACCAGTATAATCATGTCAATCAAGCATCTTATAAAAGTAGTGATAAACTATAAAAACTCATGTAACATATATATATATATATATATATATATATATATATATGAAATATATATATATAGTTGTTGTTGTTGTTGTTGTTGTTGTTGTTTGGTCTAAACAGCAACAGTTAAGTAGTGGGATGGCTCCATATTATTTTGGCTCTATACAACTCACTACTTTCTCTCTCCCAGAATGTAAAACATCAGACCAGTCCCGAGCATCCTGTTATTCATCACAAGAGTTACTTTGAACATACATTTTATCTCTGGTTTTATTATAGATTAAGTCAGCCGAGCTGATGCTTCCCCTGTGTAATGCTGCTTTTACCCATTATTACTGTTTGACAGCTGTTGATCCCTCTTCAAGAGAACCTTTCTACAAGCTCCTTTGTTTCCGTAAATCATGAAAGGGAATGGAGAGTAAGCTAGACTGAAAACCAATGTGCCGCTTTTGTGCAGGTGTGACACATAGAAGTTAACTTGTCCTGTTTTACAATAAATAGGAGTGATTGTGGCTATGTCACCCCCCTATACACACACACACACACACACACACACACATACACACACAAACACATTCATACACACACACAAACACATTCTTACACACACACACACACACACATTCATACACACATGCTCACATACTCCAGGAACAACACACACATTCAATAGATGGTATCTGTCATTATTTTATACTTTTTTTTCTCTCTCTCTCTATATATATATTCCCCTTCTGTACATGGTGAATCTGTGGCTGAAATTAAAATTCAGAATATAAAGCCAACTGGCAAACATTTCTGATTACTAGTGTCAGTCACATCTTCAATAAAGAACAGTGTGTTTTATTTTCTCCTCTTCCTTCGGGCAGGAAAAAAAAATCTGCTAAACTGAAATTAGGGGAAATGAGATTAATAAAATCTAGAAAACAAAGTGTTTAAAGATAAAACAATGAACAGGATGTAGGAATGTAAACAATTCCACTTCCAAATAATCTAGTTAAGGGAACAGTGAAATGATGAATTGAAGTAAACAACTGAAGCTGATTTTCCCTTGGTTCCTGTCCAAATAAAAAGCTCACCTCACGGGGCCGTTGCTCTGCTGTCCTTTCCTGTTGTCAGTCCTGGTTTACACTACAGTACACCAGGTACACAGTCTAGACTGAGAGAAAGGGACTTGGTGTCTGCAGAAAGAGTTGGGGAAATGAAGGTAGGGCATAAGCTTTGAAAAAAAAAGTGTTCAGTGTGTGTGTAAATGTGTGTGTGTGTGTGTGTGTGTGAAAGAGAGAGAGAGAGAGAGAGAGAGAGAGAGAGAGAGATTCGTAGGGGCAGCATCTTGTTTATTTGAGTTCTCACAGAAACCAGAATAAAGAAGACATTCAATTAGTGAATCTAGGGGGAATCAAAACCTCAATTCAATTTAGAAAGAGGTTACTGAAAATCTATGAATTTTGGTTTGTGTGTGTCCATTGGGATCCTACAAGGGAGTCATATTCCATCATCAGGCATCTCCCCAAGCTTGTTGGAGACAAAAACACTTCAGTATGTGTGTGGTGTTTTTGTGCGTGGTTGATGTGGGTATAAGTTTCCACTGGGATTCCTCAGTCTTGTTGGAGACAAAAACACTTCTGGTATGTGTGTATTTGCATGTGTGGTTGATGTGGGTGTGAGTGTGTGAATCAAAGAAATGTAGGGAAAAGGTGAGAGAATAATAACAAGGAAATGGTAATTAATTCTAATATTTCAGAACTGGTGACTAAAAGCATTTAGCTTTCAATAACTAAAAACCTCGAGCTAATGTGTGATAAGGTAGTTTACTCATATAACCTATGTAAAATACTAATTTTTTATTAATTTTTCTATTAATTAATTAATATTGTTGAAAATAATTTTCCTGGAAAATAATCTAGCCCACCAAAAACATTAGCAGCGATAGTTATGAAGCAGAAGAATAAATGTAATTATCCTAAATGTTTCTGAGGTATTAGTTTTCCTCATTAAAATTAGTTTTTTAGTCTTTCAACTTATAATAAACACATTGTAGAGTTTTTTCTTTCACTTTGATTTTATTTTAAATGAAATATTCTGAGAAGAATGTTACAGCACTTATTTCTACTTCAAATACTTCTGAGATTATTTGCATTTTTTGAAATGCATGCTCTCAGCTAATTTCTAAACATTTCAGAAAACAGTTTCTATGAAATGATATTCTGTCATTTATTGCTGCCTTTAAATTTTTTTAGAGAATCAAAAGAAATATTTGAAGACAGAAAATAGCTATATCTTTCTTCAGTTTTCCTTTGAAAACAATGTAATTAAACAGAATAGATTTTAAGAAATGTCTGAATGGAGCTGAGCTAGCCTACTGTTTGAACCTAGAGTTCTATGATTCTAAGAAAGATGTGATAATCACCCAAATTTCTCAATATTGTTCCTTGATTAAGCCAGTTTATTTCAATTTAAGTGTGTGATTTGTTGAAAGAGATCATATAAATTGAATAACTATTCCCACGTAACAGAGCACAATGCCTGCTATTAAGAAAAAAGGCTTAGGAGAAAAAAATCATCATAATTTGCAAACTAGAAAATTCCTCCCTTTAAAAAAAAAAAAAAAGACTGAAGAAATATTTTTCACATTTTTCCTAGAAACTGGAGTAGAGAAAATATTCCATTTTTTTGCCCCGAGGCAGTATAGAAATATTCCCATTATTTCCTAGAAAGAATCAATGAATTTTGCTGCTGGAGGGTGCTTGGGAACAGATATTATTGTTCCTTGTCTATAAATTCACCCTGGTCATCTCGGTGCCCTGATGGTCATCGCGGTGCCCTGATGACCGCAGGCTGCCGGGCCTCGCTGCCCAACCCTCTCAGACCCAGGTGAAGCCACCGCTAAGGACGTGGCGCCTTTGGGTGGCCCACAGACGCTGCGGTGACAGTCAGGGGCTTCGAGGGCCGAGACGGCGGATGGACAACGGACAGTCCTGCCGCAGGTTAGACCCGTGAGCCGCACAGATGGGGCCCTGCGTGACAGCTCCGTGACGGTGGCAGTTTGACGTCACTTGGTCCTGACCAGGGAGAACCGGGGTCCTAACTGTCCTGGAAGGTAGCAAAACCGGGGACAACGACGGTGGAAGGGCTCGCTGTCAACCGGCGGCTGGTCTTGGTTCTACCAAAGAGAGAAACGGCCAGGAGCCCCCCGCATTGGGTCAACTGGAAGTGCCCACCAGCCTTTGGGAGGACTCACTGGTCATTTGTGGAAGGCACGTGTGTCGCAACTCTACCCCCAGCCTTTTCGCAGAAAAAAATTGGCCGAATCTGGACATTTAGCTGTCAAGAGGCTGCGAGATGAGGTTCCTGCATCTTCTCACGCGAAGGACGGGGACACCTTAACATGGATGACCCACAGGACACAATCAATGCAGGCGCAGAAGCTCCCGGCTCAGCCCCCGGCTTGGAAGTGACTCCAGAGGAAGAGCCCACGAGGCTTGGTGACCCCCACAGTGACCAGCCCCAGGTTCCTACTAGTGGTTGTACCAAAAAAGATCTATTGCAAAAATACAACAGTTTGGAGGACAAAATCGCTCTGCTCAGAGTGAACATTGACAGGGTGAGATGTCAGAGCCAGGACATGGAGAAGACGTATCTCGAGAATATCGAAACTGTGAAAGCCAAGAGCGATGACCTGCAGAGGACCATCCGAGTGTACGAGAAAACGCAGAGGGAAACCACGTTCCAGCGAAACGAGCAGCTGAATGACCTGAGAGCTGAGATCAGGATGCTCACGTCGGAACTGGAGAAGCTGAAGCAAGGCCAGGCCAGACTGGAAGCCGAGCTGGAACCCTACGGCGACAGGCTGGATCTGGCGCCGTCCCATCCTTACGAAAGTCAGACCCCGGGGAGAGACCGAGAGCTGGGTCTCCAGCGCACAAGGCAGGAGTACTCCAGTCCTCAGGCCAAGACGGATGCTGACACAGGCCACCCCAGAGATCACAGTGAGCGTGTTTCCCAAGAGCTTTCTAAGATCAAAATCTGCAGCCTCGAAAATCAGGACAACAGTCAGGGACACGGAGAAAGTCTGGGTCCCAGAGAAAACGTAGTGGTTCGCAGCTCACAGCCACAGCCTGCAAGAAAGAGCGGGGAGGAGCACCTGGCCCAGCTGGAGCAGGCGGCAGGCAAAGGCTTACCCAGAGCACTAGAAGAAGTGACCACAGAGTTTGAACCTGGGCCCACTAGAACCATTACACCCAAATCTAATAAGTCAAGCCAAAACCTACTTTTAGAAGCACAACAAGAATACGCAGAGATTTTAAAGAGAAAGTATATGGTCTGAAAGATACTTATGGAACTGTTGACATAAATGCATGATAGGAATAACTTTAATTGAAGGAAAATGTTTATATCATATGATTAATATTCATAAAATATTTGCAATTTAAAAAAAAAAGATTAGCTGCTTTCCTTCATTTTTTTGTACCATCTGAAGGCACCAGCATCTTTGAGCTGGTGGAAGCCAGAAGGTTGTCAGTTTTCCCTTCCTAAACATTCTTCGTCATCCCCATGCACCATCAGCTGTCAGTCCTGCTCACTGTAACTTCTGAAAGTTCTTCATCTCCATTCACTTTTCTCTTGGCACCTACTTAGTCCAAGTACCATCACCTCTGTCCTGAATTATTGGAACAGACGTCTAAGTGCTCTCCCTCCACTCCCCTTCCCTTCATCCAAGTTTCCTTTTCCCCTACTCTATCTCCCTAGCTTTTAATCTTGTGCTACCAATATAAATCAGTTTTTCTTGGAATGTCATATATATTGCTTCACTATATGCTGTTTATATTTATTCAGAAGGAGTGTTTCTTTCATGAAGATTATACAAGTACCAGCCTGTACTGATATTTATGTTCACATTTCAAACTTCAATATTCATTAGGGTCTTGATATATTCATTTTTGTATTTTACTTGTTCTTGACTAATATAAAAGCATCAACCTCCTCAGTTAATATAAAGATCTGAAAAGCATAGCCTCTGCTAAAAGAAATGTTTAATGCCAGCTTGTTGAGAAGCCATTTGAATTGCCTAATATTTTCTCTAAGTACTTCTATTATTTAAACTGCACCAAGACATGATAGTCATTTTCTACTCCTTTTTAAGTACATAATCCATAAGTAGGTAATCACATATGGTCACATGATTATTATGTTCAGAAGACACAAAAGGAAAATTTCTCCTGAAATTATCTTGGTTATGAATTAAATTTTGTTACAAAATACACTTTAAAACTTTGACACTTTTCATAAAGCACAATAGAGACCATTTGATACATTAACATAAGTGGATTTTGAATTTATTTTTAAGTAAAATTACTGAAATATGTGTTCCCATTAAAATAGAGACTTTAACTCACAGAAATATGAAAAGCTGCTTTTCTTTTTCATAAATCTAACCATGATTCATAGTTCTTGCAATCTCCTTATGTTTCAACAATAGTGTTTAACAACAAAAGATTAAGGACTGGTCTGTAGTGATAAAAATCCAAGCCTATGTAGTCCCATGTGGTTTTATCTTATTCTCTCTTGGCAGAATTTTATTTTTCCTTCCAATATGGAAGATTCCCATGTTCAGTGACTGAGTCACTTTCTCATTTTGGTCAGCAGGCTCAGTGCATTAAGTCCTAACTCAGCCTGGTGTTTGCTCCTTGCAGATCCAGACTTCACCTCCCTGGCTCACTCACCTCCATGTCCCATGGCTGTCCATACTCCATGCATCAGGGGATCACCACCCTGATCCCTGCTCTCTCCCTTGCTCTCACCTTCCCGAAAGCAGCCTCCCTCCAGTCTCCCACTCACCTTGCCCATTCCTTCCAGAACCCTCTGTCCTCACACCTCTCCTGCCTGAGTCAATTGCTCCCTTTCTTAAAGTTTACATTTTATCAACATAGAAAAGTAACAGTTTTTTAAATGTTTCTGTGGAGGCTCTATATGATTTATGACTTTATGTTTGGACTTCTTAATAAAGAAAATTTTTAAACATAGTTGCACTAAAAAATCCCTGAACTTGCAAATTATAAGAGTAAACTTCATTCAGGAAGCATTCAGAGAAAAGGCAGAGTGAGACACACTAACAATAGAGGTTTTAGTTACTAGATTGTTAAAGCAGATTAGGGGAGATTTCCTTGAAATTTGGAAATTTGGTGTTGTAGAGTTACAAAACAAATTATGTTTGGTCTTTTTTGCTGTTGTATTTTCATTTTAACCAGATAGAAGGCATCTGTCTCAAGCATAGATAAAAATCTAAGCGGGGCTTTGCTAGCTGCTATGGTAACCCAAATGATTTTCCCTTTTGTGGAAGTGACTCAATGAGATTTATAAATAACTTCCTGTTGAAAAAAAGATAAAAATAAAAATAAAATTCATCAGAAATAAATACATAACTGCTTACTATCCTTTTAAATCTTTTAGTTAGATTAGATTTTATATTGTGTGCGTCTGTGTGTGTTTCCTAAGCAAGCATCCCTTGCATATAATATATTCTATTCCATTCTAAGTGATTTATATTCTGTTGCAAATCTTTCTGTGGCTCCAAACTTCAATGAAAAAGATTATCATATAAAGTAAATTATATATCAAAAACCAAAAAGTAGTAAACTACAGTAATTTTAAGATTTTCAAGTGCCTATAATTATTTTCCTTTGTCTAACACTTAAGGAGCTCATGTGATAACAAAAGCAAAATAAAAGACACAAAAGTAGGCAAGTTCATATGAAATGATGTGTTCTGATGACCATTTTTTTGCTCATTTCTATTCTAATTTAATTTCTTTTTTAAAAAAGTTTTATTTTTTATCAGTTGCTCAAGACAATACAATGATCTTGACATATCATACATTTGATTCAATGGGGTATGAATTCTCATTTTTCCACATGTACAGATTGCAGGATCACATTGGTTATACAGCCACGTATATACATACAGCAATACTAGTGTCTGTTGTATTCTGATGACCATTTTATTAAAATACATACACAAAAATGTCTTCTCATTTCTGCATGATGTTACAGTAGAATAAAGATAAATATTTCTTATATTTTTAAACTTGCATTTTTGTATTAAGTCAGTGAGTGCTTATTGAATGTCTACTATGTCCCAAGCACATCATTCTAGAGGTTGAAGTTGTACCAGAGAAGAAAGAGATTTGAATGTCCACCCTCAAGGAGCTCCCATTGTGATTACCTGTGAAATTTGACTGAGAAATTCAAGTAAGTATTAAAAGAGAATAGTTTTCCAAAGACTCACTTTTATCAAGTTAGCGAGCTGTTCACATTTTTAAATGAAACAAAACTTATATTATGAATGAAAATGAATTATTTTGAATATGATGGAAAAACTGGAAAATAGAATTGTATAAACTATAACACAAACTAGCCCTGTTTTTGGAGTTTAACACTCCTGATTACCCTCCCACATATAAATATTTACACAGCAAACTCTACTTTCTGTATGGAAAATGAAGGGACTGGGGGCAGAAAGTCAGCTGAACTTTCTAAATATCCTCCAAGTGTGTTATGGAGACAGGAAAGCTGGCTGCCTCCATCCCTCCACAGCAGTGTGTTCGCAGGGCAGCCCTGCAAAAACTAAGTCTTTGCATACTCCAAACCCACAGGTCAGCTTTAGTCCTTGAATTAAATGCCTTTATTAATGAAGTTGCAGAAGAGGTTGACAGAATAAAATTATTAGTGAATATGGAACTTCCTGTTTCATAATTGTTTTTTCTTAAAGTACACAATTAATTTTGAAATCACAAGGCTAGCTCCTTCTGAATACTAATAGCATGAATTTCAGAAAGTATACCATTGTATATCTTGGGAGATGAATGAAGAAAGATCAAAGGAAGATGAAAAATGTTTTTTCAACATAAATAAAATAGCATTCATTTATATGCAGTTAAATCAAGTAATTTCTCCTGTTAAGGAACATTTTTAAACTCAGAACATTTATCAAAAAATCAAAGATAGACAATGGAATTATTTAAGACTAATATTCTTGTACAATCTAACAAAAAGGGAAATAATGTATATATAGCCTAATATAAATATATCATTGCCATGGATTAGCAGGACATTAGCTAACAGTGAATGGAGGTTTACCCAAGAGTGTCTGAGTCACCATAATTAGATGTGTGGCATCATTACATTTCTGTGGACTCTTCTGAGTCCATAGAAATACTATCAATCACATTTTATTGTAATTCTTTTCATTTTAATGTAATATAAACAAGAAATCAGTTTTCAGATACATCCTTCGGAAAACACAACGTGATGCTTTTGTAGTGCATAAGCTCCTGATAACAATGAGATGCAAATGTTGATCTCACTGGAAGTGTTTCATTTATAAGATTTTATGTCTTAAGAAAAACATGAAATCTTAAAAAATAAACAAATATTAGAACTTTATTCAACAAGTATTTGCTATAAACATGAGTAGAACTTTTTTCCTGGTTTTAGTCCCTGTACATATGTTCCCCATTTTAGTTAGTGAATTAATCATTTGTTCAGACACAGGATCCTCAGCTTCCAATCATCTTTATAAGTGTTGATGTTCCTGATTTTCTAATTTTAACATAGAAAAAGAAAGCACTAAAAAAGAAAACCAATTTAACTATAAAGCAGAATTCTTAACATAATTGCTAATTGATCTGGAATCAGTTTTCATTTGTGTCCTTTTATTTTGGCTTAGTTGTTTATTTCCTTAGTAATAAAAACTAAGGGAACAGGATTAAAAATTTCAAAATAACAGGAAGTGAATAAGCAGTGTTTATATTTCTCAAAAGATCTGGCTTTCCAGTCTCTGAAACAGAAAATGTAACCCATGTGTAAGGGAAGCTGCAGAGTCAGAGACCAGATTAAAATTTTGGTTGCTGGAAATTTTGTTTTCACCTCATCTCCTAGTCTGAATATTTTCTTCTCATCGACTCTTTCACAAGTAATTCCTCTAATGTCTCAATTTAAAATCTTCCTCCAAAACTCTTCTTTTGCTGTTTTTCTCTTAAATATCTCTGCCTCCTCAGATTTATAGATTTAATTTAATTTTAATTTATAAATACATAAATAAATACTAAGAATTCTGTGGATTCTTAGAATTGGGTTTATCATTTCCATCCTTGCCTGCTTTGACACCTAGTAGACTTCCCTAAATAATTCAAATCTCTTAATCAATAACAACCAGAGGGCATATTGGCTTGGTTATGTCTAAAGGCTGCCAGAATTTATATACTTCTCAGTGTCAAGATAACATAAATATGCAAACAAGACAACATCATAAGGTTTGGTAGAAGCCAGAGGATGGTGGGTTAGATTTAGGAAATCTGGATCAAGTCTCATCCTTAATAAGCTCATTAAGCTTTTTGTATTCATTTACAATAAGGAGAGAGATTATATGATCTATGACTGCCCTGAGAGTGTTTTTTTTTTTTAACTTTATTTCACAGTGCATGAGTCACAGGCCATGCGGCATGGTACTTACTCGCCAGAAGTAGTGCTCCCTAGAAATGAGGGCAGCATGAGTCGAAATGATCTAAAGTATGAATTAGACAGGGCACAAAAAAATAAAAATATAAAATATCTCACTAAGAAATATATATATATATATATACATATATATATATATACATATATATATATATATACAGCTCACATGTTATATGATAATGTTATATATTGGGTTTACTAATAAACATTATTAATAAATATATTAATTTCACTTATTTGTCTTTTAATTTTTTAGCTACTTTAAATTGAAAATCATGCTTGAGCTATATTTATATTGGACAGCACAACTCTAGAGTATCCGAAAGTTTCAAAATGTTTCTTTTTTATGGAGAATTTTACAGAAATAGAAAACTATGTTTTGATTTTTTAAAAGGATGTTCAACATGTTTTGGCAACATTTCTGTTTCAATCATGTAGAGTTTTCCTATATATGTTTCAAATTAAGGTGATTGCTCATAACATTATTGGCAAATATATTCTTGAAAAGTGTGTTCTGATAATGAAACTGTACACCAAAATGTCTATGGCTGTTATTTAAATATATATGTACAGGTCATTTTATTCCTGGCCATACAGTTACATAATGCAGTTGTCATATCACAAGCAAATGGACATCATTAAAAATATTAGATACATCTGCTCAACAGTTCAATCTAAACTTTGAGAAATCCCACCATTTAGACAATGTGCAAAAAATGATGACTAACTTTTAAAATGTGTATTTGTTAAAATATCTGCTGTACTGGAAGTCAGAGGCCAAGAATCATATTACCCATTCATGCTCTCTGAACAGCATTATTTTAAAACTTAACTGTATTTAAATTTTAGCTTAAACTTTGGCAAAGAATAAACATCTAGAAAAATTGTGGACTTAAAATTTGTTGGATGTGAAAAATTCTATGTTGCTCTTATCCCTCTCTGCATGAAGATTTATTTTTCTAATGCAGTTTGTATGAGCAATCAGGACATGATGTAAACAGAAAGGAGACAGAGAATTCTAGCAAGATACCAGCACCCTAGCATGGGAACGGGTATTAAAATTTATCTAGTGAAACCAACTGTGTTACTTAATTGCTTAAGTAGAGGAGGAGTTGAAGCATTTCAAGGACAAAAACTCTATGTCCAAAACATTTCCACATGTAGTACCCTTATAACTAATATTCTTACCCTAAGTTCCTAATAATTCCAATATCTTCACTTCACCTCTCCACTGGCTGCTTATACACCCTAGACACCATACTGCACTAGCATTTCTTCCCAAATCAATGACAAATACCTCTTATTACCTCCTCCCATCCTCCTTGTAACTGTCCCTTTTGACCCAGCCTTGAGTCTGTCAATCAACTCTACTGCCTTTCCACCATCTCTCACTTATTTCACATCTCCCCTCCCCTCCTCCTCTGTACTCCATTTTTGATAGATAAGTCTCATCCTGACATTCCATCCATCTCACCAGCTTAGAAAACCCTAACAGGTCAATGCCATCTATCTGCCTGCTCCGTATGTGCCCCTGAGCACCTGCTCATATCAGAGAAAACACCTGCTTGGCTCTCTCCTCAAGTTCTTGATTCTGAACCTCAAAGGGGCTTTCACCACTGCCGACTCAACCTTATCCCATTTCACTTCTCTTCCACTAGACTCCTGTCTTCCTTAAGGCATCTTCGTTGATAAAATTGTTATGTTTTCCCACGCTCTACACCTCTCAATCTCAGGATGCCCATGTGCTATGTGTTTCTGCAGAGAACCCATGCCCTCAAGTCAGGCTTCCTGTTCTTAGGCACGTCTCATCCCAGCTCACCTACTCAAAGGCGGGTCTCCTGCCAACACAGAATCCTTGCTCCTGTGTTACATCAGTTCAGACCCCTGCTTTAGGCCATTCTCATCAGTAACAGAAGTGTTGTCATACCTTCAACTTTCAAAAAGTGATCTTGATCCCTGCTCAGGAGCCATCCCATTTCTCCGGATTTTTATAATAAAAATCTTTAAGAAAAAAATTTCCTATTTCTATTCTCTCCTGAAGTTACTCTATCAATTTCAGCCCCAACTTCAAACAAAATCAGAGAATAAATGATTTCTACATCACTAAATCTAATTAATGGTTAACTCTACACCTGAAATTCCTGTTTCATTTGAATAATCGGTAGCATTTTAAATGATTGTTATTTCCATCTTTCCAGAATCCCTCACTCACCTGGCTTAAATCAACCCAGATAATATTTAAATACATAGTAATATTAATAATTTTTCAAAGTTAGGATTTCAATTAAATGGCTAGTTTATTTCCAGTGTCCAGTTTTCCTTTTTGTACCCAAGGTCTCAAGTTCATATTCTATCACATTTGAGCACCTGTAATTGGTGAGAACTTGGCATCAGGAATAAGAATCATTCTGTGCAATATAATCTTGGAACATAACCTAAATATGTTTATTTAAAATACAAAGTCATGAGGTCAGGGACCAGATCATGGCATTTCAAATATCCTCATCTGCTTCAGTGTATGGAAAATATGTTTCTCCTGTAAAGCTTACTTAAATGATACTATACTTATAAAGTAACATATAACATGTTTATAATTGATAGCATAGAAACCATCATATATACATATATTTGTATGTGTGTATATAAATATTCCAAAAAAACTCATTAACAGCATAAGCTGAAGTTTTTTTTAACTTCATTCAAACCATAGAAAAGAGAGAAGAAAATGAATGCTAATTCAAATACTAGTTCTATTTTACTTCAAGAGGAAATAAAAGATGTTTAAAGTCTGTATACATGGGGGACAGTTGCTAATAAATAGGTTCTAGTATTTTTACTATGGATACACTGAATACTATATAATCCATAAGCAACATAAATTTTATGTGTACTCTTCCACTTGTTGAAATAAAACTGAAATGTACATGATGCTTTCCTTTGATAGTAATTGATCTTTCCATAGTTTTAAGAGGGCATGGTCACTAAGTAGTCATCAACATCACACATCGAAAATAAATCAAGGAGAGTCAACCTGCTCCCGATAACATTCCCAGGCACTTCAAGTATTTCTATTGTGTACAACAATCTTCACTGAAAACCTGTAATGAAATTTCCTCTGAGAAATCAAAAGATAGCTTCTCTTTAATATGTTTTAAAATAAGAAAGAAAGCCATAAGTATTGAAGAGGAGGCAAAACAATTCAAATGTCAAAGCTGCTCCTTATTTTTTCTCAACAAGCATTTTATTTGTACTTGTTTTTAGTAAATCTCTTCCACAGACCCAAATATTTATTTGCCTTTCATTTGTTAGCTACCATGAACCAGGTACTAGGCTTGATGCAAATGAAAAATATGAACTCACACACAGGTGCACACACACACACACACACTGAAACCTATTGTCCCTTCCTCAAGTGATCCATATTTTCATACTTTATTAGAAAAATATCATAAAACACTGTAAACACCTCCCTGGTAGTCAGGGACACAGATCCACAATGCCAGATATGTCTCCCTAACAATTACTGTTCCTTATTTTCATCATTGATTTCTGTTCTCTATTGCCAAAGAAAAGAGTGGAACACTTGATAGAATTGTGATCGATTGGCTATACGGAATATTGAAATTGATCTTTGGGTTGTTGTCTCCCTTCCTCCTCTTTGTACTTTATTAATTCAATGCCCATTTCAAAACTCTCTGTTTAACTTCTACCAGATTCACATTCCTGAAATACCAGCATAGCACTGTGAACATACTCTGGAACCAGAAAGACAGTGCCTGTAACCCTGGCTCCAACACTCACTGTGTCTGTGGCTGTAAGTAAAGGATTTGACATTTCTGAACACCAGATTTCTTCATGTATAAATGAAGCTAACTTATAAAATGAAGTTCAGTTTATTGCAGAGCTATCAGAATTGAAGACATGTATGTCAATCACCTTGCACACAGGAAACACCATCTGTGTTGGCAGGATATGCTGCTGATGGTGAGAATGAGGTAAGAATGATATACTCCATCTCAGAAACTTGCCATCACCCTCACTGAAGGATATATAAAACTTGAAACATTGTGTGAATTTTAAGATTTCCACAAACATTTTCTGTTCCACCTATGTGGAGCACAATGTCAACTATTCACAAAGTGCATTTTTCATGTTCTGATCTCTCAGATTACTTCCCACTATTCTTCCATGCTTTATGCCAATTAGGGCCTTTAAGTTGACTGCTTCCACAAAGTAAGAATATTTCCCTTGTTTTGAGCAACTATCTAAGTTTCACTAATTTTCAATATTCAGCAGAAAGTTGAACCTCTTTCAAAGTCTTGTGAGTTCTTCTAATACTAACATCTCTGCTAAAAATAAAAATTTTTAAGATTTTGATGGATCTCAATTAACCTTGTCAAATCAGCATAAAAATAAGGCACTTTTTCAATTAAAGGTGACCTGAGAATATTTTTCATATATTTAATAATCATATTCATTATCTTTCTGCCTCTAAGAATTAGCTAAAATACATAAATTAGAGGTCATATCCACTGCAAGAGGCAAGAAGCTCTGTACCTGGGATGAAGCAACTGTTGAAGCCAATGAACATGCAGAATTCAAAAGAGAAACAAAAAAATAACATTATTTCACAATAAAACTATTTTTAAAGTTTCTGAAAAATAAAGCAATTCACATAAACTGTTTCTCCAGATATTTTAAGTCCAGATTGCAAAATGACACAAAACCTATAAATATTGTCTGACAAACTTATTAGATTCCTTTCCAATTTACTATTTATAAAAAATATGGAAAAAATGGAATTCAAGAACATTTAATGTGTACATAAGGACATTTATGGATAACAAAAAGATTATAAAAACAGAAAAATGGGTAAAGATGTAAATAAGATTATTAAGAAATATCATTATATAGTTTGGTGCCTTATATTACTTAAATATTTCTAATTACATCTTTTATTTTAAGAATATCTTCCTCATATTTATGTCCAACTGATTTACCCACTGGGCATTTATTTGATAATTTATCTTTGTAGAAAACATAAGCAAATTCTTCCCAATTGATCACAGAGATTTTTTTCCTTTAGTCTTGCAATTTATTTCTGTATAATTGAACATCAATTTCTTTTCTTTGTTCTTAAATACAAGATTTTATGATTTTATTCCATGTCCCTATCTCTTCCACACTATCCAGGTAACATATAAAACAAAGTCAGTATCATGGCAATATTTAAAGTATACTTTTCTGTTAAGGATGAAAAGAATTCAGCATGAAGTCTCATGAAATGAAAAGTGCATAGACTTTGCATGACAATTTCACTGTTTTTACTACAAGAATACAGATTACTTCAAACACGTTCATTTATATGCACATGGAACTAGAACATAAGGGTTCAGTATCAATCTATTCTATGACTGTCTAAAATTGGAGTTGAAATTCTTACCTGAGTTTTGTTTAGAGTGCAGTTTTTTTTTTAAGACAGAAAATGCATGAAGCTGTCAGAATAGATAATACCTAGAGTGGAAAAAAGGAAGGGAAGCGAAGAAATCAACTGCATTTTAAAAAGATCCCCCAAATCCTGCTTCCAGACCTACAGTAAGTAGTTTTCCTCTATATCTTATAAGCAACTGTCTTTTCCTTTGCTCTGAAAACACAGACTTTGCCTAGCAGGAAAGTATGAAAATTAAACAGAAAACCAGAAGGTTATGAAATTCTCTTACCCTCTGGGCTTGCGGGACTGCGCTAGCGTCTCAGTTGCAGACACATGTGTAAACAAGAGAATTTCCTGCATCCTTTTCTCATCTGAGCAGCTCCCGGGTCCTGGCCAACGGGATTATTCCAGTATTAAGGACACCCCACGCTAACTCCAAAAGGATTCCCATTGGTTGTGAAGTTCTCCCAAAACCGATACCACAACACCCTCTTTGGATCACAAGTAAGATAACCAAAATAAAATAATTTCAATGTTCTCAAAGCATGAAGTATTTGTTATTCAAAGCTTTCCAGACAGCCCATTTGAAACTATGTTCCGTGAGCAGAAAAGGAAGAAAATAACTACCTCCTCATTCACACGTATATTTAGTATTTAATAGTAATAACTTCTAAAAATGGGAAAGCCTAAAGCTAAAATAACAAAAACTGTTAAAGCCCCTATCTGGAAAATAGTTAAAGGAAAATTCTACTGCAGGTCATAGAACAATGGAAAATATCACTTGTTCAATTTGGTTTGCAAATTGCCAAAAAAAGAAAAAAAGAAATCATATTTAATAAAGTTTCTGAGAATACAACTCGGAATACAAAAACTATCTGTCAGTCCTTGTTGGCAGGGAATGTGACCTGCAGTCCCAGGGACTCACAGGAGAGCTCCCTGGCCTCTTCCCAGGGGAAGGAGTGGCTTTCCAGTGACATGACTCAGCTGTCAGGAAGTGTGGTGATGAGGGGTACTGGTCGACCACGGAGAAGAGAGCTTTCCTGGCTGACAGAGGACACAATTCCCCAAGGAAAAGAGCAAGGGCAGAGGAGACAATCAGTAGGCTCCCCACGAGTGACCAGGACAGCTTTGGAAATTAGGAAGTAAATGAGTTTATTCTTCCACCTTTTAATTTGGAGGATTATTCTTAGCTGAATATCAGGGTTTTTTTAAAAAATATTTTTTTTTAGTTATAGTTGGACTCAATACCTTTATTTTATCTTATTTATGTTTATGTGGTGCTGAGGATCGAACCCAGAGCCCCACACGTGCAAGGCCAGCACTCTACCGCTGAGCCACAACCCCAGCCCAGCTGAATATCAGTTTTTAATCATTTATTTCTACTTCACAACATCCTTTCCTTCTCATTCCCTAACGCAGTGGAAATGTGACCGTTCTCCCTACAGAATCAACAAACCCTTTTGAGCTATCTGGCTCCATCACGCTTCCCTTCGTCTTTGAATTCTCCCCCTCCCTGGACTTCCCCATGGGATTCTAAACACCATAAAGTCCTCAGGTGATTTCACTTGTGCCAATAAATTTCAATTTCCATCTAGTCATTTTCATTTGCAGAAACTTTTTGTCTCTCCTTCATAGTCAAGTGATTGGAAGAGCTCTCCCCAGCCAATAACCCCATTTAATCTGGATCCACTTCCTTTAATGCATCAAAGTAAACACACACACACACACACACACAGACACACACACACAGACACACACACACAGACACACACACAGAGACACACACATACACACACACACACACAGACACACACACACAGACACACACACACGCGCGCGCCTTTATGTGAAAAAAAAGATAATGTTTACAAACTCTGTTCTGTCCTCACTTTAACGGATCTATGCCGCCCTTGGATGCCCTTCGCAACCCTGTCCATGTGAAGCTTACCTTGGCACAACACTCTCCTGACCTTCATCTCTAGCTGCCTCTTCCCACCTCCTTTGTGGTGTCCATTCTCCTCCCATCCTTTGTTAGACATCAGGTAGGTTCTCAGATAACGTACACATTCTCTCTTTGGTTAGTGTCAAACATGCTCATGGTTTCAATTACCACCTCTCATTCAGATGACTTCTCAATATCTGTCTTTGGCTCCAATCATCTTCTGAGTCTCCAATACTCATTCATTAGCGCATTGTGCCCCTGCACTAGAAAATATCACAGATATGGAACCAACATGTTAAATCTGAAGTCATCATCATGCCGTGGGCCTACTAAGTTATACCAATAAATTCCAACAGAGCTTATAGATGACGAAACAAAAATCCTGGAAGTCACCATGACTCCTGTTCTACACCCACTCCAATACCAGTTCCTTGTGAATGTCATCAATAACTTCGCCATTCTTCTCTCTCCGCACTGCCACCACCCTGGTTCAAGCACATAACCATTCCGAATCACTGCAGTGTCCTCTTAAATCTCTTCTCTGCTCCCAAACTTGCTCTTCTTGTTGTTCAGTGAGAGATACAGTGGCCTCCATCCAGTTCACATACTACTTGACACTCAGAAGATTTCTAATCCTCTGGTCAACTCTCTCCTTCTCAAGCTTCTCTTATTTTTGCAGAATGAAGCTTTTCTGTATTTTTTTTTAATGTCTTGCTTATATCATGCACTGATCCCTTCTTTTTTTTCTCTCCCCAGTGTTGGAATACTCCAAAGAACCATCCGTGGTTCTGTTCTTATTCCACATCTTTTGCCAGGGTGATCACATCTATTTTTGAGGCTTTCTTTTATCATATATATCATTGTAGATTGCATTGTGAACTCCAAAAAGATATGCTGAAATCCTACCCAATGCCTACGGATATGACCGACTTAGAAGTAGTATTGGTACAAATGTGATCAAGTTCCGCCATGCAGGATGGGGCCAGAGCTAATCCAATGTCTGGTTCCTTGTAAAAAGAGGGGCATTTGAACTCACACAGCAGGGGTATGCCATGGCAAGACAAAAGCAAAGATTGGGATGATGCATCTACAAGCTAAGGACTGCCAAAAACCACCATCAGCTAGGAAAAGAGAATGGTCTCTCCTCAGGCCCTCAGAGAGAGCACAGGTCTGGGTGCATCTCCATTTTGGACTCCTAGCCTCCAGAACTCTGAGACAAGAACTGTCCCTTGTTTCAAATCACAAGTTTGTGTAATTGGTTACAGCAGCCCTAGTAAACTAATATACATAAAATTCCAAATATACAAGACATCCCCATAATAGTGCCTCAGCCTTCAGATCTGTACTTCCAACAGTCTAATGAAATATTCACTAGGAACCAGTCAAATCTCAGTGACACCAATTCTCTTGTATTTCTTCCAAAAACTTTCACTGTATTTCCATCTTTAGATACTATCACCCCACACTCCCTCAATCATTTTATTGTCCCTGAGTCCTTACACTACTTTGCCCCTCAAATTTAGTAACTTAACTCAGCTTTGTACCAAAACTTGAACAATCAGTTTATGTCTCTGTCTCTGCTTCGTCTTCTTCCGTCTTTGCAGAACCTGCACCAGTCAGGATTTTGTCGCACTATAATTTTTTACAGGAGGTTCCTAAATTACCACCTAGTGAACTCTGACTGTGAATGGGGGCACTGTCTCACTTGCAGCCTCCTCAAGTGAAGGATCATGTTTTCTCACACAGCCCCACCTCCCTTGGGGCCAGAGAGTGGAGTGGGTGTCCTGCTTCACACTTACTGCTAGGTCCGGCTCTCAGGTTCTTTGTTCACTGGTAGCATGATACTCAACACCATCAAGGAGACAGTAATCCAGGGTCTCCATCCCAGCTCAGAGGGTACATTGAAACCGTGATCCATAATCTACATGCATACACACACACACACACACACACACACACACACACACACACACATTCTTCTTGAGTGGATTCTAATTTTATTCCATACACTCGGCCTTCCCTGTGGATTCTGCTATTTGCCTATCCAATATCATTTCTTCCCTTCTTTTCCAACAATAAGAATTTTATTTTTGTTTAAGTCAACAATGTGATTAATTAAAGAAATTGCAATCTAGCCTCCTGTACAAATGCACTTGGCTGGGAAGTAAGTTTTGCCAATGAAACGTAAGTGGAAATCTAATGAGCATTTTCAAAAAACAAAACAAAACAAAACAAAACAAATCTGCTCAAGATGCCAACCCATTTTACATCCTCTTTTTCCTTTTCTTCTTCCTGTCTTGAGAGGTCAGCAGGCTGAAGGTGGAGAAGCCACTGCTGTATGATGGTGCTGTCCGGGGCCCCTGATTCCTGTGGAAGACACAGAGTGAGAAGAGCAGAAGGAGCCGGGCTGGCACAGCTCTCAGCGTTGTGGGGAAGGTGGTCATCTCCTGGGGCCTTCTTACTGAGTCAGGAGCTGCTTCAGGCTGAGGGAAAGTGGTAATGTCTCTGCTGGAGAAACAATGGGAAATAACTATTAATCAAAACTGATTTTATTCCAGGTCATTATCCCCTAACTGGGAGGTCCAGAAGAAAGCATAAAATTGAAAACTCATACCGCAACCTCCACCCAGATATACATCCATCTCTTACCCTGCTGTGAGGCATTTCCTCGTTCCCACGACTCAGGGTTAATGCCAAAGCTCTGCACTGAGTTACATGCTTTGCCTCAGAGACCATAAATTTCCTAAGGAGGTAATATTGTATTTGTCTTTGGGTCTTTTGCAAATAGACAAGTTAGTCAATGGACAAATGGCTGAGAGTATAAATGGTAAATGAATTGATGAATGCATGCTCTATGTGTGCACTGAAGAAAATAAAAATAATGAGAATATCTGAGAATTGGAGAAGTTGTAGAGACAATAAATTAGAAAAAAACATGCCCTTATAATAGTGAAAAGGTCCATGGAGATGTTTAAATTTCTCCTACCATTTCTCCCTACTTTTACAAATTAAAAGAATTAACAGGGCCAACATCATGCATATGTGCTTCTCCCAGACAACTTTGAAAAAACAGAAATACTAACCAAGTAAGACAAATAGAATTTTCTGGACCTTAGTAACTATTTAAACCAAGCCATACTTTTAAATTTTAAGTGCCAGAATTTTAATGGTTTTAAAAATATTCAAAACGTGACAGTGTCAGTAACTGAAAATTTCTTGTAAGGAAGTCAATTGTGATTTTGACTGAGAATAAGTAGGTGGTTTAGAACTGTGATTAGAAACACACATTCACAAAATTCACAAAATCCCTAAGCCACAGCTCTGATGTTACAAAGTTGCCTTCGTTAATCAAGTGGGTGGACTGGGAGGTCATGGTCTTCTATTAAGCTAACTAACCTGTCCCCACCCTCCTACATCAGCCTCATAAACAAACTCAAATGACAGTATGTGAGTCTGCTGTGACATATAGAAAATAACATTTTTAACTCTCTTACTATTTTTAAAATGGAGATTATTATCTCTCGGTTGCTTTACAATCAATATATATTCTCAATAAGAATGCGAGGCTTTAGCATTAAGTCACTTATAGTTCTATTTTGTCAAAGGAAATTTAAGGATAAAAATAAGTAATGAACCTGATTTATAAAATCTAATACATTGAAAAGAGATGATGCCAGATAGACCTGAGATGGCGTCTAGTGGAGTGTGCTCCCAGCAACATCTCTGAGCCTCATGCCTTCATTTATGAGGTGGATGTTAGACAGATTGTAAAGGTTAAGAGATAACATACATAAAGTGCTGCAAAAGGTACTTAACATATGAATGAATGAAAGCTACCATCAGTAGTAATTATTATTATGCTGTCCTAACTACATTATCTATAAGGTAGTCTAAAGCAAAATGTGACATACTATGTACAAATGCTAAACAAAGGTAGGCATGGTTTAGTTTGATGGCTTAACATATTGCTGCCAATAAGTGATAGTTTCATGGTTAGGGTCTTGTTCTGGCACCCAACACTTAGGATATGACCAACACTATTGGGCACATTACTTATAATAAAATCCATGCATTTGTGTTTGTGAGACTCTGAACATTTCAGGCATGTTCCTTGGAAGATCTAATCACTAAAAAGTGACCCAAAACCAAACATTTTCCTTTTAAATCATCAGATATACTTTATATATATATGTCATTAAAATTTTAGCCATAGAATTTTGCTTGAACTCAGCAAAAGTATATGGTTAACTTAATTATTTGGTTGATGGTAGGACATACTCCACGTTTTAGAAGGATTTCTAGACTTGTCATGTTAACACTTATTGGGGAAGTGGGGGGGGCGGTGGGTACTTTGTTGTAGACTGTGGGGTGCTTAGCAGCTTCCCTGGCCCCTGTCCACTGCAGTAGCACTCCAGTTGTGACAACCACACCTATTTCCAGACTTTGCCTAGGTCCCCTAAGGAATAAAATAACTGTTGATCAAAATTCACTGTTTAGTGGTGGAGAGTTGTAGAAAGATGAGACTCAGCCAGGCTTAGCTCTGCTGCTGGCAGATGACAGATTGTGGCCTTGGGTAAAGTGACTCCATGCTCCTAATCTTATTTTCCACATACATAGAGTCAGGAAATTAGATAATCTTGAAAGTCTATCTTACTAAAAATTGAAGCACTCTAATATCTCTTTCCAACCCCTCATATTCTCTCTCTCTCTCTCTCTCTCTCTCTCTGTCTCTCTCCCTCACATATTTCAAACATAGTCATTCACGTAGACATGCATAATGGTATCAAATGTATAAGGAATGAAAATTTTAAAAAAGATGCAAAATCTACTATTAGGTGGAGTCAGAGTATTGTAATTATTTTGTAAGTAACTTCAATTCCAGGATTACCATGTACACAGAAACAAACAAATAAAAAAAGGTTTGTTCTGAATAAGTCTATATCAACATTATTTAGCAATATTTTATCTCAGAATACAATTCAACATCTTTTATATTGATGAAAAGTGCTCTTTTACTATATATAATTACAATTTAACTTAGCCTCACTAAGAAGACTGTTCATACACTTAAAATGTAGAATATAATTTTAAGAAAAAATAATTTTTCTATTAATTTAGAAAACATATCTTTTTGAGCAGAATAAAAATGTACAGTTTCATTGAAATCTTAGAAGGACAAATATTTAATATGTGAAAATCAGGCCTATAACTAATATTAAACAATTTTCCAAAATAATTTAATAATGGTAATATATTTGGTAGTATAGTATTAACTAGGACTACACCTATTTCTTCAATTAGAAATTATCTTTTGTTTTTATTTGAAACCAGAGAAGATTTAACTTTCTGGTTGAATGCTAAAAATTGTTAACACACAACTACAATAAAGCCAGCTTTGGTATTAATAATTTCTCTTCTGTTGATGTCCCAGAGCCCTCAAAAATACCTCAATTGCTATTCTATTTATAATATTTCTCACATCTTAAAATTATTAAGTTATTGTATATTATCAATTAAATTAAGATAATTAATAGGATTTAATGATACATGATATTATTATAAAAACTTTCAAAATGTATAAAGTGGGAAAAACAATTCATTTTTCTTCTATTTAATCTCCAAATCTGAGATTAAATAGAAGAAAATATAGGCAATACTCAGATAAGTTGTAGGCAATTTGAAAAATAACAAAATAATAATCATACATTAATATTTTGGCAGTATAAGGTCAGAATTAATCTTTATTAAACAAAAACATATTTCAGAATTTTTATAAAGTAATGAAGTATTTTCTTTAAGCATCAATAAAAAAGCATATATTACACAGAAGTCATTTATGTCTAAAGTGAAAGTTCTCCCACTAAGGCGTAGAGGAACCTTGGATACCTGCCTACTTGGAAACTCTCTCCACATCTAATTTCCTCCTTGGAGGTCATCCACAGAACCCAGACTCCATGGGATCACTTAGGAAAACAACTAACACAATAAAAGCATTACTTTACAGATAAAGAATCTTGACTTCAGCAAGGAAAAAATTATATGTCCAGGTTTCTTTTGGTCTACGTACTCATTTGCCTTTTATCAATTATCTGGAAATTAAAATATACCTTTGTCTAAAGATAATATATATTACATAAGTCAGAGATATTTGTTGTAAAGAGAACATAAATAAGCACGAAGAAGATTGCCACCCATTGCCTTCATGGTCAGCAAAGTCTGGCAGGCATTACTGTACTTTTAAGGGCATCATTAGTGAATGATACAGATGATACATAGATAATCATGCTTATCTGTGGATACTATGTCCAAGTTGCACTAATCTGAGTGTGTTATCCTGTGTACTTAAAGACCTTACTGATGTCCTAGGCTTTTTCCTTCATGCTTGGTAAGGCATGTGTCCCAGCGGCCCTTTCACCTGGTGTGAGTGCCATCACGTCATTGTCTGACACCCATCCAGGTCTATTCTAAACATGTTACAACAGAGAACAGAAAGGTTGACATAGAACTGTGAACAGAGTAGTCACTGTAAGTGTATGCAAAATGATTCTGATCCAGGTAGCATCAGCTAAGTGGTGCAGGAGGGAAACCTGCAGCCGAGAAAAAATAAAAAACTTGTAAAACTTGTCAGAGTCTCTGCGGGCACTCTCCAAAAAAGTTATACAAATGGTAATACGTATGTGAAAAGATGCATATAGCATCATTAGATATTAGGAAGTGCAAAATGACAGATGTTAGGAAGCAAAAATGACACATTATCTTAGACTTATTATGATGGCTTTAATCAAAATGATATAAGAAAAAGTATTGATTAAAAAAAGTGTTGATGAGGATGAGGGAGAAATGGAAGTTTCATATGCTGCTGAGACTAATACAAAATGGACAACTCCTTTAGAAAGTAATCTGGCAGCTCTTCAAAACAGTACACCAGACCTGTTGAAAATTAATTTAAAAAGGAGGCATATCCCCATAAACGATGATGGGATGAAATTCAACAATAAAGGTCAATGAAGTGCTGATAATATGCTACAACATTGAAGAGACTCTAAAACGTGATGATTAGTGAAAGAAGCCAGTCAAAACACCACAACACGCTGTAGGAATCCATTTGTAGGAAGTTATATTTTTATGAAATGTCCAAAGTGGGCAAGGTGTATAAACACAGAAAGATGAGTCTCTCCACTGAAGTTGGGGGGAAACGGAGAGTAACTGCTCATGGGTGCAGTGTAAATGCCATGATTAAATCGTACTCTTTAAATAAGTGGACTATATGCCTTTGTGAGTTATAGCTCCATGAAACTAACTTATTTTTTTAAAAAGTCAGCCCATATGTGAGGCAGCGAGCTTGCCTAAGCTTTATCAGAGCTTCTTAAAATCAAGAGCAAGGCCTGGGAAATAACTAATATAACTTATGTCTGTAAAACAGCTCTCCTTTACTGCCTTTTCCTTCCCTCACTGCATGACGTTTCTGACTACAGAGCCATCGGCAAATTACATTGAGTATAAACCTATAATATATAATGTATATACATACATACATACATATACACACTCATACAAATGTATTCATTCATAAAAATATATTCATTAATTATTGTGCCAATATGTGCTATATATTATTGAACTATGAAAGAGCAAATTTGTTATTTTGCCTACAGTTTCTGATTACTTCAGCAATCCAGGCCCGTTGTCTGGGGAAGAAATGCAATTCCCAGCATATCCTGCTGCTAGACACCCCATCATCACCCTCCCTCATAATCCTTCTGTGACAGGACTGTGTGTGTCTTGACAGCAGGTCCAGGGCCAGCTCACCCACCAGCTCACACAAACATGAGCAGAATTACTGCCACTGTAAGTTTTCTGTTATCCTCACAGAAAAGCGCCTGAGGATGGCTGTCCAGTTCTCCGGGTGGCATGTGTCATTGAATAGGAGCACATTAAATGTCTTCTCACTATCATTCAGAGTAACCTCTACCCAAATTGAGGACAAGCCAGGTGCTGAGGGCTCATCTTTCACATACACACACCATCTTCCTTAAAATTTTCTGTTCTTGGAATTCTGGCACTGGGTTTTCTCAGTTTTTGGTTTTGTATTTCTTTAACTTTTCTCCTTTTCATCGTTGTAGTGAGAAATTTGGAAAGGATGAGTTAGTTGAAGGCTATAGCAGGAAATCATTTTGATCAAAAGTCATCACGGTTTCTTCCTAGCTCTGCCTCCCCAGCTCTGGGAATCCCTCCAGAGCAGTTCCCAGCCCTCTTCACCTCCTTATCCCCAGTTCCCAGCACATTAGCCTGAGAAGTACTTGGTTTTCAATGAACACACTTTGAATAAGTGTGTAATTTACTCAATCAGTTATGCATCAGAGATTTGGTATTTTTCAGCATAAACATAAACACATGTCAATTAAATGTGCAACTTTGGGGAACTTTCACAAATCAATGTGCCTTGGTCTTTGCTTGCTTGTTACTTATTTAAAAAAAAGTTCTGATAGACAATCAGCATTGTCTGGTGAGATGGCAAACTCAAAGTGGGCGCTTACTACACTAACTCTTGTCAGATACTCCATTAGAAGTATTGTTAGAGGTAAAATAAACCATTCCTGGCAATTAGATTCCTCCCCAAATGGTAAATATCCAATATGAATTCATAAATAGAATATAGATTGATGAAAAGGAAGTAACACATCTTAGAAAAAGCTAGATGATGTTAGATTTGGAAAATTAATCAAGAAACTTCCTTTGCTGGCAAGTGGAGATTTTGGCCCTTGTAACCAGAAACTTTCACCATTAATTGAAAGAAATATGTTTGGACAGTTAGACTACACAGAGGGAAAAGGTCTACTACCTACACGATTTCCAAGTACATCAAACTGTCGTAGGAAGTTGTTCTTCTATTAGATAGAAGGGCCACTCTTATGTTTGCTATTTCATGCCTGAAAGTGCTACCTCACTTGTCAGATTTATGGATTAGTGGTTTAATTAACACCCTGGTGTAAGCTCTATGGCTTCTGAACTAATTTCTAATCTAGTGCCTCTACCCTGTCAGCAAGTAATACCTTGATAATGAGAATCCATCTTTAAAAGATGGAAGGAAGTTTTCCATTTAATTCATTACAATACGCTTGTCAAACTTGTTTTTAACTTTTCTCCTTTTCATCGTTGTAGTGAGAAATTTAGGAAACTGTTCTTAGTGTCTTTCTGTTGTTTATTCATTTGCTACCAGGCAAAAAAACTCTTTGACTTACTCTAATGTTATACATTTGAGGCATATGACATTGTGAGCTCTTTAATTTGAATATTTTATTATTGATAGCAACTTTAAAATCCTCTCTACCATAGAACAACTTTATTTTTTTCAGCAGCATAACTATCTAAAGACTTCCTTGGGGCCCTTCCAATGATAAACTTTTAACTAGCAGAGTAAAAAAGAAACACTATTTTGCAGAACTGTGGGAAAAAATGAGAAGTATTAGGCCAAGCAGAAAGTCACATTAGAAATCAAGGAGGAAAGCGGTTGCGAAGGCTGTTTTTATTGCGAGGGAATATCTCTATAATTGGGAACTCTGGTTCTCTGTTTGGGGATGGCTCAGGGCATAGGCGGGAAGGAGACCCTGACAGGTGTGGCTCTGGTTCCTTGACTCTCACTCACATAAACCCGAGTCCAAACAGCTGTGACTTCAGCAGAGAAATCAACCGCAGTCTCCAGCCTGTTGAAGGGCCCCACACAAAAGTCAGAACGAACCTCTCAGTCTGACATCCAGTTAATAAGAAATACAGAGAAGAAGGAAAAAGCCACATTTTTTTTAACATTAATAACTAATTTCCAAAGGAAAAGAGGAATCTGTGGATTAAAATAGACTTAAAATGCAGACTAGCCAAGTGCAAAGCATGGATCTTATGTAAAGCTCATTCTAAATAAACAACTAAAATGATCTCACATATAATAAAAGGAATTTAGCACTAACAAAATTAGACATATTCTTTTAGCATTTTAAGCAGCAGCAATGCCAGTATACCAGAGTTAAACTGGTGAAAGCAGAAAAGGACATGTAACAAAATCATTAATTAGAAAAATAACTGAAAAAACATGTTTAAATCAGCACAAATATCTGTCAATATTAAAATGGATGAAATGCATAGTTAAATATAGACAGAAAAATGTAATTTATCCAGTTGTAAAAGGAATGAGGGGTTTTTCCATACATGGCTATAAAGTGATATCTATAATGGAGAGTGAAGAAGCCAGCCAAGGAAAACATAATAAAAAGTGTATCATCTTACAATGCATTTAAGAAAGGCAAAACATGCATATGTAGCTATGTATGTATCATGTACTTAATGTGTTTTTGCATAATGTATTAAACTACAATATTTCAAACGACAACTAAGAGTGGTATGGATTATATCATCAATATGTATGGAAAAGTTAAGAATAAACTATAATATTTTAAAATGGCAACTATCATGATTATTGGGTAGAAAGCACAGGATAAAAAAAGTTAAATCAAATATATCTTGTTTGTAGGATCAATTTTGAGCCCATGAAAAATTAAATTAAAAAGGAATTAATCTCTAGAATTCTAGACAAAATAAAATAAATGAACTCACATGTACATTCAATAAGTTGTCATGACCACAAAATGACCAATGATTCAAGTTATTTATATCATGGAAATTTGACAAAAATAAGTGCAAAAAATCAAACTTTCCAGCGGTCATATTGTTGATGGCAGCATGGATATTGTTATTCTGAGACTATTGTGTCCATATATAAAACAATATATGGACAGTATATAAAACAAATAAAAAATTACGGGATATGCGATATACTAATATAATTCTGGTGTCACTCAGCATAAGGGTCTGCCACATGGATAAAAGAAGTACTGAAAAGACTAAAGAGGTTAGGAGAAACCTTAGTCCTGACTTTAAATAGAATATGAGTGAGAATCCATTCTTTTGTATAGACACATAAAAATTACACGTACAACTACATAAATATATTATACATACACATACACATCCTAGCTTTATTAAATAAAAAAGCCAAGGAATAATGTTAAGCCTAGTAACAAATACTATTCCTCACTCCCAAAATATGATCTTCCAATACTATTTCCCACTCAAAATAACTGTTATTAATAGAACAGAGTAATTTAAATATCAGAAAAAAAATAATTTCAATGGTATCTATAAGAGAATGCTAGCGATCTGCCCACCAATTTCTAGTTGTGTGTTAATGTTGTCTATCTTATCAGATTTAATGATATCATGATCACTTTTATTTGTTGCTTTAACAAATAATGGATAACCTTCAAAGAAAAAGGGTAAATATTTTTAAATGTAATGTTTACTCTCTTAAGCAAGAGAAAAATTCCAATTTGTGGCAAAATTTGTGACTTAGTTATAGCTATAGAAGGAATTATGGTGTTATCCTTGTTTTATTTTTCAAAAAAAGAGATAAATGTTCAAAGATGGGACTATCTACTCAAAATTAAGTGTAGTAGCAAATATGAGAGAGAGAGAGAGAGAGAGAAAGAAAGAAGAGAGAAAGAGAGAGAGAAAGAGAGAGAGAGAATTCCTTGCATCCTATCAGATCACAATGAAGTGAAATTAGAAATAAATGACAAAAGATAAAACAGAAACCACTCTAATACCTAGTTTCTAACTAATGCACTTTGTTGAGTGGATAGCAAAAGAAATAAGGACAATAAATTTAAAGTCTTCTAAACAAATGAGAATAGTGATATGAATCAAAATCTCTGGGAGAGTATAAAGACAGCTCTAAGAGGAAATTTTATAGCACTGAGTCCAAACATTTAAAAAATATAGGGGCTGGGAGTTGTGGTTCAGTGGTAGAGAACTCACCTAACGTGTAAAGCACTGGGTTCGATCCTCAGTACCACATAAAAAAATAAATAAACAAAATAAAGGTATTGTGTCCATCTACAACTAAAAAAGTTAAAAAAAATAGAAATAAGCCAAATTAAATCTACATTATGCCTCAAGTTCCTAGAAAAGAACAAACCAAAATCAAGGTTAGTAGAAGACAGAAAATATTAAAATTGATGAAATAGAGAATAAAAAATACAATGGATCAATAAAAATTTCATTTTTTGAAAGGGTAAGAAAAATTGCTAAACTCCTCAATAACTTCACAAATACTTGGGAATTAATCTAAGGAAAGATACCAAAGATCTCTATAATGAAAACTATAGAACACTAAAGGAAGAAATTGAAGCTCTTAGAAGTTGGAAAGAAATCCCACATTCTTGGATAGGCAGGATTAAAATTGCTAAAATGATCATAATATCAAAAACATTATAGAGATTCAATGAAATTCCCATCAAAATATCAATGCCATTCTTCACAGAACTAGAAAGAGCAATTATAAAATGTATTTGAAAATATGAGAGACTGAAAATAGCCAAAGCAACTCTGCACAAAAAGAGTGATGCTGGAGGCATCGTAATACCAAACCTTAAAGTGCATCACAGGTTTACACTAACAAAAAGAGCATGGCATCGGCACCAAAATAGACATGAAAACAAACGGAAGAAAATAGAAGACACAAAGATAAACTCACATAAATACAATTATCTTATTCTAGACAAAGGTGCCAAACACTTTGATTAAATCAATTTAACCTAACTTTCCTATGTACGAATGTGAGTATACCACAGTGACTCTCACTGCACACAACCACAAGACAGTAACAAAGAAATAAAATGTCTACAAGCAAATAGCAGAAAGATCAGGAGAGCAGAGGGATGGAAGAAAAAGGAAAAATACTGTGGATGAAATTTGAGCAAATTATATTCCATCCTTTTTAAAAACTATGTCAAAATGAATTCTAAAGTTATGTATAACTAGAAAGAAACTATGAAAACATCTAAGAAAAATACCCCTAGTTGTTTGTTGAATTAATATAATAAACAGATTTTTGTCCCAATGGGAGACTGAGAAAGCAGCTCAAAGATTATTTGAAAGACTTATAAGAGTTCATAACATGATAATTTATGGAATAAAAATACAGTAACTATTTTGGTGGAAATACAAGCAGAATTTATGGAGGGAATGTGAACTGTCACGATGGAATTTACAACAAAGAATTCCCAAAGGGAAGACTTTAGTCTCATCCATTTTCCATGCATAACAGAGTTCTAAGCTCTCAGTAAAATTATAAATTGAGCAAAAGCTAAGATCATTGAACAATACTTGTTGCCTATCAAAACATTCTCCTGATAATTTTAACCTAAGTAAAATATTTTTGTGTTTTCCACATTTCAATATAATTGGACAACCTCCAAACTTCTTTAAGGCAAGATATTTCTTACAGCATCACCCCCTGTGTGTATCTTAATAACTTTTCTACAAAAACATTACATCCTTTATTACTTAATATTCTTTAGTATTTTTGTGCTGTGAATCAGCATGTGTGACTGCAAAGTAACTTTCCAGGATGGCTCTGACAACAGTATCAACGATGTGTTTCACAATTGTTAGAACATTTCAATGAATAATCTACAATAAATTAATGTTTCTATGTCAACTAGAAATTTATGTTATGCAGATGTATAAACTTATTAAGAGATATAAAACATTTTAATACTTAAGGAATAGAAGTGTCAGAATAAAGAATTATAAATGTGGCTGTGTCACTGTAGTATGCTGATACTAAGTCCTTTGGGTATAAACCAAGAAGTGGAATAACTGGATCAAATGGTGGTTCCATTCCAAATTTTCTGAGGCATCTCTATACTACATTCCATAATGATTGCATCAATTTGCAGTTCCACCAGTAGTGTTATGAGTATTCTTTTTCGCCATATCCTTACCTACATTATCGATGCTTATATTCTTGATAATTGTCATTATGATTGGAGTGAGATGAGATCTTAGTTTTGATCTGCATTTCTCTAATTGTTACATATTTTGAATAGTTTTTCATATATTTGTTAATTGAATGTATCTCTTCTGTGAAGTGTCTGTTCCGTTCTTTAGCCTATTTAATGATTGGGTTATTTGGGGTTTTTTTGATGTTAAGCTTTTTGAGTTCTTTATATACCCTAGAGATTAATGCTTTATCAGAGGTGCATGCAGTAAAGATTTTCTCCCATTCTGTAGGCTCTCTCTACATGTTATTGATTGTTTCCTTTGCTGAGAAGAAGCTTTTTTGTTTGAATCCATCCCATTTATTGATTCTTGATTTTACTTCTTGCACTTTAGAAGTTTTGTTAAGGAAGTCAGCTCCTAAGCCGACATGGTGGAGAGTTGGACCTCCTTTTTCTTCTCTTAGGCACAGAGTCTCTGTTCTAGTGCCTATGCCTGTGATCCACTTTGAGTCGAGTTTTGTGCAGGGTGAAATGAGAGATAGGAGTTATACTTCATTTTTTAAATACATGGATTTCCAGTTTTCCTAGCACCATTTGTTGAAGAGGCTATCTTTTCTCCAATGAATGTTTTTGGTGCCTTTGTCTAGTATGAAATGATTATTTAGGTGGGTTTGTCTCCATGTCTTCTATATACCATTGGTCTACATGTCTGTTTTGGTGCCAATACCATGCCCTTTTTTGTTACTCTGGCTCTGTAGTATAGTTTAAGTTCTGGTATTGTGATGCCTTAGGCTTCTCTTTTCTTGCTAAGGATTACTTTGGCTATTCTGGGCCTCTTGTTTTTCCAGATGAATTTCATGATTGCTTTTTCTATTTCTATGAAGAATGTCATTGGAATTTTAATAGGAATTGCATTAAATCTGTATAACACTTTTGGTTATTAATTTTGACAATATTAAGTCTGCCTATCCAAGAGCATAGGAGATCTTTCTATCTTCTAAGGCTTTCTTCAATTTCTTTCTTTAGTGTTCTCTAGTTTTAATTGTAGAGGTCTTTCACCTCACCTCTTTTGATAGATTGATTCCCCAAGGTTTTTTCTTTTCTTTTCTTTCTTTCTTTCTTTCTTTCTTTCTTTCTTTCTTTCTTTCTTTCTTTCTTTCTTTCTTTCTTTCTTTCTTTCTTTCTTTCTGCTATTGTGAATGGGGCAGTTTTCCTAATTTCTCCTTAGTGAATTCATCACTGATATATAGAAATGCATTTGATTTATGGGTGTTAATTTTATATCCTGCTACTTTGCTAAATTCATTTATTAGTTCTAGAAGTTTTCTGATGAAATATTTTTGAACTTCTAAATATAGAATCATGTAATTGGCAAATAGTGATAATTTGAGTTCTTATTTTCCTATTTGTATCATTTAATTTCTTTTATCTGTCCAATTTTTCTGGCTAGAGTTTCCATGAGCACCATTTGACCCAGTTTTCCCACTCCTCAGTTTATACCCAAAGGACTTAATATCAGTATACTACAGTGATGCAGTCACATCAATGTTCACAGCAGCTCAATTCACAATAATCGAACTATGGAACCAACCTAGATGCCCTTCAACAGATGAATGGATAGAAAATATGTGATATATATATATATATATATATATATATATATGTGTGTGTGTGTGTGTGTGTGTGTGTGTGTGTGTGTATATATATATTACACAATAGAATATTTTGAGCCCTAAAGAAAAATGAAATTATGGCATTTGCAGGAAAATGGAAAACCAGAAAGTTTTCTCTGATATGAGTATAATAGTTCACAGTAAGGTAGGAGTTAGGGAAATATAAAAGTATGTTGCATCAGGCAGAAGGAAGTGAATGGAGGTGAGAAAGTATGGGGGTAGAAAGGATAGTAGAATGAATTGGACATTATTATCCTATGTGCATATACGACTACATGACCAGTGTGATTTTACATCATGTACAACCAGAAGAATGAGAAGTTATACTCCATTTATGTGTGATGTGTCAAAGTGCATTCTACTGTCATGTATAATTAGAACAAATACAAAAAAAAAAGAATAGGGACCAAAAAAATTACAAAATGTGAAAAAAACCCTAAATGTTGTACAAATATGAAAATTAGGCAAGAAATCTGAGTGTTTTTCCACTCAAACATTTTAATGACAACCAACCACAAACATGCTTATATGTTAAATAATTATCCTTAACAATTAAAATTTTTTTTACATCTTTTAAAATCCTCATCCTTAATGATAGTCAATAAGTAATATAATGGTTTGCATATTTTGTACTTGGAAAATATCTTTAATTAAAGAAAAATATATTTAGTTCGAAAAAAATTAAATCATTTTAAGCATAGCTTTAAAAACCTCATTTAAGATCCAATTTACAATTAAGATACATTTATATTAGGAGGCTATATAGCAAGGGATTTTAGTCATTTAACTTTTCATAAAGTATAGTAGTTACATTAAATAAAAATGTTTTGAAAAAAAATAAAATATAGAAGATTAACTTTAAAACCTTCATTTTTGGAATGAATTTTTCTTCTGTTGAAAACATATGAAGTACACTAACTTCTTGGATTCTGCAGGACCTATCAAATTAACCTTCCCTTTCCCTGGATCCCTTCCAGTGTCACTAGGATCTCATCAGCGTCATTCCCACAACTTCTGGATTTCAGATTATTTACAGCTGTAGACATCCTCTAACCCTGGCAACAACGACCCGGTGTCAAGTTTAGGGGAGAAACTAAGTCCAATTCTTTTGTCTTGGCCTTTCTTTTTCTACTTAATTTTGAAGAAGTTGCTTCAAGAATGAAACTTTCTTATATAACTTTGTAATAAGTTCTTATAGCACATGATGTATTTTTAAAAAGTTAAGACTGAAAGTTAATCAATCCTTTATTTTGTGATTTTTGTTTTGTATTCCAAAGGTTTTAACATTCCTTTGCCCCTTTTCAGTAATCATTTTGCCTTTAATTTGCTTTTGCTGACTTGTACCAGTTTGCCATCTAAGTTTCTATCTCCCTGATATTCTTTCTGAAGTTTCTGTTAAATGATAGAAGTTCCTGGAGATGAGTATCATCCAGCTCTACCTAAAACAATATTCAAGCTATTCTTTTAATTAGTCTGTTAAGAATGATCAAGAAAAATCAGGGTATACTCTACTGTTCACATTATCTTCTTTCCTTGGGCTAGAAAAAAATTGTTTTTAAGTCTCAATTTCCCAATGAATGAAAATATTAATATTTTGATTATTTCATTTATCAAGATATACATATGTCAATAAATCAGAAAAGGCTTGTTAAATAGTTTGGCTCCAGTGTATAAAATTAAGAACGAAAATTTCTGGTTTCTTAGCAGTACAGATTCTGCCAAAGACTGTAAAGTACAAAGCAAAATGGAAAATTGGCCAGAGGGTTTGTAGAGAGAGCCAAGACAGACAGTTTGGGTCAAAAAGTAAAATTTCACCCATTGTTCAAATATTAGGAGTTATTCACAGCTGCAGATAATTTGTACTCTACAAGTTCTAAGAATACAGTGCTTTGTCTTCATTGTTTGGTTCAGCTGCCCAAGCTGACCGGATTTTCAGCACAGTTTCCAGCTTTTCATTTCACCTCATGCTGGCAACAAGAAAAGGTTTCAATAAAATAAATCCATTTTAGTGAGCAAATCTTTGTTCTGATGAATGACACTAGATTGCATGTGAGACTCTGGAAGTTTTTGTTTTTGATCCACAAACCAGTGTGTTCAAACTTGGAGTCAAAAACTCTTGGATCTTTGGCGGAAGTCACAGGAGAATTTGATTCTGCTCCTCGTTGCATTGGATTCTGCACTGAGTTATATTTATCCCTAACCTTGGAAATGTGCAGAACTGAAATAATAACATCTAAACAAAGGCTCAGTGAAACAATAATTGTTTGGGTTGGCATTTTAATTGCTGTGACCAAAAGACCTGACAAGAACAATTTAAAGGAGGAAAAGTTTATTTGGCCTCATGGTTTCAGAGCTTCAGTCGATGGTTGGCTGACTCCATCGTTCTGGGCCCTAGATGAATTAGAACATTATGGCAGAGGCTATGGTGGGGAAAAGCAGCTCAGAACAGCAACTAGGTTTCCAGGGATAAAATATAAACCCAAAGATACACCCCAGTGACCTAGTTCCTCCAGCCACACTCTACCTGCCTACATTTAGCACTCAATTAATCCATATCAATGGATTTAATACACTGATTAGGTCATACCTCTAATAATCTAATCATTTTACCTCTGAAAATTCTTGCATTGTCTCCCACATGAGTTTTTGAGGGACACCTGATATCTAAACCATAACAATATTTCCACAACCATATAAAACAGAGAAACCTATTTACCTAAAGGTAAGCTGACCAGACATTAAGAATTTAGCTACTTAAAAATTCTTATTTCCAAAAGACATGCCTGTGTTTGTGTGTGTGCACTCTTGAATGCTTATATTTCAAGCTACCAACTCATCCATGCAGAAATGACAATGTATCTCTTAGGAGTAACTGAAATTTCCATGGGGATGACCAGTTTGTTATGTAGTTTCATCAACAGAATTTTTTCTCCTTTCCTTACGACAGCTTGGGGGCAGTTTCAACAGCTGTTTTAGATTAAATTTGTTTTTAAAAATAAATTAGAATTCCTAGGAGGGGCAAAAATGTCTATGGTCATACATAAAGTCATACCTTTCTCTGGAACCTGCAATCTCAGTTAAGACAATGAGCCTGTTCTCTTCATGCAAGCTAGTACCATATTCTCAATAAGAAATAAACACAGTTATGTTCCTTAAAAAGTCAGGAATAAGGAAAATAAGCTTGTGGTAACAGTTAAGGTTTTGTGATGGGGGCAATGCAGGTTTAGTTACAGAAGTAATGAAGAACTCACTTGTAGAAGGTAAGCTCAGAGCCGAGCTGTGAGCACCCAGTTGTCACTGGCTCTGAGTAGAATTGTTGGGTTAAACTCACAGGCATGGACATGCTACACAGACAGGCTACACAGCACTGCATCAATAGGACACGTACATAGTGGTACAAAACTTGGCTCTGAAGTACCAGGGACTTCTGCACTACCCCATGGTTGTATTGACCTGGCTTCTGAATGTCCCTTAGAAGTAATATTCCCTGGCTCTTGTTAAGGACACCAGGTATGTCCTCACAAGCTATGTGCCATATTGCGAAACTCCAGGCAGAAGCTTTTAAATATATAGCTTACACCGGGCATGGCATTTCTTGCCTTCAGTACAATTAGAAATACCTACCATATGTGGCACAAATGGCCATCACTCTACCAAAACGTTTTCCTTAATGAATCAACACATGAAATTTGGATTTCTATTTTAAAGCGTTATTGAAATTTGCAAGTTTACTAGGATGAATAGAAAAAGACATTGCCTAAAAGAGTTTTTTTTAAAATATATTTTGTATCTGCTATATTGTCTTTCATATTTTAATTTGTTTATATATGTCGTTTTGTTTTTGTTATCTCAGGGGGTCATCTATTTTATTGTTTTAGGGGCTTTGCTATACTTTTAGAAACTACAAGATACTATTAATTTACTATTAAATAATTTGTCAATATAATCTACTTAATTTTAGTGTTTGAAGTAATTTTCTCTTTCATTATATTCATTCTTTTCCATGTTATCCTCTCTTATTTGCCTGAATTAATTCATTGATTTGAAAATATTATTATTGGAAACCTTCTATGAGCCAAAGTATGATAATTTTCTTGGTATTTTATTTTTGAATGCTTAATATCAACTTTTTAACTTATCTCATAATTGATTTGCTCTATAATTCCACAGTTACTTGGAACAGTATTTGAAGTGACTGAGGTAATGTGGGTTTGTATTACATAGAAGTTTGGGCTGGGGTTGTAGCTCAGTAGTAGAGCACTTGCCTTGCACGCATGAGGCCCTGGGTTTGATCCTCAGCACCGCATAAAAATAAATAAAAATAAAGATGTTGTGTCCATCTACAACTATAAAAATATTTAGAAACAGAAGTTTGATAGTAATACTTAGTCTGCAGAGGCAGTTTGGAAAGCATCACCCAGGTGTTTAGGGCTCCCAGATATAATACAGGAGCCCTGAAAATGATAAGTGAATTATGAATGCTGATACCTGAAACTCAGTTCTAGCTGAGCATCCCAAGTTTAGATTGATCAAATTTGGCAACTCTATACACAATTTCTGTTATTTGTAATTTGTAGAGAAGTTCTTACTGGTCTTTTGTTTTTGATACTGGGGATTGAACCTATGGGGCAGTTACCCACTGAGCACATACCCAGCCCTTTTTTTGTATATTATTTAGAGACAGGGTCTCTTTCACTAGGTTTTTAGGACTTCCTTAAGTTGCTGAGGTTGGCTTTGAACCTCAATCTTCCTGCCTTAGCCTTACTGAGCCACTAGGATTACAGGTGTGTGCCACCATGCCCTTCATTGCTTACTGGTCTTCTAAATCATAGGTTCTTATAATTTTTTTATTGATGTTTGTAGGGAAGTTCAACTCTCAAATATTGGATATATATATATATATATATATATATATATATATATATAACTATATATTTAACTATAATGTATATTTATATACATAAATAAAATTTTGTTATCAATTGTTTCCATTTTTTCTTTACTTAAATCTATTATGAATCAATTACATGAATATAAAATCTCCTGTTTCAATTACTTTTCTGACAATTTACATATTTCATATCATGTTTGACAAAACCCAAAACTATAATTTTCATATTTGTGCTTTACATTGCAGTTTTTATATGTATAAAATATCTCTATTTCTACAATAGTAATACTGCAGAGAAAAACAAACTTTTTCACTTTAAGAGAAATCAGCATTCCTTTCTCTTGATATATTGTTTATAGATTGTCCTCTCCAATCACGACTTTTTAGGACTTGAACTGGTTCTGTCAGGCTGGCATAAGCCTGGTCATGTCAGTCATACCTGGACCCCCTCTGTCTCCAAGTCCAGTGGTCCAAGAGACTGAGGTGTAACCATGCAACTAGATCTTCCTAGAAATAGCAGCCAAGCTGTAGTTACTAGATAAAGACTTGGAGCGATTTCCTGGGCAGCATCTCCCACTCCAGACATCTATTTCTCTACTGGAGAACAGTTTTGAGGCTTTCTAGGTTTTGCATAATTTTCTGAATTATTATGCAGCTTTCTTGCATTTCTCAATGAATGGAGATCAATAATGAAGAAGCAATCTGAAATAGTTTCCTTGATGTTCTCTCTTAGTCTATTGAAGATGCTATAGACTGGGAAACTGAAAAGCAACACAAATTTATTTCTCACACATCCTGAGACTGGAAATTCAAGATTAAGATACCAGTGAAGTCAGTGTCTGCTGGGATACCTCCTGGGTTACACATTTCCGTCTTGGTGGAAGCAGCTGGAGAGCTCTTTTGGGCCTCTTGTACGAGGGCAGCCATCCTGTTCTTAAGGGCTCTTCCTTCATGACCTAAGCATGTACCCAAACTCCATCTCCTAAAATCATCACATCAGGGGTTACAGTTACAACATATGGATTTATGGGGACACAAATAGTAAGTCCATAGTGGTCTCCCCAGCCCACCATTGCTTCTGACCCTGTCCTCTTGATGTCCAATCACCAGTCCTATCAACACATCCTTTGCTTAAGAGGGGTTTTCATAGCCATCTCACACAGCCTGTTCAAATCAATTCAGTCACATTGTTACTAAATTTAGCAGACTTTCTTTGGGTTCCTTAAAATGCAGAATATAGCAAATTTTACTGGCTTCCAATGAATATGGAGAATTTCCTTTTTTAAATCTTTTGAATATTTAAATAAGACTTCACAAGGCAGAAGGAGGGAATGATTTATGGCCTTTCCATTTGGCTAAAAGTTTTGCAGTTTTTATCATGGTCACTTTGGTTGTAAGCCTCTTCAAATCCTTTGTGGAATAAACAATTCAGACCCAATTAAATATCATCTCTCACAAGAACAGTAATAAAATTGACATTTTTTAAAAAATAATTTCAAGGGAAGAAATTGATACACAGTAATATTAACAGGTCTATCTATAATCAACTTGAGCAAGAAGGAGGTGATTGAGTGTTAAGCAAGGCTTATACAAAACACATTCTTAGTATTTGGGACACAAGACAATGTTGAAACAATTTTTATAATTTAAAAATAACAAAGAACTCTATTATTTTTATAAAACTGGGATGTAGATAATCTTAACTGTGTATATATATGTGTGTGTGTGTGTGTGTGTGTGTGTTTGTTTGTGTGTGTGTGTGTGTGTGTGTGTGTGTGTGTATATATATATATATATATATATATATATAAACATATATCTTTTTTATCTTTATGTGTGTGTGCATGCACATGTGCCTGGGTGTATGTATATTGGTACATACTTGAGATTATCTATAATAAGATGGTTAATTGGTTTCTTATCCTCTTCACTGCTAATCTCCAAGTTTCAAGATGAGTTCATCCAAAGAAAATGAAGATCCACTTTTTCCTTTGGCTGGACAAACATACCCAAAGAGTCCAAAAGAATGCCCAGTCAGATATTTTAAAGAAAAAAATTCTAACATGCAAAAAGAATAGATGTTGCTATTATAAATCCCAGGTATTCACAAGCTATTTAAGAATAAAAAGTAAAGAATAATACAGTGAAATTATCTGTGTTCTTCATTCTTATTCCCCCATCAGTTAGAATCTGACTTTCATATACATGTTGGTATACTTTTACCACCTAGGCAACTTATCAGGTAGGAGTTCATCACAGGAAACACAGAGTCTGTTCTTGCCAGGTTGAAAAGAGGATTTATTAGTATTGGGTAAACTGCTTTCAAAACAGGAAGCACTGAAGGACCGGCTTGAGTCAGCTACCACTCTGCCTGTGCAGCCTCTGGGTTATCTGCTATTGTGCCGCCAGCACATGCTGACACAGGAACTGCCACCACTACAGTGAGTCAGAGAACTGCAAATTACTCACTTGGAAAAACAACTATATGTAGCTGCCTCATTAGGAAATTTTGGCCACCACTGCAGATTGCAAGTCTGCCGGTTAGAAAAATGCACACCTAGCACTCAGCCTGTCTGCTCAGGCTCAAGCTTCTGTGTTAAGGCAGAGTCTCATCAAGGTGCACACAAGTGGAAAATCCTGTCTCATCTGGATTCTAGCTTAGAAAGTAAGATAAGGGGTTAAAATCCAAAATACATAAGGGAATTCTACAACAAACAACAGACCAAAACAAGTAAGCCAACTCAAAAATGGGCAAAGTATTTAAGCAGACATTACTCCCAAATCATAAAAAAAAAAAAGTGTTTAGTTATGTGAAAAGGGGCACAAAGCCATTATCATCAGGAAAATACCAACCCAAACCACTGTGAAATGTCATCTCACATCTTTTAGGTTGATTATTATCAACTGCAAAAAGAGAAGTGTCAGTGAACACATGAAAAACTTGAGCCCCTGAACACCATTGGTGGAAATGTAAAACGGTGCAACCACTCTGCAATCAGAGGAATTGGGACCAGCGTGAGGAAGGGAAACCCACAGGCCTGCATTCACTGCAGCAGTGCCCATTCATCACAGAAAAACAGGGTATGGCCAGTGCTGTTGTTTGGTCTGGAATGTCCCCCAAAGCCCAGGCGTCAAAGGCTTGGTCCTGGCCTATTGCACACTTGGAGGGTGGTGGAACCTATAAAAGGTGGTGCTTAGTTGAAGGATGTCAAGTCACCGGGAGAGTGCCCCGTGAAGCAGATGTTGGGCCTGGGACCCTTCTTCCCTCTTTGCTTTCTGGAGGCCAGGACATGAGCAGCTTCCTCTGCCATGTGCTTCTGCCATAAGGTACTGGCTCGCCACAGGCCCCAAAGCAACAGGGCCAACCAGGCTTGGGCTGAAACCTCTGGACCTGTGAGCCCAAAGATCCTTTCCTCTTTAGAAGTTGATTGTCTCAGGTAGTTTTTCCACAGTGATTATTGGTGGACTAACACATATCCACAATGGAGTTTTATTTGATCTTGATAAAGAAGTTCTTCCACATGGGACAACATGGGTGAACCTGGAAAACATTGTGCTGGTGAGCCAGTCACAGAAAACCTGACACTTGATGAATGCCACACATGTGCAGTGTGTAAAATAGTCCAACTCATAGAAGCAGAGAGTCGAATGGTGATTAGCAGTCGCTGGAGGGGGAGGGGAAGTAGGAAGTTGATGGATGGGTATACAGTCGGTCACATGAGATGAGTAACTTCTGGAGATCCTCGTACAGGACAGTGCCTACAGTTAATAATGCTGCCTTGTGCACTTAAAATCTGTTGAGGAAGTAGCTTGCACATTAAGTGTTCTTACCTTAAGAGGGAGGGGTTTAATATGAAAATTATGTTCTTTACCTTCATCATGATAACAGATTCAAGGACATAAACCTACATCCAAACTCATCAAATTGTATACATTAAATAGGTTCTGTTTTAGTATATCAATTATACTGCAATAGAGCTGTTAATTTTTATAATATGATAACTCTAATAATATATAATCTGTGCAACTAAAAGTGTAGCTAATTTAGGGGAAAATATTTGTAGCAGTGGGATATAAAACTAAACCTAAAAAGGAGAGTAACAGAAGAAAACCTGTGTCTATGAAGGTAAAGTTATGACTGAATTTTTCTTATGATCAAAGAAGATATTGAACCATTGCTTGTTCTAAACCCGTAATATTACTGTTCACCAGGAATTCTATGACTAGGGACTTCGTCATTCCTTTGTGCAATCCTGGTATGGTTTGGATTATGAAAGAAGCACATCACATTAGGTAACAAACTGCTTAAGATTCCTTTCTGAGAAAAAGTTCATACATCTTCCAACAGCCCTTTGAAATGTCTTTTGAATAGAAAAGGATTCCCATCTGAAAATGCTTTGACTGTTTTTCTTAGTAATCTGCAAATGTTTTCTCACCTCTTTAAGTGACAGACTATATTCAGAAATAGCTGAAGTAAGGGTAACTTGAAGGGCCTAGAAATTATGCAAAGTTCAGCTCTTTTGTAATAAGTTCTTAATATGATAGTGATATATTGCCAGTCTGGCTCCCAAGCACACATCTGGAGTCTATTTCTAAGGATAAGGACAACATGTCATACACTGCATAAATTTTTAATATGATATAAGTTAGTAATAACATTAAAGGTTTACTCTGCTTTGTGGTTAGACAATTCATACCACACTGTAAATAATATGATTGAGTGTCTGATACAAATATAGGGGAATTTTCTTGTATATGCTAAGAAGCTCAAATTCCGAGTCCATTTTGTGTGGCTACAACAGGAATATTGAGACTGGGTGATTTAAAAAGAATAGGGATTCATTTTTTAAAGTTCTGGAGGTTGGAAAGTCCAAGGTCAAGGGGTGTGCATTGGGTGAGGGCCTTCTTGTTGCATCATCCCATGGCAGAGACAGAAGGGTAAGCAAGGACAAGAGTGAAAGAATAGGGGAGATCTGAACTCACTACTATAACCACTCCCTCTCCCTTGATAGCTAAGTCACTTCTGCAATAAGGACGTTAATCATTTTATGAAGGCACTGGAGACTGTTCTAACGTGAACTCTGAGGCACACATTTAAACCATAGTACTCTGTAAATGGTACCTTTCATTCTCATCCAAGTTCTGCACATAGTAAGAATTAGTGTAAGAGAGAGGCAGGACAGTGGAGTGGACCTAGGCAGCGAATGTGGACTCATCCGCAGTCTGGAATCAGCGCACTGAGAGAACAGCCCCTGAGAGATGTGGGTGACAGAGGAAAAGCACTAAGACACGATATTCGACATTCAGAGACTTGGAGGGACTAGAAAATTCTGGAAGGAGGGAGAGGCAAAGCGGAAAAGCTCCCTTCAAAAACAGCAATAGGCAAGTTAAGCTGGGGCAGGAGCGGCAGAGCCACTTAGAGAGCGAGCAGAGCGTAGCTTATCTCAAATTGCCGGTGGGCCTCCGTTTTGGGGAGGCCACGCCTAAGCCCACTTTTCCAGAAGAAATTAAAACTATAGAGCTTCGGCCCACCTACACAGAGCAGTTTACTACTATAGGGAACACCTTTGAGATGGGCTGTCTCCATATCTGTTCAGAGGGATCCCAGAGAGCTGACGGCTGCTTACTCTCATCCCTGTCACCGGGGATTGAGGTTGAGTGGAGCAGAGACCAAGTCATTCTCAGGGAGTTCAACCACTAGGGAGAAGCAAGTGCCCCAGCTGCTGGTCTCAGCTGCCGAAGCCTCAGCAGATGACAGAACCTGCCTGGGCGCCAGCAGTATGCTGTGCACCACGGATGCTGGCCCCACTGAGCATACCCGAACAGCTATCCCCACTAGCTATCAGAAGCTGCGTAGGCCCCAGCAGTCCAACAGAGCCAGCCTGCAGATGTGTGCACCCACAGAAGCCAAGCACACCCAGACACAAGCCTGCTGAAGTAAGCCCTGCTGATCTGAGCTGCAGGCAGAAGCAGTACCATGCACGCCACAGAGGCAAGTGGAAGGACCTACCCTACAGAAAATGAACAGGACAGAGCACTTCCAGACACAGGTGCACTTTGTATGTGCAACTACCTCTCTTCCCCCACATACCACCCAGAAACACTGCCACTGGGCCACTGGGCCACTGCACCTCTGCCACGCAGTATCACTCTCTGTACACCCTGAAGTCTACACAGGGGAGCTCACACCTGTTTTAATAGCTCTGGGCACAAGAAACTTTTCTGCGTGTGGAGACACAAGACTACATCCCCTATTAGGGAGAGACCTGGCTACTAGGTGACAGACAATTAGGGCTTATTTCCTCTTCACCTACCAAAAGCTATTAGGTGCCTGGACACACCAATGATCACAGGGAGCCTCTTAGATTTGCATTAGATGGGAGCTAGTGAGGGTGAGACTCCACATACAGAGAAACTGAGAGGTGGAGCCAAAGGTTGTAGGCATTTGCTGACCCTCCCCAAACCTGATGAGATCCAAATCTGTAGGGCCCACCAAGAAATCTCTCCAGCCAGGTGGGGTGGCACATGCCTGTCATACCTTCCAGCAGCTCAGGAGGCTGAAGCAGGAGGATCATGAGTTCAAAGCTACCCTCAGCAAAAGTGAGGAGCTAAGCAACTCAGGGAGACCCTATCTCTAAATAAAATACAAAATAGGAGAGCTGGGGTTGTGGCTCAGTGGCAGAGCGCTTGCCTAGCATGTGTGAGGCACTGGGTTTGATCCTTAGTACCACATATAAATAAATTAAAAATACAGGTTCATCAACAACTAAAAAATATTTTTTAAAAGATACATAATAGGGCTGGGCATGTGGCTCAGTGGTTGAGTACCCCTGAGTTCAATCCCTGGTATCTACCCTCCCCCCCAAAAAGAAATCTCTCCATCATGATAGTTCAGAATGGAATAACTTAAGCCTCTCTAGCATCAGATTTTGATTTCACAGATGTTATTTTCTGTATTGATTTCATAGTTTCTCCGTATTATTGGATACTGCATTCCTTAATTCATTTTTATGGATTTCTTTCAAAGTTCTAAAGTGTTGTTTTCTTCTTGCATTATCTGCCCCTGTCTCTAATATCCCCATTTTTTTCTTTTCTTATTTTTCTCTTTTTCATATCATGCCATGCATTATTCTTCAATAGTAATACTATACTATTGCCTAATTTCTCAGCCTATCCTAGAGCATTATTGATTTTTTTCTGCTTTTGGACTAGTGGAATTGTGGAGAATATTTACAGTAAGTTTTCTTAAGGTTTATTACTAAGTGGCTTCCTTCTGAAAGGCCAGAGTTACAGGTGACTCTTCAAGTAGTCCTGGGGACTGACACAGCATGTGGCCACTTGAGTGGGAGTTTTGACACAGATATACACTCATCCTGGGGCACATAGCAAGGATAAATAAACTCATTAAAAATTCTCTTGTTTTAGCAAAGTAGAAAAGACAATCACTCCAGTTGATGTGCCAAAAATCCACATAAAAACACAGGAACTATAATAAAGCAAGGTAGTAAGATGCCTCCCAGAGTTCCTAACCCTCCAGTAACTGATACTGTAGGCATAAAGTAAAGGAAATGTCAGGGCAAGAAATGAAAAAGTTGAATATTAAAATGACCAATGAACTAGAAAAAAAAGAGTTAAAGTGTGAACTAAGAAAGAAAATGCAGAAAATGAAAAGGCATTTCAGTAAAGAGATAGTTTTTCTGAAAAAAAAAAACATATAGAAGTCTTGAAAATGCTAACTCAATTAGATACAAACTCATGGTATCCAAATTAAAAGCTTCTTTACAGCACAGGAAGCAAGAGTGTGAAGAGAGAGATCTTACAGAATGGGAGATAATCTTGGCCAGCAACTTTTCCAACTGAGGACTAAAGAACACAAACAACTTAACAAAAACAATCAACAAATGAGCAAATAAATAAACATTTCTAAAAAGAAGAAACACACATTACTGACAAACGTAAGAAAAAAATAATGTTCGACATTTTTGGCCATTAGGGAAATGAAAATCAAAATTACACTGAGAGTTGATCTCACTCCAGTTAGAATGACAACCATCAAGAATACAAATAATACATTCTGGCAAGGATATGAGGGAAAGGAACACTCACGTATTGTTGGTGGAATTGTCAATGATCACAAACTCCATGAAAATCTGCATGGAGCTTCCTCAAGAGACTAAGAATAGAAACATCATGTGACCCAACTATCTCTCTCCTCAGTATTTACCCAAAAGAATTGAAGTCACATACTGTTGTTATAGTTAAAGCTTCATCCCAGGGCTTCATAAACTGACTTCCAGACCACTTAGGTATGATTGAATCAAGCCTTTATTGAAGCACACCGGTGGCGGCTGACCCGGAACATAAAGCTGTTCCCCTGATCAGCAATTGCAAGGGCACTCCTTATAAGCCTGAAAACCGCAAAAGGGATGTGGTGTGGGGGGGTCTAGCCAATGCAAGCAAGCCAGGTTACAGAAGCGGGACAGTGCAGTCAAGCGGAGGGAAGCCTAACCAATCACAGTTAGCCCAGTCACCCCAGTTACAGAAACAATACCCCATTAGGTAGTTCCGTGTTCTTAAAGGTTTCTATAGCAAAAGGAAAAGAACACTTGTCCCAGTCATGACTCTTCTACCTGGCATGGTTGTTTTACAGGATGAAGTCATAAAACAAAATGGAGTCACATTTGCTTCTACTACCACACTATAGTGCTACATGCATATTTATAGCATGTGCAATTCACAGTAGCCAAGTTACAGAAGCAGCCCAAGTGTCCATCAATGGACAGGTAGATTGTGGTATATACACATAATGAAGTGTTACCCAACTATAAAGAAAGAAGAAATTATTTCTTATGCTGGTAGATAGATGGAACAGCAGAGCATCATGCCAAGTGAAATAAGCCAGACTCAGAAAGTCAAGGGCCGAATGTCTTGTCTCATATATGGCAGTTAGAGAGTTTAAAAAAAAAAAAAAAGGCTGGGGGAGGAATAGAAGGGAAACCAACAGAATAGAGGACTGAAATGGCAGGGCAGGAAGGGAAAAGGAGGTACTGGGGGAGGAAATAGGCTAGATTTTATTAAGTGCATGTATGTCACAATATATCCTACTAGTAAAAATATCCTTAATGCACCAATAATTTTTTTAATTAGGTGAGGAAAGAGGCTGTTGGAGAGCAAAGCATCTTTATTATTTATAAACTAAGTTCTACAAGGTAGCATACAGGGTATGTGGTGGGGCAGGGGCACGCTGACTTCAAGACTGATTCTCCTTGAGCTGGGCTCTCTCAGTACTCTGTGATTAAATGAGCAGAGGAGGCTCAGATCTCTGTGGTCAGGGTGGCTCCCAGAAAAGAAAGACGAGGGTTGTGATTTGAACTAAGCACACCCCATTTCTTATTCACACATCTCTAACAAGTACATGACTTCCACTGCCTCTTCTCCCACCTCTGTGGGGAGGGACAGGAACTGGAAGGAGTCCGGGTGGGCTTAGTGCCTCTTCTCCTGACTCCAGGCACAGGAGTAAGCGAACACAAGCCTGCCCAGAGCGCTGCTCACTTTCTCAGTCTCTGCTCTCTGTGCTAATCCCACAGTCAATAAGGGTTGAGGCTGTTCTCCTAGAGGCACAAAACCCATCTAAGTCAGGGTGCCCGGCCTCAGCCTTGACTGGATCATATCTCCAATGTCAACTCCTCCTCTATGGGTACTTTTGAGACCGTGCTCTGGTTACACAGCTGCAGAATTAATCACTCAAGCATGGTGCTGCACAGCAGTGGGTTTTACTGTCCACAGGCTGATGCAGGGTGAGTGCCTTGTCTCGCTCTCCCATCTCTGCTGTCTTGGCTGGGGTGAATTGACAGATGGAGGTCACTAGAGAGCTGAGGGGTAATTTGGAAATGTCTTCCCAAGTCTGCAGATTGATCCCAGGTGGCTGAATCTGTCAGCAGGGACCTCAACTGTGCTGTGAGCCAGAACACCTACACACTGACTGTGCGGGCCAGGGTTCTTCACGGCTTGCCATCTCAACGCAGGTGGACTTCTTATCTAACGACTCCATGCTGATTTGAAAACAAGTGTCCCAGGAGGACTAGGGGAAGCTGTGTGGCCTTTGCTGACCTAAGCCCAGAAGTTAGGCACTCCACTGCAATCTGTCCTTACAAGCAAGAACTATGTTAAAGAGGAATACACATAAGCCCTGAGCTCATAAAACGAGTATCAAAGACTATCAGTCATAATTTATAACCTCCAGTCTGTTGTTAAATTTTATTTTGTTGCTTAAGAACATAAAATTAATCAGAAGATTATATTAATAAAGCCCCAAGACAAGTCTACCACCATAGTGGAAAATCGCTTCATTGTTGCATATCCCACTCAACCTGTGACCAGTTAAGACTTTCAACAGAGCACATCACAAGATCTGCAACCTGCAATGAAGTTACACAGCAAGATGTTCAGATAGTAGTTTGACTAGAGATACTCTAATAAAATTTGCAATACTATAGAAATGTCCCATATGTTGATTATAGTTTCTCATTAAAAATATTCCCAGCAAGAAATTAAATGCAAATGCTAAGTGTTCAAGACCAAAGACATTAAAATCCAAAAGAATTAAATCCAAAGTAAAAAAATTTTTTGCCCTGACAATTAAAAGTTCAAAGAAATTGATTCCTCCTCAGTTTTCTTTTGCTTAGATTTAACTTTAAAAAAAATTCTTAAAATCTTGATGAGCTTGTGGTTTTTCTGGCAGCTGACAGCTGGGGCATCTCCTGCTGAAATGATTAAGGTTCCTTTAAGCCTCAGAAGCTTATTAGTTCAGTCCCAAGTCTCCCATCAGCCTCTGCAAAGGTATCATGACTTGAAGTGTCTGGTAGGATAAGGCTGCCCATGCCTTACTCATGCAGAGATTTGCTTAGTGGCAACACATATGATTCTGTAAGAGAAAGATAAGAGAGTTCCCCAAGCATCGGGAATTTGAGAGATATGCAAATGTTAACTCCCACTCCTTACTCACACACCAATGCACTTTCTGAATTGAGCCATCAAGATGTATATCATGGAGCTAGCCTTCCATAGAGCTCCAGGCAGAACTCCAAAAGAAGATTTTAATGCACTGTGACCCATAGTAAGACCAAATCATCTAACCCGTCATGCCAGTTAAAAATCACAAGGTAAAAGCATTCCATAAGACCAGAACTTAAACAGATGTGTTAATCTCCATCACTCTTGGCTAAGAGTCAAAGCCAGATATCCAGGACTCCCCAGATATAAAGCTAGAGCTGTTACAATTGTGTTAATGACAGTCCCTCTAATAAAGAGAAGAGTGTTTAAACTGTCCCTATGTCCAGGAAAGGTAGAAAACAAAGCAGGCTGTGTTCTCTAAAGCAGGTAGTGAGGCCAAATTTCATTTCCATGATGGAGTTTCTGGAGACAGCAAAGACCTTAGCAGGAACTCAATGGCATCAAGATGTCAGTGAATGGAGAAAATCAGTGCTTTCAGCTCTACCACGACAGCCACTAATCTGTGTTAGTGGTTCATGGCATTATCTATTGATAAATTATTTATGTCATTAAGTTTACCTTATGTCAAAGCATTAATATGTCAAAGGGTAGCATTGGAAATGTATTAGTCTCATATGGGTTGAAATGTGTCTCCCCAAAAAGATGTGAAGACCTAATCCCTAGCACCTGTAAAGATGGCCTTATTTGGAAATAGGGTCTTTAGAGAAACAGAGAAGTAGTAAGTTTAAATGAGATTGTAGTGGAATCACTAAGTGACTGGTACCCTCACAAGAGGACAAAATCACAAAGATGGACTCAGGAAGAAACCCACATAAAGACGGAGTCAGAGACTGGAGCTATGCTGCTGAAAGTCAAGACTTTGCATTCATAGCCAGCAGCGCCAGAAGCTGGGAAGAGGACAAGAAGTAGATTCTCCCTCAGATCCCAGAAGGAAGCCATCGTGCAGGAAGCCCGGCATGAGATTCCAGCCTCCGGAACTGTGAGGCAGTGAATTTCTGCTCTTTTGACTCAGCTAGTTTGTGGTAACTTGTTGCAATAGCTTTGGGAAACTCATACACAGTCTGACTGTATTTTTTCAGGTTTGACCACTAACAGGTTTCAAGCCTGCCCCTCCCTGTTTCCTTCTATTGCAAAGCTGGGAAAGTAGATAAAGATGCACAGGTATTTCCTCTGCTGTGGATGTAGACTCCAGTCACCCCGCAGCTTGTTGCTTCTCTTGTGCTCCTCAGCAGGTGGACCAGCTCAGGAAGGGAGGCATCGCTGTGCAGTGAGCTTGTCATATACTTCTCCTGGATGGGATTGCTCTAGAGCCTCCCCAGGGATCAGCTCTCACACGTTCTTGCTGAGCTGAATTCCCATGTCCCGAATCCCTGATGCTCTTCTGAGAACATTCCTCACCAAATCCCTTGCCAAGAATCCCGCCTAGACTCTGCTAGGAACCAAAGCTTGATGTTTGCTCTTCAGTGCGCTATAACTAGACAGAATGTAAATCATTGAAATACAAACATGAGAAAACACAGCACACATATAACAATTTGCACTTGCATCCAGAAAAAAAAAAGTTCTATAAAAACCACATGCTTAACTCATAGCGTTAGGACAGAGTGATAAAGGGATATGCATGGTGTAGTGACACAAATCATCAGTTTGACCAAGAAGCCAGAAAAACATAATTTGAAGCTCACAAGCATATGTTAGTTTATACTGTTAACATTAATTCACTGTGAAGCTGGGGAAACATCTTTGTGTTTCTAAGAGCTACTCTTGGATTCAATATTTAAGATTATCATCACTGATGATATGCCTCATATGATGAATCACATTTTTAAAGATGTGACTAAGATTCAAATGTTGAACATTTTTATGTATGTGACTAAGATTCCAATGTTGAACAACTTTAAATTTAAGGTACTCTCAAAACTGACTTGCGTTAATGAATTTTTATGCTTTTGATCAGTGTGTGCCCTAAGACAGCCTTTAGAGTTGCTGTTCCCTGTATTTATTTGTAAAACATGTTTTCTTTTTTAAAAATATTTTTAAAAATCTTTTTAGTTGTTGATAGACCTTTATTTATTTACATGTGGTGCTGAGAATTGAACCCAGTGCCTCACACATGCCAGGCAAGTGCCGCTACCACTGAGCCATAGCCTCAGCCCAAACATGTTTTCATTTAAATAATTGAAACTATTATACAGTGAAAAAATATTGCCTGGTTATAAGATATGTGGTATTTGGCCTAAGAGAACTGTGGGACCAAGTGTCCGTGGTGACTAAGGCTAGTTGGTCTCTAGGGAGAAAAGTGGTTGGGTGGCAATAAAGCTGACAAGCCTACACAACGTCAGGCTACCGCGGGCGTCCCTCCAGCGCAAGGTTCCAGGGTGGAAAAGGCCTTCAGAAGCAAGTGTCGACCTTTGCAGATTCAAATACTCAGCTAAAACAACAGAGCCACACAGCTTGCAACAGAGGGTGTTTCGAATTGGGGAATTTACACTGGATATTGTGTGTTCCTTATGAAAAAATGGAACCCCTTGGAAAGTTCTGGGCAGCTAGGTGAGGACCTCTGGTAAGAAGGTGAGTCAGGGCCTGTGCACTTGAGTCTCCTTGTCATGTGTGCCTGCCTGCCAATAGGATACACAGGGAAAGACCCATGTCTGGAAATGGTATAGTGAAATTTAAAGACACAGAGACATATAGAGCTTTTTATAATTCAGTCTTGATTCTTTACAGATCACCTGCAGAGAAACAGGATCAGAAAGACATCAGACCTAACAATGAAAATGAATGCAAGAAAATAAAGGCTATTATGTTTTTATGTATTTAAGGGAGAAAGTGTTGGATAGAAAATTCTGTATGTACACACAAGCAGAAGTCCCTTTCAAATACTGTTATCATAAAATATGATCTTGGCAATGCAAGGTTTCGGAAATGTTTGTATGTAAAGAAGCCATTCATAGACATTTGTGAAGAGAATACTAAAATGATTTGCCATGAGGCAGTAAGATTGGTCAAATTATACCACAAAGTATTTTGGGATCAAAAAAAAACCCCAATTATTAAAAAAATATTAAAGGAAAACTATCTATAAAATCTTAGTCTAAATTTTCATAAAATATCAGCAGGTTGAGGAAAGTGACGGCAAAGGAGCTATTCAGCCATTCTTACACTTTGTCCTGCCAAGCTGCAAAAAATAAGATGGAAAACATCTAGAGAATGGAGGCTAAAATTATCAAGTGTTTTTTTCAAGACATGTACTTAAATGGTTGTAACCTCTAGCCTGAAAAAAATTCTGAAAAGGTTGACATTTGTAAAGGTATGAAGGAATAAAAAAAGGTACTCATTTTCAGAATACTGAATTAGGAGGTGTTGCTTTACATCTTAAGTAGACTTAAAATGGTGGCATTTGAATCACTACACATAAGGCCCTTGGCATTTCTGGATTTCTCTTTGTGGTTTAAGTATATGTGATGCATAAAACTTCTCCCCAGGCGAGGTGATGACAGCAGTCCCTCACTTTTGTTCCACGGAGGCAGTCAACACGCTGCGACATGCTGACTGTAAAATGCAGTTCAGATTTTGAAACAATACAGGTATTGAAACCCTGCTGTTTGGCCTACTCTCTATGCGCTGATGGTGATAAAAGTATTTACAGATGGACACTTCTCTAGCTGTTTGTCTTTTTTAGAGCTGAGCATGTCCTGTCATATGTGTCTTTAATGAGCCCTAAAGCCAGCTTTCCTGCGGCAGCACACTATTCTCCATTCTTCTTCCCAGAGGACAGGTGCGTATTGGATACTATAGCAACCACCGCTCACTGCTTTCTCTCTGACTTTTTAAGCTTAGTCATGTAGGGGTTTTTTGGCAAAAATATTATTCCAGAAGATTTCAGTTCCCAAACCCCTGTCTTGAGGAGCTTGGCTTTTTTTTTTTTCCATCATAAATTGTTATTCTGGACCAAGTAGGGGGTTTGTTATTGCTACATTCACATGTGTCTGTGGTCCTTCCTGGGAAATACAGATAGATATATGGGTGAAGTGAATTGTTCAAGCCTTGCTCTCTGATACTGAGACACACAGTCTCAGCATAAGTAATCACTTATTCCTAAAAAAATATCGGAACCTAAATGTTTTTCCAAGCTGATAAAATCCATCTTTGCTTTCAGGAGGCAGAAATCATCACAAAGTGACAGGAGTAAACCCAGGCAATCAGGTGCATGATTTCCCTTTCAATGGCTGAACCTAAATGGCTAGTTGGAAGACCTCCTAGATTAATTTTCATTTCAGGAAAGTTTTTGGTGATTTGTTTCCTGAATCTTAGTTTACTCATCAATAAGGGAAAGTAACGAGTTCAAAACAAATGAAAGGTTAGGGGGGTTAAGTTGTAACATATCACGTGATGTTCCTTGCCTCAAAGGCATAAGAATTTATTTGGCCTAATCTCCATCATATGGGTTTAGGCCCCAACTTCCTTAATAAAACTCCTGTGGCACAAGAATTAAAATCAAGAATCAATAAAGGGGATGAACTCAAACTAAAATGTTTCTTCTCAGCAAAGGAAACAATCTGTGAGGTGAATAGAGAGCCTACATATTGGGAGCAACTCTTTACCCCTCACATATCAGATAGAGCACTAATCTCTAGAGTATATAAAGAACTCAAAAAGCTAAACATCACTTGAATCAAATGTATGAAATATGATATGTCAAGAGCTTTGTAATGTTTTGAACAACCAATAAAAAAAGAAAAACAAAAGCTAAACACCAAAAACAACAACAACAAAAAACAACAACATACACACAAAAAAGTAATAACCAATCAATAAATGGGTAAAGGACCTGAAGAGACACTTCTTAGAAGATGATGTACAATCAACAAATACATGAAAAAATTTTCATCATTACTAGCAGTTAGAGAAATGCAGATCAAAACCACTCCAAGATTTCATCTCACTCCAGTCAGAATGGCAGCTATTAGGAACACAAACAACAATAAGTGTTTGTGAGGATGCTGGGAAAAAGGTACACTCATACATTGCTGGTGAAACTGCAAATTGGTGCAGCCAATACGGAAAGAAGTATAGAAATTTCTTGGAAAATTGGGAATGGAACCACCATTTAACCCACCTATCCCTCTCCTCGGTCTATACCCTAAGGACTTAAAACAACATACTACAGGGACACAGCCACATGAATGTTCATAGCAGCACAATTCAGAATAGCTAAATGTGGAACCTACCTAGATGCCCTTCAGTAGATGAATGGATAAAGAAAATGTGGTATATCTACACAATGGAATATTACTTAGCATTAAAGGAGAATAAAATCATGGCATGTAGATCTTTTTTTCTGTAAGGTTCATAGGTATGTGCACTTTCTGTCTGGAATCAGGAACCACTTACATATACACAGAACACTGTGGAACTAGGGATTCCAAAGTGGAATTTTAGTTGGGTTTTTAAATATAATACTGCTTACTTACCATATTTCTGCAACAAAATCAGCCCCAACCATAGAACTCTCTGGGGTCTCACTGATACCAAACCTAAGTCCACTGTCTCACTCCAATAAACAATGCTGACAATCAGGCAAACAAAACAGACGAACAAAGGAAGCAAACACTGGAAATTCTTTGAATCCAAGATTACAAAAGCAATGTTATTTATTAATTAGCATGTTTGAGATCTTGACTAGAGGCTAGTGTCATGCAGGAAATTAAGCACAGCAGCTCTGGGCAATTCCAGAACTGATGCAAATTACCCTTCACAGCATGTTATAAAATTGACTTCCTGTTCCTAGTTTTACTATTTTGATTAGAAATTTAAATATATAAAAATTATTTTACTGCACTTACTTAAATGATTTATTTTTCATTTTTCAAAAGTTACTACAGAAAATTACATTTAACGCTTCATCTAGTGTTAAACCATGCTTGTATTTCTGGAAAATATACTTTAGTCATGATGTATTGTCTTTTTGGTACCGTTAGATATGGTTTGCTGGTATTTTAGAGGGAAAGTTTTCTGCTTTTGTTTGTGAAATTTCACATGCATAATTTCCTTTCTCACATATGCCTTTTCTGGTATAGTTCCAGTTCATAGCCGCCTCATTGAATGAGCTGGTGAATGTTCTTCATTTTTCTGCTCTTATAGAGTTTGTAACAATAATTTGCTAGTTAATTGTATGTGTCAACAAGAGTGAGTTAAAGGATACCCAGATAGGTGGTAAAACATTATTTGGGGAAGTATTTTTGAAGGTGTTTCTGGAAGAGCTTAGCATTTTAATCAGGAACTGAATAAGCAGATGGCTTTCTCCAGTGTGGGTGGGCATCACCCGCACACATCTTGAAGAGAACAAAATGATGCAGGGAAGGTGAGTTTACTCCCTCTGCTTGAGCGGAGTCATACACCTTCTCTTGCCATTGTACCTGCTGCCAGTTCTTGGGTTTTGAAATTCAGACTAGGTCTTAACATCACTGGCTCTCAGTTCTTAGGTGCTTGGACTTGAACTCATTTGTATCATCTGCTTTCTTTGTTCTGGAGCTTACAGGTGGCAGAACATGGGACATGTTGGTCATCATAGTAGTGTATGCCAATTCCCAATAATTAATCTCTTCCTATTGGTTTTATATCTCTTGAATGTCATGACTAACACAAACATATATATATAGTGTGTGTGTGTGTGTGTGTACACGTATAGTATATATGTTTTTTTCCATAAAGATGGACATCTTAGAAATTAGGTCTAATGTTTTCTTATGAGATAATTTCAACCTTTTGACTCAACTTCTTTAATGCCTATTCAACCTCAAATCTTTTCATTCTTCAATCAATTTTCATTATATTTTTAGAATTCTGACTTTTAAGTTTTTAATATGCATTTTTATAAAACTGTTCCTCTTTTCAATCTTTGCTGTGCAACAACTAGTGCATACTAGAATTTGAGAAGCACCATTGAACATTATATATTTTTATTGAAAAACATAACCCTGAATCATTTTATTTATTATTCTGTTTTAAACTGTTCTTGTTAGAGTGTACACACTGAAAAGTACACAAACACTAAGAGTCTGATGCATTTCCACAAACCCAGATTGAGAAACAACATTTACCTGTAATCCTTGAATTTCAGTGCTATTGTTCCACTAGTTTTGAGTTTATGAAAATAAAATCATGCCAGTTGTTGTGGCGCACCTCTGTAATCCAAGAGGCTCAGGAGGCTGAGGCAGGAGGAACATAAGTTCAAAACCAGCTTCATCAAAAGTGAGGCACTAAGCTACTCAGTGAGACCCTGTCTCCAAATAAAATACGAAATAGGGGTGAGGATGTGGCTCAGTGGTCAAGTGCCCCTGAGTTCAATCCCTTGGACCCAAAACAAATAGATAAAAATAAAAAATAAAATCATAATAAAATGGCTTTCCTTGCTTGACATTTATTGTATGCATAGTTGTAAGTTCCCTATACAAAAGCTCATTTGTTCTTATAGCTATAGGAGAACAACACAATTTATCCATCTTACTATTGGACATTTTGGTTGTTAGTCTTTCACAGAAACAATTCTATTATAGATATCCTCATACACACCTTTTGGTGAAGATGTAAGTCTTAGCCTACTTCTGTTACTACATCAAAATAATTCAGATCGGGTGACTTACAAATAATTAAAAATAATATTTCTCAGTGCTGGAGGCTGAGAAGTATTATTAAGGTGTCGGCAGACTGGGTGTCTTCTCTGCTTTCAAGGTGGCACTTTCTTGCTGTGTGTTCAGATGGCAGAAGTTAGAAGCAGAAAAGGGACTAGAATGCTCCTTTTAACCTTTTTGATAAGGACACTACCCCCATTCATGAAGGTTCCACTATCACGAATTTATTACCCCTGTTGGTCCCCATCTCTTATTATTACATAAGCAATAAAAATTCAACATATAAATTTTGATATTTAGACCATAGCAATGTGCATGTGAAATATAAAAAAGCATATGTATGCATCCATTGTTCATCTGAAAGTCTTTTTCAGAAAAAAACACTTGTCACAATTATAAAAACTTTTAAATATTAAAGGTATTCATCACTACTTGAGACAGATGAGTAAGTACTAAGAACTTACTTAGTATAAGTTTTACCATATGGAAAGGTAATATATTTTCTGCACAAGAATACTAAAGTTTGTTTTGATCATTATCAGATTAATGCAATTTTTTTTTACCATTTTCAGATTCTCTAGGTTAGTAATGTGCAATGAAAATATAACACAAGTCACATATGTAATTTCATGTTTTTTATTAGTCAAATTGAAAAATATGTAAAGTTGAAATCAATACAATGTTTTATTAACTCAATAGATGAAAACCCAACATTTTACATTTATAACACATTTCATTACAGACTCTAAAATTTCAAAATACTAATTCTTGATTAGTATTTAGATTTCATAAAATTTACAGTAGAAAATAATATTTAAGGTGCTGGGCACACATCTATTATCTCAGAAACTGAGAAGCTGAGGCAGGAGCATTACAAATTGCAGGCCAGCCTGGGCAACTTAGTCAATTCCTAATTCAAAAAAGTAAAACAAAATGGGCTGGGGATATGGCTCAGTGGTAGACAACTTGCCTAGTATGGGCAAGGCCTGGAGTTCAATTCCCAATAATGAGGGAGGAGGAAGTAGATTCACATACCCTAGTTGTTCCAACCACAAAATTATTTCCAATAACTAAATTGTGTCAGTTTACAAGTTTACTAAAATTAAATACTTGGTTACTTGCCACACTAGCCACATTTAAGATAGTTAAAATAGGAATACCATTGGAAGGCATAGGTATAGCTCCAGTGGGTTTTACTGTTTTGAACAGCTTGAATTAAGTTTCAAGAGAAAATATTTTCTTTTACAGGCTGTAGCAGTGAATTTTGAAATAGATGAGAACACACACACACACACACACACACACACACACACACACACACCTCAGTTTCTCCAGAGATGTCAAATCTTACACTATATATCTAGGTATTTTATCACCTTGTAGAACACTTTCATCACCTCAATAGTCACCTTACTTTCTTCGTAATATATATCTATGCATATATACATATTTGAGTTTGTGAGAGGCTGCACTGAATACCATGCTGTATACAATAAGGGGTGAAACTGGATGCTTGTTCTCAGATGCGTGTAACTTATAAACTTCTTGTAATACTGTCCAAGGAGGTTTGTCTGTTTTAATTATGAACGTAGAGTGAATCAGTTGACATCCTAATCTCTTTCTGCTGTTCTCTTAAGTTGCAAGAATTTCAAGGATACTTTGATACTGTTTGTACTCTAAAAATTTCATTTAAATAATATGTAGTGACAGGTGCAGAAACTGTTATCGTTCTTATATATCATGCATGTATGGGGGAAAAAACTGATAGCAATATAAATAATATTCTATACTAAGTACCTTACTTATTCCCTCAGTCAGGAACAGTAAAAAAAATCATCTAAAACAAACAAACAAAAAATCTTAAGCTCAACTTCAGTTTTCCAGGATGCCATGGAAACAAATTTTAAAGAGGGGTTCCTTTAGTTGGTCAACTGAAGGAGCTTGCGACTCTATGAGCCCCCGTTTTGCAAACAACGTTTAAGATGTTTCAAAGACATCTTAAAAACACACGGCCGGATGCACAGCTCGGCAACCCACAGATTTCCACTTTCCACGCACGCAAGGCTAACGCACGATTTCCCACGAATTTTGTCCAAGACCAAAAGCGCAGGTGCGCTCACTGTAGAAAATAAAAAGATCCAATAAATTCAACTTTGACGGACAACCCTGGCGTCCACCCCCCAGCGTGCCGCCGCCGGCACCGTCTGCTCAGGGAGCGCCCCCCAGCCCGGTTCCCACGCTTTCGTAAACTGCCGCAGGGCAAATTAACCCGGAGAATGCCACTGCGCTTGCGCCGTGGAATGCGCATGCGTCGCAGTGCCGCGCATGCTCCGAGAGCTCGGAGAGCTCGGAGGGTAACGGAGCTGAAGCGCCCCGCCCCCCGTGTGAGTGCGGAGCTTCTCTTCCGCACCGCGTCGGCTCGTTTTTTTTTTTTCCCCCGGGCAGACGACCGGTCGTTACCTGCGTTGTCTTCTCTCCCCTGCACGCTGAGCTGCCGCAGCCCACCATGGCGATCGTGGCGGGCCTGGGGAGCCGGGCGGCGCTGGGTCTCTGCGCCACAGGTAACAAGCGCACTGAGGCCAGGCGCGCGGCCAGGCTGGGCCTGGCGGGCCGGGGTCGCCGCGGGGCCGACACTGCGGCTGTCTCCAGGGGCTGGAGACTGGGCGCGGGGTGTTGGGAAGACGCGGCGGCTGCTCCTTGGCTTTCTGCCGCAGGGGCAGCGCTGACTCGGTTGGTGGGCGATGGGAATGCCGGCCGGGGTTCCTGCAGACCTTGCCTGGGCCCGAGGGTCTGCCTGGTCACCTTCCAGGGTGTTTACCACCGCGGCCCGATCGCCAGGATGGTGCGCTGTGAGGCGTGACTTGACGGTGTTGGTGAGCCCTTCCCAGGGCGCCCTGGCTCTGGTGGCTCCATGATTCGGCCACCATTAGAACCTGCCGTGTGCCAGCTTCCATTCTGTGGGCAATGAGTATCAGAGGGGTAGCTCGGCTTTGGCTTCTTCTCTCTCTCCTTTTTTTAAAAATAGTATTTTCAGTAACATTTTGGAGTTTTTAATGAAGAGAAGTGATTGCTTGCAAAAAAGAAAAAAAAAATAAGAGAAGCGAGTTTTGTCTACATCCAGAAGGTAGTGAAAAAAAAAAACATACGTGGAAAATGGCACCATGTCATAGGTGGATTAGCCTACATAGCATTTGCTAGTGGCAGGATGATGGCACGCAGAGTAAATGCTTGTTAAATGGATGTAATTCATTTGCATCACTGTAATTCTTCTGCATCACTCAATCCTTGGAATGAATCATTGATCCATGGTAGACCATAACAAAGAATCAAAATATTTTATAGGTGACTAAACATATGGTAAGAGGCAAATGATAAATCATTGAATTTTGTCTTCTCTTTTTGTTTTGCAGTTATTTTGCTCGATATGGCTTTTTGTAAAAGTGTTGTACAAGATTTAGATGACTCGTGAGTATATATATATTTAAACTGTTATTTTAACTTTAAAAACTTGAGCTTTTATCTAAATAGTTGCATGTGAATCTTTTCTTTTAATGATAGGGGCAGTAATGACCAGTGTTTATATGTTGCTACTTTTTTTTTCAGGAATTGTTCTAAATACTATATATGTACCCCAAATATTTTTACTAATAGTTAAAAGATCAGAAAACTGGCAAACATCATTTTACCTTGTATTTATTTCTTTGTGCTCTAAATCATATAGAGTGGGTACTGGAATTTACTTTCTCCTTTTGGGGGGAGGGGTGTACTGGAGATTGAACTCAGGGGCACTGGACCACATCCCCAGCCTTATTTTTTATTCTATTTAGAGACAGGGTCTCACTGAGTTGCTTAGATCCTCGCTTTTGTTTAGGCTGGCTTTGAACTCACAATTCTGCTGCTTCAGCCACCTGAGCCTGGAGGTACAGGCATGCAACCACCATGCTTAGTGTATATTTTCGTAGTATCAGCCTTAATCACAAGGCCTTGCTTATAGTGGGTGAGCTGTCTAGCTCCAAATAAAAATTCTATGTGTGATTTGGCTTGAGTGAAGGTGACAACAATGCCTTTCCTGCCAAGCCACAGGGGGAAGGTGCCTTCCCCACACCAAATTTAGTTGCACAGTTTATTGTAGTCTCTGGAGGGTCTTGTAATCAAGGACTCAGACCTCCTGGGCCAACCATGTTCATATGTATATGTGTGCTCCTAGCCCAGTTCTGTGTGGAGACCTCTTTATTTGGAGCTTCATCTGAGGCATTTCTCAGACACTTATGCCAAGACCTCCTCATCAATAGTCACTCATAAAGAGGCAGAATCCTTTTGTTCAGCTCTTCTCAGCAGCGAGATGAATTTCCCTGTCTGCTGCATCAACCTGATTCTCTGTTAGTGCTCTTTCATGTATTAAAATGGTACATTGAGGAGCTGGCACCTCTTTTATGTCTCTTGGCTCACATTGTGAAAGTAAGTGAATAAAGGCTTGATTATTACTTCCAGTCTAGCTGATTGTCCTGATTTACCTTCTGAAAACCTGATTGCATGACAGAATCAGTGTGGTGTTCAGGCTGATCAGTTGAGCACAATGTTGTTACAGAAGAGCAAAACCTAAGATCCTATGTGTACCAGGCATGCTGATGGATCTTGGGAGTATTTGCAGATTGCTTATAGAAACTTTCTGGTGCTGAGGAAAACAATTAGGTACAAAGAAGTAACCTTATTGAATTTAGTGATACCCAATGGGGTGTGTCATTACAGTTTTCAGCTTATCCTGGCAGTGCTGACTGCCTGAGGAGGAAGGAGAAGTTGTGCTCCTGCTGATCATTCCATTAGCTGTGTAGATGCTTACTGGAAAGGCCCGTACACTGGGGAACATTTCCAAGGGCATAACATGCTTATGAGATAAATGTGGAAACTGGTTCCTCACAGTAGAGTAAGCACATGTGCCATCAGTTGTTTCCTGGATCCGTAAGACAGGGGCCATGAAGATTCTGGTAAGATTCTGGACCAAGCATGGAATGCCATTATTTTGAGAAGGCACCAAAACAGCATTGAAAAGGTATTCCACTTGTCTCACCATGATCAAAGCTAAAAGTACTTCCCCAGGCACAGATTCCTCAAGCTCATGGGTGAGGGTATTCTTACCAAATAGAGAACACTGGACCCCTTATTCCATTAATCGTGCTCTGGATCCCAACTGGAATTGATGCTTCTCTGGATTTGCCTTAGCCATCCACATGCGTTCCACTGGCTTGAGCCACACTGTCTAGACCCTAACATGACCACATTTGCTTCTTGTTCACATTCTCTCAAGATTACTGATCTGATGGTTCAGCCTATACATTGGTGGGACAGATCTTGGGCATACAGTGCACTCTCTATGCTCCAGATCACTCCAATTCATAGGGATGGTTGAACATTTTAATGGACAGCTGATGACAATGTACAACTTTACCCCCGCCTGCCTCGACTACACATTTACTGAGTTATTTCAATGCAATATCAATTGGGTACTTTTCTCAAACATTAAAACTGAGCCATCAGGAAATGATGGGAATCCTCCTAGAATCCAACCTCTCAGATTAAAAACAACAGATTAAAAACCGCCAGTTTGTAAACAGGATTTTTCCAAGCATAGCAAACTTAGGCTTTGCTATATTAACTTTTCTCTAGAGGTATAAAATGTAATAAAAGGGTGAAGAACTTAGGTATACAGTGTCATCCCTTGGTATCCATGGGGATAGGTTCTACAACTCCTTGTAGATACGAAAATCTGGATGCTTAGGGACCTTATATAAGTGGTACGGTGCTCTGTGCACATTCACCTGTATAGTTTATGTCATCTAAATTATTTATAGTATTTAATATAAATGTCATATAAGTAGTTATTATTTTCTGTTGTCTAGGGCATAATTTCAAGAGAAGAAAACCTTGCAAGCAACACTCTGTCAGATGATCAAAACTGTCTGAAACAATTTGAGCTTGCTATAGCAAGAACTCAGGGGTACTCAACTACTATTCTGGCATTAGGGTTCTCTCTTCCATCAGACAAACTGTTCTGTAGACTTAAAGAGTGTAAAAAAAAAAAAAAAGAAAAGAAAAGAAAGAAAGAAAATTAAAGCAAGAAAACCTGTGCATGTTCATTACAGAATTGGAGAGGCAGTTTTCTATCCTGCGTCCCACCAAGTATTTTCAGGTCTTAGTGATCCACAGATGAGGAAAACCAATTACATTTGTATTTCTCCCAGAAAAACCTTAGTTCCACTTTTTTTTGTTGTTGTTGCATTCTTTATTCCTCTTCTTTGAGTGGTTCTTTTTAAAAATTCAAAGGATAGAATAAGATGTGGAGGTCACTGAGGAAAAATTTTACCCACATTTATTGAAAGAATTTGTTTCATGTTTCTATATTTATCAATTTATTATCCCTACCCTTATGATATATTTGTAAAGTGAACACAAACATAAAAATCAGAGATCTGCTTTTGTTTTTAGGTTTAAAGAAAATCGAAAAGATGACATTTGGCTTATAGATGTGAGTATGTAAATTTTATGTTAATTACCTGCCCCTACCATTTTAAAGACTCTTTTTTATTCTCTTTCACCCAAAGAAGTACTAACTAATAAGTTAGTACTTATGTATCTTCTTAATTTGTTTTTGCAGATAGTATTGTTTTTTCTGTTAAAATGAACCTTAGAGCTTTAAGGTTTAAGGGACTTATTTTATTGAAATTTTGGGGGTGAGAGTATTAAGATGGGAAGCTAGTACCCTATCTTATAATGCGGTAAATTTATAGATTATGTCTTTAGGAGATTATGATATGATTTTATTACAGAATGCACTCATTTCTTCTTGTTTTCCAAGATATTGAATATATTAATATCATTTAGTCACAGTCATACTTTCATCCTTTTTGTTTTTTTGGATTCTGGGGATTAAACTCAGGGGTACTCAACTACTGAGCCACATCCCCAGCCCTATTTTGTATTTTATTTCGAGACAGGGTCTCACTGAGTTGCTTAGTGCCTTGCTTTTGCTGGGGCTGATTTTGAACTTGGAATTCTGCCTCAGTCTCCTGAGCTGCTGGGATTACAGGTGTACGCCACCATGCTCAGCCGTACTTTGATCTTAATAGTGAACAAAATTAAAATTTAGCATCCTTTTCTCACTTTCTAGTTTGGAATAAATTTTAACCTTGTGACATTGAAGATTTGTTTTAACATTGCCTCAGCAAAAGTAGAGTAGCTGCAAAAGAAATGAAATAAAGATGGTAGAGTTGGGGATTATTGAAGCTATGTGATGGGATATGAGAGTCCACTGTTCAGTTTTTTCTCCTTTTGTATATTTTAACATTCCCATGGTAAAAATTTAAAAAGAAATATTACTTCATGAAAATGCAATAAGCACTTTGTTAGCTTGGGTTCTAAGTATTACCCCCACCATTTGCTGACTCTGGTCTGTGATTTTAGTTTTATCAGTCAGATTTGTCACTACTGCTACTACTGCTGTGTGACACAGGGAAGGTTTCTTAAGGCTTCTAAGCTTTGAATTCCAATGCTAAGCCAATTGTCTTAATAGTCTCCTGTATCTTGCCAGTAGATAAAATAAACTCAGCAAAGGCACTCACTTTGTTGGGATTTTTGTAATAAAAATAGATTGTTTATCATTAACATTTGGATGTGCACATTTTATGACATATGCATTTTTATTTACTGGTTTCTTTTTTTTTTTTTTTTGAAGAACATAGATACATTCACTTGGAAACAAAGACATTTTATTAAAATTCATATATCTGTTTTAAATAGGTATCAATAATCTATTAAAATGAACTTAAGTTAGTATTATATTTGAGGTATGACTTAGGAGTTAGCCTATCTAGATTTCTGTGTGTCTTTTATATTTTGCTACATAACCAATTAGGAAATATATTTAAACATTTAGTTCCAAATAGATTATTAGCAATTATTTAATCAAAGAGATTCTTTAAATATTAAGATTGATAGTTACAGTAGTACAACATTTTTAGTGATTTTTTTTCCCCCCCTCTGGGTAGTTTTATGCACCATGGTGTGGCCATTGTAAAAAACTGGAACCAATTTGGAATGAAGTTGGCCTTGAGATGAAAAGCATTGGTTCTCCAGTTAAAGTTGGAAAGATGGATGCTACTTCCTATTCTAGTAAGTCTTGATGTAGTTTATTATTTTACTTTTCTCATATAAAGAAAATGTTTTAATTATATGCAGCAGTATTCAAGGTGGAAGAAAACATAATTTTCTGCTCTTGTAAAATTATCTTAGTTTAAGACTCTACTTTATAAATTAAATGAATTAGCCATTGAGTATTTACTATACAACCTGTGATAGTCTTAGGCCTAACATAAATGTACAAGCCATTGTGTATTCGTATTTGAACCCAACTTAGGTACTTAGTTTACATGAGGCAACTATAGAAAGTTGAATGTTTCATTGTTGATATAAGTTAAGTGAATGATAGTTTATTGTCTGAGTAGATAGATGGTATGATAGAGAAGTACATAAGAACTTAAAGATGAATTAGGATAAATATGAGAATCAGGAAGGTATTCATGCTGAAAAGAATATAAGAACAAAAATCAGAACTGAAAATGAGTTTAATGAGTATGTACACAAAATAAAATGAAGCAGAACAGATCTGTCCTCCTGTTTGTTTTGTAAATAGAATTATTGGAACATGGCTACACTTGTTTATTTACAGTTGTTTAGACAGTGTTGATGCACCAGTGTCAAAATTCAGTAGATGACGAAAACTACATGTTCCCCCAAACCTAAAATATTTATTATCTAATCCATTATAGAAAAAAGTGCTCTCTTAAAGGATTTAGGCAAAGAAAAAATTGAGTTTAGAGAAGTATGAATTATCATGAAAATTTAAAAAGAGCATGACTCTAGAAGTAAGCCTGGCTTTGCCTGCTACTACTTCCATATTGGTACATAATTAATTGTAATGCAGCTTTTATTGGTTATTCTGAAGCTTGAATGATGTTGTGTTTGCAAAATCCATTGTATGTTATAAATATATATTTCCTTTTCTTTTAGCTGAAAAAGAAAGTTGAACTGTGTAATATGTATTTCTTTGTAGGAAATCAACTGCACATTTTGGATCATACCTATGTTTTAATTTCAAGTTTCTCATGTTCTACTTTTGTGGTTTTGGGAAAATACTTAAAATACTTAGTTTCCATGTCTGTAAGGAACAGTGATATTTTCAGGGTTGTGAAGATTTTATTACTGTTTTATGTTCAGAACCCCCTATTGCAATAGCATATATACAGTGGTAAAGGATGATTTCAGATTGTTAGAACCTCCCACGGCAGAATGTTTTGCATTTTATTAGTTGTCCTTAAGGAAGTTATACACATTTTTGAGAAGACAAATTATTTGATAGAATTTTTTTGGCAGCAACTTGTAAATGAAAAAGAAGAGCAGGTGGAGACAAGAAAATCACGTGAGTGAATTTTTTTATGTGTCCTGGTGTGGGTCACTAGGAGCTTAGGCCGGGGTAGAAGCAGTAAAGTGAAGAAGGAATTCTTATATCATGTTCAAGGCTGAAGTAGCAGATGAGATAGTTTGACAGTGCTTCATTATATTCACTCACCTGTAATACTACTGTCATGTGGAAAAGAATGAAAAGTTTGATATTGTGTGCATTTTCAACCTCAGTTGAATTGGAGCCATTGCTTCATTCATGTTTCTGACTCGAGGAACTAGAGTTCATTTGCGTGCTTAGAGCTGGAGTTACTGATCACACATCAGTTTTTGCAACTTTGAAATAAGACAGGACATTGTCAAAGGGAGAAAATAATATTCTTGAGTTGCTATTTCTTGAAATAAACTTTTAAATAAACTTTTAACTTCATGTGTAACTACTGAAGGAATCCCTTTATAAGGCATTCGTAGTTACACATGAAATAGGTTCTTATGTCTTTTTTTTTATTGATTGTTCAAAACATTACAGAGCTCATGATATATCATCTTTCATACATTTGACTCAATTAGGTTTTGAACTTATGTCTTGATTAGAAATGTATACATAGATCATAGGTGCAGTCCTTCATTAGTTCACTCAATTATTATTTCTTAACTACTGTTTATAAACCACCAAGTCTCCAGAGATTAAAGAAAGACTCAAACACATCCTGCCTGTTTTGGAAATGCTTATAATACAGCCTTATAGAGGTAGAAAGATAAACAAAGCAGTAAGTGTAAAAAAGTCATAAAAACTGTAAATTCTTATGATCACTTGAATCATTGAGTGGAGTAATAATGTATAAAGCAAAGTGGAAATATAAAAAAATAGTCATTGAAAAAGTAGTTCATATAAGTTAGTAAAAATTTTTATGGTAAACTGGTCAGGTGATGTTTCAGTGATAGTTAACAATTTACATTGTCACAATTCATTATAATATCTAATTCATCAATGTACTATTTATTAAGTGTTTCTGTGTGCCATTATTACATTGGAACTCTGATTAGGGGCAAAATAGATATTCAAGGGCTGGGTATGTAGCTCAATGTTATAGCACTTGCCTAGTATGCAAAAGGTCCTAGTTTTCATCCCTAGCACTACACACACACACAAAAAAAAAAAAAAAAAAAAAAAAGCCCATGCATTTCTCCTGAGTAACTTAGAGAAGTATTTTAAATGCTGTGATTAAAAATCAGTATTTTTTTCTGCATCTTCAGAATATAATGTGTATATAAGTCAAGAGTATCCACACACAAACACACTGTATACATATATATACTATATGTTGTTTTTGAATTTTAATTTTAAAATGGGACTGGGACTTTTTTTGTTTTTCATAAACCAGAGATTTGGTTTTTGCCTATAATTTCATGATTGTTGCAGATTTTATTCCTTATGTCTTGATTAGAAATCATCTTAACATCATATTACATGTTATATTGGATTAATGGGGAGGAAAAACCACTATAGAGATTGCTTTGAAGGAAATATACATACAACACATTATCTCACACAAGCCACCTAGCTTTGGGAAAAAGGAAAAGAGGAACTGATATACACTGAGGCCACTATCTGCCAGGTTTTGGGATAGGTGTTTTTTTATATACCACCCTACCTTGCACCTCAACCTACATAATGATGTGTTCTTGTGAATACTTGTGGCTCCTTGAATAATTGAAACATGGTTTATTCAAAAAAGTCATTCCTTTGTAAGAAAGTTACTGAGTCACTTTCATTAAATACCACGTATTTGGGGCAAGACAGGAACATTCTAGGTGTTGGTGATTTGTTAGTGAGCAAAATGAACAAAAATTTCTACTCTTGTAGAGCTTGCATTTTTATGGAGAGAGACAAAAACAATCAATATAAACATGAGTGAATATTCAGTATTTCATGTTAGTCATGGATGCTTTTCCCTGCTGTAGACAGAAAGAAATTTTGTCTTCCTAGTATTTAAAAAAAGTTGATAAATATTCAGAACCACTGTGGAGACATTACAAATACATTTTTGGCTTATAATTTCCAATGTTTCTTTAAATACTCTAAGGCAGTTCAAATTTAGGCATTTTGGTGGAATTTAGAGTTAAATAGACAAAGAAATTGAATCTGTTGGGATTATTCTGTCTTAACTATAGAATGTTAATGATTTGGCTATTTTACTAATACCTCTTCCATCCGCACAACCCACTTCTGTTTCTCGGCCTATAGTCTGTAGACTTATGACATGCATTAGGATGACGTGGGAATTCATTGTCAGTTCAGGATCCTGAGGCCTACACCACTGTACCAAATGGAAATCTTTCAGATTTGGTCAAGAAAGTATATTTTGAACATGTACTTCAAGTGATTTTGCTGCACACGTAAGTTGAAGAACCACAAAGAAGACTATTAATTTGATTAATAGATAGTTACAGGACTTTGTTTCAGAGTGAGGTAGGATTATTTAAAGTGATCATGTGCAGCAAAAGTCTCTAAGATTCTTTGATGATATCTTATTTCTTATTCATCTCTTTGTAGTGGTTGAAAGCAAATGCCATCAAACTCAATCCAACATATCTGTTCGTAGAACTTTTGAAGTGGAGAAATTTGAACTGTATGTTTATTCAGTTCTCTGTGTTTAGATTTGTACCAGAAACTTCTTGATGCATGGTTTTGTTTTTGTTTTGTTTTCTTTTTTTGGTACTAGGGGTTGAACCCAAGGATGCTTTACTATTAAGCTATAACCCCAGTCCTCTTTACTTTTTATTTTTGAGACAGAGTCTTTCTAAGTTGCTGAGGGTCTCCCTAAGTTGCTGAAGCTGGATTCAGACTTGTGATCCACCTGCTTCAGCCTCCCTAGTTGCTGGGATCCCAGGTGTATACTACTATGTTAATCCCTTCATGCACAGAAACTAATATCAAATTTAATTAAAAAAGCTGTATGTGATCACTGTAAATTCAGATACATATTTTAGCCTTTCTTTTTTGTATGTATTCCTTCAAGAATAAATATTGCAAGTTTCTCATTCAGTAGTTAAATTGTGATATTGTGTGCCCTGTAGTGGGATGCTGATTTTATTGTGGAACCAATGGAATTATGTGTAGTCTCTAGATATGGTTGTATGAAAAAGATCATAGTTTACCTCTCTTGATGCCTAAACATGCAGTGGTGTTTGAACAATAAAATTCTTATTCTGACTTCATGTTTACAGATTATATTTACAAATTAATTTTACTTTCTAGATTGTAAGCTCTGTTTGATCAGTGATTACATTTCAAGTTTTCTAACCTTGTATTATCAGCATTTGGGGCCAGATAATTCTGGGGTCTTTTTTGGGGGGGAGGGGTACAGAGGTTCTGTGCATTGTAGGAATTTTTTTTTTTTTAGCATTGTTTCTTGCCTCTACCCACTAGATACTGGTATACCACCTCCTCACTGCCCACTCCCATCACCACATTGTGTCAATGAAAAATGTCTCCATTTGATTGACAATCACTATTGTCTTTTATGTCCTTTTCATGTTGGATATATAGTGATACTTAGAGAGTACTAAGACAGATAGTATTTTTCAGCTGAAATAGAGATTGAGAGTTTGAGGCTAACTCCTCACTACGTTCCCCCACCTCCAGTTTATAGGTTAAGTAGCATGGTAACTAAGTGGCATGAGAATAATTATACATACCAGAATTTGAGATAGAATTATGCCCAGAATTCAAGATTACCATGATTCATATCTTTACCTGTCTCTGCCATCAAATTATTATAATTTCAAGAAGCCAGAAATAAAAGATTGCTTCATTTTTAATTTCATTTTAGAAATATTTAAAAATATTTAAAATTATACAACTTCAGAGGAAGTTATTCATTTTATAAGAAGGATCTTCTGTTTCTAAAGAAATCAATATTATTATTCTTTAATATAACATGTAGAGAATGAAAACTTAGACCGAGTCTCAATTGCAACCTTGCTTCCTAATTTGTTGTTTTCAAACAAGTTACCACATTTTCAAAAGTTTTCTTTAATTTGAATTTGCAGTATTTTTTCCCTCCAAACAAAAATGTTTCAAAGTTCAGTGGAAGGATATTAAAACCTGTTAAAATTTGTACATATTAGTATTTTAGTATTATTTACACGTTGATGTATCAGCAGATAGTTACTCATCTCCTTACTTTAGTGAGGTCAAGAACAAGAGTAGGAAGGAAATGGCTCTAACATTTAAGGATCATTTATGTGCCAGACTCTGTGTTAGACACTTTTCTACATATTTTCACATTTAAAAATTCTACCTGTAGTCCTGAAAGGTGAGTTGTATCTTAAGAAGTAGTATCTTCTGAAGCAGAATCAGAGAAGTTGAATCATCCAGCATTGCACTCGATAATAAATGGAGCAGAATCTTAACCTGGGTCATTATACGTCTGCAACCTAGCCTTTGCTTGTGTGCTTTTTATTATATTGTCATTCCCCTCTAGGGGAAGCTAAGGACAGTCATTGTCAACTGAAATTCTATCAGACGTGAAGATCAAGGAGGCAAGGGGCTTTTAGGATAGGTGATATAAAAACTTCTAGATATGAAAACTGAGGTCAAAGAGATTGATAGAGTTCAGTGTGGAGCAAGGATTTTTGCTCTGAAACCTTTAAAGAGATTCACCTCATGCTGTGAGATACCATCACTATATTTATCAGTGTGTACTTTGTTTTCTTTATTGGATTTGTACATAAATAACTTAAAACAATTTGTGTGGATTGATTAATTAGTAGGATATAACTCCCTCCTCCAATCAGTTATATTCTCATGTTTTGGCAGATTTTAATCAATTTTTAGGTGAAGATGATATAGGCTTATATTTATTTGCCTCTGTAATTTGGGAAGGACAGGGTTTACTCATGTAATCTCTCCCAAATCAGTGTTTTTGCCGTCTGGGTAGTCACAATCATATTTAGTTAGAATACACTTTACAGAATTAAGTTTTAAGTTAGAGATGGGCACAAATTGTGTAGTTGCTCAAAGTTCACGTGGATATTCAGAGACAGGACCTCCAAAACTTGAATTTTCATTAGCTTTGCTGTTTATGGTACCTCTTATGAACATAGGTGTTGTTCATTGTCCAGACTGTTATGGTCACCTTCCTCCGTGTGCCTCGGGAAGAACTCTAAGGTGATAAGGGAAGACAGAGAGATTGGGGTGTTATTTTGCTACAAATTTTCCTTGTTATTCTGAATTGGTGACATATAATAAGAAACTGGACATGAAGTGAGTGTTAACTGGAGCTCAGTGCTGAGAGCCATGGCCGAGCAGTTTCCTTCTCCCCAACTGCAGTACACATATACTTGCATATACTGGAAATAGAGGAGATGACCAAGGGAGAAGTTTGGGGTAAACATGGTACACTCTGCACAAATACTAGTATAGCTTTGCAAATGTTTTATATTGTATAATGTCCACTGAGAATATTTATTCTCTCCTGTTGCTCTGAGTATAGTATTAATTTGATGAATGTTTTTTATACTTCTGAAAGTCCTAATTCTCTATTGGCATTTACTTGGTTGTGTTTTTATTTCTTCTTTTGTCTCAAAAGATGCCATTGGAGCAAATCCTTCTCATTTTAATTACTTCTGAGGATTTCAGAATAATCATTTGAGTTTATTGGAATTATTCTAGGTTATTACAGAAGCAGAAACTTACAAAATATAAACTTGTGTTTCAATCATATATTTACTGCAGTTAATTACAATTAGTGGTTTTAAATTAAATGTAGTAAACAATAAAGGAAGAGATGGGTCTTTTTTTTTTTTCCCTAGAAAAATGAGTTAGATCTAGGAAGAAATGCTTGTCCTGGAAATAAAGTCAAAAGAAAAGTACCTGAGTACTTTAAAATATTAATAACAATAATAACCAGAATGTCTTTTAGAATGATTACTCTGGAGATAAATTTTGAACTATTCTTTTGGCATTTTTTATTTTATCAGAATATTTATTTCCTGCCATGGATTGGATTGTTAAGTAATTGATTTCAATGAGAATGTCATGTTTTTTATTTTTCTTTGTGAGTTTCTTTTTAGCAATCAATTGCAACATATCTGCAAGGGCTTATATAAATATATCTATATTTTTTTAAGTAAAAGACTCATTGTTATCTAGTTTCTTAAATAAAATATTTAGAATTATTTATTCTTTTTCTTATTAAGGCCTTGCTTCAGAGTTTGGAGTTCGAGGTTATCCAACAATTAAGCTGTAAGTTAAGTGTTGTATGTTTATATGTGTATTTTTTATTAGTTCACTCTGCTTACGTTTTAGTACGTTCATTTCTAGTAAAATTTCACTGGTGGATTGAGGATTGGGTTCAGCTGCCTTTTTTTAAAGATAAAATTTGTATTCAAAGGAGAGGAATGCTCTTCATTTTTAAGTCAATACATTGTTTATGGCTGATTCAATAAGTGTGTTTTGAGTGCTTACTGTGTGACATGTCCTGGGCAAGACATGATATACAGTCATAAATTATGAAATGTCTCTTATTCTTGAGATGCTCAAGTATGTATTCTGCTTTCTCTCTGTAAATCCTGTCTCCTAACAGATTTAATGATTGTATGATCAAATTTACTTCATTAGGGATAAAAGACATGAAGGGAATTAAAATTGATGGTCATTAAGTTTAATTTGTAGGTAATTGATCAAGTCTAACAGAGTGTACAAATTGGAAGAAATGGTGTGATAATTCTAAAGAACTTTTATTTAATTTCTCAGGATATTCATTGCCCTTATGTTGGTAATGTGGATAGGTGAGAAATTGTTTTAAAAGTTATTTTTACAATGAAAGTTTTTTTTCAGTATTTTAAAATCTCAAATATCAAAATTTGAGTAACTTAAATTCATTATATATTTGGTATTATGTTGATTTCTTTCTTTCACCTTTTCAAAATGTTTGCTAAGCCTCTTTTACTTTTTGAGTTTAATTTTCCTTTCTTTTGTGTTTAATTATAGGTGTTCTGTTATACTTCCTAATTTTCTTTTTGGTAATTTCTGTTAATTAGACACACATCAGCAGGCTTTTGAAGAATTATCTAAATTTTTAGAAAAGTAAATGTATGTAATTTTTATGGTAGATATTAGAGCATATGTTAAATAACTATGATATTTGTTGTTTAAATTTGAATGGCTTTACTAAAATACTCTTAATTTCCTCCTTTTGACAGATAAGATAGAATCATAGTGCTTTGAAGCTCTTGACCATGAATATGTAGATTACTCACTTTTCAAAAGGCATAGGCTCAGTGTAATACAGAGTCAAATATTTTGTATAATTTATTAGAAAACAGCCTTTTCCTATATATTTTGAGTTGCTGATCCTCTGAAGCCAGTTGCCTGCTATATTTTACATAACTATACTACTTGTAAAAGTCTTCTGCAATTACTATTTCATGTACTTTAAGTTTATGCAATAATAGTTATTAACATTAACTATTAAAATTTAAAATAATTCATGTCCTTTTATTTTTTTACTTAAGATTAAAGGGGAACTTGGCATATAATTACAGAGGACCACGTACAAAAGATGATATTATTGAATTTGCTCACAGAGTATCTGGGTAAGTTCTTATCAGGAAAAACCTGTATTTAACACTAACATTTGAAAATTAGATATATCATAATAAACCACTTAAAATGCACATATTTTAGGGACTTAAATAAGAAGTATTTGTTTCCTGATTTATTTATGGAAGGTAGTTATGTAGCTTAAGCAAAGAGATATTTTAAAGACATAGTGTTTTGTATTACATATTTGTTAATCTCACATTTAAATTCCTTTGTGTATAGAAGAAATTTTCTAAAGTGAATTTTAATATATTTTCAAACTTTGCATTACTTACCAGGCAGTCCTCCCTCATTCATGGGTGGTACATCCCAGAACCCCCAGCAAATTCTTGAAACTGTACGTAGTACCACACCCTGTATATGCTGTGCTTTTTCTAACATATCCTTACATGTGATAAAATTTAATTTATAAAATAAGCACAGCAAAAGATTAAATCAAACAGCGATTCTAGAAATATACTGTAATGATGGTTATGTGAATGTGGTCTCTTTTCTTCTTTTTCTCAATATCTTATTCTACTTTTACCTTTTCACTTAAAGCAAATTCTATAAGGCTTATCTCTGGTATCCAAATTTCCAGCATCACTACTCTTGCACATTGAAGCCATTATCAAGTAAATTAAGAATTATTTGAACATAATCACTGTGGTACTTTCACAGTCCATCTGACAATGAAAAGGGCCGCTAAGTGACTAATATGCAAATAGTCTATACAGCATCCACATGCTGGAAAAAGGGATAACTCACACCCTTGACAGGTTGAAGTGGGATGGTGTGAGATTTCACCACACTAATTAGAATGGTGCACAACTCAAAATTGTTTATGCTGAAATTTTCTTACAACCTAATTATTGATTTGAAATTGATATTTTTTAAAAAAAATCTATCTTGCTTAGGAATAATAATTTAATGTGATTATCTATGGTTGTAATTATTTAATGTGATTATGTGGAACCTCTTGAAGAGAACATTTATCAAGCTAGGTTAATAAACATTGACTTTAAAGCATTTGAGCTTGACTGGATATATTGATATTCTAATAACTTTATTAGAATAAGATTGATTTTATTATGATATTTTATTATGATACTGTCTCAAATTATTTGAGAAAATTCACAAAATTTGAATATTTTTGTAGAAGTTTAGGATGCTTTCTGGTGTATTTATTGATTGATTGCATGTTTTATTTCCTTTCTTTGCTTTGTAAATAAATTTTGAAATAACTTTTATATGAAGGGAATGTTTTGAGGAATGGGCTTTACTCCCCCATGACTTATTAGTCTACAGGTTTTGACGGTTTTTAATGCTTTTGGTTTAAGCTTAAGAATGGCTTCTGATGTAACTTGGGTTGACTTTATTGCAACTGAAATTTCAGGAGTCAGTTCTGGAGTTGCATCACTTGCTAGTTAATTACTGAGCATTAGAATAGAGGTTGAGGAAAAGTGATGCAATGAATCCCAAGAATTGTGCATTTTGAAAATGTTTCCTTTTGCAAAGTGTTTTCTGTTCCTTTATGAATTTTGTGGGGTGAAAGTGTGACAATATATACAATTTTAAAAAGATAATTCTTCTTTTAGTTATTTAATTACATTTATAGGTGATACATTTTATAATAATTTTGATGTAATTCATTTCTGTTTGCTTTTGAAAAATACTAACAAAGCTGTAGAGTTCTGTTTTCTATCTACAAGGTTTTTATGCACTATAATGCATACTATTTTATTTTTTCTGAAAATAAGTAATAATCTGTTCTGGGAACTTGTCAGGTTTTAACCTCTGTAGATTACTTAGAAACTAACATTTAAATTGACAGAATATTATATAAATATTTTTAAATGTCGTATACTCCTGGGATGGTATTTCACAGTATGTTTTGTGAATGTTCTTTTAAAAGGGGAAAAACATTCTCATGTGAATTGTTTTGTTTTTAACCAAGGGCTGTAAATAGATGATAATTCTGTTTTTACCTATCAAAATGTTGGCAGTGGTGATATTCTCTGAAGAGATATATTTGAAACTTGTTTTCCAATTGGTGGGTTAAATTGTAGGTGTATATATATTGTCAATATGTGGAAATAATCATAGTCATGGGTTGAAGCTTTATTTGCTTTATGGATTTGGGGATAATGAATTAATATATTATTAAAGCTTTTTAACTGTAGACATGACCAGCCCTCATAAGTAGGAGTAGAGTAAATTATGTACTATCTTTAGTTCATACTTGTTTTGTTTTCACACAGAGCTCTAATTCGGCCACTTCCAAGTCAGCAGATGTTTGAACATGTGCAGAAGAGACATCGTGTATTTTTTGTTTATATAGGTGGAGAATCACCTTTGAAAGTATGAAATTATTTCTTGATCTATAAAAACATACGATTATAATTAAATTTGCTTAATAGTTAAGACTTAGTCAGAGCCTCAAAATTTACTCCATTTTTACAGGAAATCTTTCAGTTCAATCTTAAGTATTTTTTGTAATAAAAACATTTTCTTGGATACCTTCTGTGGTGTTTGCTGCTCTCAACAGAAGTTGGTAACATCGGTAGATGCCACCTGCCTTAGTGTTTCTTTCATTACTGACCTGGTTATTTAAAATTCACATTGCTTTTTAGCATTGTACATCTTTAAGACTACAAATTGCAGTGTGAATATCAACTCTCTAAAGGCAAAAGGCTGTTATTGTCTTAAGTTATTTTAGGTGTGTGTGTGCTCACACATATCTTCCTTATAATCATCACTGTCATTATTATACATTGTTAATATAACTTAAATTAATATATTGAATCAAGTTTAAAATTAAATATCAAATAAACAATCAAATATATTTGGAGGAGGTTATAAACACTTGGTTACAATTATCTTTTGCCCTAGAAACAACTCATTTCATTTGCTTGTATTTCATCTTTTCACTCAATGTGCTAGCAAATTGCAACACTACTACTTACTACATAAGGTAGCTCTGATTGTTTAATGAATAATAAATGTTCATCTTTTGATATTCTAAAAAGGCCTTTTTTTTCCTCTTTATATTGTTACAGGAGAAATACATAGAAGCTGCTTCAGAATTGATTGTTTATTCATACTTCTTTTCTGCTTCAGAAGAGGTGGTTCCTGAGGTAACATTTAAAGTTGTATTTTAATGACAGTTTTATTTTTAATTTTACTTGATTTTATCTGATTTATTTATTGTGAGGCATAGAGTAAACATGTTTACTCTTTACTGCTGGTGACAGGCTGCTTATTATTAATAAACAAATATCACCAGATTCATGAAACTTAGGAATTATTATTATAGTTTTTTTTTCCTTTTTAAATAACAAAGCTGGTACAAATGATATCTCACACTCTAAGATTGTTCATAAGTAGTTGTTCATAAGTAGTAGATTAACTTGGGTCTGTGCACATGCTTGTGTGTTATACATGAAGTCTACTGTTTGGGTCCTAAGATACAGTTCTCAGTAAACAAATCTATAAACAGGATCTCATAAATTCTGTAAAAAAAAAAAGCAGCAGTGTGATAGTTGGGACATAGGGGAGTGAGATAGTTGCTATAAATTGGTTAATTAAGAAATGTTTATATGAGAAAAAAATAGATAAAAAGGACTTAAGAGGATGTGAAAGAGTCATGCAAAGATAATACAAATACCAAGATAAGAACATTCCCAGCATATCTGAGGAACCAAACAATAGGCCAAAGTGACTGTGGTGATGTGAAAGAGGAGATAGGAGTGGGCACTTACAGCTGATGAGGCTAAGGTTGATGGAGAACATGGTTTGATACTCATTTTTTTTTAAATGTAGACTCTCTCTTTTTTAAAAGAAATATATATTTATATAAAACAGCAGAATGCATTCCACTCTTATTACATATATAGAGATCAATTTTTCATATCTTTGGTTGTATACATAGTATACTCACACCAGTTTGTGTACTCATATCTGTACTTTGGATAATAATGACCATCACATTCCACCATCAATAGTTACTTTATGCCCCCTCTCTTCCCCTCCCACCCCTCTGCTCTGTCTAGAGTTCGTCTATTCCTCCCATGCTCCCCCTCCCTATTCCACTATGAATCAGCTTCCTTATATCAAAGAAAACATTCGGCCACCCTGAACATGCCCAATCTCCTCTGATGCTCATTTTAAGGACATCTGTGCTAAATACAGACTGAATTGTAAATTGGATACATAGGAAAGAAAATCCAGGGAGGTCAGTTGAACTTTTGTAGTAATCTCCAGAGTTTGGGCTTGGGGGTTAGTAAAGAACTGGGGGAAGTGAAAGGATTGGTGTGTTTAGGAGGTAGAATTGTCAGGGCTTGATGTGGAGGTAAAAGGGTGGACTTAAGGTGAGCCCTGAGTGTTTGGTTGGAACACCACAGTCAGTGGTGGTGGTATTTATGAGCTTGGGGAATGTTGGGAAGAATGGTTGGGAAGTAGAATAGTGATAAAGAACTTGAAATTTTCTTTTTAATTTGATTTGGCGTAACTTGTCAGGCATCTGATTTCAAGTGTTAAATATAACAGTTGGATATAGAGGTCTAGAGATAAGTCAAGGCTGCATGAATAAACTTCATAGACAGGAGATGGAGAAGAAAGAAACAAGTAGTCCCAGAACCCAAAGACAGCAAAGAAAAATGAGTAGAAATAACCAATAAAGTAGGAAAACAAAGGAGTAAGTAATTGTGTCACCTGCTTAGGAAGTAATCAGGGTGAGGAAGTAACCACAGTGTCCACCTGGATGTGGTTGTTTTTGAGAGGAGTAATGGGGACAGATATTATATGGTGTCATTTGAGAGATCAATGGCAGATAAGAACATGGAGACCACAGTATGAAAATTTTTGCTTTGCAGGGTACCTGAGAAATTTGACAGTAACAAGGGAAACATGAAGGATATCAAAGGAGCTTTTTTTTTTAAAACTAGTATAAGTTATCAAAATGTTGAAATATTTTTATTTTCACAAAGGTAAGTCATATTATACTTGTAAATATTTTTAAAATGTCTTAATGTTTAAATATTTTGATGTAAGAAGATTACAGACTTACCTAGAAGCTACGTTTAATGTTTCCTGCAATGTGTATGCAGGTGTTTATGCTATAAATATGTACTCTGATCTGATTTTCAACTCCTTAGAGTACCGCAGGCAGGTTTTGGTCAATCTAAACTCACTTTTAGTTTATGTAGTTAGGTGTAATTCAAGTTATTTTGCAACGTATTCTTTGTTTATACTTTTACTTTTGGCAGGCAGGGGAAGATGGAATGGAAAAAGGGCCAACTTTGCCATCAGATCTCAAACAAGTGACTCAAAAGGTTACGTTTACGTATGGAATGCCAATGTGTGATATAAAGCCTAAAATGAACTTGAACTAGAACTTCTAATTGTTTGTTATCTCCTAAGTCCAGTGGAACATTCTTTTTAATATTAGAGTGTCTGTGGTGAATCCTTATCTATAGAGTCTTCTTAGCACTTTCTCTTAGACACCAGGGCTCTGAGTAGGCACAGATAGCATCTGCTACATGAGCACACTTGGTTATTATGTATTACGGTTGATGTTGTTATTAGCTCTGATAACTAGTTTCTTTAAGCAGTTTTAAATTATTTCTGGAAATATCAGTCTTTGTCATCTCTTAGTTCTGAGTATCTAGTTGGCAAAGAGTGCTTGGGGAAATAATCGTTATTGCGAAATATTATAAGGAGTTTTACTCCAGTAGAGAGAAATCTAAAAAGTCCATGATTTTTATAGTTCATTCATATTTTGAATATTAGTGTTTTGCCAGAGTTTTATTACCTTTACAGTTAGGATTTATGAAAATTCTAGTTGGTGTTGTAGGAGGATAAGAGGGGTGAATTAAGATAGTTTCTGACTTCAGAATACTTAAATGTGTATGGAGAAGAGTGACATGTAGACAGATGACTGCAGTATAAGATAGTGAGTTTAAAGGAGCACAGGGGAGAAAAGTCGATGGAAGTATGTGATCCTGGATAGGTACAAGTCTTCAGACTCCTTTAGTCATGTTCTAGGACAAACCATTCATATGTCTTTGAAAGAGAGACATGCTGAATGTTGAAAAATTATTTCATACATCTGTGTGGGTCAGTTGACAAGAGCAGGTAAATGGGGCATGTGGTAAAGGTAAAGTGGTAAAGGCAGCTTTACCACTGCCTGTAAGTAGGTGTTTTTTAAATTTATTTATTTTTTTCTGATGCTATATCATTTTTTTAGTGGTAATGTAACCAAATCATTGTATCTTATCTTCTCCTTCCCTTTATTTGTAATTACTTTCATTTTGCCATGCTCATAATAATTCTCAGTGGCTTTATCTTCTGATCTCATTCTGATTCTCTACTATAATTTTACTCCTTTAAAATTAGTACCATGTAGGTATAAGAAGCAATTACTTCCTGAATGAATTCATTATTATTGAGACTGTTGTAAAACACTTTATAGTTTAAACATGCTCTCATTCATTATCTAATAGAACTCATAAGTGCCCTGTAGGGGGAAGTGGTCTGAATGTCCTTATCTCACAGAGGAGGAGGCAGATTCCTCTAGAAAAAATGTTTGGCTCATTATCACACAACTGGTGAGTGGCTGGGAAGATCAACCCAGATGGGCTGATTGGCACTGTGCCCTTGCTGTTCTGCTGAGTGCTGTGATTCCCATAATGGTACCTTTAGGTCTGTTCTCAGTTTTAAGAATAAATCCATTGCTTTCACCATTGTCAACTGGACAGTGTGCCAGTGTGTGTAAGGAAATTCAGACCCAATCTTTAGGTGAATCTTGGATTGATGCTACTTTTTTAACTTTGAAATGTTTTGATAACTAAATTCCTAACTTACCTTTCTCTTGGCGGGGGGTGGTTTGTGTAAGCTTATGCAATGCACACTTGGTATCTTTCAATACTTGAAACCATAGCTATCAATTAAAATTTTTTAGTGATAAAAGTTATTTACATTTCTGATGTTTTGCAGTATGTGACCCTAAAAGAGGTGCCCGCTGTGCTTGTTTTCAAAGATGAGAATTACTTTGTTTATGATGGTAAGTTCCAACGTTTTAATCCATGCAGAACATTTTAAAATTATATGCTGTATATTGTCTATTACAGGAGGTATTGATAAGATTTTTTAATAGTTGAATGACTAATGTGTTTTTGCTCTTCAACTTTAGTTTTTCCATTTCTTATACTTTTATTCTGAATTTAGAATAAAAAAATTAAAAAATAGTAACTTTTGTCAAATTATATGACATTTTGACAAGTAAACCATATGCAATTTCTATACATTGCTTTACAAAAATGTTCTGAATTAATTTTAGCCAATACCTACCTAATATTTCAGATATATAAAAAGATGAAATAATAAAACATCTTCCGTAGTAAAGCCTTCATAAATTCCTTTCCAGCTGCATCTCTCCCTCATCAGAGAAACCCATTCATTGAACAAATACTTGATCTGTTTTAAAAAGTATTATTTTGATGTCAGATGTACATTATAAAGAGAATGATATGATGAAATCCTGCATACTTATCAGCAAGGTTTCCCCCCCCCCAAGCACAGAACTAAAAAATGTAACTAAAGGAAAACCTAACCCTCTTTATATATTAAAAACAAACAAACAAACAAAAAACCCCAAGAGACATTTTATAAACTCCTGAAAAATAGTAGCTGCAACATTATTTAAAATAGCAACATAAAAAATGGTAAATAGTTGAATCCCCTAACATATATAATAAAATTCATAACCCATTTACTTGAAGCACTATACAAAAGCAGGAACAGAATCTCTAATATATGACAGTTAAAGACATAACATGATGCAGAGAGAGTTAACTTTAGCCACTTTTTTTTTCTTTTTTATTATTTTATTTATTTTAATTAGGTATATATGACAGCAGAATGCATTTGATTCATTGTACACAATTGCAGCACAGCTTTTCATTTCTCTTGTATTTATCAAGAATACAGACAACAGTAAGTTTTGGTGAGGATGTGGGGGAAAAGGCACACTCATACATTGCTGGTGGGGCTGCAAATTGGTAGAACCAATCTGGAAAGCTGTATGGAGATTCCTTAGAATACTTAGAATGACCATCATTTGACCCAGCTATCTCACTTCTTGGTCTATACCCAAAGGGCTTAAAATCAGCATACTATAATAACACAGCTACATCAATGCTCATGGCTCAATTCACGGAAGCTAAACTGTGGAACCAACCTAGATGCCCTTCAGTAGATGAATGGATTAAGAAACTAGTATATATACACAATGAAATATTACTCAGCATTAAAAAAGAATAAAATTATGGCATTTGCAGGCAAATGGATAGGGTTGGAGAATATCATGCTAAGCGAAGTAAGCCAATCCCAAATACCAAAGGCCAAATTTTTCTCTGATAATTGGGTGCTGATTCATAATGGGGCGAGGGCATGGGAGAAATGGAGGAACTTTGGGCAAAGGGGAGGTGGGGTGTTGGCGGGGGGTTAGGGAGGGTGAATGGTGAATAGGTACAGGAAAGATGGTGAAATGAGATGGACATCATTACCCAAGGTACATGTGTGACTGCACATGTGATGTGATGCTACATTGTGTACAGTCAGCAAGGTTTTTTACCACATTTACTTTAGCTGTTTTGGGTTTTTTTTCCCCTTCTTGAAATATTTTAACGCAAATCCCAGTGTTATTTTATCACTTTGGTGCTTCATATACCAGTCTTTTAAAATGTGAGCCATATGTCTTAGATAGCCTCATGCTGTTAGAACAACTAGGATGATTATAATTCCCTAATACCATCAATTCTACCCCCATGGTTCCCAGACTGCTGAGTACTGTAGGTAGTGCCCCTGACTACCTGGGACCCCAGGAGATAATTTAAATTTCAGGGGAAGGGGAAGAACAAGACATCTGTTGGACACTACATAACTGCTCCAAGGTGAAAGTAAATGCAGTCTTAGCAGCCATCTCAGTTAAAGTTTAACAAAAAATTGAGTTTCTCATTCTCACTAGCCAGTGACTTGTGGCTACTGTGTTGGAGAGCACAAATATGGAGCATTCTGTTCACTACCAGAACATTGTGGAGTGTGGTTGTTTTTCTTGTTGAATTATACTATGGAACAGAAAGGAAACCAGAACTAGTTGAGAACAATAGACCTTGAATTTCTTAATTCAAATGTAACAGAAGAGTATCCAGTGAAAGAATGTTTTTAGTTAAAAGGAATATTTTCTTTTGATAGTCATATGAAAGTTGAGCATTTCTAGTGTTAATTATCTTTAATTACAAGAACTGAATTTAGTTTCTTGTAGTAGAAGTGTATAGAGGGCATGCTATCTCTCTACTTAACCTGATGTTGTCCTTTTATCCTCAAAGTAATCTGTGAGGGAGTTAATATGGCAGATTGATTAATGTCCTAAAATTCAGGGCAGGTAACTGATAATGTTAGATGGTAGAGGCATGTACAATTAGTTTTTTATGTGGAGTGTTCAGTCATTCATTAGAATGTTTATTAAATATCTATGTTAGACATCAAGCTTAAAAAGGAACTTAAGAGGAACTTGCATATGTGAAAAGAGAGGGAGATAGTTTGTATCTGTTCTGTCTACTCTTTGATTATAGTTCTCCTTGCATAAGCGTTTTCTGTATATTATTTATTAAAATAATCATTTAAGATTAATATTCTTAGTAATTTACAAATTGATTAAAGCATGAAGAGATTTTTTTTCCCCAAGTTAAAATGTGTAGTCATTGGGATCAATGTTGGTCACACAAATTTCTTATTCTCATCTTATATGAGTTTCTTAACAACGTAGAAAGCAACTTTGTTTCTTTGTTTTTTCTTGGGGGGAAGACATCAATTTAGATTTAGATTATTCTTTGAGTCTGCATAAGAAAGTACCCTATTCTCATTTCTCTGTGTTTTCAGCTGTGGAGACTTCTATGCTTGAGACAGGATTAACGTGAGGTTTCTACATTTATAAAGGCCAAGCTTTTCTAACATGGAGTAGATGGTATTTAGAGCCTGCTTGGAGCCTTCAGATAGACCAGGGGTTATCCGTTAAATATTTATTTTAATAATTATTGATAATATGTTTAGAAGCATTGGGTTAAGGGTTTAGGAGGATGGTTTATTTTCTAATGAGTTTCCAGTTTATCACTTTGAGAAATCTGTACAAAATTTGCTTTTGACATAGAGTGAAGATTGTGGCCCAGAAAGCAACTTCTAGTTTTAGATTTACTTTTCTGATTTGTAAGTCCAAATGCATACATACTTTCAGATTTGCATTATACTACTTATTTTATATTTTGATGACTTGAAAATGTTTGTTTAGCAATGCAAGTGACATAAAGCATACCTTTCAAGAAGTCAGTAAAATACAGTTTTCGGCCAGAATTATTGATAGGCTTTAAAAGATGTTTACAATTGGCTTTTTTTTTCATACAATTGTAATTACTTCAGAATTACTTGAATTATATTTTTAATCAGGATATAATATTTCTTTTGAATATTATCTTCTCTATCTGCTTTCCACAGGAAGAATTTGATGTTGGAAAAAAGCTGTTATGCTCTGGTTTTATGTGTGTGTTTAAGCTGTACATACAAAAAAGATTTCTAAACTAAGAAAAATTCATAAAATAGAGATGAGCAAAAAAATTGTAATAAAAATGCCATCTATCATACAAGCGAAGGATAACCATTTAGGAGTACATGCTTTTATTTATTTATTTATTTATTTAGAGAGAGAGAGAATTTTTTAATATTTATTTTTTTGTTTTCGGTGGATACAGCATCCTTTATTTTTACGTTTTTTTATGTGGTACTGAAGATCGAACCCAGCACCTTGCGCATGCCAGGCGAGCGCGCTACCTCTTGAGCCACATTCCCAGTCCCTATGCTTTTATTTTGCCTTTGTTACTATCTTGTTTAACTTTGCAAAGTTAGTTATAATACTTATTCATTTATATTAAAATTTATTAAATTTTTAAAATTTATAAATCATCCTTCCCAGCATGTACCAATATGCACTTATTTTGATTTAGGACATTTCAATTGTTGTTTTAGTGATGTTATAAGTTGCTTTGTGCTTTAATCTTTTTGTTACATCTGATTGCTTGCTTACCATAAATTTCTAAAAGTACTGTTTATGGATTTAAGATTATATTCTTTGTCAGATATTTTATATGTATTGTCAGATTAAAACATTGCAACTTTGTTAAACATATTGGTACTACAATTTAGTCACTTTGTTTTGTTTTTAAGAATATGAAGATGGTGACCTGTCAGGATGGATCAACAGGGAGAGGTTTCAGACTTACCTTACTATGGATGGCTTCCTCTTGTATGAACTTGGAGACACAGGTAACAAGCATATGTACAGTCTTCATTACTCTTTGGGATTCCTTAATTGACTAAAATCGATTTCTAAAAGAAATGGATCATTATCTCCATTTCATGAAGTAAACTTGAATGTTAGTACTGCTTTTGAGAATAGAAACTTATTACCAAATATACTTGTGGGGGGCAGGTCAAAGATTAGCTAAATACAGGGCTTACTAATCAAACTGATGACAGGAAGTCAAAAGGCCTGGATAGGAAGGGATTTGAAAAAGTTATCTACCAAGAGGCTATCCACAGGTTTTGTATAGGAGTTGAAGTAAAACTTATCAGAACCTTATTATAAGGTCTACTTGTACTTGTGGTGGGTGGGGGAATGAATCAAACTGGCAATTTCTTAAAGTTACATGATTAAAAATGACAGACAAAGCAAATATGGCATAAAAATGGAAGTTACAAGAAGTTAATTACATAGTTTTATAGATGCAAACTGCAAAACTTATAAGTTTTAAGGAGAATCGTTTTGTAAATATACAGCAAATGAGAAATCATGGATTCTCTTGCCATTTTTGTTTTAATTCACAATGTTAAGATTAAGCCTTCTGTAAATAGCCTAGTGTCTGGCACATTATTTGGCACTCAGTAATTGGTAAATTAACATGAAAAACTGTTCCTGTGTTTCTTGAATCTTTTTCGTACATGGGAAGATCCCATACATGTTGTAGACATTGTGAATAAAGGAAACTAATGAGGCATGTAAAAACTAAGAAGCACATGGTAAAAAAGCAAACACTGAATAGTAAGTGAAATATTTTAAGAATGGAAATAATCACTGTGAACTAATGTTTTCAGCAGAGTGTTAAAAGTATTCAAGATTGTGTGGACTTTAGAGATAAGTGTAAGCAACATTGGGGGCAATAGAAGCCATGTTTAGTGTGAGGAGGATGTTGAAAGACTATTAACTTAATCTTGCTTTGTATACCTGCTCAGAGCCACATAGTATCCCAGTATTTTTGTGTATATAATCTCATTTTCCTCTCAATGACTCTATAAAATAGATACTAATTTCTTGGAGTAAACTGAAGCTTGCTGAAGTTGTTACATAGCTAATACTCAACTGAACCTTACCATTGCTCTCCCAGGGCTTGAATAGTGCCAAGAACATAATGTCCAGCACTGATGATTATATCATGCTAATTCTCCTAGAGCTTAATCACATACATTTGATTCATGTTCTATTTAAGATTAACATGAGACATTTAATTCTGTTTATTATTACTGGCAAATAGGCTACATAAAAACCATCTTACTGTTACATTCATTTTCTTTTTACTAACAACTATAACAATTCTTAGTAAACTTTTTACCAATTCACTTCTTATGGTTTCAGCTTTTAATAAAAAAATTTATCTTAATCATTTTGTAGGTAATGTGAAAACACAATTTGGGTATATAAATTGTTAATAGATTTACTATTAACATTTTGTGAGTGAGTGCTTGGAGAGAAATTATCACTTGAAGTTGACTAATTCACTGGTTCTCTCTGATTCAAATGCATGTTATACTATAATGTGCTAGTTTAAGGAAGTTTAACATGTACGATAATTGTAATTAAATTTTAAAAACATTTTTGCTATAATTCCTTATTCTCAATGAAAATGATAGTTTAAAAGTTGTTTAAAAAGAGTTATTGAACTTAGATATGTCATTCTTAATTTCAGGAAAGCTTGTGGCTATTGCAGTTATTGATGAGAAAAATGCATCAATTGAACATACCAGGTATAGTTGCCTTGAAATAGTTTTAAGCTTCTAATGTCATCTAATTCAGACTACATGTGGCTTTAAGTCAACTTGATACAGTAGTATTTTACTTTTACTACTGCCTTTAAACAAGGTGGAAGCTATTTGATACTTATATGTTTCAAGTGATGAATTGAAATATTTATGTATTTGTTCTACAGATTAAAGTCAATTATTCAGGAAGTTGCAAGAGAATACAAAGGCCACTTCAGTAGGTATGTGCTTACATTCTGGAAGATTTACTTATTTTTGTTTAGTTTTATTTTCTAATATAGTAAAGCAAAAGTGGTAGTATAGTTTGAGCATCCCTAGTCTGAATATTGAAATGCTGTAAAATATAAGACTTTCTCAGCTCTGACATGTCACTTCAAATGGAAAATCTCACATTTGACTTCATTTGATGGGTAACAGTCAAAATGCAGGTGCACTTAACATATTGTGTCACATTCCCTTCAAGCTGATTGAGGTGTGTAGGAAACAAATGAATTTCATGTCTGGATTTGGGTTCTGCCTCCCATATATTTCATTATGTATATGTAAATTTTTCAAAATGATAAAAAAAAAATCTGAAGCATGACTGGTTGTGAACATTTCAGGTAAGGGTGCTCAGTCTGTATTCTGGACTTCCCAAGGTAAATTAGGGAACTGAAGTAAATGGTAGCTTGTAGCATTTCAGAGTTTTCTGGATCTTGAAATTGATTGATAGTATGTCTTACAAGTTAGGAAAAGAATGCAGCCTTATTTATAATTTGTATCATACCTGCTTCCTTATAGTATTGAGACAGGTTTTATGGAAGGAAATAGATGCTCAGATATTCATAAATTTGAGGTTATGTTACGTGAGCTGTCAAAAGTTAGAACAAAACTATAAAGATAATTGTAACAAGAACTCAAAGAATAACAATATAAAAATATCATCAGAAATACTTTTGCTATTTGCCAAATCATTCTGTATGTTGTTGTCAAAAAAGACTGAGGGTCTGGAGTTGTGGCTCAGTGGTAGAGCATATGCCTAGCATGTGTGAGGCACTGGGTTCAAAAATAAAAATAAAGGTATTGTGTCCATCTACAACTAAAAAAAAAATGTAAAAAGATAATGTGTATTTTTATATTATTTGATTTTTATTATCTTATTCCAAATCTAGTGAAAGGTTAGTAAGCCTACAAAATACACAGTAGGTTGTATCTTCTGAATGGTCCAGTTTTAGAGTAAACAGGTATTTTATCTTAAAACATATTTCTGTTAGACAGGATTTTATTTCCATGCATCTAACCATTTATAAATGGAGATGTCTTAGAATTTGTTAGTGCTACTCACATATTTGTCTCAAAATCCAGTAGAAGTCAGATTTCCTATGTATGTATATTATGTGATTCATTCAGTAGATATTTACAGCTTATATACTTATCGAGCCCTGAAGCTATTTGTTGTATTGGTTGGCTTTTTTTATTTTTTTATTTTTTTAAATATCAAGCTCTTGGTTTTTTTTGTTGTTTGTTAGGGATTTTCAGTTTGGCCACATGGATGGAAATGACTACATCAATACCTTGCTGATGGAGTGAGTAAAGTGCTGGGTGATTTTGCTATCACATCTTTAAATTTGTTTTTGAGAGATAGGTTTAACAGTTAAAAAAAAAAAAGCTGTTGGTATATTCTGATGACAGCAGTCTTTTCATTATTTTACTTTAGTTTCTAAATCCTGTATATGAAACTTACTGTGTTTTAATATTGCTGTATACTAAAAATATTTGTCTCCCAGCTCAGTGTTATAATTCATACTATTCTGAAATGACATTATTCAGAAACTCTGACTTACATACTTTAACAAGTTCATTTTTAATAGGTAGTTATGACTATTAAATATAAAATTTTGAACATTCAAGAACTAACTGCAATTATACAAGAATTTATTTTAATAGATTAAAATAACTATGTAGGAAAAAAATGTAATTTTATAATTATTTAACCTAGTATGTTTTTGTAACTATTTGATATTAACTCTCTCATTCTAATAAGGATTTGAGAGTAGTTTGCCAAACTATGTTGTGGACCAGATATAGAATACAATGAAATCAAGAGAATGAAAAAGCACAGTTTCTCTGTAGAGTATTTGAAATAGCTGACCCTAAATTTTTTAATACTTAAAGTGGAAAAACAGTTTTTTTTATGCTCTCCCATTGTTATAGGATACCTGTTGGTTTTAGGAAGTATATGGTTGACCTCATCAACCTAAGAGAAGTTTATGAACGGGACACTCTGCAATAGAATTATATTTTCATGTCCCAGGATACAATTTGCCTTGTTGAGGGTTCCAAGTACACTTGAAAAATACATGTGTTCTGATGTTGTTGGGTAAAGTTCCTACACAGTGTGACAAAGGGAGAACAGAGAATTTGCAATAGTGTTTTCTTGACTACGTATGATAAGGTACATGCAGAATGCTAGGCTTGAGTTATCTCGTATAATTTTTGTAGCATTGCCTGCTTTGTTCCAAATGAAAAATGTTGTGTGTGTGAAGCTTAGTTACTTGCCTGACATACTGTAACTTTCAGGGAAAGCTCCAGATTTGAACATTCGAAGTGGGCCTCAGAGGCCACACTCTTAGCCTGATTTTCTGAATGCTGTGTAGCTAAGGTGGGTTGTGTATGATTAACAATGATAGTATTTGAAGTGGACTTATGACAAGGAAGAATCTGTCCCAGCAATTGACATATCATATATCATAATGTTTATCTTTACATTTAATCATGATTACTCAGCTCTCTGTTATATTATACATTAGAATGTTTTTCATATAATTTAACTTATATAATAAATTATATATTATTTCATATAATTTTAATTTCAAATTGATACACAATTTGAAATTATAGGTGAAGCTATTGATACAGCTTCCTTTTTCCATAATTATTGAGATATAAAAATTCCAGAATATTTGTTATCAATATGTTTAATGTTTATTTGATTTCTTTTTATGTTTTCAGTGAATTGAAAGTCCCAACTGTAGTTGTACTGAACACATCAAACCAACAATACTTTGTGCTAGATAGACAGATTTCAGATGCCAAAGACTTGATCGAGTTCATTAATAACATTTTGGATGGCTCAGTAGAAGTAAGTGGTTCAGTTCTCTTTCAGAGGAATGATAGGAAGTAGAAGAGAAGCAAGTTGTTTTCATACTTCTGATTCTGAAAGGAATAGCAGGCCCTTGCTGAGGGGTGAGAGGGAACATTCTTCCATGTGATGGTCTCTCCTTTCATAGGCATTGTCACATTCTCTCAGACATAGAAGATCTTCTATGGAAGTAGCTAACAGGTGGGAATGCCCCATTGGAGGGTAATTTGGAGACATTTGGGGTGCCACAGTGATGGGGGAGGTGATACTGGCTTTTAGAGTTGGCTCTGAATGCTCAGAGGTCCTATATTGTGTGAGGTAATCCCTGACTCTAAATACTGCTTAGTTCCAAAAGGACCATTGAATTAAGTTATGAGGATGACTTTTCTAGGAAAATTTGTGAAGAAGACTCTAGTTTCTTAAGAGGTAAGGATATTCATTAAGAATCAAACCCCTGTGGAGAATTTCAGATATAATCTTATAAAATATATCTCAGAAATCTATTCACTTAATAGATTGCCTTAGTAATGTATTGTTTTTTTGTTTTTCTATAAATCTTAAGTTGGTTGCCACCCTTAGCATTAAAGGATCATGTTTTTCCTTCCAGGTCACAGGTTGTAACTAGCACATATCTTAATAGACTCAAAGAAAATAAGAGACTTTACTGCTTTCATGAAGTTTAATTATTATTATTTTCTGTAGATTTTCATTTTAGCTTTACACAAACCTTATTGAAACATAATATGCATATCTACCTTGCATCAAAGTCGAGAAATTTGTAAAGCCCTCTTAATCACATAGTGGAATTTTATGTTTGCAGAAATAGTATTTTGGTTCAAATGAAACTTGTCTGTATGAATGAGAACCCTTCCATTGTAAGTGAGCGAGCGGATGGCTTGAACTGTTTAATAACACAGAGATTACACTGGTCCTCATAGGTTGGTGATTCAGAGTGGGCCAGAGTTCTTGGATGGCTGAGAGCAGGGATTGGATTGATTTTCATCAGGAAGTTTTTTCTCTTTGCCTTTCAGCACTTCCTTTTGAGCTTTATCCTCAGGGAGACTTTCCCCAAATGATAACAAAGGTATCCTATAGTAGTTCTAGTTCAGCAGTCCCAGATCTAAACTCAAAAATTGGGCATGCCTGGATTTGGGGAGTAGGTCAGGTTCAGCTAAGCTGCATGGATTATGAATAGGAGAGAATTAAATTCTTCAGAAGAGAATCGGGTTGTGTTAACACAAGAAGACAAAAAAAAAAAAAAAAACCAGCAAATGTGTTAAAATGGCTTTTTCAGGTGTTTTATGAAACATTTTATAGTCAACCTTTTGGCCTCCGATAACATTTTAATTTTTGTTTTCTTATTAAATTGAAGGCCCAAGGAGGTGATAGCATTTTGCAGAGATTGAAAAGAGTACTATTTGATGCCAAGTCTACTGTTGTGGTAAGTTGGACAGTTTGTTTAGTGTCATTGGAAGCTTAGAAAGTATGGGTTCTTCATGTCTAATGAGGGTGAAATAGAGAATTTCAAAGGATTTGTTCAAAGTGTGTCTTCAATTTGAAAGGTATGAACTGCATCCATCATAGAAATTAAGTTTCTTTTTTTAATATTTATTTTTTAGTTTTCAGTAGATACAACAACTTTATTTTTATGTGGTGCTGAGGATCCAACCCAGCGCCCTGCGCATACCAGGCGAGCACGCTACTGCTTGAGCCACATCTCCAGCCCCAGAAATTAAGTTTTTCTAATTATTTCCATATGATTGAAGAGATTACTGAAATTCAGAATCACTAAATGCACTAAAAAACTATTCCTCCAACCTACTGAAAATTTAGATAATAGGAAATTTTTATTTCTACTAAGCATTGTTTCCTGTGAATTGATCATTTTTGTTGAAAAAAAAATGTCTCAAGAATTCCTTTTTTTTTTTTTTGCAATATTCAAAGTAAACTTCCAGATCTTAAAGTTTTAGGCATCCCTGTGATTTGTATAGTTTACCCAGATATTTTCTTTTATAGTTTCATTTTCGAAATATGTTTCCTCAGCTTTATTCACTCACTTCTTACCTGATTTTTTCTGCCATTCTAATTTCCATCTGTTTTTACCATATGAAACTTCCATGTAGTCTCACTGATAGCCTGCTGATAGTTGAGTCTTCTGGTGTATTCCTTTGGATTTCTTCAAGGAATCTCTTCTTCGTCATTCTCCTTTCCCTGCTGCTGTGATACTTACTACTTCCCCCACCTCCACCCCATTTCTCCAATAATCCATGCCTTTCCAGTGTCTCTTTCTGTTGCCCACTTGAGTCCTTGGAGCTGAGCCTTCTTGCTTGTAAGTGTATTCTAAAAGCTCATTCTCATTCCCCAGCTTCAATTCTTAGTCACTTTGACAGTAGAGCATGTTAAAATTTGCTTGAGGCCTAAACTTAGTTTTAATTATCTGTCATGAGCCATGCCATCAGCATTTTCACTCTTCCTAGCTGAAAGCAGGCACGCAACTATAGCTAGCCTTCTCTATTCTGAGAAGTGACTCTCATAATCTGTGGCTTACCATGCATAGCATACTGTTTCTTCAGTTATCAGTGGCATTTCTTAATTTTCCTGTTGCCACTAACATGGATTAGACATTATCAAACTATTTCTCCTCTTTACCTGGTCTGGGCACTTATTGGTCTCCATTCCATTATGTAAACCACTAATGCTTCTAGAATAATCAACTTTGGCCATTGTTCATCCTTTTTCCAGGGATGCACATCAGAATGTGAATGAACTCTGTCCATCTAAAATACTTTCTCATTGTTTTTAAAATGTTGCACAAAGTTTCCTGGATCTAATTGCAAGTACTCACATTATGCCTTGTTCTGCCTCTTTCTTCCTTTTCCTATTTCTACCTCAAAATATACCCTGACTCTGTGTAGCCTTCTTCTGTTATCTTAATCCAAAATAATGATCTTTCTGAACTTGTGGATATTGTTCTTGTGAGTTACAAATGCAACCCATAAAATACAATGTAGTGGAAAAAACATTTTGTAAAATTACTTTTGTTTTTGTGGGAGCTAAGGAGATTACATATAACATGAGGGAAACTAATAAGTGAATGATGCTTTACTGCTTACCAGATGAATAATAAATGATAAAAACATCATGTGAAGGGAATATGTATATACTCTCTTCATGGTAAATAACTCCGCCTTTGCCATGAGCATCAGGTTTCTATAGTTCAATGAATAGCTCAAAAACTGGCAGGCATAGTAATCACCTTAAAGAGACCTTTCAGTTAAAATGAGAAAAATGAGTTTTTTAAAAAGGGATTTAAGCAATTTGGTACACACACACACACACACACACAAGCATGTGTGTGTGCATATTTACATGCATGGATGCTGAATCTCTCTCTTATGGTGTCTTTAGCATGGTAGTTATTGTTTAAGTGTTGACATTTAAATATTGATACTTCAAGAAAGTTGCTAAGCAACAAGAAGAAATTTGCAGTGGTTTTAAATTTATTGTGTGCTTTTTATATCAGAATTACATCTGAGGGCAACTGAGTTTTAATTATCTTTCCTCAGTCGATATTCAGGAGCTCGCCACTTATGGGCTGCTTTCTCTTTGGCCTGCCACTGGGTGTCATCAGTATCATGTGCTATGGAATCTACACAGCTGACACAGACTCAGATGGAGGTTATATGGAAGAGCGATATGAAATGTCTAAAAGTGAATTTGAAATCCAAGAACAGCCAGAGGAGAACACAGATCAAGAGCCAAACAGTGGAGATTCTACAGCACCTACTGCCCAAGAGCCCAAGGATGTGTTAGAGAAAAAGAAAGACTGAGACTTGACGAGTATAAAACATTTGATAGGATTTCAAATCATTAAAGAGTCTATTTATTGGATATAGATATTTAATCATGATCTTTACAGAAGAGAACATGTTATTTGTACTTTGCTAATATCAACTGCATGGATTCAAGTAGTCCTTCTACAAAGGGGGAGATATTTGGAGTAAAGAAACGGTGTATCTAAAACAAACAGAATCAAACCACTCCATCAGAGTTTACCTTATAGATGTTATTATAATAGGTCAGTTTTATTTGCATGTTTCTCTATCTGAATATTCTGTGACAAAGTTAGGATTCTTGGAGAGAATATTTAAATTGGTCATTCAGGTAGAAAATACATGTCTGATAGAGAAAAAATAACACATCTACCTACAGCTGTCCATTCTCATATATTTTGCATAAGATTTGTATGGACAATGTAAGTCTTTAATAAAAGTTAGGCACTTTAAGGAAAACTAACAACTTTTTCCATGTATCACATTAAGATTACAAGGTTAAAAGTGATGTGGTTTTATATATAGCATAGTGCTTTTATTTTGTTAGTTATTTTTAAAGGAGAGGAAATGTTACTTTTTAACTTTATACTTGGTTTCATTATTATAAAATTTTCATATGAGCCTGTATAGTGTGTGGGGGGAGTTTTGTGGTTGATCTTTGCAAAATAACCAGGTTGTGCAGGGAACAGTAACTTCAGCCCGTTCCTGGGAATGCTCTCTAACCAGTTGTCTTCATCAGTCATTCCAGGAAGGAAAGGAGCTATGTCAATCCTGTCTTGCTTAGCTTTAGCCAAAGCAGTTTAGGATTTTTGTATTCTTTCTTTTTTATTTTGTATATTGAAATTTCTTCTAAAATTTCATTTGATTAAAAAATCTGGCTTTTGAAAAGTAATATATCATATTTTTGTTTGTGGTAATTTTACTTTATAGCAATTTAAAATCTGAATTATCGCACATCTATTTTGTAATGCCATTATGAACACATGTTCATAATGAGTAATGAGTGACATAATTAGCATGTCAAGCAGTGTGTCACGCACAGTGAGAAAAATAGAGATGGCTGGTTACTTTCTCTGTTCTCTGAGTTCTGTCATCCATTTCAGTGAGTATCTCTAATTTCATTTATAATGAAATAGTGTAGGAATTCTAACACAGTAATATCTAAAAATTGGTATTTTGCAGTAAGCTTGATATGCTTATTGTGGATTAATTTGTTATTTTTGAGGCCTTTGTTTACGTAAGTTTGGAATTTTTACTAGGTAACTTATTTAAGTACTTATTCTTTAGTTTTATTATCCATTGTAAAGATTGTCTTGATTGTATTAAAAATGTTTAATCATTTTAAAAATATGTAATTTATGGTCCTTACACTGAAGTTATTTAGGGCTTTGATTGCCAAAGGCAGCTTTTGGTTGTTTCTGATGCCATACTAATCTGGACTAACTGAAACTCTTGTATCTTAAATGCTGCAGAATTACAAATAATTGTTTTGTTGTGTTCATGTGTTCTTTTAGCATATAATAATTAAATATCCATCTTTAATGTTTGACCCCTTATTAACTTTTTTAATAATGAAATAAGTATGTAGTCAGAGAGAATTTCAGAAAATACTAAAATGAAAAGTTCTCAAATGGAAATTGGACATAAATGCTGGTAATTCAAAAAGGAGATTCCTCTGCATAGAATACAGAGAGTATCTTTGGGAAGATAATAATGTTCCCAGTGATCAGACTGGTTTTGCAGTAGAAAAAACTTAGATAAGTATAGAGCCTCATTTAAGACTCAGTTTAGTAAAGAAGTGAAATAAAATTACAGAAAATGTCACTGATTTTTTTTCCTTCATGTTTATCACTATCAGATGTTAGTTTGCATATTTTTGTGTTATTAGTCATCACCTATACAGAACACCTCTGTAGGGAAAAGAGTAAAGTTCAAGAAGCAAAAATCCAGTGATGATCCTTTGTATTCTGGGACATGACCCTTTAGTTCATGGCCTTAGATCTCTGTCATCCTTTGCACAACTCTGTGCTCTTGCCTCATGTGCTCTTTGCACATTTTAAGTGTGTTTATTGAGAAAACAAAATGTGTAGGTTGTTTGATAAGTGAATGTTTTTTTTTCTTTTTGTATTAAAATTTTGCTTTTAACTTGTTTCTGTTTTAGAATATTACTTTGTCAGATTCCTCACCAAAAAAAAAAAAATGGTTCACTTGTGTGCTTTTTCCCTTCAATGTGATTATCAGAGCTTTACTCTGAATGCTGTTTTCATTTCAGGAAAAATTATTTAAAAATAAAGGTGTATCTCTTAATAATTAAATCTGGTAGACACAGTGATAATTCAGATGATGAATTACATGATTACATATCTTTAATAGAATCCTTCAGGAAACTGGAGTCCCACTTTCTCTTTCAGTTGCAGCAAAGTTCCATATCTGTTTTCTGGAATTCAAACTTCTAGATCCTTGAACAATATTACCAATATTCCAGAGGGAAAGTGCATATTTTTATCATGTACCCTGTGCACCCCATGGTAGCGCACAACCTTTTTTGTTTCACTGTATGCATCAGTATTTCTCTAGCTACTGTCTGAAACTTGTTTGAAGGATATTAAATCTGGAATTTTCATTTTCTTCCTCACAGTGCTTCCTGGTATCTGATTTAGAAATAACATTTAAGATGCCAAATGTTTTAAGGTTGAAGGAAGGGTCTATGTGAGTAGTTAAAACAGCTGTTTGGTGGATTTTATTGTTAATGATGTTCCTTGTGTTTTGATTTTGGGGCTTTTTTGTTTGTTTGTTTTGGTTTTGTAAAAAGTAATATAAATAATTTCATCATTGTTCTGTATGACCAAGAGGTAGGACAAGGTGGAAAAACTACTTAGCTATTCTTATTAAGCAGAACTTGTTGAAATAAACCAGTGTGAGAGTGAGATATTATGACTATCAATTAATTGGTAGGGTTAAGTTTACCATTTTATTTTTATAATTCTTTTTTTTTTTCCTGAATGTGTGAGTCCAAGAGTAGACAAAAAATACTTTTCTTCTTTGGACTAATCTCTGGTGGTTTTTGAAAGTCTGTATTACTAACTTGTTGAATTCATGATATTCTGTCTTATAGCATCAGTTGTAAACATTTGTTTTTCTAAAATAAAGTAATTCAAAACGTAGTTGTTTGTTATTTTTACTATGTGTCCTTTGGCAGTTTGCCACATGAATAGTTCTGTAGGAGCAAAGACAGCAACTAATACCGATCTTCATACAGTTTTTATTTCTTTTGTTAAAATTTTAAGTAATTCATAATTGGAGTTTTAGAATTTAAACAGATTTGAGATCAGATTGTAATCTTATTCCCTGATAGATTTAGAACTTGGGATTCATGAGTTTGGTATATTTTGTATTTGTAGAACTTGGTATCTTTTACACACTGATTTTTCTAAAAGGGTGCCTCACCTGCTTTTTACAACACTTAAAGATAGAAGAATTGAATTTGTATTCTTAAGTCAGCTGTAAAGTTATGATCTTGGTACAACATGGCCTCAGCCCCCTCACTGTATTGTCAATGAAGTGAGAATTTAAATCCTCAGTGTTTTGTTTTTTTGAAATGGCATTGGTTGAGAGTATATTACAAAACATAAATTTATACAAGTTAATTTTAAAATTTGTCATTCTATACCAAGAGCATGTGTTTTAATGGGAATAACTGGCACAAGAATAACAGTCAACAAAAATGAACCTGTGAATTTATGAATTTGCACTGACTAGCTGGTTAGGATAGTTGCTTCTGAGAAGGGCATAGCACGTTGAGCTCCACAGAAGTGTGGCAGAGGCACCCTGTCTCGACAGGAGCTCCTGTGCCATGCTGCCTGGTTCATACTCTCTCTCCCTCGTGTGCTGTGTGAAGTTGGATAAACCACTTGACCCCTCTGCTCCTGAGTCAAATATGATTGGGGATAATGACACCTATTTCCTTGGATTGTGAAGATTAAATGAAGCATATTTGGAACAGGGACTTGATTTCTCACTTCATTTAGAATTTTATAGTTGTTTACCACAGAGAAAAGGCAAGTCATTATGAATATAAAATCTTTATGTTTAAATTTGCTTGGCTACTTTCCGCAATTTAAGTTTTAACATTCTGAATCAAAGTGGAAAAAAAGTATTTAACATTGAAATTAAACAATTATAAATATTTAGGTTTAGACATCTCTGAAAAAGCCTCTGGTCTTTGTGCTTTTTTATTGAAACAAAATGAATAAACACAAAGAAAATGTAAGTATCTGGTAGAATAATTGATTGATTTCTGTGAATGTTTGTTTAGATAGGTAAATATGTGATTTGGAATTAGGATATGAATGCATGTTGCATACAAATGAAAAGATTATTTTCCTTCAAAGATTCCTGGCTAAAACTCAAAGTATTCCAGGGTTTACCAAGCCCATCTCCTACAAACTGGAATGGTGTTTTAATCTAGTGAAAAATTGGCAGTGATTTTCTGTGACTGAATCTTTCAACAAATGTTTATTAAATGTTGTCTTTGTACCACCAAGATTGCAGCATTCAAAGACAGTCAGTTCCCAGTCCTCATGGAGTTTTAAGCTACTGTAATTTCCAATCCATTTGTATTTAAAACTTTCAATTCTATTTTTCTGTTTTTCTTAATTTCCCTTCTTTTGCAATCCATATTTCAACGTAAAAGCATTGTTGTATCTTTGGGACAGTATTGGTGACCAGGGCCAAAGAGAATTTCTTGTCAGTTTTCTTCAAATAACGGAGAGTTGGATTTATTCTGCATGTCTGCAACTGTAGTGGTACCAGGGATAGAGATAAAGGGAGATGGAATGCAGTTCAAAGTAAGGAAACAATAAAAGAACTGTCCAGAGAGAGAATGTTGGAGGCTCAGGATCCCCACACCGAAAATGACCAAGCATAAGCCAGACTGTCCTTTGGTACTGGTTCCTTTTGGTCTGAGATTCTGTTGTACACAACAGTCCCTTCTCTTTCCAACAGAGAAAGTCAAGAAGGTTCTTAGCCAAATCTGATGTATTCAGTTTTAGGTGGATGGCTAAGACAATTCAGTGAACCTGAAGAATCCCTAGAAACTCAGAATATTCCTTCACTCAGGAAATTTTTCACAGAAATCCCCATTATTGTCTTCGTAAGTGACCAGGGTCACCTGGTGATGTATATGACTGGTTTTGTTCTAACAGAATCCTTTGATATATCACAGTTTCTATGTCTGATGTTGTCACTGAAAATTTTCTTGCCATTCTAAGAACCTAGCCCAAAATACAGTAAACAGATGCAAATGGCTTATAGGACAGCACTTAAGATTGTGAGCTATGAACAAATAATCTGTGTAACTAACCTGTTAAATTCTTTTGTCTTTTTTCCCTCTTTAAACTGACCATCAGAACATTTTTATAAGCATTCTGAATTGGCATTATTGAGATTACAAGATTATATAACTTCTCTGAACAATAATACATCATAACTGTAAATCAAGTAATTGAGGGAATGACTTAAAATATGAAGGATTTTTGTAAGGATTTAAAGGTTACTATCAAGGAATAATTTTGGAAGAGGAAATAAATTTAAAATCCGTTCACCTCATATTTGGATATAGGTGACTTAACGCTTTTCATTAAAGACTAGTTATTTTGCTAAGATGATCATAAATTTCCGCCCCAATTATCCAATTATCCTTCTTGAGAAGGATAGAATTACTACTGATAAGCACCATGCTTAGCATGTTTGGTTTGCATTAAAGAATATCAACAGTTGTGTAGTAGTTTGTGTGTGGGAAGATTTTGAATTCTAGTGCTCTGGAAGCCACTTCGATACAAGTTCATTGACTTTAGAGGACGGGCATGAAGTTCACAGTCTGAACACTAGAATGTAAATTACAATGAAATCATATTACTGAAAATAACAAAAAAATGTTTGGATGGAATAACAATGTTTTTAAATAGTTCGTTGGATCAATTGACATTGATTGCTTATACACAAATGGATAGACTAAACATTTGAGAATATTTTATGGTTTTTTTTGTTTGTGATTTATTTTTAAACTTAGACTGCAGTTCTTTAAAGTTGTTGATGTCATGATCTCAGATACTCTGAAATAACTGAATTGCTAGCTTTGAAAATATTAGAAATATTTTTCTCCCAAATACTATTTCATAGTAGTCCACCTCATAGAATTTCTGTTGTCTCCCTTCCCTAACACTGGATCTCCATCATTGTAGGGATGCAGTTACATAGGAAAGTATGAGGTATTATTCAGAAGTATTACTGAGGAAAAACTGTCATTCAGTTTTTTTAAGAGTTGGATTATGATTCAAAGGACTCTTGGGAGATAAACTGATATCTGAGTATAATCATTCAATAATTGTTTAATTTGAACACTTGACATTTCTTTATTGTTATCTCATTGGCTGAATTAAAAATTGGATGGGAGCAGTCTCCTGGCTCCCAGCAATGAAGCCGGAATGTTAAGCTGTTGTTGGTGTGTGGAGGATCCACACAGAGGTTGGAGTTGTATGGGACGTGGTAGAAAAACAGGATATTGGACTGTGTTGACCACTTCCTGGGGCCTTCGGGAAGGTCTGGTCAAGAAAGAGAAGACAGGAGAACAGGAAGGTGAACACTCAGAGCCTCCTGCCTAGAGAGAGCAGTGCGGCGTGCCAGGAAGCAAGCTGTTTTCCTGTTTTATCTGCAAACAGATTTCTTGCTCAAGGTCAAATTAAGGGAGAGAGTGAAGTACTGACATAATTGGTACTCCCGAAGGCACTGGAAACCTGAAGGCAGCCCCACTTGCCACCCTCTGACCCTGGACCCAGCACTTGCTGCATGCTTTGCCATTCCCCTCCACCACCAGCAGGCTACTCAGCAGGGCACTGTGACTAACTCATCTTCCAGATCTGAGATTTCAACCATTTGTAAAGATGGTATACAGATTGAAAGGCCAAGACCCCAGAAAATCCCTGACTTTGGTCATTGGTCATGGATTCCCTGGAAATCTTAAAAAACAAGTAGCTCAACTAAATTTTTATGGGAGCTATATTCCCAGAGAATCTCCTAAAGCTTAATATAAAAGATCCACTAATTCCTCAACACTGAAATGATGCTCCGTAACTCAAAATCTTATCCTAATCCTCCTTTAGGTGGAGGATACCTAAATGAGCTCACCATACTGCCAAGCTATGCTGTCTTTGCTCAGTCAGGTGTTTCTAGGAGGTTGTATCCACCATATGTTGTTTTAGGTAAACTCCTGTGGGAGAAGGATTTCAGTAAATGTTCATTTAATTGTACACTGTATATGTGAAATTATACAATTTACATATATTCAATATCTCTGAAATGAAAAGTGAACGTTGACCCCTCTGTAACACTGTTCACAGAAATTCAAGATAAATAACAGACCTAATGTGTAAAATGAAACAATAACTTTTTGGAGAAACCTGGGAAAGAATCTATGACTCTAGTTGAAAATAATTGGGTAAAGAGAACAGAAATAGCATGCATATTATTGGGAGGAGTTATCAATTGGATATCATTAAAAGTGAGAATTTCTGTTAATCAAATGATACCATTAACAGTGAAAAGGAAGCCACATCAATGTTTTCAGCAGCTCAATTCACAATAGCTAAACTGTGGAAGCAACTTAGATGCCCTTCAGTAGATGAAAGGATAAAGAAACTAATATATGTATAAAATAGAATATTACTCAGCATGAAAAGAGAATAAAATTATGGCTTTTGCTGGTAAATGAATGGAGTTGGAGAACATCATGCTAAGTGATGTGATCCACTCCCCAAAAAACAAAGGCCAAATGTTCCCTCTGATAAGTTGATGCTGATCCATAATGGGGGGTCGGGCGGGTGGAGAGGAGTGGGAATGGAGGGACATGGGAAAAATGGAGGAACTTTGGGCAAAGGGGAGGAAGGGGTGGAGAGAGTGCATAGGGGCACGGCCAGAGAAGTGAAAAGTTGTGCTGCAGTTGTGTACAGTGAATCAAAATGCATTCTGTTGTCAGATATACCTAAGTAAAATTAGTTAATTAATAAAATAGTGAAAAGGGAGGAGAGAAGCTGGGAGGTGGTATTCACAAAATCCTCATCTACCAAAGGACTTCTGCAGAATATATAAAGGATACCTTTCAATCAATAAGGAAAAATAATCCAATAAAAGCAGCAAGCAAAAGACACAAATAAGAATTTACCAAAGGGCGGAGGGAGCCATATAGCTAATAAGCCTCTAAACGTGCTTAGCATCGTTGCTCATTCAGTCTCTTGGCTTTAAAAATCTATACATGTTTATTTCATCATTTTTTATCTTGAATTTCAAATGTGTGTACGATCGATGTCTCCACCTGGGTGGTTAATGTGCAATTTAAAGGACATGACCATAGCACCTTTGCTATCTCCACAAAATGCCTGCCTCTGCTCAGTCTGGTCTCAGTAAATGGTAACTTCATTATTTTAATTACTCAAACCCAAACCCCTGGATCTGTCTTCTTTCCTTCAAAACCCCACATTAGATGTGAGAAACGCTGTTTGTCTTGCCTTGCACACTTTGCACCACACTCGAGTTCAGGCTCCTGCTTCAGACTGCCATCATCAGTGCATTACCAGGATTTTTTGCTTCTGCCATTGCATGACTGTGGTCTGCTTTCTACAAAGCCACTAAGGAGATCTTTCTACAGTGCAAACTCACACCTTTTTCTGTTCAAAACATTCAAACTCAGTGTAAAAGCCAAGGTCCTTACCATGGCCTGTGCCCCAGGTTGTACAGTGTCTTGTCCTCCAGGACGTCAGAATGTGACCTCATTTGGACGTGTTTGTTGCAGATGTAACTAAGAAGGTGTAATTCTGTAATTAAAGTGAGGTCATACTGGAGTAGGTGGACTGTCTCCAGTATAACCAGTGTCCTTCTGTAAAGGGCACTTTTACAAGCAGACGTGCATACTGGGAGAGTGCCATCCACGTAGGCATATAGGCAGAGTTCAGCTGAGGTTTCCAGAAGGCATGCCAAAAATGGTAGCACATCCCCAGGAGCCAGGAGGAGCTTGAAACAGGTTTTTTCCTCATAACCTTGGCTAGAGAACCAACCCTCCCACCCCTTTGGACCTCCAGCCTTCAGGACTGAGACAGTAAATTCCAATTAAGTCACTCCTATTGTGATACTTTGTTATGACAGCCCTAACAAGCCTATATGGCTTATATGATGCTTTGTAACAGTCTCCCTGCTTCCCACCATTACCACCTGTTCCCACCTGCAGCTTGCAGAATTCATCTCAGCTTCCTGCTCCTTTATTTGCCTTGGGACACTGAGAATCCTCCCTAGCACTTGCTGTTCCTCAGACTGGAGGCTGTTGTGAGTTGCACGTGGCTTCCTCTCCGCCTTACTTCAGGTCATCTTGTCATCGATGCCTTTATTTACCACTCCATATACATGAGACCTCCCAGTCTCCCGTCCTTTCCAACCCTATACAAAGATTGCTGCTTTATTCTTATAAGTGCTTCTTTTATAGTGACTTCATCCCTCGATTACACTTTTTAACTGAAGATTCTAAGTGGTCAGAGACTATTTCTTCAAGGCTGTCGTCCTGGTTTTTAAACATGCTTGGCATGTAGTATGCATTCAGTAAGCAAGGAGTGAATGATGATAATGGTTTTATCACCAGAGTGTTACTAGTTGAAGTTTTTTGAGTAAAAAATCAATAGCATATATATCATTCAAGTTGAAGGTTTTAAATGCATGGTTTCAAAGTGTCAAATACTGATTGCTATGAATAAGAAAGAAGAATGATTAAAATAGTCATAGCTTTCAAAGTAATCTACATTAATATGGGAAGATTTTTTTAGTTACCTTTGGATAAATAAGAATAGATGTCAACTACTATGGAAATATTTACATAAGCAAATAATTCTCCACCCCTCAAATACTATGAGCCGGCAGGCACCACAGCCTTGCTTCCCTGTGGGTGGGAAGGCAGGGGGCTCCAACTGGGGCCACGCGCTCCACTCCTGCTCTGGAGATGAGCAATAGCTCAAATGACTCCATCAGCCTTTGCTGCTGGGGACACCCGCTGCAGAGCAGCCCTCGAGAGGGGTCTCTACCAAAGTGCTCTCTCTCCTGCTCTTCATGAGCCATTTAAACTGCAAACATATTTTAAATGCAAACATATTCACCAGCTGCTTTTGTCTTCTACAAGACGTAATGACCATTGCCAGATTCTAAATATAAGTTTGACTTTTGTGACGGAAGTCAGTTCTTCCACTGAGTGTAGAAGAAAAAAGGAGGAACTAAAATCCCTACCTGCCCCCACCCAGTTTGACGACTCCTGCTAGAAGAGGAGAAAGTACCGTGACTTTAACCACAGTTGTGCTACTTCTAGTTGAGTTGTCCCTTGGCATCCTCCGACTGATTCTTGGACCTCTGTGGATAGTGGACGCCAAAATCCCATGGAAGCTCAGCACCCTTATGTATGGCATGATAAGTGTGTAAAACCTACCCACATCCTATGTACTTCCTGTCATCTCTAGATTACTAATAGGTTATCCCTACACCATGTCAATGCTATGCAAATAGCTGTTGCACTGTATTGTGGAGGAAAAACATGTCAGAAACGTCTGCACAGGTCACTATACATGCAGTTTTTTTTTTTTTTTCTGTTCATGGTTTTTTGAACACACAGACCTCACAAATACAGAAGGCAGATTGTATGTGTTCTGCTTTAACCAAAAAACATTATGGGAATGGGGCTGTAAGTTAGTGGTAGATACCAATACTTGCCTTACACGTGTGAGGCACTGGGTTTGAGCCTCAGCACCACATAGAAATAAAAAAAAAAATAAAGGTATAAAAAACTCTATAAAATATAAAGGTATAAAAAATACTTTATAAGGCCTTCTTATGTGCATATTTAGACAAATAGGCAAAGCAATTGTGGCTAAACATTTACAGTAGTTATATGCCCTTCACCTGCAATTCCTTACCCTTCTCCTTGAATCACCAATAACTCTTTCAACATTTATGTAGGTTGAAATGTTTCAGAATACTTAGAAAAATGTAAATATGATAACCAATATAATAAATTATTTTTTCAATGCACCAATTGATTGTATATTCAAACACAACCAGAGATTTCTAGAATATCAAATGTGATAGAAATATACAGGGAGCTTTGGATAAGATAGACTATGGCAGCATTATGCATGGATTTATGAAAGTATTATACAACAGATGAGAAAGGAGTTTATGTAAAATGAAAACCTTCATATCAAAGATGCACATGAAAAGTTTCAACAGATCGGCTCAAGGGTACTTAGAAAGGTCTTTTGCTATTAATAATAAATGAATAAATTATATTCAGAAACCATGCACACAGGTTGGAAATTTTATCCCTTTTATTCAACTTGGAAAAATGATCACATAAGTAAACTCCTAATTACAACTTTTGTCAGAAATGTAATATCTGGTTACTCTTGCTTAGTTTATATCAGAGTATCATTACTGTTTAAAACTCCACGTCAAATCAGAAATCAGCACATCTTTGAAGTGTTCTCTAACTTCTGTAGGTGTTATTTTTTTCCTTCATCTTGGTTAATGGTACATTGTATACACTTAGATTTTATGTTTAATGTACAGAATTCCACTATTAATTAATTAAATCCATTTATGTAATAACACACCTCTTGAAAATCTAATGACATTTTTAAGAATTGAAATTGTGTTGCCTGAGCCTCGTGTTCTTAAGAGTTTGAAAGAAGGAATGATTGACTCAGTGAATGGAAATATGAGTTAGACTTTTTAAAAAGATTAAAAACAAGTTTATAAAGACACAAACCACACTTCCTCCAAAAGAACATCCAAATAGAGGTTACTGTCTTCATTGGCAGTTGTTTAGGAGCAACTGTACACACATACATACAAATAAAATGATGTTTCTCATATGTTGGCTATAATAAGGCAACGCTGTCACTGTATTTCCATGAAAACAGGAAAATGTCATGTGTGCAGAGACAGTTAAATAAAATACATGTAGTGTTGCTTTGAAGCAAAACTACTAGCAGATATGGAGTACACACACACACACACACACACAGAAACACACGTACACATAGGAATTCTCTACAGGAGGCTGGTGGAACCCGCTCGGTAATGGTACATTGGTTAACGGTGCATTGTACTTTGCCTGTGATGCCTGAGCTTGACATCGACAGTCCTAGCCCTGAAGAAGGGAAGGTGGACATGAGGTGGAGGGGAGCAGGAAGTTGGAGCGCACAGGATGGACTGAGACCCATCCCAGTTCTTGCCGCTTCTGCACCTGGTGGTGTGAGAGTCCTTCCAACACCTTTTCAATGGTGCTGAACCTAAACCTGTGGCCCAGGAGACACAGAACTACAGGAAGCCTGAAGGAAAGGTGCACATTTGCAGGTCCACCTTAGCTCATCAGCTACGTCAATGACCTGTAAATACCTGAGCTTTACTTCCAAATCTCACCAGAGGTCCCTCTGGTGGCTCACCTTCTCAGCATGGTGCCCCACAGGGAATTCTGAAAGTGTTCTGCCTACCAGATGGGCATGGTGCGAAGCCAGGAACAGCCACCTGCTGTCACTGGCTCCCACACACATGATGCCATACACTGTCACCCGGGATAGACATCTCTAAGTCATATCTGAGCACTCTTCCCAAGTCAGTAACATGATACCCCTTTCCGTAGGAGAGGATCCTGAGTTCTTTTTCTGTCTTTGGGAGGTATTCATTCTGCTGCTGTTGGTTCACATACCTCATTTTTAAATTTTGTAATTTAAATACTGACATAAAATGTTCACTGCCATTAACACCACTTATATTAAATGTAAGGGAATCAGAGGGACTAGAAACCCCCAGATATTTACAAGATACATATCATGTGTGGGCATTCATATAATTATATATATATATTCATTTCAAAGTGAAAGGGGTTCTCATAACCACCACATACAGATACAGAGAGAATTGGCTTTTACAAACCAAGGAGAGAGACTTCACAAAGAACCAACTCTGCCCTCACCTTCATCTCCCACTGATTGCTTTAAGAATGGTGAGGAAATAAAGTTGTGTTGTTTAAGCCTTCCAGCCTGCGGTCTGTCTTATGGTAGTCCTAGAAAACTGATAGAAGTGTCATCAATGTCCCACACCAGTGTACATTCCCAGGAAGAAAAATCCATGAGGATTCCCGAAAGCCAGATTCTGGCACATGACTGAAAACCTTGAGGGCAAACAATAATGTGTATGGCTGCCTTCACCAGCTTAAAGCAGACGTTTATTAATTCCATCCTGAATGCATCCTCTAGGTCCCTTCAGTACAATGGACTCATCATTATTCACAGCAATCAATAATTTTAAGTTTTCCTTGTGCCCAAATTCCTAACCCTCAGACGCTGAGATGAAAGTTTGATGCATCACACGTATGGAGTTTGTATGGTAGGCAAGACACAGAGAAGAGTCTGTGTGCTTCTGTACATGTTGTCCAGCTCTCCCCTGAGAGGAAAGGATTTAGAGTTCTCATTCCAACCCTTTGAAATGTAAATGAGTCCCTCCAGTGGAGAGACACCTTCCTTCTGTCCAGATCAGCAACCAGGGTTGACTCTGAGCCACTGAAGCACCACTTGGAGTGAAGACAAACGCTCCAGGTAGTAAAGCTCTCAGAATTCCTGTGTATCCAGTAAAAAAATCAATTTCCTGGGCTGTTTTTAGTCTAGGTCCCAAGTTTCGGTCTAATTTGTTTAGTGCAGAAACATAGCATAGAAATATATTTTTTCGACCTCCACAAGGGAGGTTGAAATATGGAGTACACACACACACACAGAAACACACACATCCCACGGGAATTTTCTACAGGAGTCTGGTGGAACCAGCTCTGTAGGCCTGTACTTTGCCTTTGATGCCTGAGCTTGACTTCTACAGTCCTAGCTCTGAAGAGGGGAAGGTGGACTCGAGGTGGTGGGGAGCAGGAAGCTGGAGCACTAGGGGTCAGCAACTTTTTCTGCAAAGGGGCAGACAATAAGTAATTTCGTCTTTGGAATCCACATAGGGATTGTGACCACATTTTTTGCTTGTTTGTTTGTTTGTTTGTTTTGACTCTTTAGAAATGTAAAGACCTTTCTAAGCCAGGGACTCTCCAAAAGCAGGCTGCAAGCTGGCTTCTGCCTGTAAGTGTGCCTTGTATAGAGATAAAAAGTGTTCGCCAGATTATAGTCACACACCAGATACAAGGGGATATGTTTATTTGATCCAGCAAAGAAATTACATCTGGAACAGCAGCTGCAATTGGAGTCACCACCTGATTAAATTTTCAATATTCTGCTTTCATTCTTCAATATCCATCTGCACTCGATGCATTCAAGATAGGTGATTGGAATAGAATTGCCAAACCTGCATCTTTTGAGCCCCTGGTGGTGGAAGTAATCTCTGTTGCTCCCCCAGAAATGTGGCCTTGCTTTGGCTTTCCATTTTCAAAGGCACAGGTGGCTAGTGCTTCACTGTGTTCTCTGTTACCACTCTCGCTCCATAATCAGGTGACATGGGAATTCTGCAAGATGGTGTCCGTCCACTCATTGATCCATTCTGGCCCTAAGCAGGTGATGGCAGGGTGGGTCTGCTGTGAGATGGATTCCTGCAGGAATGACAGCCGCCATCTGATCTCCATAACTTCTTACGCAGACCAGTGACCACAGCAGGTACCACTAGTTTGAAACCGATGTCAACAAATCCTTCATCTCTGAGTGTTTCCTCATCCAGACCTGTCACCATGTGAGACCCTTTGTGTGAGAGCAAAGAAGCTTATTTATAGATACAAATCATCTTTTCGTTTTGCTGTGTGGTGGTGTCTTTCTCAAAGGGAACGGGCCTCTTCATTTGAGGGCCTTCACTTGGTTCCCATGACCCTTGGCTCCCTTTCTCCCATTTCTTGGAGAGCCCACTTCAGTGCCCTTGTAATTTCCAACTCATGGAGGACAGAGACCACCTGGATCCTCAAAAGTGCGACAACTCTCCTCATGAGTTTATTTCTCAGAGTTGAAAACAAAAAAAAGATATGTCTTCTAGGCCTTTCCAGATCAGCTCTGACAAAATAAGTTCACCCCGTGATTCTAACCTTCTCATGTTTCTAAGCCTTTTTCTTCGGACAACTTGATTGAAATATAATTCATATACCACGAAATTCAGCCTTTTAAACAGTACGATTCTGTGATGTTGTTGGTATGAGTGTGTTCCCTGAGTTATATACCTCCCCACACTGTCTAATTTTAGAACATTTTCATCACAACAGGAAGATCCCGGCTCATTCAGCATTCACTTCCTGTTCCTCCCAAGCCAGCTCTAGACAACTTCGAAATGCCTTCCACATAAAGGTCTTGGTTTCTTCACGTCAAGGCCAGCACTTGTGAGCATTGGGCTCTGCCATCTTAGACATCTCAGAGGGTGTGTGATGAAGGATATTGGGTTATCTTTCATGTTTATTGACTTCTTCGTATTTTTTTGATAAATATCTATTCAGAGCCTTTGCCCATTTTCAAAAACTTTTTTTTTTTTAATTATTGCATTTGAACAGCCATCTCTATGTTCTGATACGAGTCTTTGATTTCAGTCAAGATAAATTGGCAACCTAATGCCATTCTTCCAGCTTGTTTTGCACCTCTTCCTGGGTCACAGTTGGTTTCTTCTGACCCAGGGCCCGTTGACCATGTCAGGCCCTTGTGCCAAGGTGCCAACCTCCTCACAGAGTTGGAAGAGCAGCTTCCATTGCCAAGAGGGTGCCTTGGGACCCCAGTGCTTGAAGTGCCCAGTTCAGTCTCAGTCTGTCCACCTGTTCTTGTGCCACTTTTCAGGATTTCATTACTCCTAGTTGATATCCCAACTTGAGCAGAAGAGGCTCTTCCAGTTTGAGGAGGCTTCTGTGTTGTGAACCTGCCACATGCAAGAAAATACTATGTATAACCAGACACTAAGGAAACCCAGGCAGGTCGACCATTTGTTTGAGGACAGCCTGGGCAACTTAGAGCCTGTCTTACAATTTGTAAAAAGGACTTCAGGTGTAGCTCAGTGGTAGAGCATTCCTGTGTTCAATCCCCAGCGCTGAAAGCAAATTATAAATGGGTGATTTGATATCTGACATCTTTTTTCCTTTCCTTTTATTTTTTTCTTTTGTAGTTCTAGGAATGGGAATGGTACTAGGACCTCACACATGCTAGGCAAGCACTCTACCACTGAGCTACATCCCCAGGTCTCCATTCCTTTTTAAAACTCTTTAATTATTATAAGCATTTTTTAGTCTATTTTACATTCCCCTATTTTTCTTTTTCTTGGATCATCATTTCTTCATATGCGTCTATACATTTTTTTCATGATACTTTATTTTCTTGTTTAGGTAGCATTTTTTTTGCTGTGATCTTATATTTGATAATTTGTCCTTTATTGAATTTTTCATCCTTGGCCTGAGGAAGGATCTTTCTAAGAACGTTCACAGATTGGCTTTTATAAGGTTCTAATGAGTTCGTGTGTAGAGAAGTGTTTTTAAATTAATTTCAAGGCTTATGATTCCCACATTCTGTCAGTAAATATTCTTAATTGCTAACCACTGAAACCTGCTGTGCCTAATTTAAACAAAAACCAACTCATTAAAGGACATGGGATGCTCATGGAGTCCCCGGGAAGACTTGAGAAGCAGGGCTGAATGCAGCAGAGCCACACAGTGTCCACATCATCCGCACAATGGACTCTGTAAAACCTGATGGTGTCACTCAGCGGCCAGTGCACTGAGGCTCGACACTGGGTGCTGCAGGACTCCAGGCAGGGTCACTATGGGAAGCCCTTCACTTTGCTGCTGCTATAGTCCTTGCAGGAGGAGGTTGCATGCAGCATCTGATTCTCTGATTAAATCTCTAGTCAAATTTGGCAGAAGTGCATTTATTTGGAGAGCTAGGTCCCGCGGTCACCTGGGTACAGTACCAGGGGTACAGTACCAGCCAGGAAAGTGGATCCTTGTCTTCTTTAAGGGAAGGGATCTCTACCTCCAACCCCAGCTACCTTGCTGTGCAGGTTCAAAGCATGGAGTGGGATTTCTCTTTTGGGTAACTTGAAAGAATAGCAGATATCCCGAATATGCGCCATGGGACAGTCTTAGAATTTTAATTTTCCTAGGGGACTTCTTCGTTTCTCCTAGGGTCCAATATGGTTATAATATGCAGTTCAGTTCGTTTGTAGGAGAAGGGACTCATGAGTCAGATGGACATGCTGTGTTTCCAGAAAAAGATAGAAGTGGTTGTACTGATAAGATGGGCACTTAGGCTAAAGGGTAGGTCTACAATAATTGAGTCCTTTCCACCTTGCTAAAGGGAGAGAAAGGATTTTACCTTTCTTGGGGAGTGAGGGTACTAGGGATTGAACTCAGTATTCAACCTCTCAGCCACATCCCCAGCCCTATTTTGTATTTTATTTAGAGACAGTATCTCAGTGAGTTGCTTAGTGTCTCACTTTTGCTGAGGCTGGATCTGAACTCGCTATCCTCCTGCCTCAGCCTCCCAAGCCACTGGGATTACAGGCATGCCACACCTTGCCCACCTTTACCTTGTTATCTATGCGACGTTCAACCATACTCCTTTCTGATTTCAATCCCATTAAGGAAGTTACAGGTGCATAGGTCGGAGGAAACTTTGCCCTAAATTTTAATAAAATTCTAGGATATAATCTTTAGACACTCTCAACTTTGGATTGGTGCTGTTGGCATAGTCTCTTAGCAAAAGTGGCTGACCTATGGACTTGGGAGACCAACTACCACATTATGCTTGACCCCAACTAGCTGTGTGGTCCTAGACAAATTTGTTAACCTTTATTTTGGTCAATTTTTCTGTAAAATGGATACAGTTTAATTATCAGTATTGTGGGAACATGCAAAACATGGTAGATTATGCATTACTTATTATACTGCCTTTACTTTGAAAAATAATGCATTTTGGAGAGCATCTATTGGTCAAGGCACCAGTAAGATAATTATATCTATGGATTCCTTCAACATAAAGTCATACTTTATGGGAGTTGATCTTGTTGAATTACTTCCTAGGTTTGTCCTTGGGAATTCACTTAATGTCTCTGGTTCTCTTTTCTTATCTGTGTAATGGAGGAAATTCACAGTGTCAGTCCGAGGATTAGATGATATAATATATTATTTAGCCTTTAGTGGGCACATATAAAAACAATTACTACATATTAGCTGTGAGTGTCAACATCATCATTAAATTTTCCATAACATCTCTCTCCTAGACCTAGTCAGTTTTATTGTAAACAGAATAATGCAATTTAAACATCATTTTTCTTAGAGAATTTAAGAGAAAATATAAAAATGGTAATTGGACACAATGTATTTTTTTGCATTGTCCATCTTTGATATTCAATATGAAAATCTAATGTGACTTAGAGTTTAAAGTAATAGTTCACTCTTGTCTTCATTAATTTTAGCATCCTTCCTATTTTTTAACCAGCTCACCTCATTTGATTTGACTTATTTTATAATTAAGGTGCCTGAAAATAAAATCAACACAGTGGAAAGAGTGCTACTTTTTTTTTTTAAAAAAATGTCATCTTCTAGTATTTATTTTTATTACACCTTTGGACTAAAGATTTAATACTCAATTTTCACTAAATGATATAGAATTGAAATGTGGTGATATGTGTGTATAATCTTCAAGTTGATGAATTTCACTCCTAAAACCAGAATTTTGATAGTTTCATCCTGGGTAAATTTCTGTTGATCACATTTTCTACACCCCTAAGAATTATGTGACAGCTGCTAAGTGCTTAAGGGTGCAAAGAAATGGAATTTAATTAATGTTCATTTCTTCATTGCTTAACATAGTTAATAAATTCGTAGTGACAAAAATAAAAATAAAAACCTTGTCAATTGGATGACACAAAAGAAAAAGACCCATAGAAGCAAGACTCAAGTTACTCTAACATCAACATTGCTTAGGTTATGATCTCACTTAATTTCCACATAGATCTTAATTGACTCACGCTTGGCAAACAGGGGAGGCAAAGGAACTATCTACTGTGTTTCACTTAACAGCTAGTAGGTTAGGATGGGATGAATGCTGGTGGGGCAGCCTTTTGGATAGAGTTGGAAGATTTGGTGAAACCAGGATGCCCAGCTAAACTCAAATTTCAGATCATCAAAAAGTGTTTTGTGTGATGTCCATGCAATATTTGGAGTAAGAAAATAAGAAAGTTGCATTCCATTGGACTAAAGATAAATAAAATGGACGTCACCATACAATGAGGGGACATACCAGGGTCATATTATGTTAAAATATCATTCCATGCTTGGCTGAGTGAACACTGAGGTGGGCCCCTGACTGTTTTCTGGCATCGGCAGTCGGAGCAGGCCGGGTTCTCTGGGGCTTTGACTCTCTTCACCTCTCCACGTACAAGTGTCGTCAACAGATGCTGCCCAGGGACACTCGTGCCCTCAGCTCAGCTCAGAGATTCAAGCTGGCACCTGTTCGGGCTTTTTCTGCTATGTTCATGGATTCATTTTGCTATTTATTTATGTAGCTCAAACTTTTTATCTTTAAATTTATTTTTAAACCAATACCTAAAAAGATAAAACCCATACATACGATGGGGTGCCAAGGAATGTTTCAATACATGTGCATTGTGTAATGCTGCAGTCTGGACATAGGCAGTGATCTCCTCACACGTTTATCATTTCTTTGTGGGGAAGGTGTTCAGATCTGCCACAGTCCGGCTGCAGCAAAATAACCGGGGGGTGATGAGCAACTTGTGTAGATTGATACAGCAGGAGTGGGAGCCGTTTATTGTAGGACAGGAGGGGTATATATACATTCCACATGGCTTATCTTAATTAGCATAAACTCCATACAGCAGTCAACCAATAAGGAATCTCCACACTTAATGGCTTGCTGGCGCCACCTCACAAACCACTCCCCCTGGCAAAATGCCAGACGCCATCCTGACTTGTTTACAGACTCTAACATTTCCTCCTTTTGTTTAATTTAAATAACAACCATAGTGGTTCTTACAGAAACACCATAAATAACCTGCTACAAGCAGAAGGGGAGGATACAAAATGCCACAATACCAAGCCAATTGATGGCTCCATGCAAGAAGCCCTTGGAAAAATTATACCAGCAATGACACCGTTAGCAAAGATACAGAGTTACAATTTGTTGTAGATTACAGTTTGTTGTCTCAGTCCAGGTAAAGCAGTGTCTCAATAGATTACCTCACAGTCTAGGTAAATCATAGTCCAGGTAAGTTCTACAGGCAGCCAGCTTAAATCACAGTCCCAGTAAGTTCTGCAGGCAGCTAGCTTGATCCAAAGTCTCGTCCAGTTCTCAGCAACACTGGAAATTCTTCCACCCTCATCTTCATTGGCACTGAGACGAAGACAGGAACTCTGGATGGCTAAAGAAAATCCTGTAGTATTCCACTAAGAAAACAACCTTCTGAACAATTTAGTACATTATCTCAAGGGTTTTTTTTACATTTGAAATAAGCCTTAATAGTGCTCATTACTCATTAGCTTCCAGGTGTGGGAGAAACATTGTAGATACCAGCCTTGGAAATGATCATACTTCAGAGACTAGGGCTGTCTTCTGCCTGCAGTGTCCTGGGCAGCCCCAGATGGCCCCAGAGAGAGTCCAGGGAGTGTCCCGGACTCAAACTGCCACAGGGCACAGGGAGCAAGAGCCTGCGAGACTGTGCCTCCAGGTCAGGTCTGGATTTGGGCTCTGGCAGTGGCATCCCACTGCCCGGGTGGGGGGTGGGGAAGAGCCGGCTGCCACTACTTGGAAAGCCCTTGCTGCGCCATGACTGGCTTGTGCACGTGGCAGCTGCCAGACCGATTCACGCACCCTCCGGTAACAAAAAGTATTCAGTAATAGCCTTTTGCTGCAACTTTTTTCCTGATAATTCTTCCTCCTCTGAACTTTCTTCTTTCTGACTAGAGTTCCTGGGCTTCCATCAACACATGCCCTAACTATTCTTGGTTCCACTGGGGTGCCTTCTTCCCTTAGTAATTTACTTAACACCCCTTCCATATTTTCGTCACAAAGACAATACAATACACTGAGACAAAACAAGACACAAACATACTGCATCAATCTTCTCCATTTTCTCAAAATGGCCATTTTTCCTCTCGCCTATCTGCCTAGGAACAAGCAGATTTGCTCCCGTCCTATCTATGGATGGGCAGTTTTTTTCGTCACTTATCCCCGAGTGTCCTGGGGCTCCCTGTACGGGCCACCATCTGCCACAGTCCGGCTGCAGCAAAATGACAGGGGGAGGGGTGACGAGCAACTTGTGTGGATTGATACAGCAGGAGTGGGAGCCGTTTATTGTAGGACAGGAGGGGTATATACATTCCACACAGCTTATCTTAATTAACATAAACTCGATACAGCAGTCAACCAATAAGGAATCTCCACACTTAATGGCTCGCTGGCGCCATCTCACAAACCACTCCCCCTGGCAAAATGCCAGGCGCCATCCTGACTTGTTTACAGACTCTAACAAGATCATGTCTTCTGGCTTTCTGGAGGGTGTGGTCTGCAGTCACCCTGCCCTGCGACAGCACCCCAGAGCTGCACACCCCTCTTTGGCTCGCACTTAGAGTCAAGCTTTCCCAGCTCTCCCTCCCCACCCTCCTTCCTCCTCACGATTCGTTCTGGAATCCTGTGTTATTCTTTCCATACTGATGAATACGTGCTGTTCCCTTGTAAGTTCTGAAGTGCAGTGAGGAAGAAGCACAGTTCAGTCTCCATCTGAGAAAGACTGGGCCGTCCCCAGTACCACTGAAGTAAGTCCCTGTCATCTCAGAAGGCAGCTCTTCTGCCCTCCCACGGGGTGCCACACGGCTCAAGCTCCTGCACTCCTTCCTGAAGGGACTCACCGTGTATGCAGGAATCCCTGCCTGATGTTTTATTTAGTTCTGTCTCTAACCTTCACATAACGGTATGTAAGTCCGTGAATTCTCCCACGTGTGTCCTTCTTTCATGCAGGCTTTTGAGAACTCTTGTCTGAGTTGAGTTCTCCCAGAAGCAGGCCCTGAAATAATGGTTTGAAGAAAACAGTTTTGCATAGAAAGTTCTGAGAAAACGAGGAGGTGACTGTGGGGTGACGGAGAGGCCAGAGGAAGCCAGTGAGGGGTGCGCATGGAGACATCAGGTGCAGAGGGTGACCGAGGCTTCGTTTGGCAGGGAACTCTGGGAAATGGTGTGGAGCCCAGGCCTGGGAAGCATGGCACCTGAGGGGGGAGGGAGCTGGGTGGCTGCACACCTGCTCCCGGGAGTGTCATCCAGGGCTGTGTGCGGGTGGCAGCTGTTCATTCCTTGGCACTTCCAGCCTGGCCTGGCCTCCTGCACAGGGACAGGCCTTGGCAGTCGGAAATTTGTGGAAGCAAAATGCACTGACATTGAGAAAACTTCTTTTGAGGTATAAACAACTAAAGTTCATTTCCTCTAGAGAACTGAATAGTGTAACATAAAAAGAATGAAATTTGGGAATTTTATTCCAGGCTCCAGTGCTGCATGTAAAACAGACTTGGCTGACCTATTAAGAGCGTCCGCTTTGTCCTTGGCAGCGAGGGACAGTTCCTCAGGTTTGTGTGTTGGGCTCTTACCAGTTAAGCATCGTGATCTGTGTATGCCTGGGAGTCCAGCTACCTCTGTGTCCTCCTCCTGCTGTAACAGAGCCCCTATGCCTTCTGATTCACTGGGACCCTACTTCTGGGTTCTAGACAGTGGGATGGGAGGAAGTGACTCGTGCCTCCTCCAGCTCATCAAAGGACAGACATCTAGGGAGTGGAAGACGGGATCAGAAATGACTGCATGAATGTGGGCACACCACCGACATGACAGGAGGTGTGGCTTTAGGCGAATAAGAAATCAATGACTCTCTGTTTCTTGAACATGATGCTTCTGGGAACTCACTGCCGTGGTCCCCTGCATTAACCTTAATCAGCACTGGTGTTCACTGAAGCTTACAACTGGAGGCATACTGCTTCTGCCAACCCCTGGAGTATTTTGCTTATGAGTTATTAAATCACCATGTAATGAATTGCAAAAAAAATATTTACTGCATAAGCGTACAATTAATGTACAAATGGATTATCTTCAAAATAATGAATTTAAGCCTTAAGTACGCAAAGCCAAACATAAAGGAATACACAAAATTAGGGTCATTTAGCAAGGAATAAATAATATGCCTCAGTTATTTATTATAACTTGTTTCTTGGTGCCAGAACTGCAGAATATACTCCTAGCTAAAGACATTGATGGATTCCAAAATTCACCTTCTTCATGTGAGTCCCTAAGTCAGCCACAGCAATCTCCTTTCCTTTGCCAGTGACTGATTTAGAAATAGGCATGGGGCACATTTCTGTCAATTGTCCCCAAAGGTACTTACCCCCAGAACAAAAGACATACAGGAAGATATCCCATCGCTCTCCTATAACTGTGAGGTAGGTGAGCATGTGATGACTGGGACTCTCGCAGCCCTCTTGTGACTATGCACCACTGAACTGAGGGTCAGGCAAGCCGTATAGATGGATGAAGGGAGACCAGGGTCATGATGATGGGTTGAAGTGTAAGCTGTTGCCTCAAATAGCCTAAGATTGTTCTTCTGAGTACTTCTTGCTCTACAAGAAACCTCATTTTTCTTGTAGTTTAGTGGAGCTTAGGATGTGGTTTCCTGTTACTGGCAGCTGGATGCATCTTAAATCCTACACTGTCCTCAACAGGTTTATGGGGAACATTGAAGAACAAGTAGAACCCAGACAACTTTTGAAATTTTCTACCTGTTTCTCTCTCCTTCTCTGTGTGAAGATATGTATTTCTCACTGCTGCCATCGCTGTTTCTATTAATTGGTTATAATTATTTTGGATAAATAGAGGCAGATAATGGAAATACGTGAAATATATTTTCCCGACAGTTACGCAGTCTATTTTACAAGTTATAAAGTCTTTTGCGATTTTAATACATTGAAAAGTTATATTTGAAAATTAAACCTGGAAGTATATAGAAGTGACTTATATTTAGTCCTTCTGAGAGAATAGTCATCGCCATCTAGGTACATATTTCCCGTAGACTGATTTATGCCCAGGATTTATATGGGCAGGATTTATATTGCTGGTTTCTCTGAGGTAAACAGAGACAAGATGTAGCCAGGAACCAAAGCAGCCAGAGCAATAAGAAGAGGAATTATAAAATTCCATATCTACAGACCAGACCTGACACCCTGACTGCTCCTGGGCTGTCCCCCTCACCTGACTCAGGAGCAGGTGCTAACTCTCAGCAAAACTAACTGGCAGTTGCCCTAAACATCACTAGCAACGTGCACTTGAATGCACCTCCGTGGAGACCTGATAAACATTTTTCAAAAGTAAACTTTCTTTTTTGGAACAGTTTTAGGTTTCTAGCAAAATCAAGCAGTAAGTACAGAGAGTTCCCATATACTTCCTGCCCTAAAACATGCAGGGCCGCATCACAGTGTCCGCCTCCAGGGAGGCTCTTTTGTCACGACTGAGGAACCCACGCTGACACACCATCGTGACCCAGAACTCCATAGAGTCTGCATCAGGTTCACTCCAAGCTGCTCACCCTATGGATCTGGAAAGATGACTGTGGTTGTGTGTCTGCCTCCGTAGTACCGTGGGCTGGTCTCACTGTCCTGAAAATCCCCTGTGCTCTGCTCAGCCTCCAGTCCCTCCGACCTCCCTGTACTTGCTCATCTTTTCACTGTCTCCATGGTTTGCCCTTAACCAAATGCTGGACAGTTGAAATTATGCATTTGATACCTTCTCTGATCGACCTCTTGATCAGATGCATGTCAGTGTGCTCCATGTCTTTTACAGCTTGGTAGCTCCTTCCATCATTTGTGCCTATTAGTTTATTTACCTATTCGCCCATCGAAGGACATTTGGTTGCTTCCAAATTTGGACAATTACGAATCAAGCTTTTCTAAACCTTTATGTGCAGGGTTTTTATGGCTATATTTCCAACTCCAGTGTGTAGATACCCAGGGGTATGACTCTGGATTGCATGACAAGAGTACTTCAGCTCTTCAGGTCTCTCGGGTTTTGTTCCGGAGTGCGCCCTAAGAAGCCCGAACCCTGACTCCTGCCTGGCTGCTGATCCCTTTAGCACTGGGAATTTCATTTATTTCGCTTAACCTCAGTTTCCTCATTTGTAAAAGTAAATGAAAATCATACCTATTTTTCAAATCTATGATTATTCTAAAGCGAAACAATTCAAGGAAAAAGAATCACCCAAATTTATCACATGAAAATTGATTTTAAATCTCTGCACACTACTCCGCCCCTTGGAGTCAATGAGCAACACTTACCAGTTGAATAACATAATGTATGCTGTTGGTGTAAAGCCCTGCACAGCTCAAAAGTGTGTACAGCAGTCGTGTTTTTACTGCATCATGTGCAGAACAGTGCAGGTCAGACACTTGGGTCAGGAAAACCTGATTATAGATGGATTGGTTCTTTCTCTAATTAATTAAACTCAAAGTTAGATTCAAAAACAAATGTAACTTGATAGCTCTCATTTGTCGTTTCAATGTCTCTTTTCTTCAAAAGTCATTAAGGCATTTGTGGTGTTAGTTTCTTTTTGAAACCAAACAGTGTAGATATAAGCAAATGATGATGAAACGCTACAGGTCTCATGATTAGTGAAGGATGTATTTCAGAAATAATATATTTATAGAGAGCCCTGCTAAATCTAGATGCCACTCCGTATCCCTAGGTTTTCATTCTTTAGTTGAAGATGTAATAGGATGATCTCAAGAGGCTCAGAGACCATGATCTGATGTAAAAGAAAAAAACAAAGTGGCACAGAATCTGAAAAGCCATCAGGGAATGGCTGACAGATCTGACTCACCAGGAAGTTAGCTTTAGAAACCGAGTACCCAGAGGATGCTGCACTGGTTTCCCCTGAGGAATAAAAAAATTCTAAATTATAGGAACGTAATGGTGATTTAACTCACAGGGTGCTGTTTGTTCCAAAGTTTCCCACTTGGTTGAAATATTCAAACTCTGAGTAGAACTCTCAAATGCATGTTGTGCACGGACATCCCCTAAGATCTGTGTTTCTCCCTTTAGTGACATACAGGAGCAACCGAGATGCACTTGAAATACGTCTGCCTACCAAAAGTATGACAGCCAAGGGAATAAAAATGATCACGAAGCATTTAGCATATCCAGAGTGATGTAGAAATGCTAAATGACGTGCCAAAGCCTACCAGGTGATTGGTGTGTGATTTGTCAAGTAACTGAGAATGTATTTCATTCTTTAAGGGAGAACAAAGGGGCTTTCAGTAGTAGAGTTCAAAGGCACCAGTGTGATGGAGAGAGGGTGAGTGTGTGTGTGTGTGTGTGTGTGTGTGTGTGTGTACATGATGAACAGAAAGGTGAGAAAGAAACTACTCCAATAATTTTATTTTTAAAAATCTTGTCCCCTAAGTTGGGTAGTTTCAACTGAATTTGATGTAACGAGAGTTTGCATGTCATCCATTATACAACAAGTACTAGGTTTGAAAACCAGAGTAGGAAAAAGTATTTAAACCTTAGCGGCCCTCTCAGTCTTGAGGGGATGACAGATACATAAATGGGAAAATTATAATAAAATGTGGTTTTACTATGTCTGGGTACATTTTTGGCTGCTCTAACAAAATACATGGCCGTGGGTAATTTAGGATAAGTAGAAACCTTTTCCTGGAGGGGAGGAACACCATGACCTAGGATATGGCAATGGCCCTCTTGCTGTGTCCTCCATGGCAGAAGGGCAAGGAGAGGGGGATGGAGGGACAGAGGGAGGCTGAACCTGTCTTTCCAGAAGGAGCCTACTTCTTGATAATGGTGCCAGTCCACTCATGAGGGCAGGGGCCGCACAGCCTCACTGCTGCTCACAGGGTCTCACCTCCCTCGCTGCTGCAGTGGGGATCACGTTTCTAACACGTGCTTCCTGAGGGACTCATTTACTATGCCACAGCAGAGTGTAGAACAGCTGTTCCCCTGTGGACACACAGAGGCCAGGGCACCTACCCTTACCTGTACCTGCACTCACCCGCAGGGCGAGAACTGGACTTGAATGTGCCTTGGGTTGTGGTCAGTGTTGGTGCTCTTTTAGTGGCTTCTTGGAACCTTGGATCATCTTGAGCTGAGGTTGTACTTGTGAGGGTTTGGGATATGAGGTGTCTTCCCACAGTGCATATTGGATAAGGCAGGAGTGTTCAGAGGTGAGGTGCTTTGATTATGAGAGCTATGACCTCCCCAGGGGATTGCTGTGTCTGCTAGAGTACTGGTTGGAATTCCTGTAGGCATGTGCGGAGTTCTAATAAGAATGATCTTCTTCCTTCCAGTAGCAGTTACTTCAGTCTTATCACCTGCCCCTCATTTTGATCCTACTTGCATCTTTGGTGTTGATATTTTGTCTCTGTTCTCTCTCTCTCTCTCTCTCTCTCTCTCTCTCTCTCTCTCTCTCTCTCTCTCTCTCTCTCCCCCTCTCCTTCCTGACCACCATGCACTGACCTTCTTTCCCCCTCCCTGCCCTTCTGCCATGATGCTCTGCCTCACTTCAGGCTGCGAGCAATGGAGCTGGCCAACCACCGACTGATCCTCTGAAACCATGAGCCAAAATAATCTTCTCCTCCTATAAATTGTCCTTGTCAGGTTTTTGGTCACAGCAATGAAAAGCTGACTAACACAGTACCTAGAAATAATTTTGAAGAATAGCATAACTTCTCAAAAATTTTAGAATAAATTGTGAGAATCTTCCAGTTACAAACCACATTCTAGCATCAAGAAATTCAGGACTTAAAAATTATTAGAATTCTGATTGCCTGTGTGGCAGAAAGAACAGCTTAGTAAAACTAAGCATTTAAAAAAAAATCAGCACTTTTGTACTATTTTATATGTATTGTATAGAACATTTTTGTTGTATTATGTGATGGTGTTTTTTCCTACTCTTACCTTCAGCAGATTGGTGTATTGACATGTTAGATTGGTTGTTATTATTCTGGCTATTGAAGCAGCATAACTAGAAATTTCTCAAATTTCTAAAGAATGCAAGAAACTCAAGGTAAGCCCTCTCCTAAGTGCTAATAAATAATGTTTAGAGATAGCCGTGTTCTTCTGGGTTCTCTGAACCCAACTTTATCTTACTATAAGATTGTAGTTATCTCATTGTCTATTAAGTGAATATGTTCCATTTAATCTTAGTCTTTTTTCAATAATAATGATCAATGTTTGTTTCTTTGGCATTGGTCTTAAATTACAAAAAAAAAAAAAAAAATTCTAATAATCTTCTTCCCTTCCCGTAGTAATTATTTCAGTCTTATCACCTGCCACTCATTTTGATCCTACTTGAAATTTTATGATCAACTCTTGGCATCTGATTAATTAAAAGCCAGAGAGAGAGCTTATGTGATTTTGGAGAGGAAAGGAACTCTCTGGTGCTAAATCCTTGCTCCTGTTGTTAATACTTATTTTTAAAAATGGAATCCTGGCAGCAAGTCATACCACAATCTGTAAGTAATAACCTGTTGGGATGGCTGGAGGGGCAGCAATTGACGACAGCGACTATAATCAATAGTGTGGGAGTCAGTAACGTTACATGAATTATTTAGCTTTATAGTTCCTCCTCAGGAAAAAAAAAAAAAGTGCAGCAGTTGAGCAAACAAATGTTCTCATTACATCCTGTCACTCATCTCTAACCGCATATTATTGGGTGGTTATTTAGAGAGAGATTATATGTGGAGGAACTGGTTCGAACTCTGTGACTCTCCAATAAAATACCACAAAACTTTTAAAGAGCAGGTTTCCAGGGACAGACCAGCCCCCAGCAAAGTGGATTGTCTGTGAGCCGGGCTGAGCAGTGTGTCTAAAATAAAATGGCAGCTCACTCAGATCCTTTGAAGAGAGGAGGCAGAGTCACAGGAAGGACACAAAGCCACCGCATGCTGACCACGGACCGAAGCCTCCACTTCAGATTGCGACTCCCTGAGAAGGAGGCGCAAACCCCAGATAGCCCGTCTGCCATCCTCCCTGGCAGGCCCGCGGGATCAGGGCATTCCATGGAGACCCGGAAGGCAGCATCTGGCAGGGCTCACTGTCACCTACTCTTGACAGGGACTAAAACATAAGCAGGTGAGATCCTGCAGAGGGAAGGATGGAGGCTTGACAAACACGGGTTTTCCTACCCATGTCTGCAGCATTGCAAAAGAAGCATCAGGGAATCCAAAGAGAGAGTGTGGGGAACCCAGGAAGCCAGTAGAGTTAGCTAGTTCCTGCTCTCAGCAGCCACGTTCTGAACAGAAGGGCTGCCTCTCAACTACCCACCACACTCCAGGTCAAGGTGCAGGGGACACAGCATTGTGAGTTAAAGGAAAGGGCAGTTTGCTTCTCGATGCTAATTGGGGACCCAAGAAAGTTTGAGGCCATTTTTATTCCACCAGGATCTCCATCAGTGCCCTCAAATATGTGTTGTTATGAAACAAAAAAGTGCAGATCCACTCCTGAGCTGTCCCATTGCCTGACCCTCCTACCCCCCCCACCCGATGGTAGCCCCTGATGCCGTTCATAACAGAAATTCCAATTTTCCAAATTGGATGACACACTCAGCATTAAAATGATTCTATACAATGCTGGAGGCATAGAATAGGGGTAGCATGTGCCTACCCTGGAGTCACAGCTCCTTTGGGGAATAGAAGATTCCTTACAATATATTTTTTTTATTGCAGATAACTTGTGATTATAGCTCATGGATTGATGGATGCAGTTGTTCAGTCAACAAACATTTAATACACTTTAGTCTGTGACAGTCATTATTTCTTCCTTCTGGGCGCATAGGACTGAACAAAAGCAAAAGTTCTCCCTTCCATGACTACATGTGTAGGTGACAGAGGCACATGACAAATGAGATAAGTCAGAAAATATAGGATGCTAGTGAGAACTATGACAATAAAGAAGGCAGGAAGTAAGGATGAGCAATTTGGGTTGAGGTCTGGGCTGACTCTGGGTCCTCAGGTGTGGCTATCTGCATGTTGATTTGCCTGGTTAAGAAACTAGCATTTCAAGTTCTTCTCCCTGAAGCGTAGGAGTGGGTCTTCCAGAGCCACTGTGTGGCATGGGGATAGACAGAGTCCTTCCCCCAAAGGACAGATTCTTACAGGTGCTTGTTTCAATACTGCTCGGCTGGCATTCTCACCACAGAGGTACGTGTTACATTCCTAATCTCCAGCAGCAACAGGTGAAAAGCAGCGTGTCCCTTCGTTTTAAGTCCCAGTCATTTTATAGTTGAGCAGTAAACTTTTGACATTACAATGTCACCTAGGATTCTGCATCAGGGTATCACTGCAAAGAGACACTGACTTATGTTTATCATATCAGACTATCACCATTCAAGGTACCAGACCATACAGATTAATGTCACCGATTGCATTTTTTCCCTAGAAGTGAAGATATGATTCAGCAGGGATTGCCTTTTGAAAACAGGCACTGCAAAAATTGAATAAGTTCCTGGAAGCCTGGAGTATGCTATTTCATGCTTTTCTTTGTAATAATAATGCTATTTTTCATTGTAGGATGGATATTAATTTCTATATATATAATTTTAAACAGTAAGCATAAAATCATTTCTCTTGAATCTTCCAGTGGAGCTGCAGGAATACAGGGAAATCAAACAAAGGCTTTCAGGATAAGAGGTATTTTTTTTTTTTTCCTGAGAAGTTCCCCTCAAGTTAGGAACAAAGATCCTGAAGAAGAGTGGAGGAGGTGAAAGTCAGCTAATGACTATTAAAATTGGACACCTCTATAGACTCCTTGTTATGAAAAATGAGGACAACAACATACTTACCCTTTGTCCCATGCCTCCCTCCTACACTCCTGATTTTATGGCTTAATTTTAACAGGGTGTGTAATTTCTACATTCTGTTCAGGAACCACGTTCCACGGTTGGTGAGCAGTGGCTGTGCTTGTAAATCAACCCTACTCCTCCCCAGGATGGTGGCCGAGATTCCCTTCCAGAGATTGTTTTATGCAGTTCTGGGTTGACTGCATTTCACCTAAAAATACATTTTTTTTCTTTTAAGAGGAGTTCATGAGTCCTGTGCTCCCTGAGTTATATGTGCTTGAAAGCATTTCCTTTCATACTTTTAGAAAAAAATCAATGGGAATAAAATTATTGTCTCACATTTCCTTTTCCTTATAACTTTGTTGTATAGCAGATGTCCAGAACTTGTTCATCTCACATAACTGAATCTGTGCCCAGTTGCATAGCAACTTCCCACATGAGGGTTTTGGATTAGCCTTTCAGATCACTTTTGGGAGCCTTTAACAGAACATATTCAAAGTAGGGTCATTAGAGTTTGTATTAGAGTAAGACTAGCTGCTATGAGAAGTAAACCTCAAAGTGGGTGATCCTCAAGATGACAGAAGCAGTTGTTTTTCTCACTTTAAGCAAAACACAGTTGTTTTTACTTTACAGGATTTCTCTGAATGGTGACTCAAGAACTCAGGAGCCTTATGCCCTGTGGCTCCTAAGTCTCAACACAGATCCCTATATGTTTGCGAACATCAAGCCAGTGGAGATCAAAAAGCTAAGAGGATCTTGGGTAGGAAGCACTGTGGGCCAGCCAGGAGAGACTACTGAGGCTTTCTTTGTGTGTACATTCCATCTGCCAGAGCTCATTTGGATGGCCACACCTGCCTACGAAGTAGATTATTTCTCAAATAAAGGGAGCTCAGTGCATAGGAAAAGCACATGTGTTTGGGGGCAACCAATCATCTCTGCCTAATTGCAGTGGGTTTAGATGAGAATAGAGGCTGAAGACTGTAGTCAGTGAATGAGGTACTCAGTAATCATTTGTTTTATGGATAAACAAACATCTATTATTATATCCTCACTCTTCATGTAAGATAGGTCATGTAACCTTACTGTTATAATACTTTATCCAAACAGCACTTTGCGGTTTATCAAGCGGTTTTTGTTCAATTCCTCAATCATCTAAAGTAGTAGAATAGTAGCAATAGTTAATCAGTACAAAACTTGAGAAATTAAACTACTTTCCTAAGATTAGACTCCCAATTCAACTTACTTTCTATGGAAATACCCCCCTCCCCACATGCATATGAATGATAATTTCACTGTTATTGAATTGTATTTCCTAAAAATTGATAGCAGGGCCAGATCTTTTCTTATTACCATATCTAGGGGCCTTGTTACATATTAAAAAATGTGATACCTTTGCATCTTTAAATTAGATTACATAAAATAATAGAGAAAGACACCACAGGCTTTTAAGCCACATAGAAGAAAACATATTTAAGTCCCCTTAGTTAGAACGTAAGAATAAATCAGTAAAAAATGTATAGGGAATCATCTCAGTATTTTAAGTCTCTCAAACAGGTGTCCTTTGGAGCTGGAATTCCTTTCTGGGCAGGCACGACAGTAGCCTCAGTGTCCCCTCAGAACTGGATGTTGGATGTCTGTTAACTTGCTGTAGTGAACTCTTTATTTATTGATTTTTCTCCCAGTTCAACTTCTCTCTGATGTCTCCTGACCATCCCTCCCCACCCTCCCCTCCCAATTTCCGCCTCTGGCTTTCCTAGTTCTACCTTTGTTGGCTGCTTCTCTTTCCTACGCTGCTCTTAGTAGTCCTGCAAAGTGACTTCACCATTTTTCAACAGGAAGGGCTTTTCCTGTGCAGTTCTGAGTGGGGCTCTCCAGTCCCACCTGTGCTGTGTAGACGGCGGCTGGAAGGGGGAGCAGTCAGATAACACAGAGGGACAGTCCCCACCGCGGCATCCCTAGGGGCTGAGGGTGGGGCGGCCGCAGGCTCGCGGAGTCCTCTGCAGCGGGGTTTCACCGAGCCCTGGAATTGTCCCTAGAGATGGCCTCTGAGCCCCGGTTCCGTTCCCCTTTTTCTTTTGCATTCAGCGCCGACCAACAGGGGGCAGCAAACGCCGTCAGGAGGACACTGGCGCCAGCTGCGCAGCCCGTGGGAGTCTGTGGGGTTCCCTTCCTTCCCTTCACCTCTGACATCTTCGTTCTCTCCTTAAAAAGAAAGAAAAAAAAGTTGGAATTTTAAAACGATCACCATTTTCTCTTGTTCATTCTTCCTGTCCGGTCTGCGATGTTAAATAATCACGTCCCTGTTTCCTACTGGGCAGAGAAGGAGAATTGGAGAAATTTGGATTTTGAAATTTCACCAGGATAGAAAAACTGTAATTGCCTGCAAAACGATCTTTATTTTAGAAGAAGTCTTTAAAAATCATAGTTATAACTCTTGAAATCACAATGCTTAGATAAAATGATATGTATTAATGATCTAGATTTCTAATTTTAAAATACACTGAAGATTGAAGAGATTTTGATTAAGAGGAAAACGATTTCATTTGCCCGTTAGTACAATTTTACTTTTGCCCTAGCTTTTATCATTTTATGAAACTAAAAAATGAGAGAGAGAGAGAGAGAGAGAGAGAGAGAGAGAGAGAGAGAGAGAGAGAGAGAGAGAGAGAAACAGGGGTGGGGGAGAGAAAGAGAGAGAAAGCGCACAAGAATGAGAAATGGATAGAAAGAGAAGAAAGGAAAGTAATAATATTTGGCAAGTACTTAAAAGAAGCAGATTTGGTAGTATTCTTTCACAACCTAGAATTGTATATTAAAATATGTAAAGGGGATTCAGAAACATATTTCATATTGATAGAATGTTAAATCCAATAAGGAAATATAAAAGTCATGAATGTTCATGCATATTGCAAATTTTAAACATCCAAAATAGAAAATGATGAAAATACATGACTATGGAAATAAATAATCAAAGTGGGAAACTAAAAATTCTTCGGCAACAGACAGAACAAGTAGCGAAAAAATAAGTATGTATACTGTGGATTTGAACAGTACCATTAGGCTTAAGCATTCAGGAGAACACACATGAAGGGCAACTTTGCATTATTTTTAAACACTGATAAGCAGTCTCAGAAATTGACCCTGAGTTAAGCTGCAAACTATATTGTTAACTCCCCAGAGAAACAATGTGCTCTGAGTACTAAGAAATCTACTTATCATCAACAACAGAGGTAATAAAAAATAAAGCCTATGAGCTATATTTAAAGTACATTTCTAAAAATATTGCTTCATAGTTTTATCAAATTTAAAATCCCAGATGATTTAAAGATAAAGTGATAACTGTAATTTGAGAAAAGTGAAAAATAATAAAACTGATATGAGAAAAAAAATCATGTAGCAGTAAATAATTTCTTTTAGAAGAAATGAAGTGAAAGAAAATTGGACAAGTGTTCAAAATACAAATTAAGGAACACAAAATAAATCCAAAGTAAGCAGTACAGCAGGGTTAGTAGGAGAAAAGAAGAAAAGAGTGTAATAGAAAGTGGACAATAATGAACATGCAAATAGAAAGCTCTCATTAAACCAGGAGCCAGTTTTCTGGGGGGAAAAAAAAAGATCTTGGCAAAAATAATTGGGAGAGAGGGGAGGAGGAAGAAAAAATACAGCTGGAAAAATACGTCACAGAAAAGAAAATGAAGAAAGAGGGCGAGAGTTTGGAAGGACCAATCTAAATATGTGGACCACAGGTTTGCACCTTACTTCCTGAAACTCCTGTGTGTCTTGGTGGATGAGATGATCCTATGCAGACGGCGATGGAAAATCATGGTCAGCTTCCATGATTATTCTTGAGGCATTTGTTACAACCTGTTATGATCTGGATGTGAGGTGTCCCCCAAAAGCTCATGTGTGACACAATGCAAGAAGGTTTAGAGGAGGAAATGATTGGATTATGAGATCCTTAACCCAGCCAGTGAATTAACCCCCGAATGGTAACCAAGGCAGGTAGGTGGCTGGAGGAGGTGGGGCAATGGGGGCGTGCTTTTGGGATATACATGTTGTTTCTGGTGAGTGGAGTCTCTCTCTGCCTCCTGATCATCATGTGGGCCACTTCCTTCTGCCACAGTCTTCTGCCATGATGTTCTGCCTCACCTGGAATGGAGCCAGCTGTCTGAGGACTGAGACCTCTGAAACCATGAGCCCCCAAATAAAATTTCCCTCCTCTATGTTGTTCTTATCAGGTCTTTTAGTTAGAGCAGCGAAAAGCTGACTAAAACAGAACCAAAGACATTATAATTTTCTGTAAATATTTTATTAGAAGATTTTTTTCCCCATTATTCCCTAACAGGATGGAAAGGAAGAAGCTGGAGTTTACACAATGACTAGAGAACAGGTGCTTCCCTTCATTTCTTTTTAATGTTATGATCACTAACAAACGTTAGTTTTATGGATATTTTAATCTCACCCATGTCTTTTCATGACTTGGTAGCTCATTTCCTTTTAAGCTAAATGATGTTCCTATACATGGATGTACCATGGTTAATCTGTATCACCTCACCTATTAAAAGACATCCAGGTTGCTTCTGAACTCCAATGATTATGAATAAAACTGCTAAGAAATCTTCAGTGCAGGTGTGTGGATACACATTTTCATCTAATTTTGGTAAATATCAAAAACCATGATTGCTAGATTATACAGTTAAACATGTTTAATTTTGTGAGAAATTGCCAGACTCTCTTCCAAAGCACCTGTCCCATTTTATGTTCCGACCAGCACTGAATGAATGGGCTTCTGTTGATCCAGATCTTGTCACCATTTGGTTTTGTCAATGTTTTAGACTTTACCTGCTCTGATGCATAGGTAGTAATAGTGCATTTTTGCTTTAGTTTGCAACTTCCTAATGTTGTGTCATGTTTAGAATTTTTGATATGCCTATTTGCATATATCAGTATAACTTTTCTGGAAAGCTATTTGTTCAGATCTTCTGTGCCTTTTAAATTGGTTCATTCACTTTAGCTTTGGGATTTAAGGTTTCTTTGTATATTTTTGTACTATTTCTTTATCTTATATTTGTTGTGCTGATATTTCTTCCTGGACTGTAGCTTGTTTTTCCATTCTCTTAACACTGCCTCTTGCTGACTGGAATTTTGTATTTTTAAATAATGCAATTTATTAGAGAATAGAGACCAGATTCAAATTCTGTCTCAGGAATGTGATAAGATCCACCAGGTCACTAAGTTGCAAGTTGACCAAAGCAATAACTTCTAGCTGGTGGCGATGAATGAATGTTTTTATTCTTTGTTTGGATTTTGTTCTTGTCAGCAAAATGAGCTAATTAGGTCTTTACTTTAAAATTGGCTTCAAGCCCAAATTAGTTAGAGATCTTTTCTTGCAATTCCACTGTTTCCTTTTTCTCTTTTCCTTCTGGATCAATTCCGAGTGAACTTTTTGTGTTCATTAACTCTAGGTGTGACTGGAAGCAGGATAAAACCTTTAGGAAAAAGACCCATTAATTTTCTTAGTATTTTGCCATTAGCAGAAAGTATCCTGTCATGAGGCAAACCCAAAAACTCACATTGAGGGAGGATACTTACTGAGGTGTATCAATGTAATTGCACCTGCATCTTATCAAAGAAACCAGATTAAACCATTTAACTCTTAAGTATTAAAAGCATGCAAAATAGAGCCAGCAACATAAGCTAGTCCCTTCCAGCCAAATGCATTTGATTTGCAAAGTGTATAAAATGTTTTCACACTCTGAAATCATTTTCAGATATTATATTCAACAATCTCCTGAAATGGTTAGCAGTTCCTTTAAATGAGATAATCACCAGCCCTTGAGCTGTAAGGCATGAAAAATATGTACCTACAAGGAATGTTTCAAAGGGCAGAATACAAATACATCTGCCTGTGCCCCACACATCATCAAACAACTGCTTTTTTTCTGATACATATTCTCTTACTGGGAAAAAGGCGCACAGTTCTCATCTGTTCTATTATACAATTCAGATGATTCACGCCAATCTTAAAGCTTCTGAAATGCATAGTACATTTAAAGATACACACAGAAGTAAATAAGAATTTTGCCAGTTAATTTTTGTTGCCAATACTAGGCTGAGTTTTCTGTTTAGAAGTGGCATGAGATGGAGTCCCTCTGATGTCTGCAGTAGTAACCAAGGTCTTTGTTTTCTAATAAAATGATGGCAAAAGTCCCTGGAAGTTTCCAAAAAAAAAAAAAAAAAACCCAATATCTACATGCCCAGAGAAAATCTTTAGCATGTGGTCTCATGACTAAATGGGCTCTAGTCTCCACATTCATATCTAGCCTTCACAGTGAAATCCTTGTCCGGAACTTGTTGTCTCATATAATATTTAATGTCTGTTTTAGTCTTGACGTGGATGCTGCCCCACCAGGTTCTAAGTACTAATCATAAATCGCCATTTGGACCAAGCTGTGACCCAATCCTTGGATTAGTTTGCTAGGGCTGATATAAAAATGTGCCCAGGACTAGGTTGTTTAAACAACAGATTTATTACCTCAATGTTCTGGGGTCTGGGTGTCTGAGATCAAGGGTGGGGGGTACTTCTGAGGGCTACAAAGAGGGAAGAAAGGTCTGTCTCTGCCCTGTCTCTTTAACCTATAGATGCCATTTTCTCCAGGTAAATTCACATCAGCTTCAGCTGTAAGTACTTGTGACCAATTATTCCTCTTCTTATATGGACACCAGTTACATTTCATTAACATCTTCCTATAGGCTTCATTTTTAACTTAATTAGCTCTATAAAGACATTGCCATATTCTGAGGTGACAGAGTTCAGAATGTCAACGTATGAATTTTATAGGACACAACTGAGTCAGTAACAGTTCTTTTACAAATATATTAGAAAGTTTTGCATAAATGGACGTGTGACTTTTCCATGGTTGTAGTCTCTAGTAATTTTTAGGGCATTTTTAAAAAGTTGGAAGACAATACAACACAGTAGCAGAAATTGAACAACATTGAGAATAAAGTACTACAGGTGTTTTAGGTAGTGTTTCTTGCAAATACATACTAGTGAAATAGTTGGAGTCCCCCAAATCTCAGCTTTTTTTTTTCTGAAGGTAAGATTTGCTTTATCATTATTCTGATGTGTATTCATTTAATTTTACAAAAATGGTTTATCATTTGTCAAAGAAACTTCTCAAAAGATTGGAGCTGCTGCTAATTATTTTCAGGGGCTGCTTTCATGAGAGTGTGGAGCTTTTTGGGACCTTTTTTCTTCTTTCTTTCTTTCTTCCATCAGAGTAAATGTCTTCCAGCTTTCTCACATTTAGAATCAACTCTCAGGGAGAGCCTGATGAATCTCGTACGTTGAAGCGCAACACCAGAACTTCATAATGTCATTTTCTCCAGGAGGATTTTAACTTTGATTTGAAATTGTCTCAATTAAGAGCTGAAACATTGGTTTCCACTTGTGGAATTAGGAGCCAAAAGAACTCTGCAGTGTCCCATCCCCCCCACCGCCCACGACTCTGGAACCTTCTGTGGTTCTGTGAAAGTGAAATCAATAAAACCAACGCACTTCAAATCGTGCCTGGCAACCAGAGCAATTTTAATAAGTCTTAGCTACCACTATTGTAGCCCAACATCCTAAATAATACACAGGAGAGTGAGTCCACGTCATGACGAAGGATCCACGTGAAACTGTTTCCAGAGACTGGAAAGGCAGTTCCCAAGCTCACCCCATTTGATGTTTTAATTTTTATCTCTGTTTTCCTCCTCTCACTTTTAACTTTAATATATTTCTCACATGACATTCTTTTGATTAATTTCATGAAATAAATTCATAGCACACACCTGGTCCAGATTGACCTTATCTGCAGTACCAGCCTAGTCCGTCTCTCAGCCTGCTAATTTATGGTTTTTTTTTTTTTTTTTGTACCTGAGAGCAAATTCGGGTGGAAATTTAGAGAAGGTGCAAATTAATGTTGCTATGGAAATAATAATTTATCAAATAAATCTTGGGGATTTGAGAGGCATCTTATCACTTAAAGAGCCTGTGTTTATTACTTATTGATTATCATTCCGTGATGCTGCCCGACCGAGGTCAGAGTGAGTCAGCGACCACAGCTGGAGAAAGAATGGAGGCTGCTCTTGACAGCCTCAGTCCTGAGTGCAGCTTCTTACTCCTTTTCTTCAGAACACGGGGTGGCTGGGGTGGGTGATCACCACAACACGTTTTAGAAAATATAGAGAGAAAACTCACTTCCTTGGTGTATCTAATTACATTTTTTGGCATAACATGGTCTAGGAAGAGACTCTACAGTTGATTTTGTGAAACCATATTAGCATTAGCACACCAGGGATTTTGGAATAAACAAACGAGCGGTGGTATGTCAAATGTCCATCTGTCCTAAGAACTGGCTGTGTGGGAACACGGAGTCTTAAGGTACTTAAGACTTGTTATGGTGTGCTCACAGGTAAGGCAATGCAAGAAGATTCACAGGTGAAGCGATTTGGCTCTGAGAGTCTGAAGTCCATCAGTGGCTTAATGTCCTGATAGGGATTAACTGGTAACTGATGTGGTGGCTGGAGGAGGTGGGAATTGAGGCGTGGCTTTGGGGTATATATTTGTACCTGGCAGGGAGAGACTCTGTTTCCTGATCACCACTAAGCTGCTTCCCTCTGCCCCACGCCTCTACCATGTTGTTCCTGCCTCACCGGATCCCTGAGGATGGAGTCAGCTGTCTATGGACTAAGACCTCTGAAACCGTGAGTGCTCAAATAAACTCTTCCTCCTCTACAGCTCAGGTCATTTAGTCACAGCAGCAAAGAAGCCGACTAGAATAGTACTGAATTTGTGTTTTGCAGATGCTCTCTTTGTCATGGTCACCGTAATTACCACTGACCAAGTGCTTACAAGGCCTATGTCTTAGCCTCTGGTTTGTCTTGGCCAATCTTTAGTTGGCCGTCCTTTCTCTTCAAACTGACTAAACTGGAGAAACCGCCCGAAGGCCAGCTCCTCCTGCACATTGGGGACCTGACGAGACGTGTCCGGTCAGACGCTTCTTTCATGCCCAACCTTCCCCAAAACTGTTGGCAATATTCCTCCTCTTTCCTGGGAATGAGAACCCTTTTTTCCTTGAGTAGGAGACTCTGCTGGTTTCTGAGATGGAAAGTTTCTCCCTATCGCAGGACTCTTGCTGAATAAGATCTCTCCACTAAGCCCCGTTTTGTTTTTTTTCCCCTTAGTTATAGATGGACACAATATCTTTGTCTTGCTTATTTATCTTTATGTGGTGCTGAGGATTGAACCCAGTGCCTCACATGTGCAAGGCAAGTGCTCTGCCACTGAGCCACAACTCCTGCCCAAGCCCAGGTTTTGATGATGGTGGTGATGGTGGTGTGGTTATTAGTGATCTTAGTAAGGGAAAATACTCATAAAAATCAGACACTAAATTCTCCCTTTGAAGAGACTTCTCCACACCTGACCTTAATTTTCCCTTACTAAGATCACTAATAACCTCACCACCATCATCAAAACCTGGGCTTGGGCAGGAGTTGTGGCTCAGTGGCAGAGCACTTGCCTTGCACATGTGAGGCACTGGGTTCAATCCTCAGCACCACATAAAGATAAATAAGCAAGACAAAGATATTGTCTTAGAACTTAGAAAATTCTTAATTTGTCTCTGAAATGTCTATAAACCTATTTTTCTTTTTGGTGCTGAGAATTGAACCCAAGGTGCTTAACCACTGAACCATATCTCCAGCCCTTTTTATTTATTTTGAGACAGTCTTGTTAAGTTGCTTATGGCCTCACAACATTGCTGAGTTTGGCTTTGAACTTGTGATCCTCTTGCCTCAGCCTACTGAGTTGCTAGGACCACAGGTGTGCACCACCATGCCAAGCAAAAAACCCTTTCCTTTTAGGATTACAGATTGTCTTCCTCAAGCGCTTGGGAGTGACCCTTTGATATGTAATCGGCAGGGAAACCAGGCCCTCCCCCTCCTGGCTTCCACAGAGGTGCAGGGGCCCAGCTTCTGCGCTTCTCTGTAACACCATCTCCGATGACCAAGTTATGAGGAACTTATTTTTCTTTTCCATAAAGCCAACTGGCAAACACAGATGGTCATCCCAATCAGTGAATTTACATGCACCTGTGAGACAAACGATAGCATCAAATCCTCTAAGTTGAGGATCAGTTCTTGTGGGCCATGAGAATCTGGCTGGAGTGAGTGGCAACTGTTTGGCGTTATAAAGTGGTATGAGATTTATTTTAATCTCTTTTAGGGGACATCTGTGGTAATACCCCATGTTCTGGTTTCATGTTTATCCAATATTAACATTGTTTTATTTCTCTTCTACCTTTGTTAGATAAGTTTTCTTGGTTGGGATGAAAGTTTTTCACTTCTTTCCAACATTGGGGATACTTAAAATATATTTTGCCTGACTTTGGCATTCCCCAAATTTATGAGGTTGCTGTTATTACCCCAGTTTAGAGATAGATGACTTAAAGGTAACATACTTTGCTTAGGTTTGTGTGGTGCAGGAGGGTCTTCATGTGCTTCTTTATTCATGTTCTCTTTTAGATGATTGGGTTTTAGGGCTTGAAAAACTTTTTCAGGATTATACTGCTCATGTTCTACAAAATGATATATAGGTGTTGTAGTAAATTGTTGGCCTTTACATTGATATAGAACTTCAGAAGGAAACTAGAATGGGAATGAAAGATTAGAGACATGATGTTCTCTCGGCCATTTTCTGAACTAATTCCTTCAGGTCTTATATCACCATTTAACTGACTGCCAATTGTCCAAGTCTTTCTGGAGAGTATCTGGGTACCTGGGTGTTATGTGGATATAAAGTGTCCCCTGCACTAAGAAGTTTTCAGAGGTGAAGTGATTAAGAGAGCTGTGATTTAATTAGTGGATTAATCCACTTGGTAGAGTAACAATTTGAATGGATTCATAGGTGGTAATTCTAGGCAAGTAGGATGTGACTACTGGAGGTGGGACATTGGGGGCGTGATTATGGGGACTATCTTGTCCCTGACTTGTACTCGAGCTCTCTGAGTACCTTCCCCCTCCCTGCCCTTCCACCTGATGTCTTGCCTCACTGCAGGCCCATAGGTATGGAGTTGGCCAACTCTGCACGGAATCTCTGAAGCCATGAGCCAAAATAACTTTTTCTTCCTCTGAATCCTTCTTGTCAGGTCTTTTGGTCACAGAGACAAAACACTGATGAAAATGCTGGGATTCTACTAGACACACAGCTCTGAACGCATTTAAATTGTGCCCACCCACCACCCTCCCACTTCCTGGGTCAGCACCCTGGCAGCTGCCTTTTTACCTCCCGAGCTAGCTAATGGATGCTCCCCGAGAATGCTGCTCCTCTAGCAGTTCCCGGTGGAGAGGGGAAACCCTCCAGCCATCCCAACGCTTCCCCACAGCAGCGCAGATGGCTCGCCCTCCTCACTGCCGCACCTCCCCGTTTCTGGTGGTTTCCCTTCATTCATGAACCGCCCTGTCTCAGATTGTTTCTGTCCTCACTCCTGTGATCCTAACACGTGGGGCAGCATCACCCATTCAGTCCCTAGAGGTCACCCTGGGGCCCTGCATTTCTCTGCTCTTATGGAGCTCTGATCCTACCATTCCCTTGGTTTAAAATATTCTCCAGTTGGCAGGAACACCTATGGTTACATTTCTCAGAATTTTCCAAGTTGGAATGTCTGTTTGCCAGCTCTGCCGAGATGCAGCATGAGAATGTGATTTATTTATTTATTTATTTTAGTTCTAGGTGGACACAATATCTTATTTTTTTATGCGGTGCTGAGGATTGAACCCAGTGCCTCACACATGCTAGGTGAATACTGTACCTCTGAGCCACAACCCCAGCCTGGGAATTTCAAATTTAAATTGTCAAAAAAAAAAAAAAACACAATGTTCATCATCCTAACAATCCTCAGACTTATGCATGTTAATGGCATGACAATCTGTGTAAGCATTAAAACCAGAAACTCTGAAATCCTCCCTGAGGATCCTTTTTCTTTAATACTTCATCTCTAACTAAGATGGTTGGCTAGACTTCCCAAATATGCCTTGCATTTATTCCTTCACCCCAGACTGGAGTTCTGCCCTCTCTGCCAGGCACTGCAATGGCCTCTGTCTAGGGCCCACACTCCACTCTTGAAGCATCTATTCTAAGCCCCTTTGGAAGGCAGATTGCTGGGAAATCTCTTTCATACTTGAAAGTTTCACTCTTTGGGTTTCATGTTGAGCGCAATGAACAGTCTTTAAATTATATCTCCTTGTGTTAACAGCAACAAAAGTCACTCAAGCTAAATCAAATTAAACAATGATCATTTTTAGAGTATAGGAACTCTCAAACGTCCTTTGGGAAATGTGGACAAGCTGGTCTCGGAGATCCAGAAATTGAGAGGGATCAAAGTCTGACAATTGTTTTTTCTCTCTCCTCTTTTAAAAACAGTTTCTGCCCTGCCCACTTCTTTGTCTGCTCATTTACTTTCCGACTTTGCCTAACTTAGGTGGTCTTGATCCCTGCTTCTAACCCCCACTTCTTAAGAACTTTCAGCTGCAGCATCTGGAACTCGATGAACTTCCTTCTGTGACTCTCATGCCACTGGGATGCGGTATCACTGTCTGCGAGGCTGTTGTGATGGGAGATGATGTGAAGGTCTCTGAAAAGAGCCTGAAACGTCTGGCCCACTATGAAATTGCTTTTCCTTCTTGGTGGAACACAGCAGTGACATTGAGACCAAAGCTCTTAAGCAAGGTTGTCAAGGTCTTCATATTCTTTCTTAAAAACACAACTGCATATAGGCATTGATGGCAAATGAAACCTGCAAATGGCTTTTTAAAATTTGTTTAGGAATCGGCTATATTGGTCTTTTTCTCACTTCTGTCTTTAATGAAAGATGCTTTCTGCTTTATTTTCAAATCCTAATGGGCTTTCACCATGTGTCTCCAGCTCCCCCACCACCCACCTCTTTTATCTTCAGTAAAGGAATAGAATATGAGTAAACTTGGTCTCTTGGCCACCTTTCCATGTAGCTAATGGAAATTGTAATCGGGTGCCTTTATCAATTACCAAAGTCGTCATGTAGGACCATGGCAGCCTCTTGCAAGGACACATCAGTATATTTGTTATTTTTCTTAGTAGTAGTAATAAGCCATGCATTTTAACATCTCTAATGTCTTTCCACCCCTTGCCATTATTGCAGATGCTTCTTGTGTTCTTTCACCATAATTCCATTAGTGAAAGGTAACCTCCTGACTCTCTGGCACAAGAACATGTCCTGAGATTATTTTATGAATTTCCTGCTGAAGACCTAGCAATAGCTGTTTCTGTAACGAATTGCTTACTCTTTAAAATTGAAAATAATATTTAGAGAGCGCAATTCCAGAACATAATGGTGTATATTGCTTCTAATCTGTCTTTGCTCCAAGGCTCTTATTATAAACGGAGCTAAGGAAGATTTCCCTTCTTCAAAGAACACTGTGGAGGTACCAAGTTCATTAAATATCTACTAATGGATATTTGGATGATTTTTGATTCATTACTAATAATTCCAAGATAAACATCTTTATACAGGCATCACTCTGAATAATTGCATGTGTACACTAAAGATATTTCTCCAGAAGCAGTATTGCCAGATCAAAGGATAAATGCATATGCAATTTTGATAAGTACTGCCAAGTTCACTCCCGTTGAGCTCTGCACCATCTGTCTATGCACTAGAAGTGAGTGGCAGTGCCTGTTTCTCTTCTAGTTTACCCATGAAATCTTTTATCAAACTTGGATCTTTTTTGCCACTTTGATATTTGAGAAATGGTACCTCAGTGTAATTCCAACTTATGTTTCTTTTATTTTGAGGAAGCTCAGCATCCTTTCATGTGGCCATAAGCTCACTTTTCTGTGAACTGTCTATATTGTTAGCCCATCTGTTTGAGTTTCTGGACTTGCTTTCCATTTTTTTGTAATTCAGCATAGTGTGAATGCTCTCAAAAATCCATTTCTAATGTTGCTAGGTACTGTACTTTGTTGTTTCTACCTGGCAGCTTTGAGATGATGTCACATTGGCGGCTGCTCTTCAGTTACCAGCAGCAGCATGTTGCCAAGATCCTGGGAGTACATCTGGGTGCCATGTCACAGGAAGGGCACATAGTAAACATTGCAAAAATTAAGAAGCAACCATGGCAGTTATATTACAGATTGCCATAGTTGTACGTTGATGCATCATCTTGTGTGCAAATCACAAATTACCATAGAAGTACGAAGTATAACTTACAATGTCATATCAAATGTCAATGTCAAGTGATTATTGTTTTCCTCTTTGACTTTGCCTGTGACAAACATTTCTACCTGAAGATGTTTTGCTTTTGAATTTTGTATCCATTTAGTCTTTTTGTTAGTGTAACTATTTTGCTATATATGTTGATGTTGACCCAGATTTCTGAAAAATACATGATAATGTAATAGGTAAAATGTGAAGTCAAGTGAAAACAAAATAAACAGTCGAGTTCATTAAAAACACAAAATAAAACCCACAAAGATAATTACTTAATTTCCAAGATTTTAGAGTGAAGGGGCAGAACCTGTGAGAAATGTCTTTGTAATGCTTAGGAGAAAAAAAATGGAGGTAAAAATATCAATCACTGTACTTAAAAGGGGCTGCGAAGTTAACTAACTGCCAAGTGTGTCAAAACGATAAATCACTCTGCAAATGCAGTGTTACAACTTTCAGTGCCAGAGGAAGGTGGTGTTTCAGAACGATGGCGTAAGTGATTATACCTGGTGCTGATTATGCATATCCTCCAAGGGGCAGAAAATAAAGATGGAGCCAGACTTCACTCTTTCATCTTTTGTACATTACTCAAATCAATCGCACAATTGAGGACAGTCCTCTGTTATCTTCGGGTTTCACATTCGAAGATTCAACCAACCATAGATCTAAACAGTTCTTAAAAGTTGGGTCTGCACTGAATCTCTTTACCTATCTGTAAAACAAACTATTACAACTATATAAAATTATATAAATTATATATATTGTATATAATTATATAACTTATATAACATATAATTTATATAATATATAATTTTTATATATTATATAATTTATATATCATACATTATATATAATATGTATAATAATTTATATGTATTTGTAAATATTACAACTATATAGATATAAATTACTACTCTATATATTACAACTATATAATAACTATTACAGCACAAGTACTAGGCAAATAGATTTTATACTGCTCTGTTTAGGGGATAATGATTAGGGAATAATTACTATATATATGTAATCATTATTCCCTAAACAATGCAGTATAACAACTATTTGCCTAGTGCTTGTGCTTTAATAGTTATAATATGGAATATAGAGATGATTTAAAGTATAAAGGAAGAGATGCATAGGGTATGCACAAATACCATGCCATTTTATATAAGGGATTCGGCATCTTCTGATATAGTATCTATGGGTTAGTCGAACCAATTCCCATGGATGCTATCGGGCTACTCTGCAGTGTGGGGTGATGTACATGGTAGAAGATGAATATTTACCTCATTCCCTTTAAGTACCATGAAGTGAAACTGTTGTATGGCTTCACCAGAGTTGCACTTGCTGTGCTCACACTTATGTTTCAGTATTGGCTGTGAGTTTCTAGTGTCTTCAGACATCAGACTGACTTTTAGAAGATGAGAAATCACCAACTTCACACACACACACACACACACACACACACACACACAAACTGATACAAATTGTAAAGAAACTATCTTTTGAGGATTTCAAAGAGAGTACTTGAAATTCCTATAATAATTGAAAACTACTTTGAATTGACATTTATTTAGAGCCAAACTTGACTCATTTAGTGAATATTTACTGAGCTCCCAATGAGTGCCAATTGGTTAGCCAAACAGAAAATGTGAGGATTTCATAGAGTTGTGACTTTGGTGTACTTTGTTTTAACGTGTTTGTGAAAATTTTATGCATTTGTCAAAAAGTCTTTGATTTTATGGTCAGTATTCTGGGAAGTAAGGTATACATAAACAGTTTGGATATACTAGCTCTGTTACCTGCCTTTCTAAGCTTTAATTTTATATCTGTATATATGGCTCTTCACAGATTGTGTTTGAAATCCAAAAGAGGTAATACAATTAAATATTTAGCCTAACTCCCAGCACATAATAATCACTCATAAATAATAGTACTGGAACAATTTATTTATTCATTTATTTTAGATTTTTTTCATAAATGCAAAATTATAAAATAAAGTTTTTGTTTCTTTAGTTTTGGGGATTAAAAATTGTTGAATTTCTTTTGATCATGAAACCTTGTTTTCATTTATATATGCCACATTAGTCACATCACAGAAACCTAAAGATTCATTCAGTACATGTTTAATGAGCACCTACTGAGTATAAGAAAAGTTTGCATATAGTAGCTAATCTTCTCAAAGCACCAAAAAAAAAAAAAAATAGCAATGGCTTTATTTCACAAATGAGAAAAATGAGGCACAGAGAAGGTAATTGGCTTAGCTTATTTTACAGGGTTAAGGCCTGAACTAGTTTGTCTAATTCCAAAGTCCATGCTTGACAGAGTACAGCACCTGTCTTCCAGAGCCCTCTGTTTAGCTGGGAGTCAAAAGCTGTGAATTAGGATGACAATTGTGCAATTGTTCTTTATATGTCCCACTAGGACTGTAATTCCAAGAGGGCAAGAAATTCTGATTACACAGCACTACAAACTTCTCAGTATTTGTCGAGTAAATACGTGGAATGTAATTGGAAGCTATGCATGATATTAGTACAAGTTGATATAAAATGTTGTACAATAAGGAAGGAAGAGAAGGTGGGGAAGATGACATTTGGAGTAGTTGTGGGACTGGATTGTAGAGAAGTGAATGAGAAATAATGGAGTGGATTCTTAAGTTCCATGAAAAAAGACATGGAACTAGTCAGGTAAACCAGTTGGTTTGAATGATTCCTTTATGTGGGTAAAGAAATTTGTCTGTATCCCAACTTCTTAGGTCCTTGAACATCAAAGTGGGTTAACATTTTCCAGTAAAAGATGGGGATGGAACTAGAAATGGAATGGAAAAATTGAATAGTCATCCAGAGCCTTTGGAACAAGCCTCCATCTTTAACCTCCTGTGCTTAGGTGTTAGGTGTCTGTACAATCTAGCAATGCTGGTTGTGTGTCCTGTTAATCCAAATACCCAGTATGAGAAGGAAGACAGACATGAAACAATACAAATATTTTCAGAGGAACTGGAGAAAATGATTTCCTTGCCCCTTGCCAAGTTTCTGAGCAAGGGGGAAGATTCCTTGTATTATTTATGGAGCCGTTTTTCTGAGGAAAATTTTGGAGATCAAACCGCTTGCCTTCTGTTGGTGGGTGCATTGCCAGCAGAGGCTCTGCCTGGCTTTAGGGTCACACTCACATTCACAGAGGTCACTGCTGGTCCTTGATTGCAGCTGTGTCTGGCACTGCTTTCACAGAGGCATGACAGCATTCCTTGGCTACTACCTGTCCCGAGTGGGATGTCTTCAAAGAAGTGTCATCTCTGTGAAAACACAGTAGGTGATACTGAGTGTGCAGAGTACAAGAAGCCAAATCCCAAGTAAGAATTCATTTTGATTTGTTTAAATGTATATTTCTAAATGGTGTGTGTAGGCCTTCTCCCTGGAGTATGCCTGCCCATTTGGTGGCTGTGATGTAGCTATATTTGCTGAAGTTACTTGCATATTTCTTCTATCTCAATATGAATAAGGAAGTCCTCTCTTAACTGTATGGCTTTGTCCCATCATTCTTTCCTTCCACAGCTAAATTTATGGAAATAGAGTATTGGTTCTCTTGCTAGTGCACCCTCTTAACACAGGAAAATCACCAGCCACTTGGGGCTGAAATGGAAATGTTCTCCCAAGAAAGGAAAAAGTGAATTATCTCTATATAGATGCTTTGATCAGTCTTAAGTGCAAAAACTGCCAAAGATTCTACCCCTCCAAAAGAAAACCTATTAGAACTAAAAAACAAAATTGGCAAATTCATAAGATAAAGTGAACACTCATAAACAATCTGAAAGAATTTAAGTAAGCAATTTCATTGATAATAGCATTAACAAGGATAATGTACTTTGAAATACTCTTAACCAAGGGGGTGAAAGACGTGTACACTGAGAACTATACAACATTGCTTCAAAAAATTAAAGACAAAATAAATTAAAAGGCATCTTGTTCATGGATTGGAAAACTTAATATTGTTTCCCAATACCCACATTACTGCTACTACCCACAGTGATCTATAAAGATTCAATGCAATTTCTACAAAAATCCCAATGGCATTCTTTGCAGAAAAAAAAAATTATCCTAAAATTCACATGGAATCTCAAGAGATCTCAAATAGCCAAAATAGTTTGAAAAAAATAAGTTGAAGGGTTAACACTTCTTGATTTGAAAAATTAGAAAACTACAGCAATCAAAACATTGTGGTACCCATATAAAAACAGGAGAATTGACAAATAGAAGGAACAGCCCAGAGTGAATATGGTCAAATGATATTTAACAAGAGGTCTAAGACCTTGCAACAGAGAAAGGAGAATCCCTCATTGAGCTGTCAAAACCAAAAATCCACATGCAAAAGTGAAGTGGGACCCTGCCTTAGGCCACATACATAAATTCACTCAAAATGAATCCAAGTCCCAAATGGAAGGACCTAAACAGAACTTCTGGGAGACACAGGGTAAAACCCCATGACATTGCAATAGGCAATGATTTCTTGGCTATGTCACCAAATTCACAGGAAACTGCAGAAAGTCTGAAGGAATTCTTCTACCCAACAACAAACCATCTGAGCAAAACATGAACAGAGAACTTGAACAGGCATTTATTCAAAGATACACAAAGGGACAGTGATTGTAGAAGAGGCTCCACATCACTGATTATCAGAGAAATGTGGACCCACACCATAATGAGCCATCACCTCACACCTGTTAGGATGGCCGCTGTAAAAAACAAAGAGCTGCATGAAATAGGAAATGTGAATGAGGTCCTGGAGACATTGAACCCCTAGTGCAGTGTTAGGGGATTGTGAAATGGTGCCACTATTTTGGAAAGCAGTATGAAGGTTCTTCAAAAACTTAAAAACATAATTATACCTCATCAAGCAATTTCAATTTTGAATTCAATTCAAAGGAGGTAAAATCAGTATGTTGAGCAGATGCCTCCTTCTCTGTGTTCATTGCAGCATTATTTGCAATAGTCAAAATAGGGAATCAACCTTAACAGCTAAGTGGATAAAGAAAATGTGGCAATATACACACAATGAAATACTACAAAGCCCCAAGGAAGAAGGAAATCCTGTCATCTGCAACAACATGGATGAACCTTTGGTGCATTATGCAAAGTAAAACAGACACAAAGGTGATGACTGCAAAATGTCACTTAAGGTAGAGTAGTCGATAGAAAGTAGAGGGATGGTGACCAGGGGCTGAGGGAAGGGCAGAAAGGGAGGTCATGCTGTATTATGCAAAAAGTTTTAGATTTGCCAGATGAAAAATTTATAGAAATGTATTTCACAGAAGTATGAAGATACTTAGCACTATTATTCTGTACACATAAAAATAATTAAGACAGTAAAAATACTATTTGGTACCCAAGGATGTTGCAATACTACAGGGGGTTATTTCAATGCGGAAACTACAAGTGTAAGTGATATTGTCGGGCCCAGTTACTGCCTAGTTGCTCCAGGGAAATCACCCTGGCCCCAATATTTGCTGTAGTGAAAGGGGCTCAAGCAATGGCTGGGTTTTCTGGACTGACGGGAGTAGTTCTGATGGTGTAGCCCTGTACAGAGTGGCTGGAGCAGGCTCGGTCCCTTCCAGACCAGGGCATGTTCCTCCCTCCAGCATCCTCCTGGGTGCAGACTGGCCATGGGAGGCTTCCCATGGCTGCTTACCCTGGTTCCTCCTTGGCTTAGCTATTTCTGGGCAGCTGGCCATGAGGTCAAGTCCAGCTCTGATTCAAAGCATCGCTATCTGTGTCCTGTAGCTTCATGAGTCACCAATGCATAATGGAGGTGCCTCCGTTTAGAAAAGTAAAAATAAAGGTGTAGACAGACTCTGAACAGATCTAGTTCACACAGAATAGGCAGCAAAGTGCCAGGTAAGGCATAATTTTAGAAATCAATGGAAATTTCTCAAATGTTGCAGACTTTCTATGGAAAGTACATTCTGAATCACAAGATTTATGGGCTGTACAGAAAGCACTCATGCTTCAGCAATGTATCTGGACCAGAGTCTATAAATAACTAAATTCTATAATAGGAGTTACAGAGTTTACTTTGTGGTCCATGTTGTAGGAAAGTTACAAAAGTATCTTCCATTTGTTGAGTGGTATGCTCAAACTTAATGCAGAGGCATCTTATTAAAATGTTTTTGATATCAAGTGTACTGTATGATTATTATTGGAAACTTGAGAAATGTAGAAAAATTTAAAAATAAAATGGGAGTATCCTTCCTTAGAAATGGAGCTGGATTACAGTTTTGAATGAAAATAGAAGTTTTCCTTAAAGGAACACGAATAGCTTTACTGCCAATCCGGTAGAAAAGACCTTAAGACTACGGGAAGGGAGACTCCATTCTTCCCTGAAGTGCAGTTTCTACAGAGTGAAGATCCAAGGCAGGTGGTGTTAGGAGGCAGTTATGTCCTGAATGCTTCTATGTTCCACAGAGCTTCAGGGATGGCGCCTTTCATGGTTCCAATGCAGCCTCTTACCCTAGTAGCTGTAAACCATTATCTTTGGGATTACATTATGCTTAAGAAAAGGTATGTAAATAACTTCAACCCAGGTATTCTTGGGTTTTTGCTAGGCCCTTGTAGTGGTCAAAGCTTTTCAGAGCACTGGATGTGGTGACCCACACCTGTAATCCCAGTGGCTTCGGCAGCTGAGGCAGGAGGATCACCATTTCAAAGCCAGCCTCAGGAAAAGTGAGGCACTAAGCAACTGGGTGAGATAGTGTCTCTAAATAAAATACAAAGTAGGACTGGGGATGTGGCTCAGTGGTTGAGTGCCCCTGAATTCTATCCCCAGTACAATTTTTTTTCAAAGAAGCAAACAGAATTACAGGATTTGCGTGTCTTATCTCTCTTTCTGCACACACACATCTCGTTGATTATGTATGTGTACATACATGTAACATTTGTGTGTATGTGTATATATAAACATATTTCTATCTGGGGTGGGGGAAGAGAATTTTAAACAGACTTTAACCACTCACATGATTACAGAAAATGCCAAATCCAAAATTTGCAGGGCGTACCCATGGGCTGGTGACCCAGAGACGGAGTTGATATTGCAGTGCAAGTCTGAAGGTTGTCTGCTGCAGAGTTCCCTATTACTCAGGGAGGGTTAGTCTTTGTTCTAAGGACTTCAGTTCATCAGATGAGGCAAACCCACGTTTTGGAGAGCAAAACACTTGACTCATTGTCCACAGATTTACAGGTAAATCTCATTCAAAAACTCCCTCACAGAAGTATCCAGAGTAGTTTTTGATTAAAAGCTGGGCACTGTGGTCCAGCTTGGCTGGACTAACTTGGCTCCTAAAATTCTCCATCATGGCACTTGAGGAGAAATGGAAATGGTGCAGAGAAAGGAGCTCCATCCTGGAGAAGCACGAGGCGGTCTGTGGGCTCCAGCTGGTCAGAGGTGTGGAGAGAGACTTGCTGAGATGGTGATGTGTCCCTGGGGGCAGATACGTAGAACAGATCAATCCTTGGATACTCACTGAAATTTCTAGGGGAGGAGCAGATGACAGAAGAAACTTCTGAACATAGAAGGAAATCTTAGACAAAATTTGTTTTCCACTTATCCAGGCGACCAGGTTGCTGAGACTATCCATTTTGACTGTTTGTTTGTTTTAGTAATCTTTAGTTTGCCAAAAAAAAAAAAAAAACAAACCTGCAAGAATATTAAAGAGAATTCCCATCCTTTCTCCCTTCCCCCCTTCCCTCCCATTTCCCCCTGTCCCATCTGGAGAACCTCCATTCCTCCCTCCCACCCTCACCTATTGTGAGTCAGATCCACATTTTAGAATATTCAGTTTTGGGGGATTGGCTTATTTTGTTTAGCATGAGAGTCTCCAGTTCCATCCATTTATCAGCAAATGCCATAATTCTATTATTCTTTGTGGCTGAGTAATATTCTATTGTGTGTATATACCACATTTTCTTATCCATTCATCTATTGAAGGGAACAGAGGTTGGTTCTATAGCTTAGCTATTATGAATTGGGGGTATTATGAACACTGATGTGGCCATATCACTATAGTATGCTCATTTTCAGTTGTTTGGGTATATGCTGAGGAGTGGGATAGCTGGGCCAAATGATGGTTTCACTCCTAGTTTCCTGAGGACTTCCCATACCACTTTCCATAATGGTTGTACCAAATTGCAGTCCCACCAGCAATATGAGTGTACCTTTCCCCCCACATCATTGCCAACATTTGTTGTTGCTTTTATTCTTGATGATTGCCATTCTGACTAGTGAGATGAAATCTTGGAGAAATACAAATCAAAACTACAATTGCTAGAGATTTTGAACAGTTCTTAAAATATATTTATTGGTCTATTGTATTTCTTCTGTAAGGGGCCTATTCAGTTCCTTTTTCAAGATTTTCTATTTCACTGTGTAAACTTTAAAAATGGGTTATGATTATCATCTCTTTCAGTGGCTTCCATTGTGATATTTTCTTTTTCATTACAAATTTATTTTGAGTTTTTCTCTTGGTTAGCTTGTCCAAAGAATTATCAATTTTATTTTTTTTAAAGAACCAACTTTTTGTTTTACCAATTTTTGGATTTCTTTTTCAATTTCATTAATTTCAATTATTTCCTGTCTTCTGCTTTTGGTGTTGATTTGTTCTTTATCTCAAACTTTGAGATGTAATGTTAGATCATTTATGCATTGACTTTCTATTCTTTTAATTAATCTCAATGCAATAAACTTTCCTCTTATCACTGCCTTCATGGTGTCCCAGAAATTTTAATGCTTTTTTTTTTTTGAGAGAGAATGAATACTTTTTAAAATATTTTTTAGTTTTCGGTGGACACAGCATCTTTGTTTGTATGTGGTGCTGAGGATCGAACCCGGGCTGCACGCATGCTAGGCGAGCGCTTTACCGCCTGACCCACATCCCCAGCCCAAATTTTAATGTTTTATTGCTCTTATTTACCTCTATTTTTTTTATTCCACCAGAGTTTTATCTGCTATCCATTCATCATAAAATAGCATGTTATTTAGTCTCCAGGTGTTAGAGTAGCTTCTATTTTTAATTTTATTGTTGATTTCTAATTTCAATCCATTATAATCTGATAAAATGCAAGGTATTATCTCTCTATATATTTTTTGTATTTGCTAATAGTTGCTTTGGGTCCTAAGGTATGGTCTATTTTAGAGAAGGATCTATGTGCTGCCAAGCAGAAAGTATATTTGCTTGTTGATGGATGAAATATTCTATATATGTCTGTTAAGTCTAAATTATTAATTGTATTTTTAGTCCTATAGTTTTTTATTCAGTTTTTGTTTGGAGGATCTGTCTAGTGGGGAGAGATGTATGTTAAAGTCACCCAATATTATTGTGTTGTTGTCTATTTGCTTCTTAAAATTGAAGGATTTTTTTTTTATGTATGTAGATGTTCCATTGTTTGGGCCATAAATATTTATGATTGTTATGTCTTGTTGATGTATTCTTCCCTTAAGGAGTGTGAAATGTCCTTCTTTGTCCCTTCTGATAAAGTGGACTTTAAGCCAAAGTTTATCAGATATAAGGATAGAAAACCCTGCTTGTTTACAAGATCCATGGGGACCATGTTTTTTCCCCATCCTTGTACCTTTAGTCTGTGGAAATCTTTGACTATGAGGCAAATCTCTTGGAGACGGCATATTTTTGGGTCTTGGTTTCTAATCCTATCTGCCAATCTGTTTAAATTGATGAGTTTAGGCCATTTATATTCAATGTTGAGATATGACGTTTATTCTGTCATTTTGATTTATTCCTAGTTATTTATTTTTTCATTTTTATGCCCAGGATTGAACTAAGAGGCACTCAATCACTAAGCCATGTCCCCAGCCCTATTTTGTATTTTATTTAGAGACAGAGTCTGTCTGAGTTGCTTAGTACCTCACTGTAGCTGGGTCTGGCTTTGAACTCATGATCTTCCTGCCTCAGCCTGGGATTATAGGTGTGAAGCACAGAAATGGCACCTGGCTATTTCTGGTTTCACATTTGAATTGGTTTTTCCATTGACTTACTGTTCTTAGTACAGTGCCCTCCTTTGCTAGTTTTCACTTTTATTTTTCATTTCTTCTTCATGAAATATCTTACTGAGTATTTTTTTTTTAACTTTTGTTTACCATGAAATGTTTTTATTTTGTCAATTTTGAGGTTTAATTTTGCTGGGTACATTATTGTTGGCTGACACCTGTTTTCTTTCAGAGCTTAGTATATATCATTCCAAGACTACTTAGCTTTGAGGATCTGGGTTGAGATGAGCTGAAATCCCATTGGTTTTCCCCTAAATGTTACCTGTGGTTTTCCTGATAGCCTTTAAAATTCTATCCTTATTCTGTATGTAAGGCATTTTCATAATAATGTGCCTTGGTGTGGGTCTGTTATAATTTTGTATATTTGGGCTCCTATAAGCCTTCTGTATTTGATTTTCTATTTCATTCTTTAGGTTTGAGAAATTTTCTTTCATTGAAAATATTTTGCATTTCTTTATTTTTTTAATCTTCATCTATCTCAATAAACCTTAAATTTGGTCTTTTCAATATCCCACATATCTTGGAAGTTCTATTCATGGTCTCTTTACATCTTTTCTCCATGGTCAGTTTTGTTTTCAAGATTATATATATTGTCTTCATTGTCTAAAACTGACTTCCAAGTGATCTAGTTTGTTGGTGATGCTTTTTGTTGACTTTTTAATTTGGCTTATTGATTCCTTCATTTTGAGGATTTCTTTTTTTTTTTAAATCTCTCTATTGAAGGGTTCTTTCACTTCCTGTATGTTCTCTGATTTCACTCCTTATACCATCCTTTACTTCACAGATCAGTTTAACTATGTACCTTCTAAACTCCTTCTCTGACATTGCTTCCATTATTGTGTTGATGGATTCTGTTATTGGAGTATCTTGGTTTGGCGTGATTTGTTCCCTGGTTTTTTGTTGTTTGTGTGTCTACCCATCTAATAGTATGTATCTGAGGCAGTGCAGTTTCTACCCTGTGGAGTTGTAGGGTCCCTGAATGTTTCCAGTACCTCACTTGCTGATGAGGTGCCTGTCTGCTTTCTTGGTTTTATGCCATGGAGCCACTAGGAAAGTGACCTCCTCTATTCCACCATCTTGAAAACCCCATTCCCACCTCTTAATGTATTAATTATTGCATCTGTTTTGAGCAGTGCTGGTTTTCACTATTGTATTGGCAACACTTTTTGTGACCTTAAAATTCTGACTTTTAATGTTGTATAATATTCTGTTGTGTGAGTACATCATTGTGTTTATTGTTACACTAAATTAAAATATATATATATCACTATTAACAATAAAATGTTAACAATTTTTAACATTTCTACCTGCCATTCTCATTTTAAACCAGAGATGTTTTAAATTGGCTTTTTTTTCAGTGTAAGATGACATAAACACAAAGGAGATACTAACATGCAATCGGTAAGTGGTAAAGCTTGGCTCCTATGGACTATGGAAAAGCAGTTTTCAAAGTTATTTGTAATATGAAATGTTATAGATAATTAGATTACTTGAGAGATGAATTTTGTCTTTAAAACAAATCATGCAAATAATTATTAGAGAAATTTACTCAGAGAAAATGGGAGATAAATAATTTATTCAAAGAAAAAAATAAAATTGAACAACTTTATATTTTTTAGGAGAGCAGATCACAGGCCCTTTAATTTCATCTTACAATTGTGCAAGTGCTGTGTATTGGAAAGTTCTGTAGGCTGAGGCTGCATGGTGAGGGAATGTCTTGTTCTGGAGGTCAATCACCCCAGGAAAAGGAAGCAATTCTCCACACCCATCTCTCCATGTACTTGCAGCATCTGACAGCCCAGCTGGGAGCCTTTCATCTTCTGAAAGAATTGCGAAGTTATTAGCTGTTGCTGTGGGCAACTTACTAAATGAAATGGTTCTATGTCAGGGGTTAAGTATCGAATGTTTTAGCAACAACGAAGGTTGCAGAATTTTCTTTATGTAAATCATTGTGCACTTGAAAGTTTTGTGCAAAGTAACAGACACATGAAAATTAGACATTTCATTAAAGATACCATGATTTGTGTGAAAATAGCATCCAGTTTATGTAAATAGAGAGATGATATCAAGGAGAAGAGAAGGTGCATATTGTTAACCTCTAGAATGTTATGCCCTGGAATATTAACTGTTCCTCTAGAATGCCCTGGAATATTAACTGTTCCTCTGTGCATACTGCTTTTATGTTGTTTTCATAAATGTAATATACACATTTAAAAATTGGTATCTTTATCTGTGAAATCACCTAAAAGTTAATAACATAAAGAAGGACATGACTGAATATTTTTTGGGGGGAATGGTTATCCTCAGTATTTTCTTGAAAATGAAAGATGTTAGAAGGCTACAGATTTTTTACAGTGCTTCTTAGCCCACAGTTAGACTTCTAGTGAATTTTCATCCCGTATATCTTTAGACATTGCTTGTTTCCACTGCACATAAGCATTGCCTCCTCTTGGCTTCTTGTCACTGGCCAGTGAAGTGCAATCTCTCCTCAAATCTATCAGGCAACCACACGGCAAACATATTTCTCAAAGCATTTCACCATTTACACTTCTTAAACCAAATATGTATCTTTCCTACCAAATAAAAATTTTAAATTAGAGGGATGTTCCTATGAAATTTCTGCAGTAGACACAGATCTTGCTCTGAGATTTAGAAGATGACTGCAAGTAGTGTTGTTTGTCTTGAGAAAAGCACCATTATTAAAAGTGAAATTAATTTTGACTTAAATAGATCCTACATCAAACTACAATGCCTACTAGTTTAATACACCCCCAACACCCAGGTATCTTGCCTGTGGTCCACTCAGGCCATGGAAGCTGAGTTCCCCTGTGTGAGTAGGCTGGCTGAGAAATACGTGAAAAAATCACACAATACAGAAAATAGTTTTAAAGTTGTAGGGGGGAGGCAGGGTGGCTCTTTGACCTTAAGGGTCCAACTTCAACACTGGAAGGAGAGCCCCTGTTTGCTGTATTTATATGGGGGGACTTCAAAGGCTTTCTACAGAATGTTCTTAGCCAATTAAGGTAGGAGGTGGGCTGTCCCAAAGGGTCAGGCCCAACTCCAGATCTGCAGATGATCAGTCTTCTAGCCCACTGCAGACTGCAGTCCCATGCTTTGTGTAATCCATTAAGTGGGAGTGCCACAAAATACTGTGCAGTGCCAGACCAAGCTCTCCTTGGCTCAAGGCCAAGTGAAGATACTAAATAGCTCAGGAGTGGCTTCCCACACAGGTTAAATACCCTGTATCCAAAATGCTTCAAACCAGAAGTCTCAGATTTTAGATATTTAAATAGTCCAAAATCTGAGAAGAATATGTACACATATATACATTTAATTACATATAAATATATATGTAATTAATGTAAATATAAATACACATATACATAGTGAGATAATTTGAGGATGGGATTCATGTCTAAACACAGGATTTGTTTCATGTATACCTTATACACATTGCCTGAACAGTTTTATACAATTCTAAATAATTTTGTGCATAATGAGAACTGTTTGTGTACATTGAACCCTCTGAAAACAAGTCACTGTCTCGGCCACCCATGGGGTGTGGATGTGCACGAAAACATGCATCACAGCAGAAGGGGGCTGGGGGAGGGTGTTCTACCCTCTGGGAACACTGAATAAACTCAGTGCATTCTGCTTATTGTTTACTAAACCTGTCACTTGAGGTCAAGTGTGAAATTTTCTACCTGTTGTATAAATTGGTGCACAAAACGTTTTGAATTTTGGAGGATTCTGAATTTTAAATGGAGGAGAGGGATAGCTGGGTCAAATGCTGGTTCCATTCCAAATTTTTCAAGGATCTCTATATTGTTTTTCATATTGGCTGCAACAATTTGCAGTGCCACCAGCAGTGTGGAGTGTGTCTTTTTCCTCACATCCTTGCCAAGACTTTTTGTTGTTTGTCTTCATAATAGCTGCCATTCTGACTGGAGTGAGAAAATCTTAGGGTAGTTTTGATTTGCATTTCTCTAATTGCTAGTGATGAACATTTTTTCATATATTTGTTGATTGATTCCATGTCATCTTCTGTTCAGTTCCTTGGTCCATTTGTTTATTGGGTTATTATTATTTTTCTGGTGTTTATAGCTTTTTGAGTTCTTTATATACCCTAGAGATTAGTGCTCTGTGTGAGGGGTACAAATGTGCTTCCAATTAGTAGGCTCTCTATTCACCTCACAGATTTTCTTTTGCTGAGAAGGAACTTTTCAGTTTCAATCCATCCCATTTATTGATTTTTGGTTTTAATTCTTGTGCTATAGGACTCTTATTAAGGAAGTCAAATTTTAGATATTTGAATTGGGGTACTCAATTTTTCTCTCCTCCCTATTTTATACATATGTCTGTGTGTGTGTATGTGTGTGTGTGTGTGTACTTAACATCTTATTTTCTTGCAAAACAAAACATTTGTTAAACTTGTAGATTTTTCTCTGTAATTGTTTCACTAATGAGAGCATAACTAATTTCAGCTGATATTGAGTTTGGGGGTTAACTCAAAGTTAATGAACTGTTGGAGTATAAGCAATATATAGTTCTTATTCATTTCCCTGTATTAGTACAGTTTTAAATAATCTTTTTTTCCCCACATTTCTATATAACTGACTGAGGAAGGAAACATAATAGGAGATCTGGGGAGTATGTTTATTCAATTTCAGTTGCTTAAGGTAGACATTTTTGGAAACTCAGTCATGGTTTTTTTTTTTTTTTTTTTTTTTTTTTTTTTTTTTTTTTGGATTCTTGACGGTAAGTTTATTTAAGGTTGAGAAGGAATAATTGTGAACTGGAATTCCTGCCTCTGCAGTAATGAAACAGGTGGATCTAATTGCATGCTTCACTCTTAGTTGTAGTAAAGTGTCCTCCTGACACCATTCTAAGATGCTTGAATGCAAACCTAGACTTGTATAAGTTGCCTGGGGCAAATGTCATCATCGATTTACTAAACATCCACCCTGGACAAAGCACTGTGGTGTGTTCTCCAACCAAGTCAAACTTTAATTATATACTTTAAAATGTGCCAAAATAAATTTTTATAAGTAATCATTCATATGAAGATATTTTTTACATGTTTTTCTGGCATTGGGCCAAACCTCTAAAATAGTGTCAACACTTTTATATATATATATTGCTTAATGTTATTTTATAGTAATTTCTTGTCTCCTACCTAGGTTATAGGTTCCCAAAGCAAAAAAGACATTCTACTTCACTATATTCTCCCTCAGCCTCCCAGGTCCCAAATAGGTCATTGAAGATTCATAAACATATAAATTGAATCTACATGAAAAATTGGTTTTAAAGCCTATCTGATTGGCACTTGTCAATCTCTGCCAGTCTGATCTCTTCCTTACTATCAATATCAAGTAGTGCTGCCCTAAAATAGAGACTGACATTGTTTCCCCCATAATTCGCTTTTCTTGTGATCTACTGTAATAGAATCAACCAATTTGGGGTTGGGTAGAGGATGGCTTAGGACAGCCCCTTGATCACCTGATGTGGCTACTGCTTATGTTTGAGATGTGGGATGATTTGGTCACCTCTGCAGAAGCCATGTTCCAATAGGTAGCATTTCATTAGCAATCGCTGACTTTAGGCAAGGGTGTTGGGTGCTGTACACAGTCTCTAAGTCTCCCTTTTTTAAACAATGCCATTGATTCACAGATGCTGGGTGACTTGTCCAAAGTCACACAATTTATGAACAATGGAGCTGAAAATAAAAGCCTAGTGGGTCCGCCTCCAAAAATGTTTCCCTCTACACCAAGTTGGACCAGAACCTCTGCTTTTAATTTAAAAATAAAAAGAATGCAAAAGACTATATGTAAAATATTTGTATTTTACATGTAACACATTTTATAGGTGAAGGTATGCAGCTCCCTGGACCTCTCTGTGCATGCAAACATGCGATGTGTGCGTTGCCAGTGGACCTCAAGCACTCCTTCCACTTGGTTTTCACTTAGGGGAAACAAGGGAAACATGTAACTTTTAAAAATTATTTATTTCTTAACATCCAGTTTTCTTCTGAATACCTAAGTTATGGTAGAGGAGATTGATCTTTTTCACTCCATAGGTGCAATTGTGACAGAGATTATGGCACACACCAGATGGAATAACAACTGATTCATACCTTCTGAGCTGAAGAGATTTTTTTAACCATATATTCTTTTAGTGAAATAAAGACATGTAAAAAAGTGCATAATATAAAGTTCAATAGATTGCCATATTATAAAAACAGTTTTACCATATATCAGAAACTCCTTGTGTTCCCTTTCCTAACTATACCTCATCCCTCTCATATGAAGGTATCCAATTTATCACCATCATTTTTATTGCTTTACTTTATAATTTTACCAATTAATCATGCATCCATAGAACTCTTGTTTTCAGGCTTAAATATAGACTATTTGTGTAGCTTCTACTCCTCATCATGCGGGGAATTTTTTTTTTTGTAACTGGGATTGAACCCACTGTTGCTTTTCCACTGAACTGCATCACCAGCTACCACCCACCTCCTTTTTTTCTTTGAAATGGGTTCTCCTGGAGTTGCTGAGGTTAGCCTCAGACTTGCAATCCCTTTGCCTCAGCCTCTTGAGTCACTGGGATTACAGGCGTGCACTACTGCGCCTGGTCGTCTTGTTCTGTATCCATGTGTGTGTTGATTTTCATTGCCCTGATGTATTTCCAACTATAACACATCTTATTTCTTCAATTTGTGGTAGGAAAATATTTGAGATTTTTCAAATTCTAAACCATTACAAATAATGTTTTTGTGAACATTATTTTGTGTCTCTTGTGCTCATGTGCTTGGATGCTTATTTGTTAATCTAGTAGTTGACTTGCTAGCTCAAACCAGTGGATAACGTTACTCTTTCCTAACTTATGCTCACCTTAGAAGTCTGAATGTCAGTTGCTCCATATCTGTAATGACACCAGATGCTGCCAGTCTTTTAAAATTGAGCCTTTCTGGTGGTGGAAGAGATTTCATGATTGTTTTAGCTTTCATTTCCCTGGTGAGGTATAGTATCCAGAGTTTTTCCTATGCTTATTCTGCATTTAAACATTTTTTTGTGTGTGTTTGGTCTGTTCAAATATTTTACCAATTTGCTTATATTTGGTTGTCTGTGCATTTATTTTATCTGTAGGGGCTCATTTGTATTTTACATGTAACACATTTTATTTACATATCATTTTTTATTATAGCGTGTGTTCTCTATATTAAGCAATTCTGGCCCATTTGAAGTAGCAAAACGGCATATACTCTATCACTCAAAACATCAAAAACACTGGTGAGGACTGGGGATGTAGTTCAGTGTAGAGCTCTTGCCTAGCATGCATGAGGTCCCGGGTTTAATCCCAGCACCACAAAACAAAATCAAGCAAGAAAACAAAACTGGACAAAGTATATGAGAATTTTAGAGTCATTAAATATTAAGCTATAAAGTACAGCAATCCCTGAGGAACAGGAACCGAAATAGGAGAACCCTGCATTGGCTCGCTTCCTCTCTTGAGAGTTTCCAGCATTTTTGAAGGGAGGGAGGACCTCAAGGGAGACTAAACTCCATGAGTTGTGAAAAGGGATCTGAGAATCCAGGGATAAAAGTGGAGGTTGTGAAACGGAGTACCAGAGGGAGCCAAGAAGTGTAGATGGGCCTCTGGAGCTATTTAGAGTCTTACTGGAGCACAGAGCAGAGTGCTGATGGGTGCCTGCAGGTGAGAGAGCTCCCACACAGCAACTTGAGAAGTAGCAGCACCCAACATTCACAGGGCACAAATAGGAGAGCTTGTTCCTACCAGCCAGACTGCAAAATTTTATAACTCACATGTACACCTTCGAAGGTCTTGCTTCAATTACAGGGAATAATTTTTTGACAGATAAACTATAGTATATCCAGTTAAATTTGAATTTTAAAAAATAGCCAATAGATATGTAGTATAAATATGTACCAGATGTCACATGGCCATTACAAATAGTGCTGCTACGAGTAGAAATGGGTTGCTGTCATTTGTGTCTATCCCAAATACAGTGTGAGATATCTTTTTATCAAAGAATTCTTTGTTGTTTATTTTAAATTCAAATTTAACTAGGCATAGTATATATCTATTTTCTAAAGTGGGCAACCAAATGAATAATTAGCCCTTCAAAATATACTGTTAAGTCTAACAAATCTTAAAAGCAAGACCCTAAAGGATCAAACTGTTTCAGATTAAGCTAACTCTACATCCTGGAAGAAATCTTGAGAATGTTGTATGACCCCAAAATATCCAATACCCACCAAGGTAAGTATATTAAAAATTGTTACTATGTATGTCATTCAGCTTCCCATCACTGTGACAGTGTCCTTGACATAAACATCTTAAAAGGAGGAAAAATCTATTTTGGCTCAAGGTTTCAGAAGTTTTATATAGCTGCTTGGCCCCATTGCTGTGGACATGACTTCATGACAGGAGCCCATGTTGGAGAAAATCTGCTCACCTACCCCAAAGACAGAAAGAGTGAGGAAGGGGTTAGGGAGAAGTTATAGTCCCTAAGGGCATGCCACCAAGGAACTACTTCCTTTAAGTAGGTTCCGCCTCCTGCAGTTTCATCAATGGATTAATCAATTCATGAGGTCAGAGTCCTCATAAACCAATCACTTCCCAAATGCCTCACCTCTGAACATTGGTACAATGGGACTGAGCCCCCAACTCATGAAACTTTGGGGGAACATTCCAATTCCAAACCATAATGTTAACACTGTTCATGTAAAGAAGTGGAAAATATGACCAAAGTATGAGAAAATTTAATTAATTTGAAACAATGTATAATGAGCACAGATGTAAGATTAGCAGATGAGAACATTAAAAGTTATTTTAATTGGATTACATATAAAAGAGCTAGAGGAAAGACTGGCATGTTAAGTAGAGCATCAAAAGTCTAAAAAAGGACAAAATTGAACTTCCGTAGAAGAATGTAACTCTGAGATAAAAATCCATTGTATTGTGTTAACAGCAGAACGATCATTGAAGAGAAAAGATTAGTGAATTTGAAGATGGCAATAGAAACTATCTCAATGAAACTCGGAGAAATAAATGAAGAATGAACAGTATCAGTGAGCTGTTCACTGACTTCCAGCTGCTTAAATATGTACGACTCAAGTCCCTAGAGGAAGGACGGGAGTTGGTTTGGACACGTGGGGTCCCCAGAACTCCTGTGTAAATGCAGTAATAGTTCTGAAGTGAAAGGCAGGTGTGGTATAATGAGAGCAACTATGAACAGAGCAGGGAGGAAGAGCAGGAAGAAAGGATTAACATTAAACAAAGACATGAGATGGGAGGGAAAGGGAGAGAAAAGGGAAATTGCATGGAAATGAAGGGAGACCCTCATTGCTATACAAAATTACATAAGAGGTTGTGAGGGGAATGGGAAAATAAACAAGGAGAGTAATGAATTACAGTAGATGGGGTAGAGAGAAGATGTGAGGGAAGGGGAGGGGGGATAGTAGGGGATAGGAAAGGTAGCAGAATACAACAATTACTAATAGGGCATTATGTAAAATTGTGGATGTGTAACCGACGTGATTCTGCAATCTGCATTTGGGGTAAAATTGGGAGTTCATAACCCACTTCAATCTAATGTATGAAATATGATATGTCAAGAGCTTTGTAATGTTGTGAACAATCAATTAAAAAAAAAAAAAGGGAGGTGTGAGCATAGCTGGAGGAGGTGGGCACCAGGGCATACCATGGAAAGGTATCTTCTCTGTGACCCCTTACTGCCCCACTGCTTCTCGGGGACTTCAAGCTGAGTGGCTTTCCTCCCTTGGGCCCTTCCACCAAGATGTTTTGTTCATCTCGGGTGCAGAGCAATGGGTCAGCCCACCATAGATTAAACCTCTGAAATTGTGAGCCAAAATAGACCTTTCCTTCTCTAAGTTGTTCTTGTCAGGTAGTTCGGACACAGTGACAAAACACTAATGAACACAATGGAAACAGAAATTTAGTATTAAGAAAAAAAGAATCTAGATAGATGTTAATGCACCCTCGCTACGAGATTGGCTTAGGAGATGGCATGCTTTATTTTCTGGATTTCTTAGAGGTAAACCCTTAGAATCAGATTCAAGTTTTCCATGGATGGCTGTACTTAATGACCTTTAATTACTGCAACTTGAGTTTTCATTCTCCCTGCACTTTACACTTTTTTTTAAAAAAAACCCACAGGTTTGGCTGCTGTTCTGTCCCCAGATGATTTCCTCCAGGTTGCTCTGTCTTCCTTCCTATGATTGCCTCCAACTAAATGTTCCAGCGGCACCACAGTTATACCCAGCATGTGGCCCCAAACTTGTCCTTTCCTCAATCAACCCCTCTTCTTGTGTTCCATATGTCAGCAGCATTGCTCTTTTCATGTTTAAGTTATTTTAGACAAACCTTCCCCCCAACTTCTTTCCATCTTCCCACCAGTCGCACAGTCTTGCAAGCTGTATTCTGTCGGCTCTTGGTTTATTCACTTTCTTCTTACCTACTGACCCTGCTTCAACGTGGGCTCGCTGTCTCCCTTCCCTCCGCCATGGCTGAGGCTCCACAACCATTTCTGCATGGTCACGCCCTCCCAGGGACTGAGTCTGAAGGAGGTTTCCTCTGTGCCTGACATGCCCGTCTTTTACGTAACTGGTTTTCTTTTCTGTATTTCTATTCTCGTCTCAAATGCTTTTTCTGTGGACATCTCTTTTCACTCACAACTGAATGAAGTGCCTCTGTATTCATAGCACCCAAATTGGTAGCACAGCTCCTGTCTCCATGAGGTTTTCCATTTACGAGTTTGACTCCTCTCTCACCCTGGGCTTTTTTCCAGGGAGGGTAGAGTGTTTCCATTCCTTCTCTTCAGAGCTGAGCTCAAGTCCTGAAATAGTAATCATGGGGAAATGAAGATCTCAGAACCTAAAGGCTTCCTCCTTCTGTTCTGGTGAGTTCTGATAAGGCGGCTTCTGTAAAAACTCTTGTCTAATTCATTGATGCCATGAACACACGATAATTGCCATTGAGTAATTATTTTGAGCTGCACACAGCAATTTCATACTGACATGAACAATACTATTATTAATTTGAAACTTTACATTTTACTAATTAAATTAATTGAAAAGTTAGACTTTTACTTGAATGGGAAAGGGTAGCATCCCCACGCCCAATTTGTTAAATTTGTTAGAATAATATGTTTCAGATATAACATCTTCTGAACCATTAGGTAGTTGTATTTCTTTTTATCTCCTAAAAGAGCAGATGAGTTCTTAATTTTTTTAATTCATGAATTTTCTATGATTTCAAGAAAGATTGTAACCTGCCTGCACTGTAAGCAAGGGATGTGCAAATATCCTCTGTTAAAGTTGAATATTATTAGTGATATAGAAATACCACTAGATTCAAATGACTTCAACTGACAGTGTTTCAGTTGAATTTTGAGGATTTTTTTAAAGTCTTAAACTGACATCACTGATCGTTCCCTCCCATTATTTCAAGTCACAAAGACACAAAATATTGTGATTCATGATTCTCTTTAATTCGCAGAGTATACAATAACAAACTAGAACAAAACTGCTCCAAGCTGTTCTTAACTCCATGGTTCGAATTCAAGCTACAATACTTCTAGTTCAATTCATGGGCACATTCTTTGATAATAAATGACACTCACCGGGTAATTATTTGTTCTACCTTAGGCTAGTAAGATGATATACTAAAAAGGGAAGCGAAGAAATTAAGAGCTACACATCTTAATTGAAAATCCTTTGCTGCTTGTATTTTCAGTAGGAGCAACAGTAGCTCCTACCTATTTGGGGAAGATATTGTCTTGAGGTAAAATATAGAATGTGAACCAAGGTCTCTCTGCGCAGTCCCTCGACATTCAGTCTGATTCCCCTTTCAGCACGGCTCTGGGTTGTCTGCAAGTTAATATTTAAATCTCACCTCCCCATGTTTAATTAATGCTCTATCTTTAATATTTTAAAGTGTGGGTGAAATAAAGTTGAAAGCTCCAGGGGTCTTTTGTTAATCAAGTGCTTTTACTTCCAAGAGCAACATTTATTTTATCTAATGAAATCCAAGCCTATGTAGCAACAAAAGATTGCGAGAATTCTTTTAATTTCCTAAGGAAAAGCTTCCTGTTCTATAGCCTTTATTACTAGCCAGGCAGTAGATTGGGAAAGAAGTATCGGGATGTTTTTCACCATAGCAGCCTTATTTCCAAGCCAGATATTGAAACTCCTGTCAGATGGCCCTCGAGACTGCCACTAAAGTCAATCAACGGCTCTTCTATGTGGGCATGGTACCCTGGGCAGCAGCTTCTCACATGGTGAGGGGGCCCACAGGCTTTACCTAAGGGTTTCTCTTCACTTTTTCAACACTGTGTTGATTTTAGTTACCACATTAAACTCCTGTTAATCACTGGTTTTCTGTTGATATTCACTTCCTGTAGAAACCCTGAGGCATAGAATAATGGGGACTAAGGCTATGAGCAGGTGGGGCGGAAACCTCAAACTGGGGTTTTGGAATTGGAATAGGATGAGCTTTAGTATATATATAGTTAACTTATTTGCTAAGAAAAATGAGACAATATTAAGTGTCATCTGGTCATATTATGATGACATTGTCACTGCTGATGGTACGAGATGAGGGCAACACAGGGAGAAATAATGTAGCTGTAGCACGTATTTGTGATGGTAATGATGATATTACAGCAGTTGGAATGTGGCTGGCTGCTTCTGCTGGCCCCAGGAAGAAAAGGCAACTGAGATTTTTAGTTTCCCAAATCCTGTAACAGAAAGAAAATCAGAAATCTTCCATGGGCTTCAGAACTGAACTTTAACTCACACAGCTATGGGCAGGTTATGTTTGAACCTCTGGCTCAGGGACCAAGGGATCCTGTGAACAGTGCCAATGCTTGCCCACCATTGCAGGGCTCTCAGATGGGTCAAGAGTGGGAATATGAACCATGAGATGAGGAAAAGTAGCACACAGGTAAGCCTGTGACTCTGGCATCTCAAATGTCTCCCTCCTCCCTTTTGTCCTGTACCTCCACTGTCCACCTGCCTGTCTGAAGGACCATAGCTTGCCTTCAAAAATGTTTCAGACTGCATTTGGGCAATAGTTTCATGACAGGAGCTAATGTTTCAGGACTAGTGCTCAACACCCCAGCAATATTACACCACCTCCTTAGATATCACAGTTCTCCTAGCTATGGGGTCTGGTGAGGAAGGAGGTAAGTTAGACAGTGAAGGAGCTGCAGGATCTTGCCATTAGCAAGTCTTGGGGTACTTCTATCTTGAGAGTGGAGTCTAAGGATATTGTATTAATTAGGTTGTATTAAGTAAAAATGAAATCTAAAGCAACTGAATTTGTTGATGTGTGTATTTTGCTGATACTTTAGATTTAAAATTCTTCTGAGCACCTGGCAGTGTCTACCAGTATACAAGGATGGTCCCATGAAGGCATGTCTCGGGAGGATTTCTAGTTTCCTTTCTCTTTTATTTAAATGTTGTTTCTGATTCCTTGCATCTCAAGGGAACAGCTGCCACTAATAAAGATTTTGATATGTATTCTAAAGGTTAGAGTAAAATACAAGGTACAATACTAGTTTTTGCTATGTAGCATCTTATAATTTGTACTTTTTTTTTTTAAAGAGAGAGTGAGAGAGGAGAGAGAGAGAGAGAGAGAGAGAGAGAGAGAGAATTTTTTTTAATATTTATTTTTTAGTTCTTGGTGGACACAACATCTTTGTTGGTATGTGGTGCTGAGGATCGAACCCGGGCCGCACGCATGCCAGGCGAGCGCGCTACCTCCTGAGCCACATCCCCAGCCCATAATTTGTACTTTTTGAAGAGTAATTATTTATATTCATGTATGTTATTAAGAATACATTGTTATTCCCTTGAGAACAAAGTCCAGTTCTTATTCATTTTTTAAAAAATCTCTGCTATTTAACAACTTTCATTAACAAAGAAGTCCCTGAATATATATTGGTTTGGTGACAAGTGATTATTTTCATCTATTCCCCCAAATTCCTTTATTATATATACGACTGAATCATCTTAATTTTTTCATCCCAATTCATATAAATGTATTGAGTATACTCTCTATACTCAATAAGCTTATAACTTAGTAAGAGAACAAATATGTAAAAAAAAAAAAAAAAGGCGACATGAGCAAGTGGACAAATCAGTTAGTATCACTAAAATGTGCAGTCATAATCTTCATGGGCTATGTAGAAACCGGCTTGGGCAGGAAGGAAAGGTACGTTTAGGTAAGGATGGAGGTTATTGGAGAGTGAAATTTGAAGGGCCTGGAAAAATATCAACACTTTTTAGCATTTGCTAAAAATGCAGTTCATAAGCATGGAGATCCCTTGTACCAGAAACAGTGGAAATGGTTTCTCAGATAACTTGTGGCACAATGATGGGGGAGGCTTGAACATCTACTTTAACAATTTGAACTGAATTCTCTAGGTGCCCAGGAAGCATGGACTTCCAGAGCCCAAGAGTGAGTCATGGTTGTGTACAGGTATTTTAGGAGGAAGACTGCTGCCGTGTTGGGATGGACTGAAGGATGGAGGGCCTCGAGAGGGATATGAGAAACTGCAGGAGTAGGGGCAGTGGGGTGCACTCAGCTGACCAGAGCAGGACTTCCCTCCCTGGTGAAGAGTTGGACAGGTCAGGTGGTAACTGCTGTCTGCTTGTCCCTGGAAGGGTGCCCTTCTTCTGCCTCTGCGTTCCCAGGGTTTTAGAGTACAACGAGTTACATCTAGGTTGACAAATTAAATATTTATGAAATGTTAGACTTGTAAGAGCTGCATGTGGCTCTAAAGGTTTCTCTGTTGGTCGAAGGAGACAGATATGGCAGGTACTGTAGGCAGGAGAGCTTTTCCATCATCCAGGTGGCTGGCAGCCTATGAAGAGGGGGTGGTCAGAAAGAGGCGATTAATTAGAGGAAGGACTGAGAGGTTTGGACGATGTATGGAGGAATTTAATGGATGTGGGTCCTGCATGATAAGCAGGAAAGTGTGGGAAGAGGCCAGTTAGGAGGGCGAGATCACAGCATAGCCCGAGTGGGAGGAGGAGGAGGAAGGGGGCGAGTATTGACAGGTTTCTCTCATAGCTCTATGCTCCTGGCTAATTACATCTCAACTTTGTCATTAAATTCAGTGCAATAAATTTTAATTGGTAGGCAAACCCTCAGTCCATTTCTTCAAGTGCTGGTTTTTAGCCCTAGTAAATGTCTAATATGTGAAATACTTATCTTAAAATAGTTAACCGAATTTGTGAAGCACAAGCTTAGGCAATTTCTTAAATTTGAGCATTAAAAAAAAGAACTTGAAGTTTAGGGAGATTAAGCAGCAGTCTTACATTTTTTTCTTTTTCCAGTTATCTGTAATATGTCATAAAACATAATGTAGTATGCCAAAATGTCATTTTTTTTTTAAAAATCTCATATTATCTGGAAATAAAAATATTTAACATTGAATTTCATAATTTGACACACAAGCTCATACTGTACGTTACTTAGAAGGAAATGAAACTCAATATAATACGTTAAGTTTAAAGATATGTGAAATCCAGTTTAGTCTTTGTGTGGAAATACCTATACATATGAGAAATGAGATGAGTCCACCTGAGCTAAGAGGCTTAACTACTAGGGTTTTGATGCACTTGAGACTGAGTTTTCATTGCACTTTTTATTTTGGAATTAAATAACAGCTTATAGTAACTTATGTTTTCAAATGATAATTTTTCTCCAATTACTTTTTTAAAACTTTATTTACATTTTAAAATCATCAAATTAAGGTATATATATATATAGATGAGATAAGACATAATATTTTGGTAAATGTATACCTATGGAATGACAACATCAAGGTAACGTATCCATTACCGTACATACTTAGGTATACACATTCTTTTCTTTAATTTCTTTAATTTTTAATTTGTTCTTTTGAGACAAGGTCTTGCTCTATTTCCAAGGCTGGCCTTGAACTCCTGGGCTCAAGCATGTACCACCATGTCTAGCTAATTTCTTTGTAATACTTAAATTTAAAAATGTTTTAAAAATTTAGTCAAAATGTTATAATAGAGCAGTCTTTAGGTCTGCTTTCTTCTCTAACAGCATAGGTTATCTAATAGATTATATTAGTATTGTTATATTATTTTATGATATATAATGTATGATAGTTATACATTACATACTGTAGTATGTGTATTTACTTGGGAAATTTAAGTATAATCCTCTGAACTTTAGTTGTCTCTTTTTTCTCTTTATTTTATATTTTTTTGGTACTGGGATTGAACCCAGGGGTGCTTTTCTTATTTTGAGACATTCTCACTAACTTGCTGAGGGTCTTGCTAAATTGCTGAAGCTGCCTTTGAACTTGAGCTCCTCCTGCCTCAGCCTTCAGGTTGCTGTTCCTATCTTAGCTGTCTCATCCTAAACCAGGTGCTAGTACCAACCAAATACAATTTTTGTGAAGATACAGTATCCAGTGTATTGAAGCACCCAATGTAAGCCATTAACTTTTTCCAGGAGTATAATTAACATATTTTGGAGACCCTTATGTTTACTTATTGTTCATTTGATTACATATGGTGTTGTGAATAATATAGACTCACTGGGTCAACATGCTAGGGAATTGGGTGCCCTTGCTGCTCTACTGATGAGGTCATAGCTTTAAAGACAGAGCCACACTCATGAGTTGGCCAGTGTGTTCATTTCAACTCTGACACAGGGTGAGAGTCATCTTATTGATGAGATCATACTCTGCTTCTGTCATTTTGGGATCCCATAAATGTAGGTGAGGAAGAGAGTGACTTCCCATTTCATATGTACGTTTGTATACAGCTGGAAGTTTGTTTTCAATATCCAGAAAACCATACAGACTTTCTGTGGAGATGGAATAAGCCCCAGTCATCAGCTGATCCTGCCGTGTTCACGAAAGCCCAGCCTGGGAAACATTCCTTGCCAAAGGCGGGCTATGTGAACAGCCGCGACACTGGCTCTGAGGCCAGCAGATATTAGAACTTCCAGCACCACACTGGGTTTTCTGGATACACCAGGACAGCCACATGGTGTTCCTAACGCTAACTTTTATTGCACAAAGAAGCCTTTTGACAACTCGCAGGCCTTAAGCAACTTGAAGAACTTCTCTAGTTTGCCTTCCTGGTCATGAGACCCTATATAATAGACATGCTGAGCTAGTTCTGGGTCATTCTTCCCCCATCAGAGGACACTGTCCCATCTGGCCCCTGCCTTGCGTGTTTCTCTGTCTCAAGCTGCCCCTACTCAAGATCCTTTGTTGTTGTGCAGGTCACGGCAGATTTTCAGTTACATGCCTATGTGACACCGAATGAAAGGATTCATAGTGGAGTACTTTTAGAAAATTAAGCTTGGCATTTGCTCATGACTTCTTGGTGTGGAGACCATTTTTTCAACACACGTGTGTGCATACACACATGCACACACATACCACAATCTATTAATAGGATCTGATTTGGTTACAGACATAGAATTTTTGCAGTTTTAATTTTCTGCAATAATTACATGTTGAGCATGTGGTGCACAATGCCTGTGGTGCTGGTGGTTTATGTGGTACACAAAACCAAATGTTATATTTCTTTCCTGCCATGAATTTTATCCTAATATCTGTCTAATATCTGTGATAAGTTGGCTATAAACATAGACATAATGCTTTCTGGACTATAGTAATTATCATACAGCTTAGCAAAAATGAACTTTATAGATGGTTTTTAAAAAGTGACTAAATCTTGGTTTGGGCTGTTATAACAAAATTCCAGGTTAACAGAAATTGTTTCTCTCGCTGTCCTGGTGGGGTTGGTTTTCTGGTGAGTGTCTCTTCCTAGCCTGTAGGGTGCCACTTGGTGCTCTAAGGCCTTTTCTCTAACAGATCCAGGGGAAAGGGGAGGGAGAGGCCCAAGAGCCACCAGTCCTGGTGGAATGGGGTCCCACCTGTGGGACTGACTTTGGAGATGGAGTCTTTAGGGAGGAATTAAGGCAAACACAGTGGCTTCAGGGCTGAGGACTGATACATGTGAGTCTGTGTAGGGAGGGAGTGCCATCCGGTCCCTGAGGATCGGGAGTGGGTCAGGAGCGGCTTGGAAGAGAGCGGCCGTGGGTTGGAACAGAGGGTGGATGTGGAGCTCACACCCTGAAATGTGCTAAAGGCAGGCCACGGGTGGACAGGAGCTGAGGATGCAGAAGAGTAAATGTCACATTTTTCCCTGGCAATGAACTTGGGAAGGAGTCGGAGGATAAATGGGAAGTGATGCTTATAGGTTGGGGGTCCTTGAAAACGAGTCTAGTCTAAGGGTCTATCTTGACCTATTGCTTCTCTCCCCCATCTATCTCTAGCGCGGTGTCCCCAAAGCTCCAGGTCTCTCCCTCATCAGCCTCTGGGACCCTCCAGCTAGCCCATCACCACCTCTCAAGTTCTGAGTGATACATATTATTTAATATATTTTAAAAATTTTTTCTCTTTGATAAATAAGGTCAAACCTCAGACCTGTGTGCTGTGTCCTGTGTTTGCTCCACGGAGCTACTTCATGATTTTTTTGTGCCTTATTTCTGTGGCTGCTGTTGTGCTTCTTATGTGAATCTTAACCTTTCTTATGCTCCTTTTTGTGTGTCTCGGATCTCAAGTCAAGGAGAGTGTTCTGTTCCAGCCTTAGCGTCCTCTGCAGGCTCAGGTGTTTGTCCTCTGTTTTCCTGACACCACAGTACAGCAGCTTCTGTTAACATCATTTTACATTTCTGTTTTTTTTTTTTTGTCCTTCTTCAAGTTGTTTGATCAAAGTTCATCTGCTGCCTGTAATAAAATACCAAGAGACTGAAAACAGCACCAACAGCACAATGTAAAAATAGTTAATTGGTTTCAGTTTCTTAGTACACAGTAGGTGGTTCTTTTTAAACACCACTTCCTATTAACTCCTTTAATCCTCAGGTCTTAAATGAAACTGCTCTTCCTCTCCTAGTTCCTGGAATCTAATGACACGCTTTTGTTTTTAAGGGCCCCTGTACAATTTGCAAAATATCAATCCCAGTATATTGGGCCACACATGTCTCCCCTATAAGGTTCAAAATATCAGCCTGTCCCTTTCTGACACTTGTGTAAAGGTCTTTGTGGTTAGGACATTTACCGGCCAGGGGTGGTTAGGGTTGCTGTTGAATGACTGGCATGGATTTCAGGAAGAAGGCGTGTAGGTTGTTCAAATTTTGTGGGGCCAAAAGCTGATATAATTTTGGTTTTGAATTTAAGAAAAATGCACCTTTTCCAAAAAGTACAATAGTATGCACAGGACTTGGAAAGGGTATGTGATGTGTCACGGCTGAGTCTTAAGATTTGACCCCTCTGCTCTTCACAGTCCGTGGTTTTGGGAACTACAGCTCGCCCTATGTGAAAACAGTCTGGACACCAAGCCGATTGAAGTCGGTGCCCTAGCTGAGAGCTGCAGACAAGTCCCTTTTCATTTAGTCTCCTGTAGCCACAGAGTTCCTCCTTTGTTGGGGCTGGGAGCTTCAAGCCAGGGGCCTTGGGAGCAGGGAGGACAGATTTCTGAGTGCTGCTCAGGCAGTTTACCAAATTGGCACCTCACTCTCACTTCTCTTTGTTTTTTATGATCTTTCCTAAATTGTATAACTGGAAAAATTCCAGTTGTGATCCCACAGAGTGTAGAAGCCACAGAGATCTCATCTTAGAATCAATTTACATATGCATTTTTAATATAAAGGTTATTGTCCTTATGTTTTTGCATAATAAAATTATGTGATTCTATTGAGATGTAAATTCAGAAGTGCTAACTTATTAGGTCTTACTGGAACTTTTCTTATTGATGTCTGGACTTCCTGCTGATTTGCTTCTTGCTTTGATGATCTGGTATCATTTAATTTGCTGTTTTTGGTCTCCTATTTGGGGCAAGTTTGGCAGCCAAAATACGATTAAATGAAGGATGCTCTTCATATGCAAATATTTATGTGATTACTACATCAAGCCATTATGTTTATTCTGGAAAGAAATGTATAACTGGAAAAATTGGAGATAATAGCAAGATTTCAAAATTTCTGTCTCTTTGAGTAAATGAGTTTTTTAATATGAGAACCCTCTTTTTTTGCCCGATTCTGGCTTACAACCCCTGGCCTCAGTTCTGTGTAATAATGAAGGAAAGTGTGGGGCTCTGCTCTGGATCCGAACATCACACTGTTGGCTAGGATCAAAGGAAATAGCTTCCTGTAATATTTTGTGTTCCAAAATTATAAACGGGTTTTGGATTAGATAAGTGATTAAAGAAGAAAGATCTAAATTATTCAGGGATTGATTGAACTTGAAATATGATTCTGGGTTTTTCTTTATTTTTGTTTTTCTTCCACTAGTGAAATGTTCTCTTTGCACGTTATTGTCCTTTCAAATCATAGTAACATGAGATGGTTTTCTATTTCACTCATTTATGCTCTTTTATCGTCTCTCTGTACTCTTGTTTTCCTGTTCTGTCATAAACAATTATTAGAGACTGTTTGATCTGTACACTTATACTTGCATGTGTCCTAAAAATATGTGGCAATATTTTGTGTGTACATTTTAAAAATAGGATTTGTTTGTCAAATTCACAAAGCTACAGAAATGTTGAAAGAGGAATAAAATGAAGAACGTAGACTTACAGTTGTTAGCATGTGACTCCTTCTTAGTTCTCTCTCATTCTCAATCTCTCCTTAATTCCCAAACCTCTTTCTTTATTCCTTCCCCCCTCCTCTTTTTTTGGGCTAAAAATAAGTTGCATGCATATTAACTGACTACCCTAAATACTTTTTAGATTGAACTATCCAATAACAGTTAACCAGATTTAACTTTAAACATTTCTTTCTAAAGGTCATCAATTCAAATTCAACACAATTAATATATACAACCTGTATTCCTGTGTCTTGAATTACTATCAAAGAGTGTTTTATTATTTATTTTACTACTGGAAACATGTTCAAATCCTGATAAGGCTGTGTTTTGATTGTGGAAAAATTGTTAGGCAATGGTTAGTAGAGACTATGGGATGGATAAGGAGATTTCATCTTTGAGCAATACTTATGACAACACAGATGCATTGATTTTTAAAAATTATTTATTCTAATTTGTTATGACAACAGAATGCATGTAAATTCCTAGTACACATGTAGAACACAATTTTTTCACGTCTCTGGGTGTGCACAATGTATATTCACACCACTCCTGTCTTCATACATGTACTTGGGATAATGATATCCATCTCATTTCACTGTCTTTTCTATCTGCCTGCCCCCTCTCTTCACCTCCCTACCCTTTGCCCTATCTAAGTTTTCTCCATTCCTCCCATGCTTCCTGACCCATCCCCATTATGGATCAGTATCCTCATATAGGAAAAAACATTTGCCATTTGGTATTTTGGGATTGGCTTACTTCACTTAGCATAATATTCTCCAACTCTATCCATTTACCTGCAAATGTCATGGTTTTATTCTTTTAATGCTGAGTAATATTCCATTGTGTATATATATCAGTATCTTTATGCATTCATATACTGAAGGACATCTAGGTTGGTTCCACAGTTTAGCTATTGTGAATTGTGCTGCTATAAACATTGAAGTGGTTGCATCACTATAGTTTGCTTTTTTTTTTTTTTTTTTTTTTTTTAAGTCCTTTGTGTATAGACTGAGGAGTGGGATAGCTGGGTCAAATGGTGGTTTTATTCCCAGTTTACTAAGGAATCTCCATACTGCTTTCCAGATTGGCTGCACCAATTTGCAGTCCCACCAGCAATGTATGGGTGTGTCCTTTTCTCCCACATCCTCGCCAACACTTATTATTGTTTGTATTCTTGATAGCTGTCATTCTGAATGGAGTGAGATAAAATCTCAAGAGTAGTTTTCATTTGCATTTCTCTAATTGATACAGGTGTTAAACGTTTTTTCATATATTTGTTGATTGATTATATATCATCTTCTGAGCAGTGTCTGTTCAGTTCATTGACTATTTTTTTTTTGTACTAAGATTTTTGAGTCCTTTATGTATCCTAGAGATTAGCGCTCTGATGTGCTGGTGTGCGTGTGGTAAACATTTGCTCCCATTCTGTAGGCTCTCTATTCACCTCACTGATTATTTTTTTTTTTTTTTTTTGCTGAGAAGAAGCCTTTTAGTTTGAATCCATCCCATTTATTCTTGATTTTATTTCTTGCGCTATAAGAGTCTTATTAAGGAAGTTGAGGCCTAATCCGACATGACGAAGATTTGGGCCTACTTTTTCTTCTTTTAGGCTCAGAGTCTATGGTTTAATTTCTAGGTCCTTGATCCACTTTGAGTTGAGTTTTGTGCATGGTGAGAGAGGGGCTCTTACTTTCAGTTTACTGTATATGGATTTTTAGTTTGACCAGCACCATTTGTTGAAGAAGCTACCCTTTCTCCAGTGTATGTTTTTGGTGCCTTTGTCTAATATGAGATAACTGTATTTGTGTGGGTTTGTCTCTGTGTCCTCTATTCTGTACCGTTAGTCTATAAATCTATTGTGGTGCCAATACCATACTGTTTTTTTTTTTTTTTTTTTGCTGTGTAGTATAGTTTAAGGTCTGGTATAGTGATTCCACCTGCTTCACTCTTCTTGCTAAGGATTGCTTTAACTATTTTGGGTCTCTTATTTTTCTAGATGAGTTTCATGACTGCTTTTTCTATTTCTGTGAGTAATGTCATTGGAATTTTGATTGAAATTTCATTAAATCTGTATAGTGCTTTTGGTAGTATGGTCATTTTGACAATATTAATTTTGCCTGTCCAAGAACAAGCGAGATCTTTTCATCATCTTTGATTTCTTTCTTTAGCATTCTGTAGTCTTCATTATATAGGTCTTTCACCTCTTTCATTAAGTTGATTCCCAAGTATTTTATTTGTTTTTGAAGCTATTGAAAATGGGGTGATTTTTCTAATTTCTCTTCCAGAGGGTTTGTCACTAAAGTACAGAAATGCTTTTGATTTGTGGGTGTTGATTTTTATATCCTGCTACTTTGCTGAATTCATTTATTAGTTCTAGAAGTATTGTGGTGGAATTTTTTGGATCTTTTAGGTATAGAGTCATATTGTTGGCAAATAGTGATATTTTGAGTTCCTTTCCCATCCGTATCCCTTTAATTTCTTTTGTCTAATTACTCTGGCTAGAGTATTAAGAATTATGTTAAAGAGAAGTGGTGAAAGAGGGCATCCCTGTCTTGTTCCAGTTTTTAGAGGGAATCCTTTCAACTTTGCTTCATTTAGAATGAAGTTGGCCTGGGACTTAGCATAGATAGCTTATAAAATGTTGAGATATATTCCTGTTGGAATCCTAATTGGTTTACCCCTATATGTAATCAGATTTCTTTCTCTTGTGGCTTTTAAAATTCTCTTTATTCTGTGTGCTAGGCATTTTCATTATAATGTGTCTTGGTGTAGATCTGTTGTAATTTTGTACATTTGGTGTTCTATAAGCCTCTTGTATTTGATTTTCTAATTCATTCTTCATGTTTGGAAAATTTTCTGATATCATTGAGTAGATTCTTTCTAATTCCCAGTCAGGAGCCTCTCTCTCCAGAGGTCTTGTGGGCTGCACTCTGGGGGCTACACACCTGTCACAGAGAGCTGGTTTGTATTGGGCAGTTCAGGACCTGCTTTTGTGACAGGGTTTTGTGAGCATTCAGATGGAACATGTAGCCACAGGCATTGGTGCTGGGTTAGCAGCTACCAGGGAGAGGGGATATTGGGGACTTTTGGTACCTTGATGTTGTTTCTAAGCCACAGCCAATGTTCCAAGCTGGGAGTTTACCCAACTAAACATGGCGATGGAGGTGGCTGCTTTCAGCAATGGGATGCCGGGTCGGTTGGGGCTGGGCAGTGGCACTGAGCTGCATGTTCAGAGATGCACCTCTTCAGTGTGCAGTATTGTGGCTGGCGGCTGTCTTCTGAACCTGCGCCATGTCCCAGGTGCAGGCTACCATGTGTAGGGGACTGTGGTAGTGGTTACAGTGCCCCAAGATGGAAGTGACTGGAAGTTCCCCACGTTGGTAAATGGGGGTCCACAAGGGAGTGATGGCCAGAGTTCCTATAGGGGTGGGTGGTCAGGAGTCTTGCATGGGTGCTAATGCCAGTGGTCCTACTCGGGCACCTGGAGGACATGCAGGGATAAATGGCTGGGAATCCTGCCGGGGTATAGTCACCATGATTTCTGTGCAGGAGCAGCTGTAGGGGATCCTCTAATTACTGGCAGAGAAATGGCATTCTCACTGCTTGAATCCCAGGTCCTGGAGCAACACAGAATGCAGCCTCCCTCTAACCTGCCATTTTGGATTCTGTCCCATTCATTGATTTAAAAGAGATTTTATCTCAGTGACTTACATGGCACTTTGGTGATATGTACTGGGATAATGGGTTAGATAACTTAAATATTTCTTTTTAGAAATGAAAAATAGTAATGTTGATAGTGTGGCAGACAGACCCAGGCAGTGGGAACATGAGTTGAGAGATGATTCTGTGGACTGGGGCTCCTATGTTGACCTCCACATGCTTTCTTTTGAAGGGCTATTTGAGGCCACACTCATGTTGCCTGGCTTAAGTTATAGGATATGGTACATTTCTCAGCAAAAAATTCTGTTATCTACAGGAGAAATGCAGGTCCCAAATGCTCCTCCATGCCAATTGGAACAACACAAGTTATCCTAAATGAGTGACTTTTTTGATCTTTACATAGACCAGAATCCAAGACTCAGGGAACAGGAAAATTAGAAGCAAGCCTCACAACCATAAAGTCTTAAAGAACAAGCTCCAGTTAGTTGCAAATATTTGAATCATATATTTGTTGAGTCTGAATTTATTGTGGGTAAGTAACTCCTTAGTTCTCCAATAATTCAACCATATTCTAGGGATACATCTTTTGTCCATTACTTAACATTCACTGAGGGTAGATTCCAAAATATTTTACTCATTTGGTTATTAAATTTTAGCCTAGTCTAGTTAAAATTTCCCGGCTCATGTTGCTTTTAAAGTTTCTTCTCCCTACTCCCTTAGCATTGAATCCTGTTGGGTAAGATTGAGGGGTGTGTGTGAATGGGAAGTGGGATGGTGGGGGGTAGAAGAACAGACAAAGACAGGGAGAGAGAGCCAGGAGAGAGAAGCATATGTTTTTAAGTTAAAGAAGTTTAAAAGTTCCCTCCATTATCAAATCCCATATGGAATGTTGTTTGTGGTAGAATAAAAACTAGAATATTTACATTCAAAGACATTGCAGGGTTAAATAAACAGAAAGATACCTGATCAGGGTGAATAATTTAAACAAGAGTCAAAAACTTGCAGCTCATACTGGGAAGAAGAAACTGTTCTGTGTAGATCATCCACAAGGTGAATTTTGAAACACTGAAGAAGCAAAAATTTTAAAATAGAAATGATTACAGACACCTAAAGCCAGCTACATGACAGCTACTCTTTCTATGTGTCTTATTTACTTACCCTAATCCTAATCCTTTACCCTAATCCTTTAGGACAGGTACTTTTTATCTCTTGGGGACTTGAGACTTGGAGCAGAGGGTCCATGATTTGGCGAATGACATGTCAACAAAGAGGAGCGGGGGGATTTAAACCCTGGCACTCAACTCCCTGGTCTGTGCTCTTAATCTCTAGCAGGACAGCTGATGAGTGTTTCTGCAAAGGCACTGAGCAGGACTCTGCCTCCCAGGTGGCATGGAGCAAATGCTTTGGGTCACAGGGTGGCAGTTTTCAGCGCACACTGGTCAATCAGGGTCCACTGTAACCTCTTTCCTCCTTGCTCAGGGCTGCCCTTTCTGGACCATGGTTTGGGATGACTGTGGATTCAACTCCACATCTAGACATCACCGCCCCAAAGGACAGAGGCATATGTTCCTTGACTTAATTGGCAACTTGAAGCAAATGGATTTAAATGACTTCTCTTCTCCCCACAAACAGAGCTGGGCACATTTTATGTCACTTTGCTCACTTCCTTGGGATCATTTTCAATCAAGCATCTAAGAGGTGGCTAATGTAGTGAAGCATCCTGGGTTGCTTTTCTTCTCAGAATCGCTCCCTTTGCCTGTCACTCCCACTGCTGCAAAAATACTCCCTGGGTAAATTGCTCATGCATTAGCACTTGTGGGAGCTCTAAAGAGAGGGAGAAGTTTAGCCAAGGATCAAACTTGGGAAGTTAGCTGTGGCATGGGAAGAGGTTAAGCCAGGGGCCTGCACAGAATGCACATCGCCGAGAGCGCGTTTCTTTTTTCTTTTTGGTACCAGGGGTTGAACTAGGGAGTACTTGACCACTGAGCCAGATCCCCAGCCCTTTTTTGTGTGGTATTTGGAGACAGGGTCTCACTGAGTTGCTTAGTGCCTGCCTTTTGCTGAGGCTGGCTTTGAATTTCTGATCTTCCTGCCTCAACCTCCTCAACCTCCTCAATTACAGACGTGCGCCACCACACCTGGTGAGAGTGTTTCTTAGAGTGGGAAAAGGCTAGAGGACTGGTTCTCATGTGCGACTGCATGATGGCATGATCTGGAGAGAATTAAAAATGTACTCTTGCTCTCCCTTTCAGACATTCTGAGTTTTTCTAGAGGTGGCACCCGTAGTTTTTGAAAGTTCTGGATGATGCTTGTGGACAGACAGATGGTTATGTGTAGCCATTGAGATGATGGCTATGGGAGAAAGTCTAGGCTAAACCCTGTGGAATTACTAAGGATTCAAAAGAGATCAAGGAGGAATATTCTGTAGTTCCCATGTTTACAGAAATGGGAAAAGAATGGGATTCGGGACACATGTGGAGATAGTAACCTTTGAGAACCAGGAATACATACCTGCCAAGGCCCAGGATCTGTTTTGACAAGCACTCTCACACACGCAAAAGGCACAAGCGGTTTCAGATCTGGCTGGGCCCGAGATTCTACATGGCCATCAGCTCCCAGATATGCAATGTCCTGGGATTGTGGGTCCACGAGACACATTGGCATTGTTACCTGGAGTTTGTGTTTTTTGTGCCAGCATCAGTCATCAGTCGAGCGTTACTTGTGATTAAGTAACGCTTGACTGATGCTGGGACAAAGCAAAAGAGATTGTAATTTTTCCATCTCCAGCAAAGACAAGGTGTTGGATCTCCCTTGAAGAAGTTAGAGCCCAGGTGGAGAGGAACTGTGGGTCAGACCGCAGTGTGTTCAGTATGGGAAAGGCACTGGTTCTCATTAACAGTGGAGGGAGCGGAGTTTTAGCAGGGGCTGAGAGGTGCAGGGCAGCATAGAAAGAGCAGTTCCACTTCCCGAGTGGCATTACAGATCATGGAGGACAAACTCCCCTCTTAGACACAGAGCACGTGTGACATGGGAGAACTGGCTGTCCCGCTCACAGACCTACGCAGCTCAGCAGGTGGGGAGAGACTCTAGAGAAGAGGCGGAGCATGTGGAGTAGTTGAGGCTTCAGGAGGGGCTGCCAGTCAGTGTGTGATAGACCAGACCTGATTATAAAGTGGAATTGTAAGAACATTAGGACGAAGAAACAGCCTGGGGAGAGTGTTGATTTTCCTCTCCTCTTGTCAGCCTTTCTCCAGGGAATCTAATTAACCATGGGTCCCTACCTACTGGATGGTAAATAACTGTCTCCAAGTCTGAGGACTCCCTCTTAAAATTTCAACACCCCTGTGCCAGGCTTGCAAAGCCAGAGATTCAACAGATGCCTGTGAAAAGAGTAGTTTCTTCTACTTTGTAACTTTCTGAACTCTGTAGGAATGTAGCTACATCACTTAATTGCTAGGCCAATTATCTGCTATTTAAACCTCGTAGGCTTAGAAACACAGCTCTGAAGGAGGTTAACGTGAGTCATCTTGAGTTACTGCTGCCTGTGGTAAAGGCTGGTTCATGATTGCACTCACAAGTGTTTACTGTCTCTGTTCTGTAGCTGTGAACCACTCATCATAAAACTTCTGTACATGGCCTTTCGTCACATAGGCCAAGAACCCAAACTCACCAACGCTGTAATGGTTAATGATATCCAATTTCTGTATAAAAGCCTCATGTAACCTCAGCTCCGGGCCCAGAACTTCAGAGCACTAGCTCCTTTGGTCCTCCAAGTAAATGAGTTCTCCAGCCAACCCTCCCCCTGATGCTTGGTCTCTTGCCAAGAGCGTGATTTTCATAACAATGGAAAACACATTCTGGCATCCACTGGGTTTGTGATAGAAAGCACTAGAAGGATTAAGATCCTGACAAAAGTAGTAGATAAATACTGAGGAGACAATTCTGTAAAGGAGAGAAGCACAGAGGGCATGTACACAGTGATCAGGAGAAAGATTGTGTCAGGGGACTGTCTTCTCTCATTGCCTGGACAAGAGGCAGCATTTCTCTTGGTCTGCTGATAACAGCTGTCATCAGTCCAAGAGTAGAGAGTGGCATAGATAAAATGGATATAAACCAAGAAGTCAGGAGCTCTAGCATCACAGGAACTAGCCATCTTCAAATCAAAGAGAGTCTAATTTTCCCTGGGAACTCATGACATGGGCTGAGAAGTGATGTTGTGTGATGGGCAAGAACATCATTCCTAGGACAAGGCTGCTGGAGTCCAAAGCCTGGTCACATCAGGTACTGCTGTCACCTAGTAAGACAGGTTAGTACCTCTCCCTGAGCTTCTGGCTCCTCATCCATAAAGTGGCAAAATTACAGGATCCCACTTACGTGTCTTTTAGGGTTTCAAAAAGGCAACATGCAAAAGCAGTAAGAGCTCTAACATGTAATTAGTGCCATGAAATGCTTGATGTTTTTATTAAAGTAACTGGGTTTACAATAGGTTATTCTGGTTAAAAAGCAATATCCTTACTGAAGGTAGCAATATTGGTAATAGCAAAGCTGGGAAACAAGAAATCTATTCACTTTTTCATTGATCATTTACAACAACCCTGAAAGTTGCACAGATAATCGCACCTTTTTATCTTTAGGTAAAGGAGTTTCAAGTGCTAGAGCAGAGAATATTGTGACACTCGGACTGGAATTAGGTCAGATAACATTATGTAGATATTGAACTGAAATTGAGAGCAAAGAGCAAACAGCTGTTGGTTAAAACCTGATCACAGTGAAAAACAACCTGACCATTTACACATAAGTGAGGTTTTTTTTCACTGTTCAAGAGCCTTGACCATTCCAAGGTGAGCCATTGCATCCCACAGGAGGCAAAAGACGTCAAGGGGAAAATAAGGTGAGAGCAGTTTTAATTACAACATCCCTTAAAACCTTGCTTCTGAGGAAGGCAGCCAGCTGCATGTGGAGAGACTGGCGACTAGAGTTCAGCCAACGTTCAACTCCTCCCTGTGAGTTCAGGCCTCATGGCTTTGTGTTTAAGATAGACCTACCACCACACACCCAGTATGTGCTCAGAGGGAACTGACCTCCCAGGCTACCGATTACCACTTGGGAGATTTAAGAAGCTCAGACTACCAAGGTTTAATGAATATTTTTCCCTAGTTTTCTTGGACTTAGAGACCGCTTCTTTTGCTCTAGAGAGAAATGACAATTTTCCAGTCGGGCACCTAAATGCAGCTCTGGCTTTGCAGATTTTCTTCTCTTACCTATTTTCATGGCTTTCAACATCCAGTCAGGCACCATTGACTGGGTTTTATTATTTAGCAGGTCTAATGGATAATTTTATGTGCCGACTTGACTCTCCATTCAGGAGACAGTATTGACTGGGTTTTATTATTTAGCAGGTCTAATGGATAATTTTATGTGCTGACTTGACTCTCCATTCAGGAGACAGTATTGACTGGGTTTTATTATTTAGCAGTGAAGTGGATGATTTTATGTGCTGACTTGACTGGGTCCCAGGGTGCCCAGGCATTTTTGCCCAACATTATTCTGGATGTGTCTGTGAGGGTGAGTCTGAAGATGAGCATTTGAACCAGTGGACTGATAAAGCAGATTGTCTTTCCCAGTGTGGGTAGGTCTTATCCCATCAGTTAAAAAACCTGCATAGAACAAAAAAGAGCTGGCCCTCCTGAGAGTAAGAGGGGCTTCCTCCTACTGACTGCCTGGAGCTGGGCATCACCTCTGTTTTCCCATCTTTGGACATGACCTGACCCATCTGGTCTCTCAGGTCTCAAGTCCAGCCGCTTTGGGCTGGGACCATGCCCTCGGCCCTCCTGGTTCTCGGGCTGCAGCCTCAGGCTGGAGCTTCGTTCCTGGTTCTCCACAACTGCAGCTGCTGGACTTCTTGGCCCCCATCCTCACGGCAATGAGTTCCTTGCAGTTAATCCCTTTCTATGTGATATAGACATCCTATTGTTCTGTTTCTCTGGGAACTTGATTAATAGGCCAAGTTTTTGGTTAGATGCTAAGAATAGGGCAGTTGACAAATGGTCAAGTCCCAAGCACTTCTGTATTAGTGAACATTAACACAAAAATTATATAAAGTGTAAAATAATTAAAATTTGCCCTAAGTGTCAAAGGAAATTCACAGGTTTATATACTTTCTTTTCTCTCTCTCTCTGTGTTCTCTTGGGAGAGAGATGTTCTAGAATAGCATTTGTTTTTCCTGAATGATAAGGATATTTCAGTATGTGTGTGAAACCAGATATTCATTGGTAAGCCATCATACATTTTTTCCATGTTGGATGGTTAATTCTGCTAGAACAGTTTGAATTTTCCTAGGTTTTATTTGGATAGCAACATTATAATCTTTGAATTGACAGAGTGATTCTCTATTCTAATAAAATTCAGATCTAATGCTATTTTTAAAAAGAATATTTTTAAATTTACATTTGGAAAAATATGGCAGCAGAATGAACAAAACTATAAAAGATGGAAAGTATCTTCAGACTTCTATAAAACAGATAGTGACTTGTCTACAGTTCAAATCCCATTGCTGCCATTAGCAACTGGTAACCTTGGAAAATTATCTTTTTACGAGTGTATGATGATGGGGTTTTATTCTCTGAAGTTTCCTTTCCAATTCAAGAAGGCAGACTGAATCACTTCCTTCTTTGAGTATTTCTGTCTACTTATTTGCTTTTTTAACTAGGCTTCTCTCTCTCTCATGGGACTGGGATTGTGTCCGTGTACTCCGGAGGGTTGCAATCCCCCAGGCCCATCCCTCCTCTGTCTCTAGTGATAGCCTGCCACACCCTGGAAGTGCCACAGAAGCTGGCTGAACCAAAATGAGCACTGTCGCGACCTTTCCCTGCTGCCTCTCTAGAGACAGGCTCCATCAGATTGCTTGAGTGTCCTATGTTCTTCCTGACCCTGATTCATTTTATCTTTTTAGCACAGGTGGAACAGTCTAAAGATAATTAACTGGATGCTTTTCATATGTAAATCCCACAATGATTATAATACCAGACTTCATATCTCAGCACAATGAATGAGTCTCTTCTGCAGGAAGATTCAAAGATTAGATAAAATTAGCATGACTTTGAGATTCTTTTCTTTTTTCCTATGGACAATCACATCTTTTTCTTTCTTTCTTTTTTTTTAAAAAAATAAACAGTCTACCTAGTAAGAAAACTCATCTTAGTCTGTTAGTGCTTAACATCTTCCCTTTTGTTTTGAGATGCCATCTGCAAAGCTCCCTGGAAAGTCTCAGGGAGCCTCCCCTGGGCCTGCAGGGGGAGTCTTGGCCTCTCTGGGATCCATTCTGAAAACAAATATCCCCAGGCAAGATAATAGCAGGGGAAAGTTCAAGAATAAAGAATGGCAACGGCATTTTTATCAGTAGTTACTGACACCATAAGCTCAAAGTAGGTTTTAAGCACTAATGTGTGCCGATTTCTCCAAGTAAAAAGAATTCTGGAGACGGCACTGACTCTTGCTCAGGGCTCAGCACTTGTCTGTGTATGCCCAGGTACTGAGTTTTCCAAAATTAACTTGTTTCTAAAAGTACTATCATTGCCCACAATTTATAGATTAGAAAATAAATGCAGACAGAGGTTGAGCAGTTTGGCCAAGGTGATGTCCCTGACAAGAAGCCACATGAGGTTCAGATCCCATCCAGGTGGAGACAATTTATGCAGCCACTGCAGAGGCACCAGAAGTCCTATTTTCCCTCACTGCAAGCCCAGTGATCAGGCGCTGCTGCTTTATTTCCTGCTGTGTTCCCCACAGCTGGAGACCACGGACCTCCTCACTCTTTTGAAGCTTCTGCTTAGAAGTGACACTCCATTCTTGTTCAGATTGTATTGTCACACCATAAAGTCACATGATGGCTCCTAAATGCACAGAGGTTGGTCAGACACAGCTCTCCACAGTAGGCACTCAAGGACATGGCCTAGCTTGATGTCAGAGTCGCTCCTTTACGTAGGGTGTTGAGTCCCATGATGAACCTGACCTCAGTGTAGTGGAGCGGACACTCCTCTAGAGGAGCAGAGCATATTTTGAACAAGATAGTCGACTGTTTAGGGGATATTTGTGTCTATGAAATGATATCTCACTGGGCGTCTTTTTATTTTTAAGGGCTACTGAAATTTTGCCTTTGGTGAATCAACCAGGAATATCATTTGCCCATTTTTCTTTTGGTTTGTTTTCTTATGGAAATCTAAATATTTTTTCCTATTTTATGCAGAGTAAAATGCTTATATTTTAAAAAGTGGGTATGATGAACTTAAATTCTTGGGCAACAGCAAAGAACACATAACTTAATAACTAAGAATATACCATGCCCAATAAATGGGTATTGTTATTTTTTTTTAATATTGTCTCCATTGAGTTTCAGTGAATTAAGAGTAGATTGGCCAAATCTGGTCCTCTGTATTTGTAAATAGTTTTATTGGAATACACTTTGTGAAGGTAATGACTATGGTTGCTTGTGCTACAAAGATAGTCTGTCACAATCAATTCTATGTCCCATAAAACCTGAAGTGCCTACTGTCCCTTTACAGAAAAGCTCGTCCAGTCTGACCTTCTCATGGATCCACCACCCTGAGATTCATCCCAGTCACATACATGGTCCCAGAATGTACCCCACATCCTGCAGCTCCTCTGTCAGACCCCGTGTTCCCTTGTCAGTTGTTTCTGGTGACCACAAGAGAATAGGAGTCATTGATACCTCCCCAAAGCTGGGACTTGGGGCTGCTGTCTTTCTTCATATCTTACTTCAAAGAGATGTTGCCCAGGTTCTTAGAAAAGGCATTATGGAGTTGTGAAGGCTGCAGAGGACTTACTTAGCTTTTAAAAAGATTTACATGCATTTCATTTTTTTTTCTGCATTTTGAAGGCACTTTATTCAGGGTTTTCAACAGGGGATGGTCAACATAGAGAAGCATGCATGCTATTAGTATGGTTCCCCAGCTGCCAATCCACACATCCAGCCTACTTGTCCCTGTTGTGAAGTCACAGCAGAGTAATGCTACTGTGGAGCAGTAATACAGGTGGGGTGAAACACAGGCAGCCAGCATACACTGTGGCCATATGGAGCCCCCCATGCAGGCATAGTGGACCTGAGATGCTACAAAACAAGGCCCATTGGCCCATCACCCTTCTGTGGCAAGGTCTGGGCACATTTTGAAAGCCTGCTGTAGAAACCCATTTCACACAGCATGGCAGACTGGAATCTGCAGGCATAGATCATCCAATGACCTCAACTTCTCACTTCCCTGGCAGTTTCAGAGGATTCAGTCCATGATTGGCTGACTCCATTTTTTTCTGGGGCTATGGTGAGGCAGTATAACATGATGCAAGGCAGTATATCATGATGGCAGAGCAAAGCTGCTTCTGCATGGTGGCTGGGAAAGGAGAGAGAGAGAGAGAGAGAGAGAGAGAGAGAGAGAGAGAGAGACAGAGAGAGAGAGAGAGAGAGAGACATGCATTTCAAAGAGAAAAGAACTTGACAAGTTTTCTGAAGTCAGTGCTTCAAGAAAAGGGAGGGGGAGACTTATTTTTAGCACTGGGCATGTATTCTATTTTCAAATGTGTTTCCCTTTAAGAGTCACATGTTTATCTGCAAAGCAGAGTCCTTACTATCTTCCAGTAAGCCGTGTGTGTGTGTGTGTGTGTGTGTGTGTGTGTGTGTGTGTGTGTGTGTGTGTGTGTGTGTGAAGTAGTTACTAGTTCTGCAGGCTACAGCTCTCATAAATATCTGAGGTTTCAGGTTTTCAGGTACCTCAACACTTGTTCCCAGCTCTATCTCGTGCTGCCGCTCCTGATCACTTAGCCTCTGCTCTTGGTATAGAAGATCTTCCAGACCTGAGATTTCAACCTTTTCTCTGGTTCTGCTCCTCATGATTCATTGTCCCTGGACCTGGGCCTTTTTCTGTTCTCAAATGTTGTTAACAAGGCCTTGAGCTTTAATTGACGAGTTCAGGCTCCCATTGCCTTTTCTCTAAGCAACAGCCATCCGACGTACACCTCAGACTTTACAAATGACCGTTACTTTTCTGTCCTCCATATTTCTTCCAAAGGTGTACCTTTTAGTTGACTGCAGGTGAAGGCATTACCAACTTCACACCTGCCTCATGCATGGTCTCCCAGTACTCCCATCTACCACCAGTACTATGGTGGTCACTGGAGGGTGATTCAGTTCTTAAATCTCATTTTAGAATTCTGTTTTCAAACCACCCTTTCTGCCAACTTTCATAGTGTGAGTTCCTTGGAAGTGATTCTGAGATGGAGCTTGGCATGCAGAAATTTTCATTGAAGAATGACTTCATGGGTAGTACCAGTTGAAGAATGAAGGAATTAGGATTGGGCGGAGGGAGAGGCTGCATGATTCAGAGGTCACAATCATGGTCAGTTTCATTGCATGTGGAGCTCCGTAGCTGGGTGTATCCACAAGATTGTTGCTAATTGGGCTGAAGGCATGGTCTTCACATGACTTCAATGGCCAGCTGTTGGACACAGACTTCTAGAAGAGGAATGTGACCTTGAGTGAGGTAGCTTTTGAGTTAAGGTCAGTAATAAGAGGGAGAATTTAGAGGTCAGCTGTTACTCTCAACACTCTGAGCGGGTGGAGAATGAATGCTTCAGTCTTGAAAGTAAGAGGGGGTTCTGGGTAACACACAACAGTCTGCTGTAATATAACGTATCACTTGGTCCTTGAATTAACTTCTTTAAAATTTCTGAATAAGTAAATAAATATGATCATTATTTTTAATTATTAAATTGCTTCTAACATTTGCATAGCTCTTATGTGCCAGACACTGTGCAAATTCTTTGTAATAATTACTTATTTATGATTCCAACGACTTTAGTTATCAGATATTATTACCAGATTTTAGTCTTATTGAATTAGTATGAGATAGGTGCCATTCTAAGTATTTGGAATATATCAGTTGTGAGAGGGAGAGGGAGAGAAAGAATACACTTTTAAGGGTTTATTCTAATTGAGAAAAAAAGCCAATTTATAATAGTATCAGTTATTCTATTGTTACATATCCTTTACATAGTCATGAAAAGTATTAAGGGTGAAAGGTAAAAAGTCAAGCATGGTAAAAGGGAGATGGTTGTGTTACACCTGGTCAATTTTATTAGAAATGAGACAGCTGAGCAATGATTCATAGGAGGTCAGAGAACTGAAAATGCTAATAATCTAGAAGTGATCTGGAAGAGGAAACTGGAAGGGTGGGTGAAAGAAGACTGGATAGCAAATACAAATTTATGGGTGACAGAAAGTACCTGGAGGCTTCTAGGTACCCCTCACCATGCAGGTGTGAATAACGAATGCAGAACGGGGAGAGTGAAAATACAGCAGGGTGTGGGTGAGTTCCCCAGGGACCTTCCCAGGCTTCTTATGGGTGGGAGACCTCCTGTGTTTTGTCATGAGGGAGGTACCACATGTTCACGTGAGTGCACTGGAAAGGTCTCTGTCTGATTGTAGAGAATGCATTTTGGTCAGGAGGTAGGTAAAGAAGGTTCACAAGAATGGAGGACAACAAGTAGAATATTTCCTCATTCAGGTAAAATTGATAGGTGTCCTAAAAGATGGCCGCAGTAGTAACGGAAATAGAGATGGGTATGAAGTGTGTTTAAAAATAAAGTGGTTAGTGCATCATCATCACTGCATTAGGATTCGGGAGAGAGGAATTAGCACAGGTGGTGTTTGTTTGACTCCATCAGCCAGGTGGAAACTAGAACTGTTTTCTGAAAAGAATGTGCACTTTGGAAAGTAAGTTTCAGAGTATGGAGGTAACTTGGTGCTGGATGGGCTAGTGTGAACGTTATTGATCCATTTAATTACTGCTGAGTGTTAGGTACTCTCTGAAGTGACAGATAACGTGGTCAGTAGGTCAGCAAAGCAAGGTGTCTCATGCAGTTTACCACTTAACAAAGGAGAGTAAATACTTGAACACAGAAATAGAATATGTGATTACAGGTTTTATGAATTTTACAAAGGAAACTTGGAGTATTATGAGAGAGACAAATGATGTCAGGAAGATGTAATTTAAATTGGTTACGGAAGAGCTTTCTGGAAATGTTACATAGAGGCCAAGGCCCGAGTAGTACGGAGGAATTGGCCCAGCCAGGTGAAGCACAGCTGGTGTGACCCCAGACCTGCAGAGGTCCATCAGGCTTGCAACACAAAGAGCAAGGTGGGGAGGACAGATTGCTGTCCCCTATGCTGAAGAGGCAGATAGAGCTGGGGTCTTATAGATCTGGGCTCAGTTAGGGATTTTAATTTTATTCCAAATATATTAAAAAGCCATTGGAAGATTTTCCAGGGGAGTCACGTGATCCTATGGGTTATTTTAAAATGATATCCTGCTGTGTGGAGACTGTCTCTAGAAGGAAGAAGAGAGACCAAGAAGATATCACTATAAAGATGTTATTGGGTCCAGAAGAATGAACTATAGTACAGAAACATAGGAGAGAGCGGAGAGAGGGGCAGCAATTCTACGGAAGGTGGCGAATCCTTCAGTGGACACTGGGGAGTGACCAGGCTGATCTGAAAAACAAAAGCAAAAATAAGAGTGCATGGAGCCACAAACCCAAAAAAGAGAGGTTTCAGGAGAAAGGCTTGAGGGACACCATTGAGTGCTGCAGGAGGGTGGGTGAAGATAAATGCTCAAGTTGTGAGATGACAACCCGTTTCTAAGTAGCTTGAGAAGTAGAAATACTGGGTGGGTAATTTTCTCAAGACTTGTTGGAAAAGGCTGGAGACGGACAGATGGCTAGAGCAGCAGCGGGGCTCCCTCCTTCCCTGTCTCCTTCCTTCTCTCCTTCCCTCCCTGCCCCTCTCTCTCCCTCCTTCCCTCCCTCCCCATGGAAATTAACTGCAGATTGTTTAAATGTAAGTGGGAAAGGTGCGGCTCCTGCCTAAGGGTGGAGAGTCGGGGAGAAGAGGCAGGGAGGGTTTGGGAACCCCAAAATTAGAAAAGGAAGGTGTTGCTTCCGTTCTGACAGCATGCCTGCAGGTACAGGTTAGATTGGGTGTGTCAGTCAGAAGTTGAGAGAAGTCCCCAATGATGACTGTTGAAGGGATGGAGTAAGACCTTAGTCTAAGAACAGGAGAATGTTGGGATCATCCATTCGATGATCACTGTGCATTTCCACTGCAATCTTTCATTATGAAAAAATTTAAAACTTTAAAAAAGTAGAACAACGAATATCCATGTATACTTGATTTAAATTCAAGAATTATTCATATTTTGCTACATCTTTTTTTTTATCTTTATTCCTCCTCTTTTCACAGGTATAGAAATGTGTATAGTATCCATATATGTTTGCATTCCCCTGATCTGCAGGTTTGTTTTCCAGTTTCAGTTCAAACATGGTCCCAAAATATTAAGTAGAAATTACTTAAGTAATTCATAATTTCTAAAATGTAATTGATTGTTGACTTATACATGGTAATTGCGCATACTCATAGGGTACAGTACATGTTTCAACACATCTCTACAATGTAAAATGATCGGGTCAGGGTAAGCAGCATGTCCATTACCTCACATATATATCATTTCTTTGTGTTGGAAACACTCAACATCTCTCTACTAACCACTTGTAATATTCATCTAAACTTTAAATTGCATGGCAGTCTGATCATGGTAATGAAATGTGCCACCCTAGACTGTCCCGTCCAGAATTGAACCATCGCTGTGTGCAACACACCCAGGCTGTTACCTTACTTACCTGTTGGTCCGTGGTAATCTGAGTTATCAGATTGCAGGGTTTGTGTTTCCATTACCTGTATTTGACTTATGGCCCCAAAGTGTAAGAATAATGACACAAAGGAAGCAACATGGCACAAAACAAAGACAAATTAACCCTGGTGCTGTGAGGCCACATTGCAGGGGTGACGAACAAAATCTAAGTGTGCGTGGGGTTCAAAGCTACAGGTGGTGTCAGGTGCATCCCAGGCGTCTTGGAACACATTTCCCAGGGATGGGAGTGGAACATGGTTAGATTTTGTGCTGTCTTATTTTAAGGTGGTATCATGCATTGAATAATGATGTGGTTTACTTTATCTATTTAAACAACTATTTTAGTAGTAAGAATTTTTGGAGCACATACAAATTTAATAAAATGTTTAGACTGGCAATTTTACATAATAAAAACTATAATGGTAATTGCTTCTGTTTGCATCTATTTGTTTAAAACTATCAAGGCTTCTGCACATTCTTTAAAAATGCCTTTAATTTTCTGAATTTTCTATTATGAAAACTTAGTCGGCCTTTATGATAATTTTATCAATTAAGAACGAATTATTTATAAGTATATAATTTTTAGAGGAAATCCTGATGTTTTAAAGGACATTTGAAATATCCAAACTACTTGGTATAAGTAAACACACAAAATTTGCATAAGTTTTCGTTTTTCTAACATTAATTACTTTAAACTCTGGAAGTCACTTTTTTCAGTGCCTCATAATATTAGCATAGTGCTGAGCAATGATGAATCTTTCCATGAGGTTTGAATACAGTTCTTGGGCCAACTCATAACATGAAGTCTATCTTGTAATTGCATTTATACCTTGGATTAATAAAATAATTTTCTCCTAAGGAAGCTTTTATACTTTTTGAAATATTATCTCATTTATCTTTCGAGCACCCTAGAGGGCCAGAGTTAATCTTATTACTCCTTTCTCTTATGTGCAGAACCTCTCTCAAAATATGTAGGAATGATTTTTTGGGGAGTCACAGTTCATCAACAGGAAAAGCAGATTTATAATTCAAAGTAGCAGCCTATCCTCAGGATAAAGGAATTTTCCATGTAGTCAAGCTGGGTCTATTGTTGTTTTCCCCCATTATCTGGTTTTTAGGCATGTTGTTCTATCATCTTTCCCAAAAGGATCAGCCTTTGACCCTATCCACAGTCCCTCCCTCACTTAGATTTGATCTCCATCTGCTTCCTGATATAAAAATCAGTGATAAGGCAAAGGTTTTTCTCTCTGGGAAAACTACCCGTGCATTAAATGCCAGCAAAGAGAGAGCTGCCCGGAGCTGCATTTGGTTCAAAATTCTCTGCCAATGCTGGAATAACTCCATCAAACATAAGCCCACATGTGTGTATTACCTGGGACATGAAGGAGGAAAAACTAACTAGGTAATTCCTAATATCACGGGGGTATATACCAGCCCGTGCTTCCTTGTCCACCAACCCATCCTCTCAAATCCTAGGTCCTGCTCTGTAGGCAAAGCCACCCTGCATGGCCAAGGTCACCACTTATTCACTGTGTGACCTTCTCTGTTTTACCTTGAATTTATCACATGGCATCCATATGTATAATGTGAAAATGCCTGGATATTGGTAATGCCAACATGCTGAGCCAGAGGCCATTTTTAAATATCTGGAGGGGCGAGAAAGGGGAATAACTATGTGGGCAAATTTTCTCAAGGCCTCTTGGAAAGATGAAGAGAGGCAGATAGCTGCAGGACCCTAGGGTTTAGCAGGGCTTTTTTTTTTTTTTTTTAAATGGGGATATGACTAGAGGTTAGATACGATAAAAGCATTCCCAGAGAAAGGGAGAAGATATTCTTGACATCCCGTTGTTCACAAGGGAAAAATATGAGATTTCAAACAATGAAATCAACTCAGTGACTGGTTATTAATTGACATTTAGAGACTAACAGCATTGTCAATTAATATATTTTTTATAAAAGTGGATCTGATACAGAATTTTGGGAGAGTGACACAGGGGATTGTTCAAATGATAGAAAAACCCATGCATGCATACATATTTGGGAAGGTGTCACATTTGACACTGATGCACACCCTTGAATAGGAACCAATGCTGAGACCATGCTTTGTGCAGACCCAAAGGTGTATCCCTCACAATCTTTGTTAAGCCGAGAAATCTTGACATAAGAAGGGGAAAAAGTGAAAACAATAAAAACATAACAATATAAACCCTAACTGAGGAAAGTAGAAATTTAAGCAAAAAGCAGGTGTCCATTTGATATATTTGTAAAAGTTGATTGCAATTATTTTTCTACATAACAAACTTTATGTCTGTGATTCATTTGCTACTGTTCTATTGGACTTGAGCTATTGGCTGCTGCTCTTTTGAGAGCTTTGATTTTTCAAAGAAGACAGCATTTAGGATTATAAACAGTTATTATTTATGAGGAGCTGGTACTGATGAAACTCATTTGCTCTGCAGCAAAGATAATTAGAATCTTCCTCACTAATGCCGTCAATTATGCACTTTTTCTTGGCTTAGCCTTCTTATTGACCTGAGTTAAAAAGGTTAGCAGACTCTTTAAAATGTTACCAGTCAGGCCCAGAGAGGGAAGTAGGAGGCTACTCATTGGGCTGTGCCTGTGTGTGTATCCTGTGCTTAAACACACCCAGTACTGTTCAATTCTGCTTTTGTAGAGAATAAATGAGTGATATCATAAACAAATACTGTGCTAGGGAAGAAGAAAGTCAATGTATTATTTTTTTAAATCATAAATCTTAGAGAAAGCATTTTAAGGACAATATACTGTAAAATCCAGACTTCTCAGAGGAACAATATTATCCTCATTAAAGTTATTCCTTTACATTTTGAGAGAAAAGCACTTTTCTGAAATGACTACTGTGAATGTTATTTCTACTCTTACAAGGAGTGAAATATATTCTAAATCATGAGACCTCAGATATAGGACAGATTATGTAATGAATAAGGTTTGTTGTTTTGATTAATTATATCAGACAATATGAGTTTAATTAGAATATTATATAGTTCTGGTGTTGATTATCTTTAACTATATTTTAAATATTCTCCAAATTAGATTCTTTCTTTGTGTTTATTTGTTGGGTGGTACTGTAAAATCATCTAACAGATTTCTGAAATTCCAAAAAAATGTAGTGACTTTTCTCTTACAATTTATTACATGAGATTATATCTTCCAGATTCTGAAAGGGCAGAGATTATATCTCCATCTGATTTTTTTTTTTTTAATTACACTCTTTTGAAAGTATACTTGAGATACCTCTCTGTTACCATTCCCACTGACCTTTTTATTTAAATTTCAAAAAATTTATTTATTTTTTATTTCTGGTATTTTTTTACTGTGCCTTCTTAGATCTTAATTTGCTAACTATATGCTACATATAGCTCATCTATTATAATTTTTGTTTCAGTTTCTATATTTTTACTTTATTATTTCTAACTGGTGCTTTTTCACATTATCTTTCTTATTTCATTATTTCCCATTTTTGTTTCATGCTTTAATTATTACCCTTACATCTTTAGCAATTTTAAGCATACTTAATTTAAAATTCCTTCCAATTGTTCTGTATTCATTTCTTTGGATAAGAATTTTCTAGTTTGTTGAAACTGTGGACAATGTTTCTTATAAGCCTTCGATTACTTGTTATTTTTGTGAGAGATGATTATTCTTATAGGTGAGAACAAAATATGTCACAATGTTGTAATATTCTCATTTCACTCTTACATGCACACATTTTTCTATACAATTATATAATAAGCATATGTCTTCTCTTGTATGTATTTAAGAGCATCTATGCATATGCATACACAGGAAATATTTGACTAAAAAGATAGGAGGGCCTATGTTTGTTGAAAGTGATCCCTTAAGAACTGCACAATGATTGAAAGCCTTTCTATTATCTTAGCTGCTGGATTTTCATGATAAAAGATAATTGGAATTAATAGAGATGCCATTGAAATATAGAATACGGAAATATGAAATATTCACGGAAACAAGATGACACAAGGGAGAGGTAGAGAGAAGAGCCTGGGCTGGAGTCGTTGCCTGGCCTGAGATCCTTGCTCAGCCTCGGTGGCAGCTTCCAAGATGGCCCGATGACCTCGCCACCTGGAAGAGACCCCGTCCACATTACTGACCTTTTCGTTCCACCTTTATCAGAATCCGCCTGTGTGACCAATAGAGTGCTCCAGATACAGCAGTAAATCACTTCCGACTTTAGGTTATGAGGGACAGTGGTAACCTCTTTCTCTCCTCTCTCCTCTTTCTCCCTCCCTCTTTCCCTTCTCTGACTCGAGTCATTTGCTTTCGGGAAAAACACCTGGTGGGGACTTGACGCCAGTGGCTGGCAGTCACTTGGCGAGCTGCTCCTCTGGCCCTGTCACCCCTTCAGATGACTGAAGTCGTGACCAACAACCTTTGAGAGACCCTAAGTCATTTCCAAGTTGCCCACAGATTTCCGATTTCAAAACTTGGATGAGACAATCAATGTCCTACTGTAAGAGTTAAGTCTTTGATATGGAGCAGTAGGTGACGAGTGGAGCAAGTTAGCCTCTGGGGCAGGTCAAACAGCTTTTGTGGCCTCTATTTTTTGATTTGTAAATTGAGAGTCAGCATTTTCAATCACTCTCTGTGAGAGAGAATCTAAAGGACACAAATGCCTATCTGTGCAACAATGTTGGGGCACAATGAAGCAAAGCGGGAAGGAAAGGAGAATATTTCTGGAGCCACTTGGGCATGGCCTGAATTGAAAAAAGGGTCAGTGATGTCTAGTGTTTATTCTAGACCTGGATCCTTCTCTTTTACAATAGAAACGTGTGCAAGTATTTTGGACTTTTTTTCTGTACTGGGGAGCCAACCCCTGGACTTGCATATTGCTAGGCAAGCACTGAGCTACATGCCCAGCCCTTTTTATTTATCTTGAGACAGAGTGTCACCAAGTTGCCCAGACCAATCTCAAACATGTGATCCTCCTGCCTGTGTCTCCCAACTAGATGGGATTACAGGTGTGCACCCATGTATCCAGCTGCAGGGCATTTCAATATGCTGTTGACATTTACGTGGAAACTTGTAGATGAGCAGGTAAGACATCCCTTTCTACCTTCTTTTCTTTTATTTGGGCAGGGATATTAGGAATTGAACCCAGGGGCACTTAACCTCTGAGTCACATCCCCAGCCCTATTTTGTATTTTATTTAGAGACACAGACTCGCTGAGTTGTTCAGTGCCTCACCATTGCTGAGGCTGGCTTTGAACTTTCGATCCTTCTATCTCAGCCTCTTGAGCTGCTGGGATTACAGGCGTGCGCCACTATGCCCAGCTCCCTTTCTACTCTCAGACAGGTTGTACAAGCTTAACAGATACCTTCATGATTTTCTTTTTCTTTTTTAATATTTAGCAAATTCTTATTCTAAGTTCCTTTTTCCAGATGTTTCTTTTCTTGTTAGGGCTAACTTACTCTGTAAATGGCAGACACAGTTGTGCCCAACATGATATTATGGTCAGGACAGAGGGACAGGCTGCTGGTTAGATTAAGAAGCTTTTAGAAGTTTGGGTATTTCCTGAAGAAGACAAACAGAACCAAAAAAAAAAAAATTATTGTTGAGATGGGTGAAATTTTTTCTTGGTTACATTCATTTTCAGGGAGGAAATGTTCCCATATTCTGCCCTTGTCATTCTCAAGAGAAGGCACTTGGGTGAGCACTGTGCCTACTGTTAAAAATAATGTGAGTGGTTATCACCATGGTCATCACCACCACCACCTCATATGACATCTGGGATCCCTCCACTGTTCTTTGTGGATGCAGAAGTCATCTTGGTAATACCTGTAGGCATGATCTAGCAGGAAATTTTCTCCTCCTTTTCCTTTGTATATCTTTCCTGCATGCCTGTGGACAGATAATCTTTCCACACCTCATAAATTCCTCCAATGAAAACAAATAATGTATGTCATTATCTCACACAAAAATGATCAATCCTTCCTGATCCCATCTATGTGGAGTGTCGAAATTGCTTTGAGCCATGATATTTCAAAAAGAAATACTATGTGTGTAGTTGTACACGTGTTTTGTTTTATGGTCCCCCGAGGTACAAGGCTTAGTGAATCCATTGTGTCTCAATTTAGCTCTTCTGTTGGTAAAAGCAGAGCTTGAACTGGTGGAATATAGACAGAGCTGCCACTCCCAGACGATCCAAATCGGCCTGCTCTGTCATCTGATGGCCTCTGGGGACAAAGTCTTATGAACACATATGAGCAATGCCTGGGAGACTTCTAGTCCTCTGTAATCCTTGGGGTTCAGTTAAGGATGAGATGTTACCCAAAATATGAGAATTGCTTTTCTCTTTGTGTATGTAGAGAGTTAATCACTCTGTTTCTAATAGACCCTATAATAAGGTAAAGGAATTATTACTTTGAGAGGCATGAATCTGTGGGAATACTTCTGTTTCTAATGCAAGACACAACCAAAAAACTATTAAAACCAGAACAAGATACTCCTCACCAGTATGTGTTTTGTGGACCATGCTTAATTAGTTTCTGCTTCCTATTACAAAAAAAAAAAAAAAAAAAAAAAAAACAAAACTCCCCATATAACTCAGTTTCTCACAGGGTGATATTTGGCTCTAATATTTAATCTATGATGTTTTCAGGTAAGATACATAAGGAGTGATTAATTAATATATCTCTGCATATAAATTTGACACCTAATAAGAAAAGATATCATATTTATTAAATTACATATACTCAAGATGTTTGTGGCTTCCTCCTCATACTGCCCTAAGCACCTTTAATTAATTTTTTTACTGTAGATCTCTTATCTCCCTTACTTAGTGACCCAAATCTCAGAAGGAAGGTTTCCATGCTGTTGATTAGTTTGTTTGCAAGAGGAAAATATGCTAAGGTTTTAGAAAATGACAGATTGGTGGGTCAATAAGCACATGAAAGATGCTCAACATTGTGTGTTGAGTAGAAATTAACACATTGAAGCTAGATTTCTCCTGCTGTACTTTCCACATGCACCTGAGGCCACCTGAGGGGGGTTTTCCTCACCTGCCCAGCATGAGTATCCATTGGGTGTCCTCTGGCTCAATCTAGTCCTTATGCTATCTACCCAGGTTAGCATCACAAACTCAAGACCTCAAGAGAATGCGGCTTCAGTCCCCGGATTGCTCCTTCCATCTTGGCTTTCCTGTTGCAAGCCCCCAGGTTGTGCCTCTGACTGACCAGCTACAAATCAAGGTCCCCGCAACTCCCTCTTGAGGTTTGAGCGATATTGTTAAAGCACTTAAGGAACTCGGGGAAATGTGGGTACTAGTTTATCGTAAAGGTAGGTGCAGTTGAAGGGATGAGCCGGGTGAGCCATGCAGGATGCCGTGCGTGGAGTGTCCAAGCTCTCTGCACACGTACTCCTTCAGGAAGCTCTAGGTCTTCAGCTACCCAAACTCTGTATTTAGGTTTTTGTTTTGTTTTTTTGGTACTGGGGATGGAACCCAGAGGTGCTCTACCTCTGAGCAACGTCCCTAGGCCTTTTTCATTTTTGAGACAGGGTCTTGCTAGCTGACACTGGCTTCCAACTTGGAATCCTCCTGCCTCTGCATCCCATGCAAGTTTGGGATTATAGGGGTGCACCACTGCATGGGCTCTGTGGGGCTTTTATAAAGGTTTCAGTCATCTTTAGTTTTTGTGGTGGCCAGCCCCAATCCTGAAGCTACTTAGAAACTGCCAGACATCAACCAGTTCATTAGCCTATAAAGAGATACCATCACTTTGGAGACTTCAAGGATTTTAGGAATTGTATGCGATGAGCCAGCCATGCCATTAACATGGACTGGACCATTTGTCTTTCCATCATGTCAGAGTTTACTGGGTAATGAGAAGTTCACAAGCTGCATCACTTTCATTGACTTTAATTCACCAAAATACTCATGATTCACTTGGTAGCTATGAGCAGGGTAATCACAACTTCTTTTGTTCCATTCCAATCTTGTTTACCTACATTTATAGCACTTGAGTAGTCATGTATCACACTTTACCAGTGGCCACAGATTTTAAAGAGGCCCTGCCCCAGAGCAGAGGCAGAAAGCAAAGAGTCACTCTGCAGTGTCTAGATGAGAAACCAGACACAGAACTTGCCGAGGCCTCTGAGCTGTCCTAGGACTGGACCTTGCAGGCCAGCATTCCCTGGGGAGGTCGGCATGTAGGCAGAGCTGAGCTGAAGGCCCAGGGGCAGAGTCAAGTTGAGAATCCTTGTCTGTGGGCCCTGTGACATTTTCACCTGTGGTCTATGGTAAGGCCTGGTCCCACTGTCTGGGTGCCTCTCCTTGGACCTGTTCAGGTGAGGAGACTCCATGGTTTGGAGGTCAAGTGTGTTTGACAAACTCTTGGGCCTGAATTTTCTCATATGGGTTTGATACTGCGTACACTCCTGTGCTTCTGATTTAATCTTATAAGTTCCTACGTGGTCACTTTTATTAACATGATTAATTTTTTATCAGTACATGCTTTATGACAGTGTTGTGCTGCTGGCTGTTTCCCCTTTCCAGAGCGCTGTATGTCCAGTTTCTCCTGGTCAGCTGCTTGACCAGAAAAATCACCAAGTCATTCTGACTTGACCCTTGTGCTCAGAATGGAGTAACTCAGGGCTGGACATGGCTGTTCTACACAACTCGGAGTAACTCAGAGCAAGGCACAGGTTGCTCTCCACAAAGACCAAATATGTGTTTCACAATGGTACACCTGTCATTGGGGAACTGCAGACTCGGACAACAATGCCACACCACTACATCCCTACTAGAGTGGGCAGAACCCAAAACACTGACACCACCACATACAAAGACATGGAATAGCAGGGACTGCTGGTCATTGCTGTGGCAAAGCAGGAACAGTGTGGCCATGCGGAAAGGCAGTCCAGAGATTTACAAATGCAATGTACTCACATTGTGTGATCCAGAAACCATGCTGTTGGGTATTTTCCTAAAGGAGTTGAAAACATAGGTCTACACAAAAACCTGCTCCTGGCTATTAATATCAGCTTTATTTATAATTGCCCAGACGAGACAAACAAGATGTCTTTAACAGACAAATGCATAAATAAACTGGTATTTATACAATGGGCCATTATTCAGCACTAAACATAAACAATTTATCAGGCCCCCAAAGCAGGGAATACCCTTAAATGTGAAAGAAGCTGATCTGAGATGGCCACGGGCTGCGTGATTCGGCTATATTTTCTTACATCTTTACCAATTTACACTCCCATCCGTGGTTTGTGAGTGTCTGGCTCATCAGACTCACTTCATCATGGTCATGAAAATTATGAAGCAAATCTTTTTTTTTTTTTTTTTGTAAAATTAGAGAATTGTTTCATTTGAGTTTTATAATACCTACATTATTTTTATTGTAATACTTCAAGATTTTGGAGAATGACACACCATTTTCTGTCTGTTCCTCTTGCAGGTTTTACAAAAAGCAATATTGACTCCACGGTGATTTGCATAGCTTTTTATTTTAAACAAGGTGTTACTAATACAATTAAGAGCTCATCTCCTAATGACCTTTTCTTTTTTTCTGCTTTCAGGAGAAAACCATTCTCTGAGATTAGAGTGTATCCTTGTCATTTAAATATTAGTTTTAGATTTTCTAAAATAATACATGTCATTAAAGACTTTACTTTTTATATGAAATATGGAATTTTTACCTCTTTTCTGAATGATATCTTCGTATTGATTGGTTATTTTTTTCATTTGTTTCTAGTTCATTTTTAAACAAGGAAATGATTGACTAGAAATATAGATGTGCCATTAGGGAATCATTATCTGATAATTTTTAAAGTATCCATTAATTAGAAAATATTTTAAGAGGAGAAGGAGAGGGAGGGAGAGAGAAACGGGGAGAGTTGCTCACTTCCACTTCAGGCAGGTGCAGACAGTGCTGCAAATGCATTAATTTGAGCCAAAATTTTAGCAGTTCCTGAGTCCTAAGAGATTCACACCACATCTACACCAGTAGTTCAAAACCTCTACACTCCTGAGGACCTAAAAGTTGCCCACAGGGCCTGCTCACACTTGATTCCTGGGGTCCATCCCTCAGGGTTGGGATGCCGTCATCAGGATGGTGCGCCAGCCTGTGGAGTCTCCAGAGCTGCCCACCAGGACCACACTCTGAACCTCAGGGGTGTGCACAGGGGCTGAAGGGATGCTCAGAGTCGCAGCACTATCTTGACTGCACTTTCTTCTGATTTTGCTTTTGTGTCAGATTCCATGCCCTTGTTTATGTTCCTCAAAAGATTCCTTTCCTCCCTCCCTCCCTCCCTTCTTGCAGGACCAGTGGATTTAACATGGGGCTTCCCACACCCAGGACGAATGCTCTACCACTGAGCTACACCCCAGCCCTTTTGATTTTATCTTGAGACAGGGCCCCACTATGTTGCCCAGGCTAGACTTGAATTTCCAATCCCTGTCTCAGCCTCCAGAGTAGCTGAGATTATAGGCGTGTATCACTGCACCCTCCTTCAAAAGATTTCTTCATAGAACTGGAAAGAGATTTTAAGCTTTCAGCTACTGTGAAAGATGGGAATATCTTTTGCAGGAATCAAATACTTTGAGTTCAAGGAACAACTAAACCTTCCTACATCCGGTCAACAGCTTTCTCTCTTCCTTATTTATTCTCTGTAAAGATAAAAATTATCCTGGAGGGAAGATTTCCAAAAGTATCTCATCACAAATACAGCCTGTGGTTTACTATAAGTGACACACATAATTTACATAATGAGAAAGAGTCTTTTTTGTAAAAAGGATAAAGTAGTCATTGTTTCTCATTTAGTGGCATCAGTTATAGAGTGAACACTTGCCCTGACGAATATATATCTGCTAATCTCTTTCTGGTAGGAGGGATTCCCAGACCTGTGTATTTACTGTTTTTTTTTGGATTAAAGCACCTTTGAGATCAATTGGTATCTATTATTTTAATTTTATAACCATGTTAAGTGATTCCTGCCATAAGCTAATGGAAACATAAATTTTGATTTTTTATGTGACCTTGTCACTAAAACAGCCCTGCTAATGAGTAACACATATTACCAGCTCCCGAGTCCCATGTGTGTTCATTACCTTACACTTTCTTCCAGGAAATAGGAAGATGTTGACATCAACTCAATCGCCTCTACCACTTAGCTGGCAGAAATCATAACTCCCCTTTGAAAAGCAGGAATATATCACAGCATGCTCTCACATTATGGAACAAACAGAAAAGGAGGAGGAGAGAGAGAGAGAGAGATAGTGAGAGAAAAGAAGGAATTAAGAAAGGCAGTGAAAGCTAGTATTTAGACAGTACATTATTAATATTCTTTAAAACAATTTTCTTTTTCTCAATGCAACCAATAATTATCTGATTAACAGATATTTAAAGCATACAGTCCATGGATAAGTATTTCTAAAAGCATAAAGTATTTATAAAAGCATAAAATAAACTACAGATAATATTAAAATGGCATTGAGGGCTGGTATTGTGGCTCAGTGGTAGAGCACTTGCCTAGCACATGTGAGGCATTGGGTCCAATACTCAGCATCACATAAAAATAGTCATTGTATCCTACAACTAAAGAAAAATATTTTAAAAAATGGCATTGAACAGTATTTCTTGTCATGAGCCATCTGAGCTGTGTGTGGACTACATTGCACATTGTAGCCTAATGAGGGGATAAGGAATAAGTCTGGCTCTGGGAATGTCCCGTGTCACCCCCACAGAGGTGGATCACCTGATGTATGTGAACTTCCCTCTTGAGCTCTGCCAGAGATCCCACACAGCACCTGAGATGGGTGTGACCTGCCAAGATATCAGTCAACCAGCTGGCTGCAAGACATCAGGAAGCAAGACTCTTGAATCCTTACCTCTGCCTTTGATGTATCCCCTTAGATAAACCACCAAAGCTATTTTTTTCTTTGTCTAGTTCCAGAGCCCATATGGATTAGATATATCAGGGGCTTTGCTTTTTGTAAATACATTTCTGAATATCTGTTTTGTTATTCACTAATTATTTGAGACTTTAAACTTTAGGGTGGCTGACATTCCTCTGGGAAGGAGGAAGAATCCCCAAAATGAGATGCTGGCCATTGCTCCCGTTAATTTCCTTTTTTCCCCTGATTATTCAGAAAGTATTTTGAGGTATTGAAGACCTCTTTCACCATTGATATTTTTTATTGAATCTTTATTACAGAGCAAGAACAATACAAAACCAAGGCCAATTCAAACTCCCAAGAGTTTCACAACCAGCTTGTAAAATTATGATAATTTAATGGGCTTTCCCCAAATGGTGCAAACCAACTCCAGACCCTAACAGAAAGCATTCCCTATATGTTTGATGTAACAGGAAAATATAAAAGGGATGTGAGATTCAGTTATTTCTCCACATTAACTGGAAGCCACTTGGAAACAGGACTGAATTTTGCACCCAGAAAACTCTTTCCCCACACAAAGACGGAAAGCGAAATGAAAGTTCTATGATAAGTGTGTGTGTGTCTTAGGTACTGTTTCATTGCCTTTAGTGGGAATTATAGAGATGGTAGAAGTGTTTCTTATGTTAGACTTTTCTAAAACACAGAGCTAAAGAAAATGTTTCAAAAGAACTAAATCATAATCTTATTCTATAAATTGAAGTCAGGAGAATGTGTGATTGTTTTTGACACCCTTGACTTTAATGGCTCAAGACTGACAAAGCTTTCTCAACAATAGTTAATTGATCCAAATATATAATCATATTAAAAATCAATAGGCTCACATGACAGTTTTTCTACTAAAACAATTAAACCCATTTTTCTTTTTCTTCAGAGGTTATGGAAAGTCCACTATTACTATGACATTTTTTCTTAAATTCCTTCAAGTGTAGTAACAGTATAGTTTAAATACCAACATCTCCATCCTATTTTATTTAACAATATGCTTATTGTTAAATATAGTATATATTTATATTTAAGAACAGTATTATAGTATGAATGAATATTATCCTAGATAGCACAAATTTGAAAGTGCTTTAATTTTCTAATTAAATACTTTGATCTTCTAAAAAAAAACAAAAAACAAAACATAGGACAATATTGGTATAATATCTTACCACATGGAAGATTGATGGGAAGGTCATAAACAAAATATTGGCAAATTTTAATACATACTTGAAATTGCCATGCTAAAGAGGACTGTCAATAAATACGTTACACATTTTTTTTTTCTTTTAGCTTTAACAGAAGACTGATAATGCTCAAAGCCAATGAATAATCTTTACAATTAACTAGAAAAAAAAGAAGCGGCAGACAGACATTGCAGAGGAAGACTCCTAATAGGCACAACTCGGGACAAGAAGTAAAAATGATCACAAGTGAGCTTCCGTGGGTCAGACCTGAGGTCACAGTGTGACCCACATCTCCACTATTGATGGAATGGCGAGAGCTTCCTGATGGCTGATGTGATGACGGGGTCGGACAGAGCAGTGTTTTTCTTCCACTAGTGTCTGGTTTTAGATGGACACTTCAAAAAAATCTGTCAGTTGAAAACACTTTTTATCTACTACATGCGGTTTTGGAATTTTTTTTCTACAAAAATATTTAGGTGATGGTACCAAAACCTTTGGTTATATCTACCAACAGAATACTTAAGTCATATGTTGAAAGGCAAACGATAAAATTTATTAGGAAATAATGAAAACTCATGGTCTGTATAAACAGAGCTGTAAGAAATAATGACAACATGTATATCTGTTGTACGATGGGCATGTTGTGATACAAGTCATTCACCCGTCACTGTTTGTTAGAGGCCACGTCCCCCACTGTGATGGCTCTCATGCCTGTCAAATGCAAAGAAGTCATTAGAAAATGAGTAGGATTTGGGACTTTTATTCTCTGTACAATTCTCAAATCACCCTGCTGTGTCCTTTGTATTAGGAGCTAAGGCAAGGGATGAGAGAGAAAACAGAAATGACTAGACATTACTATTTTAGTCCCTGTGAAATAAAAACTTACACTTCAGAAAGGGGAATTAGAAACTGGTCACAGACCATTGTGATATGAAGCTTCCTGGATTGGTCTGGGCTTTATGAGGGACTTTATGAGGACTTTAACGAGGCTTTGAGTGATGGCTAAACATCTGAAAGCTTGGGACAGAGGGACTGCAGATCCCAGAGGAGGGAGCCACATTGCTCTGCTGATGTGTGAGCATCCATGAAGAGGGCAGGAGGGATTTACAGCAGGTACAGCTTGAACAAGGTAGAGGAGCAGCAGCCCGCTCCCTTTGCTGGCCTCTCCTCCCACACTGATATTCTTCTCAAAGCTTTTCCATTGATTTTAATCCTAAACACTTAAAACTACCTCCAGCCTTGACCTTTTTTTTTTTGTTGTTGTTGTTAACTTCCTAGTAAAAGACCTTGTATATATCTAACAATAACAGAGTATTTTAATTACCACACCATATGTAAAAAAGAATGATTTTAGATTGTCAAGAAAATGTAAAGATAACACAATTGACTTGTCTTACAAGTGAGGAATCAGATATATTTCTTGATAAAGAGAAGAATAATGAAAAAAAATCATACAATTTGCTTTACATAGTAAACAGGATCATGTGAGAAAAATTAGTCTTACGTTTTGAAGGAATTTGGTCTGAACCAATGACAAATAGTAAATAAGGGTGCAATTCCTTAGGGTTACCATAATAAAACAAGTTTTTTGATAGGAGACTTGTTTTGGAATTGAAACTGAGTCTCTTGCCCCAATTGGGATTATTTTGCACAAAATACATCATCTTTTGTCTGGAAACTGGCTATCTAAAAGTTTTCCTTTCAATTCCACCAAGCAGTGTTGATTCTGCAAAATGAAGAAAAAGATACATGGGTTATTATGGGTGGAAGAGATTAACTTTGATGGTGGATTCAGTTTCCATTTGGGAGTTCAAGGAAAAGTAAGTTAAAAATATTTCTTTCACTGAAAATCAAAGAATTTCATTGAAGAGAAATGGCTTTGTATTAGACTGGTAAAGGAATAAAGGATGAGAGGTAATGTGTGGGAGCAGGTTTGAATAAGAATAAAAATTTCTCAGCTAGATTCACTAGGGAAGTTTTACTTCTCTCAAGGATCTTTGAAATCTTGAACTTGAAAGAATCACAAGAATTGAAGCTTTTCTTGTTCCAACTATTCATCTTTATTCCCACACCATGCAAAGAAAAATCCAATTATTAAGCCCACAGTGGTAATACAATACAAAATCAGAGATTATGCAGAAAATAATTTTGGCAACTAAATATTTCAAAACCCAAGAGTTAGATATTTTTGTGCAGACACAGGAAATAAGCTTTGCAACTCTGTTCCTCTATGTATAAGGGAAGCTTATGGCTGTATATGAAGAAAAAATGGAGAGCTCTGGCTTTCTTTTACAGGATATTTAAATTATATTTGGCCATTTTATACCCTTTTTTTGGTATTTTTGGACACTAATTGCTCCCCACATATAAAATAACCTTAAAATTTCAGTCTTTAATACAATAATACCAATTGTCATCAAAGAGTCTATCTTTGATAGCAAAGATAAACTCATTGAAAATTTTCAGTAGGCTTTATTACAGATACCTACTTATTATTCTTCCACCTTGATTTCAAATATAATTTAAGGGAATCATGTATTTTAACTGTTTAAAATAATTTTGTTTAACCTATTCAATCCTGATACGTTTTTCTTTTAATACAGTACTACGGAGCTCATTGTGTTACTCTTATGTTTAGAATTTTTGTACATAAACATAAAGAAATGTTGACTGATAGTCTTATGATATGTACTTATGTGTATATTATTACGTGTTTGGCCATGGTGGTCTGGAAGAAGAGACGGCAAGGAAGGGGCCTTGGAGAAGACATGCCTTCCAGGATATGTCCCAGTGACCCACTCTTACAACTAGGTTTCTCCTCCTCCTAAAGTTTCCACTACCTTCCTATGAATTATTCAGTCTATCAGTAATTGATCCAATTAGGAGATTAGACCCCCTCAGAGACGATCATTTTCCCAAATCCCCACATCTGGAACATTACTGCACTGGGGACCAAGCCTTCAATACATGAGCCTTTGGGGGACAATCTAGGTCCAACCATAACACTACAATTCACTCCTATTTTTTTAAATCCTACATAAAAATACACACACCCATATATTTTCCCACAGAAGTTACAAAGGAAAAGTTACATTTTAAAATATAAAATGCAACAGTTTTCTATCTAGCATTACCGAATTTCTCATTGATGTCCTTATGTCCTTGTAGTTGGGATTTCTGTGTTGCAAGGTATTTGCTGCAAAGTCTGAACTTTCAAGAAGGATGTCTGCAGATCTGAGTGTGAGACGGAGGACTGGTGGGCACACGTGCACATGGAGACCAGGTAAGCACACCACAAGAAGGCAGCAGAGGGTAGCTGAGAATCAGGAATTGGGAGCTTTTGCCAGAGGAAGGGCCCTCTTTCCTCCTGGTGGAGCGTGTGGATTTGAGTGAGTGAAGAGTTGTATGTCTTGTTCCTCCTGGATAAAGACCACTAATCCATATACTGTAGCAATTCCATGTCAACATGGTTCATTTGCTGTGATGCTGGCCTGTGTCCTGCACTTAAAGAGCCTGGTCTGGGCAGGCAGTCTCTCAGCCACAAGCCAGGACACCTACAAGTCCCTGGGACAAAGAGTAGGTGCTCGAGGCAATATGAAGTTATGTTAGTGAAGGGGTGTGTTTTATTGCTGTGACCAAAGTAGCTGACAAGAACAACTTAGAGGAGGAAAAGTTTATTTTGGCTCATGGTTTCAGAGGCTCAGTCTGGTGTCAGCAGAATACATCACTCTGGGCCTGAGGTAAGGCAGAATGATCATGGTGGAATGGCCTGGCAGAGGAGAGATACTCAGCTCAGGCAGCCAGAGCTGAGATGGAGGAGCCAGGGGACAAGACGTAGTCTCTAGGGGAAATACTGCCAGCAACTTACTTCTTCTAGCCACACCCCTATAGTTATCTACAGTCACCACCCAGTGTTGCATTCAAATTATTAATCTAGCAAATGGATTAATCCACTGATCAGGTTTCAGCTTTCACAATCTAATTATGTCACTGCTGAACATTCCTGCACTGCCTATCACATAAGCTTATTGGAGGGCAGTTCATATCTAGACCATAATAGAAGGCAGGTAGGGAGAAAGCCACCACCCCACCAGAGCAGAATTCAGTCTATACAGCTCACAGCTCTCATCCTGGGTTTCATTTGTAAATGATACTCCTTCTTTTGGAAAAGAAGTTATGAATTATAAGAAAGGTTCTTTTTTGTTTGTTTGTTTTTTTGTTTGTAATTACCAAGTTTTCTATAAAAAACATGTATTGGACTTCCTTCCACCTAGAAATTTTTGCCTAAAAACATAAAATCACTGATATAATATCATTAATAAAATCCACTACCGATAACACTGCACTTGTTTTTAATAGATCGTACTTTTTAATTCATTCTGTCACTGTTTTTTTAAACACTGCAAGGTTTTCCTGCTTGATTAATTTAATCTCATAGGTGAGTACATATAGTCACACTGAATTTTATAAACATTTGCAATCTCTTACAGCCTTCCAAGCCCTGAGTCTATTTTATATTATTATAATTAAACAACTGATATTTTATGCAGAAATATAACAAAGAAAATATGTATGAATTTACGAAGTCAATAAAATAAGGTACATAAACATTATTGTTTTCTGTCAGTTTACATTTGACAATTTATCTAAGATTTGCTCCTAATTTGCTACAGAAGAGACGAATAATTTCTATTTTCAAATTTATTGTTTTAATTGACAAATATTATGTGTATATCAAAACTTGCTTTGACATATGTACATATTATGGATTTGCTAAATCAAGTCAATTAACTTATGCATTGCTTCACATACTTGTCTTTCTTATAGTGAAAATATATAAGAATTCTGAGAAATTTTTAAGTATTGTATATGTGAAATCTAAAAAAGACAAAATCATAAAAGGGGAGAGTACAATGGTTATCATGGGCTGGGGCTGCAGCAGTGGAAGTGAAGGTAGAAACATGTTCATCAGAGGATATAAACTTTTGGTTAGATACAAGGAGTGCATTCAGGAGATCCTTGTACAGCATAGGACTATCCTTAATACCATTCATTAGTACCATTAATACCATTAACATTTGACTATCATTAATACCATTTCAAGTACTGTGCACTTGAAAATTGTTAAGGGAGCAGAAAAATCATTCTTTGTATCACTATTTTTTTTCTAACAAGAACATAGCAGTCCTAGCCACCCATTTATTTTAATGCCATATTTGTAAAATAAATGTAAACTCCCTAAACAAAAATTAATATTTCTTCAAAGGAGTATTGTATAAAAATTCAAATTCCATTCATTATAAATCTCCTGTTTTATTGTCATGTCAAAACTTTGATCCTAAAACATTAGAATGTGCAAGAGAGTAGGGAAAAAGTGGTTACTTTAGAACCAAAGTGCTTGTAAAACAGGCTTGGCTCCAGGGGGACATGAGGGCATCTGCCAGGCGAGTCTGCCAAGCCCCCAGTGGCTGGCCCTGGAAGCAGGCCTTCTGTGACTTGTCCTCTGGACTTGCTCAGTCTGATGAGGCACACATTTGCTCACATTGCATTCAGGCATTTTCTTGGCCCTGTACCCAGGATAAACACAAACCAGAATAGGAAAGAATATATGACTACTGCTCTCAGCAAATCTAGAATGGAGGCGGGAAAAGGAAGGCACCAAATCTTGTCTTTTAACGGTGCATGTGATGCTGAAAAATAATTGAATTCTAAAGTTGCTAAGTGATGTTTTCCTGTTGTTCACATCTTTCGAAGCTGCTCGGGCACACCTTGGACTTGAATATCCTCCAAGTTTACACATGTAAGGAAATGACAGGAAATTAAGAACTCTAAAACACTAAAGAGATTAACTGTGATAATTTAAAAAATATGGAACTGAATACTTGTCGACATTTTCTGTAACTGAGGCATGTGAATGCGTGTCGCTTGTCAACATGTGATTAACTTGTATTGTCAAAACTTGAATTTTTTTTTCCCATGGGAATATTATTTCATAAATTTGGATAATTAACTGAAAACATTTTAGTTTCTCACATTGTGTAATTAATCTTCTAAAAATTTTAATATTAGCTCCCAGTTCTACAAATGTTAATGTTTTATGTAATTTGAATAATTGTGCTAGCCATGTGCATGTTCAATCAACTTAACAGCTATTCGTGCTCTACAATCCTTGGCATGAGAGGCACTGTCAGGTAGGACAGATGTTCTCATTCAAATTAGAATCATCTGAGGAGTTGTCATACCCCTGCTGTGAGCCCCAGACCAGACTAGTGTACTTGAGACTTTTAAACACGTAATCTTAAATGTAGCTTCTGCGTTTGGGCTGTCTAGAAATTCTCTTCTCAGAGACAGGGAGGGCTTGCCCGAGATCCCTGCAGAGACCAGCACTTGCTAGCAGGGAGAGGTAGGGTGAGCCTCAGGGACCACAGAACTGCCTTGTGGTTCCTGGCCAAAGTCTGCATGGGGGAAGGCCACACAGGAATGTGGAGGCTGCTCAGCTGGAGGAAGATAAAGTAGAATCGAGATTTGACCTCCAATGCTTGACTCCTCTGACATAAACTCATCATGGTGGTGCTAGTCCCAAAAAGTCCCCACAATTATTTTGCCTATTTCTATGTTTATTGAGCATCTTGTAGGTGTCAGTGTTGGAGCTGAGGTTGAGTCCCAATAGAACCAGTAGCTACTTCCTTCACGTTCCAGAGAAATCCATTTCAACAGTTTCCTCTCTACTTTTCTTTATGAATAAAAGAGCACTTATGCCATTAAAGGGGATGCTTTGCTACTGACTTGCCAAGGGAATACTGAAGGAACATATTTAGAGACTAGCAGAGGGTCTGGCAGGTGGTGATGGAGACAAGAGCCTCTCTCTGCAGCAGTAGAAGCCTCTTGCCTGTGAAGTTCCAAGGTTATACCAGGAAAAAAGGACCATGGATTAAGCCAGGAAGGGGTGAGCTAGAGCATGCCCTTGATTTTTGTGTCTGAATCTCCTGTTTTTGTTGCAGATATATTAGTGGATCCTAGAGCATGCCTGATACATAGCAGTTACCTAATAACGTTTGGTGGGTTGAATTAAGTGGAACTTATCCACTCACGCCAAATGTGAAGTCAAAGCTGACAGCCCTGAAGAAAAGACCTGGTGCACGTGGCAAGCTTTTCTTGACTGGTTCCGAAGGATGCATCGGAGAAATCAGCAGAAAAAATGGTGTTGATGAGATGGGAGCCCAGAGTGTAGTGAAAGGTCCTGCGCATGGTACAGCTGCTGGAGTTTAATAGGATTTGTAGTGGTCCCAGGGTAGGAAATTTGCCTGCATCTCTTTTACTGTATGACTGATGGCCATGTGAGCAGGCAGTGACAGTGGAGTGCTGTGGGTTTTCCCTGAGCTCTGGGAGCACTGGTGGGGATGGGTAAGCTGCCAGAATTTCCACTTTCATCCAGAACCATCTGCATTCTGATGACTGCGTTCTTCTGGGCCTGTTATTAGCTTTTCCCCTTCAATAATTTACTAAGTGTATAAATACTTGTCAGAATGTGGACATGTGTTCCTATGGTATTTAGAAACCAAATTCTCCAGTCCCTCATTATCTTAGGAACTTGTTCACAGAATTTGAACTCCAAATGCAAATGGAGATGTGGGAAATTGCTACTGTCCTCGAGGCACTGTGTTTTATGAGTGTGTCATGATTCTGAAGTGCAATGTTTCATGTCTTCAGTAGAAAATTATTCAGCATGTTGTGGGAGAAGTTGGGGTGCTGTGTTTCAACAGAAATTTATAAGACGTTTTAATTATAAATGATAAGTATGATGAATGCGTTGAGTTTTTAAGGAAACGTTAACACCATTTACATAGCTTTAAGATTTCACATTTAAAATTTTAAAATACACGCTAGCCAGTTTTCATTAAATATGACACTTGCGTTTTTATTTTACTTTATTTTTTTCACTGTACTGGGAATTGGACTTAGGGATGCTCTACCACTAAGCTATATCCCCAGCCTCTTTATATTTTATTTTGTAACTGGGTTTTGCTAAGTTGCTAAGGCTGGCTGAACTTGTGATCCTTCTGCCTTGGCCTCCCGTGTCTCTGGGATGGTAGACGTGTGTCACCACATTGGTGATACTTGAGTTATCGTCGAGCTTTCAGTGTTTGACACTTACAATGCTATGGAGGAATAAGTGGTCCAGATTAAAAAGGGTCATAGGGCAGAGAATTCAAGATATTGGCAATAAACCACTGACGTCTGAATGAAGCAAGTAGTGCCATCAGTCATATAAATATTTTTGGGTGACAGCATCCGTGGTGTCACCTGAAGAACATCGGCCTGGAAACAAAGACATTTGGTCCTAACCTCAATTTCTCCGTGTGATGATGGAGAATCTCTTGTCTGGGTTTTCCTATTTGTGAAATTAGGATGATATCAGACTCCCGGGAATGGAGTGAGGCTCAGGGAAAATAACGTAGGTACTTTGAAATATCCCAGGCATAATACCAATTGTCAATCACAAGACTATCCTTTCTAAACAGCAGTGAGTGCAGTGGACATTTGAAAGGTATGTGGCGGTGGGCTCAGGGGTGCTGCTGTCTGGGCCAAGGGGCAGCCAGGACCACCCACCGGTAGGTTCTGCTCTTGCCTGATCTCCCGCTGTGACTTGGTCTGATCATTGACTGTCCTTCACTGCAGAACCGATGGACACATCTCTGCTGAAGTGTCCACAGGGCAAAACCAGAACAAAAGTTCCTCCCTTGAAAAATAAAGGAAACCAGGTGTAAGTGACTTAATTTCAACATGAATTTATCTACAACTTTGTCTCCCAAACCCCAAGACTAGCAATTATAATTTAGAAGTGTCTATTTACAGTGCTCAAGAGTTGTTTTGTGGGGTATTAGGATCATCATCATCAGCATCATCATCATCATCAATATTATTATTTTGCAATGTAATTGTCAATTGAACTTTGGATCTCGCTTTTCTAGGTCTCATTCCATTTCTTCCCTTCAAACCTTTCAGTTCCTTTTGCAGGACACGGCTGAGGATCTAGCCTTTTCTTGCTATACCTTTGTAGAGTAGAGCATACTTCCAGGGAAAAACATAATTAATAGGCCAAAATGAGAAGCAGAATATATGAAAAAGGAAATAGTTTCTATATGACAGAGATCACCTATGGTGTATTAGTGGTGAAGGGAGAGCTCTTTAGAAAATGGACTTAGAAAGAATTGTTACTTATAGCTTAAAAACAAATGTTTTGGGCCTAGCTTATATCACATGTAAAAATCAACTCCAACCATATTGAGAGGTTAACAAAACCTCAAGTACCGTTTTCACCATAAAACATGGTGAGTGTAGTTTATTATATCATAAGGTGACGAGGAATTCCAGTCACCCTGATTTGACCACTATGTAATGTGTATGTATATTGAAACATCACACTTGACACTATAAATATATACTATCATTATGTGTCAATTAAAAAAACTAGCTCTGTGATATCAGAGACCATTTCTGTCTATTAAGGATCTGTATTCTCTACCATCACCAGTGTTCACCATACGGCAAAAGAATAGCAAATGTTTTCTGAGTGGAAAAGAAAAAGTTACAATGAGTGAATACCTTATCTATATGGGAGGATTTCTTAACACAGTAAAGCACCATATATTAAATATCAACTTTTAATAGTAGACTATATCAAATAAAAAGTGCTCTGTGTGTGTGTGTGTGTGTGTGTGTGTGTGTGTGTGTAATAATTTGAGTGGGAACATGGCTGACGTGCTGGGGTAGCACTGTCCCCTCTGCTCCCTGCTCTTTGAAGGTCCCACGTGGAATGTTGGATAAAAGACGAAACATGGCAGGGCCAATAAAAATGTGAAGAAAAACACTCTCTCATTAATAATTGGAGAAATACTTTTGAGACCCCAGTTGTTATTTCATGCTGATTTGATAAGCAAAATATGAAGAAGACTTGAATTAATGTTTTAAATATTGGAGAAGATGTGTATCAAAAAAGAGAATTAATTGTTGAAGAGTAAATTTGCAACCATTTTATGTTGTGAATTTGCTATTTTAACAAATTTAAATTTATGTTATAGAAATTTAACACTCCCATAGCTTAAAACCTAGCAACACTTAATTCATATTTATCTATATCTCTGCTTACATGTATATGTGTTTGCACATGCATGCTTCCATGGTTGGTGAGTGAAGGCTTATGAGGTAGATATCCTTAGCAGTCTGTTTCACTATGGAAAGTGGCTGATATTATTCCTTTATTTGGGTGCACTGAAGACACAGAAAAGAATGTAGATCAGACATTAGAGAATCTTAGTACTATACTGATGTGGCTCATTTCAATCTGGGATAACTAAACTTTCTAATTGTTATCCCTCAGTCACCAAGGGCATAAGATAACTGATGATTTTACATTTTTGTGATGGTCAAGTTAGATAGTGTATATTTTTATATGACATAAAAGTAAAGCAATGTACCAATATACCAAAACACATTTACTTAGCTATGTATTAATTATATGCAAACATGAATCAGATATGTATCTTATCCTCACACATTTTTATGATTGTAATAAGATTTATACAGAAATAACTATGGAAGAAGACTAAAAGTCAGACACGAAAATAGACTTTAGCTCTCATGGACATGATTATAATCCAGTTAATATTTGAATTTTATATATAGCAAACAAGAAAAATATTATTTACTCATAATATGTATGCTTGCATTATAAAACAGTTTCCCCTTACAAAACTGATGGATTTTAGTAGGAATAACTATTGCTATTATTAAGCAAATACTTATGTAATATCTTGTTATTGGAATAGTTTGCTAGATTTCTACTCTTAGTATTACTAGCAATATAGAACAATGTTAATATTTTAAATTACTTCAAGCTATCTTCTCTTTCCTTTCATAGTTCTGGTAATTTACAAAGGTTAGAATTGACTTATATGTTGTGTGTTGCTAATAGTGGAGATGGTGGACTCTTCATGCTAGTTTTTCAATAGCACGTAGACAGGCGGTTTACTGGTATTGCTTGTTAAATCACAGTATCCCACCTTCCTTGTAGAGACTCTAAGTAGTTGAATTTTTAGTCTCAGATTGAATTTGAAATCAAAATCAGCATCTCTCTGTGTGTGTTGCTGAATGATGAGGGGAATAGGATTTTTAAAAGCAGGAGCAAGAGGAAAAAAAAACGGTCCTTGTAATTTCAGCAATGTCCTTTCAGTGACTTGAATCTACTTCTCACTATCTATTTCTGGACCTATAAAAATCCCAGGGACTTTCACCTAGCAAAACCAGACAGCATGGGAAGATCAGCTATAGTGATATAATTCAGAACATGTCCATAAAAATTGGCCAAGAACCAAATCACTGTTTTTATATATGTACCTTTAATTAATTGATTGATTGATTTTATGTGGTGCTGAGGGTTGAACCTAGTGCCTCACACATGCTAGTTGGTGCTGTACTGCTGAGCTACAACCTCAGCCCCATATTTTTTTTTATTCTTGGTAAAATTCCTCTTGAGGAATCTGGAGATTTTATAGAACTCTGAAAAATCCAACCCTTCCTTTCTTTTTGACAGGTGTTTAAGGCTTCTTTCTCCTGTGTTAAATTTTAATTTAGGATCCCAGGTATTAGAATAATATTCAAATCTGGGGAGTACTCCAAGACTGCATCCTGTCATTTTAACTATCAATTAAGTGTTGAGGAGGAGGCTGCAGGGCCTGGGTACTGACCCTCTGCAGGAGCCTGGCTAGATCCTCTAGGCAGCACATGCTAATGGATTTATCATGTGGAAAAAAACGCTCTAGAAATCAGATATCTATTTCCGAGTTAAAAACAAAACTTTAACCAAAGACTCGATCTGATTTGTTTTCTTACCTATAATATTACAGAGTTATTTGTAACTATTATTATCCCCACAAAATTTACAATGTGTTTTGAAATATTTTAAGGAATGTAATACATGGATGTGAGAGAGTTTAATGAACATATTATTTTCCTGGTTTAAAAATGCCTCCAGATTACATTTTAGACTATCTTATTTTATACTCCAGTTGACATTCCTTTTTCTTTTGGGAAATTAAATCATCCTTTAATTATCAGTTAAAATAGGAATGAAATAATTTCTTGGTACATATTGTATTGAGCAACTATCCCTTAATAGCAAAAGAAAGGTTTGGTGAGAGCAGAGAGTAGACGAAACATATTTTTAAGAATAGCAAATACATTAATGCAAAAAGTGAGGCAAAAATACCATTTATCTCACATTAAACATGATTATATCCTGACAATACCAGAAATTTGGTCAATAATAAAAACGAACAAATATATTAATGCCAATTTTGGTAAGAGTCATAGATATAAAAATAATAATTTTAATATTCTATTAACTTTAATAATTGATAAAATAATAATGATTAACTAGTAACAAAGGCATATCAAGAGAAGAAACTGATATTGACATTTAAATTTAATATTGATAATAGATATTAGGAATTGCAGAGTCAACACATTTAACAATTTTTTTTTCCTGACCAATCAGGAATTGTGTATCTCAAGGTGGGCAGGTATCCTTTGAAAACTCAATAGTATTTTATAACATCCTGCCGCTGGCAAAGAGACATAGGTGAGGGTTCGTGTTCTAAAACTTACCTGTGAATCCCAACATTTTCACTGAGTCTCACAGAATTCTCTTTGATCCTGAGTATACATTTTCCTGTTTTTTCATCCAGTATTTACAGTTAATTTTCATTCTTGACCTCTATATACAGTTTTGCTTCTAAGCCTAGAGAATTACTCTGTGCCACATGTAAAATAAATTCACCAGAAAATATTCTTGAAAGATACTCAAGAACTATTCCAAATATCACTTGTTTTTATCTTGCTACTTCTTGATTGACCTTTTCTTAATTTTTTTATTCTTTAATTTTTCTTTTGTCTATTTGTTTCACCGTGGGGTCAACTACATAATGAATGTATGACATTCTTAATAAAATTAATGGCATTGTTTTATTTAATCCAGAGAGATGATTTATTTAGAAGATGGATATGAAAATTTTGCACTGGAAAGTCGGAACAATGGCACTGTTCTCTCTTCCTCTGGCTAAATACAGTGCACTGGGAATTTTATTTAAAGCAAAAACAATACTCTGAAATGTGGAGAGAAGACAGCAGACGAAGACTCCAGAAACTAAAGACATGTATTGTATTCTCCAGAGTTTTCTTCTTGCTAATCATCATGGATACTGGAGCTGAAGAAGCTATCCACCTAGATAAATCAGCAAATACAGGAAAAACTCAAAACAAACCAAACCAACCCAAACCAACCAAAAGGCTTTCTCTAGCCAAAGAATCGGGAAAAGGATAAACTGATGAGATAGGACTCCGTGAGACAATAACCTTCCTACTCCAGGCAGACAGCTCAGAGAAACCGTCCTCTGCCCATGCTGGGAAAGGCTAAGTAAGGAGACCTTCTCGCTTCTGGGCCTGAGAGATGGTGACCAACATCCTGTTAGGATGCTGCCAGAGAAGGCCAAGGAAGGAGCTGGAAACTAAATCAATAAAGCCCCTCTCTAGGGTGCTCCCTACGGAGCAGCCTAAACTTCCACTCTGCCTAGGAGTAAAGGGAACCCTGGGCTTCTCAGCAAGGCTCTGCCCTGAAGTGGGCAAGGACTGACCACTCCCTACAGGCATCAAGAAAAAAAATTAAAAAGGCAGAAACACACAGATTGTTTTATTAGTCAAAACATGAAAATGAACATGAATGCATTTTTTTAAATACAGAGAGAAGATAGAGAAATTTTAATATTTATTTTTTGGTTTTTGGTGGACACAACATCTTTCTTTGTATGTGGTGCTGAGGATCGAACCCACCCGAGCCACACGCATGCCAGGCGAGCGCACTGCCCCTTGAACCACATCCCCAGCCCGAATATGAATGCATTTAAAAAAATAATGGTAGTCACTTAAAAAAGGGACTCTTTGAGTTAAGGAAAACTTTCCTGAAAAAATTTATTGTTAAAACAATGTGTTAACAAGGAATAGCATGAGTCTTGTAAAATATAACCAACAAAATATAACTACTAATAAAGCTGTAGGTCTTCAAAGAAAAGGGAAAAATCCCTTCATCACCCAGAAAAAATGTTCAAGGAAAAGAAAATTAGGTATATTTTGAACATCACTTGATGACTTTTATGCAAAATGGAGGAAAAAAAATGAGTAATAACTAGAACACTCAAGGAAAGAATATAAGAAAAAAAATTGTATCCTGCCAAATTATTGCCCGTATGCAAATCTATATGGACTTACATAAAGGGAACATTGTTTAAAGAAGCCCTTCTGAAAGAACTTTGGAATCTGACCCAGAAGAAAAGTCTAAGTTTACACTTTTCTAACTGTATGGCTTTCTCTTTCAAACTGTAATTTTGTTTACACTCAGTATTTTTAGACTGAACGATGACTTCAATAATACCTACCCCACTGGATGGTGTGATAACTATATTAGATAGCAAATAATCTGCTTACACAGTTCCTAAAATGATTTGCTCACCACATTTCTTTCTGGTGAGATGAATTGTCACAGAACATGGACAGATGTATGTCTCAACCTGCACTAGGAATTGTTTTTCAATTGGCTTCTCACTTTGCATTAATGTAATTCCTATTAGATTAAAACCCTCAACAATGGTTTCCTGATAGATTTCTGACCTTCCCACCTATACAGTTCCACAGGTTTTTGGCTTCCTTGTTAGCACTGAGAGCTGACAGGATTGTGGAAATGTCTGCTGTTTTTCAGAGCTATAGTAGAGCAGGCCTACAGGTTTAGTTTTGATTACTGCACTGTATGAGTTTTTTTTTTTTCCTTTTTTGCTCATGAGAGTAAAGTGTTCCTATAGGCCAATGGTTTCTGAAAATATCCATTGCAGGGCTGAGATGAAGCCCAAGTTTGCTGATTTCACAGGGTCTGGGATAGAAGCTGGAAAAGCTCAAACTCTGGGACTGTGGCCGAGATACAACTAATGACCTGCGACACCGGAGGAGAGACGGAGCATTTCAAGCCAGGATGTGAGTCAAGCCAGTTTGGCTCAGCAAAGTCATCTGTAATGTCCAAATCACTTCTGCCACGACCAGCACAGCCAAACTAGTAGTTTCCAGTGAGGGGCGATGGACGATTGGAAGAATTAAAGAGTCAACACATGCAGACCTTGAAGATAAAACAGCTGGGGTTGGATAGAGTGCTGCTCTCTGATGGAGAGATGATGGGTCTAAAGAATTACTCTGGCAATCTTGATTATGTATGTCTCTAAATAAGATTAAAGACTATGTAAGCGTTATTCTTTGTATTCATGAAAGTTACAGAGTTAGCAACCGTATGCAGCTATTTCCTCAGACACATTCTACAGCTGCAGTGTGCAATGTTAGGAGCATTGTGCAGCTCTCAAGAGAGTCCATTGTTCAAAGTTACTAATTCATGGGCAGATTCAGGAGCAGTGGAACTGGTCATCTTAGCAAGGAAGTTCCTTCATCTTAGCAAGGAAGTTCTCAGGAGCTGCTGTGCCTGAGAAAAAGGCTGAGGCTGATGAGACTCTAGCAAGGAGGACATCTCCATAGCAACCTGACATCCTGTGCCATTGCACAGAAACCTTCCCAGTCACCAAGCATGCCACAGCCACGAAGTCATCAGGGACCCCAATCTCAGACGCTGGTCTCCCAATCACTGTCACTGCTCTCCACACACTTCTTTTTAAAAAATTATTATTTATTCTAATTTGTTACACGGTGGCAGAATGCAATTCGTTTCATATTACACATACAGAGCACAACTTTTCAAGACACTGATTGTACACAGCATTTTTACACCATTCGTGCCTTCATACATGTACTTGGGGAAATGATGACTCATTCCATGATCATTCCTAGCCCCTTGCCCCCTCCCTTCCTTTTGCCCTCCCTCCCCTTTGCCCTATCTCGAGTTCCTCCATTCCTCCCATGCTCCCCCTGATCACCATTATGAGTCAGCATCCTCATATCAAAACATTTGGCCTTTGGTTTTTGAGGATTGGCTTGCTTCACTTAGCATTATAGTCTCCAACTTTATCCATTTACCTGCAAATGCCATAATTCTCTTTTAGCTGATTAATGTTCCATTGTGTATATATACCAAAGTTTCCCTATCCATTCATCTACTGAAGGGTATCTGGGTTGGTTCCACAATTTAGCTTTTGTGAATTGTGCTACTATAAACATTGATATAACTGTGTCCCTGTAATATGCTGTTTTGCAATCCTTTGGGTATAGACTGAGGAGTGGGATAGCTAGGTCAAATGGTGGTTCCATTTCCAGTTTTTCAAGGAATCTCCATGCTGCTTTCCAGATTGGCTGAACCAATTTGCAGTCCCATGAGCAATGTATGAGTGTGCCTTTCTCTCCACGTGCTCACCAACACTTATTGTTGTTTGTGTTCTTGTTAACTGCCATTCTGACTGGAGTGAGATAAAATCTTACAGTAGTTTTGCGTTTCCTTAATTGTTAGACATGCTGAATTTTTTTCGTATGTTTACACAAAAGTGCCAAAAACGTACATTGGAGAACAGATAGTCTTCTCAACAAATAGTGCTGGGAAAATTGGATGCATTCTAAGTAGACTTGAAAAGGAAATTTATAAATTTAAAGAAATTAGAGGGACATTTCTATAGAATATGATAAGGATATATATAAATTAAGGGCCCTAAGGCAGGGAGATGAGAGGTTCTAATGTTAGTCAAATAAAATTAAAGAACAGTAGAAGAGATTTAAAAATTGAAGAGAACTAGAGAGTGGAAGAAGACAAATAATACATAAATTTCCTCTGGTGGTCAGTGCAGCAGGACCAATGGACACTCTCAGCTCCAATGTGATGTGGCAGGTGTTGCCCCAGGATTCATGTTCCCATGCCCTGACTTGGATACAGAAGGGTACACTCCCCTAAGAGCACCTTCTGAACCACGATTGGTCAGATGGGGCTACGTGTGCCGTTCTATGTATCATGGAGAATTAAGGAATGATTAGACGAGTGATTAGTTGGACCCTCTGACATCAGAAGAAACTAGGGAAGCAGGTGGCATTCGCAGTCTGGGTTCTTGTCCATCTCTCACCCTCAGAAGCAGGGTTGAGAAGTGGTCCTAAGTGGCAGAATCAAAAAATAGGAGAATGGCAAAGATTACTTTGCCATTTCTAGTACGTCATTGGTGGTAGAAGAAATATTGAGAGTCCACAGTTTGCTGTTATAGGAAAAGCTGTTAGAAAGATTATCCCAGTGGTGAATTTGATGGAGAAACAGAGGGGGTGGGTGGAGTGGCTACTGTCATGGCTCTAGCACTGGAAAAGTATGAGACATGGCACCTTAAAGATTATGGAGTCAGGAGGCAGATGCTGAGCACCATTGGCTTTTTGTTATAGAATATGACAGGCTGCGTGATTGGTAACAATTGAAGATGTGTCTCTAAAGCTTGCAGAACATGAAAGGGGCATCCTTGTCTGGGCTCCCTGTATCTCTCGTTCCACTTTTCAGGGACTTGTCCACTGAAAAATGTGAGGTTGTGTCTCCCAAACCTGTATATTCTTGGGGCAGACTAAGAGTAAGGAACCATCTGGCCAAGACTTTTCCCCATTTCCCAGCCACGCCTTGTAGATATCCACGTGTGGTCTTTCCCACAGCACAAGTGGGCATTTCTGACACACATACGGGTTCTGGCACCCAGAAGCTCACCTCTATCCTTTAGAAGATAGGGTGCTCACATGGAAAGCAATTCCAGGATGAGGTTTCCTACTGAGCTCCTCCTGGGACACATCCCCTTCTCCTTCTCCCCAGGAAGCCAGGGAAAGTGATTTAGCCACACTGTCACTCCAGCTTCCAAGTCCCAACAGAAGCCTCTAGATTCGCTCCTCTCTTTGGTTTTCTTGTCTGAGACAGTCAATGTGACCTCCTTCTATTCATCCTCCCAAATTAGTTTCACTAACAGCGAAAAGTCAGCCTGTCCCTCTGGTCTCCTCGGGAGCCAAAGTTGCTTCTGCAGTGTTTCTCTCTAAATCAACCCACTAGCAACTTCCAGACCCCCTGGGTCTCACACAGGCTGCGTTTCACAGCTCACAAAAGAGTTTCTCAAAATCTCAATACATGCAAAGAAGCCTATTTTTCTTTCTGTTGATGTATGATGAGAAACTTGACTTCAGAATCTTGGCAATGTCCCACATAAACAAATGCTTGTTTCAGTAACTCTAGTCACTCATCCAAAGACAAAGGGGCCCCTGGTTGTGACTCTATAGAATTCCTAATTTCAAGACCTGCAGAAGTTGAATCTGTGTTCCTCTGCCACCCTCAAGCCCTGGCAGCCTGTTTGGACAGCACAGTCTCAAAGTTTAGCTCAGTAACCTGTTTGTCCGCAGACTTTGCTAAAAAGCAGTGGTAACTGGGGCTCTTTCCAGATGGCATCCCAGGGCAGATGCATTCACCCTCATCTGCTGACAACCCATCCACCTGGAACCCCTCACTTAGCATTACCCTTGTCCTTGATGACCACCTCCCTCCACACATCTCCCCCTGGGGTAACTTGTGGCCGTGATTGTGCACACAGTGGTGAGAAAATCCTGGTCTCTTGCCTAATTTGGGAAAACTCTGGTGAAGTAATACGATCCCTGAGCCTTCTGCAAAGGCATGTCAAGCCTCCACTGTGATTGCAATGCAAGGTAGCTTCTTTGACTTCCTACTACTCCTGCTCTCACTCCGCCACTGACACATCCCACAAAACACACCTACCTCCGGAAAACCTTCTTCATGGAATTCTCCGTCTCAGTGTTTATTTCCCAGGAGCTGATTCTAAGATGGTTGGTATCAGAAGTGGTCCTAAGTGGCAGAATCAAAAAATAGGAGAATGACAAAGATTACTTTGCCATTTCTGGTACGTCATTGGTGGTAGAAGAAATATTGAGAGTCCACAGCTTGCTGTTATAGGAAAAGCTGTTAGAAAGATTATCCCAGTGGTGAATTTGATGGAGAAACAGGGGGGGGGGTGGGTGGAGTGGCTACTGTCATAGCTCTAGCACTGGAAAAGTATGAGACATGGCACCTTAAAGATTATGGAGTCAGGAGGCAGATGCTGAGCACCATTGGCTTTTTGTTATAGAATATGACAGGCTGCGTGATTGGTAACAGTTGAAAACAATCTGTAAGAGCCAGAGGACTTTCCTAATAATACTGAAATGCTAACTCTGTAGCCAGAGAGATGACATAGCAGAGAAAATGTTCAGGATCTAATTGTGAGAGCAGGCCTGGGTTAACTGCTTCCATCTCTCAGATGGTACCTGGGCCATAGGAATACTCTATGGTGTCTTTATGTCAGTGGTACAGTGTTCAATTAACCTGATTGCATAGGCAAGAAGTGACACCTATGTAGAAGCCCTTGATACCTGTATTTTTTTTTTTTTTTTTTTTTGGTGGTGCTGGGGATTGAACTCAGGGCTTTGTGCATGTGAGGCAAACCCTCTACCAACTGAACCAGATCCCTAGCCCTTGATTCCTGTATTCTACAGGATAGGAAATAAGTACAATGGCAGTCACTCTGGTAAAGATCTAGTAGTTTTAAGATATGTTTGGGCTTATGTTTGGTAACAGTAGAATATTGAAGCTCACATTACTAGAGACTAAAAAATGAAGCACAGAGCCAGGCTAACCTATTTGGGTTTAAGCTGCCACACATTTGGTGTATATAGACATTCTGCTCTAACTTACTTGATGGGTGCATACAGTAACTCAGTTTGACTGTGAAAAGAGTGGCAAGGTAGACCTTTACTCCAAAGTTGAGGTTGGTTAAACTTCAACTCCAGCTGGTTACTCTTCAAGAAATTGTCTTGAATTTGCTAACTCTTCTAACCTCAGGTAGTTCTCGGTACTTTATCTGAAATATACAAGTATAGATACATTGTCAGCTCAAGAATTTGGTGCTACTAAGGAGTGAAATGATGTGGAGCCATTGTAACTAGGTAGTAAATGGAGTTCTGTTGAACTGGTGATTGCATCTGATCTTTGTGAAGGTTCAGTATGTGTACATTTAAATAAGGAAAAATGGTACAAGGCAGAGAAAAAAAAGGATACAAGTGATTCACCTAGGAAGCCCATAGTAATGCTAGGGATTGCAGGAGAACTCTGATTTCAATATACAGGTGTGCAAGACCTCACACGCCTGCTATTGATGAAGGAAACCATTCTGGGATACAACAATGAGATTTAGAGTTAAGCAATTTAGAAGCTTTAGTTTAAATACATAAAACATCAAGCTTGTTCATCACTGGAACCTACATGAAGGAACTCTAATGCAATTTCTAAATTTTACAAGATTATGTTCTTTATTTTCAGTCACATTTACATAATAAAATATAGCAACCAAGACACAATTACCTCCAAATAAGAAATAAGGTGATTTTTCTCCAAAAGGTGATGTATAATTTTGTTCTTTTGTTCACAGGCTTTTTGACAAATGACATCGATTGATTAGTTCGCTGAGAGCCCTGAGAGTGGATTGCATAAGGCTGTCATATGTGTTAATTAATCAGCATGATGTAAACATATGAAAATAGAAGAGACATTTTATGAGAAAGAATTCAGTTGTGACCAATACTTTAGCTTTAACAAATGTGGTTTTCCTTGAATTTTGATATTTCTCTGTGTTGGTGACATCAACATTATTTTTGTTGTCTGTTTTTTATTGAGATGACTTGTTTTATCTGCGGGGGAGATAATGGCTTGTAGGAAAATCAGTTTATTGGAAAAAAATGTTTCAAATTGATGGATAGGACAGTCTTTAAAACAGACTGAGAGAATAATCAACTGAGATGCACCTTATGGAATTTGATATTTAAAACAAGTATAAACTGTGGACTTAGTGTTTTCACTTACTTCTTGTTCATTATATCTGAAGTAAGTTTTCCCTTCTCTAGTGACCTCTTAGTTTAACCATATTCTTGCTCCTGAATGCTCATATTGACATTTCCAGAACTTATTCAGTGTGTTCTCACGAGTTCTAGTTATAAATTTTGCACAAGAAAATTATAATGAACAATTATTTATACACTTAAATCATATTTTCAAACCCTTTTGTTTTAATTAAGTCCAAATTTTCCATTTTTTAATGTATTTTGTTCATCATTTAAAAAATATAAATCAGACTGTATTCTCTATCTTAATTCAACTCAAAAGACATATAATTGTTTTTCTTTCTATATTTAAACAGGGAGATGAGAGCCAAGGCAAACTTTGGGTGCCATGGGCATATATGTATATGTATATATATATGTATATATGTGTGTGTGTGTGTGTGTGTGTGTGTGTGTGTATTTATGAGGATTATTGTGATAACCTTGAAATGCATCCATTTTAAAGCCAATAAAATTGTGAATTTCCATGATCAACTTTGAAATAGATGATACACTTTCATAAAATATTCCAGATTTCAGAAGTTCCAAATGGATGAATAATGAGAAATGGACACTTCTGTCAATGTATGGTGAAAATATGCTTCTATGGTTGCTTCCTTGTTTGTTATTTTTAACTTTCCCATTTCAGGAAAGATTTAAGGCATGTTGACCTAGTTGTTTGCTACTTTTTTAGGGGGGAGTTTGAACTTCTCCCAAAGTAATTTACTGTAACCAACTGGAATAAATATTTCAGATGGTGCAAATGCTTCCCATTGAGAAGTTAAGTTAATTGTATTCATTTGGTGTCATTTTATAACTTCCCTCCTTTTTATTTCTCTTCTTTTCCTTCCTTTCTGCCTCCATTCCCACTCCTTACCTCCTTCCTTCCATCCTCCCTCCCTCCCTCCTTCCCGTCCTCTGTCCTCCCTTCCTCCCTTCTTCCATTTCCTCTGATAGTCTGGGCCCTTTCTTATTTTCCATGTCAGGGGAAGACTTCTTATGACTCTTGAGGGTTAGGGAAATGGAGTTGATTGAGGAAACAACTCTCAGGAGTTTTTTGTTTTTGTTTTTTTAATTTTATGTCAACAGAAGGACTTTTGTCCGTTGAGGTGTTACTTCCGACTTCTCCTGCACAGATTCTTTCTTTCTTTCTTTCTTTCTTTCTTTCTTTCTTTCTTTCTTTCTTTCTTTCTTTCTTTCTTTCTTTCTTTCTTTCTTTCTTTCTTTCTTTCTCTCTTTCTCTCTTTCTCTCTTTCTCTCTTTCTCTCTTTCTCTCTTTCTCTCTTTCTCTCTCTCTTTCTCTCTCTCTTTCTCTCTCTCTTTCTCTCTTTCTCTCTCTCTCTCTCTCTCTTTCTCTCTCTTTCTCTCTCTCTTTCTCTCTCTCTTTCTCTCTTTCTCTCTCTCTTTCTTTCCTTTCTCTCTCTCTTTCTCTTTCTTTCTCTTTCTCTCTTTCCTTCTTTCTTTCTTTCTCTCCCTCTTTCTGTCTCTTTTGTTGTTCAAGGAGTGAATACACTTTCTTCTCAGCAGCACATGGATCCTTCTATAAAATAGACCATATACTATGCCACAAAGCAACTCTGAGCAAATATAAAAAAGTAGAGATACTACCCAGCATTCTATCAAGTCATAAAGACATGAAATTAGAAATCAATGATAAAATAAGACATAAAAGCTACTCTTACACCTGGAGACTAAATATTATGCTAGTGAATGAACAATGGGTTGCAGAAGACATCAAGGAGGAGATTAAAACATTTTTAGAGGTGAATGAGAACACAGATACAATATATTGAATTCTCTGAGACACTATGAAGGCAGTTTTAAGAGGAAAGTTCATTGTATGGAGTTCATTCCTTAAAAGAAGGAAAAGTTAAAAAATAAGTGACTTAACATTATATCTGAAAGCTCTAGAAAAAGAAGAACAAATCAACACCAAAAGCAGCAGAAGAAAGGAAATGATCAAAATCCAGGCTCTGGTTGTCCATCTCTTCATGAGATCTGGGAGGAAGCCACAGCTCTCTTTTGTTTTTTTGCTGATGCTGGAGGCAGGGGCTATTCCTGCTGCTACTGTGACTCCTGCTACTGTCACTTGCATTTGTCACTGGCTGTCTTGTGGCTTCCAAGTTCTTACAGACACCCCTTTAGCCTGTCTGAGGGACAGGAGAGAATGACAACCTTCCATGGGTCCTTCTGGTTTCCAGCAACACTTCAGTTTGCATTAGATAAAAAGTGAAAATTATCACATAAAAGTTTGAACATACAGAGAAGCAATAAAAAATTCATGATCCCACAGCCTCCTTCAACTTGTTTAATAGTTTTGTGTCTATTCTTTTGTCAATTATATATGTACACGTATATTTACCCTTGTTTAATTATATAACAAAATATGAGACTGCAAAAAGTGTATATTTACATATTAAATGTATATACTAAATATAAAATAAATATAAATATGGGATTATATACATTATGAATATGTTTGATATTTTAAAAATGACTTTAGAGTTATATTGAATACATAGATTTTTTATTTCAACTTTTCTTACTGCAACTTATTAGCTTTTTCTCAATTACTTGAATACTCTTGAGAGTATTTTTTTTCTTTTTGGTGGATCAGGAAAAAAATATAACATTTTGATAACTTTGCAATTATTGCTTATACAATCAAGCAGTTGTTTAGGATCATATAAATTTGGGAAAATATTAAAGGTCCTTTACATAGAAAGATGTCAAAGCACTTTGTGATTTCTTTTGCAGGGGTTATTGTAAATTCTCTTCTTTCAAGCTTCATATTATGATTCACCATAACCACTCTGCTCTACATTAGGCCACCAGAAGTTATTCATCTTAAAACTGCAAGTTTTTCTAAAAAGTAGTGTATTATAATTATATATAAAATCTGTATTCATTGTGATATATTTGTATATGGACAAAGCATACTTTGGTAAATTTGGCTCCCCAGTTGAGTAAGCAGGGATGGAAATTTTCCAAGTATATCATGTGCATGTGCAAAATGGCCTAATGAATCCCAGTATTATGTAAATTATAATGCACCAATAAAAAAAAACTTTGGGTTTCTACTACTTGCCCAACATGGAAAATAATTTTTTAATAATTGTATTCTGTTGAATTCTTTATTTACCATATTCATGTTCTTCCTTTTTTTCTGTTTTAAGTAAGAATGCACTAGGAAATTTTATTCATGAACTTTTGTGTATATCTGTGTTTATTTTTGAGTATAACAGCCAGCATTTTGGAATACCTCTCAAATGGACATTTTTTGTTTGCTTTTGTGATGACTGAACCCAGGGTACTCTATCACTGAGCTACATCATTCTAAGCTCTTTTTATTTTGAGACAAGTTTTCTCTATATTTTCTAGTCTGGCCTTGAACTTGCATTTCTCCTGCCTCAGCCTCCCCAGTTGCTAGGATCATAAAGGTGCACCACTGCACCTGGCAAATGAATATATATATATATAATATATATATATATATATATATATATATATATATATATATATATATATATATATAAATACAGTTGATTCTTAAGTCTAAACTGACTTCTACAAATGTGTTTCCACTATGCCTGGGAGAGTTTTGATAGCTCTTCCTTTACTGGAACCCTAGAGAGCACTGGATTGGATCAATTGTATTGCTGGAAGTTGGCATGGAAGGTTTGCATGTGATGGTGAGGGCCAGGTAGTCTGGGGCAGGATACTGCTGACATTTGAAACGGCCTGCAGCCTGCACTCTCCAACAGCTCATCACCTTCTTCTCATGTTCTCTGGGCTGCAAAGTGGGCCAGTGAAAACACTATCTATGCATTTAGTAACTGTGACGATTATATAAAATAATTGATGCAAAGCACTTAGAAGAACCTGGGCATCAATTGTCAAAGAAGATGAATTATACCCTTTTGAAAAATACAATCTCATTATGTTAATTTTTCTTTTCTTTTTACTGTTATAGGGCTAGTAAGGCTTAATATGCTTACTGTTAATTTTGCTTTCTTTAATTTTTTTTTTTTTTTTTTGGTACTGGTGATCAAACTCAAGGGTGCTGGACCATTGAGTCACATCCCCAGCCCTATTTCATATTATATTTAGAGAGGATTTCACTGAGTTGCTTAGCACCTCACTTTTGCTGAGGCTGGCTTTGAACCCGCCATCCTCCTGCCTCAGACTCACAAGCCTCTGGGATTACAGGTGTGTGCCACTGTGCCTGGCCATTTTGTTTCTTTTGATGGTTGATTTACACGCATTTTCTCTTTTGGATGGTGCCTTCCTTTCTGTATCGATTGGTGCCTACCTATACACAAACAGATGAGAACTTTTCCTCATCTCATATATCACATTTCCTCTAAGTTTATCCTTCCTTGGCTTATTAGTTTTTATTTAACATTTTAGTGCTTTTGTTGTAATAGTAACAGTAAAAATAGTAAATTCAAAAATGTAACAACTTCAGAAAGTAAGCAAATAATGCAGAGCCTGCACAATTACTTCTAAGAGACCTTGGGTCTCTTTTCCTCTTCTCTCAGGGACACTAATCCCATCGTGGAGCCCCACCTGCATGACCCCATCTAAATTCAGTCACCTCCTAAAGTGCCCTTCACCAACTCCATCAAGATTCAGAGATTCAGCCTATGAATTTGGGGGAAACACAAGATTCATGGCCACACACTTTAAGATGTGGTTGCAAATGCCTGCCCGACAAAGGGTCACACCTTCACCATCAGCAGTGATGTGCAGGAATGCCCGTTCCTAGACTCTTGTGAGATGGAGTTTCATGAACCCTTTAATAGAGAACTCTGCATCCCTCAGAGCTTCCTGGAAAGGCTCCTGTAGGGACTGGGTGGTGTCCTCAGAACCCCAAGGAGAGGGAGCCAGACTTTATTTATGGGACAATCACATACATCCTTTTGTTAAACAGTTTTGTTGGCTAGCAAAAACTAAGAACACTATGTAAATCATTGATAATTTGATGGTAAAAATAGTTTTTCACCGTTCTTTTTGTTTTTTATTTCCTTGATAAGTAATGAGATGAAACACTTCCTTATCTTCATTAGTCCTTATTACTCTTCCTTTGTAATTATTCTTTTGAACTCAATTTTATGTGGTGTAGTTTGCATTTTCTATTAGCAAAAACTCTTTAAAAAAATCAGTGATATTAACACTTTCTTAACAGGAGAAGACAAAATAAGCGACCATATGTGTTACAGGAGAACTAATGTAATATCTGGTGAAATACAGATCCACTTCAGTATAGCAAATTACATTGAACTTCAAAATGCACTGTAAACAGTTTGGCAGAGATCTGGGGACATAAATACTTGGAGAGTTTGAGAATGGTGCTAAAGTTATCCTGCTCAGCAAGATAAGGAGAATGAATAATTGGCTGACAGAAAAGAGATAAAGATTAAGAACCAATTAAGGTTGAAGATAAGTGAAGGACATAATAGGATTTCAATTAAGTGGGAAGAAGGTTCCATAGGATTAAATCCTGAAGCCTCCAATCTGGCTGCAGCTGGTCTGTAAATCTCATCCTCCTGATGATTGTAGTAACATGCAAATGAAGTAAACATTAAATACATTTACACCAAGCTAAGCCGAGGATTGTTTCCAGAGATCTTGCTGAGGAGAGTATTTGAGGTTGAAAACAGAAGTCCAGGCTCAGCTCTATATTCTAGAGTTTTAAAAAATTTCTTAAAGTTCTTTATTAATTAATGCAGAAATTGACATAAATGTTTTATGTTTCCAAGTTTTCTCACCTTTTCAATTTAACACACTTGGCTGTGGGAGAAAACTATAGGCCTGGGACTGTCCACTTGGAGACTTGGATTATTGACATTAGAGGTCTGTTGCCTCAGTTGCTTTTCCTGGTCTTGTCACCACCAAGAACTAAACACTTTTAAAAAAATGCCAAAAAAAAAAAAAAAAAAAGCTTAAAATGGCCACAAAAACTTATTATTCCTACTTTTTCATTTTCCCCTATATTTATAGTTTGATTGCTGTTTTTTTCATATTTATTTATTCAACTGATGTTGGATTTCATCATAAGGAATTTTTATGCAGGGTGAAAATTTTCTTTGTGATGTCTTTCCTTGGTAATGTTTTCCCAGTGGTATGATTATTTAAATACTTGTTTGTACCTATCTCTAATACCTTTATGGTTTTGATTTAACCTTTAAAATCTTCAATCAATCTGGAAGTTATTTTTATAAAAGGTTTGTTTGTGGTAGAAATAGTGATTTCGTTTTCTCCTGATGCATGGCGTGTTGTCTATAGCATTTCAAATGTCATTCTTTATTCACAAATGTGTTTTTGTTGGTTTTGTTTTGCCCTCTCTTTTATTCCTTTGAGTATGACTTTTTCATTTATATTTTTATAATGTACTAGAAAAAAAGAACAACTTCTGCTTCAGAATTTTAATTTTAATTGAAGAAAAGTAACTTTCGTAGTGCATTTGTGCTTCAACACAAGCTATAATGTCTGACTTACATACTTATACTCAGGTCTCAAAACCAGATCTTTTATCAGAATCTGCAGTAGCTTAAGGCCAAGACTCTCAAATGTCAATGAGTCTGGGCATCATCTTGGGTGCATGTAAAATGTGCAGATTCTCAACTGAGTTGCCAGGGATTTAGATCTAATCAGTCTGACCTCTATTTTCAACAAGTTATCGAAGAGATTTTTTTCACAGGACCAAACATTAAGAAATAACTTCTTGAGCTAATGTTTGGCTGGTGTTAACAAATTCAAAACATCTAGTGTGGGGAAGAAAACCATATTTGACTTTATTTTTGCAACTGATTGCATAGTTAAAATCTGAGAATAAAATTATTTTATTATTTGATTTATTCTGTTCTAAATGTATACATATTTTTTATATATAGCTATTAGTGAACTGTGGTTTTCAGCATAAAATTGGCTCCAAGACTGAATATTTGCTGTCTTGTACCACCACCCAACATGCTAAGGAAAAGTCTACTGATTTTAGTACATGGTTTAAGGAGTGGATAAAAGGAGTTAAAGTACATTATCTAGCATCCCATGATAATGATTAGAAGTGAAAAGTCACGACAAAAGCAATATGAAGTACCCTCTGGGATGTGCTAGGCTTTTGGCAAGGTGTTTTTAGAGCATCTGGAGAGGAGTTTTACAAATGCTGGCTTGGTGTCTTTATTAAGACCCAGTTATAAAGTCATCTTGATCTTTAGGAGCAGAGTCCATACGATTTTAACTTTTACAAAGTGCAATGAAGGGACAATACATTGTATGCATTTTGTTCAACTGTTGCATTATTGTGACCAGAATGCAACTTAGAGGAGAGAAAGTTGATTTGGGGCTCACAGTATCAGAGGTGTCAGTCCACAGATGGCTGACTCCATTGCTGTAGGTCCAAGATGAGGTAGCGCATCATGGGGGAATAGTGCGAGAGAGAGAAGCTTCTCCCCTCACAGCAGCAAAGACAGAGAGATGGAGATGGAGATGGAGATGGATAGAGAGATTGCACTAGCTGTAGGGAAGATGGGCGCTTACAGGGCATGCCTCCAATGACCCACTTCCTCCAGCCATACCTCACCTGTCTTCAGTACATTTAAACAAAAATTCCTAATGACACTCACATACACACACACACACACATACACACACACACACACACACACACACGTGTCATGTTGTAAAAGAGTTGAGACAACTCACAGAAGATGACAGCTCACACTCCAGTCAGGGAACCTAGAGAATATGCTTACTTATCACTGAGTCGAAGGTGGCAATAAACGGGGAAATTGTATCTGGCACAGTTAAACAGACAAGGATGTCTATGTTTATTCAAGCTCATTGCAATAGGGGAAAGACTGAACTCAACCCTCTTGAGATGAATACAGCAGAGTCTCAGAGCTCTGTGAACAAGTGGGAAAACAGAGAAGACCCTGAAAGAGAGTTTGGTCAGTATTATTAGACTGTCTTTCCTATTTGTTAATTGGTCCTTACTGTGGAGCTGGGCTTCTCATCTCCATGGAGTCTGGGAGACAATGTGACAGCATTACAAGTCTGGCCCTCAGCTCCTTGGATTATCACTGTCAAGAGCCTGGGAGAAGACATTCATCTCAAAGGGGCAGAGGAAGAATTTACAATTGAAAGTTTCAAAACCAAATGCTCTAAGGGAGGTCAGGGTTCTATAACTTGTAAACCTCTCTAAAGTTTTGTCCAGTTATGAGAATGTTAAGGCCTTCACATAACTGTCAATTTGATTAGTTCTATCAGTTCAGGCCAGGTAGCCTAGGAACTAGTGCCACCAGAGGACATGGCTGTTTTCTAGTAAAATGTCTAGTCAAGGAAAAGCAAATTCTGCATTGGTCTGCAGGAATTTTGAAAGCAAGAAAGTGTTTGAACCAAAGTTACAGAAGAAAAGGAATTGTTTTTCTGTTTGAAGATGAACATTTGAGTTAACAAAGGAAAGCACTGAGATTGTTAACAAAGTTACGGAGCAAATTAGCACATTTTAAAAACAAAGGATATAATCAAAATCCAAAATTTGCATCTGACAGTCTCTGAATCTGAAGGAACATGCATTATTTGTTTTATGTAACATATTTGTTGACACAAGCCAGGTATGCTATAATTTTATTTAGTCTGATGTTCATGTATCTATTAATTCAACTGTTTTTTCCCAATATTATGAGGAACTTATTTTTAATGATTACATGCTAGATCCTGTATTAAAATTCATTTGTGGAAGTCCTTATCATGGATGAAATTCTTATCATGAACATGGGGATTCTGATCTCCTGTGGAGTCTGGCAGATAACAACACTGTTTTTTCTTGATTGCATTGAAAAGGGATAAACTATCAAGAGACTGGGGATAAATTTACAAATAGGTGCAGCCCTGTTATATCCATGGGCTAACAATGGAGAATATTTCATAGGATAAAATTTATTTTATGTTATAGGGACAAGTTTGCATTCTTAGACATTTTCTAGAAATAGCAGATAGTGAAACAGCTCCAAGACAGGGACTGGAGTGGGTCCCTATGGAGTCACCTAACTCTGAAAGGAATGCTGGACAGGACACACAGTAGCAGCTTTTGTGTTTTCAGTCCTCAATGTTTTTCCAGACGGTGCTGCTAAGTAATTTATAGTAAAAAGAATGATAAAATATTACTAAAAGTGGAATTGAAAAACCCTATAGAAGAGGAGGGATGATAATCCCAATCCTAAATTAATATAATTCTTATTAAGTACAAGAAAGACAAATAGAAAGGATGACAGGTTATGCCGTTCTCATCACTAATAATTTCGGCTGCTAATAAAACAGGCTTGATGCATATGTTACTTATTTTGTGGTTTGCCACATACCTCGAGCATCTTTGTGAACAGCATCAGACATTTGCCCCCACATCTCTGATTCTCTGGTGTTCGCTGTTAGGGAGTTGCTTTCTGCATTTTTCAATTCAGCCCGTGGCTTCCTCCCTCCCCGGCCTGCCCATGTTCATTCATTCTTTATAGCATCACATTTTTCTTGCAAACATTATTTACCATTATTATCTAGACCTAAAAATATCATCATCAATGCTTAATCACCTATGCATTTGAACAAGTGTGGCATTAAGCAAGTATTTGATTGTCTTGTCTCAAATTCAAATCATAAAATTATCTATTGAGTCATGCTTCATTGGAATGAGAGAAAAAAAGTTTCCTCATTTTGTGTAGCTGAGGTTTCTTGAATCACTGTTATATTTTGAAAAGATTTCTCAAGTTGTTGAAAGACTCTTGATTACTGTGGAACATTTTTACATAGCCGGGACACTTAATAAACACCTATATTTATTAAGACTAACCTTGGTGTCACTTTCAGTGATTTAGAAAAGGATTCAGCACTTGATTATGGAATGAAGGCAGTATCTGAAATGCTTCTCAAGGCTACTTAACTGGTAAGGCACAAACTAGTAAGAGCATCCCTTTGTGTTGAAATAAGATCAATGATTAGAGTACAGTGGAAAGGGTTAACTGTATCTTTCTAAAAGATTTTTCCTTCTGTGCTGAATTGCTTCTATTCTCTTATCTTTAATTGCTCTACTTTAAAAAGTTATTAAGATAATAATAATGTTCAAGGTTTATATACCAACTTAAGGAATGAAGAAAAATGTCTCCTCTTTTCAATTCCACATGGTTTGGAATGAGGGTCACAGAGCTGTGCAGCTGTGGTTTGTGTCCCCTTCAGTCTTCACATCTTAGAAACTTAGTCTATTATGGGATGGCGTTGGTAGTGCTGCTCAATGAAGGTGCTTAGATCCAAGTGACCCCACTTTCCTTCACAGGTTAATGCTCCTGTAAAAGTGGCCTCCAGGAGTGGGTTCCCCTCTCTCCTGTTCCTCTGCCATGTGAAGACACAGAGAGAAGGCCCCTCATAGAGGCCAGCACCTCCATCTTGACTTCCCATCTTCCAGAGCAGTAAGATACACATCTCTGTCCTTTTCCCAGTCTCAGGTATTCGGTTATGGCAGCACAAAACCAGTGAAGGCATCCACTGATCATCAAGAATAGCAGCTTATTTTTCTCATTTACCCAGAAACTCTTCTCAGCTGTGCCCAGTGTTAGACCAGGAGGCAAGAAAAGACCACTGACTCCAATTAAAATCAAATTCAAGCAAGCTGATTATTTCACCTGGCCGGGCTGCCTCTCCCACCCCAAAACCGCAGGAACAAGACAGCAGCCGCCGCTTTCCCGCAGCCCAGCTTTATAGCCCAGAAAGTTACACAAAGGGGGGTTACAGATAACGGAACTCTGACGAGAATAACACTAATGGTAGTTTACATTTTTGCTGGCCCCGACATCAGAATTTATGAAGGTCATTAGAGCCTCAGAGAGGGTCGTTGTCTGGCCAGGGAAGGCCAAGATTTGTGAGGCGTCACTAAAGTTTCAGAGAGGGCTGCCATCTGGTCAGAGAGCCAGGCAGGGGTGAGTTCAAGGCACGGGCAGGCATTCCAAGCAGGATCAGAATTTGCAGTAACTTATAGTAAAGCCAAAATTTTCTTTTCATGGCTTTGTGGCGAGATGGCTCCCAATTTTAGGAGAAAATCAGGTTAGGTCTATCACCCAGGCTGGACCCTGTCTCTACCCACCCCAGCACATCTCTCACAATTGCAGTGTGATTGCTGCTGCTCCAGAAGTCACATGGGCATCCAGGGCAGGAAAGGGTGGCAGGAGTAGAGCCGGCTTTCTGTCTCTTTCCACTGGAAGCCAAACATTTCTCAACATCACTGTAGCCGACTTCCCTTCCCTTCAGTGACTGGAACTGGTGACATGAGCACACCTAGCTGCAGGGTGGTCTTGGCAGGTAGATACCCGACTTCCCAGCCTGTTGAGGTGGAGAAGCCAAAAGAAACAGAAGGGAAAGGAATGGGCTTTGATGTCTTCCCCTTTCTTCCCCAGTGCTGACTCTTTGAGGTGGAGTGCTCTCCCGCTCTCTCCTCTCTCCCTCTCCACATTATGTGTGTGTGTGTGTGTGTGTGTGTGTGTGTGTGTATGGTGTGTGTCTGTCTGTGTGTACACATATTTATGTGTACATGTTACTTTTTATTAATAAAAGTGACAATATACATAATTTCTTGCCACATTGACCACATTTTCTCTCTACAAATCACCATTTCTATATAACATAAATAAGAATTTTCATATATTAGATGGTATATCTTAACAAATCTAGAATATGTATTCTAATATCTAAAATAAACATACAAAGGATTTCTAAGTGTCTCTGGTGTGTGTGTTTATATACATGTAAGTATATGTATACGATTATATATGCATGTGCATATATATGAGGAATAGGAAGCATTTGTTTATGTACTCTATATACACATTCATATGTGTGCATATATTTATGTACATACATATAGTGTGTGTATGTATATGTGTGTGTGTGTGTGTGTGTGTGTATATATATATATATACATATAGTGTATATATATATATACTGGTTGATTTATCCATATGTGCAGTTTTTTACTCCCATAAGAGATATTCTTTACATTTATATTTCTTCATCAAATTGCATGAGCATCATTGCTTTCAAAAGATACTAAGAAGGTTGTAGCAAGTCGTACCTCCACCAGCACATTACTCAACTTTCTATTTCCCCACAGTTTGTCCAGCTTGGATGATGGTAGTATTTTATAACTGTCAATCTGATGGGATAATCAACATTGATTATAAACATTCATGAATGGTGAGCCCACAGCTCTGGGATAATAACTGAATTGCTCCAGATCACAAGTCACTCAGGGATTGGCGTTTTGTTTTCAAATACCAATCCCCTGGGCTTCTGAATATCTATATTAACCTCAGCTACCTGGGGCATTTTTGTCCCAGTCTTGTTCTTTTTAAAATTTTTTAAAATTTTTATTGTTTGTTTTTAGTTTTTAGTTGTCAATGGATCTTTATTTATTTATATGCGGTGCTGGGACTCGAACCCAGTGCCTCACACATACTATCAAGCGCTCTACCACTGAGCCACCCACTCCAGCTCTCCAGTCTTGTTCTTTACCTGCACATTTTTCCTCTTTAAAGAATTGTGAATTATTCCACATCGTCTTTGTTTAAGAGCAGTGCCCCTCAGGACTGTACTTTGGTTTCTTTCACCAGAATTCTCTTCTCTGTCACAGGTAGGAATTCTGTCCTTAACTTTGGTGTTTGAGAAAGACCATTGGTCATTTGGATGGGGCAAATTAGGATGCTGCTCTTCTGTGTGGAAGAAAAAAGCAAAGCTCTGTTTCTTTTCATTGGGTAAACACGATCTCTGATATTCTTTTGTTATGTGCACAATGTTGGAGCCGCTCCTGCCCTTTAGGGAAATATGCAGTGGTGGAATGAACAAGATGAAGGAGAGCTACATCACTGTTTCTCAAAGCCCAACGCTTCTCCACTGGCTGCTATCTCAGGAAGGGGTCCTTCTGCTGCTTTCCCAAGATGTAAGTGAACTTAACAGTTCACTTGAAATTTTTCTTCCTTGCTTATATGATGTTTCAAAGATTAGTTTTACTATTCATGGGAATTTTAAGTGTAATCCTATAATATACACTATTTTCTTATGTAAAAACATATTTACTTAACTGTCAAACACAGATTGAGGGAATACACACCTAGGGTTGAGGGCACATCTCTTTGCTTGAAGCCTTGAGTTCCTGTCAGTTGCAGCAGGAGCTACACCCAAGAGGCCGTGAAGATTCAACGTGGACCTGCTCCACATCCATGTCCTTAATACTCAGATGCTTCCTCAACAACTGCTTAAGTGGGGGCTGAATCTCTGGGAGGTTTTACGGGAGCCATAATCCAGTAAAAGTTGCTTTTAGATGCTGGTCTATTAAACCAACATTCATGTGTTGTTAAAAGTGTAAGTATGCACAAGAATATTAGAATACTTTGCATACAAAAAAAGTTTAAGGCTTATAAATTTAATTCTTCAATTATGGAGATATTGTTGGTCTTCACTTTGTAAGGAAATGAATCAAATTCATAATAAATGCATTTAAGTGTATGCTATGTTTCTATAACTACACATAATAATTTATGTGAGCAATTTTAAAACAACTTTTTATAATAAGGAATATATTTTACGTTCACAAATACAATATGAAAAAATCAATATCCAATTTCATTTTCAAAGTGATACATGAAAAAGAGTTTCACGATTTATAGAATTTTAAAATTCCAAGTTACACTAAAATCTTCCAGTCTAATGACTCCCATCCAAAGCAGAATTTTTCTCTACAGTATTAAATTTCTGCTTATTTTTAGAGATCATCTTGATATGGCAGCTGATTCCAATTTCAGGAAGTTAAAAGTGTTGGGAAGTTTTCTTTTCACTCTGTCAAAGTCTGCTGCACTGTAATTTCTACACATTGGTCCAAGTTCTATTCCCTGGAGCCACATGAGACACATATCATCCTCTTCCCGTGACAGCCCATCAAGTATTTGTGAATAATTCTTCCCAGAAGACATTTCTGCTCCAGCTAAACATTTCGTTTAATTAAACCCTTCCTCATGTAACAAGTTGTCTGGCTCTTTTATCATCATGGTTTCCCACCCCAGCACACGATTTTTTTTTTAATGTTGTGATCAAAATTCATAAGTCATGTTACTGATTTCCTCATAGAATGGGGAGATGGCTGTGGGCTAGTGAATTAGTCTGAGAGATGAGCAAACAACACTTTAGATGTTGTCGGACCAGAGAGAATATTCCAGACTGATAGCTCCCTTCATCTAAACACTGTTTCCCTTAATGTGCACAAGGCTATTTCTGCTTTCAGAAAATTCACAACAGACTTGAGGTTCATAGTGAGTTTTCAATTGCGTAAAAGCTGTTCTTAAAATTTTTTTATACTAGCGCTAAACATCAAGCAAGTTTAGTAATCATGTGTTTATATTTTCACTTCATTTGCCAGATAGGAAAGCAAGAAACTTATATGACTAATAAATGAATACATATAGTTTAGGCAATGTTTATTTTTAATTCGAAAAGGGAATTCATCCAGTCATTCATTCTTTAATCCATTCATTGGTCCTCTTGGTAGATATGTAATGAGATGCTACTGTATGTTGAACGTCCTGGTTCATGTTGAATATAAAAAATGGACATTGTCTCTGCTCTCATGGGACTTGTGAGAAGACGGACATCAACCCAGATGATTATTGTTTTAAGTGTTAGGCAAGGAGTAGGAAGTGTGAGGTGTCTCTCAAGCCTCCTATGTAGTCAGGATTGAGTACTGATCCATGAGGCTAACGGAGAGGAGATTTTATTTTGTCATGATAATTAACACAGATTAAAAAGGAAAAATATTAACTACATATGAAGGTATTACAACTTAATATCTTATTTATATTACTATCTTGTATCTGTAAACTCTTTGAAACACAAACCCTGCATGTTTTAAAAACTAACTTCTTGAAATGAATGAGAAATCAACTTTTCTAGAGCATGTTGGACCTTAGCATTGTATTTCATGTAGCAATGAAATTATCATTTAAAACTTGTATATGCTTCTGTTCTTTAAAATACTGGTGATGATGTCAGCAGGAATACAGGAAGAAGGACTTCTAAAAATACTCTCCTTCAAGAAAGCCATGAGAATATGGCCCAAAAAGAAGAAAAAAAAAAAAAATCTTAGTCAACTTTCCCAGAGCTCTGTCAATTAAGCTATATTTTTTTTCAGACTTTGGAGTGACCATGTGCTATGCCATAAAACAAGTCCAAAAAATGTAACAGTAGTAAATCCACATGAATATGTTCTCTGGACACAATGGAATAAAATTTGAGCTCAATAATGAAGGAAATTTGGAAAATTCACAATATTTGGAAATTAAGTGACACACTCTTAACCAATAGATTAAGGAAAAACTCAACCAGAAAGAATTCTTTGGGATGAAAGAAAATGAAAACACACCATATTAAAGCATGTGGGATACAGAAAGCAGTGCTTAAAGAAAACCCAGAACTATTCACCTGTGTTAATCAGAGGGAAGGTCATCTGTGTCCTACCCATGGACCCGCTGACTCTCCTGGGACACTGGAAGAACAGGAACGATTTTTGGAGTGATGAATGTTCATGATGGTGTTAGTTGCAGGACTTGGTGAATATACTCAAAGCCACTGAATTGTTCATTTGAAAATGCCTATGAAGTGCATCTCCAAGAAAAGTATTGTTTTAGAGAAAGAAAACTCCATGAGTCCTCCCCACCACTCTCAGAGTTAACCCAGTTCATTGCTATGACTGAGGGGGTCTTTGAGATCTAGCCACCTCGTTGATACTAGTGTCTACTTCCTGTCTTCTTCCTACCTGGTAATCCTGGTGGTGTGGATTTGCAGACTCTTTTACACAATCTCAGGTTCTTGATCCTTCCTTTGTTAAAGAAGTACTTTCCCAGCCCTTGATGCTGCTGGTTCTTTCGTGCTGGAAAGCTTTTACTTTACCCCGTAGGCCTGCCACCTACACACCTACCCTTCCTTGGAACAGGGACCTATTGGGTGGCACTGTAATTCGGTTCCCTGGAGAGAATTTATGTTATCTGCAGTTACAGTTTAACCGTTGCTGGTTGGGTTCTACTGCTATTTATTGTTTCCTAGGTCACATAACATCTCCCGGGGCCCAAGTAAAACTGACTGTGGGAAAGGACAAGGAGGAACAGTTGGAAGTGGCCTCGAAAACCAAAGGACTGAACCAACAGGGCAGATGACAAGGCTGGGAGCGCTTCCACACTGCGTCACCGTACACACTCACGACACTTGGAGTAAGGGCCCTGGGAGATTCACTCAAGTGTGCTGGCACCCAGATGGAGATTTTTAGTAGGCTCAAACCCACTCTTTCTGGTTTTGAACTCACCTTGGGACCAGGCATGTAACAACATTTTTCTAAGAAGTGTTTTTTTGAACATAGTCACTTGGTATTATTTGATTTAAAGGGATTTATTCACAGTTTTAAGAGGGTGACAATGTTTAATGTCTTTTGAATGAGGCAATGCATTTAATGTATTTTGAATGATACTTAAATTTCCACGTCCTGCTGCTTCTTTGCTTTAATGACTCATGTGAAGAAAATATTAAACAACAAAAATACTAAAATGAGTTCATCCATGTCAATTTTTGATAGTACTTGTTTCTTAAAATAGAAAACTTCCTTAAATAAGATGATCTCCCTATAAATTTTGGATGTAATGAGAAAAAGAGCACCTTCAATAATTTGTGTAAAATACCACCCTATTCATTTAATTTGAAATGTTCTCAACACTTTTCTTTTGATTATTTCTAAATAATATGCTCGCAGGAATTGTAATTAGATATATTCTTCTTCAAGCCCAGATTTTACTTTAATTGCAATGAAGCCTTTCATCTAGCAAACATAATTTAAATATATTCATTATGAGAAAGCAGTCTTTTTATTGAAGCAAATGTAGGTCAAGTTCAAAGACTTCTCCATGAGACAATTATTCAAATATGATTTTTCAAGTAAGGTATCACACCTGTTCTTTTTCATTGAAGTGATAATATCCAGATACCTTTGTTTTCTAAGTTGATTCCTATAAATAAGAGTTTCCTTTTTTCCTGTGCTTAGAACTCTATGTTTTGTAAACTCTTTCTTTTCTTCTGAAGGTCTTTTAACTGCAGAAAAGTCTACGTAATACCTTGGGCTGTATGACTGACTGGATGTTCATCCCCCTGGGTCAGTTGCTTAAAATCCTGTGCTTCAGTTTCCTCGTCTGTAAGTTGAGGATAAGAGTTAAGAAGACCTTAGCAGCTGGGCACAGTGTGCACTCCTGTAATCCCAGCAGCTAGGGAGGCTGAGGCAGGAGGATGGTGATTTCAAAGCCAGCCTCAGGAAAAGTGAGGCACTAAGTGTCGCCAGTTGGCCAGGCTGATGAGATGAGCTTCCTTTAAAGGAGCTGGATCCAGCAATAACGAAGAAATGGCAAGGAAACCATGCAACACACGAACGTGAATTTCGAGGATGGGACTGCTCTGTGACCCACGAGTTAGCTCCGTGCTGGGAAGTGCTGGAAAGAACAAGAGAGAGCACACCTGAGACTCCTCTGTTTATTAGGAAAAAGACATTCGATAGAACATTCCACCCAAAGGAGGCAAGGGATAGGGTCTCAAAAGGTGGAGTCCTGCTTGGTGATATCTTGTGGTCAGCAGATTGATTGACATCTTGGCAAGTCACACCCATCTCAGGTGCTGTTTGGGATCCCAGGCAGAGTGAGAGGAAAGGTCCACTTAGGTCACCCAGCCCAATCAGCACACAATGCCAGAGCAGTCTCCTCATATGCTCAAATGCGCGTAGCTCACACACACAGCCCAAGGATGGCTCGCAGCAACAACTAAGCAACTCAGCGAGGCCCTATCTTTAAATAAAATACAAAATAGGGCTGGGGATGTGGCTCAGTGGTTAAGTGCCCCTGAGTTCAATCCTTGGTAACTCCCTTCCTGCCCCCCCAAAAGAGATTACATTAGCCAGTTTCTAAAATTCTTGAACAATACTTGGTATATAATATGACTTTGGAAACACTTTGGATTTGACCATGTTCTTTGGGGGATGTAATCACGTTGACTAAGTGTAAGGTCCTTCCTTAATACAAGGTTCAAGGTCATCTTAAGCATCTTGAGATTTCCAAATTGTTGATATACTGCCAGTTACTCTCTTATTTCCTCTGTCACTAGGCTCAGTGGGACACAGTAGAGGTAGGTGGAAGACCAGTCATGCAGACACAGGGAAGAGAAGAAGGCCCAGAGTTCCCGGATGGGTTACCTCCCTGAGGTGGCGAAGGACACAGGGCTGAAAGGCAAGTCCGAATCCTGGTCCGAAAAAAGCAAACTTCAAATCCAGGGAGGTATTTTTGACCATGAATCTGACACATGAAAGCAAGTCTTTCAATGCAAATCATGAAACCATAAAGTTTAAGGCGGTAAAGTGAAAAACCTCAGAAGAGCTGGTTCAGAATCAAAGCCACCAACAGCAGGAGCGTTCAGGGAGTCTATTTCCACAGGACAGGACGAAGAGGTGTCATCTAAGGACTTAAAGATCCAGGCTCCTTTGATAAGGGGACGTTCAGGTGTTAAACAGATCATGACATTAAATCAAATTTTTCTTCCTAACTCTACTTCATAGATTAAATTATACTTTGGGCACAAAAATGGTCCATCATGGGGTTACTTGGCTTGTCCTCGTACTGGAGAAGACAGGCCTTAAACAAAATATTGACTACAAAGTGTGCTATGTTTCGTGATAAAGTGCTCATAATGAAAGATCATAAGAAAACTCTATAAAGAATTGAACTTTGCAAAGTCAGAGCTCACTGGAAAACTGAAGAATGAGTAGAAGCCAGACATTCAGATGGGGTCGACCTGGGGAGAGGAGTTCCTGGAAGAAGGTGGGTGAAATTCGCCTCTCACTTTTGGTGTTAGACATCATCTCTTCCAAAGTAGTTTTGAATCACTGTGACTTTTCCAGATATGCTTTATTTTCTGTTTTTTAAATTGGTGTTGTTTAACGAAATAATCATTGTATTGGCTCTAGAATCCTGTGGGAAAGCGCCTCCAGTAGGGACGCTCAGGACACCAAGCTCCACACAGTGTTTCCTCCCTCCGCCGAGGGTCCCCATGGCTTCTTCACTCAGCTGTCAGGGGTCTCCTGGGAATGAACAGGGGGCAGCTGTGTCTCCTGTTCTCACTGTTGCCTGGGTTTCTAGGTTCTTTTCTGTAATCTCCAGTCCTTTAGTTTATTGGGATTGAACCCAGGGGCCCTTTACCACTGAGCTCCATCCCCAGTTGAGTACCTTCCCTCTCAGGCCACTCCATGTGGTTTCTCCAGTAGAAAAACTGAATCTGGAACTTCTTTTGATGTAACTGGATACTGTGAAGGTAAATAAAATATCTCATAAGGAAAATAAACCCAAAAGCTCCTTGGTGCAAGAAAGGGATAGAGACCCCTCCATTTATTTCTAGGCCATTTACTTTCTCCAATTCACTTTGGAGAACTATTTACTGTAAATTCTTTCTCTCTTTTTGCCTAAATCTTTCACCAGGTTTGCAACCCAGGGATGCTTTTCTTAATGTCTAGGAGCCACCACTTTGAAATGTCCAGAGGAGATCATCCCTGCTTCTCAGTATCTGTGGTCTATCTTCCTCCAGAAAAGCACCCCCATTCAAGATTGGAGAAATGGGCTTTTCTTTGGTTAATGGCAATGACCTAACACAGATGGTCACCCCAATTATCAAGTAAATGGTGATCTCAAGTCCTCTGCCTTGGGGACTGATTACTGATTACCTTGGGGACATATATGGTTTGGCTTTCATCTGCTTGGCTACATAAAAGTGGAGGTTTCTTTCTGTATTTTCATCTCCTCCGTGGGTTACCTCTAATGCTCATCACATTCTAGCCTAATGCTTATTTAATAAAATCTGTTTTCTTCTGCATTTGTGCAGAGGGAAGAAGTTGTCTGGGTTGTGTGGATTGGAAGCTGATCTTGTTATTATTGTTGTTGTTTTGTGATACTGGGGATTAAATCTGGGATTGAACTCAGGGTCTTGCTCATGTTAGGTGAGTGCTGTATCACTCAGCCACACCCTTAGCCTTCCCCTGCCTCTTTTTAAATCTTTAAATTTTGTGACAGGTTCTTGATCAACTGCCCAAGCTGGCCTCCTCCAGCCTCAGCCTCCTGAGCAGCTGAGATTACCAGTGAGAGGTCTAGCAAGAGGCCATGGTTTTGAGTTTCCCAACAGCTCCAAGAGGCAGGAATGGAAAGCTTTGTGTTCTCTTGAGACCCTTGTCTCAGAATTCTCCCCAGGGAGAAACCCTCCCCTCTCCCCAGCTAGGACTGCCACAAGGAGTGTGCCCTCTGGTGGAAGGAGCAGTCTGTGCTGGAGTGGAGGGAGGAAAACTGGGGAGCACCCTCTTTGCTTCCCAGGGTTCACCTCATAGTCTATTGCTCTTTTAGCCTTCACTTCCCTTTTAATATATTTGCTCCCTCTTTAAGATAGTTGATAATCTGGGCAGATAGTTGTTATTGAGTGATTCAAACATGCTTTAGAATGTGTTATACTGAATTTAGGTTTTATTTAAAAATCTCATTCCATGTAATTTTGCCTGTATTTTCTCTGAGTCAGGACCCTTAATGAGAAGAGTCTTATTTACACATATTGTTTAGTTGTTTCTGAATCCTTAGGGCCTCAAAGACAGATGTCTCTGGAGATAAATTCCAGTGGAGAGAAGAAAGATCTGTAAACAGTCGAGTCTATAGATTTTTTGGTGAAAAGATGTTTAATAGTGGTTGAGTTTTTAAAAATAATTTTAGGATTATCCTTGCTTATCTCTCCTGATAGGTCAGTTTTAAAGCTTTTCTTCTGTGCATAAGTTAATCTCTCGGTATGAGATTAACTGGAATAAACTTGCTTGAAGTATAATTATCTTTTAAATTACTGCTGGCAATGTAATCATTTCTTTTTTCTGCAAATATTATTTGTACAGAATGAATATTTTCTTGATTGGTTTTGCCAGACTTTTGCTAATTTTAATAATATTCAAATTACATTTTAATTTTGGGAATTCTCTCTATTATATCATTGTTTTCTATTTTATTAATTTCTGCTCCTGCCTTTGTCTCCTGTCTTCTAAGTTTTTTGGGGGGAGGGTTGTAGATGGACACAATAACTTCATTTTATTTATTTATTTTTATGTGGTGCTGAGGATTGAACCCAGTGCCTCACATGTGCCAGGCAAGCGCTCTACCACAGAGCCACAATCTCAGCCCCACGGATCTTCTAATTCGCTTCCATTTATTCCTGAATTTTTTTTCCTTTTTACTTTTTATGTAGGCTGATTATTTCATTAATTGTCAGGTTTTTAATATTATGATCATTTATTTTTCTCTAAAATGATATATTCTTTGAAATGTTAATTATTACTCATTTAAAATGTTTTATATCTTCCTTATCCAATGAGAAATATTTTCTGCATTTCTTTTTCCTTATTTTTAGTCTATGAAAGGTTTATGACAATCAATTACATTAGGCAGCAAGAGTGATTCCAAACAGCAACCGTGATCACTTTAATACTTTGCAGTAACAATCGCAGCATATTAAATTTCCCAAATAAGATAGTTTATATTTTAAATTTTTTAAATATAAACTTTATTTAGAATTGGTAGTAGTAGAATTGGTAATTCTCGTTTCCTTGTAGAACAGAGCACGTTCTGTACATAATATCTCCCAGGTGATTGTTGAGATTTACTTCATATATTTGCATCTACATTTGAAAATATAATATATAGTGGTTATATAATTCTATTTTTGGCTACTATTTTACATTTATTATTCTTAAATAATTTGAGAATATTTTCTTAGGTGTGCACGGGCTTTAAAATGTGACAGCATTCTGGTAGATGGAAAGTCTTTTTGAATATAAAATTATATAGCTTTCATAGTCTTTGATTAGTATTATCCTTTAATTCCATTTTCTTCTCTTTACTTTCAACATTCTATGGTTTCAAGCTTTGTGTATGTCTGTTGTTAAAAACATACAATTGCATTTGGCTTTTAAATTCAATTTTATAATCTCTTACCTTTTAATAAACCAAGTTTATTACATTGATGCATGTTTTAAAAAATATTGCAATACTCAAGACTAGTTTCTCCCAAATTTACTTTTCTTTTATATTTGTTCCACTTGGTCTATAGCTCTTATTTTTTCCATTGAGCATTCTGTTTTCCTTCTCTTTCCCACTTTTACCCCCTACTGATTTAAAAGTGTAAAATGTTATAATATAACATCTGTTATTGAATAACATATTTTTCCAGTTGAGGTCTATTTTTTTGACCTTGTCTTCTTTGAAGATACTGCAAAGCAACACAAAGAGTTTGGAATACTTCACATGAAATTGCCCCTTCATGGCTGCTTATGATAGTTCTGTATTTTTTCACTTTTAAATAGAATTTTTTTTAGATCAGTTTTGATTTCACAGCAAAGTTGAGTCGAAGATACAGGACCTCCAAATTTTTGTCCCCAAGAAAGGATAACAGATTGAGTTGGTGTAGTATATTCTTGGTTATCAAAAAATACTCATGTAGCTTCGGGATTTTGAACTGGTGAATATTCATGATGTGTGGAAAAGCATGATACATACCACGATCTCAATCGCACACAAAATGGGATATTATGTATGTATGCGCACAACCTAGAGGGACACGTCCAACTAAGCTTCTTGTGACTGGATGACTTTGTTCTTTGCTTGTGTGTGTGTGTGTGTGTGTGTGTGTGTGTGTGTGTGTGTGTTTTCCCTGTAATGTACAATTTACTTTTAAAAAATAAAAATTATTTTAAAAACCAAAAAAAAAAAAAAAGATACAGGACCTCCAAGATGGCACCCCTCCCCAGAGACTCCCCTCTGTCACCACATCACAGCAGAGAGGTGCATTTGCTACAGCTGACAACCGTGCATCATCCAAAGTTCAAGGTTGACATCAGCATTGACTCTTGCAGTTGTACATTGCATGGGCTTTGACAGGTGTACTATGACCCGTACTCACATTACAGTGTCATGCAGAGTAGTTTTGCCGCCCTAAAGGTGTTCTGTGATATCTTCCTGATATCTTGTCCCTCCTGTGATATTTTGTCCTTCCAGTCTTCCTAACCTATGGCAGCCAAATATATCTTCAGTCTCCAGAGTTTTGCCTTTTTCAGGATGCCATGTAGCTGGAATCACACAGTGCTATCTTTTTCATATCTGCTTCTTTCACTAGACCCTATGCATGTAAGATCCTTCCATGTTGTTTCATGGCTTGAAAGCTTTTTTCTTTTCAGCACTATGAATATACCACAGTTTAAATATTCACTCACCTACTGAAGGCTGTCTTGGTTGTTTTAACCTTTTGGTAATTTTAAATAAAACTGCTATAGATCTTCATGTGCAGGTGTTTGTCTGAACACAAGTTTTCATATAAGAATATATTTAATTTTGTAAGAAACCTCCAAGCTGTCTTTCAAAGTGGCCTCACCACTTTGTTTACCAGCAATGATGAGAGTTCCCCTTGCTTCAAACTCCCCAAACTACCCCATTTAGAGTAGTGGGTGTTCTGGATTTGGGCCACGCTATTCGGTGTTGCTTTAATTTGCCTTTCTCTCATGACATCTTCTCATGTCCTCATGTTCCATCTGTCTGTCTTCTTTGTTGAGGTATTTGTTAACATCCTTTTCCCATTTTTAAGTCAAGTTTTTTCTTTCATTACTGCTGAGTTTTAGGAGGTCTTTGCATATTTTGAATAATAATTCTCTATCAAATAGCTATTTTGCAAATACTTTCTCCCAAACTGGGCTTGCCTTCTCACTCTCTTGAGTAGGTAGGTATTTTAATTCTGAATTTTAACCCTCTATATAAAACATATTGTTATCATCATCATCTTTGTTACTATGTTATAAAGTTTTTTAGATTTATCTATATGTTTAGCACTTTGTGTTTCTCATTTATTTTTTAATCTCAGGCTTTTCGTTTTGGATTATTTTTCTTCTTGAAGTGCATCTACTAAATGTTTCTGCAGTGGTAGTGTGTTGTGACAAACACTTTCAATTTTTTATTTATCTGAAAATATCTTTATATTCCCCTTATTTTCGAACATCAGTTTTTCTGAAAAGAAATATAATTCAAAAGTCATTTTTATAATATTTTGCATGATTTATTTGTATTTAAATGTTTACTACTAATTATATTTTTCAGATTATGTTATTTTAGGTGACTTTTTGAATTGTTTTATTCTTAGATGCTCTTAAATTCTGCCTTCTAGCTTTGATGTTCTAGAATTTCACAGTGATGTGTTTAGATATGCTTTTATTTTTATCTGTTTATTTTTAAAATTCTGGTTCATTATGCTTCTTTCTGTGTGAATTCATGTTTTGTATTTTGACAGTTTTCTCTCTGTTGGATTCTTGTACTACTTAATTCTTTCCCCACTCTTTTCTTCTATAGGACTATAATTAGATAAATATTTGATCTCTTATTTTCCAATAATCTGACCTTCATTATGTTTTCTATCTTGTATTCTTGTTCCTTCCCTCCTTCCTCTGCAAATATATTATTCATATTTTTAACATCTTTCAAGTCAATAATCCTTATTTAAATTTCCACTCATTCCTTCATGTATCATGCTCTCAATTTCAACTGTTTTTTTTTTTTTATTTTTAAAGTTGTTTTCCTTCCTCCTCAGTGCTTGGTTTCATTAGTCTTTTATCTCATGGCCTTTAGAAAGAAATATATTTTATTCTTTAATTAATGCATGCACAGCTTCATTTTATATTCCGTATTTGATAATTCTCCCCCAGACTGTGGCACATTGATTTGTTTCCTTGTATGTTTTGTGTTTTATTTTGGCTCCATTTCTTTCAATCATAATATTTCTTATATCTACATATGGAATTGAAGAAAACAAAAATACTATTCAAGAGGTAATGCAATCCATGAGTGAATATCATCTGAAGATTTGATTCAGTCTGAACAAAACTCTTCCTATAATTTAAAGAGCCTTAATTCAGTGTCTTATCTGCACATGATAAAGCCTTTAGCACACAACATTTGAAAAAATATAGTTATTTTGCCCAAATGTTTAATTTCACAATCACCTATTAATTTAAAATAAGTATTTCTCAAAAAAAAAGCACTAAAAATGATTTAGTGGGACTGGGGTTTTAGCTCAGTGGTATAGCAGCTGTCTCACATGTATGAGGCACTGGGTTCAATCCCCAGCACCATATAAATAAATAAAATAAAGGTATTGTACCCATCTACAACTTAAAATAAAATTTAGTGGTAATATCGTGATTATTGGTTGAATTTTTTAAATGAATCCTTAAATCACTATGCTGGCAAAAGTCTGAAGAAGCAGGAACGCAGTAGTGTTTGCACTCCACCTTTAGGAAGTGGCCTAGTATGGTCAGATTCTTTAACACTTTATGGATAGCATTTGATAAAAACTATATACGACTTAAAATATGACTAACCTTGATCCAGTGATTCTGCATCTAGGTATTTTAATTAGAATATGTCTAGAGATGTTCACTGTAGTGTTTTTCATCAATAAAGAACAGATTACTTAATGCTGACACATCAAAATAAGAAAATATAATCATCTGTACATGTATAATGACCTAGAAATACATTCATAATGACCAAAGCAGGGAAAAAACACGTTGGGAAAGACTGTGATCTCATTGAAAAACTATGTGTCAAAGTGGATCTACTTACTAACCATGGACCTTCTCCCATATATGTGTCCTATTTTGACAGAAGCCTGGGTGATTTTCCTTTCTCCTTCTTTTCACTGTAGCACCAGAAAAGCCATCACACTCTGACCTCAGCTCAAGGTTGTTACCATAGAAATACCCAGAGAAAGAATCATGGCCCTGCCTTAGTATAAAAAATTGACTTTTGAAGTCCATGGCAGAAAGAAGAGCTTTGAGGGAATCAGGCTTTGTGTCATTAGAGCCAAGATTTATTGAGTGTGAAAAGGTGACATTTACGCCCTAAATAATAGATTTGAGAACGAGTAGATGAAAAGCCAGTTGACCCTATAAGGAGTCTGGAAACACTGAGAGGTGGCCATCTTCCTGGACAGGGCCAGGGTGAGAAATCCATCATAGGGAGGAGGGAAGTACACCAGGAAGGGTCAACCCCAAAGTGCTCACATACATAGAGGCTCATATAGCATAAAGCTTCTCTTTCTGCTTTTTACATTCTTATATATATATATATATATATATATATATATATTGTTATTTTCAGTAAGCAAGAATGGCTTGTGTAATTTTTAAGTGGCAATAAAAATATAAAACAGAAGAAAAGTTTGGGAGAGGGCAAGAATAACCTATGGAGCTGAGTTTTTTAAAAAAAAAATCATTTCTAAAATAAATTTTGCTACTCCTAGTTATTTTTCAGGAAGTGCCAAATAATTAAATCAGTAAATGGATGTGAATGTTTGATAATTATCAGCAAGCTCTGTTATGACTTTTTCTTTGTGTTCTGTAGTTATTTTTGAAAGGTTAGAAAACGAGGAGAAAGGAAAACAGGCGAATTAAAAGATGTATAGATGCAACGTCCCAGAAGACTAGGGAAGGGCTAGGAGAATAGGGACGTGATCTGGGAAGGAAGAGTGGACCTCATGCTCGAGGAAGGTGAGTTTTCTTCAGAAAGCTTCCCAGCCAGTCCCATGGTAGTTGCTATCCATGTCACAACAGCTGTGATACAATTACCATTTTTAAAAATCATCTATCCCAGCCCAATAATGAATGCACTGGAAAAATCCTAATAATAAATACTGAGAGAGCTGAAGGTGATGACTTATATTAATATTAATGCTATTGTTGTAATTGCTCTATTATTAATTTGATCTTGGATAATAGCATAGTGCAAACCTAATTAACTGCAATTAATAAAATAATCATCTTAGGTCTTTAACCCAGAAAGAAAAATAATTTTCCAGCTTCCAATTCATTAAATCCTTGAATAATAATGGTTTTTCCTCTTCCTTCTTTTTAATCAAGAAAATAATTGCACCAATAATTAAGCAAATAGTCTTAATGGACTATAAGATCCTCCCCCTGCCCCAGAGCATGTAACACTCAAAGAGCAAAAGAATGCCCCAGTGGTCAGCAAGTCACTGGCTGTGTACTTTATCTCAGCTGGCACGCACTGTTCAAAACTTTTATAAACCAGATGGCTTGCTCAAATTCAGCACCAGAGTTTCAAGTACAACCACCAAACAATTCTCTGTGCATTTGTTTTTGAATTTGCTACGCATGAGTTGAAAGCAAGCACAGTGCATATTAAACTGTGTTACAATGTCTTACTGCAGGTTGCTAATATTTAGGATTTGAATCCCACTGTCTCCAGGAAGTTTATATTACTTTCAGTAATCCCCGTGTAACAATCACCTGTCTTAAGGACTGTGTGTAGCGTTAAATACCCTGACATGGTGTGCTGGTTCATGTCTCTCCATTTTATGAATGGCTTTCCTGACGTAGACAAAAGTTGAAGGAGAGAACCTCTCTTAGACACAATTTTATTTGGGCGGACACTATATTCTTGTGATCTTATGTTATGCCCTGACATTTTTCGGATTCTTCCCTGCCTTTGAAGTCTCCTACCTAAAATGCCTATCAAGCATAAATTACTTCCCTACATTAATCTTTATGGTCCATCTACCTGTCATTCCACCTGTGATCCCTTTGTTTCTAATTATTTTTCTATAGTTTCCCATACAGCTATGAGACACATGTCCTCCTGCAGCACAATAGCTGCAACTGTGAGAAGCAGTGTTGTGCCCTCTCTGCCAGGCTCCAGCCATTTCTTTTCCTGAGACTCCTCACACAACAGTGCTCCCAGATTTGAGCTATGGTAGAAGGCATTTTGAGCCAGATGTACTTGAGTTTAGTCCTTATATTTCACTCATGGATGGTTAACCTGGCACAAGTTACTTACACTTTCTAAATTTTAGTTTCTTCATTGGTAAACAAGTTAGTCATCTTACTCTATGCAGCTCTTCCAAGTCTTAAGTGACTGGGTTTACCCGAAGGACAAAGGGATCAGCTGAAGAATGCCTCCAATGTTTAGGCTGGACAACCTGAAGAGCTGGATGGTTGAACTACCTTGCAATTCATTGAATGAGTTTTTAAGAAAAACTGAAAATTTTCAGTCTCTTACATTGAACTAAATCAGATAAAGCTCCTTCATGAAAAAAGTTGGTAGGAAATACAAATGTGAACGTCTCAACACAAATATCATGAATATGCAACAAAAACTTCTGTCATGGAGAAATAAGTGACTGAACCATGCCTGAATGCACAATAAAGCAAGGAGACTTCAGCTCACATGGGGCCAAATGCAATAGTTTTTTGACTATGTATAAAATTTAAAGATTTCTAAGCACAAATGTAGCTTTAATTAAGAAAAGGGCATGCCAACAACAAAGGGATGTTTAATTGCATTCAGAAGGCTCTGCACAGTCTATTCCCTTGATCTGCAAACCACTATTTATTAATTTTGTGTTTATAAGTGATGCTTTAATTGAGCTAAAAAATCATGCTATCATACCATCTTGTGATGCCTGGCAAATTACAGAGTTTCTCCATTGCTTCTGTTTGAGATGTTCACAGATTTACTGTGTATACGATGAGGTTGCATGTCAATTGTCAAGCAATTCCAAATTCTAGTATTGGTAGGCATCTTGTTTATTCAGAGAAGCTTACTGCTTCAATAACAGAATCTTAATCCCTGTTAGGAAGACATTAATGTTACTTATGTTTACTATGAAGAACTTGGCAACAATTTATTCTGATTCAGAGATTTTAGTTCTAGTGGTGAGAACTCTAGAGTTTAATATTCATAAAACACTGGCAGTGAACGTCAACAGGGCCAGTTCGAAAGCATTGATATGAGTGAATCAAGCAAGAATTTTTTCTGCTACAAGTATCTTTTATAATAAAAGATCATTTTATCATAAACTGGAACCACAATTTCAAGGACTAATTAGTGTAAAACTCATTATTATATTTCAACTCTGTATGAAGATAATACTTATTTGCTGCAACATGAGACTAAATCATTCAGGATTACTCCAGGTGAATTTGGGTTGGCACGAAATAATCATACAAAGAAAGTACCCTTTTCTTGGGGTTCAGTGACAGCTCCTCAGCCCAGCTCCCACGAGGGAAGCAAGAGAGGCAGACAAAAAGAGAGGGTGCGTCTGAAGTATTTATTGAGGGGAAGGCACTCAAGAAAGTTCCACCCAAATGAGGCAAGGGGTCAGTTTTCAGGGGGCTGAGTCTAGCTTCCTGATGTCTTGTGGTCAGTAGATGGATGGACATCAAACCGGTCTCAGGTGCTGTGTGGCACCAAAGGCAGAGTGAGAGGAGAGGACACATACGTGCACAGCCCAGACAGAGCAACAATGTCAGTGCAGTCGGCTCCTGCGCTCCAATGTTCACAGCTCACACACAGCCCACGACACTTACTGAGCCCACAAAATGAATGTGGAAGCTGTGGGTCAGTGACTGACCACTTCTTACTTCTGCAGCCAGCTCTGTGAAAGGGTGGGTCACAAACCAGGAGAAAGTCATGCAGCAGAAGAATTCTAATGAGCCCATGTTTGTTTCTGATGTTTCCAATATTCATGAAATTCAGCTTTCAGAAAGCTACAGCTTTTAAATTGAGAGCTGCCATTGGAAGAGAGCTTTAGCTAATTGAGACTGGCAGTTTCTAGCCATCTTCTGTTTTCTTTTGAGTGATTTTTAAAAAACAACAATGCATCAGGGAAGCTAACTTTAAAGAGGTTTTAAAAATGATTTATATTTTTAAAAATATATAATAACTGAAACACAGAAACTCTAGTTCTGCAACAGAAGGGGATATGGGAGCTCATCTAATTTTAATTGATTTGGTCTAATTACATTCAAAACATTGCAGGTGCAATGTGCTTATACAAGAATGTCCCATTTTGTTTCTTAGAGATAGTCCTTGTACTACTTTGAAAAGTAAATAAAACATACTCTATTGTGAGTTTGCATGCATAAGTTTGTCCAATATAAGTAAAGTCTGTGCAAAACTAACAATAGAGATAATAAAGAATAATGACTTATTAAGAAGGGATTTATACAGAGCATTCAGTATGATTCATTGGTAAATGAGTAGCAGAGACATACAACTAGTACTAAGCTATTCTATTATATAAAATGGTGTAGGTTGCAATTATAGTAACTTAATAAGCATATTCAAGGAACTAGAAAATTGAGAATGTAATGAAAAAATTAAAAGGAACTGAATACGGCAAACCATTGTAAATGAGATCTGGTCACGAATCATTTCATTTGATAGTGTTAGGAAGATTTATTTGGCAAGTCTTTGCAATCAAAATTATATTTTCAACATCAACATCAATTTGAGCTACATAGATTTGAGATTATAATTTTAAAGGTCTAAAATGTGTGCACCTGTACTAATTTTATAAATGAAAATAGTTCTCCCCAAATGGCAGTTTTAGAATATCTAGTAGCTATTTATTGAGTTCCATACATTTTTAAACCAGTGCCATCATTTTCTTTGGAAAATAAGTACAACTCATCAATATTCTTATAATTGCATTCACATGGGTTCTAGATCCTTAAGCTCTGTGTATAGAGGGAGGGTGTGAGGTGAGCTCACAGCTAGCTGCCCCAGTATGGGGAGCCCCAGCACACACATTCATTCCTGGGAAGTTGAGGTCTCTGAGAAGATGTGGAAGGCAGCTGGGAGAGCTTCAGGCAGAGGTTGGCTTTGGAATTGGGAAGATCAACACTATAAGATGGAAACTAAGGCAAAATATCTTAACATCAGGTAGAGAGGTGGATAAATGCTCATCTTTCCATATCCACCTCCCAAGCAGAGAAACCAAGTACTCTGCCAGGAAACATGGTGGGAAGACGAGCTTTTAAATGCTTCCTGTAACTGAAGGCAGCTACAAAAACTAACTTTGAATTAAAAAAAAAAATAAAAGTTTGGTGAGTTCTAATGGAAGTTGTGACTCAGACACGGAACATTAAAAAAAGAAAAAAAAAATCTCCCCGCTCTATTTTTTTTTTCTTTTTTTGGTGACTTTCTTCTTTCACAATGTGCATGTTTTTGCTATTTCAAAAGTATATTCCTGATGAATAGGGAAAGAGGGCATTTAGCTTGGTGAGGAAGCCTGCTGATTTAAGACGTCTCAAGAGATACCAGGGAGGGCAAATGGCGGGTGAGGGGTACTGCCCCAGACTCTGGCAAGAACTCGGTGTTCTTTCCAATTCCAGGAGAGGATGCATTTGAAAGAGGAAAGAATACAATTAATTCATCTCTAGGCAAATAAATGAAGTTAAAAATGATATTCAATTAAAAAATAAAGGAATCAAGTGCCTATAATCTCTCATCAAGGGGAAAACGAATCTAGTCATATTGAATTGTGTGGGACCCAATGCAGCTCACGAGGAGGGGGCTGCCTGGCCCATGACCCTGGGAGCCAGCACGCCTGGGTCAGTCTTGGCTCTGCTATTGTCAAACAGCTGTGCACTTTCATTCTCATCACTTAACCTCCCTGTCCCTCGCACTCTTTCCTCTGCAACACGAGAGCCTTGGAACAGGTGATTTCTATAGATTTCCCATACAAAATTATATGATTGAATCCCTCCCCTTTTACTTACTAGGCTGTTTCTTCTATGACATTTGCCACCACCGAAATGGAGTGTTTCAGTGGAGCACGGTCCTAAGAGGTTTAGAATGGCTTTGGAGGTTTTTCTGCTGTCATTCAGCCTTGTCAACAACTTGAGTTGTTAATTTACCATTGATTGATGGAGCAGATGTCTCCTGCAGCACTGATTGCTAAAAGAAGAGAGTCATGCACTCATCATGGGTGAGCTTCAGAACAAACTATTGACTGTACATTGTAAGTAATCTTTATAATGAGTGGTGAAATACTGTTCTAAAATAAAAATAATTGCTAGTATTTGTTGGTCCATGAGTGATGAGCCCAAGTGTCGTTATATGAGTTTCACACATTAACTCACTCATGTCCTGCAGTTACCCTGTGAGTTCATCTCCCACTCTACAAATAGAGAAATACTAAGCCAGAGACACACAATTATATTTGCATGTGTGGGAGGGAAGATGTCTGAACCCAGGCAATCTTGCTCTGGAGACTCCAAATGAATCAAGACAGCCAAATTCCATTTTTAAAAACAACCCTTATCAAGGTCCTCGGTCAGTCCCTAAGGGGCTTAGTTCTCACTTCTATTTCTTTCTATATCTAGTATTGCACATACCTAGAAATGACTTAATATATACATTTTTACCTTTTATCCTGCCTGGTCTGTTGATATAATCTCAGAATTATATATAAAGTTTTACATGCATTCAATTTAAAAAATTCCTTTAAAACTGGCAAGCTTCCTTGTCTCCTTTCTTTATTTTTTATTTTTGTTTTTAATTTTTTATTCAGAGCAAGAGTAAGTTTTGACCTCTGTTGATTCCTTACCTGACTCTCATTAAACGGAACAGGAAGTTATTACCACAGTGGTCTCCTCTTGCCCAGGACTGTTTCCTTCCCTGCCGCCTCTAGACATCCCTCTTCTGGTCTCACCTGCTTTATCTTTGCAGGGCTAACACACTTTTCAGAAAGGCCCTGTTCTCTGTGCTTCCATAGCTCATCCTGTTTGGTTCATGACCCCCACGAAGGATTTTCTGCCTCTTTGAATCTGAGAGAGAACACTGGCTGTCAATCAGTGGCTACTGACAAGCTGTTTTTTAATGGGACCTAAAAAAAAAAATACCTTTCAGCAGAACACAACTTTGGGAGACAATTATGCAGGACTACCTTTTCTCCACATTTCTAGACCGACAGTAATGGCATTTTAAAAGTATATGCCTGCAGAGGGACTGCTCACAGGACTGAACTGCAGACGATGAAATGACACACCATCAGGAGAGATATTTTTGGGCAGGCAGCCTCTTTGGTATCTCGGAAATCATGCTATCTGCACAGTGCTTTTGAAAAACACTTTGATAGAACATCTGTGAATAAACGATTTCAGATTTTTCAAAAAAACTTTCCAGTTCTATAGAAGCCTTTCTTTAAACCCAAAATACATTATACTATGACATTCAGCTTTGCATCTAAGATAACAAAGGGAGAAGGATACATGTGAAATTTATATGTGTAGCAAAAGTTTTAGTAAAACTCAACGTCTCAGGCGAATAACAATTCAACTGTCAATTAATGTTTTGTGCTTTTGAAAATTTCATGCCTAGAAAAATATCTTTCCATAAATTGAAATTTCATTTATTAACATAACTCACCTGGAACTTTTTAGAATTCATACATAGCTTTCATGAAATTTGTAAGTCCTATTGAATTGCATGGAAAAATTAGTGTGGAGGAAAGACTCATAGCTTTGAACAGAATCTGAATGAAACCTATAAACTTAACGCCCAGAACAATCAAACTTGATGAAACACTCTTAAATCCTTATTTATGTTTCATTCCAACGCTTAGTTGCTTCCACATCTCTCAACGCTGGACTTTTACATGGCTGAGCTTTGTTTTAGGGATTTCATTCACAAAAAAAAAAAAAAAAAAAAAAAAAAATCTAATCAAGCCCTCTTAAGAAAGAAGATGAATTAAACAAAATCAGAAGCCCTCATTGAAATTGGGCAAGAAGTGCAGTCATGGTTGGAGAGGATCTGGAACCAGGACCAGCTCAGGCCATCAGGTGGGAGGTGGGTTCGGTCTCACTTTCCTCGTTGTCTCCTGTTTGCTTCTCAATGTGTTTCATTTTGTTCCATGTTTCTCTACCATTGTGACTTTTCCTACTAATTAAGAAGAGGATGAGGATGCACACTGTGGTCCTGATGAATATCACAGTTGTTTGAATGTACTAAAATAATCAACACCTTCATATAGTATCATGAGTAAATTATTTGGGAAAAACAAAGCTAAATGTCTACTTCTGAATAATATATGGGAAAAGAGGAGTTGCAATAAACAATTAGATAAAATAAAATAAAAGGTAAAGAAATAATTCTTCCCAGATGTATTGTAACCTCCTAGTGCCCCACCACATCTCAGGGTATAAAAGGGAGCACAAGACTGTGGTCTCTGACTGAGAAGAAAAAAAAAAAAAACGACTTTAGCCTTATGATTGTACTGTCTACTGCCTGGAGTCACTTTTTGTATGACAGTGGAAGGAGGGGGAGTCAAACACAACAGTCTTCTCAGCCAGTTGGCATGACAGTGCAGAGCTGTGAGGTGGGACAGGTCCTGGAAGGGAAATCTGCATGGAGATGGTACTCGAGAAGTCTGTGTGTCTGTTCCCTGAGTCTTTGTCTGAGAGCTTGGCTGTGCATGTTCAGGGAACACTCCACAAGGTCTCCACAAAATCAACAGTCTCAAAGCTCATGTATCACTGAAAATGTGTGTTTATTGCAGAGTCCACTCAGGTCACCATGCTGAAAGTGTGGAGCATTAGGGAGGATCATACCTTCAGTTGGGGCTGGACCTGGAGCAAACAACTCTGCAGATCCAACATAAGTGCTTAAGACAAGGCTCAAACCCATCCAGTTGGTCTCACACTACTTAGTTCACCACCTGAACTAGAGTCAAAAGTGTCTTGAGTTAACAGAATCCAGATATTTGATCCTTAGACATGACATTCCTCGTATCTAGTATGCAATCAAATATTACTAAATGTGTGAAGTAGCAGAAAACATTTTAACTATAACCAGAACTAAAACCGGATAATAGGGATGCAGAAATGACAAAGATGATGTTGAAACAGATTACAGCTATGTTTATAAATTTAAGGAAAAACTTGAACGTAATGAATAAATAAAGGGAAGAACAAGAAGGAATCAAATGCAATTTTTGTAACTGAGAATTATAATATATTCAAAGTGAAAACTTGCCTGCATGGGCCTAACAACTGAGCCGACACTGGAGACAGAATAATAGGTGAAGTTAAAGATACGCCAATAAAAATGATGCAACTGGAAACAGATAGCACCTGCTAAAAGAAAATGAACAGGGCCTTGGTGGAGAGCAAACCTACATGTTCTAACTGGCATAATGGAAGAAATTATTTCAAAATAGGACAGGGAAAATGTACACATTACTCACAGAGGGACAGAGAAAATGAACACAATCTTCTCAGAGAAACTGTGTGAGCCCAAAGAAACTTTATTAAAAATGGAGGAAGGGGGCATATTTGTCAACCTAGTTTATTGTATTAAATGCAAACATCACTTAAAAATAAAGGTTTTCAGATCTACAGAAGTAAACAGAATTTGCTACCAGTCAGGTTTCACTATAAGAAATAATGCTCCTCAAACTCAGCCAAGTTATATAATGTGTTAACTTGAATCATCATAAATGAATGAAGAGCAGTGCAATGGGTGAACATGTCTCTAAATACAAAGGAGTTTTTCTCATTAAAATTTTCTTTAAAGATTATTGATTATGTAAAGAAATCAAATATCAGTGATAAAATATGAATGTAGGATGCACGCTGTGGTCCTGACCAATATCAAATTTTCAGGTAGCCTTCCTTCTATTTTTCCTTAAAATTTTTGATTCTTCAGTGCCTGGACATCTAACTATTTATTAGAAGACATTAACTGTATTTTTAACTTCTATGCATCTGAACTTTCTATCTCTGATTTGAGAACTTTTAGTGCTATGCCTCTTTAAGAGGTAGAAGCCACCTAGCAGATTGACAAATGCTAGTCACTTGGTCTCACTGCTAGGACCCAGAGAAGACACTTAATACCACTGGCTGCATGGTTCTGGGAGGAATGATGAAATGCCGGATCTTGTGTGAGGGAGACTTCATTTTCAGGAGAATACTGCACATCTGAACCTCTAGGATGGACGTTGAAGATGTGCAGCACTGATTTCCCATTGCCCATCACGACATGAGTTAAGACATATTTTGGGCAGAGCTGGTGCTTTGCTGACTAGTGTGGTCTCAAGCATGTTCAACAGTATAGCACTTTGTCCTGGAACCTCCTAGTGCCCCCACCACATCTCAGCCACCTGCGCTGTGGCATGCCTGACCTCCTGTAACAGAAACCTAGGGGGACTTCTATCTTTAGTCTGATTGACAATTTGCTTGTGTCTAAATAGTTGCTAAGTATTTTTTTCTTAGGACTCGGCATATTTTTAGAGGCCTCTAAATTTCCCAAAGGTTTTGATACTGAAGATGAGAAATAAATTCATATGCTTCATCTACTGGCTTAATAAAGATATAGACGTCTGTTAATGCCAATCGATAAACTAGAGCGATGACACAGTGGATATAGAGAAAGGCAGTGTGCACATTTCAGAGTCTGCAAGGGGAGAGAGGTGTGGAGACTGTAATTATGGATGGCATCCTAGTTCATGGATCTGGTCTTTTATGAGATTGTCAGGATCCAGAACTGTCCTAGGACTTTCATGACTTCCTCTGATTCCTCTCAAATAAATTTCACTCTCTGAATTTATAACAAATTTATCCTTTTAATAACTAAATCACACAGACAATGAAGTTCACAAGCGTGTAGTCCAAAGATGGGGGAGCTGGGAGAAACACAGTATTGCAATAGATAGATTCAGCAGCGTAGACCCAACGAAGAAGAATCACTAAGATGAAGAGAGTGAAAAGGACTTGGAATATAGCATAGATGGATAATAGACAGAAGGTAAATACCAGTGAGCATGTGAGAATCTTGGTTAATAGAATCTGAATATCCAATGCACGTCTAATATATGTTCGAAAAGGAGAGGTGGAAAAACTGGAGAGATTTTGAGGTTGAAGATTCTGTGAGAATATGTTTCCTAAGACTATTCTTAAATTGAGATATAAATTCTCCAATAGGTACTCCTGAATAAAAATAATAAAAGTAAACACAAACCAAGGTATGACAATGCAAATTGTGGAAATGGCAGGGATTAAAAACAAGCTCCAGAGGAACTGGAGAGAAGGCAGGCCTGTACATTTTTACTTTTAGAAAATCTAGAAGTCGAAAATGATGCATTTCACAACACCCTTTCCATGTCTGTACTTGCAATTTAGAAACATCCGTTTCTCTGTGGACTGGAGATCCTTCAGGAAGAGTATTGGCTGTCTTTGTCTCTGACTGTAAAACCCAGGGCCTGACATTGCTTGGAGCCAGTTTGGAGAGACGGAGAAGCGACTATTCCATTGCTCAAACTGCTAAAGGAGGTGGCAGCACCTCTCTCACAAGCACTTGACCAGTTTCGTTCCTCATGAAAATCCCAAGCATGGGGAGTGGGGTGTCTGTATAGGAAGGCCATCTACATCCACACACCTTCTCTGCTGAGGCTTGAATTGACTGTTTCATTTATTACTTTGATTTTCCTAATTACTTTGAATTTCTTAATTTCATTTATTACTTTGATTTTCCTAATTTCCTTAGTACTTTGGACTATGGGGAAGCCAGAAACTTCAGTTCTTCACTTAGGGTGAACTTGTAGTATTGGTAACTTTTATTTATTTTTTTCAATATTCTAAAAATAGGAAGTAGAGAATGAAGTTGACTAAAGCAGTAAAGAAACAAATGATATATTGGGAAGACTAAAGATCACCTTGCTCTGCTATATAATATTGAGGGCCAGTTTTGCTGCCTCTTATTTAAAACTTTCAATATCATTACATAATCTTAATCTCTCTTTCTGATGACTTAGTGTTGTAACGAATGAATTTTTGAAGTGTGAAATGAAATGAAAACAAAGTAGATTATCCGAAAGTATGATCTCAATCAAGTTACGGATATGAATGTGGTAGTTAGGCATTCAGCATCTTTGGATTCCTCAGTGGGAAATTCCTTACTTTAGAGGCCGGTGGGAATAGTTCAGCTGTCTGTAACTTGCTCACAAATGAACCATCCTGATAGCTCAAAGGGTCCCAGTAATTTCCCTGGTCTTATTACTAAGACGCTTATTTTGACTTTCAAGGTGTCAATTTGTCTTGATTTCCTAACAGAAATGCTTTAATCTTCCAAAAAATTTACATCACAGAAAAAATGGGTAAATTTCTTATACCGTTAATTGTTTTATTATAAACAAACAAGGATTCTAGAGTGTAAAATATTACCTCCCTGAGTTTCAGAAGTTTTACTAAATGGAAGTATTTGCATATGTTTTGCTGGTGTTCTTTTTTGAAAACTGAAAATGTTGGAGAAATTAGGATCTTTATGTTTCAATAAAGAGCAGGTGTGCACTTTCTAAACGCCTCAGAACTTCAGCATTTTCTCTAACATGCTCACATTTATTTGGGTAATTTACATTTTATCTTTGGACAATCAGTATGGAAATGCTTCCATTTAGAAGTGGTCTAGACAGTGAAAATTACAGCAACATATGTGACTTCGGAGACGTGCATATTTTAGTGGCTATTTGGTACAGCACTCCTTATGTTTCACCCAACAAAAACCATGGGTGAGAGAAAGAGGGAAGGATCTCAAAGTCTGTGTCTAGTATGGGGTCCAGACGGGCAGCACTTGGGACCCACATTCGGTATTTACATTCGCTGCATCTGGTTGTACTTTGAAAAAGTTCTCTACTTTAAATGAAAACGAAGAAAGCTCAATTGGTTTTCTTTTTTCATGTGAACAGCTGAACAAAAATAAAACTATATGAAGATGGCCAGTAGGCAAACCTGCAAGAAAAAGGCATTTGCAAAATAAAATGTTATTGCTTTTAAACTTTGAACCACATTTGGTTGATCATCAATTAATATCACAAGGATGGTTTCCCCAAAGCCTGACATGGCTGTGTGAGAATTGTGTGTTTAACATTGCTATCACCTTTGCTATTTTCAAGTCAGCCAATCATGGCTATGGAGAGCAGATTGGCAGCACTTTCTCTTTTAGCACAAATTTTGAGTCTCAGTGTGAGACTGACTTCCCTTCTACTTCCAGTCTGTTCACATTTGAATCCATTTGCCCCTAGCCAGAGCTCTCTCTCACTCTCTTTCACTCTCGCTCTCACTCTCGCTCTCTCTGTATCTGTCTCATCCATCTCATACTTCACTTGCTTTGTAACAGCGAAGGCAATGAAGACGTCTGTGCCGCTAGCTCTGGTTATCATTATGGATCGGCACATTCCGTCTTTCCCACCCCCTTTATTTTGAAGCTTCTCCAGGAGGACCCCCTGGTGTCAGGAGTGTGTATTTGCTTAGGAGGTTGAGCATTCCTATTATGACAGTCATTTCTTAGTATCTTACAGCCTCTTTGTTTTCTGGAAAGTGTGCTTAATGATGTTCTGATCCAAATGCATATGGTGAAGGTAGAGAGAGTAGTGATGTGTGTGTGTGTGTGTGTGTGTGTGTGTGTGTGTGTCTGATACTGTATAGAATAATAGGTTTATATTCACGCTAGGACTCCTCTCCTGAGGTGTGCATGTCCTCCTTTTCCAGCAGGTGTGCACACCTTGGAGTCTGTCTTCTGATGAGAAAGGGTGCATGCTCATGAAAGCTTTTCCTTCTTCATGTTGTGCCCTTGTGGCCTGTCCTCAGAACAAAAGTCACAAATGGGGAAACTCAGTTCCTTCCAGGCTCAATTTATTTTTTTCCGCTCTCTTTTTGTGCCTTTGGTTAATTTATGTTTTGTTCTGAGTTAGTGGTTGTGGTGTGTGTTAGGTTGGTCTGGCAGGAGCTTATTTTGGCAAACAAGAAGCTGAATTCTCAGGTTGCTTCAGGACCTATCACTCCAGCAGTGACTGGGCTTGCCATGGAAGGCTCTGGTTTTCCATGGGAAGAGTGGAGGATGTGCAGCAAGACACACTTGGGTTCAGTTCTTGTTGCATTGGCTGTTATCCTTGGAGTAACACTGAATTGCTCCCAGCAAGTACCTTTATTTGTAATATGAAGCTATAATACCTTCCATGAAATGTTGTTTTGAGGTTTAAATAAGGTAAGCAAAAACAGCCACAGAGTGTTTGGCACAATTATTGGTATTTGCTATTACTTTAGTTATTTTTAGCAACACTGAGGTATTATGGATACATTAAATTTAATAAGGTGAGTATATTTAAAATTTTTGCTAATTTCTAACAAAAACATCCAAGTCATATTAACATTGCCACTAGAAATACATAATATATCCATGCCCAGACTCCTGCATTTTATCATCACCCTTTTTATATGTAATAATGCTTTATTATACATAGGGATCACATCACACTATCCTTATAACTTTTCATCATTTTTCAATCAAATCTGATTAGAATAAATTTCATAGTCTGATGTCTATAACTGACTGGTTTTATTAGTTCAACAAATATTTATTAAAGCAGGCACAACTGATGGTTGAGATTTCAGTACTTAAAATGATTGCAATGTACCTCACTGTAGATTTGAATTTATGATTCTGTTAAGAACATGATGCAGCTGATGAAACTGTGCAGCGTCTTATAGCTTGCCACACTAGAAAACACTCTGGCAGAAGTGATGGACACATAGCGATTGTGAAGACAGAGATACACGAAGGTCTAAAGAACAATAAGTAAAACTCACATTTCCAGTTTCCTAAAGCTGAAAATGAAATATCGTCTGCCTATTTTATTTTATAGTGCTATCAAAAATCTCTCTAGTAGCTAAAATGTTCATGATCCAAAGACATAGAAGGTATTATAAATTTATCTTTTCCTATGCATTCATCTTAGGAATCCTGAATGGTATGTGTGTCTTTGTGTTTGTGTGTGTATGTTTGGGTGTGTCTGTGTCATTGTGTGTTCCTGTGTGCATGTGTGTATTGTTTTCTTACCCCTCCTTATATATAGGGCTCAGTTCTCTCCATGACATCAGAAATCTCTTGGGATCTTGGAAGGTACCCCCAGGAATAAGGGTGGTGACTACATTAGATTCTCACTGGTGCAGATGCAGGTGTCCCACAGATGGTCTTAAACACTAATGATTTCTTGTCTAGATATTAAAAACCACAGTGTGAGCAGGCAACGCTCCCTCTGTAGGTGCAGGGAAGGGCCTCTGTGGTGTAGCTTCTCTGGCTTCCACAGTTGCTGGGCATCCTCTGGTTCTTCTTGGCTTAAGGCAGCAGGACTCCAACCCACATGTGGTGCCTTCCTGGGGTGAGTGTCTATAAACAAATGTCCCCATTTTCTAAGGACGTCAATCATGAATCTTAACTAAAATGGCAATGCAAGTATCTGACAGTCAGGTCACATTGAGAGAGAGTGGGAATTAGAACTTCAGTGAGTGAACTTTTTAGGAACACAATTTGGCCCATAGCCATCATCAATACATCATTATGTATCTGAAATCAGTTCACAGTGGCTCTCAACAACAAAAATTGTGAACAAGAGACTATATGTTGCAAGAAAAGAGTTATTAAGTAGAGTAATGTGAGAGAAACAATTGCCATGTCAGATCAAAAGTTGGGATGGGGAATTTTTTTTTTCAATCATACTCTGTTCATGGATGGAATAAAAAGAAAATAATGAAAACTTGTTCCCTCTGCCAGAGAGCTTATTATGAAATAGTTTGAATTGTAGATTTTTTTCCTTTTATTTATTCCTTTTTTAAGGCTCAGAATGTTGGGTTTAAATATTATCTTTTTTACCTCTTCGTTTGGAACTAAAATTGTCATTCTTGTTCAACACAGACCTCAGTGCCAGAGAAATATGTGGTATATTCTATTCTTCTGGTTCAAAGGGTAGTTATAGCTTTTTAATGTTGAGATAATACTGCAGAGGAACACAAGATAAATGACATAGGTTTAATGTAAAAGGAAAAACATAAGTGTTTCATTTAAGGATACTTCTATTATGCTCTTCAGAATCTGAAGAAAATTGAATGTTGCAAGAGAATGTAAATTATATTCTTGAATGAAAACTATGCCAAAAGTAGCATAAACTTTGCCTTTTATCTCTTGCTTTTGAATATAGGCATTATTGAAAGAAAATAGAGACCTTTTATTTTATATAAAATGTTTTTAAATGCCAGAGTGTTCAAATGTTAAACTAAATTGGTATGATTTCATTTTCTTCTTCTTTTGTTATAATGTTGATCAATGAAAAAGATCATGAGCAAAGCTGCAGAGAACATACTGTGGATACATGATATATGAAAGGAAACCAAACAAATTCATTGTTTTATTTTTTTTCTTTTCTTCCTTCCTTCCCCCTCCCTCCCTTCCTCCCTCCTTCCCTCCCTCCCTCCCTCCTTCCTTCCTTCCTTCCTTCCTTCCTTCCTTCCTTCCTTCCTTCCTTCCTTCCTTCCTTCCTTCCATCCTTCTTTCCTTTTGTGGTGCTGGGGATTGCCTCCTGCATGCTAGGCAAGAGCTCTACTACTGAGTGACATCCCATCTCCAAATTCACTCTTATCTGATTCATCCAACCAGCACTTAAAGAGCTCTTCCCTGTCATTGTGTGAAAGTTGAATTGTGCTGAAGTCTATGAATCAGGAGTCTATAGTATTTGAAAACAAGCAACTAGAAAACGAGGCCACATTCAAAAGGTACCAGAAGAAGATTCAATTTCCACAAGTTTAGGAAAATCGAGGTGTATTTTATCCGAGAAGCTTAGAGGAATCCTCATGGCCCTTGTTCAAATCGGGATTTGTAGTCTCAATGCCCTTGTAACAAGTGGTCACTGAGAGAGAGCATCTTACAGGACCCAATGGCAGTAATCGAATTCTAGAAACTGAAATTGGAAAGTGATAAGAGATGGAGAAGAAATGTAATTTTTACAAAAAGTCAGAAAATGGTGACAAGACTCAGAGGAGAAGACAGGGAGAGGACAGAGGGATCTGAAGGCCGGACCAGGGAGTTTAGATTCTGTTTGCTGAAAAACAATATGAAAGCAAATATTTGAGTACTGGGGTGACATATTAACAGTGGCTTTAAAGATGATGTGCCAAGACACCCATAACACACTTGATTTGAGGGATGCTGGACATAGGTAGAATAGATGCAGTCTCGTGTCATTTCACGACAGGGGCACACTCAGGGAAATGAAGATTTGGTGATTTCACTGTTGTGCAGACATCCAAGAGTGCATTCACAAATCCTGATGGTTCCTGTCAATCCTTGACCTTGGTCTCTTAATGCAATCATGATAAAAGGAAAACATGAGATGTGCATGGTTACTGGGGTATACATTTCATTCTATTTTATATTAAACTTGCATTGAATAAGTAGAAGGATCACATTTAAAATAATATTAAAACATACAGTATAGTGAACACAAACTAGAAACACAGGGATTTGTTATCATCAGCAAATATTAAGTACTGCACATAATTGTATGGTCTACATCAGTGTATGTGTGTTCGTGTATGTGCATGTGTGTGTAAGAGAGATGCTGAGCATTGAACCCAGGACTTTTCACAAGCCAGGCGAATGTGTCACCAATGAGTGATGTCCTCAGCTCCTATACTGTCATACACCAGGCAGTGCAGTGGGTTTGTCTGCATTGGTATCAATAGGACCATGTGAGTAGTTCTGCCCTACAATATCCAATGGCTACAACATACTAGGTCATAGGACCCGTTCACCACCACTAAAATCTTATTATAACCACTGTTGTATGTGTAGTAGCTTTTTATCAAAATGCTGTCATGTGGCTCATAGCTCTGATTGCTTCATTCATCATCACAGAGCGAAGACATGAGAACTTTAATTTGGTTGATGGTAGCAAAGTAAAGAAGGAAGCTGATTCTTTCTTTTGAACCTATTTTGATTTGATCATTCATTTTTCCTTTATTTATGCAAATATAGAATGTGATCTTTGCTAGGTAATGACTTGTAGATATGAGCTCTAGATTCTGAAGAATTTGTGAAGGTATTATTTATCTAGTTTGCGTCTGTTTCTAGCAGTGGAGAACTGAGAATATATTTCACAAACTTTGATGACTAGGGGATTTCATTGATCAAGGGCTCCAGTTGCTGAGCTTGCAGTAACCACTCACACTTGTGACAGGGCTTTGCTTCCTATGAATGGCTTCCTCCAGTGTGTTGCATGGATGCTTGCAGCAGTCCTGTTCCTGGAAGATGCTGCAGTCCTTGATGGTGAACTGTGGCTCCAAGGTTCCCTGATGGTTTTGAGACATCATAGATGGATGACGCTGCAGCCTAGAGCGCTTCCACCCAACTTCCTGATCCATGCTCTTTCTCTCAGTACTAGACTTGACCTTGATTTGCCATGTCTCCCAGCTTGTCCAAAATCCCATCTGTTTTATTGCACAAAGATATTTTCCTTAATAAAAATCCTTGCATATAAAATTCTATCTTGACATCTGCTTCTCGCTGGGTCTAGAAATTTGCATGATGCTAGGAGTGGTTCGGCCAAATATGAAGAAAAATAGGGTTTGGAAGGACTCATGTCACCTGGTTGGTGAATAGGGTACTTTATGGGTTGCTAAGTGGGGTACACATTGTTCTAGGAGAAGATGGCAACTTAATTGCTAATATTATAAACAAAGATGTCCTAGGTAAATATACTATTTCAGAGCAATGTTATGGCATGTACAATGATGCAAGTATATGAAGATACAGGCAACAATGCTTAGATGACAGTGGGATTGGCTGGTGACCAAGTTACACTGATGCCCTATACGGATAATGAGAGACCAAGTAGTACAAATGTAGTAGCTAAACCAAAGAGCCAGACAGCCTGGTGCTAATGTGTAAGAAGGCCCTTACTACTGTAGGTGAAGATGGGAACACATGGACTCAAACAGGAGGCTGAAGGTCTAGTTAAGAGAGTATTTTTCTTAAATAAGAAGTTTAGGTCCTTTAGGATTAGGGCTCTGGTAAGGAAAATCTGGAGTCTTTAAAACTGGAATGAGATCATCTAGATAGATGCCCCTGAGGATGTTGGCTGTAGCCTCAAACTAGCCCTAGAATTTCCCCTTCCCCATCAAGGGCTGGGGTGTCTATTGTGCTTATGACTCCCTCAAGGCAAGAAGCTGCTCCTTCCCACCTTTTCTCCTGGTGGCATCCACCCACCGAGCATCCTTTCGACCTGAGGAGGGAGAAAAGAGGCCATATACCTGAAGAACTGTAAAAGGTGTTTGCATGTACTGGAAAAAGCCTGAAGAAATTCTGAGAGTGCTTGGCAAAGGAGGCCAGAATGTAGGTCAGATGAGCAAGAGTTCGTTGGCTTGGAGCATTTTATTGGCGTGCAAGATTTATTATATGAACTAGAACTATAAGGATTAGGCAATCTTACCTAAATACCATAAGTTACCCTGACAGACAGATGGAGGCATACAGAGGTTGAAGTAGACAGATGTGTGGAGATGGGGATGTTCTAAAAGGTCTGAAGACCTGCCAGAGAAGATACATCATCACCAAGGCCATGGGATGCACTATGAAGGTTGATGGTGGGCAGGGATGGTGGCAAAAGATGTCACAGGGATGGCTGCATGGAGATGATGGGACCACAGGCAACAGAAGCCAGGTGGTGGCACTCAACTTCCAGATGCAGTGAGGCCATAACTACCCTTTAGGTTGTCAAGGTAGGAGATGGAAGAAATGCATCCAGCCAGTCGTGGTGTGCAGAGATGTTTACTGCAAAAATGATGTCACTAGGGACAAAATACGAGGCAGACAAGGGCAGTGCTTAATGTCTCCATCTGCAAATCAAGGATGTAAGAGCTAGAGATTGAAGGACAACACCCCAATGAAACATTGCGTCCCTTGTGTAGTTGGCAGATCTGGGCATGGGTTTCAGGTGGAGTGCCTTGAATGAAGAGATACCCAGGAGGGAACCTCCTACAATGTCCTGGAAACCATGTTCTGTCAATTCCTTAGTCTTTCCCTAAGGAGACTTGCTACGGTTTTGAGGTTTCTGTTCCCACATAGGTTCATGAGTTGGAAGCTTGGTGCTCAGTGTGGAGATGATGGTTTTTAAGAGGTGACACATGTAGAAGGTCCTTTGGTCACTGGGGCCATGCATCAGGAAGGGAATGTGGAGGTCCCCACCCCCCCCTTTGGCTTCCTGTATGGAGATGTGATCTATCCCTCCCATGTGTCATCTGTCCCATGAGGTAAGGGAAGGCATTCATTGGTTATTTCTCTAGTCACTCATGCATAATTGGAACTAATATAGGTGTCATTTGCAGATCCCCTGCAATAAGCTCTTCATTTGTGGATAAAGGCTATCAGGATAAGAAAGGCCAAGGGAAATCTCTGCATTGCCACTCCCTTATCTCTCTGCTTCATCCAGTTTAGGAAATTAAAAAGTCTTATCTTACTCTAGGGCCTCTGATAGAAATTAATGCTACCATTAAAGTTCTAAATGACATAAGCAGGTGGTCTGTATCATCCTTCCACTAATTTAGAAGAGTGTTCCTGGGAAAAACTGTGTGGATACTGGAAAATAAGAGTCGATCCGTGTAAGCAGTAGCTCTGATCGTAGCTGCTCTGACAAACGCAGAGTCGTGGTTGTGGTGGATTCACGAGGCCTCGAGTCACAGTGTGTGTTCATTGAGTTGGCAGCCCTGTTCTTTACCCCTGCTCCCAGAGAGGGGTTTGGAGACTGTGCATTTATCTCTCTTAAACAACAGTGCTCACTTCCAGTGTTTGCGCAGGGCTGTGCTGACCCTCCCTCCCTCTGTCGTAATACAGTCTGAAGACATCTGGACCATCTGCACATACACTCAGTGTTGCACTGATGTATTGTCTTGGAAAGGAGCTGTCTGGACAGGAGTGAGGCAGGCACCGTGCTGGGGACCCTGGTAAGACCCATGAGCTCGAGAGGATGGACACAAATCCATGGCTATTCAGGGGCTTGCAACTTTACTATAACTTAGGGGTCCAGTGAACTGGGATATACTCTCCAAAATGAAAAGGCATGACCATCATGATAAAGGGAAAACAGCAACCCAATATTGGGTTTCAAAATCAGCGCAGTTCGCATTGAGAAATATGACTCTTATCTATATTCCCAGAGACATGGATGCAAGCTAGTTTCCAGTGAGGCCTGAGGAATCTGCCCTGCCCTGTGGACTGTGGTGTTGGTACCGCCAGTTATGGATGACGAGTCCTGCTGCCCACGTGTTGAAGCATAACATTAGAGAAGAATGTCAAGGCAAGCATATGAAGCAGGGTTTAGTTAAAAAAGGGGTAACATAGAGTTCTGAGAGGAAGAAGGGGGCCATAGCTGGATCCTGGTGTCCCCAGAAGTGAGGAGTTCTGCCTTTTTATATGTCCTAGGCTTCCTTTGTTCTGCTCTCTTCCCCTTATCTCTCTCCTCCCTGTGCACGTGACTAGGCTCAGGAGATGCTCAGTGGGTGGCCAAAGGGTGAGGAGCAGATGGACAGGGGGAAGGGCCAGACGGAGCAGCTCTGGACGTATTAACTGACAACTTTATAACTCCCTGTCGGGAGGGGCAATTCCTGGGACAGGTTACCTTAGCAGCAGGTTGGAGCAGGGAGGTTATCTTGATGGGGTGGAGGAAGGGCTCTGAAGGCATTTCAGACCCTCAGGGGGCAGTCTCCAACTCCCCGGACTCACTCAAATTGGCCCCCTTGATCTGACCTGACTCGGTTTACCCATCTATACTGAATACCTAATTCTGGCCTCAGTGTTAGGGCTGTCCCTGGTGACAACAGAGCAGGGAGTCCCAGTGGGAGGATCAGTGCAGGCCCTTGGTGTTCCGCCACCCGTAGCAGGTGTTAGGCCATTAGAGAAACAGCTCTTGACACAAAGGGACTCTCTGGGTGGATCCTCACATGAGTTTGCTAGACACCATAACAGAGTGCCTTAAGTGACAGCAGGGTACTGTCTCACTGTCCTGCCGGCTGCATTGTGAGGTCAAGGTGTTGACAGGGTTGGTTCCTCTGAGGCGCTGAAGGGAGGACCGTTCCAGTTCCAGCCTCTTCCTTGGCCTGTCCGTGAGTGTTCCTGTAATGTGGGCACACCGCCTTCCCTCTGTGCAGGTCTGTGTCCGAGTTTCCTCTTTTCATAGGGAAATTGCAACATTGAATAAGAGAACCCACCTCATTTTCAGTCCATAAACTCTCTGAAGAAACTGAAAACACAGTTGCCTTGTGAGGAATTAGGGGCAAGACTTTACCATGGGAATATGGGTGGCCGTGACTCAACCCATAATAGCCCTAACCGACATCCCATGGGTCCTTGTAAGAGGAAGATGGAGTTAGGGAGAGCCACAAGGCAGAGTCTAGAGTGCTGCAGCCATAAATCTGGACATGTCCTCAGATGGACGAGGCGAGAGACAGACTCTCCCCTGGAGCTCCCACAGAGACCAGGGCCAGGCTAACTTTGACCAGTCCATACTGATCTCAGATTTATGGTCTAGCGGACTCTGAAAGGATAGGTCTGTAAATATGAAGCCAGCAAGGTTGTGACAGTTTGTTACAGAGGCGTAGGAGACTATACAGGCCCCACCGACTGTCCTCTGCCATCTCTTCAGTCTTGCTCCCACTCAGTGGTCCACTGTGGCTGGGATACGAAGGCAGCACATACGTGGGAGATGGGGACTCCCCAAATGGCCAGTTTGGGCTCAAACTCTCTCAGGCAGCTTTGATAAACTTGTCTTAGACTCTGTAGCCATTTAGGTTGATGTCTTCCAACTTGGATGCAGTCTGACGTCTCTCCTAGGCCTGTGTCGTGGCCGTTCTATTTTCTCTTACATGGATGTTTTTCCTAATAAAATCTCTTCCTCACATCCTCCTCTTGGAGGACCTCAATTCACACATTGGAATTTCAAGATAGTAATTGAAAACTTAAAGGAAAATTCTATTTTTTTTTCAATCTAAATTCCACCCCCAGTCCCAGACCTATATATATTACCATCTGATCCATATAAATGTCTCAGACACTTCATATACTACATCATGCCTAAAACTGGGCTCAACACACCCTCATCCCCTTATGTGAGTGCATGTTCACACACACTCTCTCTCTCTCTTTCTCTCTTTCTCTCTCCTTTTTCCATCTATAATCCCAATAAATGGCTCCATCATATGCTTATTGCCCAAATGAAATTTTTTCTTCTTTGGCCTCTCTTTCTCTTCACAGCTAATATTAATAAAAGCCCACTTCTATAAGTACTGCCATGAATGTTACTCACATTTCCCCATGACTCTCCTTTCACAGTGCCAATCCTCAGCCCAGACCACCGTTATTTCATTTATGGATTACTCCACTGACTCCCTAATATGTGTCCCCATCTCTAATCCTTTTGCTGTCCAGTGCATTCAGACCCTGATTCCAGCTGGAATTCAGATCCCTTCTGTCCCTGACTCCCTGTTAACAATTTGCTACCATTTACTACTGTCCTTAGGATCTAGCGAAAGTTCCTGGATGACTCAGGGAAGTGCTCCTTGCCTGACTCTCACGGGTTCTCTTCCTCTGGGGTTTCCATCCTTCCCTTTGTGCTTTAGCTGCTCTGGTCACGATGCTCACACCCTGTCACACTGTGCTCTTTGTCTTGCCTTCCTGGATGCTCACATTTTGCTTTCTCTGATGGGAATAGGCAGGTTCTTTGTTTTTAAATACTTTGTGCCCTGAAAAGTCTTCTGAATGAGCCTCTGAAGCTGTGGTTTTCAGGTAGGGGACAGTTTTTCCTTTTGGGGACATTTTAGCAATGTCTGGTGGTGTTTTTTGTTGTCACAGTGGGGAGGGCCTACTGGTGTCTAATGGGGAGGCCAGAGATGCTGCTGAGCATTCTACAGAGCCCAGGCAGCATTCTGGCCCCGACCAAGAATTCTCTGACCCAGAGTGTCGACAGTGCAGCGGTTAGAAAACCCAGTGTGGACCAGTCTAGTCACCTGGGCTTCCTGAAGGCAAAGGCCATGCGGGTCTGACTCACACCTGCCTCTCACTGCCTGTTGCTGTGCCTCAGCACATGTTTGGTGAATGAGCAAATGATGACCGCTCTGGTACCCTTGCCTCTTTGCTGAAAGGAAAATGCATAACATTGTGAAAATTATTTGGTCTTTAAAATGCGTTTTATTTCCTGGGCAGGAGTATAGGTCAGTGGTGAAACATCTAATTAGCATGCATGAGGTCCTGGTTTTAATATTTACCACTCAAAACAAACTAAACAAAAATCTTTTTATTCCCCAGCCCTCCCACAGTTGAATACTGCGGTTGGCTGGGCTTGTGATGTGATGGTGAGCTCAAATTTTGCACATGAGTCCTTCTCCTTTGCTCTTTCAGGGAAAGGGGCTAAGATGCCAACCATGTGATGATTTTAGGGATGATGCACAGGCCTATCTCCACAGGGAATAATTTGATTGTTTTGCTTCCTGACTTTTAATAGTATTGAAGCCTTCCTTTCCTATTGTGATCAGCTCATTTGGATCTTAAGACAGAGAGCACTATTGAGATACAGAGTTTCCAAACGCCACTTTGACTCCCCACCAATGAGTTGTTACTGCTATTGGAGATTAAAACTTCTGAACTTGTGTACTACCTGAAATAACATAAAAATGGATCAATACTAGTGTGGCCAGAAGAACAAGCAAATTTCTTCAAGTCTGAGGAAAATGTTTAATGGGCCAGAGGGCTCTCTATGAAGAGCTTGGCATTCCTGATGAAATGCTTGAGTAGCCTTTGCCATTAATGACATCAAGAGCATTGCTGGAAGTCTGAGAAAGATTTACATGCCCAGCAGATTTTGAAAGATACATCAGTCTCTAGCCAGCTTCGTGGTATGCTAATAATACCTCAATCAAAAATCCTTTTGCGTATGGAATCTAACAATGATTACCTAGTTAGTTAACGTTTTTTTTTTTCTGCAATGTGTCTCTGTCAAGAGGAGACCTGGCTTTCTCAGTTTCATTTCTCTTAATGATGAGCTTGAAGGAAAACTTTGACATGTGTTCACAAAACAATTCTGAGAGGTCCTTTACCAGGAGTCAGGGGAGGCAGTACCAGCTTCATGGGGACAGGATTTGTCAGTTCAGTTGGGGGGAGGTGTCTCAGTATTTCACCAGGTCCTCTTCTCGCAACATTTTCCCAACTCACCCTTGTTTCATTAATAACACAGCATGGTGGTCCACATTCCTTAATACTGCGTCAGAGGTGTGTGTACCATAGCAGGACACTGCTGCAGGCCTGTTGGATGTATAGAGCAGGTTTAGGAGTTGGAGATGCCTCTGTGCTTCCTGACACTTTGGTGCCTGTGAACATCAGCTGAAACCTAAATGTGATCCCCTGACATCCAGAGAAGCATCAAGACCCACTGCACACTGCGGCTCAGCAGGAGTAAACAGGCTCTGGCTCTCAACACCCTGAGATCCAAAAGGCGGTAACAAATTCTTTTGTGTCATGGAGTAAGATTACCTCCAGCTGGCTGCCTTTTTGCAATTAGGGAAGTTATTATTCATTTAAAAGGCTTTTAGCCAGATTATAGAAAGAAAATAAATGCCCGAAAGAGTATGATAAAAGAGAGAAGGTTCAGCTTTGTAAAATGCTGTTCTTTAAACGGGGGGATCTAAAATATCTTGCCCTAATTAGGTTTAAATAGCCTTATTTTAAAATTAACATAGTGCAATTTAGTAATTTGTGTAGGACTAAATAGGATTCCATGTTTTCAGAAGGAAAGTAGGTACATACATCAAATATGGGGTCATGTGGCTTACCAGAAGCTGCTTTCTAAGGCCACACTTAAAAAAAAAATGGGGTTGTGGGAAAATCTGCTTACTAAAATCTATTTTATCTTCTTCCTGAGGTTGCAGCTAGGCTACATTTCCTGTTTTCCACTGCAATTAGATTTGACCAATGTAATATGAACAAAAGAATGTATGTCACTTCCAGGCTAGGCCCCACAGAGTCTCTAGAGGGTTCCTTCCACTGACCTGACCCTTAGTTTCCTAAAAGCAAATGACCATAAAGACTTAGGCCCTGGCAGAGCTGACAGATAGAAGCAGTTTCTGCCTGAGTGTTGTAGCACTTGTCTCCTTCCACTGGCTGAAGCAATTAGCCAGCTTATCTTCCTGAGCTTGAGAGCATCAAGTCAATGCTCCGTGTATAAACACTGCAATTTGCATCTGGAAGTTCCCACAGTCCAGGACACTCCAAAACACCAGGGTTTTGAGGGCTTAGTTGCTATAGTTGTAATTTTCTCCCCCCTGTTGGTATCTGTTTTCCTCTTTACATCTCTAACTTAGCCTTCTGGCTTCTCTCCACGAAGTCCCACTCCCTTTTTATCTCAAATGTCTAATATTTTCCTCTCAATTCTCTCCTCTCCAGATGAACAAATTTCATGACCTCTCCTATGTTTTTGATGAGGCAATTAACAAAGAAACAAGACAAGAAAGGTTGAAAAAATTTCATAAGAAAAATGGACAGTTAAATCTTGGAATTATGTAGAAAAAAATTGAAAAATTCAGATTTTGATATACCTTTAGTATTTTAATCTTTCTTCTTTCACATTGTCATAGACCATGATAGGTGGGATTTTTGAGTTTGGATGAATCTTTATTTGACTTTCTAGGTCTGACAGTTTCTTTCATGAGGGAAGAACATTGCAGACTCCATGAAGAGGCATGTGCTGTGACTAGGTGACGGATCTGAAAGTCAAAGTCCTCCAGAATAAACTTGTGGAAGGTTAATGTTATTAACAGCACCCTGTGAAATTCACCTAGTTTTGTAACTTGAAATATGGCACCAACATACTACATATTTTAGAAAAGAATAATTTGTTTTGGTGAACTTCATTATGAAGTAGCATAAAGTAGATATTTGATGAATATTGTTTTTTGGGGGGAGGGTTAGTGGGGATTGAACTCAGGGGCACATGAGTTCAGATCCTGAACTCACTGAGTTGTTTAGTGCCTTGCCTTTGCTAAGGTTGGCTTTGAACTGTCAATCTTCCTGCCTCAGGCTCCCAAGCTGCTGGGATTACAAGTGTGCACCACCTTACCTGGCTGATATTTGATGAATATTTTATGTCGTTTTAACATTTGATATTAATCATATATTTTAAATTTTATATTTCATTTATTTCTGTATTCTGTTTTCTTGATGACTTTTTTTTTTTTTTGGAACGTCTAATTCCACATGCACAGGTGGTTATAAAGCCCTGGGATTATGGAAGGCTTACTTTGCCATATGTGGAAAATTATGCTTTGGTTTCACTCAGAACTTAAGTCATCACTTGGAAAACCTAGAATTAAATCTCATCTATTCAAATCCCATTACTCAATATTCTCATTGTTAACACCTTCATGCAGAGATTGTGTTGTTAAAAGGGTAGAAAATCCAGGCACATACTGAAAGGAGGAACATCTTCACTCAAGATGGACTGAAGTCTTGACACGCACAGCATTTAATGATTCACCACTGAATCATCAATCCTGATATGAGTTCTAAGAAGCTACCCAACACAAGAAGGCAACTCATTTGACCCCTCTCTAAGGCGGAGTGTGTGGGCATCGTGCTGGAGTATTTACCTGCTGTGTGATTGATTGTTGCTGGAAGCCTGAGTTTCCTGTTCCCCTGCTCTGCATGGATCCTCCTGCTTGCGCCTTGACCAGGAGAACTGCTGCTGCTTAGGTAGCTGCTCTCTTTTCACTTCCCCATGGATGCTGTTGCTGTTTTACCCTGCCAGGCAGATTCCCTGTTATATAGTATGCTTCATGGTCCATTGGCATAGTTGTAATTCTGCCATTTGTTTATGTAGTTATGTTACTGTCAGTCTCATCTCCTAGATCTTTCTGTTCAGTGCGGCCAGTGTACAGAATCACTGCATCACATGGGAACTTATTAGAAAATCAGAATTTGGGGCTCTGGCTCAGACCTATGGAATCCGTCTGCATTTTAACAATCCTCCATGATGCACATACAGATTAAAATTTGAGCTGAGCTGCCCTAGGCTACCAGCTTCACGAAGGTGTAGTTCATCAAATCTCTAGTGCTGAAACTGAGCTAGAAATTCATTAAATAAATTTTAATTGAATTTATACATGTGAAATGTACTAGAATCCCATGTGCTCACTGAAAAATAAAAAAAATATAGTCCAGATAATCACAATTCTTTCCAAATTTCCTCATAGTTCATACAAATCACAGGGCATGGATGATAATATTCATAGTTGCTTATAGCACACACATTAAATTATTATCTATTCCTTGTTATTGGATAAGTAGTAGCATAGACCAAAGACTAAAAAGCCATGTCAGAGAACTACAAACATTTGCCTCGTCAACTGTTTTGAAAAGATTATTGGAATATAATTTTAGCAATAAAACCCCTCAAGTAATTTTGTAAAACTGGGGCGTGAACTGTGAGTATGGTTTATGGGCCACTCTTCTCAGCTGGGAGCTCATGAGGTGGGGAGGCAGGATGGAGGGACTCATCCTGAAGCCTTCAGCAGGTGTACAGCTCCTGTGGCTGCCATTCAGGAAGGAAGCAAGATGCATTTGAGGATAGAACTGTGAGATATGGGGAAATCTTCCAAACTGAGATTGACATGAAACAAAGGAACAAACAAAAACCTAGAAACTGTCATCCATTTAACAAAAGAAACAACGCCAGATCTGTAACCTCTTTCAAATTGCTAGATCATTTAAACCGAATTTTGGGTAGAGCTCAGATTCACAGTTTAGGAAACAGACTAAGCCAAAATACCCAAAATATGTGTGATCAGAACGAATCCATGCCTCTTGTTTCATTTGCATCGACACAATGCAATGGTATCAGTATGCAGAATGTGCTACCAACTCCAGTTTGATGAGACTAGGACTCCTTAGCTCTAATTAAGCGGGAGCACAGCAAACTTTTCTAAAGTTTTGCTATCAACTTACGTAATTAGATTTTCTTTTCATAGAATAGCATATGTGGTACAACTTCAAAACTATATGTGCAATCATTTATCTTTGCTAGAAATGTGAGTTTTTCTCAAAGGATCCAATTAAAGTTCTGGACCTCTATCCTTTTGATTTGATGCAGACTCTGAGATCATAGGAGGCATGAATGTGGCTGATAAAGACTCTAAAAATATTTCACTGGTTTAATATCATTGTGCAGAGTCAATTTTTCTTAATTAGCTGAGGAGAAAAATTAATATAACTTCCTGAAAGGAAATTCATACTGATCATTACATCCTAATATGACCAGGTCTTTAATTCCTTATATAATTTTTGTCATTGACACAAACACACCCACTTTTCTGTGTAGGTGAACAAATGCAGGAAGAAATATTCATAGAAGGCTCATAGACTGTGTATGGTGGAATCTTGACCACTTTCACAGGATCAATATTTCTGAAGAAAACTATCAAATTCAATGGAGTTTGAACTAAAGTCAATTTTTACATATGAAATATATGACAAGTTTTATGTGATTGATCTTGAAATGGTAGCAGGACTTTGGAGATTGATTAGATAGCTTTCTTATCTTTCCTCTCACCTGGTTCCTCACCTTTTCTACAATTCCATGTCTCACTCTGATTTTCACTTCCTCCCTTATGCTAATTCCTCTGAAATCCCGTCTCTAGTCGTCTCTGTCAACTTAAACTACGGGTTTCACAATCACCCTAAATGCTACAATGGAGCTTCCCTCTTCTGATTTACTTTAACAGTACAAATCTATGAAATTCATCTACCCTATGACGGCAATTCAACCAATCAACCTCTACTAAAAGCCCACGAGGTATTCGCTCGCTTTTACTGTGCCATGGGTTTTATGTATGTGCCATGGGTGGAGAAAATAATTAAACATAGCTTTTATGTATAAGAACCCCATTCCAATTAGGTTCAGATTGTCATGACGTGATTGCAACATGAGTGAGTACTGAGATTACCTGTGAGTATGGTTTGTGGGCCGCTCTTCTAAGCTGGGAGCTTAGGAGGGGTGGAGGCAGGATGAGGGGACTCATCCTGAAGCCTTCGGTGGGTGCCCGCATAAAGAAAATGCCACGTTTATGCTCTTCTTCTGCATTAAATACCCTAACAAATTCTTTCAAAATAGGAAAATTATGCTAACTTGAAATCCCATGTATAACTAAACAGAACCAGTAAAAAAAATGGCCAGTTATCCCCCATTTTCAACTGAGACTGGAGTTGTGAACATCGAGGTGCTGAGATTTGAGCTGCTGTTGCTCTGAGCCCTTGAGCCCATTTGGCATTCTCTATGCTGCCGTATGAACCATTTTAAATTTTGATCACTGTATAAAATTTATTCAGTATTCTCATTGTTCTTCAAAATATACAAAATTTTTAAAGTTTAGAGTGTCATCCGTTTTAATGACTTATTTATGTAATACTTTCCTATCATTTTCCTTCAAACACACAGTGGTGAGAGGTAATGTCTCCTTGGCACTCAGCAGTGCTCGGCTCCTTCTTGAGGGTCTCAAGTGGATCCACCTGAACATAGACCTAGAGCTCATCACCGCCAGCAGCTTCCCCTTTCCTCTCCATTCTAATCAATATGTAAATGCCCTCTCCTTGGAAAACTCTTATTTTAACTAAATGCAATTCTTCCTCTGTCACATTGGTTTATTCAACATCCATCCCCCCTTGGAGGGCAGGATCAACAGGGACATTGTTCAGTGTTGTGTGCTTAGCAGCTAACCCCAAACTTGACATTTAGTCAGCATTCAATGACTATTTACTGAATAAATGATTAAACTTCTGATGGACAAGTTGAACTTGCTAATCTGAAATCCCATATTCTAATGAATATTTCTCTGTTCTTCCACAATAGTTCATGGATAGTTCATGGATGAAACCAATGATACAGGACTTAAAGGCATGGGACACATAAAGCAAATTAATAATTTTCTTACTTGTTTCTTAGCCTTATTTTTCAAGATTTTCTTTTGCATTTAGTTTCATTTTCCTGTTCACTAAATTCAAAGAGTTGACTCCTTTTTCATTTTAAGAATTCTTGATTCCATTTGTTCCTTTAAAATAGTGCCTTGTGAAGTGAGTCCTTTACATTCTTCTTGCAGCTACTCCTCTTTTAAATCCTACTACCCGGGCAGGAATGAAGATGTTCTGCCCCTCTCTTTTGTCTTTCATAGATCATTCTTCCTCAGTCAAGGTTTCTGTTGCATCTCTCCACTCAAGTCCTGCAGTAAATGTACATAATGTACCCATTCCTGTCTAAAATTTCCAGCTTCTGATCATTGTCCCTTATTATTTCATCATCCATCTCTAACTAATATCCAAATGAAAGTTTATACTTCAAACTTATGGACAGTTATATGCTAGGCCCCAAATTCTCTTACCTCTTTACTCTGACATCCTCATTTCTTTCTCTTAGTGCTAAATCTAACAAGTTGGAACTTCTCAAGGAAACTTTTCTTGTTTTGCTCACATACGAGTTTTCTCTCCTGGCTCTGTATTCCAGGAACTTCCTCATTTGACTGTATATTACCTTGTACCATTTAGACTCTTAGTTCTGCCACTTACCAGATGTGTGACATAGAAAGTGATTTAACATCCTTTGTGTTTCAGTTTTAACTTGTATAAATTGGGGCAAGTCACAGCATCTATCTCAGTTGTAAAGAACGAATACATTGATTCATGGAAAGCACACAGAGTGGTGCCTATCAAACATCATGTGTTGGTGGCAGCTATCTATTATTCTGCACATGATTCTACATGCCCTAGCACTTACAGTGTGGACCTCCTAAAGTCACAGGAAGGGACCTCAGGAACTCAAATTGGGCTTGAAGTCAATCCAGGACCAATAGAGATATTGCATAAGAGATTCAGTTAGGATTTTTACCTGCAAGTGTTATAATGGAGATGGAGGAAGAACCCAGTGAAAAATAGATGTGTTGCTTGGACCCAGCAGCCTTGGGACCCAAAACGCTCCCAGTGTGAAGTGCTCTTCTGTAATCCTCTCACTCCCTCTGATTTCTCCGCATACTCTCAAGGTGAGGCTGCTGTTCTGGCTCTAACAACAGAATATTCCTGCAAGTGCCATTTTAAAGTCCTTTGGGAATAAACCAAGGAGTGGGATAGCTGGGTCAAATGGTGGTTCCATTCCCAGTTTTCCAAGGAATCTCCATACTGCTTTCCAGATTGGTTGCACCAATTTGCAGGCTCACCAGCAATGTATGAGTGTGCCTTTTCCCCACATCCTCACCAACACTTATTGTTGTTTGTATTCTTGAAACCTGCCATTCTGACTGGAGTGAGATGAAATCTTAGAGTAGTTTTGATTTGCGTTTCTCTAATTGCTAGAGATGTTGAACATTTTTTTCATATATTTGTTGATTGATTGCATATCTTCTTCTGATAAGTGTCTTTTCACTTCCTTGGCCCATTTATTGATTGGGTTATTTGTTTTTTGGTGTTAAGATTTTTAAGTTCTTTATATATTCCAGAAATTAGTGCTCTATCTGATGTGCATGTGATAAGAATCTGTTCCCAATTACTAGGCTCTCTATTCACCTCACTGATTATTTCTTTTGCTGAGAAGAAGGTTTTTAGTTTGAATCCATCTCATTTATTGATTCTTGATATTAATTCTTGTGCTATCAAAGTCTTATTAAGGAAGTTCAAGTCTTATCCATGACCAAAGGTATGAGTCCACATATTTCAAGACCAGCCATGGTATTCTGAGCACATTTGAATCTCTGTTGGAAGATCTGAGCTCTGAGTCTCTAAGTGAGTTCAAAATTCAAGAAAAGCTGCTCAATTTTGCCAGCAACATTGCACCATAGATTTCTCCTGCTAACAGAGAAGATGTTCAGCTCTGCTCATTCCTGGGAGTTTGAGTGAGATCTGAGCATGGAGGTTGTCCCTCCAGGGACTCCTAGCACTTTGTGCCAGCCAGAGAACTGGATGGCACCTGGCTTGGAAGTACCCTTCTAACCCTTGATACACAGCTGCTTCTCCTTGGTGGTCTACACACCAAGCGCATTGCACAGCAAAAGAAATGTGACTTCAGGCTTAGAAACAGCCTGGCCATCCATCTGTGTCAGCAAAGAAATAGCTTTATCTCAGCGCACTGGAGAGAACCCAGAGGCAAGGTTCCCCAGCTCTTATTTCTGTGATTATTTTCCTCTGAATAAAACCAGCCCAAGCTCTTGTCTTCCTTCATCTCCTTCTTGCCAGGAGATTCCCCTCCTCCATTTATTGCTTTCTGCCCGCCTTCGCCTTCTTGCTGATCTCATCTTCCTTTTAAGTTTCTAGTTTCAGTAAGACTCGGTGACTAGAATCCCATTATTTATTATTCATGTGAGCTTTATCACTTTTCTAAACCTCCACATTCCATTTAAAGGCGACCTCATCACCCTTCCCTGAAGGGGTTGTGACAGCACTCCCAACATGTTGACTAGACCACAGATTTTAGCCCTGGAAACTTACCTTCCTGTGACAGCCAATGCTGGGATCCGCTAGGAACCCCTTGAACACCCCCACCATGTGGTTGTGTGCCTCCGCTCCTCAAAAGATCACCAGTGATCAGCAACTCATGGTGGCCACTGTGCCCCAAATAGTGAATCACTTCTAAAATATGTAATTGCCAATGAAAATAACATACGTAAGTTTTGGAGAAAGGCTGCTTTTTAGTTTTTGAAGGATAGCGTTATAAAATTTTATTGTCTTCTCATGGATTTTATTATTTTTTTTCTGAAATTGATCGTATCTTAAAATTTCTTCCCACATCAGTAAGTATAGGGTATGTTCACATGTCTATCCTGTTAGTAACCAGAGGAGAACATGGCCACTTGAAGGCCCCCAGCCCATTGGGTATCTTACTATGGGAAAAGTAAGCTCACCCTTTTAAATCAAATACCAAAGAGATTAATCTAATCCAGTGACTTTCACTGACCAGAATTGGCAGTGCGGAAAAAAAAAAAAAATCCCCATCGTGTGAAAAGCAAAATGATGTCATTGTTGTCATCTTCAGTTGCCTGCCCTTCTTTTTATCTTGTGTGATGCATATTACAAAGCTACATTAGCTTTGTGCTGCGTGTGTGAATTGGAAGATTGAGAAACAGAGATTTTTCATGTGTTGTCAAGGTCTCAGAACTGATGCTGAGCTCCTTCTCCTTTTCCTTTTGACAGCTCCCCTTTTTCTGACAGCTAATCCATACATGGAGTTCTTGAACCATATATAGTAAATACATAGTTTGAGAAGTAAAATAATTAGCTGATTTAAATGGACTGCGGAGAAAGCCCTCGGGCAGATCCTGAAGCTGCAGACATTTTCATGTTGCTCTTCTGTCTCATCTTTCGGGTTTTCCTTATTCCTTCCTCCCACTGGCTCTTATTTTGTTCTATTCAATTTACTCATTGTCACAAGGAAAGGAGACATTTTAACATATTTAGGACTATGCTTTTATTGTTGTGACCTTTATAGCCCATTGTGGGGGAGAAGAAAACCCATGGAAGACCAAAGTTAATATTTGACAATCATTCCTCCTTCACTCTGCCCTCCTGTCCCTGTTTTCTCTGCACACCTTCTCCACTGCACACCCACCCACCACTCACACCCATTAAGCACTCACTGAGCCACAGCTTTCTCCCAGGAGGGAGGCTGGATTCCTCAGGAGGTTTTGCCAACGTGGAATGTACATTCCCCACGCTGGTGCACCCAACACCAGCACCACCACTGCCATCTTGTCCAAGAACACACATGCACGTGTGCAGACACACTCATACACTTACACTTTGATGCTCCATGTCTCAGATGATACCCAAGTTACCTTTAGTATGAGATGACATTGTTACCAACATTGGTTTACTATCTTACCACGTCAGAATTACCTCATTGTAGTAAAAAATATATTTTGGATCTTCATCTACATTTACTAAACTAGAGTTTCTGGAAATGAAACAAAAAGCTTTTATTTTTAATAAACTTCACGCCAAAATCATGGCGAATTGCCAGATACATTAAATTACTGTAAAGCTGTGAAATTCACCATTCTTACTAGCCATGTCAAACTCACTTGCCCTGCTTCTGATAAAATATACCTGTACAAGATGAATTATTAATAATTGCCAATGGCATAGTATGACTTAGGAGACTTTGCACTGGAAAAAGAGACACTTGAGGAAAAAATGTCTTTGCACTCATGAAATGAAACATTCAAAGCTAATGTGTCAGAAACTGAAGGGTACAGGGGAAGAACAGGGTTTGGGGAGCGAGCATTGTTGGTCTGTCTGAAAGTCCTCCATAGTGTGGGGATGGCTTCCTACTTACAGGGCAGAATTGTATGTTGAAGGAGAAAAGTAAAACTTGCATGTATACTCATCAATCTTTTTTATTACTAAAGCCATGGTGTATAATGGAAGGGGGAAATATTTGAGCAAGCCCATTAAGATGAAGTGGTTGAGTCACTCTTTGCAGAAATGAATTCAAATGAGGGTGATGAGTCACGTGCGGTCTCCCTTTCCTGGTGAGGCAGCTGCTCACCATTAATGACCAGCAGCGGAGAGGAGTGATCCATCTGCCCTGCGCTGGCACCAGGGAACGCACCACCTGTTCAATTTATAACTACAGCTTCCACAAATCAACATGGAAATGAAGCCTCTAGATTCTTTCATAAATTGGTGGGATTGCTGAGCCAGAATGGAAATAATGTGTAGCTTTTATGAAAAAAACACCAAGAAATTCAAAAGCCTTTGTTTGTTCTCCCCAGTTAGCACTTGGAATTACTTGGAGGAAGCAGCGCTGTCACTGTGAGATGAATATCTTTGACACAATGCAAATTGTTAACTCAAGTGTTCCATATTAATAAAATAGTTTTGGATTCACTGGAAACTAATTGTCCCTGGTTCTCTCCTGGAAAACACCTGCGGGAAGAACAATGTGCTCATGTGAATCCCTGAGAGTGTAAATCTGATGTAACCATCAGAGTCCTGGAGAGGTAATAGAATTCAAAAAATACAAATAAGAAAAGTGTCCAAAGTGTTGAGATTATAATTTTCTCTGCATATAAAAATTGTGTCCTTATAAAACAACCAACTCTCACAGTTTTTGTTGGGTCTAGCTAACCCCAGTTAAAGTTCTTGCTTTTTCTGAATAAAGGTCTCATTTTGTTTCCCTTATATGTTTCTGTTTTCTATAGCTTTGCTCATAGTATCTTCTCAGACACATCCACCTCACACTGTCACCTGGGCTACCCAGGGGACAGTCACCCTTTAAGACCTGGCTGACCTCAGATCCCTGTGTGATGAGGTCTCAAAGCAGCCTGGCTTCTGGCCTAAGGATATTTCCTGCTCTTATGCATTAATATTTAGTAATTCCTTTTTTTCTTAAACTTGATTTTTTTTAAACTAAAATGATAGAAACTTGAAAAGTGATTCAACTCTCACATGCTACTTAGTTTTCTGTGGAGGGCAAAGCAAACTTTATTTTTTGTTCTTTAAAGAACTGACATTTTGGAAAGATGACATGCATTGTATTAATCTAGGATAGTAAAAATAGCACTAGATTGCAAGTCTGTCAGAGTGAATGGTCTGAGCTCATACCTCTACTATAATAAGCAAACATGTCAGCCTACAGTTTCATGAATCCTGGAAAAGCAAATGACACTCTTGGGTCAGAGATAAAAAGACTTACTACTTTCAACATGGTGAGAAGAATGGGCCTCTGCATATTCACACCAGTTGCTTTTGTCCCCAAGTCCCAAGAGGGATGTTTCAGATGTGTCCAGAGGGTGCTGCAAACATACAAGACTATCACTGTGCTTATAGAATTCAAGTCTTTTAAAATGAGAGTAAGCCTGACCTTTGTTACAGAAGATGGGAATTATGTCTACTATACTGGACAGTAAGCATGGCTGCTTTTTGCTCCAGAGCAAAGGTCATATGAAATGCCAGGGACCTGTGGAGAATTATCTACCAACAATCATCTCGACATCACCCAGGCTCGTGGAGAATTTTACGTATGGCCACTCTGATAAATAGGACCAGCGGAAACTGAAGTCGCACTTGTCCGATTAAAACTAAAATAGTTGTTATTTAAGGCTGCCATCAACACAATTCCAAATATCAGGAGGAGGCCATTTGGCAGCAGTGACATCAACTGCTCTTTGGCCCCTCCCAGTTCAGCCGAACAATCCCACTGGGATCTTCCTTAGGAATCCAGTGGTTTTCTTCCTTAAGTTTCTATGTTGATATTTCCATTTGGTATTTGTCTTAGTTTGTTTTGTGTTGCTAGTAATAAAATGCTACTTACTGGGTAAGTTTTGAAGGAAAGAGGTTTATTTTGGCTCACAGTTTTGGAGGCCCAAGGTGGAGGGGCTGTATCTGGTGATGGCCTTCCTGCTAGTACAATCCCCAGGTAGAGTAGGACATCACAGGAAGGGTACCTGCATGTCTTCCCGTCTCTCTACCCATTCTTAAGCCACCAGTAATTCATTGATGAAGCTCCACCCCAACAACCTTATTTGATTCTAGTCACCTTTGGAAGTTCCACTTGTACACACTGCAGTCGGATCGTTTTCAGACTCTTACCTCAAGTAGGGACTGGATTTCAGCACGTGAACTCTGGGCAGGCACACTCAAACCTACCACATGCAAGATAATACAGGGACAGGAGGAAAGGGTGGAGTGTGCACAGACTGCTTTGCCCAGCTCCGAGGAAGACCAGGGCAATTTGTCTGACTCTGTAAGTGCCCCTTAAAGTACGGTACATGGAGGTTTCAGTGGTAATCAGGATTCTCCTCCATGTTCGTTGAACTCGCCATGATCACATCTTAGTTCTCATATTGAGTTTGAGGGTTCTCAGAACCCACTGTGAAAGCTCCATTTGTGCTGGAAATGTAAGAGTTGAGAGTGGTTTCCAGATAGCCTCTCCCAGGTGGACTGGCCATAAAACAGCACACACCTGGCAAAGCAGCAGGACAGCCATGATTCCCAGTAAAAACTCTTTTCCTGTGCAGTGAGCTCCCCGTACAATGATGTTGGTGAAAAATCCCTGTTTATTTTTAAGATTTAGATGTGCATTCTAAGGAGCTAGTAATATGACTGCTTATTTGACAGTAAAAATAACTGTGTACATTATTAAAAAAAACACTCTTCAGAGTTGAATTGTGAAATACAGAGATTAGGGAATCATTGCTCATATTTTTAATATTTAATGATTTTTATTTAAATATCTATAGAGGTTTTAAATTTTAGTTCAATTTTATGATGTTTATACAATGTGGAGTTTAGACTGCTAAATAAAAAGTGAGATCACTATGAACTGCCAGGGTGTGACTCTCCCCTGACTTCTTTCTGAACTTGTCTCCTGGTGTCACTCATGGATCACAGAGTTGGAGATCACTAGAGACATGTTTGGTAAGTCAGTGGATCCCATTTGTGCACCTGAGTTTTTTTTTTATTTTTAATTTTATTAATTGTATTTGTTCTTTCTAGTTATACATGAGAATAGAGGGTATTTTGACATATTATACATACATGAAGTGTAACTTATTCTAATAAGGATCCTACTTTTGTGAAATTTCACCATTCAGGTATTCGCATATGAACATAGGAAAGTTATGTCCAATTCACTTCACTCTCTTTGCTATTTCCATTCCTTCTCCCTTCCCTCCATTCCCCTTTTCTAATCCAATGAAATTCTCTGATTTTCTCCCCATCCTTATTTTCTGTTAATACCCACCTATTAGAACATTTGGTCTTTGGTTTTTTGGATTGGCTTATTTCACTTAGCATGATGGTATTCAATTCCATTCATTTACTGGCAGATGCCATAATTTAATTCTTCTTTATGGCTGAGTAATTTTTCTTTGTGTATATATACCAGAATTTTTTTTACCCATTTATCTGTTGATGGGCACTGAATTTGGTTCCATAGCTTAGCTATTGTGAATTGAGCTGCTGTAAACATTGAAGTGGCTGCATCACTGTACTATACTGGTTTTAAGTCCTTAGGATATATGCCAAGGAATGGGATAACTGGGTCAAATGGTTCCATTCCATGTTTTCTGAGGAACATCCATACTTCTTTCCATTTTGCACCAATTTGCAGTCCCACCAACATTATAGGAGTGTACCTTTTTCCACACATACTCACCAGCATTTATTGTTACTTGTATTCTTGATAATTGCCATTCTGACTGGAGTTAGATGGAATCTCAGTGTAGCTTTAACTAGAATTTCTCTAATTGCTAGAGATTTCAAACATTTTTTCATACATATTTGTTAACCATTCATATTTCTTCTCTGAAGTGCCTGTTCAGTTCCTTTCCCCACTTATTGGTAGGTTATTTTTTATGAAGGTATTTGATTTCTTTATGTATCCTGGAGATTAATGCTCTATCTGAGGTGCAGGGGGTGAAGGTTTTCTGCCCTTCTGTAGGCTCTATCTTGGAGTTCATGATTGTTTCCTTTGTCATGAAGAAGCTTTATCTTGTCTGCTTTTTGAACTTGGGTGTGAATAAATCATTTAGAGTTTAGTTATTTATATTTTAATTCTGAGAATAACCTTGAGAAATTAAATGGGGGAAATCATGTATTCTCAGAATTCCAATCTACAGTCTCATTGAGTTTATTAGTCATGTGTGCCTGCTGGATACTTAGGGTTTATACCCTTTATATTTGTGAAATTTAAAGTACTATTTAACCCTAGGAGATATTGTTTCTGACATCAGTGCTTTCAAATTGCAGATTTGTATTTTAGACATGTCAAAAGCACCTTAAGGCATTTTTTACAATGTGTGATGCTACCAATCTGTTATTTATGTTACAATATTATGATCATAAAATTGTGTATGAGATATAGTGAAGGAGAGAATACAGAGAAACAAAGAGAGACAGAGAGAAATACAGACAGAAGAAGATTTTCCAAGACGATACTGACATTTCATTTTTTTGCCTGTGTATTGGTGACAGGGGTGATTTTTTCTTTAAAATATGCATGTGTGTTTACATATTCTTTGTATCATATTTTTCCCAATACATACTAAGATAGTTTAAAATACATATAAATATGTGCTTTCAAAATTACCTTTCAAAATGTGTATACTAAAAACCAAAATGCTTATTCTCTGGAGTATAGGAATTCAATTTCTAGGAGTGTATATTTAGAATAATATAAGAGAAATTAGATAAAGTGAGAAACACTAATTATAATAACTAATTTAGAGATGTTGCATGGTTATATGACACTGAAATAGAGTTTAACAAGTGTTCACAAACGCTTGTTTAAACAAATGCTCTCTTTGCGTTTGATGTGTTCTGGGGAACAGATTTTGAGGTAAATACATTTTGCGAATATATAGATGTGAAAGAGACACAGTGTCTTCTTCATACTGGTTCAGAGAGATTTTTAAAACAGGTAGTTGGTTAATATATGTCAGAAAATGATTATTATTAAAAATACAAAAGTGTGCAAGAAATTTCAAATATAGTTTTAGTGGAACTATATGACACAGAAAAGCATTTGTAAAAATTTTGAAATAGCTGGATATATTCTATTTTTGTTTCTATTTAACTTTGCTTCAAAAGTGTAGCATTCTGAAGAACGTAGAAATCCGTACTTTGGTTTCATGTGTGCAGTTTTATTTCACTTAAAGTATACTTCAAAGATGTCAAAATAAGCAATTTTGCTATTTTTGCTGTATTTTTAGTAGGGATATGTATAGACACTGTTCTGGATTTAAGAAAGTAACTCTTTCCTGCACTTACCTATTTTAAGTTTCCATTGTAGAAAAATGGCATCTATGTCTTAGTTGAAAATCGATTGTGTTTTGTTGTAGCAATTTAACTGTGTGATGGCAAATTAAAATATGATACTCTTCCTGAATAATACAGGTAAATGCTAAAATTATTTTTTTTCAGGCTTTTCCCTGTCTGATACTAAGTTGTCCTCATTTGCAGACCTCTAGTGTCCTGTGATTTGGCAAGTGTCACCAGGACACCATGCTTCATGTTCAAAGGCCTGATACCACGGGTAATGACTTGGAGAGAGATGCTGCACTACAAATAGATTGTGTGTGTGTGTGTGTGTGTGTGTGTGTGTGTATGTATGTGTGTGTTAAGACAGGGGAGAACATCAGTAAATAAATAGCAGACACTTGCAAATTAAAGAAACCTTGAGATCTACTGTGGTATGTGTTCCAATACACAGAATGGGCTTTGACTCATGAAAAGAGGCTGTGTTAGCAGATGCACCTGCCTTCCCATCCCTGAAGGAAGCCAGGGTGCTGTGCCTCTCTCAGGAGGAGAATGGTGTCAGCCAAGAGAGGAAGAAGGAAATCTTAGCCTGGCTGCCAGGTTTTCAGGTGGCCAGATACGGGATCCCCCAACTGATTGATTATTTCTCTTTTATGTATTTCCCTTTTATCCTCATCATAATTACATTCAATTCTCTCAAAAAGGCTACCAGCAGATCCATAATCCTCAGATTGTGAAGACTGGCAAAGGCATTTGATGAGGGAAAAGTGCAGAGAGAGCTCTTGTGCTGAAACTAAATGGTGAGCTGCATCTCTGTTCACATCAGTTCTTTTGCATTTCTAATATATACGTTTTCTTCTGAAAGAGATCACAGCTACTAGTAGTCCACATAGCTCTCAAGAGTAGAGGACCACAAAGAGAAGGTTTATTGTTGTCCTCGGGATTCAAACATCAAATAAAGAGCCAACAAGTAGCACACACACATCTGGATAAATTAGTGTTTTATCTTGGAGAATTGTGTCAATAACTGAAATAAAAAGCAGCTGGAAAAACAGCCAAACCAAAAATCACTGAAATGGAGCAACTCAATTTACAATAATCAATGATATCATTCCACACAATTTTAAGGGAAGATAAAATACCTAAAGGTATGTAAATGTGAGTTTTTTTTATATAAAAAATGTCACTAGAAAACAAGGGTTGCAAATCTAATTAACTTTATATATGCAGGTCAAAGCCCATCACAATATTTCCATATTTTATTGAGACACAGCACTTGTGGGACAATATCTTCTTAACTAAAGATCTTAACAGTAGCAATTACCTTTCATAATGAATAGTAATACATCTTGCAGTGAAAAATAAATACTTTTTTGCTCCAAAAAAGCATTAAGATGCTTTGAATTTTTAAGAGATCCTGTTTCTCATATTAAAACTTATAAATGAATACTCAAGGATATATTTGAGGATGCTGGGCATAAGTATGACGAAGTGAGGGGAGAAGGACATGTCCTTATTTTCCAGTGTTTGCCAAAGCACTGTGTGCAAAATAGGTATGTCCTGAGGTAGACAGTTTTGGCCACTGTTTGGCAGAGATGCCAGGTTGAATCCTAAAGAGGAGGTAAATAATGAAATGAAGTGGGATGTGAAAATAGGTAGGACTTGCAGGTCCTTTGAGTAAAGAACTGGAGGTAGTAGGTACAAGGGTTTATGGAAAACCTACAGGGGCCACCTCAGAAAGGCAAATAAGGTGTACTTTATACATCATATTTCTTTCTTTGTATGTTACACTTTAAAACATTTCTTTGTTTTTGATCAGTCCTATACCTTGTGTCCCATAAACATTAATTAGACCAACTCCTCACTCACATAGTTCACTAACATTGTTTCCTAGGCCTAGATTTTAACTACCAACATCTAATGAAAGATTCTCAAAGCTACCTGTAAAGCATAAATGACATGAACAAAAGGAAAAACAGCATTATTAGCCTAAGGAAAGGGGCTATCTGGAGTCTGGAAGCATGTTGTTTTTAAAATTTGGAAGATGTGGGTGAGGATTTTTGAGCCATTAGTGAGAATGAGAATCATTTTGAAAAAAAAAAAGTGTGGTGCTTATTTTCAGAGTATGATGACTCATCAGGATTCGGGAAGGCAATTTTTCTTTTAGAATGATGACAGCTTAGAATTAAAGCTATTATTTTCTACGAGATGCATATCTGGATTATTAATTATGCATTCAATGTGCCATGTGCAAAATGAGTTAAGAGATAAGGACAGTGGATCAAGAAAATTATAGCTATAGATGACGAAAATACTTTTCTAAATTATTTCATAATTTTAGTGCTAGTATATATTTTTCTTCTAAATATGGTTACAGCTTAAAACTTCCCAAGCTGCATTGCACTGTGGCCATAGTCAAAAATGTACACTCTAAATACTTTTTGGTATAAATTGAGAAAAGGTCTCTGGTTGGCACATCTCTCAACCAGTCCTCTTGCCAATCATCAAATCCCAGCCCTGCATCTTTTGACAGCCCACACTCAGCATTGTCACAAGTTGCTGTGGGATCCTAGACACCCTCAGGGTTACCATCCACCATGCTGATATTATCTAGAGCTGCATTCTATCAACATGGTAGCCACCAGGCACATGTGGCTGTTGAGTAATTGAAATGTGCTTAGTGAAAATTAGGATTAAATGTAAAATATGCCAGATTTCAGACTTAGCAAAAGATGGGAAAAATAAAATATCATTAATTATTTCTTACGGTAATCACAATTAAAATGGCAACAATTTTGGTTGTATGCAATAATGGATAAATTTAATGGATATATTATTGGATAGATATTTGAACATTTTGAAAATGAATTCAACTGTTCCTTTGCTATTTCCAATATGAATGCTAAAATATCTTTAAATTCCTACATAGCTCATATTTGTGGCTTGCACTACATTTATATTAGACAATATCAATTTAGCCATTTTAGTGGATCATTATATGTACATATTGTTTTTTGTCTTGATTTTTAGTCAATATTATAATTGGCAAAATTATGTTACCATTTCAGTTTCCCATTTAACTCATGTAGTCTTCAAATATTCATTTCTTTTAGCCAAATGTGTTCTTCTTAGAGTTTTCTAAAAATGTTTTCCTATTTTAGGCTTTTAAGAAATCTATAATTGATGATATCATTATTTTATCCTTTTATTGAAATAAAAATATTTGACCACATAATTCTATATTCATAGTTCTTTCCCTTTATTGCTTTCAAACTGTTTTCCAGAGATGTTGATTTGCTATTAAGACACATGTTTAGAAAGTTAATTCTTCTGTTCTTGTGTGTATGTGTATGTGTGTGTGTGTGTGTGTGTCTGAGTGTGCACGCACGCATGTATGTGTGTTTAGGAATTGTAAACATTAATTAAAGCATTCACTTGGCTGGGCCAAAGTGCCTAAATATGTGGTTAAATTTTATTCTGATTTCTTCTGTGAGGATGTTTTAGGAGGAGGTTAATATTCATTTGGCAGATTTAGAATAAAGCCTGCTGCTGTCCATACAGGAAGTGGGCCTCATACCATTGGTCTAAGGTCTGAATAGAATACAAGACTGACTCTCTTTAAGCAGGAGGGAAGTCCACAGCTGACAGCATTTCCTGAGTGGCCAGCTTGGCTCTTCTCTGGACTCCCCAGGCTGCTGAGCTATCCCATAAACTCTGGACTTGCCAGCCTCCATAATCACATGAGTCAATTCCTTAAAATTAAATCTTTTCTATGTATACACACTCTATTGGTTCTTTTTCTTTAAGAAGTGTTTGAGAAACTTTTCTTGAATTGATATTCTTAATATTCTCTCAACATTCCCTAGATTTTTTTTCAATTATACTATATGCTTCATAACCAGTCTTTAAGTATTTCCCTTATTCAGACTATTTATTGGTCCATGTCTTCAAAATTTTTTTTCCTCATTTATTTTGTCTCTCATAAACAGATGTTGACACTTGATTTTTTCTTCACATTTCCACTTATCCTTTTCTTTTAATTCTTCTATTTCTTTTCCTTGACCTGATGTTAATTCATTTATTCACATTTGTCTGTTTTTATTCTGCTATTCAGTTTACCTATCGAATTCCTTATTTAGACTATGATTAAATCTCATGCACACTGTTTCCATTTGGCCCACCATGTAGTCTCTCTCTCCAGCTCCACTCTTTTCTAAAAAAAAGATTCCCTGTTGTAGTCACCTAGAGCTGTGGGGAATAAGACTAGCCAGAGTCAGAGCACCCCAGAGCCAGGAGTCTGCGTCAATGCAAACTATTGCTTGCCGAGTGGCTGGCTCCAGCTCTGCCCTGCTCTTCCTACCTGGGTGACCTGGTGCTGTTCTGGGCTGCTGCTGCTTTAGTTCCTCACCTGGTGAAGAAGTGGACAGCACTGGACCAGAGCAATGCAGGGAAGAATAAAGGAGCACCAGTAAATCACAAAGTGCTCCTAATGCGACCTCTGTGACCTCTGTTGCTGATCGGGCAACACCCCCTCTTTTGCTCTGGGCTGTCACCTCCTACCTCGTCCACCTTTTGCCACTCTACAGGACTTGAGCAATGGCTGTAAAGGTCCATCAGCATCCTTCTTGTTCCTGTAGGGGTTCCAGAACTGGGTTCAATAAAGAGAGTCAGTAACTAGAGTTGGCTCACCTTGTTTGTGACATTCTTATTGGTTCTTTCACTTCACTCTCTTCCTGGTTCAAGCAGATTCTCAGCTGACACTTTTGTGATTGTTGGTAAAGATGTTCAGTTCTTAACTCATTTTTAAACACAATTTAACTTTTAAAATACATTTTTAGATATTACATGAAAACAAAAATTGTGTATATTTATGAAGTAATTTGATATTTTGATACATGCATATGTTGTACATGTTTAAATCAGGTTTAATATATATAGATATATGTATGTATGTAAGGGGATATATATTTATAAACATATCTATATATTTATAACATATCTATATATGTATATATATCTATCCATCCTTTGCTAATGAAATAACTTCATTGTTCTCATGAAACTTAATTGTACCCTCTCTACAAAGTCATCACTAATTGATCACAGGGTGATTTCATCTCGGAATTCTTATAATTTAGATTTTTCCCCATAATGAACATTTAGCATTTGTCACTATGCCTTAACTTCATCTTGCACATATATTTCCCTTGATGCATTGCTTTTCCAAAAACCTGTGAGCATCTGTGTACCAATAACTTATGCAGTGCTTTGCTGCTTGCTATAGCACCTGAGACAGGGGTGTTTGCATGTTAGAGTCTTAATTACTTCATGCTGACATGACTTGAGAAATAGTTCAAGATAAATGTCAAAATTCACAATAATTAATCAATGAAACAAGAGATCATCCTATTATAGGCTGTGGGACAGATCACACCAGGTAGATTTACTTTTATGACTTCTATGAATTTTATTAATTTAATTAATTTTTATGAAGTCCAACTTTACAATTTTTCCTTTTAAAGATTCTGCTTTGATGTTCAATCTATGAATTCTTTGCCAAACTTTAGATGTTGAACATGTTCTCTTATTTTTTTTCTAAAATTCTTATAGCTGTATCTATTTCATATAGGTCCACGATCCACTTTGATTTTGTGGGTGTGTGTATGTGTGTGTGTGTGGTGTGTGCTGGAATTGAACCCAGGACCCTATGCATGCTTGAGTTAGACTTTCAAAGTGTGAGGTATAGGGCAAGGTTTATTTTTGCCTAAGGATGTACCATGGCTCCGGCAACATTTACTGAGAAGTTTGTCCTTCCTCCAGGGAACTGAACCTTTGTCAAAAATCTATCAGGGAATTTATCTGGGTCTATTTCTGGTTTCTCTTTTCTATTCTGTTGTTCTTTGTTCCTGTTCCTCTACCAATACCCACTGGATGTAGCCATATGGTAAACTTCAATACCAGCTAGAGAGATTCTTCCCACTTTGTCCTTGGTCAGGATTGCTTTACTCTTCTAGGGTTCAGGCCATTCCACAAACGTTGGAATAAGCATGTGCATGTCTAAAGAAGCCACTGATGATATTTTGGTATTAATCACTTTCAACATAAGGTAAAATATTTCCCTTCACTTTTAAAGTGTTTTTAAAATTTATGTCATCAGCATTTTTCCTTTTTCAGTATTTATTTTCTGTAATATTTTGTTGGATTTTGTACAAGTACTTAATTTTCTTTGGCGCAATTATTAATATTTTGTTTTTAATTTGACTTCCTCAGGTTTCTTCTTATTATACAGAAGAACTATTTCTTTCTTTTTCTTTTTGTCCGTTGATCTTGCTACCAGTCTGACCTCATGTATCTGTTCTAGAAGTATTTTGTATATTCTCGTAGTTTTTTATTCCCACTGTCATGTCATCTGAAAACAGGAATGATTTTATTTCTTCCTTTCTAATTGCATGCCTCTTTTCATATTTTTTGCTATATTGCAGTGGCTAGAACTTTTGGTGCTAAGTTGAATAAGAATGTTGAAAGTAGACAATATTGTCTCTGATCTGAGAGGGAGACCTTTGGTATTTTGCCATGTGGTATCATAGATTCTTTGTAGATACCTTTATGAATTGAGGCAGTTCCTCTTTGTTCTTATTTTAATGGGATTTCTTATTATATATGGGGTTTTGACTTACATATTAATTGAAATATCATATGAATATTCTTACTTAGCTTATTGATAAGATAGATTACATTGATAAGAGTTTTGAATATTGGACCAGCCTGGTAAATCTGGAATAAGTGTTATTGTGTTATGTTGTATAATTATGTTCACACAATTTGATTTGATTGACCAATATGTTCAAGGTTTATTTTATATCTAATTTCATGAGAGTTATTGATCTGTAATTTTCTTTCATCCCACTGTTACTATCAGACATTGAGATTAAGATAATTTTTCCCTCATAAAATAAGTTGGGAAAGGGTCTTCCCATTTTTTATTTTCTGGAAGAACTGATTAAAATTGGTGATTCTTTAAATTGATAATAGAATTTTTTATAAACCACTACTTTTAAAATTTTAATACAATAAACAGCCAAATTTATTCATTTACATATCATCCATGGTTGCTTTCATGTGAGGATGGCAGAGATGAATAGTTGTGACAGAAACTTTAAGACTCACAATTAGAAAATATTCACAAGCCAGCCCTTTGCAGAACAACATTTCTGATCCACTGCCAAAACCACTTTTTCTACCCAAACTTTTCACTATGACAACCAAATTGATTTGTTTGTTTGTGTGTGTGTGTGATGTTCTTCTCAATCTGTTTCTGATGAAGTAAATGGTCTGAAGCAAATAATCAGCAGGAGAGAATATAAACAATGAGAAAAGGAACAGCTCAGTACCGGAATAACCACCAGCTAAATAACTCAAGAGTTTGTTATTATGCTATGTGTGACACCTCTTCAGTAATTTACCATTTCTCACCTCTGATTTGACTTCACTTAAATGTTCTCAACCCACAGTCTGAAGAGACCATAACATAGGGTCCTTTGGTGTGCATACAAAAATATAAATTTGGAACTGGACACTGACAGTAGAATCATCTCAGAACAGTACATGAAGATTGGTATCAAGATGGTCTCACAAACCTTCCAATGGTCCTTACTGGAAAGAGACTTTTATTCCATCTCAGAGTCCAGTAAACTAAAGCATCTCATTGTGAGCTGGCCCCCGGAGTGGAAGCCAAGCTCCCTGTTCTCCTGCGGTGCTTTGCCCTCTATTCGCTGATGTGATTCTGTTACTGCAAATCTTTCTCCCACTGTCAGATAAAATGGATTGGTCCAAGGTCTCTGAGTTAGGCAGTTTCTCTGCCTGAACTTGCAACTTCAGCTTAAGTTGTTGCAGTTGGCTTTTTCATGCCTTTCCCGGCTCCACTCAAGATGATTAATTTTTATCCTTTTATCTGTTCAGCATTGTCAGTGGTCTCGAATTTTCATATTGCTGCTGAAATCTCCCTTTGATTTAGTTATGCTCTTAAATCTTCCATTTTCTCACATATTCTCAACCCAGTTTTATTTGAAACCTAAGGCTGGTTATATGCAGATCATGTATTCCAGAAATTGCAGCCAAACATTGCCCTTCACCTCCTCAATAATGGTGTTCTAGGAAGAGCTGTAAAATGAGCTTAGAGAGAAACAGGGAGACTGGCTAACAGCCAGTAGGGAAATTATGATCAGAAAAATATACTCAAAATCAATTATTTTGGCAAAATTTGGAAACAAAACACACCTCAGATACTTTCTAAGCCTGAAGACCTAGTTATCCTTGCCATATGTTCGCCAGGTCTTCCCTTGTCACACGTTTTCCATTATCTAAATATGTCAAGTGAGTTTTTTTCCCAACAATTTTCTAATATGTATTATATCTGGGGACATGAATTTGTAATGATGACCATTAAGTTTATGCAATTTCTGGAAGAAAAATCTTGCAAATATGTTTTCCATGATCAAACTGAGAGTTTCAAACAAAGGAAAATCTCTGAGTCACCAATTCTTTGTTATAACTAAATACTTAACATTGCTCACAATAGATGGGGCACTTGCCATTGCTCAGAGGGAGTTCTGCTTTTTTTTACACATAATCTTAGAATGATATTTTATCTTGGATCAGAAACAATACTTTATAAAGGTACAGAAAAGGCCTTTCAGCCAAGCATGTTAGTCACAATGAGAAGTTGAAGCCCAATAGAAACAATAAGAAAAAAAAAATCACATATTCCATGTGCAGACTGACTCCCACCTCAGTGGAGACACAGAACTGCCCACAAAGCACGCCTAACAGTCAGGTATACACATCCATCTCCTTGAATGCACATTCTTCTCAGTGCACTTGTGCTCACTCATGTGTACACACAGGAGGCATCCCAACCCAGGTATGTACATGATCCCTAATTGTAACACGCATTATCTTAAATCCCAGAAGACATATGGATAAAACAGCCAGACCCAACACACAGAGCACAGTTAATCTCAACATGCAAATATTGCTACCCCAACCATCTCAGAAACACCTCCTGGAACTCATGCCTTTCAACACACTTAAGATCCACATGCATCCACACACCTCCTCTCCTCTGGATGCCCAACCCTCTTTGAAATCAACTTGTCCCCACACTCCCTGCATCCTTCCTGTTCCTGCGTGGCTGCTGACATTCAGGCTCATATCACCTCTTCCACCTCAGCCACCAGGCACACCCCTCCCCGCTATTCACACACAGGTATAACCAGACACGTGCACAGGCAATTTAGTGAATGATAGCTGCAGACTGTCGCACAGTGTTTTCTGTTCAAGGGTATTGTAGAATAAACCAATATATTGCCATAAGTTAATGATCCAGAATGATCAAGTTGTAGTCAACATATTTTATTTTAGAAGGTACGAGAATATCTAATGTTTCAGAACGATTTCCATTAAAAGCATGACATAAAAAAGTACTGTAGTGATTAAAAATCCCTGGGGAAAATTTCAGTGATCTGGAATAGCACATGTCTCAGGATTTGCAAAGTGCTGGTATTTTACTCCTGGATACTCAAAGCCCTTTACCTGCTGCTCTATCAGTTATGATCTGTATCTCAACCCTACTTCCCATCATAAGGTGATCACATAATGGGACTTTGTTTTGAACAAACAAGGGGAAACATTTATAACTGTCTGAACCGTAAGCGTAAGTCAGAGCTCTCTGTGAAAATCACAGGCACCCTTCCTGTATAGGAGCTCTGTCCTACAGTTTTATTGCTCTTTAGTTACTGGTGAGCCCAATTTAACCTGAGTCTGGCCCCGTTTTCTCCATAAAAATTATTTTTGTGATTCTCATCAAAGGTCTTCATATGGCCAACACCCAGTGGGAACATTTTTAAACTTCTGTACCCCACAGGTGAATGCTTTATTCATGAAGGGTTCTGTTCTTTTGGTGTCATGGTACCTACCACATGATCCTGCCTTTCTCGGTCCTTCTGGCTCATTCTCTACAAGTTCTCTTTCTCGCTTTGTTCTTGGATTGCAATTTCATTTTCTCACTGTATTTGTTTCTATAGTTATGCCACTTATTTTTCTGGTGTTAAATATGACAGCTCCAATTCCTTAAACACCAAATTTATGTCTCTATCCCAGAAGGTTCCTGGGCTCCAGCTTGTGTGCCTACCTCCATTTGGAAGTCAAGTTCTCTGCCTGCTTTCTCCACGTACCTGCTCTACACTTGTTTCTTCCCCAGGATCCCATCTCAGAAATACCTCCTGGAACTCAGCTTTTCTTCACTATCCTCATTTCTCATCAACTCCTGTCTGTGTTAGGTCTTCAGTGTTTCTCAAGCACATTCCTTTCTCTCATCTTCTCTGGCTTGCTTCCTTTCTGAGCTAATGCAAATGGCTTAACCAAACTTTTGATCCATCTCTACCCTTGTTCACCTCCTAGCAGTTAATTGTGTTGCCTGTTGTTTTAAAGGGGGAAATCAGTCATATATTAGCCCTAATCAAAAGCTTCAAGGATTCTCCAGAGTCATTAATGAACCTTCACAATTCATTAGGCCTTGTTCAAGCTGACCTCTATTTATAGACCACCTTCCCAACCTCAGTCTTCTGCCAATCCTCCTGATCATCACCCCAGCATCCCTTCCATCTCCTACATATGCCTGCCCTGCACCAACTTCTTCCCACAGACTGTTCCTTCTGAATATGCTTCCTCCTTGCTTAGTTGTCTGATTAACACCACTGATAGGTCAGATCTCAATTCCTTTGTGCTCTCTGGTATGAATTAGTTCCTAATTCAAGCTTCCTAAATACCCTACATTTTTTCTTTATCACATATATCACGATTGTCATTAAATAGGTGTTGGGAAGATATTGTCAAATGTCTGTTTCCCTCTATTAATATTCAGTGTCCATTATTTTAATCCCTGTATTATGAATGTTTATCACCTACTGGGTAAACATTAGGTAAAGATTGTTTGAATCAATGAGATTTTTGAGATAGAAATGTAAATATATAACTAAATAAGCCAAATTCAGAGCATATAATCAACCTCATTTTTTTTTCCACTACATTTTCCAGATTGCTTTGTTGGATAGTTCTTTCTTTTCTCTTTGATAAAATCTATGACCCACTCCATGGCTTGTTTATTCAATCTCCTATAATGAAAAGTCCTTAAACCAATTAAAGTTACAGTCTAGACTTATTGCCTAGCCCTATTCTTAATTCAATTTAAAATTAAAAAATTTTCTCCTCTAGCCTAGATCAGTATCAGGTTGGGAAGCCTGCCCTGCAAGGGGTTCAAAATTAGTTCATTCTTTTTCTCTTATTTACATTTTCCTCCACTTTCTTCCTGTTATTCTGATTCTTACACCAGGACAAAGGAGCAGGGGCTCACAGAAATGCTTGGTGGAAAGGGAGACCCAGTGGGACCTCCAGCCCCCGTGATGGTGACAACACTGATTCAGCTGGCATCTCCAGGTGCCCTCAAGCCCTGGACGTTGGGGGTCTTAGTACGGTGCTGGGGTCACAGTGCTCTTCCCTACACAGGGCAGCCCTGTCAGGACATGCACAGCTCTGCACTGTGGGGAAGAGCTCCTTCCCAGTGCAGGCCTCTTCATCCTTCCCCAGGCAGGGCAGACGCAGCCACCGCCCTTCCTCTGGACTCTGCTGGTGCGATCAGACACTCTCCATGTTCGCCAAACTGTAGGGGCTCATCCAAACCTTCCTGCCGTTCCTTTCCAGAGCCTCTGTTTCAGCCTAGGACAACGGGGGTCAGTACCCTTTCTTTCAGCATGGATGCAGGAAGTGTAAATACAGCAAATAAACTACTCTGTTCCTAATAGTCCTATTTGTCCTGCCAACTTCTCATGGCAGAACAATGCTGGCCTTAGCATGCTCTCTGCTAAGTGAGCGATCCTCTCCCTCAAGGTACAGTACTCATGACTCAGCCTATTTTCACAGTTGTGGGAGTCCCTGTTGAAACTAAGACTGAAAGAAAACCACTTTAGCACCTTTTAAAATTAATCTACCGTGACTAAACCCCCAGATAAAAAGGGAAGCCTGAATAGCTTCAGTTTTATCCCAACCTTGTAGATGAGGAGCAAGAATTGAAGGGCAGTTTAATGTCCCCAATTTAAGGCATTTGATAGTCTTAATTAAACAACTTTGATTTGTATGTGGATATCCAGTTTTCCATACCATATTGATTTGAGAGAATATTCTTTTCCTGTTGTGTGTTTGTTTGACACACTCATCAAAGATCACTTGACTGGATGTAGTTGGGATTACTTCTGGACTCCCTATTCCTTTGATCTACATCTCTGTTTATGTCAGATCCATACTGTCCCGTTGCTATGGCTTAGTAGCATAGTGTGATGTCAGGAAATGTGGTTCCCCCAACTTTTCTCTCTCTTAACGTTGCTTTAGTGAGTGGAGGTCTTTTACAGTTCCACAGGAATATTAGGATTGCTTTTTCTAATTCTATGAAAAACATCATTTGATAGACAATGCACCAAAATTGTAGATTGCTTTCGGTATTGTGGGCTTTTTAATAGTATTAATCCCGTCAATCTATGGACCTGTAAGGTCTTTCCAATTATATGCGTATGCTTTATTTATTTATTTATTTTTATTTATATATGACAGCGGAATGCATTACCATTCTTATTACACATACAGAGCCCAATTTTTCATATCTCTGGTTGTATACCAAGTATATTCACACCAATTCGTGTCTTCATACCTGTACTTTGGATAATAATGACCATCACATTCCAGCATCATTAATAACCCCATGCCCCCTCCCTTCCCCTCCCACCCCTCTGCTCTATCTAGAGTTTGTCTATTCCTCCCATGCTCCTCCTCCCTATCCCACTATGAATCAGCCTCCCTATATCAATGAAAAAATTTAGCATTTTTGAGGGGGGGATTGGCTAACTTCATTTAGCATTATCTTCTCTAACTTCATCCATTTACCTGCAAATACCATGATTTTATTCTCTTTTATTGCTGAGTAATATTCCATTGGCTATATATGCCACATTTTTTTTTTATTCATTCATCTACTGAAGGGCATCTAGGTTGGCTCCACAATTTAGTTATTGTGAATTGTGCTGCTATAAACATTGATGTGGCTGTGTCCCTGTAGTATGCTGTTTTTAAGTCCTTTGGGTATAGAGTGAGGAGAAGGATAGTGGAGTCAAATGGTGGTTGCATTCCTAATTTTCCAGGAAATCTCCATACTGCTTTCAATATTGGCTGCACCAATTTGCAGTCCCACCAGCCCTGTATAAGTATACCTTAAAAAGCAATAGTAACAAAAACAGCATGGCATTGTCACCAAAACAGAGTGGTAGATCAATGGTACAGAATAGAGGACACAAAGACTAACCTACAAAATTACAATTGTCTTATATTAGGCAAAAGTGCCAAAAACATGCATTGGAGAAAAGATAGCCTCTTCAACAAATGGTGCTGGGAAAACTGGAAATCCATATGCAACAAAATGAAATGAAATCCCTATCTCTCACCATACACAAAACTCAACTCAAAGTGGATCAAGGACTTAGGAATTAAACCAGAGACTCTGTGTCTAATAGAAGAAAAAGTAGGCCTCAATACCCATCATGTGGGATTCGGCCCAACTTCCTTTGGTGCAAGAATTAAAATTAAGAATCAATAAATGGGATGGACTCAAACTAAAAAGTTTCTTCTCAGCAAAAGAAACAATCTGTGAGGTGAATAGAGAGCCTACATTTTGGGAGCACATTTTTACCCCTCACACATCAGATAGAGCACTAGGTAAAGAACTCAAAAAGCTAAACACCTAAAGAACAAATAACCCAATCAATAAATGGACCAAGGACCTAAACAGACACTTCTCAGAAGATGATATACAATCAGCCAAAAAATATATGAAAAAATGTTCATCATCACTAGCAGTTAGGCAAATCAAAACCACTCTAAGATTTCATCTCACTCCAGTCAGAATGGCAGCTATTATGAAGACAAGCAACAATAAGTGTGTGCTTTAATTCCTACCATCAGTGTTTTATGATTTTCACTGTCCAAGTCTTTTTCCTCTTTGGTTAAGTTTATTCTTAAGTATTTCATTCTTTTTGATGCTAGTGCAAATTTCTAAATTTCCTCTCACATCATTTGTTGTTAGTGTATAGAATACAGTTTATTGTTATGTTGTTTTATACATCACAACTTTACTGAACTTTTTTATTAGTTCTAAAATTTTTTTTCATGACATCATTAATATTTTCTACATAGAAGCTCAGGTTCTTGATAAACAGATAGCTTTGCTTCTTCCTTTCTGATTTGGATACTCTTTATTTCTTTTCTTTCCCTAATTTCTCTCACTAGAACTTACGTACTATGTTGAATGAAACTAGGAATAAGGAAACTTCAATTATTTTCCAGATCTTAGAGAAAATTCTTTCAGATTTTTAACCAGCTATAGTTTTTACACACATCGACTTTACTATGTTACAGTTAGGTTCTTTGTATAAATAATTTGTTGATAGCTTTTATTATGAGAATATGTTGAATTTTATCCAATTCTTTCCTTTATTCTGCATCTCTCAAGATGACCATATGATTTTCACCCTTTATTCTTCTAATGTGGTGTATCATATTGATTGATTTGTGTATAAGAAACTGTCCTTGCCTCCCAAGGATAAATCTCTTCCCACCACGGTGTGTGACTCTCATGTATTGCTGTTGAATTGGCTTGCTAACACAGAGTTAAAAACTTTTGCATTAGTGTTTGTCAACAGTATAGTTCTGAAAGGTTTCCTTTCATATGATATTTTTGTCTGGCTTTTGCATCACGAAATGATAGCCTCATAGACTCATAAAATGAGTTTGGAAATATTCTCTGTTTCTTGGAGGAATTTAACAAGTAATAATATTAGCTCTTATTAAAATATTTGGTAGAATTTATCCATGAAGCCATCTGGTTCTGGGCTTTTCTTGGTTGGATGATTTTTTATTGCTGATGCAATCTTCTTATTTTCAAGGCTCTGTTTTGGCTATTTCTTTTTGATTCAATATTGGTAAGTTGTAGATTTCTAGTAAGTCATCATTTTTGATTTTTTTTGTCCAATTAGCATGTTATTATTGAAAATAATTCTTATTTATTTATTTTGAGGGTATTAGTTATAAGTTCTCCTCTGATTTGAGATATTTCCTTCCTGGTTTTTCTTTTCTCCCCCTGTGAGTCTAGCTAAGGGTTTTCCAATTTTGTTTATCCCATAGTTTTCTTGTATCATGTTTTCATTTTCCTTTTTCTGAAGCTACTGCCTTGAAAAAATTGAAACAGAGCCACCATGGGATCTAGCAATCCACTTCTGCTGGCATATGCTACCTGAGAGTTATTCACAATGGCCAAGGCATAGAGCCAGCCTAAGTCTCCAGTGATACTTGTATGAGTGAGGAAAATGTATTCATACATAGGATGGCGTAGCATGTGTCCTTACAAAGAAGGGAATCCTGCCATTTCTGACAACATGGATGTCCCTCGAGAGCATCATGCTAAGTGAAATAAACATAAGGGCAACTACTACATGGTACCATTTGTATGAAGAATCTTAAGTTGTCAGACTCAGAAGTGGAGAGTAGGTAGTGGTTATCCATTGCTGGGAGAGAGGGAAACAGAGTTAGTCAAAGTCTGAAGTTTCATTTATGTACCATAAATAAACTCTAGGTCTATACCACAGAGCGTAGTGCCTATAGTTAGCAGTAGTGTATCACACACTGGAAAATGTACTCAGAGTACAGACATTGTGTCAAGTGTCCTTATCACAAAAATGCAGTTTGTTTAGAATTTGGTAATAACTAGTAAAATAGAGAAAGTGTATATGCTGAAACTCAGCACTGCTACTTCTGTTTACATTTCTTGGTAAATTCCATATGGAGATAGGCATTACTTGCCATAAGAAAAAAATATTATTAGTTATGATAATACTGAACACTCAGATATATATCCACCAATAATAAAATGGATAAAAAGTTGTAATGTGCTCATGCAGCAGGAGAGAAATAGCATAGAGTGATTAAAATGAAAGATTTCTATCTCCATGGATCCATATGGCATATTGCTTTTAATAAGTATAATGCAGAATTGGATTTGAAAAGTTGCAGAGGGAGATTTTATAAACTATATATTATAAAATATCACATAATTTATAGAATACTTCCTTCTATGTAAAGAAAGTTAAAAATCAAAGTAAATATTGTTTGAGGTATATAAATAAATAATAAAATGTTTTTGAAACATCAGAAAAGAATCTCACATGCTTCCCCATAAGAGGTGCCTCCATTGGAAGATTTTGAGAACAAGATTTATTCTCATAAAAAGACAGATGGAGAAAGTATGTTTAAGATGTAATATTTATTCACTTTTGCTTGTATAATTATGACAAAATGAATTCTACTGCCATGTATAACTAAGAGAATGAATAAGAATTAAAAGGAGATACACCATAAATTATTTAACAACATCCACCCCCCAAAATAATACGTATTTAAACAATTTGGGAGTTACAATTTCATTTATTTTTATTATACTCTACCATTTCCTGTATGGTTAAATTGAAATATATCCTCTTAATGGAAGCTAAAATAAATTGATGCATTTCAATAAACTCTGCTTAAACTGTATTTTGCACGTGCCTTACATTAGAATTCTCCATAAGGAAACTTTACTGCTTTGATTTCTTTTTCTTTACCTTTGAACTATGAGATATATGTGTTACTACCACTTGACCTTGCAGAAATCTGTATCTATCCAACAACAAAGCATTTAGATGAAAAGCTGAATACTTCAGTCTACCTCATAGGGATTTTCATGATGTTAAATGTCTGGATCATGAAATGTAATTGGGGGAATGAGTTTTACATCTTTTCCCAAAAGAATCTACTATGCAAACAGTGGCATCCTTGACATTCAGAAACTTTTGATTTATTATGGTGTGTGCCTCTCATTATGCGTGTGAGCTTATCATATATATGTCTGTGTGTGAGAGAGCAAGGCACTCGTGATTACAATTTTTAAATAAATAATTCTAAATAAGTCTTTAAGGAATACAAGTATAAATTACTAAATAACTTCAATCCCATTTGAAGTCATCAGCTGCTTAACTTTCATGGGTTTCACTCCATATGGAAAGGTAATCAGCTGAAATCAGTCAAATCATTTTTATGTTTTATTTATAGTCCCTAAGTATTGGAGAATTGAAAACCAGCCATTTTGAATATAAAGCATTGCATTAAATCTTAAAGAACTCACTAAAAAGAACTTTTTTTTTTTTCCTGGATGGGGCCCAGTTTCTAAATGGAAATGCTATCTGAACACTTATTTATTTAGTCAATCAGACTGTTTACTAGCTGTTTTCCTGGTCACTGACAACTTTTCCATGACAATATTCAGTCGTTCTTCATATAAACTGTGTTTGAAAAAAAAATCATCTCTTTTGATGAGTTCAAGTGCAAGGACATAAGGCGAGGGAGAGCTGGGGGAGATGCAGGTTGTGGGGACCCCTTCCTTACCTATACAGGAGTTGTGAGTTAGAGGGTAGGTAGCCTGGGTGCGTTTACAAGCTACAGGAGGAACCTGATCCAAGGGTGTGTTAGGGGTGAGCACATGCGACCTGTAATTTGGAGGACAAAGGGGCTTTCTAGTCATTAATGTAAGAAGTAATGAGGAAACAAACACAAAGAACACCTAGGACCGGGCACTCGAGCGACACTGCAGGAGCAGTGTATTCAGAGGACATAATCACAGCCTTGTAGATCAGCGAGGAGCGCACAGTAATCAAATGATTTTTACCCTTGACAACTTCATTTTATTCTCTTAGAATTGGGCGGCAGCATCGCCCCTTGATAGAGTGTGTGGGTTATGGGTTGTTAGAGCATAATTTCTTAGAAAAATTGATCTTGAGCACATGTCAAAGCATATTAACTTGCTAATGAAGAAACTCACGAGAAGATAATGGACTATGTCAGGTCAAGGCAGTCCGGGAAGAGGAATTTTATATATCATACAAAGCAAATGTTTACATAAGTAGCTGGGTTGCTGAGGGCAGGTGCTGGTTTATTTCACATCATGTAAATATGGCATAGCTGGAAAATCACCATGTATTTGTTGGCACTTGTTAAATTTGGGAGCTCAGAAATTAGAGCCAAGTCCTTGTGTCACTGGGCATGAATCATTATTCAAAAATAACAAGTCCTCTATCTGAGAAGCAAACAATACTCAATTGACCTATGACTGTTATTTAGACATATCCGGTTAGAAGTCTCTATCTTCTTTCCAGAATAAATTTATATATTTAGCACAGAGATACCAAGTGATATCAAAGAGAGATTGGTTAGGAGAACCAGTTATTACTGAATTTCTTCTTATTTTGTCAGTGCGCACACACAGACACACATATACACGCATCTATGTATAAAATTTTTCTCATTTCCTTCTTTTGGGCTAGATAGCTGTAGGTGTTTCTTGACAGGACTGTAAAAATTCTCATTAAAAGTGTGTGCTAGCTGGGCATGGTGGCCTGTGCCTATTATTCCAGCTACTTTGAAAGATGAGGCAAGAGGATCACTTGAGCCCACTAAATTGAGACCGGACTGGGTAAAATAGTGAGAATCCACCTCAAACAGCAACAATAACAACAATGAGAGAGAGAGAAAGAGGAGAGAGAGAGAGAGAGAGAGAGAGAGAGAGAGAGAGAGAGAGAGAGAGAGAGAGAGAGAGGCAGAGAGAGAATTCTTGCTTTATTTATCACTTTCTGAAATGCTGAAATGCTGCAAAGCATCCGTAAGTTAAGATATGCTTATCAAACAAATACAATATAATTATCAAGATAATATTTACAAATTTTCTATTATCTTTTAACTCTAGTTCCAATTATTGGGAAAGAATTCGAAGTTAAGATTCCAAGATGTAATTTGAAACTAAAAGAAGGGAGTGAGAACAGATACAGGTCAAGAGTTTCTTAGGCAAGGGGTCGTGGATCAAGGGTCAAGGTCAGGGTCAGAGACGGGGCATAGTATCATGAATTTCACGTCTGAGAAGCTTTCTGCTTTCCCTGAGTTTGGAGAGGATGCCACAGGCTGATGACACCCAGAAGTGGAGAAAAAGAAAAAAGTCTTATTCTTTTACCCATTCTCAACTTCCAACAGTGTTCCCCTTTGGATGGACAATGGCTGTTCTTCTCCATCTGTTCCTAGTGCGTTATGTGGGGGGGGGGATTTTTAAAAAATATGTACTTACTGACAGGAGCACAGATAGAGGATGTTCAAACAAATTTCCTTTTGTACAATTATGTTTACTAGTCTGAGTGGATTTTTCTAGAAATAGTAATTCAGAGATTACCACTAAGCCTATCCTTGGTCCCACAGGCTCTACATGAGCCGGAACAGGTCAAGACGAGCTGGGTTATACTGCTGTAAGAACAACTCCCCAAATTTCAGTGGTCTTAAAGAACACATCTCTTGCTCATGCTGTGTGTCCACTGGCTCCACGGGGCCTGAACTCCTTTGGGCCTCGGGGACTCTCTGGAACACTGCTCTAGCAGAGTGAAGAAGGAAGAAGAAGTCAAATGTGATACACAGGTGACACACATTTTCTGTCTATAATTCACTGTCTCAAATCAGTCACATGACCACAGCCAAACAAGGGAGACAAGAATTGCAATTCTACCCTGTGCCAGGAAGGCGAGGTGCTCCAAAGAGCTGGTCACCAGCATTAAGGGCCAACACAGTCTGCCCTGCAGGTCAGCAATCATCCATGCCTTTCACGAGGCAAAGTGCACTTCCCCTGTCCCAAGAGGGACACCCCGGAGTTCCTGTCTAGCGAAGCCATCAGGCTGAAAGTCCTGTCGTGCTCATGCATATCAGGGAAGTCAGTGTGACACTTGATCTGCCTGCACGGAAACCCAACAGCAAGTTAATGCTCCCCAGAGGTGACCCAGTGTACAAGGTGGAGTAGTGACAGGTTGATGGCAGACACTGTTTCCTGAGGTTGGGTCCAGTGGTCGATTTACAGCAGTTCTGAACCAGGGAGTCCAAGAAGCTCAGCTGAAGCCTCCGATGTTCTTTTTAGGTCCTGATGTTTCTGACCCTGGTGTCAGAGCACTTGGCTCTGCTCCCTGAGACGCTCTGATGGTTCTACAGTGTCCAGTCCTTATGCCTGCCAGGTCCCCTTGTGACTGACAGTCTCCCACTTTTCTTGATTTTGAACATCCAGGCAGTTTTGAGCAATACTGATCAGGCATTCCTTGAGAATTTTCTTTCATTTAATTCTCTGTTTTTTTTTTTTTTTAGGTTACAATGATTTATGGGGTTTTGGTAAGAAGAGCCCAGAGGAGGAACCCTGTTCTCATCCCACCCTATGGATTTAGCACAGTTGATGCATTACTTGGTCACATGCCTCACTGTGGTTTCGAGTTGCATTTTCTAATGACTAATGATGTTGAATGTCTTTTGAGTTTAGCAGCCATCCATAAATCTTTTTTAAAAATACTTTTCCAAATGTTTTGTCCACTTAAAAATGTACTATTTGTCTACTTATATAATAGCCTTTTAGTATCTATAGTCTGAGGACTTTTGTCTAATGTGATTTGCATGAACTTTTTTTTAGCCTGCACTTTATTTTAAAAGAAAAAAAATGACCTTTTAAAAACAAAAGCACTTAATTTTAATGAAGTTTCATTTGCCATGCATGTTTTTTTCTTTTACATGCTGTGTTCTTGGTCTCATACCTAAGAAATTTTTGCCTATCTCAGAATCACAAAAATCTCCTTCTTTCAAATTTTATTCTATTATATCGAGGTCTAAGATCCATTTTGAATAACACATTTTAGACATATTTGTGTGGGATATTTATGGAGCTTCAGTTTAATTATAACCTTTGTATCTCTTCTTTCACCAAACCATATTGTCTTGATTACTGTAAATTTGCATTAATTCTTGAAGTCAAATACTGTAACTCTTACAACTTTGCTCTTTTTCAGTATTTTGGGGAGTAGTGTAGGATTTTTGTCTACAGTATAAACTTTAGAATCAATTGGTTGGTATCTATAAAGTTCCTTGCTTGGATTTGATTGGGATTGTGTTTATTCTACGGACCAAGTTGGAATAACTGGCATTTTAATGATAGTTACTCTTCTGATTCATAAACATGGTGTTCATTTATTCAGATCTTACTTGATTGTATTCAATAGAATTTAGTTTTTCTGTGTGTATTTTATTAGGTTTAGACTTATATACTTCAATTGGTGGAGTCATATTCCAAAGATGAGAGAACTGGCTCAGGAGATTACATGTTTCAAATGCATAGAGCAGGTCAGCAGGGCCGCAAGTTCAGGGACAAAGTGATGTTGCAGTCCTGAGTGAAATCTGCAGGTCACAAGCTCAGGTATCATCGCTTTGATTCAGAATCGAGGCAGAACTGCTTCTTTTTGAGAAGACCTCAGGTTCTGCTTTTAAGGGCTTTAACTTAGTGGAGAGGCTCACCCATGTCATGGAGGAGGATGACGTGTTTTACTCACAGTCTATAAATTTAAATGCTAATTATATCTAATAAATACCTTCCAGCTGCATGTAGGCTGATGTTTGAGAAAACAGGTGGACACTTTAGCCTAGCCAAGCTGCCACCCAAAATGATCCATCACACTTTGCTTCCTTGATTCTCTCTCTCTCTTTCTCTTTTTACTTATTTGTGTCTGTTTCAACCTCATTTCAATTGTTATATGTCTATGCTTTTATCCTTGATCTATTTTGTCCAACTGGAAAGATGTCCTGTAACCACTTTAAACGCACTCCACAATTCTTACTAATATATAAAAGCAACAATAATTTAATCTTTTCTATCTGCACAGTTTTTAATATACCTTATTATTTAATTTTAATTTTTGCTCTTTGGAGGTGAGAAGCAGTTGATTCAACCTAATACTCAAGTCCATAAATTTGTAACTTTTCTTAATATCCTAAAACTTTACTTGGATACCTGCCAATTCATTTTTAATCAATATCTTTCTCATACTACCCTGCCAAAAATAACCAATACCAATGACCTTATGTTAATAATATATTTTTCCCCCAAGGATGCAAAGTTAACATGACACACCACCTTTGACAAACACTTCCCCACCGTGCATCTGTGAGTGACTGCTGCTCCGTCCACGCGACGACTGCACCGTGACCATCTCTGGATTATGCAGTAGTATTTCAGCTTGTTGTTACTTTTACATCATCAATTGGTGAAGCACTTGCAACATTTCCTGTGTCAACAGGATCAGTTAGGGTTTGCCACATGAGACACATGATACAACTGGATCTTTCTTACTGCTGTCTGGAACAAGACATGTCTCTGTGGCAGTGAGAAGGGCATGTTAGGGCAGGCGTATGCCCACAGTTATATGCTCCAGCTCAGAACTGACATCCATGATTGTCTCATCCACTCACTGGATTGAGTTTCCTGGTTTATCACAGCCATGATGGTTCTAAAACACACAATTCTATTCAGTAAACAGGAGGCATAAAACCAGCAGTATTTCATGAGCCGAAGTAATGAACACTCTGTCAATCACCTCTACTGTAAGTTACATTGAAATAAGACTTAAAGGTCTCAAATAGCTATTTGTATGCTATATTAAATCAATATGTACTTGAAGCATTTAGCTTAGGGATTTGGTTGTTAAATATGTTAATATATATTATTATTAAATTTTGAAGTTTTAGAATGGGGAAAATATTTTCAATAAATTTATCATTGATTTTAATTAAATTTAATATGTTCTACTTCATAAAATAAATTTTCAAGACAGCATAATGGATGTGAAGCATTTTTTATTTCAGTATTATATTTAAAATGTTTTCTGATTATGAATAATTTAAGTCAATATCCTGATACAAAACTTAAGTGCATTTTATATAGGAATTAAGCTTGAAAAATATATTTTTATATCTATTTTACTGTAAATCATATGCACATGCGTTATACATTTAAAGCATTTAAATGCATTACTTACAGGCTATGCTATTGTACCATAAATTCATTATCATCTGTCAGGAACTTGGATCATTTCAATGAACCTTCATTAAAATTCTTTCTTTTGTACTCTCCTTATCTACAACCAGTTCAAAGTAATAACAATAACAGCAGTAATGCCATTAATTCTGATAAAGCAGCTAACATTTACAAAGTGTTTTCTATAAGCTAAGCAAAGTGTTAAGCACTTTACATTAATTGTTTCACTTAATCTTATCAAAAACTGCATAATTTAAGTGTAATTACCGGCATCTTCTTACATAAGAGAAAATGGAAGCCAGCAGGGTTAATATGAGTTGTATGAGATTAAAGACCTAGTACCTAGCATCTGAATTAGAATCAAAGCAGTGGGTTTCATGATCCCTCTTCTTGAAGATTATGCATCACCCCATTTACCATGCCCACAAAACAGTGGGGAGTTGAATTCAGTGACAGTTTTCAAATTTCACCCATAGGGGTTCTGACTCAGAGTTCTGACTCAGAGTTCTGACTCAGAGTGAGTTCTGACTCATGGGCACTTATTCATCTCTGGGGCTAAAACATCTGCAAAATAATCTATGCCTCCCCAAGAGGGTCAATTAATGCTTCCAACAAAAGGTTTGAAAATTCTATAGATTTGTAGTGTAGTAGACTGAAGACTGTATCCCAGAGAAATCCATGTCTGCATTCTCAGGATCAGTAAAGCATCCTGGGTTCAATTCCTGGTACAAAAAAAAAAAAAAAAGCATTCTAAAATAAAAAATAAATAAATAAATCAAAAGGAAAATAGATACTTCTGTTTTTTAAAACTGATAGGTAAAATTGCATGCATTTACCACATACAAGATGATGTTTTGAAATATATGCACAGTGGAGTGACAAAATCTATCTTATGAGTGTATCTATTATCTCATATAGTTCTCATTTTGGTGGTGAGAAAACTCTATATCCATGGTCTTAGCATTTTTTCAAGAATACAGTGTGATGTTAGCTATGGTCAAGATGCTTCGACTTCTTCCTCCTATCTAAATGAAGTTTTGCCTCCTTTGGCCATGTCTCCCCAACTCTTCATTCCATGACTGCCTCCTACCCCAGGCCTGGTAACCACAGTTCCAGTATTCTACTCTCTACTTCTATAAGATCAACTTTTTGAGACTATACATATGAGATCATGCACTATTTATTTTTCAATGCCTGGTTTATTTTACTTAATATAATGTCTTCCTAGTTAAGTAATGTCTTCCACATTTATTCATGTTATGACAAATAACAATGCCTCATCCTTTGCATGGCTAATATGTGTGTGTGTGTGTGTGTGTGTGTGTGTGTGTGTGTGTGTATCTCCTTTTCTATTGATGGACACTCAGGTTACTTTAAATTGGCAAATGTGAATAACATTGTAATATACATGGTACTGCAGATCTCCTTTTGACATATTGATTTTATTTCCTTTGGACATATACCTAGTAGTAACACTGCTAAATAATATGTGAATTCTATTTCTAATTTTAGGAGGAATATCTATATTGTTTTCCACAGTAGCTATGCTAGCTTGCATTCCCCAACAGTGTGCAAGTGTTCTCTTTGTTTGCATCCTCTGCAATCTTGATTATCTTTTGTCCTTCAGATACTTCTAAACTCAGGAACCCCGCTCAATGTTGAAAACATATTTGTTACCTTAATATATTAGGATACCCCAAAGTTATACAAACCAAGAAGAAATAATCTGATTAATAAAATTTTATAGAGAGGCTAAAAATAATTTATTTAAAATTAAACGGACTGGGGATGTGGCTCAAGCGGTAGCGCGCTCACCTGGCATGTGTGCGGCCCGGGTTCGATCCTCAGCATCACATACAAACAAAGATGTTGTGTCTGCCGAAAACTAAAAAATAAATATTAAAAATTCTCTCTCTCTCTCTCTCTCTCTCTCTCTCTCTCTCTCTCTCTCTCTCTCTCTCTCTCTCACTCTCTCTCTCTAAAAAAAATTAAACTATGAATCGGAACTTACAATTATTTAATACTTATTTTATTCTGCTATGCCCTGTAGTGTTTCTGTTTAAAGTATAGTGTAATTTACACATAGCAAAATGACTAAATATTATTGGAACAGCCAAAGGCATCTTTACAGGTACTTGCAATTTTGCATGCCTTTCTAGGTGCTATGACTTTCAAAATCTTCTTCTCTACCACTGTCCTTCATAATCCCATGTATTGGAAATTACAAAAATTCATTCTCAATTACTGGTCTCTGCTTTAAAAACTAAAATTTGTCAGGAGATTAGTCCATTTTGTGTATTAGAAAAGGAAAAACAAGATAAAAAATAATGTTTACCTTGGAGTAGGGAGAAAAGTATAATTACTGAGTATATTATCTTTGTTAGAGATGAATGGGTAAATCTGAATAAAAGTATATAATATTACAAAGTTCATCAGCAACCAATAATCCCAGATCTATAGATGTCATTGTAGAAACATGTTTGCCAATTCCTTTCTTTCTAAAAATTTTCCTCTCCACCAGTGGGCTGCTGAGGAAAATCAATCAAATGAAAATTTCTACTTTTCAATGCAAAATGATCCTTCTGCATACATATCTACACTGAGGATCACATTCAGCATTTTGTCCACTGGGTCTCTATGGAGTTTTATTGTATATTTTATTTGAGTTCATATTCAAAGCTAAATTTATTACCATTTTTGGACAAAGTTCAGTTTCTGATTCTATACATAAATAGATTCTGAATGTGGTATATAAGTAGGGACATTAGTCTTCTGATCATTCCTCTGTCATTGCAAGGGTTGAAATACAGATATATATTCTCTGTGGCCAAAATTTAAACAATTAAAAACTCTAATCAAGAGAGAGATTATTCATTGTTGGTGGAACTGAAAATTGGTGCAACCAATCTGGAAAGCAGTGTGGAGATTCTTTAGAAAACTAGAAATGGAATCACTCCTTGGTTCATACCCAAAGGACTTAGAACCACTGTACTATAATAATGCAGCCACATCAATGTTTATAGTAGCTCAATTCACAGTAGCTAAAATGTGGAAAGCCTAGATGCCCTTAAATAGATGAATGGATAAAGAAACTGTACACAATGAAATATTAATCAGCATTAAAGAAAATAAAATTATGGCATTTGCAGGTAAATGTATAGAGTTGGAGAATATCATGCTAAGCGAAGCATATCTCAAAAAACTAAAGGCTGGATGTTCTCTCTGGTAAGTGGATGCTGATCCATAATGGGTGAGGGCATTGGGAAAATGGGGAACTTTGAAAAGGGCAAAAGGGGGAGAGAGGGGAGAGGAAGGGGTATAGGGGCAGAAAACATGGTGGAATGTGATGGACATTATTACCTTAGATATACGTATGATTGCACATATAGCGCAACACTACATTGTGTAAAATCAGAGAAATCAAATGTTGGATTGCAGTTGTGCACAATGAATCAAAATTCATTCTGCTGTCATATATTTTCCATAATTTAAATAAATAAATAAATAAATAAAGTAAAAAAAATACTTAAATCCAAAACAAAACAACAATAAAAAAGAGGGAGCTTATTTACCTGTTACACGACATCTTTCAAAGTAATCTAAGCAAAATTTCTACAGTCTGCATGTTTCACAAGTATTAGCTAATAACAGTGCTATATTTCACCATTTAATAAGACTGCAAGGTGATTTTACATTTAAATAACAACAGGTAGTTTTCATTTCAATCTGTGATTATATTTTCCATGTCTGGTTGGCTTGCAGAAATTCACAGATAAATTGAAAATTACATAGATTACAACCAAGTGTTTCTGAACCATCACTCTCAAACAAATAAAAGTTACCCATAAAACAAACACATAAAAACCTTATCTTGAATTTAGTGTCATTCCACTTGATTTGAGTTCAGGCTGAATCAAACAGTTGAATTAATTTTTCTAGCTGAATAAACTTTAGGAACTACGACAGTTATGAGGAAGAGAGGAAAGCTAAGGTATGAGTTCATCTATGTTTTTTGAGTGCAATGGGAAACGGTTCCATTTCTTGGTAGAGAAAATCAACCCACTTTAAATTTCAGTGTGATGAATTATGATCTAAGATTTGGGAAGATTTTCCAAAAAATCAGAAATGATAGCAGAATAGATCAAGTTTTGATAAATTTTATTCTCTGTATGTTGGAGGCTTTAAGAAAAAAATGTTGAAGAAATATTTTCCAAGCAAGACCATTTTGTCCAGTGGTAACAGAGGGATGAATGAGCTAACTTTAGGGAGGTGTGCATTGTTCTGCAGGAAGGGACGAGGGAGCTTGGTGAGACATGGTTTGGAGATGTGGATGAAAGTCATGCAACATAACAACTTTTGACTTGGTTGTATGCAACAAAGGAAACGCTCAAAGGTCTTAAGGCAAGGTGTGTTTGGTTGTGTCAACATTCTAGACACCGTGATGCTAATGAATCCAGGGTGAAGGCTGGTTGCAGGTTCATTGGTCAGTAATCAGAAGTCCACGTGTGGGTGTGTGCCACACAACATGGGAGCCCCAAAGAGACAGTGAGACACTGCAAAAGTAGGGATGAGTTAAAACAGGAGACTTTGGGGTGGCATTAGAGGGAGACTTCTTAGATCACTTGGAAGTTTCTGACTTTCATAGGTCAATGCTGCCTTTTACCAAGTCACAAAATTAAAATGGGTAGGAAAAGAATCAGGAAGATTAAGGAAGAAAAATACATTAAAAAATAGGACACTCTCACTTTTTTTCTTCCACCTTTCCAATTCTTGAATGCTGACATAATTTTAAAATGATTTATTATGCCACTACCACAAACACATTCAAGCGGTAAGGTAACATTACATAGATGAATACTGAAGTTTGATATTGTTATTTAAGTTGACTTGCTTCATCATTATTTCTATTTATTCCTTCAATCTGTTAAGGTTTTTTTTCCTTCTGTACGAAATGAAACGTCATTTAAAATAGACTTGTCAGTTTAATGCTTGACCATCACTGATTTTTCACAAAAAGTATTCTTAAAAATACTTACCAAAGAAACACTGGTAGAATGTTAACTCAGACCCAAATCAAACAAAGTTGGCCACTTAGTCAACTACTTTTGACACTAAGAAGTTACTTATGTTAAAACATGAAGCACAATGATTTAGTGACAATCCAATGAGATTGTTAGCCTGTATTTCAGCTTTGAATTTATTAGTGGATAAAGTTTAGTGTGCTATATATTCATATTGATTTGTTAGTCTTTTCTGTATAAGAAGTTGAAGTTATTATATTTCTGGTTAGCTTTGTTATAGCTGGTAAGTGCCACCACATGTTGCAGAAAAAAAAATTTCTGTAAAATTGTTTCTTCAGTAATTATGGATACAATTTAATACTGGCCACAGAAGCTTTTGTTGTACTCTACAGAAAACTAACCTCACCGATCTCTGCTACTTCCTGAGAGCTTCTTGACATTGTTGAGTGTCCTGAGATACAGAGCTCTAGAGCAGGGTCAACAAATATTTTCTGAAAAGAGTTGGATAGTAAATATATTCAGATTTGCAAGGCAAATGAATTACAGCTATTCAAACACTACCTTTGCAAGTCGTGCAAAAGCAGCCAGACACAGAGTGCAAGCAAATTGGAGTGCAGATGATCCCATCACACTTTGCTGATATGATAGGCAGAGGGCTGGATCTGGCTCCCATATTTTCCACTATTTGCCCTAGAACCAAGTCAATAATGTGTGAGGAAGAAAAATATCACTCGGGGCTCTGATCTAAGTTACAGGAATTGCTTCCTTGTGAGTCATCAGCTAGTACAAGCATCTTCCTTCCTATGAAACCAGAGTGAATGTGGCAGAGGTAGCTTTTACTGATTTCCACCAGCCAGACCTTTCAAATCAGTTGCAGTAGCGAGAGTCATCTGAGTTGTGTCACTGGGTCTATGTTGTCTGTTTCTGTGGCTGTGAATACCTGAAAAGTCACCTTAAAGGAGGAAGGGTTGACTTTGGCTCATTGTTTCAGAGTCTCCTCTCTATCTTCACATGGCCTCACCCATTCTGGATCTGTGGTGAGGCAGAGCATCACGGTGGCCAAGGCCCTGCTCCACACAGACATTTAAGCAGTGTTTCTCCAGGGTTGGTCTTTTATCATCACCAAATGCCTCTCTTTGTCCCTAATAGTTCACTTTGCTCTCAAGTCTAATTTTTCGGGTATGAATATAGCCACTTCTGCTTTTTATAATATTTGCTATCAAATATATGCACATATATAAACCTGGAGATTTCAGTCTTAATGAAGTATGTGCTTTTCATTGAAGAATCAGTTTTGTGTGGGCAGGGGTTCCCCTCCATCTTGCAGTTTGATTGACAAAAGCAGATGACCTTCACAGTGGCAGTAGGAGGAGATGGAGTTAAGAAATTCCATGGGGTGTTATTATGGGAAAGGCTTGGGAATCGCTTATACCCCTCGGTCTTCATGACATTGACTTATTTTTTGATCATATGACCCCAAAGCAAGTGTAGAGATTTACATGGCGATTTTCTTGAGATACTATTTAATAAAGTCTTCCTGTACATAGGAATATTTTTGCTTTAATGAAAACAGAAAAAAAAAAACCTCACCTCTCTAAACTGCACTGTTCTTTGAGGTTTTATAAACACTGTGTTTCAGGGGAGTGCCAATTTAATATGCTGATGAAACTTAACCAAGTTAATTAGCATTGTGTTAAACTCCTTCAGAAAACGCAGCACCATGCTGTTCCTAAGCCAGTATGAAGTTTCCTTTTAGAGACAATTGTATCAGAATCCTTCACTAAAATGTGGAAACTGATTCAGCAGAAAAAAATATCTGCTATCAATGGCACGGCTGGCGACACGGTGACCTTTTTTGGTCAGTTCCCAAGAAATTAATGAACAGATTTGATTCTGCTTAGCTTGGAGAACTGATAAAAATCTTACTCCAAGGTAATGTGAAGGAAGACATAACCTTTCATTTTCTATTCTTTTAAGAATAATTAAAAGACTTAATTAAAAACCCCAGCAACTCAAAGTTCCTTTTCACTCTAAACTATAATAATGCTGATTTATCAGATAAGCTTAACTCTCTACACCCTAGGCTGCAATAATCTTTCTTCTGGATTCTGACTTTGTGAAAGAGTGAATTTTTTTTTAATGGTAAAATGAACTTTTTGTTCTTTTAACATGCATGGTCATTTCTAATTATCAATAAAGCTGTCCCTTCCCCTTACATGAGATTAACACGTTCTGCCACAATACATATGGGGAAAACAAGCTGAAATATTTAATTTTCGAGAATAAAAATGCATTTAGCCATGACATTTTAAAATTATTTTTACTGCTTACAATAAATAAATAGTTGAGAGTAATATAACCTGGAAAAGAAGTGTCAAAGAAAGATAGAGTAAGGTGTAAAAATTTTTTTCATTAATCTTAAAAATCTGTTCTAATTAGTCATACATGACAGTAGAATGCACTATGATACATCATACATAAAAGGAGTACGATTTCTCATTCTTTTCATTGTGCATGATGTAGAATCCAACCGATCGTGTTATCATATATGTACATAGGGTAATAATGTCTGATTCATTCTATAATCCTTCCTACACCCATACCCTCCCCTCCCTTCACTCCCCTCTACCTAATGTAAAGTAACTCTATTCTACAAAGAACTCAAAAAAAACCTAACACTCAAAAAGCAAATAACAATCAATAAATGGGCCAAGGAACTGAACAGACACTTCTCAGAAGAAATTATACAATCAGTCAACACATATATGAAAAAAATGTTCAACATCTCTAGCAATTAGAGAAATATAAATCAAAACTACACTATCACTCTAGTCAGAATGACAATTATCAAAAATACAAGCAACAATAATTGTTGGCAAGGCTGTGGGGGAAAAGATAGACCCATATATTGCTGGTGGGACTATAAATCGGTGCAACCAATCTGGAAAGCAGTATGGAGATTCCTCAGAAAACTTGGAATGCAACCACCATTTGGCCCAACTCTCCCACTCCTTGGTCTATACCCCAAGGACTTGGGTCTTATTATAGTGAAGCATCCACATCAACATTTATACCAGCTCAAGGTGTAAAATTTTAATTGATATTTGAGAAATGAGTGGGGAAGCATTCAGTGATTAAGAATGGAGGGCAGGATTCCAGAATAAAGTCATCAAGATGCACATTGTGTATAATCCTGTGTTGTTGAAATATGGGGAATATTATGGATACAAATCTAGAAAATTGGTATTCTAGAATTAAATTCTTATATAATTAAAACTGATTTAGATCCTTTCCCAGTAAACAATTTTATGTATAAAATCTAAAATTTCAATTAAAAGTCAGGTTGCCAGCCATGAATGAGACCCTCAGGCATTTCTGCCCTCCATTTTGGCACTATGACTTCTGCAGCAGGAGTTATTTACTGTGACAATATTTGGTATCTGTTTTTATGATTGTTTCCCCATTGAGTGTCAGAGGACTTTTTAATTTATTCATATCAGACCTTAGCATGGTAAGGAAAGACACCATAATGGGAAAGCCATGTTGGAGAGTCATGTCTAAGCTGGTATTGTGAGTAAATCGTATGCAATCCATTCAAATCAGCAGCCCATGGTTCGAAGCAGCTCTGCACCTCTTTCTCAACACGCCTGTATCAACAGGGTCATTGCTAAAGAGTTGACACACATTTTGCAGTGATTTAGCCCTTCAAGGGGTATAAAAGTTTCAGATGACTCAAATTTCTTGTTCTAAATGTAAGCAAAGAGTGGGGAACACATTTCAAAGGTCAGTGTAATAGACTTGCGTACAGCGTTCATCTGTTTATCCATTTACTCATCCATCCATCCATTCATTTATTCATCCTCCCCCACACACATCAAATGCATTCAAAACATTATATCAGGCACAAAGGCAGTCACCATAAGATCCTGCCTTCAAGGAGCTGATAGTCTGTTAGAGAGAAATATAACCAAACAGAAAAGGTCTAATGAAAAGAAAGAGAAAGTTGTTGGAGAAAATGCAGAATTAATGTAATTTAAATTTCTTTTGACTGGAGGCTATGTTTTCAAATTAACAAATATAATACAATGTATACCAGGAAACAGATTGTAATACTTTCTCCTTGTCAGCGGAACCATGAATCATTTTAATTGTTCTGATACTAAGAATGGCTTTATAGATCTGAGGGATGCAAGATTGAAGTATAACAAGGTTGGTTAGCTTCTGTGGGAAATTGATCTGCTGAACTAAACCAAAATGTCATGGAGCTGAGGTGATCACAGGGCGATTTTCTTCCCTCCCCCTGTGTGTTTAATATTAATGAACATTGCTTTTGTGTGGAAAAAAAAATCCAAGCCATACATGGCGCCTGTGGGAGAATTTACATTCTAAAAGATATAGTCATTAATTCCTGGATTCCCAGATTTTAGAATTTGTATCATCTATTGGATTTGATAATGAGATGGCTTCTTAATACTTTAGAAACCCAAAAAAGACAACACAAACAGATTTTTTTTTTTTAGTCGACTACAGCAAATAGTATTTCTGTGCTACAGATGAAAATATTTTGGTGTTATTTCTAGAGCACACCTGTACTTCTTTTAAAATCTCAAATGAAAAATTAAAACAAAATGCGTATTTCAAAGTGACAGCTATTTGACAGACCATATGGTTGCAACTACACAAAACATCTTTTAAGTGCTTACAAAAATCTTCAAGAAAGAAACGATTTTGTCCACATTTTAAAGATGACAGATCTCTAAAGGAAATGGCAGTGACCTGCTTTGAACTTGGCCACATCCGAGCTCTTAACCATTATGCTGTTCTGCTGCCTTCTGCCTCACATTTACTTCATCATCAGCACACTTTCCTAAAATCATGGCCTAACAATTGAACACCACTGAGAATGAAAACATGTCCTTGCCTCATCCTTACTGTTATGCACTTCTTCAAAACATGTACAAACGGCCTCATCAAAGGAACAAAAAAACAGTAGAGTCAAAAGAAGAACAGAAAGAAATCATAAAGACTTCTTACTACTGCTAATGCACAAGAGAAAATAATAAATCTCTCTCATGCAAGCATGCAAATGAGCTTGCTTCCGCAAGAATCCGTGTTGTGTTCATCTTTCTGATAGTTCCTTGGGGTAAATACATATTCCAACTCATTGCTTTGATGCCATTCGTGTGTGATGCCTAGGCATGACCTCTTATTTTCAGTGGTTGTTTACTCTGGATAGAATCGTGGCACCCACTGTTAGAAGGAGGTACATTTCAAAGACATGGAGATGGGAGTAGGAGGGTGGGTAGGTGATTGCCAAGAATGAGAAAAGTTCCCTGTAAGAGAGAGAGCTGCTCAGTTCCCTTTCTTTATCTGTTTGTTTTTTGTTGTTCCTCTCTCTCAGCAGAATTCACCAATATTTCTAAATACGTGCACCCTGAAGCTGTAATAGACATAAATGGATTTAGTCTTTTTCTTAGAGATTTGTTGGTAAGAGATATTTAATGACAATTTTTCTTACAGGATTTTTAAACTTTTATTAAGGAAGAAAGTGATTTTGAATTAATAAAAGATTTAAAATATATTCACTTATTTTTGCATTCAGATCATTCTATTATTTTATGTTTTCGTGACAATGGTAAAGATAATCTCCTTTTGAAATAAATTATCAGAATTAAACTCATAGTTCAGTTTTGTTTTCTAAATATTGATAAAAAGTTGCATACAACTGTTTGGGTACACAGGCCGTCTATATTATGCAGACACTGGCTTTATATATATTAACTAAAAAGTTTATTCCTTACAAATCGTCTTTTCTACATCACACTGTTAGTAAGACTCATGTTAATGCTATTTTAGAATTAACTGGGAAAACAAATAATAGCAATATCTGCATTCAGACAGCAAATCAAATTAGGGTTTGGCTGATTTCTGCCAAAGAGCATTAGAATTATTTGATCTTTAAGATTTTTTAAAGTTTGTTAGAAAAAAAAAATACTGACTTAATTAGAGACACTCTGTCCTTTTGACATACTTCAAAGGACTTTAATTAATATTCCTATAATTTGCCAGCATGTAAATTGGCATTTGCAGAATGGCTAGCACAGATTTAATAAGATTACAGTTACCCTTTGATTATAAGGATAATTTTCCTCTTGATTTAGGCAAAACAGTGATTATTATAGAAATTGTCTGTTACAGAAATTGCACACAAAGAACATGCTGGTATGAAGAAAAAAATTTAAATTAATTCAATGCTTACTAGCATAGTGACAATTAAGAATATCAATTAATGATTCCAATTAATGATCCTTCAATAAAAACTCACCCAAAAGTGGTTGTGTTTTTCATGACATTCAAATTAAAGAAATGTGAAAATTATTTGACAGAGCAGTTATCTTGTAAGTTTTCCTCATATGTTTAGTTTTTTGCTTTGAAATTTTGTGTAACACAAACTATTTTAAACCATTTGTGGGCTTAAATTTTTTAATTTATTCTTTTTACTTATACTTGATAATATAGTATATTTTGACACATTTATACCGACATGGAATACATCTTATTCTAATAGGATCTCACTCTTGTGATTGTCTATGATGTGGCGATTCACTGTGGAATATTCCTTTATGTACATAGGTAAGTTATGGCAGATTCACTCGCTGTTGAAAGTAAGCTGTGTATTGTTGCCTATCCATTTTAGAAATTAAATTCAAGGTAAAATACAAAATCTTGCAGAAGTGAATATTTTAAAGAAATTTAAGAATTCATTATCAAGACTTTTTAAAACCACTTTATGAGGTTTGATTGGCATATAAAAACTGTGCATATTTAACGTTTACAACTTTGTGAGTTTGGAAATGAGGGCCCAGTCATAAAGCCCTCAGCAAATCTTATGCCATCAACATAGACATTACCTATGAAGAGTCACCGGCCCTTCCTTCCTGTGCTGCACCTTGTCTTACTCCTGGCTTCACATCTGCTTTTCCAGGTATGAGATAAGGTGGGCTGCTCTTCAGGTATCCCAGTCATGGCCTGGATATTCTTAGTATCTTAATAAATCATAAAAGTACCTAAAATAAAACAAGTGTATAATAAAAAATACTTACGTAAAATATTTCCCACTGGCCATCCTTATCTAATAATAACAGTAAACTGTCTCAGTATTTTTAATATTCTTTACAACAATTAACTTGGTATTAAAGATTGATAGGAAGAAGCATCTTGGTCATCTATTCCTCTTACATAATTAAAAAAAATTAAATCTAAAAGAGAAAGACAAGTTGAATGACTATGAAATAAACACACTTATATTTGCACCCTCTTAGACAATAGCCAGTATGCTTTAGTGAGAGATAAGAACCACTTGTGCTGTCCATAAAGTAGCTGAGGTTCCTTAGCCCGGGATTTTTCTGGGTCTGCCATGGATGGCAAAGTGGTCAGACCTGCCCAGTTGCTGCAGGCGTGTAGACTCCTTGACTTCTTCCTGTTATCTACCCCTATGAAATTCTCAGTCTTCTTAATTTTAATAATGTCAAGATAATAAAATACTGGGATAAATTGTTATCTTATTAAAGTCCAAATATAAACTGATGCCTTCTTATATTCTCATTTACAATGATTGAAAAAAAAAAACACTTCTCTATTAGTTTGTGCCTGGAGGATCATTCTGTAGGTGACCAGCTTGAAACATGGTTACATCAGCATGTTCTTAGGGCAAAATGTCTTACAGAAGTTTTATAGCATGAGTACTGTAGGAGTGCAAGGATGTCATTTATCTTAGCATACGTTTTTCTGGTTACAGTAGTTCACCTGGGTGTATATCATATTTCCTCTTCTGTACCTTTTTAGAACAAGATATTGTATATACACGTTGCAGTCTGTGTGAAGTTTGAAGAAAGGTAACAAATCAAGCCACAATCTTGTGAGATTTTATTTGTTGGATTTGGTTGGGGTTTGCTTTGCTTTGCTCTTAGCATGCTCAGACACTTCAGCAAAGAGCCATTTGGTTGCAGAACAATAATGGAGTGGTGCTGAATGGCCAGGGTTGATATCCCCAGCTTAACAGAGAGGAGATCCCTACATCAATTAACGGGCACAAAGGTAACCCCATGTAAGTCAGTGAAATATAGGAGAATTCATGAGATTTCTTAGATTGAGAACACATTCTTTTTATTAAGTACTTGATTCAGACACCATCTTTTTTATTTTTAGTGCATTGTCATTATGCATAATAGTGGGATTTATTTTGACATATTCGAAAATGCATATAATGCATTTTTCTTCCTTCTGTCCCCAGGATTATCCTGTTTTTTTCTCCTGCTTCCTCGCCCGCTTTCTCTACTTTGTCTTCCTTCTATTTATTTGCTTATTTGTTTTTAATTGGTACGTTGTAGTTATATATAAAATTCAGAAGCATCGTGATAAATTCATACGTGCACACAGCATAATTTCAACTTTACTCCCTAGTTCTTCCCCTTGGCCTCTCCGCCTCCCTCACCCCTCATCCCCTGCTTCAACCTTTGACACTACTGCTCTCCCTGCTGCTTTTGTGAGACATGATTTTTTTTCATTTCTTTTATTTCTCTAGCCCCACACTACAATCCCAAATCAGTGTGTAATTAGTTCTGGGTCTGCCCTGAATCCCATTTCATATCTCAGAAAAAAAGGAGTATACACACATGCAAAAACATATATATCAATATATATAAGTGTGTATATATACTTAATTTTATGAACTTTGCATTTATCAATGCAACCTCTGCAGTGCCTCCCATTGGAGGCATATAGGTAAGGAAATTCTCAATAAATGGACTGAACAGGGATGATACAAACCAAGTCAACTTGCTTTACTGATCTTTTCTAAAAATCAGTTTCAAAAGGTCATCTTAGAAAAGTTTTATCCCATCAGTTTCTGAAGCTTACTAAACTTAAATCCATTCTAACTAGCTTCTCTTTCTTTTCCTCTGGAAGAAACCTCATAATCTTAGAATATCAGAGTAATGTGTTATTATCAGTTTCTCTGAAATAGCACAATTCTCCTTATGAAACAAAATTGTTGAAGTTCTATTTAAACGATGTTTCAAATACTCTGAGATTAACAGGAAACCCATCAGTATATTCTGGAGCCATTCCTTTGCTCACTAATTTATTCTTCCTTTATTACTTGTCCATCATCAGGTGAATAACTTGGCATCATAGGTAGAAATAACTGCTGATGAGTCACTCTATCTAAACGCTCCAGTACCCTTTATTAGTCATAGTGTTTAACACAGGGCTCCGTAGAAACTACAAAATAAATAACCTCAGAAGGTGCTTTTGTCTTGTACAACTCATACACTTATCACCTTTAAGCTGTTCTTTCCTAACGGTGACAGCCAATTCTCCTTTTCTGGTATTGTCTTTCTATTAAAAAAAAAAAAAGATGATTTTGTATTTTTGATCTTCACCTTCCTCTTAAAACTCTCTTTTCTCCTGGCTTCCTTGATTCCTCCCATCTTTGACCTGTTTTGTCTCTCTGGTCACTGCTTCTCATTCTCCTTCAGACCCACCCCCCACCCCACACTCCTTTTAATACTAAAATTTTAGAAACTGTCTTCAAAACCTGAATTCATATCAGAATTATCTGAAAATAATGTTCGAGGATAAACTTTTAGGCCCTTGCCTTGGAAATTCCTATTGGATACATTTAGGTTTCAGTCTAAAGTTGTTGGCTGGGGTTGCCATAACAAAGAACCATAGACTGGAGGTTGAACGATAGAAATGCATTTTCTCACCCCCAAGGAAGACAGAAGCTCAGGGTCAAGGTGTCAGCAGGGTTGGTTCCTTCTGAGGGCTGTGAGGGAAGAACCTATTGGGAACTCAGACCTCACCCCACCCTCCCGCAGGCAGGTCAAGGAGCTGCACAGAGATCTGCCAGAATCACCAGAGAGAGGCTTTAACCTTGATGACCCCAGGACTTCAGTTACATCTGAGATGTGCAATGTTACTGTGCAAATTATCAGACAAGCTGAAATGCTTCTGACTGGTACCTTTGCACCCTCTGTCTTTCCCCTTCTCACCATGATTAAGATGATGATGACTTTAAAGTCACCTTGAAATCAGTCATTGGAAAAATAAAGACAACACTTATGGTGTTGAAGCTGCTCCAACTTACAATTAGGTCTTGGTGTAATTTTACTTTTAGCTATCCTTGCAGGCTTTGGGAAAATGATAAAAAGAGGGGGGAGAGAGAGAGAGAGAGAGAGAGAGAGAGAGAGAGAGAGAGAGAGAGAGAGAGAGAGAGAGAGAATGAATGAATTTGTAACCCATTATTATTATTTTTGTTAGACTATGAAACACTTCTCAGTTCCCCTTTGGCTTTCATTGTCTGTGTGAGTTGTATTCAGAACATGGAATCCAGGATGGCTATATTCTGGAACATGGAATCTAGACGTAAAGTGAGATGAATTTTATTCTGCTAAGATTTTCACACATGGACCTGGAATTAATGATTTCTGCTTTTTTTTTTTTTCGATATTCACAACAGTCTCCTAGGATAGATATTATGTCATTGTTTACAGATTCTAAAAAATCAAGGGTGGGAAAGAGCCACCATTTCCTCAAGGGGAAATCTTGAGGTTTGAACTGAGTGAGTTCACAAGGAGTTTTTTGCTGCCTTGGTTTAGAAGCCCTAATGCATCGGGACCTAATAACTCGCCTGATGCAGCCTCTATGAAGACTTCTGCTCTGTTTCAGTGAGACGAGGAAACCATTAAACGAATGCTTTATTATACAAAAGTGAACATTCTTATTACTCATTCATCTCTGCTACTGTGGTGTTCCTAAGAGAGTTCCTGAATTTCATAAGCTCAGGGACACATGAGGGGGCCTGTGTGCATCTAAGATCAGAGATGCCAAGCCATTCCGTTATAATTGCAGCAATTGATAACCCGAAACTTGGCTTTCAACTCAAATGTAGCTGTTTATCTTTCTTAGTGACTTTCAAGATCCACTTGGATTAGTTTTGTCGTTTTTTTTAGTAAAGCTTAGAAATAATATATACCCTTCATGGAGATCTTGTTGACCGCCCAGGGAAGGAAAAAGTCATAACAGTTGATTGCAAGATGGATTCAGATGTTCTTTTAAATATTCATAAAGATCATAAAGAGTTATGTCCATTGCCTTTCTACACTTAATTATCCTCTCAAACAAAAGACATCATTGTATTTATTAAAATTTATTTTATTTCTTATGCTACGTGCGCAATTGCCTTTCTGTATTTCACTTTGGAATGACTATGTGGGTGAAAGCTGGAAATTTTTCTTGCAATATAAACACAGGTAAATTCACTAAGTTTGTTGGATATCTGAAAAAAAAGAAGGGATAAGTAATGCCTGTAATGGTCGAAAATTGTTAGAAGAAACTAAAGAAGAAACCATCACTTAAAATAGCCTGTGAAGAGTGGGAAACGTTTTCCCTTTGTACTGGGTAGCTAAAAGCTTGGCGTCATCTTGGTACCAGCATCACTCCTCTACTTTACTGAGTAGATGGTGAAACTAATGCGTAGGAAGACTGATTAATCACAGAAGATAGAATGGGTGCTCTCTGACTGGCCCCGGATGGTCCCGTGCACTCTGACCAGGGTCACGCTCTTAGTGGGCTCTAGGTTGATTCTGGAGTATTTCTTCAAATTCCACAATGAACGTGAAGAAAATTAACACAGGCCTGACACTATGGTCTGCCGCCACCTTTAGTGGTAACTGCACACCACGTTGTGCACGTCACATCGAGGCTGTGTCACTCGTCCTCCAAGAATTGCTTAAAAGTGACAAACACTTTTCCAGCAATGCTTTTCTCACATGATCATGTCACTGTTCCTTTTCTAGCACTTTCCTCAGACCCTGGGTCAGCTTAGAATCCTCCTGAGAGCCTTCACATTTTAGAAAACTATGGGGAAAGTTTTTTTTTCTTGAAACACTTCTTGAAATGTCTGCATAGCACTGTCATGGCCATCAAAGCCTGCTATATGTTCAGAATACAAGGAAAAACCTTGGCCCAGAACTTTCTACTGAAAATCTAACCTGTAACTCTGTGTTTGAGAATGTCTCAAAACCTTCAAAAACTTCCTCCAAAAGAACTCAAATCATCATTGACCAATGTTTAGAGATGCACAATTTACAATAGCCAAGTTATGGAACAAGCACAGATGTCCATCAATGGATAAATGAAGATATGTGTGTGTGTGTATATATATATGAATTTCCCTCAGCCATTAGTAGGAATAAAATTATGACACTTGCTGGTAAATGGATAGAACTAGAGAACGTTAAGCTAAGTGAAATAAACAAGATTTAGTAACTCAAGGGTTGAATATTTTTTCTCATATGTGGATGCATAGGTTAAAAAACAATTTTTTGAAAATATAAGGAAGACCAATAAAGTGAAGGAAAGTGGTCGGAGGCAGGAAGGAGGGGAGGACATGAGGAAGTGCAGGGAATGAAATCTTCCAAATTACGTTGTGCCTATATATGAGTGAACCACACTGGATCTCACTTTTATATATATTCAAAATACACTAAATAGAACAGTCATGAAGAGAGAGACCAGCAGAACACAGCTAGCAGATCAGGGAGGAAGAGGAGAGGGAACAGGATGGTAAAGGGAATTAAGACTGATCAAATTCTACTGTGTTCATGTACAAATATGAATAATGAATCCAACCATTATGTGTCATTATAATGCACCAAATAAAGTCTATCTTCCTCCCCTTCTCATACTTCCACAGATCCTCTATCCATCCCCATCCACTTCTGTTTGTAGGTACATTTCCTCCTAGCCTGCTACTCAGAATTGCCCAAAACAAAAAATGGAAATCTTGCATTTTTTCACTTTTTATTTTGTGCATATCCAAATAGTCACCAAACTTACCAGATGCAGCCTGTAAGTTACACAGTTTTTAAAATTTATCATTCCCATATCAGCCAATGTTTTGAATACCACATAAGAGGTACTAGAGTAGGCCCCAAATTAAACCATTGTGAACAAGGACGACAAGATCCTCCTCTCATAGACTATGCATTATAGTGAGAGAAGCAAAAAAGTGGGTATGCTAATACAGTAATTCTGCAATATAGTGCTATGTGGGAAGTAAATTGCATGCTATGAGGAATAATAGTAACAATGAAGTTATTTGGACGTATTGGTTAGCAAAGAACTTTCTTGAACTTAGAATTGAAGAATGAAAATAATCTAACAACAACAAAATACTTTCAAAAGGGTCTGGCTGCAATTTATATTGTAAAGCTCATTGTTTGCTTGTTGCAAACTTTAATTTCCTTAGCCTCCTTGCAATGACCCCTGTGGTCTTGCATGGACTGGCCTCTGATAACAATGGTTGTGTCCATTACTGTATAGAATATAAAAGTGCAATTGGGAAAGGGAGGGAGAAGTTTGGTAATTGCAGGACTTACACTGGAGACAGCTAGAAATAAACTAAGAATAAGAAGTCAAGAAAAATGTCAAAGAGTGATAACACTACAAAGACTCAGTGGAGTCATTGGGAGGTGAAGGGAAATCCTTTGGGAAGTGACATTTAAAAGTGAGATTTAAATGACAAGAAAGGGTCACTTTTGAAATGAGTGAGGAAAATGTCATTCAGAGTGAAATTCTGAAGCGAAGGCATTTAAGGCCATCAAAAATTTAGTGTGTTTGTTTCACAGAAAGAAGCAGTTTGGGGGTGTGTGGGGGGGGCAGGAGAGAGGTGGAAGAGGAGCTCCACATCTCAGCAGGAGGAGGGGAGAAAGGGCTAGAATTGGCCTTAAGGATATGCATAGAACACACCATAGAAATGATGATGTGCATGTAACTTAATCAGTCTGACTCATTCTCCATGACATAAAGGAGTACATCACCTTTTATTTATTATTTAGAGAAATGTATGGCTCTATATGCAATTCTAATCAGGTTAACATGAAAATAACTTGTCAGGGTATAATTTTTTAAATCATATGTTAGCACTTATTTACTAAGCATATTGCTTCTCTTATTGGACTATATTTGGGGATTTCCATAAAAAAATTATGGAATTTTCCTCTCCTTATGCAATAGAACTGCAGTTATGATGAGACAGGGTGTCATTTTGCAATTTCATTGGCGATTTGATATTTGGATTTGTTAACCTCATTAAAAATGCTGCTATTGTGGCAGAAAAAGTAGACACCAAGTGAGTTATTGCACAACTGTATCTTCAGAGGAGCATATGCTGGCTCATTTAGGAGAAGTGGAAACGTTCAACAGTACCAAATGCATTCTCCACAGGGAGACTGCTGTTTACATCCTATGAAACGGATTCATATTCAAACAAGTGGAAGTGAGTCATCTCAAAAATATTACAGAAATTAAGATAAACTTGGACACCCTGTAGAAGCCTAAATATTTCAAGCTACATTTTGCTTTTTTACTTCAAAAATATTTTTGAAGATAAAATGTGCAAAAGCAAAGAGCCGTTAAACATAGTTCACAAGTGTTATGGGGTTAAACATTGGCTCTTATTTATCTTTCACTTCTCAGAACTTACCAAAATCTAAAGACAACTTTTTTTCTCTAAATTGCAGGAGTCATAAAATGGCACAAACACACACAGCAGGAAGTGCTCTTTCTTTATATAAATATGCACAGAGAGGCAGAAGTATCTGCAAATCCCTGAGTAGTTCTCTCCGTTTAGACATATGTGAGAAATAAGACTGGAAGTCAAAATTAATGCAGAATATATGCCTTTTATTATTTGGAGTTCACAAAGAAATTAAAACATTTTCCAGGTATAAATCATAAGCAATGAGGTCACTATGACTACATAAGTTATTGTGCCCACATATTTTGGGACTTTGGATCTAGTAAGATGAGTAAGAGTACATAATTGGATTCATACTGGGAACTTGCCTTGTCTATTTGTTCTGTAAGCAAATAAGTCTAGAAAATCTCCAGGAAAGACTTAAAATGATAAATAAAAGTATTGAAGTAATTAGCATAATGATGGTCTTATCATCTTTATCCAATGTTTTACAATGTTTGCTGTAAGTCTAAGATTATATCTAAGAATTTTAATATTTTTCAAAGTCTTATCAGGAAAAAATTGTCTGACATTTTAAATAAAAATTTAATAGGGATTGGATAATATTTGATATTTGAAAAGAATGTAAAGACAAAGCAAAGATGATGCTAAATTTTGAATCACAGTTTGATAATTTCATGAAAAGGAAAAGGGACCATTGTGGACCATTAATTTTGAGAAAATTATTAAATTCTCAATTGGCAGGCAGAGAATTAAGAATGTTACCTCCATGAGAGAACAAGATGGTAAAGATAGAATCATAAGTCATCTGGCATGAATGTTTATTGAAGTACTGAGACAAGAATTCTCTGAAAATGAAAGCATAATGCAGGAGGTGATACATACAGAGACCCTAATCGGTTGGTGAAAGAAAGTGGGAAAACAGGAAAATCTTCAAAGTATGAAGAAATAAATTTCAAATAAAAGCAAGAGAATATTGGGTCATGGAAGCCACATCAAAATATATTTGGGAAACTAGATTTAAATCACATTCTGTCCTTGTTTGTTGAATTTTTTAAATCATGAAAGGTATTGAATTTTATAAACTTCTTTTGCTTTGGTTGTTGAAGTGATCCTGTGTTTTTAATTCCATAGTTCTTATTAGTAAGGTGTATTGAACTGACTGACTTTCATATGTGGAAATGACCTTACATTCCTGGGTCAAATGCTACTTGTTCATGCATGTCATCTTTTCTCTCCATAGTTGGATTCAGTTTGCAAGTATTTGTTGAGAGTCTACAGATATTCAGAAGGAATATTCGTCTGCAGTTCCTTTCCTTGTAATGTCTTTGATTTTGATATCAGAGTAACAGATGACCTAGAGAATGAGCTGAAGAACATCCTCCTCCCAGTTCTTGGAAGAGTTTATTGGATAAGTTCATTTTATCCAGTTCATCTATTTTTTTCTGGCATAAAATATCCATAGCATTATCTTATATTCCTTTTTGGATTTTTTTTTTGTGGGGGGTACCAGAGGATTAAACTCAGGAACACTGGACCAGTGAGCCACATCCCCAGCCCTATTTTATATTTTATTTAGAGGCAGAGTCTCACTGAGCTGCTTACTGCCTCACTTTTGCTGAGGCTGGCTTTGAACTCATAATCCTCCTGCCTCAGCCTCCCGAGCTGCTGGGATTACAGGTGTGTGCTGCCACGCCCGACCTTATATTCCTTTTCACATCTGTAAAGTTAGTGGTAATGATACTTCCTTTATTCCTTTTTTTAGCAGTTAATCTTTCTTTTTCTCTTTCTTTTAATTTCTCATTTTTGGTCAGGTGGAGTTTTTAAGTGAATAAAATGGACTGATAAGAAGAATGCACAGCGATATAAACACTGTGGAAAACTGGCACATTCCAATAAGGTAAACTCACTACTACCTAAAGACATAGTCTTTCTCCAAGATCTGTATGGAAAAGAACTTTGAAAATGAGCCCAAAATGACTTCTACATAAATGTGCACAACACTTTGATTCATAATATTGAAAACTATCATCAGCCAAGTGAATGGCAACAAGATAACACTTTTAAATACAGCACATTCATATGATACATTCTTATACAGCAAGACTAAGTAATACGTTACTGACATTTTCTAAATTCAAAAATAATACAGTGAGTGACAAAAATCAGTCTTGGTGTATAAATTGTATAAAATTCTTTACATATGAGGCTCAAGAATATGCAAAATCAATTTTATAGTCATGGAAATAGTAGTTATTATATATGAGGTGAGGATTGACAGGGTCAAGGCAGTAAAAGACATTCTGGTATAATGGAAGCATTTCATATTTTATTGGAGTAGCATTTTCATTAATATGCACATTTGCTGAAATTCATCAACATACATTTAAGATATCACATTTCACCATAATGAAATGTTACTTCATTAGTATTGAATTTATTATATTTCCCATGTATGCAGCCATATTTTAGTACAATATGTCTATTCCCTCAAAAAAAAATCTACAGCATTATTTTGCAGGCTATCATTATGTGATTGATAGCATAAAGAATTTATTCCCCTCAGTATGCTTTATTGTCCATTACTTTTTATGAGATTCATTATGAACTGTGTACCTATAGTTAACTCATGTATGAATTCCTTTGTATTTTTGAGCTAAAATATGTTTTCTTCTGTTGATAGATATTTTGTTCTAATTTTTTATTAAGGAAAATTTTACTATTTTCAAAGAACAAAAATATCAGAATCTCTTCGAGGTATGTAGGCTTATACATGTATATAGTTGAATTAGAATAAAATATTTCAAGTTACTAATGATCTAAATTGATGTTTTGTACAAATGATTGTGTCCTTTGATAAACATGAGGATAATACATGGAACTCTTAATGCTCTATATCCTCACAAGTCTTTTGTATTATGAAACTTAAAATTTTGTTATATCCTCCCCTGTAACAATGTTAAGAATCATTTAATATTTAATTGTCGTCTCTTCTGAATTGTCCATTTATATACTATGCACATTTTTCTATTTTTTTAAAGAGAGCATTTTTTATTTTGGATAATTATGCTTTATTCAGTATTTGTGTTCCAAAAATTCACTCCCAATATCTATTTTATCATTTAAAAATTATTTTATGATATCTTCTGAGGCACAGTTGTTTTTTAAAAGTTTTCTGTAATAAACTTAGCCATCGCTTCTTTATGAGCTGTACTTTGGTGTCCATTAAATGAATCTGTTATTCACTCTGATGCTCTAAAACACTATTTCTGTTGATCTTCCAGAAGTTAAACAGTTTCTCTTGTTAACACTTTGGTGGCTTTCTATCAGGTGACCGATCTATCCTCCACACTCTGAGAACACATTTTCCAAATTAATGAACAGGAACTGAAATTGGATTAATGTATACAATCCTCTCCAGATTCGTCATTTGTATTTTTTCTATTTCAATTCCTGGAAGTATGAAGAGTTTGCCATTTATTTTATGTGACGTGTGGAGAAACATTCAGCTGATTCGTACTTCAAAGAGTCTACACAATATATATTTAGGTGTTAACATTTTAAGAATTCTTTACACTTCACATCCATGGTGAGAAGTCATTTAAAAGTTTTTGGAACAAGTTTATAATGTAGTCTGTCTTGATGAATGTATTATATGAGCTTAAAAAGAATGTGAGGGGTGTGTAATTTGTACTGTGTCATCTAAGTCTAAGTGGAGTTGGAGCTGACAGTGTAGTTCAGGTCAGTTGCTCTATGATTGAAAATTGTCAAGCTGTTTATCAACAGCTGAGAGAAAGGAGGCATAAAATTTCTTTTATGTTTGAAGAACTGTCTATTTATGACTTCTTCAACTAAATTAAAAATCTTATGTTAGACACATTTTACTGTAAATGTACTTAGTATTTGTTTGGTATAAACATTTCTATTCTTTTATTTTAACATATTTATTCATATTGAAGGTATATCTTTTGCAGGAAACACAAAAGTTGCATTTCACATTCTAAAATAATCCAGCAACCTTTGACTTTTCACAAAGCATTTTGTCACTCTACATTTAATCATGGACATTTTTGTACAGGTCAACATTTTGTTATATGAATCTTCTGTTTAAATTCCATTTAAATTTTTTTTTCTACCTGATTCTATTCTCTTGGAGTATTCCATGATTTTTTATTAATTTTAATTTTATCTCTTGGAATTCTGGCATATAAAATTTAATATATTTATGTAATATATTTAAAACTATATATACATACATAAATTTTAAAAATATAAGACATATATACACAAAGTTTCATATATTTAATTTAAAAAATTACGTGAAATTATTCCTTAACCCAACTATGTACCATTTTCAAATCATATCTTGCTGAAGATTCAGATGAGAAGTTCAAAATAATTAGCATTGTTTTTTCCCTGAAATTAATATTCTATTTTTCTCTGTGTACGTGCATTTTTATCTTGTAACCTTTGATTTTTGGTCTTTGCAGAGTTTTCTGTATCTGTTCACTTTGCATTTTGCCACTCATTTTAAATCTGTACATTTATGCTCTTCCCTATTGTTTGCAAATCTTTATAGTTATTTTTCCAGTGTTGTTGCCCAATTATTTTTCTCCGTTTATCTTTCTTTCAGGAGTCCAATATGTAGTTTTGCATATCTGATATTTTCACAATTCTTGAGTTTCTGTTAATTTCTGGGAAATATATTCTTTCTCTGTTTTCTTCAGGTTTTTATTGATATATATTGGATTCATTGATACTGTCCATTTTTCATCCTAATTTGCTACTAAATACATCCAATATTTTAAAATTTAGATTCTATACATCACTGAATTTTCATTTGGTTTCTTTATAGTATATATATTTCTGTTGAGATTTAAAATTTTTGAGCTTTTTGACATGTGCAGGAGAATAATTGTCATAGCCGCTTCTTATGCCGTGGGGCGTGGTGGCACAGCCCTACAATCCTAACTACTATAGAGACAGGTGCAGGAGGATTGCAAGTTTGAACTCAGACTGGACTATGTGTGAGACCCTGTCTCAAAATTTAAATAAATAAATAAATAAATAAATAAATAAATAAAATGCTAAGGATGCAGTGAGTTGTAGAGGAACCCTGAGTTCAATCCCCAATAGTGGGGGCGGGGGACAGGGATGTTTATATATTTAGCTACCAGTTTTAGCAGTAGCTTAATCTTGTGGTTAGTTATCATTGATCATGTTTTTATGATTTTTTTTCTTGAAAAATAGCTAAACTGTGGAACCAACCTAGATGCTCTTCAATAGATGAACAGATAAAAAAAAATATGTGACATATGTACACAATGGAATATTACTCAGCAATAAAAGAGAATAAAATCATGGTATTTGCAGGTAAATGGATGGCGTTAGAGAAGATAATGCTAAATAAAGTTAGCCAATCCCCCAAAAGCCAATGCTGAATGTTTTCTCTGATATAAGGAGGCTGATTCATAGTGGAGTAGGGAGGGGGAGCATGGCAGGAATAGACAAACTCTAGATAGGGCAGAGGGGTGGGAGGGGAAGGGAAGGGGGAGCATGGGGTTAGAAATGAAGGTAGAATTTGATGGACATTATTATCCAAAGTACATGTATGAAGACACAAATTGGTGTGAACATACTTTGGATACAACCAGAGATATGAAAAATTGTTCTCTCTATGTGTAATAAGAATTATAATGCAAAAAATAAAAGAGAGAGAATGGTCATCTTTTTCTAATTTTACATATATGGAATAATTTGGATACATTTCTGGATATATTAAATATTATTTTGTAAAGCCTCTGAATTCTATTACATTCCTTCAGAAAATGTTGCTTTGTTTGGTTTATTTTAGCAAGCTATTAAATTGATGATATTCAAACTTAATAAAACGTTTATTCAGTGGCAGCTTGACTCTCACTTTATTCTTTTATAGTTATATGAAATCGGGCTTTTAAAATTTTTCCTTTGGGGCTGAGTTTGTAGCTCAGTGGTAGAGTGGCTAACACAGATGAGGCCCTGGTTTTAATCCTCAGCACCACATAAAAACAAACTAACAAATTAATTAATTAATTAATTAAAGATTGTATCCATCTACACTAAAGATTAAAAAAAAAAGTTTTCTTTTGCATGTTTGAAGGGTTAGAGATGTGGGCAGTTAAACACAGATTTGTAGATTTCCCTTGTAGTTTTTCTTCTTTGGGTTAAAGCCATTACCTTTTTAGTTTGTGTGATGACTTAATATTTGCCCTCTATTTCATCAGCCACAAACTTTGCAATTTTTCCTTTAAGGTTTTCACCTCTTTGTGCAACCTTGTCTGCGGGTGGCTTCTAGGCTGGGAGGTGTGCAAGTGGGACCCTCACTCGGTGACCTTCATTAGTTCCACGTGTTGACTCCCTTTTGGAATCAGTCAGCTTTTGTTCATTCCCGAGTTGTCTTATCCACTTTGCTGTCAAGGTTATAGCTTTGGATAGAAGTTACTTAGGTAGAGCAAAAGTAAATGGACAACTTTTAACACATCATGAAGAGTTGCTAAGTATGTTTTGTTTTCATTATGTTGTCATGTCCTAGGGTTAAAAGTTCAGCAATTATTTGATGTTACCTTTTTAAAACATTTTATATTTTTAGTTGGCAATTGCACATGAAAAGTATTTGATAAAATATGGCCTTAGTTTCTTAATTAAGTTGGAATTTTGAGCTGACAGCATGATAATAGGCACTTTGTAGAGCAATTAACTACTTCATTGTATCAGGATGATGATAAAAATGTAAACATGAGTTTAAAAAGTAAGGTCAAATACTCAATGTAAAAGATAAAATGGAAGTGAAAAGTAGTTTATTTATTTGAGTCACTTTCAATATGATTTGGATTAGTTTAAAACAGAATTCACTGACTTTCTTCAACTAAATAATGTGTCTAAGTTTTTCTTCCTGTCCTGTAATGTTTAAAATTGAATTCATATATTTAGTTTCAGCTCTGATCCATCTTGCAAAAGGATGGGGAATGTTAGTAAAGGAACAATAGTAAAGTCCATGGGATAAGGGAATATGTATGGTCAACATTTAACTCCTAATTACGATTGACTTTTTGAGACTTGCTTACTGACTATTGTTCTGAGTAAATATGAGAGCAAATTATTCTGAATTAGCAAACCAAATTTTGACATTAATTCCATTCTGATATCAAAATGTTCATTCTCTGTATTTATTTTGCTGATTTGAGTGTTTATAAACTTATGATATTATGTAAAGCTTCACATAATGTGTTTTTTTATAAAAACAAGCTTCTGTCTATCCCATTAATTTAATGCTGTGAATTTGAGGGTTAGTGACTTCTAAATTTGTTTTTAATTAATTTGCAAAGTAAATTTTAACACCAATAAAAAAGGGAAAAAAAATTCTATGAAGCTTAGATTCATTCCCATTTAGGTAAATGGGAATAAATCTGCCCGTTATCAAGAATATTAAAATGTAATCAACACCAAGCACCTTCATGAATCACGTTCTGTTAATAATGAACACTTTCCTTTAATGATCCACTTTCTCACTGAAGTACAGGAAAACAGCACAAAATGTTGGCCTTTGAATCCCAGCTGCACAGTGTTGGGTAATGATATGAAACCCCTCTGCTTCAGTTTCTTCCACTGGAAAATGGTGGGTAATAACAATCCCATCCCCATAGCATGTTAGGAAGATTAAACGAAGGCTATTTTTAAAAACATTGTGTGCCTGAGAGTTCATTTTGATTAGAAAACTTTTGAAATTGAAGCTTTTCATAGAAACATTGAGAACTATTAGACTTCAGAGAAAATGGTAGAAGAAAAACACAGAAGGTTGAAGCCATTTTTATCCATTGTCTAATGTCAACCCAGTTCTGTTGAGCATATTAGATTTCCCTAACTGGGATGGTCAGTTACTTCTTTCACCAATTTGTCTACTGTATCTGTCACCTGGGTCTTACAATGCACCTCCTTGGGAACTTCTTCTTTTCTTCTTCCCTTGTCTTCCAAATCACGGGGTGTTATTGACAAATGAGCACCAACTACAGAGTGTTCCCAGCTTCTCATTGGAAGTCTCAGAGCATCCTAACCCCTGATCTGCGATGGGGAAGGGATGCATCTCAGGGGTTTCAAGTCACTGAAAGAGGGACTCAGGCTTTACCCTGATGTGACTTCCTGTGTTCTCTGCAGTTCATTTTGGTTTATGGGATTGTTACTTTAAGCAAGTTTGGGAATAGTTGGCCTTTCCCCCCCAACACTTCCTTACGGGATGGAGGTGCAAAGGAAAAGAATGTTGTTTCTTTATGAAATTCAAATTTAGGATGCAGCATTTTAGACTCTAGAAATTAAAAATTAGCAGCAAGTAGTGATCAGAGTTGACATCTTTGTTTTGTAGTAGCAAAATAACTTCTTTTAAATTTCACAATTACCTCATTGAAATAGTTTTGAAAAAATGAAGTATTCTAGTTAACTATGTATTTGGATATTTGCAATTCAGGAAATTTCTCATATTAATAATGAGACAAAAAGGTGATGATCAGTAAATATCGACTGCCAACTTTACCACTTCTGGAATTAACTGAGAAACTTCAACATTTGACATAGCCACATCAAGATATAAAGAACAGAAGTTCACCAGATTAGACAAAGGGGGATGAAGGGCATGAAAGGATGGAAATGGGAAAGACATAGAATGGATCAGACATAAGTTTTCTATGTTCACAGAAGAATATATGACAAGTGTGACTTCACATCGTGTATAACCACAAAAATGTGAAGTTATCAAAATACACTCTACCATGCAAAGAACAAAGAACACGCTCCACATAATGGTTTTGAAAGCAGAAGTTACTGACTCTTCTGACCAATATTTTCTCTTTCTGTCCTGGCAGTATCACATCAGAATAACATGTATAATGAAGCAATCTATATATTTTGCTATAGTAGATAGAATAATATCATTATTATTTTATAAGAGGGGAATAAGGACTCATTAGTTATATTCATAAACATGATATGTCAGGCCCAAAGGAATTCTTGTAGCAAAGAAAAGAAATGTGGTGAAGAACTCTAAAATGGATGTCCTTTATTTTAATAAAATAGCCCCGAGATGACTACATATAGGGTACAGTGATCTTTTTATCTCCACTTTTCTCCTAGGAATGGCTTTGTCACTCTCTAAAAGCAATCTCAATGTTACAAAATTGCTGTATATAACATCCACATCCTGAATGAAAAGATTTTCTTAAATCCAAGTGGAATTTTATATTCTATTCTCTGTATTATATTTTTAATTACATAGAAGTTACTTTTGTTTATAATTGGGTCATAATGTATGATATAAACTAAGAGGAAATAACTAGCTACTTTACAAACCGTTAATTTTCATGGACAAAGCTGACACTCTACTGAAGTAATTTGCAAGTCAAATATATGCTTTCTCCCTCTTGGATACTTTTTTTTATTTACAGGAAGTCTTGGTTGAATTAATAAATAAACAGTAGCTGAAATCTTTCATTTTAATTAGTGTGAGGTGGCATTTGTAGAGGAATGTTTAACCAAGAGATCTGAGATGCTGTCAGACAGGGGATTAACACTGAAACAAAGATCTGAATAAATATGTGGTTTTTCAAACCAAATTCACTAAACACACAGGGGATCACACTTGAGATAAGACTCTTGCATTTAATATGAGTAACTATAGCCATGGTCTTTGGACCGTGATAAATTGTTCAGCAGGTGTCTTTGGGGACATGGGACAACAATATATTATTCTTACCCCTGAAACTGTCAAGCTCTATGATTTTCTTAGATGCTAGGTAGTTTTAGAAGTGAAACAAGAAGACTCCTGTTTGGAAATATGATAGTCTATGAGTATTTTATTCAGTACTGACACAAAATTCACATTGAGGTCGTTCTTGTAAAGAACCTGTATTGATAGTCAAATGGAGAAGGGGAGGTCTCCTCCTCCAGAGTGTTAAAAAAAAACTACAGCAAACTAATCTATGTTCTTTTGATCCTGGTTTTTGATTTTTGTATTCACATTGTACCAGTTGCAATTTTTAAATGACTGGCTACTTTATATACTTGAAAAAGTGTTCTCGGTACTTTTTCTTAATAACTTTCTCTCCAGGCTGAAACAAAGATGAATCCTCCTCCTGCTCGTGTTTTTCATATTGGGTTGCAGTGTGTTCATTCAAGGAGAAACTATTCTTGGAGCAATATCTTTGCTCAGAGATTTACTAGCTGCTGTCCAGAATTCAAAGAGGTATGAGAGTTGCTGTCTAACTTCATTGAATTTCCTGTCTATTTGGGGAAGTAAGACAAGTGCATGATATTGGGTTATAAGTGTCCTAAAGGTGTTACTGATAGCAGTACAAGAGTGCCAGAGGCAGACAGGAATTCTTGCTAGAGCTGTCCAGGGCAAGGGATCCACTCCCATGTTCTCTGGTGGGGTGTAGCTGCACTCACCTTCATGTCTGTTTCCCACGTATCCATGGCAACCACATTTGACATCAGGTGGAAATGTGCCCAAGGCAAAAAGAAAATGTTGAACCATAGAACTCAGGTCTGCAGTCAAGTAGTCAGTAATCCTAACACCAGCACCCCCAGCTTTCAAGTCCCACAAGCGTGTGCATGTGACTTAAAAATCACCTGCTAAAAATTTTCATGGAATTGTTTTCTTTTGATGAAGTCTCAGGATTTCCCAGAGTTTAATCAATTTATGACCAGTATTTTTGTAAATATGTTGATTCAGTGGGATGTATGTGAGAAGCCAGGGGTAAGCCAGGTCGGGTCCCTAGCCTACTCTCTTTCAGGTTTTGACAATGCGTAAACAGCATTTTGCCAGTTCAACACAAACTTTGAACTTGCTAATTGGATGGGGAGAAAAAAATTGACATAATCTTATTTGTCGACAGGGTTTATTAAAATTTCAAACAAAAATCTATTTTTTTGCAAAAGCATCTTAATAGAATGCAGTTGGATTCATTCTTCAGAAACAGTGTATAATACATGATTAAGGCAAAAAGAGTCATTAATTTTTGCCCATTCCTATATACTAATTCCTTAAATTTTGGTTATTAATGGGGAAGATAGAAAATTGAAAGAATCACATTTTTATTTGAATATGACTCAAATGATTTCATACTTACTCAAGTTCTCTATCAAAAGTGAAGCCTGCGTTACACATAATTTTACTTAAGATAAATTATGTATTTGTATCTTGCATATATTATTAATGTTTTGCTTTTCAGTTGTCTCCTATGAGAAAGAAAGATCATAAAAAGACCTACCTTACAGATAGACAGATAGACATTCTTAAAATTACAAAATGGAAAGAAAATATTCAATTAAATTTGATAAAAATGAAGAGATTTCATTTAAATATTTCAGCATGTAGAGACAGAAAAATGTTCAAAATGCAACAATCCAGGCCCAGGACAGGTACCACATGATCCCTGATGCATGAAGAACCTAAAATGATCAGACACCTAGGAGTGAGTAGCACCATCATTGCCAGAAGCTAAGAGGAAACTTGGAGGTTCTAGTCAAAGAGCTTAAAGTGTCAGTTAAACAGAATGTTACATCCTTGAAATCTAATGTGGATTCAATGCCATAGTTATCAATACTGTATTGGAAAATTGGACCTTTCTTTGCTCAGTTGGTGGTTCTTATGTCAAATGTGCTCAACTCACAGGCACACAATCACTGAAGAGTGGGAGTACTCTTTTTTTTTTTTTTTTTTTTGCCAGGATTGCAGTGTTGGCTTCTCAGTTGTGTACTTGTCTCCAGACTCATCACTGTGACACATTTAATATGTTTGCTTTTTGCATATCAATTTTTCCTTATAAATGGTTTAATGATGTCCATCCTCAGAAAGAAAGCACTGTCCGATGGGCAGTGTCTGTTTGGGATGGCTCGCTGCACCCTCATCCTGACCCAGATGCTCAATGCTTGCATGACCTACTGTGAGCATTTTAACCTTCCCTTCGTCACCAGTTATTGAAAAGATGACATGATGTTAGACTCTCTGGAGTTCCCTCCTATTTTTAGCAATCATGACTATTCTGAATTTATTATATCTGCAGGTGTTTATTTAGCATCCAAAATGTCCTTGATCCTTTAAATGTGATCTGTCTTTTCTCATCACTTCACTTAAACCAGAGAATAAAAACCAGCCAAAGGCTGCCACTGCCCCTGTTTTCGCTGCACACACACTTCTTGGCAGTCATGGGACCTGAATTCCACTTCTCCACGTTACCTTCCCAGCCCTGCTCCTGCCTCCTGCACACAGCATTGAGTCTCAGGCTGCCCTCCCATTTACACATCTGGTTTCCTACAGACACTGAGCTTTGCAAAGGACTTGGATTTGTGTCTCTAACATCATTAGCTGAGACACATATTCCTTTAGCTCTGGTATCACAAAATTGTTCAGCTAAATTGTCCCTGAACTTTTCATAGGGAGAAACTTCAAATGTTATAACAAGCACTGAGATAGGTGCAGAAACAGAATATAATGACAAATATACCTAGCCTGTAATTATAAGGATGTGAATAAAGTATACTGACATGAATATATATATATATTTAATATACTTATTATATATATAATATATATTATACTATAACTACTGTTATAATATATATTAGATATTATATATATTTGAAATATATATGAATTTCTAATATACAGCATATATATTAAATATTAGATATAGATACAAGTCATATATATTTATGTATTCTCTTCCCAACTCCATATTTAGTGACAAGTAATATATGTAAATATATTTTAAAACATCTATATATTTTAAGAAATTTTAAAACATCTCCCAGTAGATGTAGTAATACAATTATTTCCCAGTCCAACTAATTTTATTTGAATTACTGTAATTCCTCAACCTAACCTTCTCAAATTGGGTACACAATTCACGTTTTATAGTACTGAATTAGAGAACCAACATTTTCCATCTCCTAGTGCAAACTTTTGTATCTATAGACAATTTTTAACTCCTGAGTTTTTTCCTGTCATCAAAAATTGCCTCAACCTTCACCTAGAGTGATTTAACTAGTGCATCAAAGAATGAGGTTCTTAGGAGAAAGCTGTGGGGCATGTATGGAGTAATGTCTAGGGTTCAGCATTATTTTCTTATTTTTTCACCAATGCCAAGGATCAGATCAGTAGTAAGGGACGTCAAAACAAAGGAGAAAATGCAGAAGGGTTGATACAGGAATCATTCTTCATCAAATTAAAGAGTCAAGGTAAATTAGGATGTTTGCACAGAGATGTGGATGGAAATTGAAAGGGTGGTGTTTTGGATGAGCACCATTTATGGCTTAGAATCTTTTACTTTCCCCTGGCAGGCTATGATGCTCCTTCCTGAGGAATGCGGTTATAATTGATCTGGTTTGCAACTAACCTTGATGCCACAAAATCACAACATTATGCCGTGGCAAATCTCATCTCTGTGTACTTTCATGAAGGTGGGAGGGGATTGTGAGCATCCTGGGGGTTCAAGGTCCTTTTCTTTGTCATATTCAGATGGAAATCGGATCAACAGGGATATAGAGGAGACAAAGAGTAAAGCTAGGGACTGGGAGGAGAAGGAACTGTATTGAGAGAGTTTGTAATTAGAAGTCTCTTAAGAACTTGCAGCCAAACTCTGAAAGAAAAGATAAGGAGTGAAAGCCCATGGCTATCTCTTCAGAAGGTCAGTAGATAACAAATGAATAGACAAAATCACTGCTAGTAGATTTGTAGCTCTTCTATAAGGGACTCCACTGACCCCAGGAGATCAGTAATGTGCCCTTTGCTAGAGTCACATATTAGACTTCAGTGTGAAGGTCTGTAATTCATAACTGTAAAGTTTAAGTTCAGTGTATTAATCAGATTTAGCCTTTATGTATAGCATGAAGTACAGCTTTATGAGCCATAAGCTATGTTATCAAGGTTCTTTATTTCCTACAAATTTTATTTCTTACAGCACTTCAATTTCAGAAATTTTTTTGATCTCATGACATGAGTCCATAATTCTCATGAAGTCCCTTTGGTTTATCTGTCTGTCATCATTAAATAATGTATGTCACCAGAGTCAGAATGACCACAAATGAATAATGGGTTAATGCATATCTGTCAACAAATGTTCTTGTAATTGTTTACTCCTCATGATGTTAGACAATGAATATAGCTGGAAAAGACCACAGAACAAACACTCCTGATAAATTACACAGCCAGAAACAAGACATCAGATCACCTGTGGTTTTTTTTTTTTTTTTTTTTTTTTTTTCATTAAAGGAAAATGTTCAGGTACAGCAGGTGGGGCAAAGATCTTTGGATTTTTTTTTCATATTTTATCCTTACTTGTCAAAACTTAGTTATGCATAGGATATGTTAATTATTGAAAACTATTTAGATGAGTAAAGATTTTTTTCCAAAAATATCTTAGGATTTTATATTTTAAATATGGTACATTTAAATATCACATGCTCAGAAGGGTGCCCCCAAATTATTCTATTTGGTTTAATGTCTAACTATGGAATTTGCTAATTCATTTAGTTTATATGCACACTTGTGTATTTTTATGTGTTCACTTGATGCTCCTATAATATCAACTATTTTTATTAAATTTATTTCCAATAGTATGCACGAAGTCACTGGAATTTCCACACTAACATGTAGCTGATTTGTTGCTATTAATTGTCATGAACATTTTAGATTTCTGGACAGGGTTAGCTACAGAGGAGAATGTTTTTCTTAGTAACAGGTGGCCCAGTGGTGAGGGATGGTAAGCTACTATATCTTATTACAAGATTAAGCTATCAGTTAGCTTTTAAACTAAGTTAAATGATGGAGCTAACCCTTTAGCTAACCCTGTAGAGCAATATCATCAAAAATCTTAAATCTTAGCATTATTTAATAAACTAAAATCTGATTTGCAAAAGAGCAATACAAATTATTTATGCACATTTTAAAAACAATACTGTTTTTTATAATTATGATCCTTTGAAAAATGTTTCTCTCATATTGAGATTTAATAATACTGATTTTTAAAATAAACAATGAATTACTTATGGTGTGTTTTTGAAAGCAAGGTTTAAAAATGAAGTAGTAATTCTTCAGTAATGTTTTATTTTTAAAATTTGCAATTCAAGACTATACCCTGAAATGGGTTTTCAGTGGCAGAAATGATGCAATGTATACTTGTGTGTGTGCATGCACGTGCATGTGTGTGGGTGTGTGTATGTGTGTGTGCATATGTGTTCTTTTAAATATATTGTTTTATCAACACAGTGCCCATAGTCTTCTGTTACATGAGTGTACAGGCAACACCTGCTTTCAAAATCTGTTCTGAAGTCTGTTACTACAAACTAAGTAAACCCAAAGAGAATTCATTGCTATCAAACATTTTTATCTTCTTAATCCAAAATGGAAATATGTGTTCTTAATGCCACCTGGATTGGCAAATGCAGGAAAAGAGTCATGTGGCTATTTTTTTTTCATACTCTTGCATTGGTTTTGGTATAAATTTCTACGTTGAGAAGAGAGAATTTTCAGAATGTTATATGGATATATTTTAGAGTTAGTTTCATGCTCATTGTATGGTTTCAAATGACCAGACTTCACTGCTCAAATATAAGATTAAGAACTGTCTCCTGTTTGTCTTATTGCCTTACCTTTCAGATCGCTAGTATTCATGAATGCAGGTAGAAATTTAAATGGAAACAATTCATCTGAGATCTCAAATAAGCAGCTCTATGTTTCAAGTAATGGAATGTGAATTATCTTCTAGGTACCTTGCTAAGAGCTTCAGGAATTCATAGCAGGTGTCAAGGAGTTTGCAAGTATCACAATAGAAGAGGGTTTAAAAAACACACTACTATAGCATCAGAAATCCAGAGTCACCTAAACAGTGGAAAACCACATGTAGGCAGAATCACACTTAAGAGACCCTAAGAAATATGCCAAAGTAGAGCAAAGCTAAACCCAAAGCAATGCTCCAGTATTGGAATAAGTAACTCTTTCTCTGACTGACTCATGATCTGGAAGATGAACATCTGGCATCATAAGCCTTACCCCCCACAAATAAAACAAAATTAGTGGAAATCAGATACTTGTCCCTCCCATACTCCACTTGGGATTTTATTCATTGACTCGTCTCTTTGAATAGCAGGCTATTTCTTTGTTTCCTGGGTTTCGTCTCGTGTTGTTTTAAGTATGTATAGTGCATGTAATATCTTTCTGTTTTGGCTCACTGTCAGGCTTCTCTGTCTTCCTAGGTGCCAATATTTGCATCCTGAATGTCTGCCAAAAGCAGTGACACTGAAAGCAAATGTCTCATCCCAAGGTGGCCTGAAGGGCGTGCATGCAACACTCCATGGGGTTCAACAGGACAACAGAAAACCTCTAGTTAGGTTGGAAATGGGAGAAACTGGATAGCCAAATGACTTTGAGGTGGGTTTCAGAGGCACATGGAAAGGATTTAAGCTACACAGTGGAGAGGAAATACCATTTCAGGCTAAGGCACCTGACCAAAGACAAGAAACAGAAAAGAGTGGGCTGCGTGTCTGTTATCACATAAACTTGGAAAGTCATTCCAAGACATGTCAAGGGTGTGTCTTAAGTCCAGGATAGAGGCGACACTCACCGAAAAATGCAGTGGAAATCAAATAAACATGTTGAAAAGTACTCTACCATATAAATAAAACTCTGCTACAAAAGATTAATCTCAAAGCTATTCATGCTGTGGACACAAAGAAAACACGGTGAATATGTCAACAAGAAAGAAAACTAATAAAAAATGACTGAATTTTTGTACTATTTAAGAATTAAAGGCTTTACATAAAATACCATATAGTTATAGGTCTGCATTTTTAAGCTTACAACTTCAATCACATACAAAAACCATATTTTAGCCTGTTCCTCTCCCCAATTTTTACATTACTGGCCTCATACTTTACATTTTTAATTTTGTGTTCCCTTTGACAAATATTTGTAAATATTTATAGTTATTAGTAATTCTTTGTCTTTTAACTTTTACACTGAAATAAAACTGATGTGCATTCCCCCATTACTGTATTACATGGTTCTGAATTTGCCTAGATATTTTCACTTACTAGTAAATTTTATATTTTAGATGCTTTTGAAAGCCTTTATGCACATCAAATCACAAAAAATAATATTTTTTGCTTGTAATGACTTTTGTCTTTAGTTTTATTTTTCCATTTAATACTTAATCCCTTTTAAATTCTTCGAGGTTGTCATATAACACCTCATTTAATTTGCATTTCCTCTAGGACATTTTCTTCTTAACATTTTTGAAAAAAAATAAACTGTTTTCTATTGGTTGGATTAATGTAGACTTATAAAATATGTAATATTTCATTATATATTAGCCTCATAAAATATGAAATATTTTATAATATATATTAAAGTTATTACTATATTATATATAGTACAATATGTACTATACTATATATAATATGTTACAGAATTAGTATTTGCTGTTATATATGATATCTGGTATTATAGTTATTTAATATCTATCCATCATTCTAAGTTATTGTTAAATACGTATGTATCTTTTGCCATAGTTATCATTGTCTTGCTTTTAAATAAAATATTTGATTTTGATCATTTTTTCTCCATTGAAAATAGTTCTATACTATGAAATGTTTTTTTAATTAGTGTTAATATCATCTTTCCTGCATTATTAAGTTCAAATATCTTATAAGATATAGAGATGGCTTTGGTAAAAAGGTAAAAGAGGGTTTGTGAGGTGCTTAGGAAGCCAATATATGCAAGGAAAAGATAGAAATTTTAAAGTATTTGGCAAGGTAAATTTACCGCCAAATACAAATTTGCCCTTGCCTATGTGCCCAAGCTATCATTTTCATACTCATTTTTCTATAGACAATAATAAGGAAAAATATGAAAATGTGGTTGGTTGGAAAAATTATGTTGTTACAATATGGCATGATATTTTGGAAACATTGTAGAACTTCTTTGTAGCAAGAGAGGATAGACATTGTCAGTATGGAATGGTATTGAATGCTATGTGAGAACAGTAGAAAGCACCAAACATCCAAAACATTAGGAGACATGGGAAATAATTCTATTAAAAAGCTGAGAAGTTCACATCGTTTTGAAATTGACAGTGAAACAGCTGCTGGTGCATTTCCTTCCTCTCACCATCAAGCCACTCTGGCAATTCTTCATTTCTTTACTTTATTTGCTAAGTGTTACGAACATTTTTAAAGGCATTTTAACCTTGCTATCTTTTTATCTTGCAGTACGTGTTTGCTGTGGTGTCAGGAAAATATGTCAACTGCTATATAGTATTATTAAATATTGCAAACACACACACATGCACACACACAATTCCAAGTTTATTAGGTGTTAAATCACACATTGATATTTAACATAATTTATATTTTGCAAGAATTTGTGGTGGAATATTGCATGAATGTTTATAGTGTTTTGGTAATACTCGAAGATTTTGGGGGGGGATTTTGGGTAAGAAAGCAGAAAATGTGCTATTATTTTTCATACTTAAGTAGAATCTAGGCTCGTATCATTGAAAAAAACCCACTAGCATTTTTTATGAATGGCTTATACATAGAGACGAAGGACTTTTATTGTTCCTGTTAGTACTCCTACTACTCCCTGCTGTTTCTGCTCTCATTCTTAGTACTTTTACTACTAATTCTACCAGAAGCTCTTGAAGTGGCGCCCTCCTATGGAGAAAATAAGAATATAACAGTGTTTTGTGCAAAGGTGAAAACACACGTCTAAGTGTAGTAGATGTATCTGTGTCTGTAAATTATTGTTTTTATTTTATTATGTAATTGGATGCCCAATTTGTTTAATTATACTATATTTTGAGGTTGTTAATTCATAGCAAAGCTTAGTTAATAAAATGTAAAATTGTGTGGCTTTGACTCCAAATATGCCCTATTTCTCATAATAGTGACACATTAAAATAAGGAAAGAATATAAAAGTTTATTGATTTTAACTTCCTAAAATATGATAGTGGGTCATAATGAGGTACTTCCAATTGCTGAAAAGTCAATTTTAATGTGTAGTTTTCTACTGGTTTTTTTTTTGTTTCTTTTTCAACAATATTGTTCAAAAATTATTGAAAATGAGCTAGCCAGAATGCACAGAGGAAAACAACAGTTATTTTCCTAATAACAGGAGGTGATCTTTTGTATAGTGTTTACTTTCCTGCCATTGATTAGATTAGATTTTTCCCTTGGCTTTGGTTTAAAGTTAAGGAAGATCAGTGGATTTTAAAATTCTTACCATCTTATCTGTACCCAGTAATAGAAAATGAGAAAGAGAAGAATTCACCCGATGGTGGATTTTCAGTGCTTTGGGGAGAGCCGAAGCGTTCTCTGCCCCTTTCTTCTCCTCTAGCCTGTGACCAACAACTTAACATTCTCTTTTTTAAAGAATGAATAACCATAATGAAAATAAGAGTGTATTTTATTTAATCAATACAACCTATGTGGTTGCTTTTAAATGCAGGAAGAAGGAAATAATTTATTTTATTCATTTGTTAAAATAAATACATAAAATATGTGAATAAATGTACTTTGCTGAAATGAGTGGCTTTTAAAAGAGAAGGGCAATTAGAGTTTTAAAGAGAACTTTATTCTGATAAAGGGCTTCTGAAGTCTCTAGGTCCCAGGAGTGTAGACATATTATTCTGTCCCAGGAGTGTAAACATATTATTCCCTGTTGAGATGTGTAGAGTTACTAATAGCCTCTAATTTATCTGAAAAATCTCAAACAATATTAAAGTGGCCATCTATTTATCATAAACATGCAAGGCTCATTGTAATGGGTCCTCCCTGTCTGCCCTTTGAAGATCTAGAACTGTGTCTGTTTTCTGAAAGGGTGAACATGCCTGTATAAATTATGACATTTCCTCTTGGAAATCAATAAGGCATTTTGTCTAAAGCTTTGTCAAACAAAACAGAACTTATATATGTACCTGAGGGGTTATATACAGATCAGTGTTGCTCCTGGGACATGATTTGTGAATGCTTCGCTTCCAACTGGGTTTGAACCATAACAGAATTTGAGATCCTCGCCCGTCCCCTGGGTTCTAGAGTGCAGGCTTCACAAAGAAGCAGATGGACGCCACGTGGTGGAAAGAGGATAGCCCCCTTGAGAAGCATGGTGTCTGCCTCCCAGGCCAGGGAATAGCTATAGGGAAGAAATCTCAGGGAGGGGCAGAGGGCTTCTGATTGGCCTGTAGGGGCACAGGAGTGAACCGGTGGCTTTATCCATAAGGAAGTTCTAGAAGAAAATGCTCCATGGGCCTTTGGACAACATTCCACACCTCTCTTTAATACATGGTTTTGGAAACACTGGCTCTTGTGATTGGGGTTCATTTTAAACCTCTCTCTTTACTTGGCTTTTTTTTTTTTTTTTTTTTTTTTTAGAACTTAGACATCACGTTTTTATTGGATGGGGCATCTATAAAACTTGTCTTTGATCTTTTGAATCTTACTTTTGATACAATTAATACTGGAGTCCAAATGAAGACTGTGAGCAGGAGTTCCTGCAGTGGGGATGGAGAGACGCTCTTTCAGTTACCTCCCTGCTCCCTGCGTTCTCATCCCTTTGGTTGCTTAAAGCACCACTTTCTTTCCCCATCTCCCCATGCACCCAGGCCCTCCTCCACATGTGGGTCGCCCCATTTTCCTGGACTCTTCTCTGCTGCATTGTGATCATTTAGAGCAATATTGATGGTAGAGGTCCCAGATCCTGGGGGCTCATTCTTGAGGCCAGGGTTGCTTCACCTGTGTAATGTGAGGCTCCACTACCCTCTGAAAACTTCCTGTCCCTCTGATTCACAAATTGATCTAAAAGTGGATTCTGTTAATGTTCTAAAACCCTAATGGCTCTTCAACTGTGGTTAAGAATTGTTTTCTTTCTATATAAATGATAACACAATGCCACATTCTTCATTCTTGCTAGTATAGAAAATAATTTTAATCAGAAAATTGTGAAAAATGAAAGTCAAAAGTAGATAAATGTTTTTGTCAAATTGATTTGCTTATTAGAGTCATTACAAACAAGTCATTTTACCAAATTGTAGCACTTTTTGTTGCTTTATTAAGTGTAGTCTATTTTTTTGATGTTTGACCTTGCTATAATATGTGACCTAAGGGCTGAAATCTCTTTTCTTCCTGTTTTGTTTGAGTTTGTAATGTGATTTATAAACCCTCTGCAACCCAGATGTGAGAAAGGGGAATCATATTCAGACGCTCAGAATAAATATATCAAACAAACAGACATGCCCCTGACCTAGCAGAGCTTAGGATTGGTAAAAAGCTTAAGAGAATAAACAGATAAATCAAGTGCAAATTGCTCTGAGTAGAGAATGAGACATAACACTTCATTTTATTTAAACATTTTTAAAAACAAAGAGGTGATGACTTTGGATCTCTATCTCCCCATCCCTCCCTGTCTTTTATTAGAGTGGGAAAGATGATGAGCCTGTAGAGTTTTAGTTTGAGGAAAACTGGCCCTTAATCACTGGTAGTTGCCCCTGTTTCCTCTGCAGAGATGCTGAGATGTAGTCATCTTGGCGTCCTCTGCATGTAGTCATCCAGGGGAGATGCTGCAGTCGCCTGCTCTGGCCGCTCTCAAGGTTCTGGCACCAGAACCAGGAAGTCATATCAGGCCAGGGTTCTGAGGATTCCAGGTCCTGAGGGGAGTGAGATTCATGTTTTTGCTACTTGTGGAGACTGTGTGATCCCTGACTCCCCATTATCTCTTTTCCCATCTCTCAGAATCAAAGTCCTGTGGTTCTGTTTTTCCTGTTGGTGACTCAGTTGCGTCTCTCACTGTGGGCCAAACCCTTTACCCCAGACTCCACTCCCTGTCCCAAACAGCCGCAGTAGGACTAGCTCCAGGGAAACCACTGACACTCGGGAGAACGGTGCACTACTGTTTGTATCAGGAAGCCCTAAGTTCAAGGAAGAAGGAGAAATTTATATTTAATTTCTCTTGTTTACTTGTCCTTAGAAAATGGCAAAGAATAGAAACATTAAATTGATATTACTTCACCTTGAAGTAGTCAGTTAAAAATAATTCAGTATGTTAGGGACCTCAGGAAATCTGCGCTTTGGGCAAAGACATCTTTATTTGAGCTGTGAAAGATGAAAAGTTGTAATCAAGTTAGGTGAAAGAATGAGCAGTGGATACAGCTAATGACGTGGTTCATGGAAGGAGGTATAAAAAGTGAAATGAATGCATTAGTCTTGCTTTGTGCCCTGCATGTAGAACAATTAAAATGGGATAAGTGATAAAGAGGTATAAAAAGCTATTTATGAAATAGGATTGCATCTAATTATTTAACATGCAGTAACTCATTTGTAAGGACGAGAAGGGGAATCACTGCCCCTGGGCTCTAATAGAGGCTGCATGGCCAGCAGGACCAGAAGCTCAGAGACCCCGTTGTGTGCTGATGGAGCACGTGAAGTGGTTTTCACTCTTGATTTTGACTGGAGTGGGGCAGTTATTGCTAAAAATGCTGTTGCTTTCTTACAATTCCCTTTACCTTTTTTGGCTGGAGAAAGCAGTCTTTGGTTTCCCAGCTGCTGGTTTGTCCACACCAGACCCAGTATGTATAGGAAGCTAAAAGCATGCTCACACTCCTGTTGTTCCGTGAGTTTGAAGGGCCCCAGCCAATCTGCCTTCTGCTCCACCTTTCATAGTAAATTTATTAAAAATCCAGGGATTTGAGCTATCCCTGCTATGATGCCAAGGGAAGGACTGAATACTCCACCTGGCCTGCCCTGAAAAATCCTTTTAAAAAGATTGCATTTGCATTAATTAAAATGTGTTTTTATTTCTTGCCGTTCTGCAACAATACCTATCTCAACGCCATGAAATTATAATCAACCACTAAATTATAATCAGCTCTGCAGGGACACTGAGTGTTGCCTAGGGCTCCAGCTGAGTCCCCTCTTGCTAGGGTCCAGCTCTCTGTTCTTTCTCAAGCCGTGCAGCATCCCTTCCTTCCCTTGGATGCAGGAGTGATGTGGTTAGTTATGAGACTCCCAGCAACTGCAGGATGTGTGCATTTATCTTCTCCTGACATTTTCACTGTCAATCAGGCGCTCTGGGGAAAAACCTCATGAGTGAAATTTATTTGATTTTCTTTATCATGCAGTAATAGTGAAGATAAAAAACTTAATCTGAGCAATGGTATGAAATCACGGCTTTAAACTTTTAATGTGTGTTTCTTCCAGGCAGCATTTTCATGGACTATTCTCTAAGGTTTACTGTTATAGAGAAATGTCTTGAGTGAATAAATAAAAAAAAAAAAACTAATATACAGATATATTGGTAAGTGCTGAGTGAGCTGCACTAGCTGTTTCCCTTCAGTTTTGAAGATTGTACCCCTGGGTTTTATTAGTTTTAAAATCCATCTTTATGACTGGAGAGGTGAGCTCACTTTTGAGGCTTCTTTTCTTGTAGAAGAAATAAAATCATGTGTCTCTACATTAAATTTTTTTTTATTGTTCTCTGGTAAATTTCTTTCATAATTCAACAGAGAAAAGGCTTATCAGTTTATCATTTATAATGTCTCCATTTTTGTAGCTTCGTCTGTTTTAAAATGCTTCTGTGTGGATAATTTGGACAACATATTCTGTGAGTACAAAAACAGCTAGTTTTTTCTATAACTGTGTAGAAAGAACCATTTTTTAAAAAGAAAAATTAATCGGATTTCCTTTTCACATCATGTACATCATCCTGAAATGAAGAACTACAAACAACAGGAAAACTTAGCCTTATCATAATAAGCAAGAATAAGAAAAAAAAATCACTGAATATGCTTTTTCTCTTCAACTCTGACTACCTCACTGGGTTGAAAACCACTGCTAAACAAAAGCCTCTGTAGGGTAAGAGCCAATGTTTAGGCTAGGATCTTAAGAAGTCTTTAATAATCTTCCTGCCTTTAAAACAATTTTCTAAGTATCACTTGTGAAATTTGTTTTACTACATTAGCCTATGTTAATTGCAACAATCTGGATTTACCTTTGAAAGATAAATAATACACTTTATGTAATTGTATAGGAGGTCATGTGGAATCTTTATTTGCGTTACTCAGATCACATCGTTCTGAGATGAACTTCAAGTTCGAGCTGGGGCTTACTGCCTTCTCATTGCCTGAAAGCAAGGATTCTCAGCCAGGAGGGGGAGTAATTTTCCCCTCTAAGGCTATTTGACAATGAGCATTAAGAAAATGTCCAGAGACATGTTTGATTGTCATGACTGGCAGTTGCTGTTGGCGTCTAGTGGGTAGAGGAGAGAGATGCTTCTAAACATCCCAGAATGCACAGTTTCCCCACAAGAAAAGAATTACTTCGTCTAAAATGTCAATAGTGCTGCTGTTGAGAAACCCTGGCCTGAAAAGAAAAATTACGTGGCTTGGTAATTTATAGATTGTTGAAACCTGAAAGAATAAACAATTGGCTCCAGCTTTAGAGTTTTATTTTCTGTATTAGTGCATGCATAATGGAGCACTATGTATAACATTACAGCTGACAGAGGTCTTTAAAAATTCCAGGAGTGCTTCTTGCCCCCTAATGTACTCTCTAATTGTTTACTTTGTTTCTTAGTGTTTCTGAACAAATAGATCTTGTATAAAAAAATTCTCCTGAGTGACTCTTGATGAAAAAGGAAGAAATGAAGATAATCCTCCATTTGTGGCTTTGCAAATCATTATGGGTCCCTCATGTCTCTGCCATGGAAAAATGAGGGAAGATTTAGGTCACATTCATTTTCATCGGTGTTGAGCTAGATGTAAGACTCTCCCTTCTCACCAGGCATCTTGCTGTTTGTAATTTCCCACCGGGATCCCGAGAGCCTTAGCAAGTCCCATAGAACACAGCACAGTGGAGTCTGCATGGGGGAGCTGATGTTATAGCCACACTGTGAGGCTGGTACCTCCCTATGCAGGTGCAGCAAGACCTGGGCCTTCTTCCTCTATGCACACCTCTTCCCCCCGGAACAGGGTAGATCCTTATCAATTGACCTCAAACAAAATCACTCTGAATCTTCCTATTGCTGTCACTCCTTTTGAAAAAGAAGAACCATTGCCATTCTTGATTCTGGATAGTGATTTTTCAAGGTCCCCTTTTGCAGGATTGCTTTTGCTGGTGAGGTTCCCAGCTCAAGAAAAACAACTTTTAATTTCACAAATAAAATTCTCTCCCTCGTGCAAATGGGTGCCACAAAAGTATTTTGAGGATTGATTAAAAAAAAAAAAAAAAAAACAGATGATACCAGCATATGGTAGTGTTAGGAGGAGGATAGGGATTGCAGAGGTAGAGTCCAAACTACTCTCTTTCAACGCTGGGCTCTATGGCTACATCTGGTTTTCTGGCAGGATTCTTCTTTCATTCCTTAGGGTCACTTGTCTCCAGGGCTCTGGCTTTCTCTCCTGCCCCCATGTACTGGCTACAGCTCTACCTTGCGATTGGTCAGAATCTCCTTAGAACATGTAAATCTAAGTGTGAGAAAGGTGGCATCTCCTTCTACCCCAGAGGTGTCCACAAGCAGAGACAGCACATTCCTCATAGGGTACCATTGCAAATTTATTCATATGTTATCCTGGCTCAGCTGAGACTCCATTATGATCCTAATCATCAAAATAAGTGAAAACAAAGGCATCATTGCAACAACACAGATACTTCTTAAACCTGACCATGAATTGCCAATAACAGAGATAAGTAGAGTAATAAGTGAGAGCATTCTCAAAAGGTTTCTAAAAAACTCAGTCGACTTATTTTTCAGAACTGAAGGTGGTCTGATGACTCAGTGCAGGGACACAGTGAGTTCAAAATATTGTTAAAGTTATAATTTTTATATCTTAAAACATAGAAACTTACGTGTGAATTCATTGTTTCTACGTAAGATTATTTCTTTTTAAGTCAATGGGCTTGGCCAAACACAGCTGGCAGTTTCTTTAAAGAACTCCCATATCTAATTCCTCAGGGAACTCAGGGCTTTGTCAGCTGAATCAGTAAACAGGCAGACCCCCTAGAATTCAGGATAAAGAAGCCTAGTACTTCATGCCTCCTGCCCAGGCCCTGCAGATGATAGCTGTTGCGAGTCCCGATTGCTGATTTTCACACAGCTTCCCCCTTTCACGAATGTGTGACATCTAGTAATCACTAGGAAACCTCAGGACAAGGTGGCCCTGGAGGATAATGAGTAACTAAGTCCTGATGTGCTTGAGTTGACAAGGTAGGGGCTTTACAGGCCTGAGCGCCTTGTGGTCCACCACATCCTCCAGCAGGATTCCCACCTACATCCTGGTCCTTGCTACCTGTGAATGTTGTCTTATATGATTAAAGCAAGCTTCCAGATGTGACTAAGCACTTTAAGGAGGATCAGAGCTGTGCAAGGGTATATCACAAAGGAAGCAAGGGCGGGAGTTTTGTGGAAAGGGGACCGTGAGCCAAGGAATGCAGGTAGCATCTAGAAGCGGGATAAAGCAAAGAAACGAATCAATTTGTGAGCCATTGGCAGACCCTGGCCCTGCACAGATCCAGTGGGGCTGATTTGGACTCAGATGTGTCTACATTTGTGAGAGAACAAATGCATGTTGTTTTAAGGAAATAGGTTTGTCACAATGTACTGCATCAGTAATAAGAAATTTATTAATATAAGCCTCACTTTGGTCTCCTACAACCCGATAGCCTCATCCTGGAGAGGCCCAATGCCGCTGCTGCCCACTCAGCTAGTATCCAGTGCTCCCGACCTTTCTTCATCTTTTGCCTATGCCCTTGAACTTGCTGAGTGTTTTCTTTCAGTGTTTCACAGCAAATGTCATATTCTGTAGGCAGTGAGTGGTCACCAGTTTCTTTGGATGACCATTCCATATAGAGACCTTCCTTTCCTCTCTAGTCTTTCTTTTTTTTATATTTTTTATTTGTTCTAATCAGTTATACATGACAGAAGAACGCTCTTCGGTTTGTTGTACACAAATGGAGCACAAGTTTTTCACTTCTCTGGTTGTACGTGAAGTAGGGTCACACCATTTGTGCAGTCATGTATGTACCTAGGGTAATGATGTCTGTCTCATTCCACCATCTTTCCTACTCCATTCCCTCTTCCCTCCCCTTCCTCTCCTTTGCCCAATCCAAAGTTCCTCTACTTGTCTCCTGTCACCTCCTGTCTACTTTAGGATACACTATGGGACCAAATAGTCATGGTTTTGAATTTCATGTCTGCCACTGATTTTTAGAGGCTGATTTAATATCTTCAATACTCAGTTTCCTTATACATAAAATCAATATCTTCATGGCTCTCTCTTCTGGTGACACTTTCAGGATTAAATGAGAGATGTGTTTTAAATCTGTCAATTTAAAAAATAAGTAAATGGTTCTTTGTGTGGTAGCCTATGTCTGCAATCCCAGTGGCTCAGGAGGCTGAGGCAGGAGGATTGCAAGTTCAAAACCAGCAACTTAATGAGGCTCTAAGCAACTTAGCAAGAACCTGTCTCAAAATAAACTATTAGCCCCAGAAAATCTGGGGATGTGTCTTAGTGCTTGAGTGCCCCTGGGTTCAATTCCCAACACCCAATTAACAAATAAACAAATAGTAACTATTCTAAATGCCAATGCTCTGTGGCTGTTAGGACAGACTTTAAAGATTGATTACTGCCTGCACTGTGGAGTCCTGAAGGATCGGAAGCCTCACCTCTTCAATGCCACATGATTTACATTCTCCTTGCTCTGAGTGGCTGAGCGTGATAAGCTGGGGCTCCAGGGGCAAGTGGTGGGCGCTCACATCCCATCCTGTCCTGTTTCTCCTATCTCGAAAGGTGGTTGTGAATTGATGCACTTAGCTTGCCTGACTCACAGCTAGCAGTCAGTAAATATTATCATGATCATTTCTATTGCTGCACTAAAAACATTTCTTTTATCAAGAGGAGAAATAAAGAGGAAGGCAGAGACACTGACAAGGGATCCTACTGAGACAGCTCGGATTGTCGAATCAAAGGACTTTGCACACACGAACGAGGCAGACATCTCAAGGACACACATGTCCAGAACTCAGAGCTGTCAGCTGCATTGAAGACAAGTGTCTTTAAAACCCAGAGAATGGGAAAGTGTTGAAATGTGCAGGAAACCGAGAATGCTGAATGTTGACTGAAGATTCAGCAATTTACTCTCTGTATCGTGTGTTATTGGAAAATATACTGTATGCATAACATCATTTTACTGATTTTTTCAGATAAGTCTTCCATCTCCTCGCTTTTTGCTTTCTAGGTCTAATTTCCTATGAAACGTCTTGCAGTGCTATGACTCACTAATTGACGGCCAATCTCCATTGCGGAATCATTTGTCTTTCTTCAGGTCAGATTTGGTTGTTGTTCCGTGTTCCGTCATAGCAGGGTGGTGCCTCCTCTCACAGCTGAGAGTGTGCACTTATTTGTGTGATTGCAGAAAACTGTGATTTCTCTCTGAACTGGAAGTTCTGTTATGACAATAGCCTTGTGCATATTCAGTCCTGATTTCCAGCTTTAAGCCCAGGACTGAAAGATGGCAGATGCTAAAGGAAGGAAAAGCGCACACCTTCTGAGTCCTAATTCTTGTTACTTTATGATTAAGGTTTACTAGCATACATATGACGATGTAGACAAATAACTCTCTACCGTACTGTCTCTTACCCATCTAGAGGTGTTGCCACGTTTATTTTTTCTTCTCATCTTGTTTCCTATATGGTTTGGGGTTAGATTCTAACAATGACAAAATTTTCACAAATTTAGGAGATGCAAGAGCTTGCTGCGGTGGAGCCTCTTTGCTCCAGGGAAGTGAGGAAGTCATCAGAGGTGTGACGGTTTGGATCTGGCATGTCCCTTGAAAGCTCATGTGTTGAAAGCATGATTCCCACACAGCAAGGCTCGGAGGTGGGGCTTTCAGGTCATGACACCATAGGACCTCTGACCTCCTCAGCGTATGGAGCCACTTTCTGAACTAATACAGAGACAATTGGCTCAATGAACTCTTGGGTGGTAATTATAGGCAGGTGAGATGGGGCTGGAGAAAACTGGCTTTTGGAGTTGTGGCCTTGGACTGTATCTGTCCGTGGCCCCTTTCTTTCTCTCTTTGCTTCCAACCTGCCATAAAATGAGAGCTTTCCTATTCAGTCTCTCTTCTGCCACCATACTCGGCCTCCTGTAGGGCCTGGAGCAATGGAGTTGCCCAACCATGGACTGGACCTCTGAAAGTGTGAGTCCAAAATATATTTTTTTCTCCTCCAAGTTGTTGTAGTCAGGTATTTTGGTCCCAGAGACATCAAAGTCCTGTGAAATTTGCTCCTGAGTCACTCAATGGTTTCCTAAAGCTCCAGTTCTTATGTTCAAGCCTCTTGTAGTGGGAGTATCCAAAATGGATTCTGTTTTCCTGACCTAGTGCGGAATAATAAAATTTGTTTGGGAGGGTTTCTATTTCACTAAAGAAGGATACTGAATATATACTTTTTCTTGAGATTAGAAAAATCTAAAATTCATATTGTCTAGTCTAATATTTATTTAGCTATTTGCAGTGCTGTCTAAACTCTATAAGCAGTTTAGGATGATTAAGAATCTGCTATCCTTTGTATACTTCACAGTAGATATTAAATTATCTTCAGTATTGCTTTAGCAATTATACCTTTGATTTTGGCATTTTTGGTATTTAATTTATAAATTTATTAAAATGCAATAACTTATAAACAGTTTAGAATTTTGTGACTTACTTTCTTATTCCTTAAATTTTTCCTCCATAATAAAAGTTGGGTTTTTTTTTTTAGTATTTCTCACATTCAGATAAGGGTCACTGAGATAATTTACAGCTTTAAAGATAAAAGTCCTATGAGAAATCAGTCATTCTGTCATTTCTGTCATAGAACAATGCAAGTTTTGTTTTTCAGTCCTTATTGTTGCTTGTGCTTTCAGTCATAGAAATTTACTAATAATTAAAATCTGGACAGTTAGTTATTAAAGTGATTTTGCATAATTTGTAATCAATGAATATGAGCAATTTTAGTTTCTATTTCAGATTTGTTTATCAATTGCCACTGCTAGTGACCTCTAAGGGTAATGCTTCAAAAGCTCTAGAGTCATTTATTTTGAAAGACAATCAGTTTAGAATTTTTTAAATGAATATTTTGTTATTTCATGGCTTGTAACTGTTCAAATTTAATCAAGGTACCACATTCGATGAAGTTCTATTTTTATTTCCTTGTGAATTTCGTCTTTGTGTTTTGTACCACGACTGTAAGTTTTTATATTTTTTTGCAAAATGCATCCTCTCCAATTAAGGAACCAAAAGGGAATTGTGTTAAGCTGTGGTTCTCAATAACCTTTTGAAAATAAAAAGAATATATTTGCTTTATTTCCTGCTATTACTGTAAACAAAACAGAAACAAACATTAAAATTGCATTTTAAAACTGTGGCTGGTTATCTGGATGGGAAATTAAACAGAGATCAAACAGAGCTGAGGGCACACTAGACTTCAGGTCGGTCAAGTGGACCGTGATACATGTGGAAAAAGAGACATAATGAAATGTGTCAAGGCTGTCTGACATTGGTCCAAGTTGACCCTTGTGGACCCATAGCCTTTTGGTTTTCGTTGCACATTTTGAAGGCAAAAAGAAAAGGGGTCCTAGCCCAAGTACACCACATTGCTAATTTCCCAGGTGCCTCCATCTCTACTTGAGAAGGGCATCCCAGGGAGATGGGTTAATAGCACTGTAGTGGGACGGGCTGGCAAAAATCTCTCTAAGACCCCACTCAATTCCCTGTTAGCCGGAATTGTCGCAGCCTGGTGTGCCTGACCAATATTGGAGCCACTGAAACATGCAGAGACAGCCCCCTTTCTCCCATTCAGTCAGCAGTCTGGCCTCTACAAACACCACATGCAGCCTGAGGTTGCTTCTGGATGTGGTGTCCTTGCTAGAACAGATTAGCATAACCTCAGGTACACAGTGTGAGATCATTCATCTGGCAAATAAGCTTATCTTTCTGTCCTGGTACAAAGGAGGATGAGGACTGGAAACCATTGTGTCTCATGGGATGCAGAGTAGACAGTCACCCTCAAGCTGAGAGCTGCAGCTCCCTGCCTGATGTCACAACGCAATGCTCTTGGTCAGTTTGGGCTGCTATAAGAAATGACATGGGCTGAGTGGATAAGAAAACAAACACTTATTTCTCACAGCATAGGAGGCTGGTTGTCCAAAACCAAGGCACTGATAGATTCAGTATCTGGAGACTATCTTCTTCCTGTTTTGCAAATAACCACGTTCTCATCCTTGCACAGAATGAGATAGACACACACACACAGTCATCTTGTGTCTCCTCTTTTTTTGAGGGTATATATGTAGGCCCCACTCTCATGATCTATCTAACCCTGATGATCTCCCAAATGCCTTGCCCCTAGAAACCATCACCTTAGGGGTCAGAGTTTTTGCATATTGATTTTGGAGGGACAGAACATTCAGTCCCATAATTCAAAGGAATCTGGATCACCTATGCATTCCAGCAGCTATCATGTGGCCCACTGTATCAGTGACATCGTGCTTAGAAGAACTGATGATCATAAATCAGCCTGTGAACTGGACGCTTTGGTTAGATACATGCCATACAGAAAGTGGAATGTTAATGCGTCAGAGTCAAGGGGGCCACATAAATGAAGTTAGTCTTGGTTGTACAAGTATAGCCCTTCCAAATAAAGGACAGATATTATACCTTGTCCCTTATCCTGTGAACATGAACACAATCCCTTTTTTTTTAGGATCTGGGAGCAGAAAAATGTTTCAGACTTCTGCTACAAGCCATTTAATAGGACAGAAAAAAATTTCTCCTATTAAACAAAAGACTTTATTACTCCTATTGACAAAAAAGAGTCAAAATGTAGTAAAAGTGGCCTGTTGCTCAAGGTATTCAATCCTATGGCTTTAGAGATATTTGTGGTGGAAAAAAATTGCTGTGTGAAGCCTGGGTAACTTTCCCAAAGACTAATCACAAGATCCACACCTGGATTTCTAAAGCAAGGTAAATGCCATCTGCAACAAGGAATGCTATAGCTGACTGACGTGCCATTTCAACCTGGTTGAAGTGAGTACCTGACTGTGCAATACGTGGTCAGAGCTTTTTTGTCATTGGTTCTGTCAACCCCATAATGCCATAATATCTGAGGAGTTCAGCAACAATCAACCATCAGATGAAAGTGTTACATCCTTCTCTCAGCATGAGCAGAATCCTGTACCCAAATTGACTGCATGCTGCTTAGCATAAAGAGGGACTCCATGCAACGAACCTGCTTCCACAAGTCTAAATTAGTGGGATAGCAGGATACAGTGGTGGATTTCTGATGAGTACAGTCTAATAGAGTGGTTCAGATTCCTGTGGGCCAGGAAAGAGCTCCAATCATGTGTGTATCTGTGGAATGTGAGAGTATTCCAAAAATTCTCAGTTGAAGATCATTTCACTATACCACTCACTGCTTTGGTTAGCTGTTTCATAGCTCTTAATTGTAATCTTTATGTTCTTAAATTAACTACAATGGACTAAGTTATCTATCATCAATACAAGAAGAAAATATTAAGCCTAGTGTTTTTTTTTCTTTTGATGAATAATTCTTACTTATATGTTAATTTACTAAATCATAAAATATGTATGATGAATACATGTAATATATGCTGAATATATGGTAAATAATATATGTTATATTAATATATATTATATATATTTTTTCTACACCCAAACACATGCATGGAATACTTCTTCACTAAAAATTCTGTGGTGATGACAGTTGTAAAGAATTTGGGGAGTTTGCACATGAAGATATAAAGTTAAAGTGAATAGAAAATGTAATTGCACAGTCATGTGTTGTTTGCAGGTTTGGTAAGTATCACAAGGGAGGTTACAGAGCATGATGACCCTGCACACCAGGGGAAACCTCACCTAGTAGGGAAATCCAGGGAAGCTGCCTGGGAAACTGAACTTTAGGGTGAGTTTTGAAGTGATTGACAGTGTAGTCAGGGGAGAAGTTGGGGAGATAGAGCATTCCAGGCAAATGAAGAAACCACACAGAAATGTTGCTCTCAATGACAAAGGTGCTTAACTGAGCTCAGTCTGGTGTGAGACTCTGGACTAAATAGTGGAAAAAATACATGAGGAAATGTCCTCACTTCATTATAATATGCCATGGCATTACTTTAGCATACAGATAGCAGGTTTTTAGAGTTTGGGTTGAAGTACATCATGTGAAGGCATCCAGACACCATCATTCCATGCTAGGAACAGGGTCTCTCATCCCCACTATAGAAAGAAATGGGCTGAGTTTCACTGAGAAAGAGCCATTGACTTGCTGGAAATCTTAAGTCTCCTACGATCTTATTAATAAGCATTTGTAAGCTAAGCTTGTTTGCAAGAAGTTTATGCTCTTTCTGGTACAGCACACACAAAAATTAAGCGTTCACATCTGATTAGTCAACTGTAAAAGGAGCTGGTTTTAGGTTTAAGTTTTTTTTTTTTTCTCTGAACTGCTAAGTTTTTGACTTGAGAGGGAGGGATATACATAAAATACTAAATACAATATTATCAATTACTTAATTAAAGAAAAATTAAAAGTTCTGGGCTTTTCCTTAGGCTATAATTAAAGTCAAAGTATTTGCACTTGATTGTCAAAAGCACAGAAGTAAGGCAGGAAAAAACAAAATTCAGGAAGCAGAGGACGAGAATCAAGGAAAACATGAAATGTGCCTCAGAGCTGACTGAATCGAGGTTGAGTCAATGCAATTATCTGAAATTAGAATTCTAATAGTGAAGCAAGGAAGAGCACCACCTGTACTTGAAAGTACTGTTTTTAGTCAGGGTTAAAAGAAGTTTAGAATAAATGAAAAAGGTCTTTGAACTTCTAGTATTTCATAAAAAGTTTTTTTTTATCTTTCTGTTCTTTAATGTCCTTAATGTTTTCAGAGAGATAATATTAGTACTTGAGATGACTTTGAGACATTGTTCTACACTGGATAGTGCCACAGATTTTTACATCATCTGGATTCTCATGAGAATGATCTTGGATGAAGGAAATTTTCTAACCTACTCCTCTACCCAACTGAAACAGTGTAAATTACCTCCAGATCCATTTTTTTAAAAAAAATAAATAAATTCAACTATATTCAAGAAAGGAGGAGGTGACAATGCCAAGGCAAACATATTTGCTAAGGGAATGTGCTCCTGTTTTCAGTAGGCAAACGGAAGGCTTGGGCTTCAGTTTGACATGGATTATGTTCTATCCCAGAGCATCAATAATTCAGTTCTGAACTTTTTCTTCAAGATAATTCTGTTCACTTTACATCTTACACTTCTGACTAAAGAATTCAGTGACAATTCTGTACCACTAGAAAAAAAAATAAAGACATAAAAATTATCAATTATTTTCTGCATGAAAATTGGCAATTTATCAGCCAGATAAAAAGTGTGAGAAATGTGGTTTGGTTCTTATGTATGTATTGCTGGTGGAGCTGCCAATTGTGCAACTGCTATGGAAAGCAATATGGAGATTCCTCAGAAAACTTGGGATGGAACCAACATTTGACCCAGAAATTCCACTCCTGGCAAATACCCAAAGAACCTAAAATCAGCATAATATAGTGACACAGTCACATCAATGTTTAAAGCCACTCAATTCACAATAGCTAAGCTATGGAACTAGTCTTGGTGTCCTTCAACAGATAAAAGGATAAAGAAAATGTGGTTTATATGCAGAAACTAACATACAATGGGGGTGGTGGGGGAAGTGAAGTCCATTATATCAAACATGAGGATGAGGAGAAGAGAGGGGTATAATGCGGGTAGGAATAGGAAAGATGGTAGAATGAATCAGACAGAACTTTTTTATGTTCCTATATAAATACACAACCAGTGTAACTCCACATCATGTACAACCACAAGAGTGGGGAATTATACTCCATGTATATATAATATGTCAAAATTACACAACAATGTATGAGTGAACATTTCCCCCACACCCTTACCAACATATATCGTTACTTGTCATCTTGATAATTGCCATTCTAACTGGAGTGAGATGAAATCTCTGTGTAGTTTTAATTTTCATTTTTCTAATTGCTAGTGATGTTGGACATTTTTTTTATATATTTCTTGACCATTCATATTTCTTCCTCTATGAAGTGCCTGTTCAATTACTTTGCCCATTTATTGATTGGGTTATTAGTTTCTTGTTGTCGTTAAGTTAGTTGAGTTCTTTATATATCCTAGAGATTAATGCTTTATCTGAGGTGCAGGAGGCAATGATTTTCTCCCATTCTGTAGGCTCTCTGCTCACATTTTTGATTGTTTCCTTTGCCATGAAGAACCTTGTTGGTTTGACACCATCCCATTTATTCTTGATTTTACTTCTTGTGTTTGAGGGATCTTGTTAAGGAAGTCAGTTCTTAAATGGACTAGATTTGGGCCTACTTTTCACTCTATTAGGTGCAGGGCCTCTGTTCTAGTGTTTAAGTCTTTGATTCACTTGATTTTGTGCAGAGAGAAAGATAAAGTTTTAATTTCATTTTGCTACTATGGATTTCCAGTTTTCCCAGCATGACTTGTTCAAGAGGTTATCTTTTCTCCAATGTATCTTTTGGATGCCTTTGTCTAAGATGAGAGAACTGAATTTATGTGGGTTTGTCTCTGTGTCTTCTATTCTGTATTGTTGGTTGATGTGTCTGTTTTGGTGTCAATATCATGATTTTTTGTTGCTATGCCTCTGTATTATAATTTAACGTCTAGTATTTTGATACCTCCTGCTTCACTTTTCTTGCTAAGAATTGACTGGCTATTATGAGTCTCTTATTTTTTCCAAGTGAACTTTATTACTGCCCTTTCTCTTTCCATGAAGAACCTCTTTGGAATATCAATAAGGATTACATTAAATCTGTATGATGCTTTTGGTAGTATGGCCATTTTGACAATATTTATTGTGCTTATCCAAGAACATGGAATTTCTTTACATCTTCTAAGGTCTGCTTCAATTTATTTCTTTACTGTCCTGTCAATTTTATTGTATAGATCTTTCACCTCTTTTGTTAGATTGATTCTCAAATATTTTATTTTTTGAGGCTATTGTGAGTGGGATACTTGTTCTAATTTCTGTTTTGGTTGATTCATTACCAGAATATGAAAACACAATTGATTTAGGGGGGTTAATTTAATATCCTGCTACTGTTATGAATTCATTTATGAGTTCTAGAAGTTTTCTGGTAGAATTTTTTGGGGTCATCTAAATATAGAATCATCTTGTTGGCAAATAGTGATAGTTTGAGTTCATCTTTTCCAATTTATATGCCTTTAATGTCTTTCTTCTGCCTAATTGCTCTGGCTAGAGTTTCAAGGATGATGTTGAAAAGGAGTGGTGAAAGAGGGCATTCTTGTCTTGCTCCAGTTTTTCCAGGGAATGCTTTCAATTATTCTCCATTTAGAATGATTATGGCCTTGAATTTAGAATGCATAGGTTTTACAATGTTTTGGTATGTTCCTACTATCCCTGGTTTTTCTAGTGTCTTGAACAGGAAGGGGTACTGCATTTTGCCAAATGCTTTTTCTGCATCTATTGAGATAATCATGTGATTCTTTTATTTAAGTCTATTGATGTGATGAATTATGTTTGCTGATTTCCATATGTTGAACCAACCTTGTATCCCTGAGTTGAACCCCACTTGATCGTGGTGCACTGTTTTTAATATGTTTTTGTATGTGATTTGCCAGAATTTTATTAAGGATTTTGTGTCTATGTTCACAAGGGATGTTGGCCTGAAGTTTTCATTCCTTAATGTGTCTTTATCTGATTTTGGTATCAGGGTGATACTAGCTTTATAGAATGAGTTTGGAAGGGATCTATTTTTTCCTGTTTTCTGGAATAATTTGAGAAAAAAAATGGCATTAGTTCTTTAAAGATCTTGGAGAGGGTCTGGGGATATAGCTCAGTTGGTAGAGTGCTTGCCCAGCATTCACAAGGTCCTGGGTTCAATCCCCACCCAGTATTTCCATTCTGGTTTGATTCCTTACATCATCCTTTATCTCACAGATTAGTTTGAATATGTACATTTTCAATTCCTTCTCTGACACTTCTTCCACTGTGTTGGTCATGAATTCTGTTATTGAAGTATCTTTGTTTGTTTGGAATGATTCCTTCCCTTGCTTTTTAATGTGGTTTGTGTGTCTATGTATCTAGCAGTCTGTATCTGGGACTGTAGAGTTTCTACCCTGTGCACTTGTAGTGTCCCTGAAGGTTACCTCACTGTTTATGGGAGACAGATAATAAAAACACTAATACAAACAATGTACAGCATTAAACCAAATAGTTCCTGCTACGATATCTGTCATGCTAATTGTCACAATAAACAGAAATGATATGATCAGTTATTGCCCACAATAAGAACACTAAGTTTGCCAAAGGGTTTACAATTTCAAATGGTGCACTAGGAGAGAACAGAAGTGATGTAGGATGTGATGATTATGAGGGGTGAGGAGAGAAGATAGAAGTAAAACACTAAAGGAAGAATGAAAGAGAGAGCAATTGAGATTGGCTCTAGTCAGAAAAAAAAAGACAAAAAGAGAATGAAGGGAAACGTAAGTGGGGAATACGTATGTAGTAACATTTTTAAAAAATGAAAATAAAAGAATATAAAACAAAACTGAAATAGACTAATCAAATATCATAGTCCCCAAAATAATGATCCATGTAAAATAACTGGCTTCAAAAATTCTAGAGCTGAGAAAAAACAAATATGAATATGTATAAGTGTTCCTGAACCATCAAGTTCAGAATTAAATGGAAACAAACAAACAGAAAACCAATCTCAGTGAAAAGTTGAAGAATGGTGTCCATTAGAGTCCAAAAGATTGTAAGCTTAGTTTCTCAGCGGTGTTAGGTTGGGTTGCTGGGGTCAGAGAGAGAATCCTGTGGGTGGAACTCCTGGAGGCAGGGTTTAGGCTTGGGTGGGCTCTGGGTTCTTTGCTGAATGCCAGCTGGTCTGGAGACTTTAACAGAGCACCTCCAGGGCCCAGCAATTGCTGATTCACTGGGTTACACTTGCATGTTTGAGGATCCAATTCTTAGTCCACTGTGTCACCTGCAGACCCCACCTTTCCTGGTCTCAGGTATACTCTCCAAACTCAATCTCTCCCCACCACCCCTGCAAATTCCCAACCAGGAGTCCCTCCCAGCAGGTCCTGCCAGCAGCCATGCCGGACAGTTGGGTGGATTTCCAAGACCAGTTGTTCCCTGTGTATTTGATTTTCTCCTAGTCACTTAGGCACATTCTATGTTCTGCCGTGTGGGTTTTCCAGGCCTGTATTTTGGGCCAAATTTGGTTTTCCTAGGACTCAGCACCCCCAGCTACCAGTCTCCACATTGTAGCTGCAAAATGCTTCTTTCCTCTGTCCTCTACCCACGACCTGGAGAGATTCAGCTCTTTCCCACACAGGGATATTGGGCAGTGTGCCTTTCCGTTTAGTGGGGCAGTGGCTTTGATCTCTAACCTCACCTCAGGCTTCCTAGAATATAGGCTCCCTTAATTACCTTGTCCCTCCACTTTGCCCCACGCTGGCTGGTGCCTCTGGCAGTAGCTGTGGCTCTGGGTATTTCTCCTTTATTTTATAATGTGCAACCTCCCGAGTCCCCAATCTGCTTTGAATCTCCAATATTAAATTCCAGTAAACACTCCGCCGCCCCCAACTCTCTTATTTCTGTTCACCAACCTTGCTGAGAAGCCGCCTGTCTGCTTTCTAGGTTTCACGCCATGGAGCACCCAGGAAAGGGACCTTCTATATTCCACCGTCTTGGGACTGCCAACTATTATATTTTAATTTACTTTTTTTTCAGGTTTCAAATATATCCTTTTCCTTCCATTATTATTATTTTTAAATTAATTTTTTTATTTGTAAATGGACACAGTATCTTTATTTTACTCATTTACCTTTAGGTGGTGCTGAGGATCAAACCCAGTGCCCCACCCATGGGAGGGTAATCTCTACCACTGAGCCACAACCCCAGCCCCATATCCTTCTATTATTAATTAAACGTCTTATTGAATTTTAATAGAAGACATTCTATATCATATTTATTGTTTGTAACTTAATGGATCTTCTTTTATTGACTGAATACACAGTAAACTCCTTTGATTAACCATATGTGCAAAGGCCACGAACTTGAAAGCTTATAATGATAAGGGAACCTAAAGAAAGTTTCATCGCTATCTGTGGCGGTGTCGCACCACACATAATTTACAATAAACAAAATTATTTTTGTAATTTAAAATGTACAAACATTGATTTCTATTTCTTTGGTATCTATTAAATTTATATGCATATATGTGTTATGTGAAATGATATTACATAAAATTAAACAAATAAAAATTTAAAAGTAAAAAAAAAAAAAACTATGATAAAATGGAAGTCTTTACAGATGCTCTTAACAAATCCCATAAGCTTGCCTCGAGTTCTGCCATCTAAAGGATAACTACATGCAGCCAGCATTTGGTGGGCAGCCAATGGACTGTGAAGTGGGGGAGGTCCTGGGATTTGGAAGAAGGACACCATGTTCTGATCATTCCCCTGGGGACTTGTCAGGCATGGCTGGCACAAACTGCCATATGTCTCTGCACCTTTCTTTTTATCTGTAAAATGTACATAAATGCCCATATTTCCCAATACTATACTCTAATTAAAACAGATAATTTATGAAGTTTCAGGCATAATTCTTGGCAATTATGATTCCCAAATTCCCTTTTATAAGTACAGACTCATAGCTGAACTAGAACAGGATTTTTTAAATTGAATTCAAGCTGGCTTACATATTATATTTAATTTTTAGTAATTAAATCCATGGTGGATGTATTTTTGTCATTATTTGACTAAATTTAACTCAAACCTCACAGCTCAGTGTTTTCACTCTTAACAATTATACCAATAAGCAACTCTGCAGTCCTTGCAGCCATATTTTCTTTTGTTCCTGCTTTTACCCATCGCAGGATCCCATCTGCTCTTAAAACACAGGAGCGGAGTAAAGCATTGGAATGATTATTTCATTATGGAAAAGTTCATGCATAATTAGTGGGTTTCATTCTAATGCTCATGTTGATCTTAAGCCAAAAATGTCTATGCTTTTACTTTTAAATTGTATTTGCCTTCTTGCATCTGGTGAAGTTTATGCATTGTATTCAACAATTTTATTTTATTTTTTTCTTTTTAACTCCTTTTAAAATAATTGCTAATCTGAAACAGTAGCAAGTGCAGCAATATACATCTTTGTAGTATTTTTTTTTTCTAAAAAATAGAAGGCTTCTCTCAAGGAGCCTTCTGTCATGTGGCTTGTGTGAGGAACATAGTTCATTGAAACACAGTCTTGGGTCTTTACCCACTGCCTCTGCTCACAAACTTACAAAATCCTCACTATACATAATGAGGCCCTAAGTGTGGCCTGTGATTTAATGCCATTCATAACACCAACTAAAGTAACTGTCACACCTACATATTGATTTGTGGGATAGCAGTTCTATCCTTTAAACTGGCTTCTGCCTGCCATCCTGTTAGATTCAGAGGTTGTGATTTTTAAATAAAAATATTATAAATAATCTTAGTTATGGTGCTGAATGCAGAAGGAGAGCACACTTTTTCTGTTAGAGGGATTGGCCATGTACTTGCCTGGTAAAGTTGCCCTCAGTAATTCAGAGCATAAAAGCAAGGTTCCCAATATGAACACATGAACAACTTCAGAGGACTTCCATTTATCCCATTAAATTCTTACTTGATAGTGTATTTAAAAATATAAGTCTCTTTAATGCTTAAGATTTGTGTAAAGTTTTCTTGCAAAAACAATAGAACATATTTCATGATAATCATTTAAAATTTGTTGTTGTTGTTGTTGTTCTTGGTATTGAAAATGAACCTATGGGAACCACCACTTTACCCAGCTATCTCACTCCTTGGTCTATTCCCAAAGAACTTAAAAAAATATATAGTACAGGAAAACAGCCACACCAATAAAGCAACACAACTCACAATAGCTAAACTGTGGAACCAACCTAGATGCCCTTCAGTAGATGAATGGATAAAGAAAATGTGGTATATATACACAATGGAATATTATTCAGCAATAAAAGAGAATAAAATCATGGCATTTGAAAGTAAATGGGTGGAGTTGGAGAATATCATACTAAGTGAAGTAAGCCAATCCCCGCAAACCAAATGCCAAATGTTTTTTTCTGACATAAGGAGGTTGATTCATGGTGGGGTAGGGAAGGGGATCATGGGAGGAATAGACAAACTCTAGATAGGGTAAAGGGGTGGAAGGGGAAGGGAGGGGGCATGAGGTAGAAAAGATGGTGGAACAAGGTGAGCATCGTTACCCTAAATACATGTATGAAGACATGAATGGTGTGAATATAATTTGTATCAACCAGAGATGTGAAAATAATGCTCTATATGTGTAATATGAATTGTAATGCATTCTGCTATCATATATAACAAATTAGAAAAATAAATAAATACATATAGATAAATAAATAAAATAAACCTATGATGCAACCACCATTAAAATGACAAATTTTGGGTCTCTCTACTCCACTGGTATGATATGTCTGATTCTTGAGGTGTATCTCTGTGGGGGGGGTGGTTAGGAAGAAGAATGCATTTTGACATATTCAGAAAACTCTTTGATCCTGCATGTGGATGTACTACCTATGAAAGACACTGGTGAAAGTCACTGGTACAATTAATTATTTAGGCAGTTATTTTTAAGCAAAAGCCATGAATTTATTTCCTTGTAACTGTATATTGCTTTTAATTTTAATAGAAAAGTATATTGTAATAATAGATGATTAGTGGCTCCAAAAGAGAAAAAATGAAATTATTTTATTCAATGTGTTTTTTAATCAATCTAAAGAGTTTTCTGAGTGTACTCTTTTTGCCAGAATATTAAATCTTAAAAAAGCTTTTTTAAAAGATCATTTTTCTTTTTGATTTTTTTTCCTGTTTTGTTTTTCATACATCACCATTAATGCATGTATATGATAATTCTTCCCTCACTTCAATTGTAGCTTGATTCTATTTTTATTTTATCGGAGATGAAATTATTGAGAAAAGCAAAGATATAAAAAATAATACAGGGTTCAATGTTCTAAGTCTGCCTTTGAAGGAATATTTTAAGAGCAGTGTTAATGTTATCAATTTTAAGGGTACTTGTCTATACATTCACAATTACAAAAAGAATTAGGACAAAACAAAACCATTTTTCTTTTTTGATTAAAGTTGAGGAAAATGGCAAAGCAGCTTGCGTTGGCTTGCAGTGCTCAAAGGCATCACTCGATTTTCCTTAAGGCCCTTCTGGACTGCAGTTTAAGTCCTCATGACCCTGACGAAAATGTCTCCACTTAAAATTAGCTACAAGGAGAACAAACAAAACTAACATCATACATGAATTTGCAAACGACTCATCCCATATTCCAAGGCCCTCCTCATCTTCAAGTTGATTTGAACAACATCAAAAATAGTTTAGACATTCATCAGGGTAACAGAAATGTCAAGTTTTCCTGGAGAGTGATGTGACAGGTAAAAGGTCTTTGGTGCCACTGAGACTGCATCCATCACTAAGTCCATCCCAGCTCAGTGCAAGATGAGTCGGAAAGAGCCTGTGTACTAACGACAGAGAGTGATCAGTCTCTCGCTGTCCCATCGATCCACATCTGCAGTCCCAGGAGGAGATGACTCTGGTGACCACACCCGGGCAGGAAGGGGGAGGAAGTGTGGTCACAGCACCAATGGGTCTGCAGGGTGACAAGTACAGAGACTTCAGGCTCATGGAGCCTTAGTAAAGCTCTCCAAGTCAGTCTTTCTTTTTAAGGAGGAAATAAGAACTGTTGAGGTCAATTAAGTACTTTGTCTGGATCATACTTCCAAGGAGCTGCAAGTCCAGCTCTGAGCTCCTCTCTCAGACTTCCTTGTTCTGACATTTATTTAACATTAAGTTGTGTATTTCCTCCTCTTGTTTTCTAGAAAAAGCAGATACATTTAAACTCCCTAGTTTAGTATGTTTTCTTCTAGATTTGTGTAGTCATCTAATTGAATGATCTATGTTAAATAAATTGAATACCAACATAGAATCAGGTACTGAAAATTCAATATACTACAAAATTAAGGAGTCGGTGAAGGTAGTGTCCTGTGCCTGAAGCTCTCACTTTATCTCCTCTGTTGGTCCTACCCTCAATGGGATAATGTGCTCACATTTGTTTAAGTCACAGAATCTAAAAGAAAGTTTAGGCAAGTAATAGAAACAAATGAAGGGCACAGGCTGAGCGAAAGAGCCCAAGTGCTGCTTAAATAGACAAATTAATTTAGAAAAAGAGAGGAGCAGAACATAGTGTCCAAGGACAAGTTCTGAATCAGGGTGTTTGTTGGGAAAGGGGTACCAGTGAGTGAACCAAGGAGGCTCCTAACTGTGTGCAGTTGTCATAAAACTGTTCCCAGCTGATGGAGACTGGATATTCACTTTCAGCATTGGTGTCACAATCCCCGTGTTCAAGATTTCCTGACATTTGGACCACAGACATGTGACAGATGCATGCTAAGTGGCCCCATGATCCCGTCTCTGGTGTGCTCCTGGAGTGCAGGACGTGAGCCTCGCTTCCAACAGCATCCAGGGAGGTGAGGGAATGATACTTCTGTGGGTGCACCATGAAGGAGACAGCTTTCCCTCATCTCATAGACAGTCTTCGTTGCTGGATTCAAGGAAGGAAGCTGCCACAGGGGACTGCCCTGCAGAAGATCCATGTGTCACTCCATCCACAGAGAACATCTGGCCTACAGTCTGCAAGGCGGCGAATCGCAGCAGCTGGGGAGCTTGGAAGTGAAGACCCGGAATTGAGAGGAACCTTGACCCTGCGGTGGGGGACTAGAGAGGCCATTCTTGGCCTCCTGATATAATAAATGTAGGGCAAAATATTGTTTTTAGGAGTTGAAGTATAAAGTACATTTTTTGTCTTTTCTTTTTACCCCCCCCCCATTTTTTTGTTTTTTATTGAGCTATAAGAATTCTTTACATATTACAGATATTCTTATGCAAAATATGACTTGCAAAGTATTTACTCCTATTCTTTAGTTTGTCCTTTCAGCTTCTTTTTTATAGTTAATGATTTTTCATTATTATTTAATGTCTTTGATGGTCCCACCTTTATTAGCCAATATAAAAAAAATTAAAAATACACAATGATTTTTTGTCTTTTCTAAAAATTACTCCTGACTAAAGACACTAGAAATACTAATGGTGACATGGCTTAGGTAAGAAGTCAAGAATTTACATTGAACATTTTATAAAAAAAACTTTGTTATCCAAAAATATCACCTAGAATTAATTGTTTCAAAAGATGAACAAAAATGCCCACGCTGCCACCCTGTACTCATTACAGTCAGTTCCTAAGGAGCTCTGCCACCTGAGGTAGTTGAGATGCACTAGATTTGAAAAAATCTAGTTTAGGTGACTTGGAGGGAACGCGGCAATTCAAAATTTCAAAGTCTGAGCTGGGTTTTCTTTCTTTCTTTTTTTAAATACCTTTATTTTATTTATTTATTTTTATGTGGTGCTGAGGATCGAACCCAGGCCCTCACATGTGGGAGGCAAGCGCTCTACCGCTGAGCCACAACCCCAGGCCCTGGGTTTTCTTTTCTTTTTTTTTTCTTTAAAATAAATCTATCTTCTTCTTCTTCTTCTTCTTTTTAACACAATACCTTTATTTTACTTATTTATTTTTATGTGGTGCTGAAGATCCAGCCCAGGGCCTCGAACATGCTAGGCGAGTGCTCTACCTCTGAGCCACAACCCCAGCCCATGATGTGTGTTTTCATACTTCAGATTACCTGGAGCTTTGTTTCTCTTCTTGAATAATTCAAGAACATTTTGTCTCTTTTTGGTGACTTTGATAGTGTACTCTTCTGCTCAGATGAGTACCATGTTTGGGCGCAGCTCACACTCTGTGTCAGAAAGGGAAAAGCCACAACACGAGTTCTCTTTTTTATTTGTTTCATGTTGTAGGTGAGGTTGCTGATGATCTAGCCTGTGTCCAGTCAGAAGTTAGCTGTTGATGTGAGTGGTGCAGTCAGTCATTAACCAGCCAGCCAGCATATGCTCAGAAGTGCTGGCAAAATGCACCTGCAAATCCTTCCCAGCAATGGCATGCCTCTCCCCCTCAAGCACCAGGTACCTAACCCAATTTTTCATGAATGAATCTTAAGAGACCTCAGATGCTGGACAGTCACCCTCCACTTGCTTGTCCTCTACTTCCAGGGGGACCATTTAAAGAGAGATACGTTTGGAGATGAAGTAAACAACTCATGTAAAAACAAATTACACACCCAGCTGAGCTCTCTCCCATTCCCTAAATCTCCCTTAAGATACCCTTTCAGCATATTTTGTGTAGTTTTAGCTGTGACACTTTCAATAGCAATACAGCAAAAAGCCGCAAAGCAAATTGGCAAGGCTGCCTTCAATCCCCGATTGACACCAAGAGATGGTCATTTGAACTATGTGTGTTTATGAAATGACCCTATGTGTTTGTTCAGAACAAGTACTTACACACTTACTCTTACTACCAGGATACCTTAGGTTACAAATCAGAGAGCATGCATCTCTTTATCAGCTCTGATGTGTGTAGACCTGGCTTCATAGGGAAATACTAGTGTCATTTCCAGGGTCATCCTTATACTGTGTGCCACATCACTGCAACAGGGACACAAAATGCAGCTCTGTGAGATGTTGATGCTCCTGCTTTACTGAACAAATATCATGTGCAAATGAATGAGATGAAAAATAAATCATGGTAACTTGGACATTGCCGTTTTTACAGAAAATCCATGCTTGCTTTCTGCTTGCATGAAGTCTTTAACCTCTAAATTTGTTGATTCTCGTGAGACAGTAAACATATTTCAAATGCAATTTTTATACAAAAACACCCCCACCACAACAACTAGGTAATATTTTAAGAAAGGCAAAGCATGAGAGAGCTTTTCTTTTGATTACATTATGCATTTCCTTCTTCCCACCTTGCAAAATTATGTTTTTATCCACATATATCATCCTATAGGTTATACAAGATTTGCACACATATACATTGATATAGTAAATCACAACAAAATGCCAGGATGAGTATTTTTCACCCTTCTGTGTGGGATCATGAAAAACAGTGCTTCATCTGAGGTCAAACAGCTGCTAAGAGCCACTGTCAAGATGCATACTATCTCCTGTCTCTTCTGCCTCTGGAATAATCTTCCATTGCACAGATGCCTCACAGCTCTTTCCCAAAAGCCTTAATGTATCGGCCTTTTTGGTTACGAAGCTCCACCCAGCTCCTCTCAACCTCTGGAGATGCTCCATGCTCTGGCTCGTCTTCCCTTGTACACTCCAAATTAATACGCTCTTATAACCAAGAAAACAAATGGTGTAAGATTAATCTAATGAGATATTTGCTTTAAGACTATATACTTAAATTTCAACTAGTGCATCTGTGAAGGTTGGGTAAATTATGGGGCTGGGGTTTGGAGTGCTGGTGGGCTGGACACCTTCCTGGAGACTCGGGAGCTTTCCTTTCCCATCAGGCCCACTCTGTGACGCAACACATTTATGTCTGATGGCATAGACACTGGGATAAGCTGTGTTCCTTGATCCATGGAGAATCCCAGTGACAGAATCTGGCTATTCAAGGTGACTTTGCCATCTAATGCTTGCAAAGATCTCTGAGTCTATACAGCTGAGAATGTATCTCACAGCAAAGCCAACAAAACAAATATTTTTTTTAAGGCTCAAAATATTTGGTTTTGCTCTCAGAAACATATATTTTCATCTAAAAGACAAAAATATTTCTTTTAGACTTGATCCCCAAAATGTTATCTATTAAGAAAATGGGATTTTCATTAGATTGTAAAGTGAGATGCTTAAGAGAGGAATTTGAGATGTTCATCTAATTTCTTATTGAATTATAAATGCAACGGTCTTATTCACAACTGTGAGAAGCATGTGTCTAGAGATTCGTGTAGTGGTCCCTACTGGTCCATAATCTATACGGTAAGAAGTTAAAGCATGGACGAACCACGCTCGTACATTTTAACAGGGACAGGAGAAAAAGTTAAATCATAAAACATGCATAATAAAGAGCCCTTTCTCTACCACCAGAAAATTTATGTTCAAGACTAAATTAGTTTCTTATAAATTATGCACAACCTCTCATGATGCAAGCAAAAATGTGGCATGGACTACTGCAAGTTTGTTTCTGGCGTAAATTCTAGAGCATTTTAAATGCTTACATTTATTTTTATAAAAAGTTTTTAAAAGTAGAACATAGTTAATTATTTGTTATTGTGAATCCATGTTTTTACATGAGAAGTTTGTGAGCTTGGCGATTAAAACAATATTGGAAACTAAATCAGGGCTTTTTAAGTTACCTTTGAATATTTGACAGGGTACATGTGAGGCCCAGTAGGCTTACTGTCACTGTTGGTTACAGTTGGTTACCTGACCTTTAAAAACAGGTAAAGATGATGGTCAGAGGAGAGGTGGAGAATAATTTGAAATTTAAAAAAAGACAAAAATCTGTGCACAGTATGGCTTTGACCTTTGTGTTTTCTCCATCTGAAAAAATGCATGTGTGCTTTTCTCTCTCCTGATTTAAATACCATGTGATACACAATACTTGCCTGCATATTCACAACCTCTTATCCTAATATGAAATTTGGAATGGACCATGTTGTGGTAAAGCATGAATCCATTCTCATGTATTGCTCTGAGGAAAGTACATTGGAACAATGGTTCTGAAGTGCAATTTGAAACCTTGTAACACATTTCCATAATATGTTTATAACCCTCTACCCCAGGGACTTTTTAAGGTAAGAAAATAGGCACTCATGTACACAAAGAAATTTATCCTATCTTAATTTAATTTCCCTGCATCTTAATTGTGTGGAAATCAGTCACATCCAATCTGGCAGAAGTAGTAAAGACAAGGTCTCACCATGAGCCCACCCAGTAAAGCTGCACCCTACTGGAAGGAAAGCCCCACTCCCAGCTTTGCCTGGAGAGGGAAGGAGTGGAACCCGGGGTCCAACACTGCAATTGCTCTGGGGACTGCTTGAAGTGCTGCTGTCTGTCTCACCTGAGAGGCAGAGAGGATAGGACTGGGCCTATTCCGGATGCCTCGGGGCCACCGAGGACAAAGACAGTGCACTGGGGAAGGAGGCAGGTGTGAAATACCCCTCAGAGTCTTTGACCATGTTTATTGGGGAGAATTTTTTTTCTGAATGAAACCAGTTTGTGAAGACTGAGAAAGTTGTTTGATTTATCTAATTTCCAGACACAATGAAAAAATCCAGGAAAATTTGTTTCAAAAGTAATATGTTCCCAAACAAAAACAAAAACCAAACAACTTACAGAAATTGATCCTAGTGAAATGAAAATATGTGATTTAACTGGCAGAAATACAAAACAATAGCTAGAAATATAATAAGTCATAAGTTGTAAGTTATAAAGTAACTATAAACTATTAGTTGTAAAGTAACTTCCAGGTTATGTGTCAGGAGCAGTGAATGAATCATTGCTTTGAGCTACCCAGACACAGAGAGGACACCTCCTTGGGGAGTTTTGTGGTGTGAAGGCACCACATGAAAGCCACCCCGTTGATAGGGACACCCTGTTACAAGGGACTTCTGTGCCAGCCATGGAACTTATTAGTTCTTAGCCTTGAGTTCAAATGCCAGTTGCTCTGAGGTAGTTATGGGGGCAAGCTGGTAAGTCCTAATTGGGCTGTTTTACTCTCAACTTCTGTTCTGCTTAGCTTGAAGAAGATTTCTCACAGTAAATCCTTTCGATGTGTAAACCTATATAATAAATGTGCTGAGCCTACTTGTGGTCCGTCTTCTTCTATCCACCAGGTCCCTTTCTTTCTACTTTTGTGTCTGTTTATTTTTTACCAATCCCCTCTCTTCCTGGTTCAGAAAAATGAGTAAATGGTTGTGCAGATTGTGACAGTAATAAAGGTAAAAAGTCATAAATGCTTTAATAAGGTCAGGAGAAAATGCATAAACAGAAAATAGCCACAATGAGGGAAAATATTTAAAAGTACCAAACAGAAACCACAGAGCTGAATAATATGGTAGATAACCTTAAAAAAAATCACCATAGGCTTTCAATGAAGACAGGATCAAGAACAAATAGGGCTAATCAAACTGAAGGACAGGTCATTGGAAATTATACAAAGAATAAAATAAGGAAAGAAAGCTCTGGAGACTTATGGGCCACAATTGAACACTCTGATACATGCATTATTGTGGTTCCAGAGGAAGAGAAAGATAAAGGGGGGAAAGCTTATTCACAATTCAATAATGACTGCTGAAATCTACCAAATGCCTCAATCTCTTCTACAAAATTGATGATGGGACACTACTTCCAAATTCATTTTATAGCATCAGTATTGCCCTGACACCAAGGACAGCCAGAGACTTAACACAGAAAGAAAACTACAGGCCAATATTCTTAACAAACAGAGACACAAGAGTCCTCAATAACAAACTAACAAACCGAATAAAACAGCACATAAGAATTGTCACATATAATGACCAAGTACAGTACTTTGTATGATCCTGGAATGACTCCAGGTACAAAGATGAATTAGAGAGACCCAAGGCACAGCCAGAATGGAGGTGAGAGTGTGGGAGGGGGGTGCAGCTGCCGTGGACAGCAGTCAGGAGGCTCCTCATTTAATTAAAAATAGAAATGCCATGCAACCAACTGTCCCAACCCTGAGCTGAATTAACATAGGGATCTCTAAGAAACTTTTGCCATCTCTGTTCATCGCCGTGTATTCACAAGAACTAAAATGTGGAAACAAGCTAGATATTTATTAACAGATGAATGGGTTAAAAATGTGTGTGTAACCAAGTACATGGAATGTGGTAATATCCAACATGGTAGTCCTGCCTGCCAGATGTTCCAACACAATGAACCTGGTGACATTATGCTGAGGGAAATTAACCAGTCACAGGACAGATACTGCATGAGTTCACTTGTATGAGATTTAGTTGTCAGACTCAGGAATTCAGAGAGTTCTAGAATGATTTTTACCATGGAATGGTAAAAAAAATTCATTAGGTTCTAGAGACGGGCTGTTCAACATAGTGCCATAGGCAACATTAAGTCATTAAGATCATAGACTGATGTTGTGGTCTTACAATAATAAACAAAATGGCATCAAATAATATTTGAATATCTTGAAAAATATTAAATATAGAGTTTTTATAGTAGGATGAAAAAAGACATATAACATAGTCCTTTTTTAAAAAATAGAAACAGAAATTACCAAATTTTTATTCTCAATGAAGGAGAATATCAGGGTTTTTTTCTTTGTGATTTCCTATAGCATACAGTTATTACTCTATAATCAAAATTTAAAAGATAAGACTGCACACTGAGATAAACCAGATTTTTTAGTATTGCATCTGAATTTTTATGAAATGTAGAATGTAAATAAAATAGACTTTCTTTTTAACTGTTGTTTATTTATTTATTTATTTATTTATTTATTTTGTTTTTGAAAGAATTTTTTTTTTTTTTGTAGATGGACACAATACAAAGCCTTCATTTTTATGTGGTGCTGAGAATCGAACCAGGGTTGCGCCCGTGCTAGCCTGTGCTAGGCAAGCAGCGCTCTACCGCTGAGCCACAATCCCATCCCATCCCTGTTGTTTATTTTTTAATGTGTTTGTTCTTTTAGCTAAATGTATGTTAAGTAAAAATTGTTTAAATTTTTCATTTGTGATAAGACACATTTAAAGCCACAGAATGTGATGAGTTTAGTACACATCAATAAACCTTGAATTTTTTTAATTTTTAAAAAGTTTTTGTGCTTCCATAAGGGCAACCAGAAAAAACAAGACAAAATAAAACAACAACAATAACAACAAAAAATTCCACTACACGATTTTGTAGTTGGGGAGAAAGTCGTCCCTCCTCTGGAGGCAAAGCCCTTTGCTCTGGTAGATGAATACAATTTGGGAATTGCTTTTTGTCCCTAGAAAGGGTTTTATTTATTTTTGAAGAAACAATGTGACAATTCAGAACCTGGAGAGGTTCACCATCTCACTTCAGTGGTGAACAATTTGACAATTACTGTATTGTTATGGTCCAAGACAAGAAAATCCCCTGCTGCTCCAAGGGAGGAAAGAGCACCAGCAATAATTTGATGAAGCAGCAAATGATGTGAAATTACTCAAAGTTTTCCTCCCTGCGGATGGAAAAGATCCTGGGCTTTTTAGATAGGAGATTGCTGTCTCCATGAGCCCCTGTGTTCTGTATCAGGTAACATAGTCACCAACCCTATGACCCAACTACTCTTTACCATTAATTAAATTTGAAAGCAAAGCAACATTTCCTTTTGTTGTTGTTGGAATAGCTTTTTTTAAACTTAGGAAATAAAAATAAGATTGCCAAAAATATCAGTTTCCAGGACTCTGAAAAATCTGGTTTGGCAGGCTGGCCCTGAGAGCTGGCAGTCTATGTGTGGATGACCTCCCTGTTATTTTTATGATAAACTGAATAAAGTTACCTGAACATATTTACAACTTGCAACTTGCTTTGTATTGAGTGATTCTCTGCTAAACACAATTGATCAATGATGCTCAACTGCTTTTATTTCACATGCAAAAGCAATTGGATACAGTAGATAGGCTGTATTCATTTTTCAATATTAAGTATATTTTCTCTTTAAATTTAAACATGTTGTAAAGTTTGAATTTCCTCAAACATTGGAATTTTATAAGATTTTTTGTTGTCTGTGCTATTTTTCTTTATTCTCATCTTAGAAAGCCAACTGTCAAGACTAAGAAAACATTAAGCAATACACATAAGTACAAATTCCATGCTAATCTAAGAACACTTTTCATATGTACTATATATATATATATATATATATATATATATATCATAATTCATTGTTTTTTTTTCTGTTGAAATAATTTTCATTCCTAAGGAGTCCCTAGATGCAGATGGAGCAGGCATCAGATAGAGAAGAGAGAGGTTATGGATTCCAGGTTCTAGAGCAGCAACATTACCTCAACTTCCGAACCTTACTCTATGTTGCTCTTTTTGTATTATGCCCTGTGAAGCAGAGAGCAATCCTACTGGGTAGAAAATTATATTTTAGGTGTTGGTTGAATGAATTAATATTCAAAGTTTTATTAAAATATGTAAGAAAACATAATGTTGAAGGTGTTGCACTATGGACTCCATTGGCAAATCCTAAAATAAAGTGATATTACACCACATTTCCTATGATTGTTTATATAATACACAAGTTTTATCAACCTTATGTTGTATACAATGTAAAACAATTTATTGTTGATGTCAATTATGTTATATGGATGGTTAAATATACACATTATATTTAATGGAATTTTACTGTATAATTTAGTGGAGATCAAAATTAGTGAATACACATGGCTATTTTGCCTGATTTTCAAGGGTAGGTAATTTAATTGGAATAACACTCCAAAATACTGAATTGGTTTCTATTTAACTAAGGATGCCCTCACCTCCATTAGCACTTTATATTTTGCTGAAATTTGCACAACCTCACAAGACTCTTAAAAAGTGAGAATCCAAAAGTGGTACTCTACACCATGCTGTTTTTATAATCTGTTTATTTTGGTGGTGAGAGCTACTTATGACAGACCCATTTTACAAACAAGGGACTAAATTAGAGACTAAGTAACCTGGTTCACTAAACTTTTAAATGCATGCTGAGTCCTGAAAACCTCCAAGACAAAAAGTAATTTCAGGTCCAAATTTCAGTAGTCTCCTTTAAAATGGAAACAAAATAATTTTTTATAAACTTGTTAATCTATGTCTTCCTCATGTCAGATATGTTGGAGTAAATAGTTTTCAAAAACCCTCCAAATTCTTCTGCCACTCAAATCTGCAAAATACATAAGAGTGAAATAACAGCAGGTTTGCACTCCTAGGCTTTTCTCGTAGTAACTGAGGGCCATCCTGCAAGTCCTCTTTGAAATTTTACATAACATCACTCACCTGGCTGAGGCCTCCTTGAAGCACAGTTGAAGCACATTGACTTAGTATCAATGAGGTCTGGAAATTCAAGCTGTCACATCACTGAGTGGATGGGAACTTTGCTTACTGCATCTGCTATTTACATGAGCGTATTCACATGTGCACATTCCCGTTGCTAGGAAACTGAGAGCCAGACCCCTCCACCAGCCAGGAGAGATGCGTAAATACGTGTCATCAGATCACCCTCGCTATCACGCACACGCTTTTCACTATTGCTCATCTTACGGCAGCTGAATTATGCTTTAAACCCAAAGCCTGTTTAAATTAGCCCAGGCTGTCGAGTGTCTGCAAAAATCTTCACTAAAATTAAACATGCCACACTTAGTCATTGGGAGTTCTTCCATCCATAATCAATTATCTGGTATTCATTCTTGCGGAAGTACAGTCACTCTTATTACTATCGCCTCTGGTCTTAATCTTACAGTATAGAAATTAACGTTTTTTTCCAGGAGATTTTTCATTCATTCTGCACGGTTTTGCACTATCGCAACCATTGAACTGGTGAGAGCTCAGCAACTTGGGCAATGAAAGGTGAGTCAGACCTGGCTCCTGCACTCAAGGAATCTGCAGCCCAGTGAGTAAAGTCAACATGGAAACAGTGACATGCCAATGCTGTCAGAGAGGTGGAAGGGCTGTAACATTCTGACCAGTGGCTTTGTCCTACAGAGGATATTAAAGATGACTGCGGAAAATATGTGGCAATTGATTTTAAAGATGGGTACCTACAGACTTATGGAAATGGTGAGAAGAACACTCCAGCAGGAAGAAGCAGCATTAGTGAAGTTTGTTATAAAATTGGGACGAAGGACACCTTTGTCATCATGCTAAGTATAAGTGAAAAGTAAATGTACTAATTGGTCCTTGGGTGAAGCAGGCTTAGCCATTAGACAGAGCCTGTGAGTTCCAAGTGGAAGGGTCAGCAAGGTCCTGAGGCTCTTCTTTCTGGAATAATTTCAATGATTCTGTGAATTACGTGGAATTTCTGAGAGCTGGAACATTTCAGGTCCATGCTTATAGGTCTATTTAAATTGATCCTAAAAACAGTGTCTTAGAGAATATCCTGAAACATGTTCCATGAGTGAGATCACACATTAATAATGAATATTTTTTTTCTTTTAAATATCTTCAAATGCCTGTACAAATAAGTACATCTAAATAGCAGTGTTGTGAAATCTTTATTTAGGAAAAGGTCTGTCCAGTACATGACACTGATAGGCAGCACTGGAGTTGACTGGGTGCTTTCCCAAGTGACCTTGATCTGTACATTCTTACATGTGCCAACCAATGTCACATCTGTGAGTTCCTCTATTTGGTCCCTGGTATAGTTTGTGTATCTTCAAAGTTGCTATTGACCTTAGTGCAAAACATAGATTTTTGGGGGGGAAATATTTAGACTTTTTGAATTCAAGTGTCCCTGGACTATATGGATGTATGCATAGGAGTAAACAATAAGCCGACCAAAAAAATGGGAATTTCAGGCAATATCTTTGAAAGCACAGAGGTAGCCATGATGTAGAAAGGTTTTTCCTTAAATAAAAATTATGATCCCTCTGAAGAACAGGTAGGTTTTCATTAATCCAAAATGCAAGTTAAATCCTCAGGAAACTACCTTGTGCTTAACACTAACCTTAAAGTCCAAGAGAGAATAAAGATTCAATGAGAGCCTTATGTAGAAAGAACCTCACAAAACGCAGGTTGGCCCTGGACAGACTGTGGGACGGGACCCAAATTAAGTATTTCTTCAACTTGAATATGAGGGCATTGTACCAAGAGGGCAAACTGCCAACAGTATTTTCCAAATCTGTAAACCAAAATTCGCTACAAATGTAAATCAAGCCCCTATGTTCAAATCAAGTACAATATTTCCAGGCAAAGAACTAGGGTCCAGTTATAAACCAACTCTAATGAGACCAGACACAGACTGCAGAAAATGCTTGGAGAAAAAAAGTAGGAAATAGACCAATTAAGTCATAGTTCCTAATCAAAAAAAAAAAAAAAGATTTATGTTCCTAAATAGAAAAGAAACCTTTTAACATTTCTGAAAAAATCTAATCTGAGGCTGAGCAAATTGTAAATAAAATATTGATGAAGAATCAACTTGGTAACCAGTTTTCTCACCCTCAGCCTCTTTACAAGTTCCCTCATGCCTCCCTCAACCATCCAATGGACGTCTGCACCCCGTGGTCTTGGCTGTCTGCTCCTTTCTCCTTGGACCTTCCTGCCTTCTCTTAGAGCCTTCTGCTACTCTACAAAAGACCAATATGATCAAGACCAAAGCACGCTTACAAAGTTAACTCTCCGAGTTAGTTAATAGGCTTCTGTTTACAAGGCACTTAGCAAATATCCTTGATAATTGAATAATGTGAGTTTTTGAGATGCTCTGGCTGATAATTAACTGCTGAGATGCAAAGAAAATTCATCAGTTGTTTGAAATCACCAAGTGCCCTGATGCCTAGAGAGTTCCACCTGGACCCCTGGCTTCCTTCTAAGCCCTCTCTGATTCCTCATTGTGAGAACCATGTTCTCATGACTAGACCAAGTGCATTTCACGGAGGGGCTCCAACACTTGAGCAGAGATACTCTGCCTGAGACCCCCTTTGGACTGGGACTCCCCCTCCAGGCTCAGTACAAGCTTAGTCTGTAGCTCTCTCCACTGGTGATTGCCTTGAGCCATCTTTTATTTTTTCTCCCTCAGCAAGAAGAAATGAAGAGAAACGTGAATGTGAAGTTTTCATTTTCCCCCCTATCCTCTCTGTTTTTTAAAAGCTACTTGTTTGGTTAGCACAGCAAGGGTCAGAGAACTCTTGTTCTTATCTGGGTGATTTTCATCATGTGCTGAAGGGCATGTCAGGAAGGTGGCAGGATTTAGCAATGGCTTTTTACTTTTTCCTTATTTTATCTTCCCTATTTTCCCTTGTTTCCTTCTTAATATTGAAAAATAATTTCTCCTGTCAGTTTTTAGCTTTGATAATGAGAAAACACCAAATACATATAAATTCCTTTCTTGGTCTTTTGTTCTGTCTTTCCTTTGGGGTCTTATCACTTTCCCTATACATCACAGATGTATTATTACATAGATTTAGAAAACTCCATAATAATAATAAAAAAACCCAGCAGACTCAGGGTAACGTGTTCTCTTTTTCTTTGTCCACAACTATGTACCTGGTCAACATTTCCTGAATATCCCTTAAATTCCTATAATGCAGATGGCACATTAGGTGAGGTATGAGTACCCAAATCCCTTTCAACTGCTTTTAGGACACTGTCCTTGTTACTATATAAGAAGTGTCATGTTCTAAAGTTGAGTTGAATATGTATATGCAGGTGTGTTGAATATAAATATTCCTTTTGGTATTTAGGCATTTATCAGGACAGACAGGGAAAAAAAAATACCCCTTATTAACACGTGCATAGCCTGCCCTTTGTCCTGAGAGATTTCTAAGGCTATTGTCTGGTTAACTTGTACTGTGCTTGGTCATATGACTTTCTTGGGATTCTAGAGGTTAAATAAGTGCTCACAATCATGGTTGCTTTCGTTTTTTCAATGGGTAGAAGGAAACCTAGGAACTCATCCCAGGCGCCCAGTGGTCGGAATGTAGTAGGCAGCGGTGGAACCCAGCTCAGAGGTTGCAGGGACAGCTCCTCCCTTCCTGCGGTGCTCTCCTTCCATATTCTGGCCCTGCGGATGGAAATCCTTCTGCAGAGGAATGTGTTATGTATGTACACCGTGTCTGCGCTTTGGGAGAGTGATAGCAAAATAAAGCTGTTTCCTCCACATAAACAAATTATCTGGGAAAGTCACTAATAGTACCCGATGATGACAGCACGCATTTCGGAAGGTGCTTGAGAGCACAAATATACTCTTAAACAAAATTGCCTTGGAAAATGTCAGTGTGATTATTATCCCTATCTCTTTAGATACAGAGACGGCTACCTAAAATTGAATACATGTTTGTATTTTAAATATTTCCTTAGCTTCTCATTTCCCTGTTTGTTTTACTCAGGCTTAAAACTTCAGGGAGAATTTTAACCCTCTCCTACCTTCCCTTTTTTCCTACCAACCAGCATTATTTCTCTGTGTTTTAACCTCAGCAGCATGACATACTACTCTGGTTTGGAACGGGTTTGTCCTGTAGAGGCTCTTTACCAGGAACGTGGTCCTCAGTGAGGCAGAGCTGAGGAAGCTCAATCTTGGTGGGGACTTATGGAAAGTGATCATATTCTGGGGCTCCAGCCCCTAGGTGGACTAATGCTGGCTTGAGGAGGCAGGTAAGTCTCATAACAGTGGACTCTTTCCCTCCAGAGTGTGTTGTTATAAAAGAGCCAACCTGGATCCTCCCCAGTCTCTTGCTCCCTGTCTCACCATTGCTCTCTTCCTCTCACATGCACTTCTGCCATGATGCCACCTGTCATGCTGTTTTGTAGCTAGAAGACCCTGAATGAGTCTGAACTGAAGGTGTTGGACTTCAGTCTTCAAAACTGCCAGCTAAATAAAACTTCTCTATACAGTGTTCAGCCTCAGGTACTTTGTTATAGCAACACAAATGGACTAAGATACTCATTTTTCCCCCCATGTATTTCTACAGAGATCTATGGAGTTAAAACCTTCAATATTTAAAAGTATTTCTATTTAAAAGAAATTTTCTATATCACAGCTATGTGTGTGCAAATTTGGTCTAGGTTTTTATGATTGGGCTGGAAATGATATGGCAAATCTCTATTTTTTTTTATCTTAAGGAAAAGAGCAAGAAATGTTTAATAAGATGTGATAAATACTACAAAATAAAATTAATTATTCTGAATAGGATGACTCTAATAGGAATAAAGAGGCAATTAAATATGATTTTAATGGAAAATAAATCAAGGAGAAAAAGTGTGAAAATGTGGCCCCATTCAATAAATGTATTTCTTGTCAGAGATCAAAAATATCTAGTACTGAGTCATTCGAGAGATTATCATATATATGATATATGTGACATTTATCATATATATGATATATATGTGACATATATCATATATCAAAAATTTTCTACATATTCATGTGTGTGTATGTGTGTGTGTATATTTTTTTTTCTGTTTCTGTAACAAAATATCTGAAGCTGAGCAACTTATAAACAAGAGAATTATTTAGCCCAGAGTTTTGGATGTTGAAAGTCCAAACAGCTTGGTACCAGCTTTGGTGACAGTCCCTTTGGCTGCATTATAGCATGGCTTCATGGCAGAAATTATGTCACAGGGAAAGTTCACATGGAGAGACAGGAATCCAGAGCATGAGAGAGGGTCAAGTTGCTTCCTTACTCTCCCCTTCTGCAAGTTATCTCTGCAGTCCACTGTTTTAATTTCCTTAGCCAGTGGAATACTAAGCAGGAAGCTGTGACTGTGCCTATGCCGATAAGTGCTTTGCTTATGTTTTCTCTGCTTTTTTTCCTATATATAAATGGAAAAAATATATTACAAAAATACTCTTAATTTCTCTCTCTCTATATATATAATATATGTACATATATATATACACACATACATACACACACACACACACACATATATATATGTATATTTATTTATTTATACATATATATTCCCCTCTTTTATAACAACTCTGACATGGGAATTGACTGGGGGTCTCATGGAACCAGGTGAAGAGAAGCCCTTATGCAAGCAACATTCCTAATGACACCCGCTGGGCTCCATCTCTTCACAATCCCACTAACTCTTAACATTGCCACCTTGGGGACCATGATTCCAACACAGGAATCCTTAGGGGACACACTTAAAGGACATCCAAACCATAGCACACAGTCCAGAGGGGTGGGTATGTCCTGCTATAGATGAGTCTTGGTGATGTGCATTCCCCTGGCAAAACAAACTTGACTTGGCTTATGGGGAAAAACAGTCTATCTTCAAAAAAAAAAAAAAAAAACAATCTGTATGATGGAGAAAAATTGTTTGACCAAACATGCTAATTACCAAGTTCTTCTTTACACCTGAGCATAATTAGCACCCTTAGAAAATGTCTAGGCAGGAATCCAGATACTTAGGGGTCCTGGCCATTTTTTAAATTCAAATTTGGAACCTTGACACAAAAGAAGAGGGAGGGATCTCAAAATTTATGGATTCAGCAGCAAAGACTGATCATCATCATCAAGACCAACTGTTTTTCTCCTAGGGTGTGCACTAGACTGCTTTTCTTGTTCTCTCTGGCAAGTTGGTGTGGACAAGAGAGTGGAGCAGGGTGGGTGTCCTCCACCTCTACCCTGGCCTTCAGAACATGCCCACATAACCTTCTCCATGATTCTTCTGTTATTGCTATTTGGATTTTGACATCCAGATCAACCTTTAAAATAATGTGTGTAAGGTGTCAGACCATCTGTCAGTTTAGGTCAGTTAATGCCCAGAGGAGCCTTGAGTTTCTTTGAACTGTGATAGATAATATAAGAGAAGTAAAAATTAAATACATAGTGTTTTTTAACCATTATTCAGCCAGGGTTTTAATTTCTAAACCACCTAGTTGTGGTGAGTTATATAGATAAATCTATAAGTGTATCACTGAAATTAATATAAATAGCACACAGCAGTGTTCATACAACATTGGTTTATCACTTTGAATGATTTTCATTTTTATTAAATTTTGGTAAGTCAAAATATTTAATTTGGAATATAGTGACTAAAGATGTACTTTTATTAGGAAATTTAACATGAATAAAAGAAAATTTGATTAAAGAATCTTCTCAAAAATTGAAATTATTTTATATTAGTTAATAAATACAATATAGAAAAAGGTAGTGATAAAAAATTTAGAGGATAAATGAGTCAAAAATTCAGAATATCTATCATAATTTCAGAAACTTACAAATCAAGCAACAGGAAGTTATTAACATATTGATGCCAAATAAAACCACATAGGTCTTGTTATGGTCATATATGGTTGTATTCAGATTTTTCTATATTTTTGCCTCACTGATACTTAAAAAAATATTCTCATATTTACATAAATTCAGTAAATGTCTGTCACTTTTTGGAAAAAGAACATGAAGGAATCAGAAATAAGTGGAAAATAGAAATTTAAAGCAATTTTAAAAATATATTATATTCAAAATTACACTATGCCTGGTACTTGTTATAATACACAGCCTACAGAGATGAAGGTATTTACACAATCTATAGCAGAGTATTTTTTATCTTCTCATGATTAAAGCATATAATTGAGTGACAAATAATGCGATTTTAATGGGTTCTGAATGTCTTATTTCACTCGTGTGTGTGTGTGCATTTACATGTATATTCATATATACATACAAGTTATAGTGTATAATGATATTAAATTGTGATATACATTATATTTAAGCATCATCTATTCATTTCATGAAGTATGTGAGTTTTCTAATACAAGTGTTTTCCTTTTGATTTTAGAGAAGTTATTAGAAGAATATATGAGTGGAGCTCAATGTCAGAGGGAACATTCACAATTGTTATGATTGCAGTGGATGGAAAGGGAACCTTGGAAATTAAACTCATTGTCGGCTTTTGCATTTTTTTTCCATTCTCATTTTTTTCTGTGTCTGGGGTATGAGATAAGTATAAATTAAGAAATCTGAAATGACACTAAGCTTGATGATTAACTGCTGGGATATAAAGTAATCATTATGCAAAAATCAACTGGGCTGAATGAAATATATTTTCAACCTTCAAGGGTATTGTTTTGTTATCATAACCCTGCAAAATGAAAATGTGCAATACAAAAAGGATGTCTACTGTATAATTAATGAAAACCTTGGATACCAATTGGAAAAATAAAGTGAAAAAACTCAGATGAGTGAATTGAGCTAGAAACGGAGAGCCACTCCAACTAGCCCTCACGAGAGGGCTGAAGAGAAATGGAAAATCACGGGCATAACAGTGCCATTGGCAGGTTCCGCTGGGCATATTTTACTCCATCTTTTCTTAGGTTAGAGTTTATTTTTTATTTTACAGATTTCAACAAAATACGGAAAGTGCTCTGAGTCTCAATATCATTTACCTTCCTCTTCCCTCAGTGTCTCAAAGCTGAAGAATACAAGACATCTAGAAAATGGGGAGATTTTGACAGAGATCTTATTTGGAGACCAGAGACCATTAGCTTATTTCTAAGTAAGTCTGTGGAGTCTGGTCCAAGAGAAAGCTCATGAACACTGCTGTGCACCCAGATGCAAGAGGAGACAACCTACCTGATCTTTCCAGACCCACCCTTAGTAAATCTCATTCTGCAGCTTTGACCCCTCATCCTGGAAGGAAATGCCTACTACTTTGATACCTTAAATCAGCCCTCAACAGGGTACTGCAGGGAAGAACCAGGTGAAGCCATAAGACTTTGTTAACTTTTTTGACTGGTTTATAAAGCCCAAGTTCTTTGACTGTATAAAATATCCTCTGTGATTTCTGCCTGGAATATCTTCCCTGTCATCCTTTCAAGTTGCCTCTGGGAAGATTTTTCTCCAGCACTGTTTTGATTTTTGTGCCTTCTCCATCTTTATTTTGTACCCCACAATCTACTTACATGCATTTCCTCATGTTCCACCTCTATCCAGTTAACTCCAATCTTGAGGACTCATTTTAATCATGACTTTTTCCAAAAAGCTATTCTGGACCGCAGGGTGTGTCTTTTTTTTTTTTTTTTTTTGGTACCAGGGATAGAACCTAGGGATGTGTCAACTCTTAAGACACATCCCCAACCTTTTTAAAATTTTTTATGTAGAGACACGTTCTCACTAAGTTGCTGAGGCTGGCTGTGAACTCTCAATCCTCCTGCCTCAGCCTCTACAGCTGCTGGGATTACAGATGTGTGCTACCATATCCAGCTCATGTCCCCTTTTTCCTAACCTCCATAATACCACAGCTTCAAGTCACCTTTTTTATTGAATGAAAGAGAATAACAATCGAGGGCACAGTTTAATCTGTACAACCAGCAGTCAAGGAAGAAGATAGGACATTACCAACATTGTAGATGTTTCCCCTTCAATAAAATTGCGCTTTGTTTTGGAGGGAACCACTAACTCCGTCTTCCAAGTCTTTTCTCTACTAACATCCCAGGAAAGATAGCTTGGGACAGAAGCTGTCTGTGACTCTGCTTATAAAACAAACAGAAATGCAAGAGACTTATGGACAATTGTTTCCCCAAAATATCTTCCCCCAGTTGGACTCTGTTTTAGATTCTGGAGACTCTCTCAGTCACTGATTAACAGAATTAGATCTGTTCACTGTGCATCACATGAAAAGCTTAATTCTACTGTTGACACAAAGCCATGGGGGCAGGACTAGGCCATGTGAGGGTACTGATCTCAACCATGTCCCCTCAGACCCAGGCACCTGAACAAATCCCACAATCACTATGGTCTATCTTGGAAAGTCAGATGATGGTTTTTCACATTTCTGCTTGGCTGGAGGGTTGCATCTGGCTACAGCAGGAAGTAGCAACCATCACTCTGCTCCTATGGCTCCTGAGGAAGGAATCCAGGGCAGTTCTCTTTTCCACAGCAACACTGGCCAGTGTGAGTCCAGGGTAGGGCGTTGACCTTTCAGAGGTGGTTCATGGATCACTGCAGATAAAACTAGGCACAGCATCCCCCCTCCCAAACCCACAATTGGTAGGGTAACTACATACAAGGTACACCGTCCCTCTGGGTGGCTTCTTACAGTTTCATTTTCAGAAAATCCCTGTAGTCACCCGAGGTGGACATGAACTGTTGGTGGTGCTTTCTTAAACACTTAAAGGTCTCGTAGGTGTGATTCTGTGGTTGGTGGGGGGAGGCTATCTAAAATCTGGCATCTGAACATGAAGTATTGTCTCAGGTTCCTACAGGGCATTGTTCACAGTTTGGGGGACTCCTACAGTGCATAGCTGACAATGGCTCCAACAGAGCCTCTCAGATGGCTAGCGAGTCTTGGAGTTCCCTGTATCCTCAGTAATTGTGTATTCCTCCTTTGGCAAAGGCTCTTCTGAGGACAGCTAGTCCACCTCTTCCCATCTGTCCATTTAGCCAGCCAGCTGGCATCCGCTGAACGGCAGAGAGAAGGCAAAGGCAGTGGGGTGGGTAGGGCTCTGAAGGTTTTGATTTCATATCTTGTGTAGGATGCACAAGAACTGGCGCCACCCTTTCTGCTTCCCACGGCCCACATGATAAGACTAGGGACAGTGATGGTCACAGGACGGTCAGAGCTTGGAATCTGCTGCGGACGGCAGTGCCACTTCAGACGTTTGCCACGGTTTTGGAGAGCTGCACCTGTGCTTTATGCTTCTTGATAAGGAGTTTAAGAAAGGAGCATCTCCAAGGGGAGACATGGCAGATGCCCCTCCTTCCCTGGAATGCCAAGACCTAGGGAGCTCCCTTCAAGTGTCGGGCTGCCATTCATCTATCACACCACAGAATGGAGCGAGGCATTCCCAGAGTAACAACTTCACCTTCATTCTCTGTGTTTCCAACTCACAGTCAGATCTTTTGACGAAAAATCAGATATTAGAAGAACTAAGGGCGCATTTATAAGACTAAAAATAATTTGATTTGGATTTCAGGTCTTCTTTTGACCAAAGCTGGCGCCTGAAGACACTCTCTTTGGTCTGTTACAATTTGACTGTAACATGTCTACCCAAGGTTGCTATGTTTATAGCCTTCTTGGGATTTATGGTTCACTTTTTTAATGATTTTTCATTTTCCCCAAATTGGAAGAATTTGGAATTTATTTCTTTGCATATTTCTTCTGCCATTTTTTTTCTTTCTTCTCTCCTGTTACTCTATTTACATGGGTGCTGCACTTCTTGATTTATTGTTAATTTTCTTTTCCAACAGATTCTTCAATGCATTGTTCAATATGTTCTTTTTTGATATTTTTTTAGACACTGATAGACTTTTACTTTATTTATTTATATGTGTTGCTGAGTATTGAACCCAGAGCCTCACACACGCAAGGCCAATGTGCTACCACGGAGCCCCAGGCCCAGCCTTTCATTGTTTAATATGTTTAATAAACATTTTCAGGTTTCCTATTTAGCAGCTTTGTTGAGGCTTACTTTGAACACAAAATTTACAAAATGTACTTATTTTTTTTTTAAATATTTTTATTTTTTAGGTGTAGATGGCACAACACAATGCCTTTATTTTTATGTGGTGCTGAGGATCAAATCCCGGGTCCCACCCATGCTAGGCGAGCGCTCTACTGCTGAGCCACAATCCCAGCCCCAAAATGCACTTATTTTAACAGAACTGCTTGATGAATTTTAATATTTTTATATAGCTGTGTGACATCACCATGATGAAACTATAGATCATGCTGAATATACTGATCATCCTAAAGAGATTGATTTCTCATGCTCTAAACAGATAATCCCTTCCCAAAATGGCCAGTTCCAAAGAAGACAATTTGCTTTTCTTCTCCATAAAGAGGAAAACCTCTGTCTGGCTGGCTCTTAGCTCTCTCCTTTATACTCATCCTGGTATTACATATTCTCCATCTATATGTCAGCATAATTGCTTTACTTTCTTTAGATTATAGTGAGGACCCAGTTCTTTCAGAATTTTAATTTTGGGGTTATATGACAGTAAAAAAGTATAATGTTTATACTTTTCTTAATTTGGTCCTTTTGGAGGTGAGATAATGATATAAGTTAATGAATATCAATGTAATAAAACAAAGCTGTGTTTTCTCCTTTCTGTATGTTTTGTGTTTATATGTACCTATGCATATGTGTGTGTGTGTGTGTATGTGTGTGTGTGTGTGTATGTATATATATATATAAATACAAATTATTTTGGAAAATTATTTCTCTTGGTAAATCATCTCAATATTTTATAGAATGGGGCTCCCTAAACAAAGATGCAATCTATTTTAATTATCTATATAGGTCCAAGTTTATAGTTTTATAGATAAGTTTGCATGATTACACATACTTAATATACAAAAATTAAAAACCCTGTGTAAATCTGAGGAGGGGTAGCTTGAGATTATTGAGCTGTGTATGCCACACTAATACCACCCTCTGAACTCATGAGAATTTTCTTTTGAATTGTTTTGTGATAGGATTGAAACAGCTTCTTGTCATTACTATCAGTTGAAAATGATAATTGGTCTAATATAATACTTATTACTTTAGAATTTTATTGTCTTTTTATAAAAATGGATTTCAGTCTCACGGGACCTGCACTTTCAAGAGATAGCTCTCATAATGTTTCGTTCTCTCTTCCTGAATTTCCAATCAAATGGAACTCTAAAACAATTGAAGTCTCCATGGCGTTTTAAGTAGGACATTTAATTTGCATTATTGTTTATTTTTCCTCTCTTATTTCTCTCTTTTTTTGAAAGAATACATATTCTCTTCTTTACATAAATTTTCCTTGTCAATGAAAGTGTAATGATTTGGAAATGAAAAGTGGGTTTAAAACATAAATGCTAAAATCCTATGATGGTCAAGTTTATAATTAATAGCACTTTTGTATTTTGTGGAAAAAAATATGTTTTCCATTTCATTGAAATTCTCTTTTCTTGTTTATGTCCTGGATTCTTCTTGTCAGATAGCCATAATTAAAATAATTGATTCTGTGAAAGATCCAGCAGTGTAAAGCTTAACAGAGCATACCGAAAAGGTCAGACACCAATTACTGTAATTTTGCATAAAATGAAATAAAAAAGCTGCCCCTTTCACTCCAAGTGAGAAATGTTAGGATAATCAGAATTCTCACGAGGCCTTTTCAATCAATACATGCTTCAGTGAATGATTGCAGCACCAAAATTGAAAGAGCAAGCTATTCAGGCCTGCAATTACGGTCACATAGAACATGAGTCCTTTCAGGAGGACTAGTGCCTGAAAAGATGGATTTAGGTCGCCTATAGCACTCATATTTTCTCTGAGGATCTATTCTGAATGTTTCCCAAGTTCATTGCCTTTTGCAAATGTTTGCACTGGCTGAATTGACCCCCTTCTTGAAGCGCTACTGAGTCTTGGCAAACAAGGATTCTTCTTTGTTTAGACTACAAAAACTGAAAATTTTAGGAGAAGGTGATATGGCGATCTTGAGAGTCTTTCAACTCTGTTTATGGGAAGCATCATTCACATTTAAATAACATTTCAGTCTCCATAAATGTAATTAATTTTTCCTGTAAAGTATCTTTTCATTTTTCTTTCAAAACCCATTATCCTTAAACTGGATAAGACTATGCTGCTTAAAAAAAGTATAGTAAATATTTGAAGGGTAAATTGTTAGGGGGAGGATGAGAAATTTAGGGATATAGACTGTAGACAAGACTAAGGATTAGCTGGCAGGAGTTTTCAAACACTGAAGGCCAGAACTTGCCTGTCTCCTCTATGGACCCAACTCTTCTTAAAAAGGATGAAAGATGAAGTTGAGTTGGGTAGGAAATTTATTTAAGCTATGCACTAATAGAGCTAGTAGGATGTAAGTAGAAACTAAGTTACAGTGGAATGACTTATTGTACTTACCTTGCTGTTATTTTCGAAATTCACTTTTTACTCGGATTTTTATCTTTTTAAGTAGACATTGTTTTACATTTATAAATTATCATTATATGCATTTATCAGGTACAATGTGATTGTTGGATATACATATGCAATTTGAAGTGATGAGATCAAGCTAACATACCCATCATCTCATTGGCCTATTATTTTTGTGGGTAGACATTTAGAAATTATTATTTCGAAATGTCTATTATTATTGACCATAATCACCCTGATATCCAGTAGCTCTCAACATTTCTTTCTTTTTTTTTTAAAGAGAGAGAGAGAATTTTTAATATTTATTTTTTAGTTTTCGGCGGACACAACATCTTTGTTGGTATGTGGTGCTGAGGATCGAACCCAGGCCACACGCATGCCAGGCGAGTGCGCTACCGCTTGAGCCACATCCCCAGCCCTCAACATTTATTTCTATTGTGCATCTGAAACTTAGCATCCTCTGGCCTACAACTCAGGGTCCCAGAGAATGCTCACCACTATTCCATCTCTTCTCTCCAGGAGCTGAGCTTTTTTACATTCCATCATATAAATTAAAGCATGTGATATTCTCTTGTGCAACCTTACTTCACTTAGTATAATATCCTCCAAATTCATGCATGTTGTTGTAAATAACAGAATTTTCTTTCTTTCTTTCTTTTTTAAGTTTTGTGTATATCCTGTATTTTTATCCACCATCCATTTGCTGTTTGGCACAGACTCTTTGCAGGTCTTAACTTCCGTGGATAATGCTGAAATGCACATGCAAGTCCAGCCATCTCCTCACCTTGTTGATTCCAACTCCTTTGGATCTATGCTCAAAAGTGGGATTGCTGGATGGCATGGGGGTTCTATTAGTAGGTTTTTGAGGAATCTCCATTCTACAATTCATAAAGACTGTGTTATTTTACATTCTAACCAATGATGTACAAGAATTGCTTCTTCTCCATGTCCTCCACAACACTTCTCTTTTACTTTTTATAAGTGCTATCCTAACAGGTATCAGGAGATATTTTATTATGGTTTGAATGTACATTTTTCTAGGGATCATTTATGTGGCCTATTTTTTATGTACCTATTGTCCATTGCATGTCTTCCATAGAGAATTGTCTGCTCAAGTCATTTGTCCATTTTTAAAACTAAATTATTTGTCTTCTTGTGCTTGACTTATTTGAGTTACTTATATACTTTTGATATTAATCCCTTTATCAGATACATGTTGGTAACTACTTTGTTCATTTATGGGTTGGGCTGTTTCCACCTTGTTGTTTTTTTTGCACTGCAAAAGCATTTTGGTTTGATGCAATCCCATTTGTCTGGCTATTAGGATCCTATCTAAAAGCACAGTTTCCCAGATCAATGCTGTGAAGTTTTCCTCAATGTTTTCTTCTAGTAGTTTTGCAGCTTATTTCATAATATATGCAGAACTCAATTCAAAATTGATTAAATATGTATATATAAGACCTGAAACTGTCAAACTAATGAAATAAAAGCTAAAGGATAAGCTTCTCTTGAGCTTTGAATTGCAAGATATAAGTTGGAAATGAATGATATTTCCTAAAGGGGAAAACAATGTTTCCAGAGGATGCTTTTTTGTGGCATCATTCCCAGTGGGCTCAGAGGAAAACAGGTTTAGGTGTTTACACAACTGCTTTCACCTGAGGCTAGCTTCTTTCTAACTCCTGGTGGTGGCCTGAAATGCTTGGCTTCCTTTACTGTTGCTGTGACTATCCAATCTGGGCCACTATGGTCATATGGCTGCCCCCTCTTTTTTGAATACAGTTAGTTTCAGGACATGGCCTTCTTTCAAGTAGTTCAACATAGGTGGATTTAGACTCCACCTAGACAAGCTTTAATTATGATTTTATTACACTGGGAAGCAGTATAGATTAAGTAGTTTGGCAACTGTTTCGGAGCCCAACATTTCCAAGGGCATATTCTTCATCTCATCTTTCAACTGAGTTTGATATGTCATGATTCGGAGGGATGATTCTATAATGCAGACCTACAGAAATGGTTCTCTAAGTGTGGTTCTCCCTTGGACCAGGAATATAAGCATCTAGCATCCCTTTGGACTGAATTAGATATATTCTTTCTTTTTTTTTTTTTTTTTTGTGCTGGGGATAGAACCCAAGGCCTCACTTGTTCTGGGCAAGTGCTCTACCATGAAACACATCCCAGCCCATTGGACCTCATTAAAAAGACTATTCCTCATGCTCAGCAATCTGTGTTTTAGTAAGCCCTCCAGGTGATTGTGATGGACTCTAAAGTTTAAGAACTTTGCTCTAGAAAGAATTAGCTTTTCCTAAACCCCTGAGTATTTGTTAAAAGAACAAGAGACGTCCATCCTCCAGGTTTGGAGACTATAAATATACTTAAGACTTAGCCAAAAATACTGAAGTCCATGTCTTTGATTTGTCCCCTCCCCATATATTCTGCAAGCCCACGCTTAGGTTGTGATGTAACTGTGGTGTTTGGTGGAAAAATCACAAAGAGCTTTCTTATTTCCAACATATGTCATCCTTTCAGTTTCTACCTCACATCTTGACATTTGGGTATGTTCCTTTTATCTCTTTTTTGAATACAGAGAGTTTCAGGACAAAGACAATGTATTGTCATTCTTCCATGCTTTTATAATGTATTTTTGTAAGAAACTTGATTTTACGCATAGTGCATATATTTTTCTTAGTTTATATTAAACATATAATCTTAGAAAAAATAATTTTGCAAAATCAATTTTTGTGCCTCATATAATTAATCATATTGATATTGCACAGCATTTATCTGTATGTTTGAAAGTTAATGCCTTTCATTTTGGAAAAAAAATAGAATTATCTACTAGACCGTGGTTATTAAACCATTTCCAACGTGGGGGTGAAACACTTTTGTAGTAACACGAATCAAAATGTCTCTCTGAACACAAGGTACTATGACAGTAATAATTGAAGTTCCCAGAAGCAACGTGGATATAATGAGCTCCTGCCACTGCTGTCATATATGTACTTATTAGGCACAGAGGAGCTGTTTGCTGCTTTGGATAAAAAGAGCTAGACTCCTTGATCATTTGCTTAACTCCACTTTAGATAAAGTCTTTAGAAAATAAGCTGCCATTAACGAGAATTTCTTAAAACCACTTAGCAGGTCCCCGCCTGCTATTTAATGTTTAAGATGTCAAAAGAATGTGCTTCTTTAGGAATCTGCAGCTTATTCACTTCCACCTCCTGTGGAATGCAATATTCCTTCTCTATCTCATTAAAAAAAACACATACAATAGGATATCACAGAACCATTCTTTTTTCTCTAAATTAAAAAGTAATAGAAATTCTTTTAACATATTTTAATCTACTCAACTAAAAAATTCTCTGTATGACTTTTGCATAGGTTTTAGCATATATCTGAAATTAGTTAGAATATCCAAGATGGTAGAATTTAGAATTTTGTGCATAAAATTGATTGTTTTTCATTGATTACAAGACTATAATATAGGCACTTAAAAACATTTGTAAAATTGAATGAGTTCATTTTACAAAATTTCAGGTAAACATAACCTGTCCAGGGATGAAGTGGTCTTCAAAGACTGTGTAGTGGAGATGAAGCTGGCATCATACTAGATCCTGAGCCTGGATATCAAAACCCAGCTGCATGGAGAGAAAATGCTCAATAATTAGTGTTACTAAGTGGTGAATGTGATTGAAGTCTATAATAATTTAGTTTAAGCCTGGTTACATTGAGGTTAATAATTATAGCATTATGGAATTTTAAAAATCATTATAACAATAGCAGGCATTGTCAGTATATGGAGATAAAAACAACCACCACAGCAAAACCCATTAGCTCTTGCCTTTCTAAAGAGTAATTTTTATCCCTAAAAGCAAAGTAAGCAATTCAGGATGATAATTCATGCATAATTGGCACTTAGTTAAAGTTTCCTCACTGTTACAAGTCATCTGATCCTTCAGCTTATTAACTGCCAAAAAGAGGTATAATGTAGTTTATCTACAAGCCCAAATGAAGTACAGTCAACTTAGATGAATGAACATAACTTCTTAGCATAGAAAAATGTTATCCTATGATTTGTCTACTAAACAGTCAGAGTTAAGATCACCGGGATTAAAAGTACTCAGTGCAGCCAAGCCAAGGGCTCCTTCCTCTTCTCTCCCTGCTGGACCCTCACCACCAGCTGACCTTCAAACATCTCCCAGTGTGTGGTGAGGACACTGCCTGAGTGATGAATTCCTCGCCTCTTTTCTTCATTTTCAGAGGATCTGCCATTCCTCAGTTTCTTTTACCCCAATCTTATGATAAATTTTACCAACATTTCACTCATAAAAATTGTCTACAAACTTCATCCATCTTTTTTCTATACATTACTTTCTTCTCACTTTCTTCCTTTGTTGTCTACATGGCCAAAGTTCGAATGAAATTTAAGTATAAGAAATGTACTAATGCGCTGAGCCAGGTGGTGCATGCATGTAATCCCAGCTACTCTGGAAGCTAAGTCAGGGGGATTATACATTTGAGGCCAGCCTCAGTGATTTAGTGAGACCCTGTTTCAAAATAATACATATATGTAAAATATATGTATTATTATAATTATATATGTATTATATTATACATAATATATATAATTATATATATTAATGAATATATATAATTATGATGAATCAGCATGTACTTTTCAAATAGTGTTCCTTTGCTGAAGCTGAAAATCACTTTGGTGATCTCATTTGGGAAGAATACCATTCTTTTTATACTATTCTCGTCTGGAAACAGTCTCGGTTTAGACAAATGAATTACAAATAGAATATAGAAACTTTAGCAAGGGACCACTATTTGAAAATATTTCAACTTAGAAACCTAGTACAAAACTGTTCCTTAACCATTCCTGAAGTTTCCTGAGATATGTTTGGAAGCATCTTGGGAAGGAGAAAGAGGAGAGACCATCGTAGCTCTGGAGCCAGGCTGAGATATTTGGAGAAGGTAGTGGCTGCCAACCTGTTCTATGCATTGGAATCACAGAAAGCTTTCAGAGTACCCAGAATGCTGAGGCCTAGAGTTTCGGATTCAGAAGGATTTACATTGCTAATAAGTTACTAGCTGATTCGGGTGCTGATAACTTCAGTACCACACTGTCAGGACCATGGGGTAGGATATGAATAGCTTGGGACTTTATTACTGAATAGACTATTGCACATGAACAATACAACATAAGTGAATTGATCTATTCTGAAGATCTAAGAGAAATTTTACTGCATACAAATTTATCATGTTTCAGCCTGTCACTGGTTAAGTTTATTTGTAATTCATATTATGTGGAAATTAGTTTCAGTATATTAGGTAAGAGAAGATTCAAAATTCAGTTGTCTCATAGTGCGTCTTGGTAAGGAAATTCAAGTTCTCAACACCCCCACTGTGTTGGAGTGATAAACTTTTGCACCAGGATTGTGCTAAGTTTTTTTTTTTTCTGAGTTATGGCAGGTTTCAGAAGAATGCATAATTATGGCAGTGATGTGGGAACTCAAACTATTCCATCTGTAGAAGGCTGGGCTCAGTGAATCTTTCCAAAATGAGATGAAGCTCAGTGGAATTAAAAATCAGAAACACACATGCATGGTGCGCACACACACACACACACACACACACACACACACACACACACATGGCAACCCCTGATTCCTTCATGCAGGGCACAAAAGATGGCCAGGGGAATGGCGGTATCTCTGGAAAGGCTCTGTGCCTGTAGCCCTCAGTAGTTACACAATGTGTCTGCCTGTGTTCTTTCTATCATCACATTTACCACTCATCTCTTCTTCCTCACACATGGGCCATTCCCTTCTCTGTTTTCAACAACTTTTTTCAGACTCAGCCCACACTAACTTTCTCTGGGAAACATCACTAACCTCAAAAAAGGCAATTTCTCTTGTTTATACTTCATAGCACACCATATGTCTGCAACACAACCTCTGAACACAGAGATTATTTAGGCAGCTATTTGTTTAACATCTTGTCCATCAAGTTAGGTTAGAAGCTTGGAGATGACAGACTGTTTTGGTCAATACTGCATTGATATGTCTAACATGATAGATTGTGTCCATACGTCTTTGTTATATAGCATACATTAAATTTACATGTTTAATAGATTGGAAGTTATTTTGTCACTTTATATTCAATTGAAATTGTAATATGTGTATTAGCTCTAACTCAAAATAGGGAATATTTCATCATAAATTAATAGATACAAATTAATAGGTCAGTCAATCAATTCATCCATAAAAGATCCAATAATAGTGTTATGGAATGCTCATTTAATAGACACCTACATCTGAAGTTTAGCACAAAATGTATTCTACATTTAAAATCATAATGTTTTCAAACAAAAAGAGGACACAGTTGTATGAATAGTGTTAGACACTGAGTTTGAATTTCACCTTTTCCAGTTCACTAAATTAGACAAGGTTTTTATGAAAATTAACATAAATCATTAACAACAAAATCAATTAGTCAACAAAAATACCCTTTTATTTTGTTCTTCAAATAGTTTAGCAAAAAATATTTACCCAACTTCTTTCCATATAATTGTCTCATTTCCCCAATAATTACACATGGCTCTTGGGATATACAACCCACCTTAACTAAAAGTCACATGATGTCATGTGATGATTCTTTCCAAATTCCCTTTTAGCAATAACATTTTAATTGTTTTTAAAGAAGCATGGAGTGACATTATGCAATTACATTAACTAAAATATATTAAATCATTTTACCATGTAAAGCTGAGTATTAAACACAAAAGAAAGAATAGAAAACCAAATGCCAAATATAATTACATGGCAGGAAATTCAAAGCAAGTCACAGGCATTGATGCCAATTATTTCCTCTGGGGGAAAAAAAGGTAAAGAGATATGACTCCAATAAGGAAGACAAGAGGTGAGTCATCTGGGACAGTGAAAGTTCCATATCCTACCCTAACTTATTCCCAACTCCAGGGCAGGACTTGTCTCCTGGCTTTATTAGTTTGAAGAATTATTCTTCAGATGCCATAAAAGAGAAACCTCTTGGGACTGAAGGATTCATGCCATAGTTGAGGATGTGAGAGCAAATTTAAAATGATGAGATTAAAAAGCCATAATCTTTATTCCTAAAACACCTCGCATTGCTCCATTCATGCTACTTCCAGAATGACAGTGGATCTTTCAAAGATGCCAACTTTGGAGACTCCCCAAGAGATGGCCTAGGTTAGGTTTGAGATATCTCCCCGACCTCCAAGTGGAAATGCAGAGTAAGAATTGGAATTCCATTCTGAGGGTCAGAGATAAATCCCTTTATATGTTTTGTTTTGTTTTGTTTTTGAGAAAGGGTCTTGCTAAGTTTCTTAGGACCTTGCTACGTGGGTGAGGCTGGTTTTGAACTTGCAATCCTCCTGTCTTGGCTTACAGAGATGCTGTGATTAAAGACATGTGCCACCATGTCAGGCTCAGAATAAAAATTGTTAAGGACAGAAAAACGTGAGGAACTATGTCATAGTCTATGACAAGAGAAGAATGAGGATGGATCAGTGGTTTCCAATAGATGGAGGCCACTGGTGCTTTTGGATAAATAAAAGATAATTTGGGGAAAAAATGGATAAAAATAACTTTGAGAAGATTTTCTGTAAATTCAAACACTAATATGGTTGCTATAAAAAGTGGAGATTGAGATTTTCATTATTTGGAGAGGAATAAATGATGTTTGTGGCCTCAAGGTAAAAATATGTTAAAAAGGAAGGGGAGAGGGAAGATATTGGCTAGAAATTATCTTTGACTGCATGATATGTGTCCATTTCTGAAGGGGTTAATTTTAACAAGAGTTACAACTTATTCCTGGAGTTCGTTTTCAGTTGCTATTACTGAGTGCCACAGATTGAAAATTTCACCAAGTAGAGAAGTTTGATCAGTTCACAGTACTGGCTGCCAGGAATTCTAAGAGCATGGCACCTCATCTGCTTGATGTCCATGGATTCCTTCTTGTTATGTCATAATACAGGGGAGGGCATCCCAGGCAAGATAGAGCAACTATGCTGGCTCCAGGTTCTTTCTTTGTCTTCTGCAGTAATCAGTGCTGTCACAGGGACTCCACTCCCAAGACCCCACATGGCACTGATTGTCTTCCAAAGGCTCCACCTCCAAACACTGTTAGCATATGAGTTTGGGGATGATGTTTCTAACACATAAACTTTGAGAGATGCTTTCAAACCAGGGTACAGAGAGGAAAAGATAAACAGGAGTCCCAATAACTGTGTGATTTTGACTTTGAGTTTGTGAAGTATTCAAATCTCCTATTTTCCTGTGTAAAGGCTATTGAGAAAGATATTGGTAGTTGGGATTATAAATGTTTTGACATTTTTGGTAGCAACAAAGTAGAAGTTATAATCATGGAAACGACAAAGTCCAAATAACATAGATATCAGGGTTTGGAAAGATCACACAGATGTCTAGGGACATAATCAAGAATTGAAATTTTGGGTTAGAAGGGCACACAGTGAACAACAGGTAAGATTTCATAAACTAAGGAGGAGTCAGCCTGCATCTGTGATGTGCAACTTCAAGAAGGGATTGCCTCAGCAAAGTTGAAGCTGAGGAATTTTAAGGAGAGAGGGAGAATGTTCTAGAAGAATCGACCTAAAACAAGGAAGCCACATACTCCACTTTGAAGTCAAGGTGAGGGGGGAGCATGGTAGGGGAAGGTGTGCACCCATGGGAAGACCTCCGGAAAGGGTTACTCTGAGAGATTCCAGATTCAGCTGGGAGAAGGTCGGGAGCACCCGGGATGCTGTTTGTGAGGAAGAGACTGTCTGACTTCTCAGCTGTCACTCACACTTACACTATGGAATAAATTATGAACTAGTATTCCTATTTGGAGAAAATGAAATGCCTGAATAATTTCAAGGAAGGAAAAATTTGAATTTTCAAAGTATGCATTATCAATACACAACATGAATATTCAAGAGTACTTTGAAAACAGCAATTTTCTGTCACATACAATTATTTTATATAAATTCATATTATACACTTTTCATTTAATATACCTATGCAATATGCCTACATATCACAGGCCCCAAACATTTTTATTCACATGTTTATTTGATGTGGGAAATTATCTAATATATTCAATCAGTAACTCATCCATTATAAAATTTTATATTGTTGAGGAAGTTCACAGTCCCCTACGCCTTCATATAACTTAAAGCAAGTCTACTCTGAGGTGCTTCTGACCTTGCTGAGTTCAATAACTCCCTTACTCTGAGGTGCTTCTGACCATGCTGAGTTCAATAACTCCCTTTTCCACTATTCCTCATTATGTTTAGAATTCGTTGTGCAGGGATTCAAAGCTCAAGAGCCTGCGGCTATGTTTAAATGAGAGCAATATTTACCCAGAGAAAGAGCCTGTCTCCACCCACCCTGCCAGGTCCAAGCAGACTCCGCTGTCACCAGACTGTTGTGTTTCTGATAATCAATACACTGATGTTTAATAGTGCTCCTTCAGGGCTGTACCTACAAGGTGAAGCAGAACCCCCACATGCTCTCATATGTGACCCTGTCCTTCAAATACTAATGAGGAACAACAGCAGGGTCCGCGGCAATTTCAGACTCCTGGGAATGACCAGTTTCTGTCTGTGACAGAATAACATTTCCAGATGCCGGAGCACACTGGATAGGGAAGAGAATCATAATAGGTAAGCATAAAATATCCCTCTGAAAGTCTAAAGTCTTGCAACTCATATTTTTACTACCTATCAGCCTCTTGTCAAATTAAATGATTTTCTTGTGCTTGTATTTCTATCTATATGCCAGTATTTTATATTGCTTATCTAATGAGCAAGATAAATTGTTATAGATCTGTTGTGATCACTTTAAGCATTAAAAAACAGATATTCTACATTGTAAAACTAAATAAATAAATACACAAATGAATGAAATAATTGACACAAGTACATTTCAAAGAATATTATATGAAACTAAAATGAAAATTTCTATCTTCAAGTACATATATTTCTAAATTTAAGACATGTAGATATTTACGTTAGTTAATTTTGTGCTAAAATATAAAGGAAAAACTAATATATGTTTTTAATGTCAGAGATATTTATTTGGAAAGTATATAAAGTAAGAAATAATATAAATATAAGCATAAAACAAAAATGTTTTTTTCTTAGCGAATTTCTAAGACTTTTGTGACTGATCTTTTATAAAATATAGATATGATATATATATATATCTATATAGATATATGTATGTATATATATATATATAATAAAAAATATAGATATATATATATTTTTTGGGGGGGGCGGGTTGGGTGGGTACTGGGGATTGAACTCAGGGACATTGACCACCAAGCCATATGCCCAGAGCTGCTAATATTATAGGCATGGGCCACCATGCCTGGCTGACCTTTTATATTATTGGCAAAACGATAAGCTTTTCCTAAAGTGTGTGAATTCACAGTTAACATTGGTTTATCAGTGACTCAGCGCTGAGTTGATTAAATTTCCCTTTGCTGGAATAATATGGATTAGAATACTACATCCAGAGAATATTTAGCAAATGTAAAGTGGTTTAATAGCGTCTTTCAAGAACACAGTATCATTTACTAACATATTTACATGACTTACATGACTTTAATCAAACTGATTTTTTAAATAGGCAAAACCTTATCAAAATTTGAGAATATATAGTTTAACAGAACCTTGAAAAGTAAAATTTTACATAACAGATGGAACCCCAGATATGCTAATATGAATAAAGAAGGGGACAATGAGGACGTCAGTTTTCTTTCTCTTTTCCAACAGCAATCCAGAGGCCCTTCAACCAAATCCAAAAGAAATTTGAAACAGGTCTGAAAGCTACTGGATTCGATATTGAGTTTAGAAGGCTCATGCATAGAACAGACCAGACACTTTCAAAGAATGACACATGAACAGACGTGTCTAGAAACATTAAAGTATGATGGTGTAATGCTGGAGGCTGCTGTTAGAATGTTGCTCTAAGGGGAGATGCAGAAGTAGCCCTAATAAATTAAATTATCTCAGGACATTTGGAGGAAATGCACCTGCAGGCAATCTGACCAGACGGCAGCTGACCCTCCAGCAACCCGATTTCCAGCCGGCCCTTCCTCCTCCGGCCCACTCCCAGGATCACCTCACAGAGACAGTGCATTCTAAATGGAGCTCTGATGAAAAAGAAAGTGCCACTCAGCACCACTGAGGTACAAGGAGATAATAATCAAAGAATAAGCCTCAGAATCCTTTTGAATTTTTACTAGCACCAGATAAGACTGTCCTTAAGAAGGAAAACATATTCACAGAACAAATGCAAAATAGAAACTATGTTTGTATCAGGCTTATGGTTCTGTATGAAAGTGCTTGGTAATAATGAATACCACATTTAAAACTTTCCCTAAACCAGAAAATTTGTTTGATTTCCCACCATTCACACTTGCATACCTGGAAGAAAGGAAATTTAGTGTTGTTTTTTTATTTTTATTTATTTATTTATTTTTAGCTAGGAACACTTTGACACATTAAAAATAATTGTTAAATGAAACCAGGAATTGACTGAAATAATGTAATAGTTGTAATTGATTATCTCTGAATAAAGAAGGAAAAGTGATAATTACATTGATAGCTAAATAGACAAATTATTTATTTTCAACTGAAAGAGTGAATTTCATCTCATATTTTAAGTTGAAGGAAATTTCAAAACGTCTATATTAAAATAGATAAATTTCTTCAGCAGGTTTATAATGACCCTTTAAAACCAATATCGCAAATTTATTTGAAATCATAAGATCAGCCTTTTGTAGCAGGCATGAAAGTTAGTCATGGAAAATGACATTCTAGTAGAAACATTTTCAGAATGAGAATAAATAAAAGAGGGAGACCTTAGTTCCCAACTTCTGCTCACTAGCAATACTTCTCTAATACTGATTGATGAGTATGACTCTGTCACTCATTTTATAATATTTAATATAGAATGCATTTGCAAATTTTTAGATTATATATTAAAATAATATTTTAGGACAACTTCTATAAATATTTTATAGCAAAATAAGAGAATTAACAGTGAATAGTTGTTGATAGCCATTTTTACTAGATTTAATTTAAACCCAATTCCTTATATATATTTTAATGGAATTCTCATTTTAGAACATTTAAAATTACCTTTTAAATGCTTCAAAATAAGTCATAAAAATTTGTGTTATTATATTTTCTCATTCAAAAACAGCTGTGTCTAGTTGACATACCATTTAATTTCAGGTCAAATTTATATGGTCATTATTTGCAATATTCAAGTATGAAGAAAAAGGTGGGTTTTCAAATACATATATTTAAATATATACAAAAGCTTATAAACTATATAAAATATAAATACACTTTTACTAAGATATATTCTTGATAATTAAAGGAAAAGATTAATTGAAATTAATTTTGAGTTCTTATAATAAATGATTAGAATGAATATATGACTCTGTCAGCAACTTCTTGCACTAATCTTGATTTGTGTCTGCCATAAAAGAGATTTAGAAATCTCTACATTGCAAGGTACGCTTCACAAATGGTAAATACTGGAGAAAAATATTCACATACAGTCTATGTGAAACCTACAATGAAGTTGTTTCTGAATGTTCAGTCTTCTCAGCTTAGGAAGAAACCCAAAGCTCATTTATTTAGGAACATGGTTTTTCCTGTTGCAAAACTGTAACTTACAGCAAACATAATATTTTAACAAAGATAAAATGGTGGCCTACACGGGATATTTTTATATTATATTTTTTCTTTAAAAATCAATTTCTTGGGGCCGGGGTTGTGGCTCAGTGGTAGAGTGCTTGTCTAGCATGTGTGAGGCACTGGGTTCGATCCTCAGCACCACATAAAAATAAAATAAAATAAATAAAATAAAGGTATTGTGTTCCATCTACAACTCAAAAAATATTTTAAAAAATAAAAATAAAAAATTAATTTCTTGGATAATTGCAAAATTCTAAAGTACTAATGAGAGAAAAATGCAATATTTAAATGATTATTCTTCACTTCTATTCCTGTCTCCATGTTCTGCTCTATTAGCCTATCTATATGTACGTGTCTGTGTGTTTGTATGTATGTTTATGTTAACTGTGAGTCTTATTTTTCCAAGGAACTTGTTTCGATTTCCTGAGTTATTTTGTTTTACTCTGATTTTGAAGTAGATTCTAAACAATTTCACATAATTATTTATTATTTTCTAGCATGAATGCTTAAACTATGTCTTTTTCAACCCACTTTTAGCTATATTCTAGTTTGTTATACACAGTGTTAGTTTTCATTATTTTCTGGATGGTCTATGGTTTAGGATTTAGTTTTCTGTCATAGAGCTGCTGATGGAGATTTTTTAAATTATTTCTGAATAGTTTCACTTTAATTTCCAATTAGACGTAAATTTTACTTTGTTTTCACTTTTTAATTAGTTAATTTTCTGCTTTATTTTCTTGTGCAAACAAATAAGAGAAAAATTATTTCTGCTGTTTGGAATTGAGATTGTCTTTTTTCTTTTCTTAAGCTACCTAAATCTGTGGTCAAATCTTATAACTGATTTTTTTTGAGATTATAGATCAAAATTGCAATTTTAATGTATTTCAGGTAATTATAATGAAATCTTACACGTGTAAATAAATGTTATTCAAAATGGAACAAGGCAGACCCTAGAATTTCACTACTAAAGGTTGGCAATGATGAATCATATTTTTGCACAGCAAGCTAAATAAATAAAATCTAAATCAAATAGATTAATGCATCAGGAAAAATTTGTGTATTCATGGCATAAACTCAAAATAAAATACATGTAATGAATACAGCCCATTCAATTCTGATGTATTTCTTGCTGTTTCCAGTGCTTTTCTTTCCAAATAATTTGTCCTTTTCAACATGCTGTTTGGGTTTTACTGGATATTTTCCCACCTATCATTATGACTGTCCTCTGCCATTTTCATGGGTCTCCGTGTCTTCTGTCACTTAACTCTTGTTCTTCTCTCTCATGCAAGTGCACATTTTATTCACAGATAATTTTTCTGTTTTCCTGGCTCACACATTTCCTCACACTTGAGTTCTCAAGCTTGGTGAAACAGTTCAATTGCACCCAGGAAGACAACAGTTACACGCATTACGTTTTCTGTGTGGGAGGAGGAATTAGTACATTTTAGAGTCAGTGATAAGGAATCTTCTTACTGTACAGGGACTAACTATGTCATTTTGGGACACAGAGGCTAAATGATATTCCCTTTCTGGGGTGAAGAGATGAAAAATTCGCGAACTTTCCCAACCCCTGAGACTATTTAAGATGCTAATGTGATAGGTGTTCTTTCTCAATGTAGTACACTTAGGGGATGTGTTTATTTTATGAGACAGCTTATGAATCTCCCAGGTGGGCTTATCTCTTCCAGGTCGTCATCTGATAAAACTGTGCTGCTCTGACGTAGGAAGCACTAATTTCCCTCTAAGTACTTAGCAACTAATGCCTCATCAGTTATCTCTGAAGAAAGCCATTCCAGGCATTTGTCAAAGCATATGTGTACTCTCTCAAGACTTACAACAAATATACACAACACATACACACACATTTATAACTATATATAACATATGTATATAACTGTATATTATATATAACTGAATATATAACTATACATATGGTTTTATATATGATTTTTCTGGGACTAAGAGTATCTAGATAGTCAGACTCAGTTAGATATTTTTTACCTTTTCTTCCTTTCTATCAATCATACACTAATAGTTAAGGTAAGCTGTCATGATTCCCAAATCACTCTGACCCAAGGTTCTAGGTTGATACTCAGAGTACAGGAGGACAGAATTTGTGTAGTATCTTGTACTAATTTTTGATAACATAATCCTGTTTTGAGTATATAAAACAAGCTAACAATATTTATCATCATTTTGAATTGGTCAAATAAAGTTGTATAATTTTAGCGTGTATTTTCTCTTTCAATGGTACCCTAGGTTGGTCATCATTCAAAGCGCAGCCGTGTCCCTCCTTATCCATTGGCCTGCCTTTGCTTGGTATTTCTATCTCCCTGACCGTCTTCTTCTGTTTCCTTCAGCTTCTCTGCCTGGCACTTATTTACTGGTCCTGAGATGGTTCTGTGCCCCTCTTCTTCCCTCTGTTCCCCAGAGGGTCTTCTCTACTGAGCATGCAGGTAGAAGCACTTGCGTCTCAAGACCCATTTGGTATGCTCCTCTGGTTGCTGTCTTCATCTTCACTCCTCCAGTTTTACCTGAGAGCACAGGCAATCAGAATACATCACAACTGAGTTGATAATCTGTGAGTAGCCCCATGAGCTCAGTCTAGTCACACGAGTCCCCAAAAGTGGAAAAGAAAGGAAGAAAGTGGGTCGGAGAGAAAAGATGGAGCAGGAACAATGTGAGTGTAAGAGGCACACAATCCACCCACTCTGGCTTTGTTGATGGGTGTAGGTGGCCATGGACCAAGGAATGTGGGCAGCCCGGAGAAGCCTGGAATGGCCCCAGGTGACAACTAGGAACTGGGGACTTCAGGCTTACAACTACAAATGATAGTTGTGAGGACAAACCGAATGAGCCTGTAAGTAGACTCTCTTCAAAGTCCTCAAAGGAACACAAACGTGCTGACCCCAGGCTTATCACTGGACCAACCTGCATTGGACTGCTGCCCTAAGGAACTGGGAGATAATAGATTGTGAGTGGAAAAGAAGAATTTATTAAAAAAAAAGCCAAAATAACAAACACTGTAATTTTACCCTGAGTGTGCACTCTTTAGGACATACTTGACAATTTGATACCAAATGGTCAGATTCAATTTTTGTGATTTGCACATCATTATTCTGTTCTCTCCCCTGTATGTAGCTCTTCATCAAATTGAAATTTAATAATGCTGGAATACATTAGGAGAACATCTTTATACTAACATTTTGAGGCCTTTATCCTGTGACTTACAGAACATTGCAGAGAATATATAAAGTGCTTACATAAAATATTTATGAACATTAAGCCAGTTCTTGGCTTGGGAAAGGGAGATATTTCTGAATTTGACTATGTAGAGATAAAGCCTCTGAAGCCAACTAGAAGTGATCTAAGAGTTATTATACCAGTGTATCATCTTTGTTTTAATTCTCTTGATGTCAAGGTAGCTAGTAGTACTTCTTGGAACAATGCAACTTTTTTTCTACATATTGTGCTTTGAGATTTAAGTTTATTCTTTTTATGTGAAATAAGTTAAAGCATCATGTTACATAGATTGACTTTTTTTTCTGTCTGCAGATGTTGGAGAGTCCTCTCTTCAATCAGTTAAATAGGGCACAACGACTCATCAGGCTTTCTTTTAGTTCCTGCACATGACACAACTTAGGTTTCAGAATGACTCTCTTCTATTTTGTATAAATGACATTCTGCATTTGTGGTGCAACTAGATGTAATTGTGCTTGCTAACAGACTCCAACCAGTAATGTCAGTAATTTGAATGTAGACTATTTGAGAAGGGATATATACATTTCATTTGTTGTAATTCTGCTTCAAAAATATTATACATTTAATGTAAATCTTCTTCTCAAGCTCTTCGTCCTTACCTGAAGATTTACATTAAACAGGGATGAGAAAAGGGGAGGGGAGGGGAGGGGAGGGGGGATAGTAGAGAATAGGACAGACAGCAGAATACATCAGACACTAGAAAGGCAATATGTCAATCAATGGAAGGGTAACTGATGTGAAACAGCAATCTGTATACGGGGTAAAGTTGGGAGTTCATAACCCACTTGAATCAAACTGTGAAAGATGATGTATGAAGAACTGTGTAATGTTTTGAACGACCAACAATAAAAAAAAAAGAAAAAAAATATTATACATTTATCTAATATTTTAGTAATAAACTCAGTTTTATATCAGCTATAATTATTATTATATGCATGCGTAATTATGTCCTCAATAGGTAATAGGCTAAGTGAAAGTAAACGATGAATGTTTAAGAACTTAATTTAAATCACTTTAATTTTTAGCTTTTTCACATCTTTTGAAAAATTCTAAGTTTAGCATACTGACAAAGGGAATTCTTTCATTTACAAACATTTATTTCATGTTAGAGTCTGTAAACAAGTCAAGATGGTGCCTGGCATTTTGCAGAGGGAGTGGTTTGTGAAGTAACGCCTGCAAGCCATTAAGCGTGGAGATTCCTTATTGGTTGATTGCTGTATCTAGTTTATGTTAATTAAGATAAGCTGTGTGGAATGTATATATACCTCTCCAGTCCTACAATAAACGGCTCCCACTCCTGCTGTATCAATGTACACAAGTTGCTCGTCACCCCCTGGTTATTTTGCCCAGCCGGCCGGGCTGCGGCAATTTCACACTCATTTGATAGTTATGGAATGAAAGGATTCTCGCCTTACCATTTTTCTCTATCAATGTAGTAGAGGCCCTGACCAGTACAGAAAGGCAAGAAATTAGGGACAATAAAGATCAAAAAAGAAACAAAATTTCATTGTCTATTCATGCTACGATTGCCTATATAGAAAAATTTAAAATTCCTACAGAGTAATATTTAGTAATATCAAATAAATTTAGTAGTGTTTCTAAATGCAAGGTCAATACTCAAAAATTACTCATATTTCTATGAAAAAAATTTAAAAATAATAACATGTCACCTAGAACTCATAAAAATCAAACATGTAGGCACCAATCTAGCAAAAGATGTGCAAAGTTGAAAAATCACTAAATACTAATGAAATGAAAAAGACAACTTAATGGAAAAAGCAACATATTCAAAGATTTTCAAAATATAACTTTGCCCCTTAACTAATCTGTAAATTCAAACAAACTCCATCAAAATTCTAAAAGTTCATTGAGAGATGAAAAATAATCCAAAATACTTACAGAAAATATTATGTCTAGCAGCAGCCATGAGACCCAGACCCTATCCATACTGATGCCTATTGTGCAGGTTTGGCACAAAGACAGACTAACTGATTGTCAGAAAGTCACTAGAATCCAAAAATACACACTTGCCTTAGATAATTCATGATGACAGTGACTTTGCAGTTCAGAGGGGAAAATGTGATAATTTCAATAATTTATAATGCTTTCGTTTTTTAAATGTATCTTCACTCCTAATTTATACCATATTCAAAAGTTCTTTTCAGATGAGCTGCAGAACTAAATATACTGCCGGCATTGATACTATCAGAATATTTTGATATTCAGTTTGACATTTAATGACATTTCATGCTTAGTATTTATTTTTTCCCTAATGAAAAATCGCATTTAGGATTTTGCATGTGCTTATTTGCCATCCCTATTTCTTCGGTTGTGAAGTATATTATCAAATCTTACCCAGTTCTTTTGTTTTAAAGTGCGTTGCAGGTTTTTCTATTTTTGTGATATTTTGTGGTATTTGTGGTAGAACTGACAGTCACAACATGCATGTTCATGGTTGTTTAAAGCTCTCCTTCATTCCCTCTTCCTAAAGGTTGAAGTGCACACTCAGGATTTAAGCAGTCTTTACCATATGTGGAGGCTAAGGACCCTGCCCCCCCAAGTAGACGATGTAGCTTCTTATCAGTGTACTATGAGAGCGCGTGTTTTCTCGGTTAAAAACAGAACAGAGCTTATGGATACTGATGGTTGATGTTTTGGGTGTCAGGACAATGCCTTTTGAAGGTTAGGAGAGAAGGCAGCTGAATCACGAGGTGGCTCCCAGTGTCCTGCATCAGTACTGAGCCTACACTGGGCTTTCATTGGTGTGACTTGGTGCAATCACAACTTTAAAACAAAAGGATTTATCGCCATCAGGTAAGCCATCTGCGCTGCTTTCCATTGTACTATTTTCATTAGGAGAATTGCCTCTGATTATGAAAATGCTTAGCTATCTGCATGCTAAATTTTATTTTACCTAATTATTTTAATTTAAACTTGATCATTTCATGTCAATTAATGAAACATTACCAGTAAAGAACAGAAGAGTGTATTATGTTTGGGTGGTTATGTAAACTGGGACAGAAAACATATTTATCCCAAATCTATTTTTTTTTCTATTTTCATTTTTGTTTTACTTATTAGAAATGTGATATATGTTCATTCTAGGAAAAAAACAGAAAGCACGGGTAAGCAAAAATGAAGTAGTATGAAATGTCATCCTCCAGAAACAGCTATTGTTAATATTTCGGTCTAAACTATTGAATTTTCAAAACATACAAAGTAAGGAGGAAGTTTCTCTTCCTGAAGTCAGCACTGAGTAGTGGGTGTTTCAGCAGGATCCAGAGAGTCCTGTAGGATAGGAAGGCCCAAGAACTCCCTGTGGTCCCACCCTAATAAACTGATGCTTGTACTACTGTTGAGACTACCCTTGAAGTATACACTCAATTCTTTTTTAACGTTTTTGTCATTCCTTGTTATTATTGAAAACAGAGCCTCGCTTCTCCTTTTCAGATATTCTATTTTGATAGGAGGATGACATTGAATGTCAGATTCTTTGCCCAAAAGAAAGTAAATATCACAGTGAGTGGGGCACCAGGTTTTAGGCATCACTCCAGCTTCCTGCAGGAGCTCCCCAGGCAGGCCTGGCTGGTATCTCCTGACGAGTAGATGACAGGACGGGGTTGCCAAGGAGTGGGTCCTGCAGTCCAGCATAGCAGCTGGTCACCTTAGCCCTGCTTAGTTGTTGAGTCCCTGCCCACTGCCTTGGAGTACAGCCGGTGAGTACAATCCTGTGTTTAGAATTCAGGATTGCAAAGGTATCACTTCACCCTCTGTAGCATTTGACTCTGTGAATTTTGACCAACAAATACATTCATGTAAACACCATCACAGTTAATGAGCTTTGTCATCCCCCAAAATTCCCTCATGCCCTTTCATCACAGTCCTCCCCCACCTCTCAGGCTGTTGATGATTGAGCTTACATTTTCCCCTGGATTTTGCCTTTTGTGCCTATTTATTTCACTTAATGCAATATATGTAACATCCATTCCCATTGTTGTATTTTGATAGTGTGTCTTTTTACTGTTGAGTGGTATTCCACTGGAGGATGAGCCAGTGGTTGAAGGGCAGACTCCCTTTTGCTTCTATTGGTTGGCGATTATGAACAAAGTGGCTATAAATGTTCCTGTACAAGGTTTTTTTTTTTTTTTTTTTTTTTTGGCAAGTTATCATTCCACTTAGGTAGCTACCTAGGAGTTGAATTATAAATTGTGTGGCAAATAATTGATTAACTATCAGATCATTCTCCTAGGAGCCTGCACCAGTTGGCATTCCAACCAGGGGGATAGGAGACTTCCTGCTTACCAACATTTTCACCAGCACCTAATATTGTCAGAATTCTTTTTATTTTTATGTTTTTATTTCTTCTGAGTATTTAGTGATATCTTGTGCTTTAATTTTCATTGGCTTAAGACAACCGATGTGATTATCATCTATGGCTCATATTCAAGAATTTTGTTCCTTTTTAAAATTGTTTTTCTTTTTTATTATTGACTTGTGAGAGTACTTTTTTATATTTTGAACACACTTTTTGGGTGATATGCGAATATTTTCTTAAAGTATTTCTTGACTTTTCATTTTAGTTCTACTATTTTGAAAAGAAAGTTTAACCTCTGCCTAAATCAAGACTAAATCTGTTTTTATCCTTGTTTTATCCCCCTCCATTTAGGGGCTGGGGTTGTAGCTCAGTGGTAGAGTGCTTGCCTTGCATACATGAGGCTCTGGGTTTGATCCACAGCACCACATAAATAAAAAAAAAAATTTTTTTAAAAGAGAGAGAGATGGCTTAGACAAGCCAGAATTCATTCCTGGCTCCTAACATATCATTAGGCTTTTCTTTCTGCCATCCATCTTGAGTTAATGTTTGTATGTGATATGGATATGGTCTGAGGTTTACATTATTTTGATTGTATGTACCAACACCATTTCATTACAATTCTAGGTTTTTATGTTTGTTGGTTTGTTTATTTTCCACTAAGCTATCTTGGAATCTTGAAACCTGTTTGAGAATCAATTAACCTTATATGTGTGAGTATATTTATGGACTCTCTCTTCTCTTCCTTTGGTCACGATGGCCATCCCTTTGCTAATACCATATTGCCTTAAGTACCATCAAGATTCTGATGGTGATTTTGTTTTCCAAGTTTGTTTCAGCTATTCATTCACTTTGCTTTATAAATTTGTATGTCAGCTTGTATACTTCTACTAGTTATCTGCCAGGAATTTAATTGAAAATATGTTATCTCTTTAGACCAATTTGAGTAGAATTGACATCTTAACAGTAATATGTCTTCCAATCTATGAACATGTATGATGGTTAATCTTGATTGTCAAGGGATTGGATTGAGAAACTCCTGGAAAGTAGGTGAAGCCCACTTCTGGTATGTCGCAGAGGGGAAAGATCTTCCCTGAATGTGAGTGGCAGTAGCCAATAGGCTGGGACCCCAAAAGGAGCCAAATGTGCACAGGAGAGCAGCCTTCAGGCACACACGTGCTCAGCTCTTCTTGGGCAGTGTGTCTTCTGGTTGCTGCCATTGTCTGCTAACTCCAGACGCTTCAGCCTTTGATTGTGGACTCTCACCAGTGACTCTCCAGCCTTGGATTCTGCTGCATCCCTCCTCTTCTGAGACTTCCAGATTCTTGGACTGAGCAGCTACTGTTTTCCCCATCTCTGTAGCTTACAGCTATTTTTGGACTACCCAGCCTTGTTTATATAAGCCATGCTAATGACACTCCTCTTAAAATTATATAAATATGTACATTCTTTTGGTTCTCCACTTCTAGAGAATCCTCAATAATAAAACATTTATTCACAAATTTATTTCTTTCATTCATGTTTACTAGTTTGCAGCATGCACATCTTTGACATAGTTTTATCCTTATTTATTTCAACATTTAAAAAATAACTTTGAGACTTCTTTGATCCAGGTATTATTTAGAAGTTTTTTTTAATCCAAATATTTTGGTATTGTATAACCTTTTTCTTATAATATCTATTTTACTTCTCTTGAGTTCTGAAAACTTACTTTTACAATTTCTAGTTTTTTGAATTTCTTAAGATCTGTTGTTTGCTCATAATGGAATCTCTCTGGATGAATGTCACATACAAGTTGAGATGAAGGCTGGGGATGTGGCTCAAGTGGTAGCACACTCGCCTGGCATGCGTGCGGCCTAGGTTCGATCCTCAGCACCACATACAAACAAAGATGTTGTGTCCGGTGAAAACTAAAAAATAAATATTAAAATTCATTCTCTCTCTCTCTCTCTATCTCTCTCTCTCTCTCTAAAAAAAGAATTAAAAAAAACAAGTTGAGATGAACATAATTTTTGCTGTTATTGGATTGAATATACTATACATGCTCATTGGATTAAAGGTGATTGATAATGCTGTTCAATTCATCTATACTCTTATTTTCAGCTTACTGTCTCAGTCTGTTTTCTGTTACTGTACCATAATGACTGAGCCTGGGTAGAGGTTTATTTTAGCTCAGGCTTTGAAGTCCACCAGCAGAGTGCCAACATCAGCACAGCACTGAGTGAGTGGGCTTCTTTAATTTCTATCCATATGGGCCAGAATGAAGTGGAGACTGTATGTGTCAGTCTTCCCAAGTAAGAAAGCTGGAAGATTTTTTGAAAAATCGGGCTGAATATAGAAAACAAGATATCAACAGCATTCAGTTTCCTATAAGCTGTTAATTGAATAAACAATTAACATGATTATATAAACAAATGTCATGTAAATCAATTCTACTTTGAAATTCAACCAACATTTAAACCAAAGTTAAACTTGTTTTCCTCAGCAGATGTACATCACCTTACTTTAAGAACTAAGGAATAAGTATTTATTGTTACACTCCATAATAAAAATAGGTGTTTCTCAATCATGAACTTGAGTCTAGGTTTATGTTTACGTTTCTCATTAACTTGAATATCTATTTGCACAGGAGTTAATTTTATAATTCACTATTTTTTTAAATTTTATTTTTAGGTGTTGATGGACCTTTATTTCATTTATCTGTTTTTATATGTGGTACTAAGAATCGAACCCAGTGCCTCACACATGCTAGGCAAGTGCTCTACCACTGAGCCACAACACCTAATTCAATATTTTTAATGGTACAGAAAGCTTATTACTCATTCATTTTAAATGTTTTCTAGCTACTTTAATATATATGGATTAAATATGGGTCAAAGGTTAATTGTTATTTTCGTAACATGAGAAATTTCCATCCTCAAGAAACAAATCCCTTTCTTCATTCATGTCTTTTTAATGTGTTTTGGTATTTATTACATTAGTTTTTGATTTATTTTTTGATAATGTAAACCTTTTTATAGTCGTTGAGTAAATACTTTCTTTAGGCTAATATTCAGAGCAATTACATTTTTATTTAAATATATTTATTTTGTGAATATATCCAAAGACCTCGCTCCAAAAGTGGTATAATTACAATCATACTTAAAATAAAAAATCCTCAATGCTTTCTTTCCAATTATGAGAAGCCTATACTGGTTTTACCTTCTCATCTGTTGCATAATACAGTATTATATCTTATAGGCAGAATATAGTTTTTTTCCCTATTATTGTATTTTGACCTCCTTGGATTTGTGATCCATCAGGAGTAGTCTATCAGTCTCATTTTCCTTGTTGTCTTGATGTATACTATCTCTTCCTTCTCAGTTCTTACATTCTTTTCTCCTTTGGACTTTAGACAAATAATTCTCTAAATATCATTTATGTCCCTTTTTATAAAAAAGATTTATCTATTTCCTGCTGTGCTCTTTCTGACTGTATTTTTCTTTCATAGACACATAAGCCAATTTTCTGGAAATTCAGAAATGGTTTCAAATATTTGAATAATTTCTAAGCTGGGAAATTTTTCTAATTTCCTTCTTAATATTTCTGGGTTTTTTTCCATCTTCTTATTTATATTGTAACTTGTAGGTCTATCACTTTAGAATTGGCAAGTATGGTTTTACGTGTTATTTTTATATGAAAAACAAATTAGGCTGATATTTTCTTCAAGAGTATATGTCTTATTAAAAACTCCTGTCTTTATGAAAAATCTTCCTTTCAATTATTTGTATATATTATTATATCCAGAAAAAAAATCATTTCATTATATGCTTACATAATGTTCACTAATAATATCAATGATTTGTGTGTCTAAGTTCTAAAGTGCTCCTCTTTAGGAAAAATTAATTACCTCTAGTGATTATTAAACTCAGAGAATAGAAAATGTTGTGACATTAGATGATACCGTTGCATGAATTTACTTGTGATTAATCACAACTACTATAAAACTTTCAATTTTTTCCCCAAAGATATAAGACAAATATCAAGTGAAAACATGAACGACCTTCTTGTTCTAGGTTACATAATTTGTCTACCAAATTAGAGAATGGTTTTCCTCATGCAGTGTATGTTTTTCACGGACTCAGTTCTACTTCTGGGCTCTTCATGAGTGTATCAGCTTGTGCGGCACTGATGTTTACCGTCTCCTGGTTAAGTGCCACATTTCATAGCCTCCCTGCTGGCCTGGTTTCAGTGCCACTGTGGCTGTGTCTGACGAGAGTGTCCTGCCACAAACCAGCTCCTGCAATCTCATTCTTCACCTTTATTTCTTTTTTGCCTGAAATCAGCGACATCATTCTAATCAGCACAGAGAGCCCCCAAATATGGGGAAATCCAGGTCCCCAGAAACACTGATCAGTTAAATGGGTCTAAAGTGAGTGGATAGATTGATTCCTATCATACCAAAGTAAAACTGCTAAGGTGCATCCTTCATTGCTGCTGAGGATCTGCCTCTTGAATGGGCACCCTGTGTTCAGGGCAGTGGCTGGACCAATAGCTCAGACCTTATCATCTTTCCAATTCCCTGTCTCACTCACCCTTCTCTCTCCTTCAATTTCTAAAACTTCCTCTCACATAATATATTTGAAACCAAAGCCTTTCTTCAGGCTCTGTGTTTGGCTGAAAACAAAAATAAGGTATGAGAATGCAAGTGGCCCCAAAAAGCAGGCCCTTGGGATGAGAATCTGCCCCTGGATTTCTCAGAAAGTTCTTGACAAATAAACCAATTTATAGGTAGCACCAAAGGTAACATAAGCTCTGGCCTGTTGAAGTCACACAGATGTTTTGGTACAGAAGTATTTTTGGAGATACTAGATACTTGCAGATGGAAAATAAGCAGCAATATAGACTAGGCCTATGATTGAATTATGAGACTGGGAAAATGTCATGGGCGAACGCCCAGTTTCAAAAAGTCTCCTGAACTAATTAGGGACCTGATAGGACATGGGGAGGACTCTGAGAGTGCACATGGAGAAGTACACAAATCCTGGAATGCCGACCCTGAGATTTACTCATTAAAATTTCATGGAAGCAAAAATAGACCCTTTTCCCCTGCTAAGGCCGAGAGGACGTCTTGTTGCCTGGGACTAAAATGCACACCTCACAAGATAGCCCTTGTTTTCCTCAAGATTCATGCCTGGCTGTCAGTTTTACTTCTAGATCAATAGCTAGAGTCAGGTTTATGGGTAGCCTCATCCAGGAAATACAGTTCTTGATAAAAAAGGAAATAACTATTTACTGGTGTATTTGTAGGATTTGGTTCATATACACTGGCATTCACTCGAATTACAGATGTCCTAGGACCTGACAATGTGAGACTCTGCTGTTGGAGGAACAGATGAAGGGGGTGCATTACAAGACGAGATGGACAAGAACTGATTTTTGCAGAAACCCTTTCTTTTGGCTTGAAGTTCAGTATCCTGGGACACCCATGAGGGACAAGTCCTAAAATGGCCATATTGTAATTGTATGTGGAGTATTGAAAAGCCCCATACATCTTTGAGAAGCTCAGTGGTGGCTGTCTTCTACAGCACAGAGTCTCTCTAAAGCAAACGCTGGTGTAGAACTGGACTCCCTAAGGTGGTGATAGTGACCGAGCAGAATCTTCATCCTCATGCACCTGTTAGGTGGTGGTGGACATAATTGCTATCTTGGTCAGCAATGTTGGAGTGGCAGTGCCTATGGCCCTTAGGAATTTAGGGCCATGGTTGATAGACCTCAGTGTTCCTTCAAATGATGCAGATCAGCAGCAGAATAGGATGCTTCTTATATTGCATAACTAGAAAAAAAATGATGCTAAATAGAAAAGTTATGCTATCTATGAAATATGCAAACTTGTGATGCCCTGAATAGTTTCCAGATTCAGCCACTTCTTAGTTCCAGGGCCCATTGATTTTAGCTTGCCTGGTTCATTCTGAGAAAGAACCTTAAAATACCATTATAAATCAAAACAATAAGTGCTCCTAAAATTTTTGCATCAATCTGTAATCTGTGCCCATTTGCCACACTGCTCCCTGGTGGAGAAGGAATGCCACGCCTTTTAGGAGTAATTGATTCAGATAGGAGGGGTCCCAACAGGCATCCTGGCCATGCAGTTGGAGCTGAAATCATGTGCAAAGAGAGACCTAGCTCAAATCCGTCTCACAGCGGATGCTCTATGATTGCTGTGATTCTCAGCTACACATAATTAGGGTGGATGTACTTAGCTGCTTGCAGTGTTCTTAATTTAATTTCTTTTCCTGTAGAGAAAGAACTGTCAGCATTGAAAAGACCAGTTAGAAGCCTCAGAAACTTCCAACCCTATCCATGATGATAAATCAAATCACTTTCTTACTACAAGTGGCATTGTACATAGTGACACTTTCAAAGATAGATTGTCCATATCATATCCACTTATGTGGCCCCTATAACTACCAAAAGAATTCAGCACAAGGTTGTGGGTGCTTTCATATGCATCAAGTGGTACAACAGTGATGGCCAGACACATCTTTTCCACATCAGCTCAGCAGAGCTCCTGGCACTGCCCATGCCAGTCCATGCAGAAGGTATATTGTTTTCAAATCCCTTGAGAAAATCGAGCAAATACGTGTTTGGTTTTACCTGGGAAGTACAATCAGAGTACTGGTCTTCCCTTCTCCTTTTCTCTGAAAAGAAACTTTGATCATTTTAAAATTTTGCAGAACATTATGAAACATACAATTTGTACCCAGTGAACAGGAACAGGTAAGAATTCTGGATGTCCTAGCAGGACAAATTCTGGTGCTGGTGTCCGAGGGTTATTTAATTTGGCTGGTTCTACAGGTAGTGAAAAACTTGCTAGCTGTTGTTACAGAAAGAACCTGCTGCCAGGGTGCATTCTCAGCCTGCTAAGGGAAGAACGTCAACAAAACAGGGACAGGAGGCAAATCAGATGCCAACTGGAAGCGAGGAAGGAGCAAGTGTCCTTCCCTCCTCCAGCTTGATCGTCCATTTAGCAGTCTTCTTGGCAGAGACGAACAGTGAGCAAACTGGCAGAGGAGAAATGGGGACTCCTGCATTCTGGTACCGCTGGCAGGAATGGATTGGAAGCCAGTAGCTTCATAACTGGCATGGCCTCACTGGTGCAAATCAATGGTGTACACCTCATTGGCATCTCTGCTTGATGACCAGTGTTGCCTTGACTGGTCTCAGGATCACCTGCCAGACAACTTCCTGTACCCAACGCTTGGCTTTAGACTCTGTGTGTAGGCTGGAATTCAAACTAACAAAGTGTGAGAGTAAATCCATATCTAAAATACACACGATTGTATCAGTCACATAAACAAAAGGCACAATAAAAACGCAGCTTTCAGAAAATAGCATTTTCTTTATTACACAATCTCCAATCAATAGGCCTGAAGTCAACAGTCATCATTTAGCACACTTAAGCTGTGGTGTGTTGGAATTGATTTGTCCAAATGAAATCTTATATGATATTTGAACTTATTCCTTTTTAATTATGATTCAATTATTCATGGAGATTTGCCAGTTTTAAGATGCACGGAAATGATGGCTAACATTAACCTGAGCATTGCTGAGTCAATGCCTGAGTTCGGTAGCTGAATAGAAAGGCGGGAACCAGCATCCAGCTCTGCCTTTTCCATGTCAGCCACGTTATTAAGAAAACCAACGGGAAGACATTCTGCTCATGGTGAAATTTCTGAAGATTAAAATATAATTAAAAAGCAAAAGGTGTTTGTAAGTGATGCACTTATTTCTTCCTTGTAATTACTCATATTATTATGAGTAAACCATCCGCCAGTGGATTAAGTCATACATTCAATGGATTCAATTCACCCATCAAGAACAGATCTATTCTTATTTGATGCTTTGGTGAAAACCTAAAATCATATCAGAAGCTTTTGGTTATAGCTTTGTTTAAAATGCAACCACTGCTCATGCTCAAGACTGGTAACTTATAATACCTACAGTTTCATAATAGTACATTAAAATCTCATAGAACTCTGCAGTAAAAACATAATATATGGTAAAAACTCAGAAGCCTGTTCATTAAGTTAAGGTCAAATTAGTGTTTCTTTTCAAAATCATTGCTACTCTGGCGAGGCACTCAAAATAAACAAATCTTAAAATTCAGTGACGTCTTTACAATAGGAAAGCACCACTCCCGCTGTACCCGAGGCCAGCTGCATCTGTTTACATCTGGGATGTTTATATCACAAATCAGGCAGGTGGAGAGCTGGTCAGTCAACATTATTAGGAGGCACAATTGTTCTTGTGTTTGTACTCAATGCCGTTGAAAATGAAAAGGAATAAAACTACTAATATTCATATGGAAGGGTTGTCTATTTACCAGGCAATTTTCCAATTAGCAGACCAATCATGTGAATCTGCTAATAAAACAAAAAATTTAAACAGAATAGAGAATTCATAGGATGCTGCATACAGAATCAAATTCAAAAATTATGGTCACAATATCATAGAAATTAATTTATACTGGCAATTGCATTATCCACATTCATATATGAATGACTTTATTATCAAAGCATAAAATATAACTGAAGTCTTGGAAGACTCAGTTAAAGTGAAATTTTCCATCTAAATCTTTTTAATTTAGTATTCTGAGAAGACTATTTCATTGAACACAATTTCAAAATTTCATAGTGAAAACTAAAGGCACAGAAATAGCCAACAATATTTTAGAATAAACAAGAAGAGAAGGTTGATCATATTTATTTAATATAAAGTCATAGTAAATACAATGATATTGGCATTAAAATTAATGAATGGATCAATACATTAATGACTATATCATAATGTAGATTGCTGAAATATTTGAGTATCTTATATTTTGAAATGTGGGAAAAGTCATTTTAAACTTCTAGGATGAAAAAACAACTTAAATACTTCTTTTTACATCAAAAATGAATTACGATTTTTAATGCCTTTAAAAAACAAAAGTATTACAGTTATAAGGATAGAATCAGGGCTGGGGATGGGGTTCAAGTGGTAGCGCGCTCGCCTGGCATGCGTGCGGCCTGGGTTCGATTCTCAGCACCACATACCAACAAAGATGTTGTGTCCGCCAATAACTAAAAAATAAATATTAAAATTCTCTCTCTGTCTTTAAAAAAAAAAAGGATAGAATCAATGTTAGTACCAGGAGATTTAAGATTATTGGTGTGTCTTCAGTACAGGGGAGAGTTTGGTAAACAGGAGACAGAGAGCCACGAGGGAAATGAGAAGTGCTAAAATACCATGAGCAATATAAAAATTGAAAATCAAGTACTAAATTAAGATAAATATTTGCTTCATATACAGTAGGCACATGATATGCAGCTGTGTGAAAGTAACTTCCCCAAATCAGATAAATAAAATGCACAAAAGAGGTAAATCAGCAACCCAGAGAAGTCATAAAAATAGAAGACGTACCTAGGGAAAATGTTCAATTCCAGTCATCACTGCAAAGCAAATTAAATGATAATTAGGGAATATTTCCCAATTAAATTAGCTGGAATTTAGAATTCCTCTGTAGAATTTCACACAACAGGGCACTTACAGTTCAGCATGCTATTTTACAGGTAAAAAAAAAAATTAATCAATGGATAGATTTGAATGAACATCTAACAAATACTTGTCCTCATAAATTGTTAAATATAAAAAAGTTAGAGGGTGATAGATACAGTATTATGATTGGGAATTTAAAAGAAAAACCACAGCTGTATTTTCATCATGGTTGCACACACAGATGGAAATAGTTAATGGTGGCTCTCTGCTGATTGGTCTGGTAATGGCATGTCACAAAACAGAGCTTACCTTTTTTAAAATAAGTTTTTATTCGTTGTATTTTGTATATCAAGTATTCCCCCTAAAGCGCTCTGTGTTAGTAAAGGATGTGAAAAGATTAGATTATGAGAGCTGCAACCTAATCAGTGAATTAACCCATTTGGTGGATAATAATTTGAATGGAATACTGAGTGATAACTGCAGGCAGGTAAGATGTAGCTGGAGGAAGTAGGTCACTGGGGCACGTCTGTAGTCTGTAGGGTTTATATATTAAAGCTGGTATCTCTATCTCTCTCTCTCTCTCTCTCTCTCTCTCTCTCTCTCTCTCTCTCTCTCTCTCTCTCTCTCTCTCTCTCCTGGCTACCAGGAGGTGAGCAGCTTCCCTCCACCATGCCCTTCTGCCCTTATGCTCTGCCTCACCTCTGACGCATAGCAATGAAGAAGGCAAAACATGGACTGAAACTCTGAACCTCAAAATGAACTTTTCTCCTCTAAGTGGCCCTGTTCAGGCACTGTATTCAGGGCAATGCAAACCTAACTAATACACTAAGTCTGTATCCGCATTTTCTTGAAATAATTGCGATTAAACCTCAATAAAAACATAATGTTTGATAAATACTCAAGAATTGCTTCATTAATTCTTTGTATGAAGGATTAGCTCTAAATTAGTTAAAACTATATGCATTGATTTATATCTATATACTTCAAACCTTATTTTTTTAAGAATTCCATTCTTTGAAAGGTTTTTTACCATTTATGTTTTACAGTGCATTTCAAAAGTTTCAGAAAAATGAGATATCTCTAGAGACATAAAGTATTCATTAAATAAAATATTTATTAATAATTAAGGGACAATAGAAATTTCAGGTGCAGAAACCTGGCAGCCACCAACCTTAACCTTAATGATCAAAGGTGAGCATCACCAGTTTTGATGCTGTGCTGGCATCATGTACACCACATACAGTGTGCCGAAGAAAACATACCCGCTCTGGTGCTCTTCTCCCAAATCCATAACCTGAATCTGATAACAAGGTTTTATCAGACAAACTCAAGCAGAGTTGACAAAAACGTTTCTATAAACCTCTGTCTGGTTTTTCTGTACTTTTCTGTACTTGTCAATACTTCAGAAGAGTCAAGGTCATAAAAGTGTAAGAAATACCGAGGAATCATCTCAGAAGGGAAAGATTAAGAAGGAATGATATATGATGTGGAATCCTGGGTTGAATTCTGCAACAGAATAAGTTGCCAAAAAAATGACTGGTGAAATCCTCCTGGAGTTGGCAGCTGAGTTAATAGAACTGTACAAACGGGTTTCTTGGTTTTGTTTTTTTATAGATTTGACCATCATATCATTGCTCTATAAGGAGTCAACATTAGGCAAAGTGAAGGAAGAGTCTACAGAAACTGTATCATTTTTGCAGTTCAAAAAGTGATTTCTACATAAAGAGTAAAACTAATTAATAGAGTTCTTTAAGGGGATATTAATGAATTTTCCTTCTGAAAACAAAGTTGAGGTCTAGAAATTGGCTTTAAAATTGTTCTTCTGACTCTCCCACTAGGAGTACATCTGTTAGTTACTCAGAGTATGTCTATTAGTTAAGTTGGATCTGAAGAAAAGCCTATTAAAGGCAGACGTTATTGAAGCCTGCCTTTAACGGGGTAGGCACACTGAAGGCAGGAAGGACATGGAGCATAGGAGCTGATGTCTTCTCAGCTTCCTTTGTCCCATTTCCTGCTTTCAAAAATCCTGTCTGCATGAGATCTGCCAAGGTTGGCTGGGCTGGGGCCGCCTGCCTTTCCTACTTTAGACTCAAGGTAGCCATTTCTCTTTAGCATGAGGAAAGAAAAGGAATATTCTTCCCATCAGTTCTCTGGAGTTAGGAGCAGCTTTCCACACTGTACACATAATTTAACATTAACTTTCTGCCAGACAATTGTGCTTGAGCTGCTTTATCAGCTCCTATATAACTCATTGTAACAGATGGAAAATGTGGCCAAGTGCAATTCATATTTTCTTGGTTAAAAATGTCTGTTAACAGCTCATTACATTTCTTTCCAACTCTACACATCATAGCTACATCCAATTTGTGGCAAATACATTTTTGTCAAAATTTCTACTGAATGTTTTACATTTGTCTAAAGCTGTAGCTGTTATACTTAATTAGATTGCACTTTTATTGGAAGAGCTGGAGCTTAAAATCAATTTATTCTGCTCATTTAAACCTTGACCTTCTTTGCTTATAAAGCAAAGACAAAAAAAATTCTGCGTTTTATTTGATAACTCTGTAGTTGTCATGTTAAATATTAATAATATGAATTATGGCTCACAGTGTTAAATGCACTTATAATTGTTTTTAATTAATCAAATTGCATGGAAATGGAGGAGTTTTCCTAGCAGTATACCCCTTTTCTCTTAAATTATTTAAAATATAATTTTACTTAAGAACATAAAAATAATTGTATTTTCTATATCAGTGAGTTCTGGTAGGCTCGCTGGTAAGCAACAAGTTGGAGGAAGCTCTGTCAGGCAAAGACCAATGGTTCCTAAAGAGTCCCACAACTGTCTATTGACACAGCCCTTTCGAAATTCTCAAAATCACAATCTCAATGACATTAGTATGACCAAGAGAGAAACCTTCCATTCCAGGAATTCCTGGGAAGATCTGTCCTCTCCCATCCACTGCACCCACCGCACCCCACAGCTTGGACTCCATCATCCTTAGCTTACAAAATCCTTTTAGCACGAGGTGTGGCCTGTGTTCATGGAGCCCTGCCCTGGAAAACCCTTCCTCCAAGTATGCCTTCATTCACAGTTGACTCTGTCGTCTCCCAGTGCGAGGCACTTTGACAAACTTTCCTGAATCTCCAAACATTCACCTGAGTCTGCAGGAGCAACAGGTCCGTTTTTGACAAGATCTCTTGACATTCACTCACTCTGGCGCTCCCCACATCCTCTCTTCCTAACTCCTGCCTTGTCTGTCTTCAAGAAGAGAACTGTTCCTACACACATGTCCAGTGGCGGCATTTTCTATGCCACAACTCAAATTCCAGACAGCCAGGAGAGAGGGTTTCCTTCCTCTTATTGCAATTTAATATCACTTTCTCTCTCTTTTTCTTTCCTAAAAGTTTCAGGTCTTTCGAAGCTTATATCTTGCCATATCCGACCTTCTCTAATGCTCTAACTTTTCACCGCTGCATGTTTACAGTGCTCTCCTCCTTGGCCAACACCATCCATTTGCTGAATGGGTCTCACCTTTTTCAAATAGGTTACCTTTTCCTTGACGTCACCACTTTTCATTTGAAACTTGAAAAAGCCTTCCAGTTGTTTTCTCTTCTTCCTGTACTTTATTGCCCAGTTTCTTTTCCTCTCGGGACCTAGGTTCTCAGTGGGGGACGGCCCAGGGAGCTTTTGGCACTATCTGGAGACATTTTTTGGCTTTTGCAGACTGTGGGTGTTAGAGGTAGCCAGTGGGTAAACACATGTAACAAAACAGAGAACACTGCCCGCCCGCAGCACAAGGGATTGCTTAGAACGTCAGTAGTGACCGGCTGATGGTTTCAAAATCTTTTGTATTTCTCCACAGAACATTTCAGTGACTCTTTATCTTTCTCGAAGTAAAATCAAAATTCAAATGTTTTGTAAGAAAACGGCCCTCCCCATCTGTGATCCCTTCTCCAGTGTTCCTGCAGATCCACTCTTGGCTCAGGACTTTACTTGGCTGATCTTTACAGCTAGGGTGGATCTCCCTGCAAGTCTCCCTTTGAGGTCACCTTCTCTACTCCCTGGCTACCTGGAGTCAGAGCCCCAGCTGGAATGTCATTTCTGTAAGGACGAGGACCTTTCTATGTGCCTGGTTCTTCCGCGCTTTTAGAAAGTATAACTACAGCAAATTGAGTGGCCAACACATATTTGTGAGCGAGCACATACTGTTATTTAGTTTGAGCATTTGGGAGATTCAAAAGGTAGAATTATCTGATAAACACTCATTTTAGAGTCAGAAAATATGAGATAGTCACATATTAAAAAAATACAGAGACTTTTTAAAGATGATATAATTTCCAGATAACTATGTGCAAGAATTCGAGCCTTTAGATATTCAGAGAACTCAATTAGGTGGTATTAATGAAGCAACACAGTATTTTAGAAGTGACTGTTTTTGAAATTATGTAACCAAATAGCTTCATTTATAAGGGAAACCATTTAGGATAAAATAAATTGACAAATTTATGACACTGGTCAAATTCAGATCCTTGATTAACTCCTGTATGAATTTATCCCCATCAGAAATTCTTAGTGAAAGTAAAATACTATAGCAAAAAATAAATATTACTGAGATGTGTTATGGACCCTATTATCAAATTTTCCCTTGCTCTATAGTAATTATTCTTCTTTTTTGAACTAGCCCTCTTTCCCCTGTTCCAAAATTTTCCAATTAAAAATTTGTAATGTTCTGTGATGAGTTTTATGGCAGATGCCAAATATAAAGACTTCCTAGATATTTCAATTCAGGGCAACAGAGTACTTTCTGCTAAAATTTGGTAAGAGTTGACCACAAATTAATAAATGCTGTAAAAATGTCACTTCTCTCATCACATATTATTTCCTGGAGAGTCTGAAGGGCAGATGGGAACTGCAGAGCTACACAAGGGTAAGGAAAGCCGACATGAATAAAGGAAGACCTCACAATTTGCATGGATTGGGGTGTAAATTACACACAAATGAACAAAAGGATAAACAAGGAAGCCAATCATGGTGGCGCATGCCTGTCATCCCAGTAGCTCAGGAGACAGAGGCAGGAGGACTGTGAGTTCAAAGCCAGCCTCAGCAAAAGGGAGGCACTAACAACTCAGTGAGACCCTGTCTCTAAATAAAACACAAACTAGGACTGGGGATGTGACTCAGTGGTCGAGTGTCTCTGAGTTCAATCCCTGCCCTCCCTACAAAAAACAAAACAAAACAAAACAAAACAATAGAAAAGGAAACTGATTAATTAGATAGGGACACATCATGGGGAATCTTGTGGGTCAGTCCCTGAAGCACCCCCACATTTTTGAGGAGAAAAGTGATTTTAAAAATGTCATTCTTTAGAAAATTCATCTAAGAACATTTTGGCAAATAAATTAGTCCAGGAAGAATCTAGAGTCGGGATATGCAGGTTTAGTGATCTATACTCCCAAGGCAAACTCAGCAGCACTTGGCAAGAGACATAAATATAAAAGATACATTAGCACCTGATTTATAGACAGCAGGTGTTTGATTTAGCTGACTCCTCCACTTTTAATAACACCTTGGCCACCACTCAGTTTTCCTATTTTGCTATGGAAATGCTTAACAGCTCACATGCTGCTCCATGGCTTTGCGTTTGAAAACCATCCTTACTCTGTGTTTCCCCTCATCTGCTCAAAAAGGAGCTTTTTAAAATAACATAAACAGTAAACTGCAGTGAATGAGCTTTCCACACAACATGGTTTTCTCCACACATTAAGATTGTATTCATTTTTTCATTAGTTCTAATGAGTTAGATGTGACAGTAGAATGCATTGTGACTTACCATACCTAAATGGAGTATAACTTCTCATTCTTCTGGTTGTACATGATGTAGAATCACACCAGTTATGTAATCATACATGCACAGAGGGTAAGAATATCTGACTCCTTCTACTCTCCTTCCTAACCTCCATACACCCTCCCCTCCCGTCACTCCCCTCTACCTAATCCAAAGTACCTCACTTCTTCCTTAGCCACCCCAATCCCTGACCCTTATTGTGCATTCACATTCACATATTGGAGAAAATATTTGGCCTTTGGTTCTTGGGGATTGACGTATGTCGCTTAGCATGTTGTCCAGCTCCATCATTTACCAGCAAATGCCATCGTTTCATTCTTCTTTAAGGCTGAGTAATATTCCATTGTGTATGTGTACCACATTTTCTTTGTCCGTTCATTTGTTGAGAGAACCTGGGTTAGTTTCGTAGTTTAGCTGTTGGGAATTGAGCTGCTCTAAACATCGATCCATACATTAATATTATAGACAGTGAAATCATCACTTGACCTGGCAGGATTTTCCATATTTACATGTCTGTCAACTTTAAGTTGGCTGGTGCCGTTTCCAGAGGCCAGTCAGAGAAACAGAGAGAGGATCCATGTCTTGATTGTAGTTCTTGATTTTTATGCTTTTATGTTTCTAGCCCTTTGTACCTGAAGTGCTGCCAATATTTCTGCATTATCTGTTTCCTGTTACTGAAACATGCCTCCTGATCTTATTTTCTCCTGAGATCTTGTTTTTCTAGATGTTCATTGCACTACTACGCAACGTTCCCCTTTTGTTGGACTCTAATGTCTTCTTGCTTCCCTCCCTCTATTTCCTCTCTCTCTTCCTTTACTATGTATACTTGGCTGTGAGCTTTTCTCCACAATAATTTAGGCAATTGTTGACATTTATTCAACCTGGCTTTCTATTACACAGCGTTACTAAGGACGGTTACCTGCAGTAGTGTCTGTCTTAATTAAGTCAACACATTCAGGTTAATCGTATTACAAGCACATCATGGGCACTCTGTATGCCAAAGGTGGTTCTTAAAATCATTCATAAATGATCAAATACCTCAAGGATAATAATATGATGCAGAAATTCAAAATTTAAAACAGCTGAATGTAAGATACTGGTGAAGCACTGAATTCTTCTGCTGCACTTTAAGTGTCTTATGTGGTCCTACAAATGTGCTAAAACCAAGGTGGACACATATAAAATAGGGACAATCCCTCACCCAACGGAGCTCAACTCCGACAGAGACTCATTGCTGGGAATTCTACATTTTCAGCTGAAAAGATTTTATTATCTATTCTTTTGGAACTATTGAAAAGGCATAGAATATTTATAATAATGTTTTCATTAAACTTAGTGTACAAAGATTAAGGTAAGACAATTAATTTTATGTTTTGAGCATGATTTTGTTTTACAGTTTCAGTGTCTTAAAATACTGAAGAGGATTTTGGCAACTGACTAGAGCAAATCTCTTGTAAAATGTCCTTTTGTTCATGAATATATTTTGTCAAAAAGAAGAACTTGTTAAAAACCATATATACTGACACATTCAGCAAATGTTCAGGGAGGGTTATTCTGCACCATGGGCATCATGGGTCTTTAGAAATTATTCATGACATGGTTCACAGCTTTCATCCTTCAACACTAGTTCTACCAATGGCTGTCGAATCAAGTGGTTATGCCATTTAATACCAGTGCATACAATCAAGTAATGACCTTGGGTGAACGTTTGATTGCCCTTCCTTTGGGAAACTCATTTAAAATTATTTACCCCAATTTTTCACAAAAGTTGTTGACATTTCCACACACATACACACATACACAAACACACACACACACACACACACACACATAGAAGAAGAGTTGAAAATTTTTATTCTCCAAATAGATTTGGGAACATTAAATGTATCTCTGTACATCTTCAGTCTGTACTTTAATATACACACAGCATTCTTACAGGCAGATATATGAGAGACAGAATCTGCCGATATTTTTCTTTTTACCATTGGATGTTTCCTGAGATTTATTTTCCTCGCATTTATTTTTCCTCAGCTTAGTGACAAATTTATCTGAGTGACAAATCTCAGACTATCAGCAACTTCAGAAGGACAGAACAGCATCATGTAGCCGGGATCGGCTGGACCTGGGGAAAGACATCTTGGCTGGAAACTGGCAATTCCCCGTGTGTTTTCCCGGTGAGTTTTCCCAGATAGTTTCCCAACATGTTATAAATGAACGTAAACCGCAGAGTGTAGTGCACAGTGCTACCATAAACGAACAGAAAACCACTGGAGTGGCGGTGGTACTGGAGCCTGGTACCACCAGTGCCAACCAGGGGGTTAATAAGGTGCTTGATGCTAGCTTGATATGAGCCAGGTATAGTGCAGCTTGAATGGAAGCCACTTTTGCCCTTCCTACTCCCCAACACAGCTGTGGGGCTCCCTGGGCTTTGCTGTGGCCCTTGGCCATGCTTCTGTCTGCACTCTGTAATTCTGGATCCATTGGCCACTTTCTTCAGCTTCACAGCCTCTTCTGCCTACAGTGGTTGGTTCTTTTACATCAGATTTTCCCCAAATACCTGATCTTATCAAAATATGGCCAAATACAGCATTCCATGGCTGAGAGGAATGCCACAACTCCATATCAAGAACTTAGGAAATCAACAGTGGTTTGTTCTGTTATTCCTACACTGTGGCCCTCAATCTTAAGGTTCAAAGGGGATGCAGGTGCACCAGACAGTGTATCTTTGTTCCAGGGAGCAAAATGGAAGAGTGAGCAAAAAAAAGACACACCTCCTCCTTTTAAATGAGACTTGCTGAATTGTTGACAAACGTTTGCATTCATATTTCCCCAGCCAGCACTTACTGATGTTTCTAGACAAACAAGAAGCTGAGAAGTTGAGTCTCTGGCTGGGTAGCAATGTTCAGCCCCCAACTCAGGGTTTTGCTACCTAGGGGAAGTGGGCAGGCAGGGGGAAAAGGCATTGTATATGGCAACCAGCAATCCCTTCCACAGCATGTGAAGTGATCTCTAAGAAGTTTAGGAAAAAGAGAGAGTTTGCTAGACAAACTGATAGAGCATCTGTGAGAAACTAAATGCTTTTTAATAATCTACTGAACTAGAGCCATTTGCTAAATAGCAATACATGATTAATGAATGCAGTTCATCTGAAAATCAGCACTTTCCATTCTTCTCATTCCCTGTGGTTATAGTAAATTAAAATGTTTCTTAATGGTGATGGTTTCACAGGTATATGTTTATTTCCAAACACTGTGAGCTATATACATTAAATATGGATAGATTTTTAAATGTCAATCATAGTTCAATAAGATGATTTAAAAGTAAACTGATTGAGGGGGAAATATTTTGGTGTATGTCTAATGTACTTAAAAAACAATTGCCCTGAGCATCACACACAGTATTTGACTGCAGACCTGAATACTAATTGCCAAACCCAGTTGCCTATTCCTGGCTGTGCTATTAGCAACATATCCTTCGGTTCTTTGCTGAGGCTCTCAGCTCCTACTTGGCTTTCAAAGTAGCACTTGAAAAGAAATTTATCTTTCACTGGCTGTAAGAACCATCAGTTGTAAGAGGCATTAAAATTTTAGATATGTAAAATGTGAACAAACTTATTTCATCTTTTGTGGCTCTACAATAATGAATATGAACACTATTTCCATTTTCATACAAGTGTGTGTGTGGCTGTGTGTTTTTATTTTCCTTGAGTAATCACCCTTAATTGGATTGTTGGGTCATAGGATAAGTTTATGTGTCAATTTACAAGAAATCACCAAACTCTCATTGAGAATGGCTGTGATGTTTTGCACTTTAAAAGAGCAACACGAGTTTACTGTTCAGTATCCACCCTAGAGCTCAATAAGTTAATCTTTTCAATTTTGACAATTCTAGCAGATTTGTTGTGACCTCTAATTAGAGTTTTTGTTTTCATTGCCCTGATAACTAATAATAGTGATTACCTTTTTATATGCTAATCTGTTATCCATTTGTGTTCCTGGTGAATCATCTGTAAAAAATATTTTTCACTTTCTATTTAATAAACTTTATGGCTGAAACAATTTTAGATTCACAGTAGGAATGTGAAGCTGGTGCAAAGTTCCCATGTACCTGCAACCTGCATCCCGTATCATCGCCCTCTTAAAACTGTATGAAATATTTGCTACAACTAATGAATGGATATTTTGATATGTTCTAATAAAGTAAAATCATTATTCATGTATATTTTAGACTTTCTTTACTCAGTACCCTGACTATTTTTGTGGTTCCAATCATTCTAGCTATGAATATGCAGTGCTTATATGGATATATAAGTTTGTTTTGGTGTTCCTTCACATATTTCCCCATCATCATGTTATTTTGGAGCACTTCCTTATTTTCTGGCAATACTGGATGTTATTGGCATATCTACTATATTTCCTGCCATAGTCTTTGAATAGTGATTTCTTCAAAAAACCTGATTCCTTTTATTAGAGAATGACATTAAAAGCCAAGGTCTGGATTTTAGGAGTGTTTGTTTCAAAAGGATTTTTATTGTTTTTAGGTATTTTCAGATGACCTACATGAACATTAATGTGTATATAGGAATCTATAAATATTTCTAATATGTAACAATCTGGGTCAACATTCAGTAAAGAATGAGTTATATCGAAGTTTTCAACTCTACTCCATTAGCATCACAATCATTCTGACTTCCAGAATGATCTGCTTATCTCTCAACTCTTGCTTCAACTGTGACAAACTTGGCTTCCACCTGTCAGCATTCATGTATAAGTGTTACATTAGCGAATACATGTCCTACAACATCAGAACTGTTATCCATACACCCAAGGGGTCTGGGAGGGATATTTATTGGGAACAGTAAGCAAAATTTGTCTTCAGTTTTACAAATTTCATTTGTTTAAAAAAAATAGACTGGTAACTTAATCATGCACCCTATTCAGTGATCACCCCATGGGTTTCATTCAATGAAGTGGTTTCACACATTTTTAAAGAAGATATAGTTTGTCACATTCTGTTTTCCATCCCAGAAATCCCCCAACCTCTTGAAATGTTCTTTTAGAAATAATATATGGTGGGTTGTTGTTGTTTTTTTTTTTTGTGTGTGTGCTTTTTAATGATTTTTAATTGGCACAATATTTGTCCTTATTTATGGTGTATAACATAATAATTAAATACAGGTATGCCAAATACAATGATCAAAATGTGGCAGTTAGTCTTTCTATCTCCTCAAATATATCATTTCTATGTTCTAGAACCTAAGGACCCTTCTCTTTTAGTTAGTGTTAAATGTATAATGACTTTTGGGATCTGATTACTGGACTCTAGGATACCAGGACTGATTCCTTCAGTCTAACTGTGTGTTCAGCCCTGTGATCCAGCCTCTCCCCATCTTCCACCCTTTATATGCTCTAGTGACAGGTATTCTACTCGCCAGTTCTATGGGATCAACTTTTAACTTTCACAAATAAGTGAGAATGCTCAGTACTTGTCTTTGTCTCTCGGGCTAAGTGATGCCTTCTAGATCCATTCATGTTATTCCCAAGGACAAGTTTCACATTTGCTTATGCTTGAATAATTTTCCACCATGTGTATAGAACTGAAACTCTACAATTGCTAGAAGAGAACATAAAGGAAACACTTTAAGGTATGGATATGTGCAAAGTTTTTTTTTTTTTTTAATAAACTAACACACAAGCAACAAAAGCAACAATAGACAAATAGGATTGGTATCCAACTAAGAAGCTTGGACACAACAAAGATAACACCAACAGCAAGAAGCCACAACCTAAGAATGAAAAAAATACTTGCAAACTGTCCATCTGACGTAGGATTAGTGTCAAGAATATATAAGGGGCTCAAATAGCTCTACAATGGAAAACAAGTAAAGTAATCAGCAAGTGGAGAAATGATCTGCATAGAAATTTCTCAGAAGATATAAAAATGGCCAGAACTTTATGGACAAAATGTTTAACGTTATTAAGCAACAGGGAAAGAAATTAAATTCCCAATGAGATATCATTTCCATCCAGTTAGAATGGGGTGATTATTATCAGAATAACATTAGAATAATAATCAAAGAAACAGCATAAATGCTGGTGAGGATGTGGAGACAGAAACTCTCATATGGACGTTTGAAATGTAAATTATTCTAACTATTTTGGAAGACAATATGTAGATTTCTCAAAAAACTACAAATAGAATATGATCCTGATCCTGCATTCCCACTTCTGATTATAAATCCAAAGGAAATGAAATGATTCTATCAAAGAGATACTTGCATTCCTGTGTTTATTGCCGTGCTATTCATAGTAGAATATTGAATCAACCAAGGAGTTCATTGACAAATGAATAAGGAAAACATGATTCACTTGAATTTTGTTTAAAAAAATGTATGCATGAAGTTTTACTCTTTGCTCTTAAATTAAAATGGTTTTAAAGAAATATAGTTTCAATATATCCTACAGAATATTGTCACAGCATTAAAAAATTGTCTCTGCTGCATTTCTTCAGCCCTTCCTTTCCCCTTCAACACCACTGCAATATTTGTTAAACTCACCTGCCAATTTTATTGCATGTTCTTTGGAATCTTCTATGCAGACCATTATGCTGAATGTAAATCAAAATTATCTTATGTCCTTCTTTCCAATTAGGCCACCTGTCTCATTTAATCACTTGTAAGTGTGGTCTTCTTGAGCAAAGGACTTGAAGAATTTTTTTCCTCTTGAATGCTTGAAAACTTGAGAAATGTTAAATTTTTTCATCAGTTAAAAATGAAACCAACCCTTTTTACTTTTATATTTTATGACTTGCCGAATTTCACTTTCTTAAACATTTTAAAAGATTCTTCAACAAAGTTTTGTTTTAAATACAGTAGATTTGTATAAATTATTAAAAAAAATAGTTCTAAAGCGCAATGATATTACAAATTACAGTGTAGCTGAAGATCCAGGTGTGTTTCAGGTGGACTCACACATGTCTGGAAACACTGACAGGACCCACGAGCATCACCAAGCAGGATGTCTTGACGGAGGGATTTTGGCAGGCTGGATGACTGCAAGTGGGAGGGCTTTGCTGTGGACTGGAGGAGGACACTTACCAGATGTGCTGGACTCTGTAAAACCCTGGACATGAGCAGCCATTTGGGCATGCAGGTAGAAAGTTATGATCCATGGTGAGGACACAGCATGGGACAGGGCACTGAGGGCGGGGACTAAGGCATCTCTGATCTTACCTGGAGGACTCTCTACCTGGAAAGAACCAGAGAGGATGACTTTGTGCTTGAAGTCCCACATACAGCATCGGATGGCTTCTTGGGCATCAGAGGGGCTGGAATAGGGAGAGTTTTGAAGCACTTATGAATCCACACATAACTTTCAGAATTAGCTTGATAAAATTCCATTTTAAAAGGTCAGACTTTTTGTGCTATTCTTATGGTAGAATTAAATTTTAATTATTATTATAAATGAGAGCACCTTTTACCTCTCAGTCCAGGAAGCCAAGGGTAAACTATAGATAGCATCTTCTCTTCACCAAATATTAAAGCTTTGGTGCAACACTGGTTCTATTGGGGCTTCTGTGCAGCTCCATCTTATCACCATGGTCTCAAAATAACATAGACAGAAAGTGCTTTGGAATTGCCCCTTTAGCCACACTGGGTGGGCCACTGAAACACTTGAGAGTGTTTTTTCTGTACCATTCACTATGGGAAATGTTCTTTACTATTATAGATGGCAAGCTTTTTTTTTTAAATATAATCTGGATTAAAGGTTGCTTAAACACACTGAAGATGAAGAAAAATCAGGCAACAGAATCTGTGACTCTCCAACCACCTCCACCCTCAGGCTTTCACATAGGAATGGGGACTTTAGACATGTCACACCTGGAGGAGCTCTGGAAAAAGTGGAATAGCGACATACTTCCCTGAACACTCCAGGAGAAACCTGTGGAGTAGTGCAAACGAGGTTCCTTTCAAACACGTTGGGAGATGGTGCTGCTGAGATGTTGACTGAAGCAAAAAAACCATAAAGCTCACAAGATTTTCAATATATTCTGGTTCTCCAGAGCTTACACATCATGAGCAAAGGCCTAAGGTTTGTGCAAACTCAGAGATTATTGAAGATATTGGATCTGATCAGGATTAATTGATTAGAATAAATTCATTCTTTTGTTTTCTTTCTCCACTGCTGCAAAAAGATTAGGACTAATAAGTATTTTTTGATTACTAGGATATAAAAAACTGGGAAAAATTTATCAAAATAACAGGAATATGGATCTGTTATTTACAAAGCTGAAATATTGTGAAAATATTTCAACACAAACGTAGAAACAAGTAATGTCAACTCTTCTGCACTATTTTACTTTGAAGGTAACCATGGCATGTGTCCCTTGCTGCAAGTTGAAGCTGGCATCTCCCAACAGAGTAGATGCTAAGTCAGAAACTATTCTCCTGAAGATGGTGGAGCAGGAAACAGAAGATTCAATAAGTGAATATCTAAGGAGAGCAAATATCACAAATTGGCCAATGCTATGTTCTCTTCCTTGCTGGGATTTTTTTTCAAACTAAAATATTTAGATTTCAGTTAGGATAAAGTTATCTCAGAAACCATTTTTTTTTTCTGAGCCGTTTCTAGTTGTAAGCATTTTTCAATCAGCCTACTGTCTTGAACAAAGGTTATATTTGCAATCTGCATGGGAAAGCAGAGTTTGCCTAGTGCTAAAGGCATTGATATACCACAGCATATTTACACTGTCTGAGAGATGCCACCAATTATGTTGATTATAAAGGTAACTTAAATGGTTTCCTAGTCAATTCAGGAAGCATAAATTTCCTATTACCATTCTGTTGATAGTTGTTATTCTCTGAAGTATTGTCAATTTTATTTTATTTAGAGAAGCTTGTTTAAAATGCCTGTTGAAGACAAAGAATGTACATTTTTAAAATGTTCCTTGAGGTACATAACTGAGGTGAATGTGGAACATAATTATAGATGCTAATTATTAATAGAAGTTGAAAATAACTTAATTTTCCTTTACAGTGCAGTTATTTATACTTAACATTTTTTCACATTGCATTTTAATCCTCCAACATATCTCATAAATTCTTTAAAGAAATAACAAAAACATATAGTTTAGATCCTGTTGAATAGAGCAATTAAACTTATTGTAGTGAAAACATATCTCTTGATTACTTCAGGCTTATGGTGGAACATAGCATTGAATACACCAACATGAACCAAAGATACACAGGTTTTTAGCAATTACTTAGCATCAAACTTTAAATTGTAATTTCCTCCCTACAAGTGCTTAACTTTTAATGGCACATTACCTCATTTTATGGAAACTGATGAAATTGACTGCTATTTGTTTCCATTAAGTGAGATAATGTGCCTTAAAATGATACTGTCAAATAGTTTTTCATAGTTTGATATTTTCTTTTACTGCCTTTTGTTTGTAATCCCCTTTCAAGACTAAATGGGATTTGGTTCCCTACTAATTTTATCCTTTTCAATTGGAAACAGTAGCTCTTCCCCACCCTGTGTTTCTAATGGAGCTTGAAATTAACATTGTGCTTTTGTTTTAATTTACTTTTTATTATTGTGGTGCTGAAAATTGCAAACTGTTGGTAGGTTTCTTTAGGAAAGGTTGCTTCATGTTAAAGTATGCCAACCAAAGGAAATATTTGTTTTTGAAACATTAAACTCTTTGAGCAGATTGTGATGAACTTATCAAATTATTTTAATTGATTTTCTTACGAGTTATATGTAAATGACAGTCAGAAAGCCATGAATAGTTAGTCACTTTCATCTCTAACTGACTACCTCTTCATTAAGATGAAGAAAGTGGGCTCCCTTATATTAAAAGGGAAAAGATCCAATTCCCATTCTTTCTTCAGTTCATCTGCTTTTATCTGGCAGAAGATGAGCACATGCCTTGCAAGATAATAATCTGCACTGGCTGTGTTGATGCTGCTATTTACAGGGTTTTGATGACTAAGTGCTCAGTCTGTGCACAGGAGAGAATTCCACACGTGACCAAGTCACTGCTCAATACTGCATCTACTCCCTCTTCCTTTTCTTCCACCTGTCAACCTCCTAACCACTCAATCTCCTCTGTTATCACTCTTAAGTAGGGATGGACATTCTGGTTTATTTGGATGATGTATTGCTCTGTTTCTCATTTAAGACTGAGTGGATGAAAGGCAAGAGAAGGTGGCGTCACTGGGGTGCCTGTCCTGACTTCTGTTAGAATAGTGTTGGATGACTGTCTTTGGACAAGGGTTGTGAAGTGTGGTTTCCGTCACTCTACAGTGTGGGTATTCTCAGTCCTGGCTGCACATTAAAATCACCTGGGAACTTCAGTAAATCCTCATTCCAAGGGCACACTGACTAGAAATGTGATTTAATTGAACATGCAGAGAATTTCAAGAACCTCCATCATAAAATATTAACAGCCTTTCTTAGCCTCTAAAACAACCCCACTGAGCACTAGACTGAATGCTGATGGACTTGGGGTTGGGCAAATTCAGGGTCCCCTATTTGATGTTTTGGGGCCATTTGGAAATTCCTTTCCTGTTCGTCTGGCCTTGTAAAGTTAGCATGACTTGCGGTGGGTGCGTGGTTTCTACAGAGCCATGGTCAGATCTATGACACTCTGGGATTTATCAGTTGTCACCTGGGAACTGGTCAACAGTTTCTATTAGAGTTACATCTCCGTCAACACTGAGAGAAAGGTCCTCTGCCTTCTAAGTTTACTCTTAACATCCAAGCTCAGAAGCCTTTGTTGGGAGGACTTCACCTTTTGGTAGAATCTGCACCTCCTGTCCTTTAGCTCTTTGTATAAGGTCAGGTTTTCAGACACGGCTTGGCCTAATGGCGTTAACACCTGTCCACTCATTACTGACATGGAGTAAAGACACCGGGAGGCAATGATCAATGAGGCAATTACAGGGAGGGTGCAGCGGTGTCAAAGTTAAGTAGGTGTCCTGGCAAAATCCAAGCTGTAGTTAATGACTTCCCCTCATCTCAATATGCTAAGTAAGTGGAAAATGGATCAGGTGTCCTTGTTAGCCTGCCTGTGCTACGCTGCAGGGTGAGGGGAGGATAGGGCTTCTGGTGGCAGTGAAGTCATGAGATGAAAAGGCAAAACCAGGAAGGCAGGCGTGTGCACACGTTCTCTCCCTCATAGGGACGCCCCCTCCTCCATTTTACCCATCTCCACTACTGACTATATGTTTTAAAGTTATATTAAAGACTCTGTTCCTGGTAAATTTTGTTAACTCTTCTGAACTATTTTCTTTAACTCTAATTATTCTGTTAAATTGAGAATGTCTTTATACACCATACAACCAGGAAAGGCAAATATAAAATGTAACAGTTATATATTTTAAAAAAAATTATAAGAATTTTCTCATTTATCAGATAGGAGATATGTGAAAAGTCATACTGAACGCCTTCCATTGGTAAAGCTTGGGACTTTGTGCTTCAGATGGATTGCAAATTCCATTGGAGCAGCAATGGAACATTGTGGGAAGAGTGTAGGAATCTGAGGTTCAAATGCCAGTAAGTGGCTTTGTTATCTCTGCTGCGGCCACCTGGCACTCTCAGACATCAGACTTCTCATCTGTGCAGCACACTTCAGAGACTCAGGCACAATACCCTACCTTGCATTAGAAGCTGTTCATCTGTCATGAGTTCTGAATGTATCCAGCTGGTCTTACACAATTGCACATTCTTACATCTGTCTCACTTAGACTGTGCTGGCCAGGAAGGGGTAAGGGAGCTGACTTCTGCACTTCTAGCCCCTGATTAGAGGCTCAAACCAAACTGGAAACTCAAAAAATCTATTAATAAAGTATGCATGAATTTTCTGACTCTGTAGTTTACCGCTTTGTAGATTATGAAGGACATGTGAAATTTACAAGTGTCTCTAACTTAGATCTGCTATGTAAGGCAGAGTTCTACCTATTAAAATAAATTTGCCTTCCAATGTTTTCTGAGGACTGAAGGCCTGTTGTGTATGTACTCTGGTCTTTTTGACTGAGCTTCTGGAAATCTACAGGGCTTCACAGACAACTTTTCTTGGGAGCTAGAACAATTCTGTTGATTCCTTCTTCTCACCAAGGAACGTGTTAAACCACAGGAGGCCTTCAGAAATGCTAGCCATTTGCTGATTCTGTCACAGACGGGCAGTTGCACAAGTCCTGCTCCTGCACAGCCTCACATCCATTTTTTTAATTATTTTATTTTTTTAACAGCAGAATCAAGAGAAATCTTTTTTGTTGTTTTTTCTAGATACACATGACAGTAGAGTATATTTTGACATAGTATACATGTATAGAATAAGTATAATTTGTTCCAATTAGGATCTCAATATTGTGGTTGTACATGATGTGGAGTTACACTGGTTGTGTGTTCATATACGAAGACAGGAAAGTTATGTCTGATTCATTCTACTGTCTTTCCCATTCCCATTCCCCTCCCTTCCCTTCGTTCCCCTTTGTCTAATTCAGCAAACTTCTAATTTTCCCCTCCCAACCCTCCCTTGTTGAGGGTTAGCATTCACATATCAGAGAGAACATTCTGTGTTTCATTTTGAAGACTGCTTTATTTTGTTAGCATGACAGTCTCCAGTTCCAGCCTTTTACTGGCAAATGCCATCATTTCATTCTTCCTTATGGCTGAGTAATATTCCGTTGTGTATGTGTACCACATTTTTTTAATCCATTCATCTGTTGAAGGACATCCAGGTTGGTTCCATAGCTTGGCTATTTTGAATTGAGATGCTACAAACAATGAAGTGACTGCATCAATGTAGAGTGCTGATTTTAAGTCCTTTGGCTATAAACTGAGGAGTAGGATGACTGGGTTAAATGTTGATTGCGTTCCAAGTTTTCTAAGAAATCTCCATACTGCTTTCCAGAGTGATTGCACCAATTTGCAGTCCCTCCAGCAATGTATGAGCGAACCTTTCCCCCCATACCTTCACCAACATTTATTGTTACTTGTCTTCTTGAAAATTGCCATTTTGACTGGGGTGAGATAGAATCCAAGTGTAGTTTTGATTTGCATTTCTCTAATTGCTAGAGATGTCGAATGTTCAAGACTCCTAAAGTGCAAGAAATAAAGTCAACAATCAATAAATGGGATGGATTCAAACTAAAATGATTCTTCTCAGCAAAAGAAACAATCAATGAGGCGAAGAGAGAGCATACATTTTGGGAGCAAATTTTTTTCCACATGCACGTCAGATATAAGATTAATCTCTCCAGGATATCTAAAAAAATCAAGAAAACTTACCACTCCCCCCCAAAAAAAATCCAAACCAGACAGCCTAATCTATAAATGGGCTAAGGAGCTGAACAGAGACTTCTCAGAATAAGATTTAGAATGGATCAACAAATATATGAAAAAAATGTTTAATATCTCTGGTAATTAGAGAAATGCAAATCAAAACTACTCTACAATTTTATCTCACTCCAGTCAGAATGGGAGTTATCAAGAATACAAGCAACAATATGTGTTGGCGAGGATGTGAGGGGAAAAGGCACTCTCATACATTGCTGGTAGGACTGCATATTGGTGCAGCCAATCTGGAAAGCAGTATGGAGATTCCTTAGAAAACTGGGAATGGAACCACCATTTGACCCAGATATCCCACTCCTTAGTCTATACCCAAAGACTTAAAAACAGCATACTACAGGCACACAGCCACATCAATGTTTATAGTAGTGCAATTCACAATAGGCAAACTGTGGAACCAATTTAGATGCCCTTCAATAGATGAATGGATAAAGAAACTGTGGTATGTACATACACAAGAGAATATTACTCAGCAATAAAAGAGAATAAAATTATGGCATGCAGGTACATGGATGTAGTTAGAGAAGATAATGCTAAATGAAGTAAGCCAATTCCCCCAAAACAAAGGCCAAATGTTCTCTCTCTAATAAGTGGATGCAAATCCACTTGATCCTTTTTTTTTCTTTTTTTAAGAATTAAACACATGCAGTGCTGGAGCCCCTAGCTCCCATGCCAAAATGAAGTCCTCAAAGCCTTGTCTACAAGACTGCAAGGGTGACTAGGACAATGGGTGTCTGGTATTTATATTTAGGAGTAAAATAATGAATGATCAATGTAAGCTTTGCCAGCATACAAAGGAATAGATTCATATATTGGGTGGCTATGATGCACACACCCACACTTTCATCAAGGGGAAAAGTTCATTTGTCAATTGAATAGAAAACAATATGCTAAAATGAAACAGAAATTGTTGCCTGTGAGTAGTCTGCCATTCCATTAACAAAATTTAACAAAGATGTTTTATTACATCAAAGAAAAAATCAAGGATATTGAAGCAATAGAGTAGTTAAATTTAATTAATTGGAACGTTCTAAATTGCATCATATCACCAAGAATACAGTTGTTTGGATCAGTTTCTCTTAAGGATAATCATATCTTTAATTTAATTATTGAACTGAGTATTGTTTATAGGCCCTTGGCTTTTTAACTTTTTAGATTGTGATTGCATTTCATTATATATTAGAATATTTTAAGTGAAAACTGTATACTAACAAGTGCATTATATGAACTGCAATACCTTTGGCTTGAAGGAACATAGATATATGTTTTATGTAGCATAAACATGAGTTAATAATAATTTTGGCATTCTTAATAGAACAACAGCCAACATTTTGAGTGCTATCTATATCTATAGTGCTATCTATATGTAGGCACTTAGGTTTTCTCAATAATATTGTCAAGGTTTAATCATTATGAATTTGTGATCACCAAATACTTAATTATTATTGAGATGAGTAAAAGTTGTGTAACAACATATCTTGGTTTTTAAAATAATTCTATACTTCTATTTGCATTTCCCTTAAGCTATGAAGCAATTTTAAAAGTGCAAAACTTTATTGAACATAAAAGCAGAGTAACTTTAATACTTAAACTTACACATCCCTTCCTTTTTAATGTAAAAAATAAAATTACAGATTTATTGAACTATAGTATTTTATTTTAAAAACATTTAATTAAAATGTAGAGGATAATGAAAAATGAAGATTACAAAATATAACATTGCATAGTTGTTTACAGTAAACGTTGGTCCCTGTGTTTTTTATGGTTCTTAGGAGAACCAATTTCCTTTCTACTCATTGAAAACTTTGCACTTCTAAAATATAATTTATATGGTATTTTCATATTACATAAAATAGATTTAGGATGAATGAATGGCCAATTAAGAATCATTACTAATTTTTCTTTTAGTAATTTAGTACTTCTGACATTTGCTGGAAATGTCATTACCTGAGGAAATCATTAAAAGTATGATTAATTAGTAACTGATTTGATTTAAAGCCTTTCTAAAAAAAAAAAAGAAAAAACAACCAAGTGAAGAATACATATTAGAATGATTCTTTATAACATAAATAAAAGTTAAGAACTGTCTATTTCTGAAATGTTTTAAAATTTTAACCCTATTAACAGAGAGGATATATGTTACTTCAATAATTAGTGGAAATATACGGTCTCTTTAATTAAAAGATATAATTTATCAGCCCTTTACTTATGACATAAACCCTATTTCTTGGTAATGTTTTCCTATATACTGTCTTCCAGAAATTTCACTTAAATCTTATTTACTTTTATATGTTTTCTAGACAATGTAATAAAATATAGTCTCTGCAGTAGAGAGCATTCCAAAAAAAAAAAATCATTTCTTGATTATTGAGAAGAACTTCCTTAAGGGTAATACTTAAGTCAATCTAACATTGGCACAGCATAAATTTCCAGGGGTCCATCGTATTCAAATAAAAAAAAAAACTTTTGTTTTAATGTTTATATTTTAACAATAAAATTTATTAAACAGATATCAAAATATCAAATTTGCAAGGACGGTGTAGTTCCAAACTTATATGCACCTAATAGTATGACCTCAAAATATGGAAAGCAAACTTGACAAGACTAGAAGGAAAGTTGGTGAATCCTGAGTGGCTTAGTGTCCCGGCTATTCATGAAGTATTTATTTCTATTTCTTACAATGTAATGAACCGTAGCTGGACATAGGGCCTGTCTTGGCAGAATGCTGAGACCATGTGACCAAGTCCTTCATAACTGAATGTAAAATGGATTTGTACTGCTTGCACTGCCTCAGGGAAAATATTAAAACTTCCATGGTGCCTTTTCCAATTTTCTGGAAGCACACAGAATAGACATGCCACAGTTTCTCTGAGTCTTTTTGGTCACCATAAATGCAATTTTCAATCAATTTTTCAGGAAGACTCACAGAATATTCCTTGAAGTTTTGCATATTTATAACTGATTTTATTGTGCCCTTTGTAATTGAAAGCCTAGCCGAATATAAAGTCTTTGGCTTACATTTCCTCTCCTTGAGCACTTCACGAACGTTGCTCTCTTTTCCTCTGGCATAGCATAATGTTGTCAGAAATCTGATGACAGTCTGATTTACTTGTTCTCAGGAGGAACTTGATAAAATTTACTTAGGATATGTCTTATGGTTGGGTCCTAATAACTGGTTTGTCATTTACACGTTTTCTTTTCCAACATGTGGGTTCAATGATTTTCTCTTCTCATTAAGGTCTAGGTATTCTTTGCAAGGCATATTCTGTTCTCTTTCTTTGATTTTCTGCTTTGAGGACTTCCAGTTGTATTAACATCCGATCCAGGGGCAGCTTCGTACATGTGCACTCAGTACAATTGTACAAAGATCTGTTCTCAGAAGGATCTTTGGAGTTCAATGATCTGCAATGGTCCTCTTAAATGTCTTCATAATTTGATCTTTGAGTTTGTATTTTACAAGTGATGGCTGATGGAACAAGGGAGAACGTATAGGGGCCTTGAGGTCTCCAAGGCTGAGTCCCACTTTTCATAGCCTCCTTGCTTCCCTAAGTGGGCTCTTGCTACCAGCTCCTCCTCCTACAAGATGTCTGCCATTGCCCTGCATGTGGAGAGGACTGAGTTGGAAAAGGGAAAAGCCATGACAGACACAGGCATCTTTGCATCTTGGAGCCTGTCGGGGCTGCTGCCTGCCTCCTTCCCTGGCTAGAAAGAGCATGGTATGTTGAGCAGGTGACTGATGGGACGACCCTCTGGCCCACCTCTTCCCATGATCTAGTGTTCCCACAGATGAGAGTAAGCATACCGCTGACTGTCGGATCACCCCTCTGCTGTAAGTTAGAAGAGGTGGTAGGAAGAAGTATACCTGGATGGTTACTTTCAACCCACCAGGCAGATTGTTGGTACAGGAGCTGAAAAGAGGGTGAACCTACCTCAATGGGCATCAGGGTTGTGAGGGTCTGAATGGACCTCAGCCGCATGCATCCCTGAGTCCAAGGGAGCACAGTATTCCATAGCAAATGAAACCACCGTCACTGCTTGAGAAAGAGACCTCAGAAGAAATCTTAAAAGCTCAGGATTTTCATTTTTATACCGAGTCTCGCAAATCATATAACCAGGTTTAATATAACCTACTCTGCCCATCTTCTGGATCATCATTTCCCTGATGAAAACTTTATTTCCTTTTCACTCATGTTTATTTTCTTCATTTTTTTTCTTTAGTCTATTTTTTTTTATTATTATTACTGTTTCAGTTAGTTTTGGTCAGGAACCAAAGTACCTGAGAAGAACAACTTAGAGGGGGGAGAATGTATCTGCAGAAGTCTCAGTTCCTAGACAGTGGGATCCATAGCTCTGGGTCCACGGTGAGACAGGACATCCTGTGAAGGGCATGGAAAGGGGAAAGCACCCCAGGCCATGGCAGCCAGAAAGCCGAGAGAGCGGAGGTCACAGAACAAAGTACCCCCCAAAGTCATGCCCCCAGTGACCTGCGTCCTACAGCCACAACCTATCTGCCTCCAACTACTCCCCACCATTAGGGCTCAACTCTAATAATCACCTCTGAAAGTTCTTGCATTGTCTCACACATGAGTTTTTTGGGGACACCATATATCCAAACCGTAACAGCAAGACTTTATGTGCTATCAATTTGCTTTTTATGTCTCTTCTAATTTTATTACATGGAATGTTATTTTTCATTTTCTAATTTTCCTGTGTCTGTAAGTCTCTTTTAAAAAAAATTCTTTGAGAGGGCCATCATTATACAAAATACATGTATGAAGATGTGAATTTGGTGTCAACATACCTTACATACAAACACAGATATGATAATGGTGGTATAAAGGTGTATTAAGAATTGTATGTGGGCTGGGGATGTGGCTCAAGCAGTAGTGCGATCGCCTGGTTATGCACGGGGCGCTGGGTTCAATCCTCAGCACCACATAAAAATAAAATAAAGATGTCGTGTCCACCGAAAACTAAAATAAATAAATAAATAAATAGATATAATAAAAATTCTCTCTCTCTCTCTCTCTCTCTCTCTCTCTCTCTCTCTCTCAAAATAGAATTGTATGCAAAAGAAGAAAAACAAGAGAGCTCATGTATAATGGCATAATTTGGAGTGAACATACTTTATATAGTTACAAAAAATTGTGCTGTGAATGGATAATTATGAATGTAATGCACTCCACTATTGTCATGTATGTAAGAAATAAATTTTAAAAAGAAAGAAAAAAATTCTTCTTTCAGACTATTTGAATTCTATTCTGTGATTTGCTATATGTTTATTTTTACTTTTTTTGAGTTTTTTTTTGTGCAATATTAGTTTCACTTTTCTCTGGTGAAGGGCACCTTCTTCTTGTGTTTTTGTTGACTTTCTGAATGTTCTCTGGCATTAGTAGGAGGCTTTACCAGGAAAGAGGGGAAGTGGAAAAGCTTAGCTCACCTGCTTCTTCCTGGTTAAGAAATGCTCCACATTTGGCCTCCCTTTCCCTGCCCTTGAAAGCTTCAGGCAGGCTTGTTGCCCACCTGTGTTTCCAGGAGAACCACAGTTCCTACTTCCCAAGGCAGTACACTTCCTCACTTGTTTATCCCTTCCATTGTTGAAACCTTTTGTCTTCCTTATTTCTGGTTTCCCTGTTATGCTCAATCCAGATTTCCTCAAATTTAATACTTGGTTCTTCTGAAAGAGGATGCTTCCTAGATGTTTCTCAAATCCTGTATAAGGGATGGCACAGTTTGAATTCTTATGACTCTTTGAATAGACTCAGAGACTCCAAATGCCTCTTATTACTGAGTCTCATGTCTCATTACGTCTGTCACATTAAGACTTAGCTTAGGGTTTAATTCAATATAGAGTTCTCTCTTTTCGGTGGTGTCATGGTTTGGATATGAGATGTCCCTCCAAAGCCCCTGTGTTAAGGCAGGAATAGCCAGAGGCAAATGATTAGATCATGATAGCTGTGACCTAATGAGCTCATCTTGGTGTGAATGGACTAACTGGAGGGTAAGTGGAGGAGGTGGGCTGTGGGTGGAGGAGGGGAGTCACTGGGAGTGTGCTCTGTCATGGCTCTACCCACTCCATCCCTTTCCCTTCCACTCTTTGCTTCCTGGCTGTCATGAACATCAGAGCAATGCTTCTCCACCACAGGCTTCCACCAACAATGTCCTACCTCATACTTGGCCCTGAGCAGTGGAGTCAGATGATCCTAGACTGAAGCCCTGAAACCTTGAGACAAAAATAAACTTTTCCTCCTCTGAGGTGTTCCTGTCAGGTGTTTTGGTCACAGATATAAAACTTAACAACCACATATGTTACATGTTGACTGTTAATGTCAAAATTCAGAAGTTCATGGGGATGGTTGATTTTGTTGAAGTTGACTTCATGTTTTTATTTCTCTTTCCTTTTATGTCCCAGTTGATTTTCCTTTTTTTCCTAAAAAACAAAAAAGCTTAAAGAGATGTGAAATGTGTTAGTCATGAGCTTGACAGTATCAAAGACTCTACTAATAATTTTTAAACACAAAGAAAACTGAGCACAATTGGCCAAGTAGTAAGACACAGAGCAACTTATAACAGATGCCAAAAACAGGTAAAAGAAAAACTTCATTTTGAGTGACAGGAAAATATTCACCTCTAAATAATGTCCGAGTCTAAGAAACAATAAAAAAAAAAAACATTTTTTAAAAAACTTAGAAATCTAGATACAAGACAATTTTGCAATTTAAAATTTGCAAAAAGTCACTTAAGGGCAGCCCACAGCTATAGGCATAAAATGTTAAACTGGAAAAACAACAGCAGAGTCCACGTTTAAAAATAAGGAAGTAATGAAGATACACATGAAAGGACACAAAGAGAGAATCTGAAAAGATGAAATAGAGGCTTAGCATAGCCAAGATATTTTCTCATATTTGTAAAAACAATTGGAAAAACCTTTCCAAGTTTGTTATGAAAAAGACATTATCAATATTAGATAATTAGATTAAAACGACACAGTTATGTTATATAGTGTTTAAATTTATAATACAAAAATAAGATAATAGTAGAATGCTATAAATACAATAAATTTTAAAATTGAAGTAAACTGGTAACCTTTTAGGGAAAAAAAAATAGTGAAATGGTATCAACCAGCCTATCTTTCAATCTCTAAATGAATGTAATCAGTATTTAAAAACACTATTTAAACTAGACTCAGGACTGTTCAGTTTATAATACAAGAGCACTTATTTCATTTTTAAGGTTTTTAATACTAATCCCTTTTATTTATGTTAATTTTTCCTTGAAAAGAAGGCTTTATTATCCCCACCCATTAATACCAAACATCAGGAGTTCACACCTATTTTCAGTCCCAATGAGGATACAAGGTTGTACCACTTTCAGTAGCTAATCTCAGGAACTTTGTGGTTTTCTGGCAATGATACAAATGTACATACTTCTAATACTAAGAAATATGTATTGTAATAATATCCCAAATATTTTTGAAATAATTTCTAGAATTTGATAAACATGCCATCAATGTTACCATTGATCCCTCATTTTTTTTTCATATTCTATCAATGTTTACTTGACAAGGGCAGAATATGAACCTTTAGAATTTTTTTCTTTTTTTTTTAATTAGTTCTAATTAGTCATACATGACAGAAAATGCACTTACATACATCATATATAGATGGAGTATAATTTTTCATTCTTCTGGTTGCACAAGATGTAAAATCCCACCGATCATATAGTTATATATGTACATAGCCTAATGTCTGATTCATGCTACTATTCTTCCTACCCTCACACCCCTTCCTCTCCCTTCACTCCCCTCTACCTAATTTAAAGTTATTGTATTTTTCCCTGAAGATTACAAAAGTAGAATTTATAAACTCCAAATATTGTATTTGTTAGAAAATTCTTTAACATGTTATGTTTCAATTTATTTCTGAAATACCTGGTGTTGCTATGGAATTATTTGCAATTTGTGAATTCTTCTGAATAATTTGTTGAAAATTTGGTGGTGGAGGAAAGATAAAATCAAATATCAGAAAAATCAGCCATTTCAACTTTATTAGTGTAAGAGTAAGACCATTTGAATTTGGGAGTTTTATATTTAGAAAAGGTTTTATTTGTGTTTGTTAGAGAAATTAGAGATGTACATCAGTGAACAGTGGGTTTCACTACACAAGATTTTGCTATGGAATTAGGGAACAAAAATTATAGTTTGAATAAATGGGATACGAACAAAAGTAAATCCCTATTGTTTTCGACCTTCAAGAACCAGCCCTAAACGTGGATATTCATATAAATCTTTCAAGATTTAGCTCACCACTTCTCTGAACCCTCCTTAGGCTGCCTCCTAGCAGATCCCTCACCTCTGTTCACATATCCCTCTGCACATACTATAGTACTGAAAACCCGGATTTAGAATTATTGCTTTTCTATGGTCTCTTCCTGCCTAAACTATGAGTTCTTTAAGACTAGGTTCTTTATCTCATTCAAACTCTATAGCCTAGTGCTAAAATCATGCCCAGAAAATAGAAATGTTCAGTAGAACTCTCTGCCAAATAAATCAATGGACTAATGAAACAGGTTTATTTTTTATTTTTATTTTTTGAGTCATACACAATAGCATCCCTTTCAACCTAGGTTTAAGTAACATTAAAAAGAGTGTTTTCAGACTACAATGGATCAATATCCCCATGAGGTATAAGGGATTTTGACCCTTATCTAGGAAAACACTTCTCTCTCATGCCATATCTCTCATTCCTAACTCCTTTACTTCTGCAAGCGACGGCACTGTCCCTTGTGCTGTGTGCCCACCGTGTCCTCAACATCCATCCAGATGGGACATGAGTCCTAACTGTACCCATCCCTTAGACACAAGCAAGCTCCAAAAGAAGGGGGGAGGCTGGTCCAATCCAGAACCATTTGAGGTTTCCTCAGTCTCTGTTTGGCTCTTGACCATATTTTTGACATTTATACGAACTTTAGTGCATATAAAACAGAAAGTTATAGGACCTGAAATGCCGTATCAATGCCATCTTTGGTGTTCTCCATATTATGATGAGGATAAAATAGAAATTATTTAAATTATCCTAATGAGTCCTATAGGTAGATACACATTCAACTAATAAAGGTAACTATTGATGTTTCTGTATGCCTCCTATGAAATAAGCAATGTTGAGACCTTATTCTTTTTTAGAAGTACTTTTGGCATTTTTTTCTCAGTTGCTTTGAATGTATTAGCAATTATTTTAAAAACAATTTTGGGAGAATTACAACATATATAATTTCAAATTAACCCCGGGAAATAGAGAGAGGCATTCATGCTTCTATGCAACATATAACTACAATATAGAAAGACAAGATAATTGATACCTAGAGTCAGCTATTCTCCATATAAAATGCCCTTCATAATCTTTCTTTTCATATGCATCAAATTACCTTAAAAGACTATTTAGACATTACATTCTTTAGTCATTTTAAAAGATTGTCAGAAAGATTGTATAGCAATTTTTCAAAAGATAATGGAAACAATGTAAACACGTTGTCTGAGGGGCCAGCCTCTTAATGGGTGAATCGGGTACATGTTAGACACCAGAGTGGAAATAATCAAGACAGCTCAGCATCTCAGGGGCAGCTTGAAGTCTGAATTTTGATGAGCAAGACAGAGCAATCTCTCTGTCCTATAGTTATTTAAAGTAAGTGCATAAGAATATTTCTCTTTTTGAGGTGATTAATAAAAATGCTACAGATGATTTGCTGTTTTTTTATTTTATTAATACCCAAAACAAGTTAAATATGGAATATTAAAGAAAAACTAGCATATAAAATAATATTATTTAATAGTTTTTCAATAGTTTAGTATTAGGTTATTGACTGTTTTGTGATTATGTTTATGCAGCTTTAAATTTTGAACATAGTTTTATTTTGTCAAATAAAATTAAACCCAATATTTATTCCCTACCCTAACAGAATATTCCTGTTTCTTTTAAAGATATAAGATTAAAAAAAATCGTAATTGTTCAATTAAACACTACTCTGTGCCAGGTACCATGTGGAATATCTGACAAAGATGAAACCTCTGTGTTCCAGAAGCCTACAATCTGATTATTAAGCCTTATCATCAAATTTAACCAGAATATGCTATATTCCTTGAATATCTGTGAAAAACAAATATATTTGGTGATATGGTCACCTAAGTATGTGGAGCACCCTGATATTCTCCCCCACAAACATTCACCATGAATCTCATAGCACACATGGAAAATGGTAGTTCATATTTTAGAAATGGAATGATTATTAGAAAACACATTTCATTCAAACTATCTTGATTTTCCAATCCAATATTTATAACAATACAGCTATGATTATGCAAGAAAGAATACCGGGTAACTCAGGTAGTTCTTGACAGAGCCAAAGCATTTTTATTCCTTAATCAGAGGTGGGAGAGCCGTGCTCACAGGACAAACACAGAGCCTGCTGTCTGATTCTGCAAGTTAAGTTTTACTTGAAGAGAAACTGATGATCAATTTGTGTTTTGTCTTAGATGCCCCCATGTTATAGCAGCAAAATTAAGTTGTGACAGACACAGGGCCGTCCTGATGCTTAAACTATTTACTATCCATCTTGTTGTTGTGAAAGTGCACTATCCCTTTCACCATCCCAAATCTTTGAAGTGTACCAGGGCAACAAGGTCCGTGTAAATAGCTGAGGTTGAATTATACTGCGCTGGCCTAAGGATCAAACATTTTAGCAGAATAATTTCATTTATAATTTTATTGGTCTGTAAAATTTACATTCTAACTACGGTCTGAATACTTGTGCCTATGTGACAGGCCATTGGTCAATTTGTTTTTGACAAGTGTCATTTGCTTATGAAGTGTTTTGGGTAAGTCTTGTTTGGAGTGGGGTTTAAAGTTTAGGGTATTTGCATCTCATCTTCTCCCACCTTGTACTTCTTTATGAACAGTATATTTGGGGTTTTAAGTGTACTTTGTGAAAAATTTCCTCCTTCACAAAATAATATATGATCTACTATGAAAAAGTAATTTTTTTTTTACTCTTTTAAATTTCTTAATGCTGCTGAAAACAAGTAAAAAGTTAAAAAAAGAGTACATATTTATTTTGAGCAGCTTCATCTATGGGATGCCCTACACACCTATTATGAATGGAGAAGAGTTCAGCTCTGCATACAGGAAAAAGGGTTGAACACAGCAACATGAATAATAACACTCCCCTGCAGGGTTTGTATTGGTGCATTGTACTGTACATAGTGGGGTGATTTGTTGTTACCTATTTGTAAATGCACACGATATAATTAGACCAATCATGAGTTGACAAGTCAAGGAAAGAATTCCTCAGGAAAAAAATAAATAAATAAAGCTGCTTTCTCCACAGTGAAAAGGGAGACTGGCCAAGTAGGGTGTTCATTCAACATTAAGATGCTTGGTTTGGGATGAAAAGATTCTTATGAGAAGAGAAAGACAGAACAGAGTAGTAAAGTATTTATGAAGAAAATTTCAGGACGTTACCTGACTGTACTATTAAATATAAATTAGGATGTAAGCCCAGAAGGAGTGTGGGTGGCAATCACGTATCTGGATGCTCAGAGAGTTATGATGCAGGAAATGGGTGAGAATGAAGCTCATGTCTACACACATTCCGAATTCTCTTCAGGGCTCAGTCCTGAACTGCTCAGATGCTAAGACTTAATAAAACTCCTGCACTCAAGAGTTTTCACCATTGTTTTTCCTCAGGGTTTCTCTTGCATCAGTTGAATAATTATTTTTTGGATATAAAAGAAAATCAATTTCAACTAGCCAGTTTTTATATTCTGAAATTTGTATTCTATGAAATTTCAGACCTATGTTTTTATTTCACATTTATTCTTTATTGGAAAACAGAATTTGTTTTTTACTAAATGGCCTCCTGTTATCCTTCAGAGGTTTAAGAATGGTACCTATTTTATTCAATACGGGAGCGGGGTAAGTAGTTCAAGCCATGACCCCATTTAGGCCACCCGTTAGTGGTCCACCTGACTCCCTTTGCAACTGGAGGACTGTCACTCCTTCTCTAGGAGACAGAAGGTCTCACCTCCCACCACAATTTGTGGTTCTTTCCACCTTTTTCTCCTTGTTAGAGGATATTTAAGGTTCTCTTACTCTATTTCTATTAGCTTTTGACAAATTTCATATCAGTAGTGAAACATGGAAAAGTTATCTCTGGAAATCTCTGACAATTTTAAAATCATGAAGCTCTGAGTGTATCTTTGTGGGAATTTCTGTAATCATTTCTTCCTTCTTTTATTACAGAGATTACTTTGGGTTGAATTCCCAGGCAGATGCCAGCTGCAGGTCTACATTCTAGTTATGATGTTGGCCAGTTCACCTGACATGTAAGCTCACAGATGGTCCAAATAATAGCCTGGTTTCTCTACTACAGTATTTCTAAGAGACTTTGATCTCTCCATGTGCCAATGAGAGAGACAGTGTGCCCCGTCATCCCCACATCTATGTGAAGAGCAGCTTGGTGTCAAAGGATCAGACCTACTCTGAGTGTCCAACAATTGACACTGGGAAAAGCAGACCTAGAAGTTTTATGGAATCATCCTTCTCCTAAAGTTAATCTCGACTGATTACTGAAACCTAAAACAGGTTTACTAAGGAAGATTATAAACTCATGTTTTAGGAGTTATATTTTCATTCCTCTTCACTATTGTACTTTCTAAGTTTCCTGCAAAGTTTGCATTAGTTTCATAATTTGAAGGAAACCGTACTCTATGGACCTAAAATGTTGCTCTGAGTGAAATTTTATTTTTTATTTCTTTACTTGATATGTGTTTGTTGTATTTAGGAAAACTTCAATCTTAGCAATGAGGCTGAGCATGGAGAGACATTACTCAGTACTGATATTCATCTTACCAGAAGCAGAAATTGGGAATTATGTAATATGTAGTCAATATGACTTCTAAAATCCACAAGCTCAGCTGTACCAACTCTAATTATTAAAAAAAAAAAAACCAAAAAACTACCTAACATATTGATTATTTTAAAAATTTAACTTTCACATCCAAGGCAAAAATAAAGCTTTGACAGTAGACAATGTGGGAAGCCAAAGTCAGAGCACTACCACTCTAGGAATCAGTAACATATGAACAGAACTTGAGAAGAAAAATAATAACCTGCTTGCTTTCCTTATTTTCAGCCCACTTTCCCCACTTCCAACTTAGGATCTGAGAAAACAAATCACGTACCTCTAAACAATCAGTGCACAGTACCTACTAATACCAGCCAATTCCAGCTGCCCCAGGGGACATACTTATCCCTTCCTTTTGCTTTTCTCCCCTTTAAAACATTCCCACTCTCCTACCTGCCTTTAGGAGTCTTTGTAAAACCCAGGAGTGGGGCCCCATTCCCCTGCAGTGGCAAGCTCCTTATGGAGGGTCTTCGCTGCTTATTTTACTTTGTGCTGCAGGCTGCAGCAAAATAACAGGGGGGGGGTGACGAACAACTTGTGTAGACTGATACAGCAGGAGTGGGAGCCGTTTATTGTAGGACAGGAGGGGTATATATACATTCCCCACAGCTTATCTTAATTAACATAAACTAGATACAGCAGTCAACCAATAAGGAATCTCCACACTTAATGGCTCCCTTACTTCACAAACCACTCCCCCTGGCAAAATGCCAGGCGCCATCTTAACTTGTTTACAGACCCTAACAACTTTGGATGGTCTTTGTTCCCTCTCATCTCACACTTCGTATCCCAGCCCATCACTGATGCTAAAGATGGTAATGAGACAGGTCTAGGGAGCAGAGACTGCAAATCAGCTCCACAATGTTTTCCAAATGTTTTTACTTTGATTTAGTCCTTGCTTTAATTCCCTGATGGCCAAGCAGTTGTTATGTAAACGCAGTTTTAGAAATATGTTCTGGTTTGAGAGGTTTGTGTCTGACTCATTTTTTTGTTGTTGTTTTTTCCATTGCTACCTTAGAACGAAGATGATGTTTTTCTCCTTATTGTCAAGACAAGCATCCAATCTCTGAGTCCCACCTCTAGTGACAATATCCCATGGCCAGATCTAGCTGAAACTTATTTCCCCATTACTTTGGGTTTAGGGAATTATTGTTTATGGTGGCTTCTAATGCTATCAGCTTCTCAACTTGGAGGTGTAGTTACATTTTGAAATTTTAGAATACCTTTCTTTTCTTTACAGATGTATATAATTTTGCACGATTTCATAATCAACATTTTAGGGTTTGTCCATTAATCTTTTCTGTTTCTATTTCTTTTTCTTTTTTTTTTTTTCTGTAGATTTTCAGGCTTCTCAGAGTGTGTGTTAGCTGAACAATAATAATACCTGGTCATTTCTCACTCAATAAACAGATGTCTACTAAATGGTTTCGATTTGACTTTACATTTCCTCGGGTCCATTAGTTTTTTTGAGAAGTGACCTTATTATTACGTTCCTACATTACCATTTTATTTCTGTAACACAGAAGTATTCTTGCTTCATGCTTAAATTTTTGTAAACATTGTTAGTCCTTTATTCAGTTGCTAACAAGGTAATATAAGCCTTCTACTTATTGAAAACATTTTTTTTTCAGTTTTATAATGAAGGGGCAGTCTCCATGCAAACTGGAGAAGATCATCCTTATTACTAAAACGAACTATATTCCTGCCTATTTGCTGCTTTCCATCAAGGTTATCATGCGAAGGCAATCTTTTCCCAACCTTACAAAGTAAATTTCAAAACGTTATGGTGGTTTTAACAAAGTGAACGAAGCTGAGTACAACATGATCTCATCACTTTCTTTCCAGGTCCTCAGTACACATCTAAACATCATAGTTTACGTGTTTGCAGAGGTAGGTCCATAGCTTTTCCTTTCTGAATGTTGACTTTCAGAGGAATAAGCCCATTCAACTCCCCAGGGTCTTTCTTGGCTATGCCAGGCACTTTATCAGTACAGGATATGAGGTTCCTGAGTAATCATTTATCTCTTAAGCCAGATTTACATCAGGTGTGAATTCAACGCAAGGTTTTTGATATATGTCATAGCCAAATGGTATCAGTCATTTTAACTGGGTAACCCCAGACATGAAACAATAATAATTACTGTTATTGTGGTTATTGTTAATATTACTGCAATGAGTGAGATGGCTCAATCTTTTGGAGGTTCAAACAATTTTTCAGTGTATAATTAGAAGGGAAGGGAAATTCTTTGGAAATAGCCATCCTTTTATTTCAACTGTTTCTTTTCTCAAGGATGCCTATCTTCAGAAATTAATGGTTATGTAATTTTATCATATCACTTTTTTTTCTATGTTTTCCTCCCATATCCCAGCAATCCCAACATTATTTACACATCATAGCAAAATCATTATAAAAGGGATTTAATGCATTGCTATTACTCAATACATTAGTCAGTAATAATACTGCATATGGATGATGATTTTATACATTCAACAAATATCTGTACTATGTTCGATTCTTCCTCCAGGACTTTCTGTGGAGGTGTAATGGGTGGGATGAAACTCCAGGATTTTCCTCATAGCTATAATCATCATGAATGTGGCTTTCAGAGGTACTTTGAAGTAAATTTGTAAATCAGCTATTGTTGGATGTTACATAAAATTAGATTGTTGATAGTAAATTATAAGGCAGATAAACATATGAACACTAATGCACCATTTATTAAATTAGTTGGCAATTGGATTTAATGAACTTTCATATTTTAATGTTTTTACATATTTAGGAATATTTTTATTTTATATGAGGAAAGACATCTTAGCATGTGAATCAAAATCTTATTAAAATACATCATCATATTATTCCAAAAATTATTCCATAATGTGTATGTTTGTTGATTTCTTATAAAGCAAATTCTTCTTTACCTGATGGCAAAATAAGTGTTTTTGTGTAAATATTTTCTCAACAGATATGCATTACAACCAACTGAAGGAAATCCACTTTTGTGTGATCCATTCGCTTAGGTTCTACATACAAATGAGATCACTTGGCTTTCACTGACCTGCTTATTTTACTCACATAATGTCCTCTAAGTTCATCCATGTTGGTGCAAATGGCAGAATTTTATTATTGCTTCATGGCTGAAGAGTATTCAATTATAAATACGTACCATGTTTTTTCTACCCATTACTCTGTTAATGAATCCTTAGGCAGATTCTATAGTTTGATTCTTTGGTCTCTATGAGACAACTTCAGACTTTAAAAAAAATATGGTTTGTAGTTTCTCTCCTCTTCTTCTGAGATCACACGGGTTTCCCGCTATGCTTAGCTAGCTTCAGAACTCTAACATTTCCCTGGATGTCACTCATGCTGAAGAACCCTTGGGCACATATTCCTTGACCTACATAGTTTGCCTCTTAATAAATGAGAAGTATTATGCCATCTTTATTCCAAGGCCCAGGGCCTGATATAGCAAATCTAAATAAACATCTATGGGATGTGACAAGCAATATATATTCTGAAAATAAAAGTTCAGTAATATGCTTTCTATTTATTTCATTAAATGTGTGTGGTGAAATCTTTCCCTACATTCACAAACACTACTTACATTTTCCATTTATTTATGTTCATTGATGTGTATAATTATGTATTATGGATGCACATGAATCATTGTTTAGAACCCAAGATCATGCACAGAGAAAATTCACTCCTGAATACGTAACAATTATGCCTATAATTTAGGAATCACACAGTAGAATTGTGTTAATGACCATATTTTCTCTCTCAAATCTCAGTTTAAGTAGCAGAGTGTTCCATTGTGGAGGCCAGCATAGAAAGACATCTATACCACCTCAAAAGAGCCTCGCCTTGGGAACTGGAACAGTAAATGAGGGGGAAAGAGAAAGAGGGGACACTCCCCGGGAAGTGTCACATAAGAGTTTCCCAGAGTTCATAGCAGCTCTCCTTCTTCTTTTTCTCCACTCCCTCCTCCTCCTCTTCCTCCTTCTCCTCCTCCTTTTCCCTTCTTCTTGTCATAAAGAAGTATTAGACTTGAAGAGTGGTATGGTATTAAATGAATAGAAACTTCCACATTCTTTTTTTTTTCTTTTTCACTCCAATACCTCCAGGAAAATGAAGAAAATATACTTAAAGTCTTAATTTTATATATATCTATGAAAACATTTCTGGAAGAGGTCACTAATTAGAAACAATATAAAATAAATTGATATGAAAGAGATTAATGCAAAGCATAGTAGTGGGAACTAAAGAAGTGTAGGAAGAAAACAGAACTCAGACTGCAAGATGCAGGAGAAGTTATCATTCATCGTGGTGCAGAAAACCCCAATTCTTCAATTTGATGATGAAACTTAATGGAAAATTACCAATGCCTTCTTTACTTTGTTGCGGATATACACAAATTAAATCATTGTGAGCAAACAGATCTTTTAAAAAATTTACTTCAATCCCCTTGGTTTAATTTATTTATTTTTGGTTTGGTATATCCACCTCATTAAGAAGCAAAATTTGGCAGAAGTCAAGTAGGAAAGTACTTCCTCCCTCCTTGCATCAATTCCTTACTTCTTTCCATCCAATTTTTCTTGTATTAAATTATATGCAACTGGGTTTGTTTCAAGTGAGTACCTTGGAATTCAGGACATGAAGTATTGAGCAAATAGCATTTGGAAGAGACATGGAGGAGTTCCGAGCTCTGGGGAGCAGAGCCTTGGATATGCAGGTGAGGGTAGTCACCCTTTTTACTGGCACCTGGAATTGATGGCTTCTCTCTTTCATCTCCATTTTATTACTTGTTTGTTTGTTTCATTAGGTAATTTTTCTATACATGAATTATCTTCCCGAATCACTGGTATGTTCTAGAATCTATTAAATGGCATCTTTAACACATGAGTATTTTTTTTTGACTACTGTGTGAGAAATATTTTCCAAGGTTTCATAAGGAATATAAGGAATATGATTGTAAAATCCTTGCCTTTGAACTTTTATAATTTAGTGAAGGACAAAGAACTCATTCGTTTAATAGCAGGTGGAAAAACTTGGAAGTGTAATAATTCTCTCTTTTCTTGAGTACTCTGAGACTCCTTAATGTATTGCAGAAAGACACATAAAGCCAACATTACTGTGGTTATATTTATGAAATTATAGAATTCACTGTCACCACAAATCTCTGGCACCAAGCTTTCTGCAAAGAGACCATTTAAGAAAAGTACTTGAGCTTTGCTCCAAACCCAGCACACTATAGTGCTAAGTTCCCACTTTGTTTTTCTGTACATCCAAACCCTGAGATCTGAGTGGCAGAAAAGTACTACTTGCACCTGTAATTGCTTTTCAGGAAACAAAGAATTCATTTGAAAACATATGTCAAGAGCTAGAGCCAAATGATATTTTTTTGTTTTTACTTTCAGCACAGTTTTAAATGGTTTTGAATGTAATAAAAACTCCTTTAATACCATATTCTTCTATGCATGACTTTAAAGCAATATTCAAACTAATGAATAAACATTAAGGAATGCAGACCATAAAGCAATGTAGAATGTGAAATAGTAGCAATATCATTATGCTCCAGCTTCAATTTTTGTGAAAACACAAAATGGAAAATACAGGTGCAAATTATTTAGAAATTTTAAATGAAAGTTTCTTTTATTTTACCCTATCTATGAAGTTTCAAATTTTGAATACCCAGTATTTTGATCACTCCAAATATTATATATTTTGTAAACATAAATCTATTTTTAATGTAATAAAATGGATTTGATACAAATAAAGAGGCATCTTGAAGAATAGTGCCAGCAATGCTAAATTTTTATTTGACTGAATAATAAAATTACTTAACGTAGTCAGGTGTCCAGAGTGTACACATTTATATTTATTTTTCTTTCATCAATAGTTGCATTGTGTCTCAGATTTATGGTTCATAATTTGCATTAATGTTTTTTCATAAGACTAGGTGTTATAAATAAATGCAGGAAAGATGAAATAAGTGATTTAAAGGTAAACAAAAAGACAGTGTTTTTACTTTGCATTTATTTTCCTTTAAAGTTTAGGGTTTTAAGCTCATGATCTTTATTTTTATGCCTAAGAAATGGTTCATTCTGAAATGTTCTGAATGGGTCACATAGCTCACTTTAAAAGGGCTTTCAGAACTGAAGTTGGGCACCCAATATTTCAAAGGAATCTTTGTGGCATGATGCTTTTTCTATATTTTAGGCATGATCTCAGTGCTATCCTTATATCTGCTCAGTGAACAAACATTTGTGAGTATGTTCTTGCTGGTGGGAGATATCATCTAGGTGGGTGTAGGGTCTGTGTCTGCTGGATTTCATCTTGTAACAAAGAGAGGACATTTATCAGTAACTAGAATGCTAGCCAAAAAAAGATGGGGACCAGAAACAAAGCAAACTCACTCTTTGAATATATTCTTGCTAGATTTATTCTTTTAAAACAATAAGCAGTTAGATAAATTAGATAATCATATTCTTATTGATGTGGCATTAGGGAAAATCTATACTGTTACACTAAGTCTGTCCCTTTTCCATGTAAACTATAGAGAATATGTGGGCTCTTTGCCTGCCAAGTCAGAAAACCCAACACAGATTAACATATATAAATGCATGTGTCTGATTTGTTTTTGCTTTTACTTTCTTAAAAATAGATAACGAGGGCCTTACTCCATCCATGAACTCATAGTATTTTGATCATTGTCTTCTGGTTCTCGGTTTGTCTTATTTTTACCTCCAACCTAGGATCATACTGTCCTTCTGTGCAATGGTTCTTCTTCACTTTCTGCAGATAGACCCTCTCAGGGTGTCAGTAAATGTCATGAAGTCACCTTAAAGCTTATTTTTTCCACTTTCTTATAATAAGTATGCAATAAATGTTGATTAGTACTATAAACATTTTGAAATAAAAGACATTGAGCAAGTAATAATATTTTGTCTCTTACAGAATTTCTTCAACTTACAAAACTTTTGTCTGTTCTTTAAAATTACCAAGTAGAGTGCTGGGGGCTGTGGTGCATGCCTGTAATCACAGTGGCTCAGGAGGCAGAGACAGGAGATTCAAGGCCAGGCTTAGCAATGGTGAGGTGCTAAGCAACTCAGTGAGACCCTGTCTCTAAATAAAATACAAACTAGGGCTGGGGATGTGACTCAGTGGTTGAGTGGCCCTGAGTTCAATCCCTGGTACCCTCTCAAAATTAAAAAATAAATAAATAAGTAAAATAAAATTACAGAGGAAGACAATGTAGCATGGTACAATGATGCCAAGATTTGGATTTCATGTAAAAGTGTGGCACCCTGGAATTTGAAGCTAAGATGTATATTTTTTAATGTACAAGTTATTTGATAATCATAAGTCTTCATGTCTTCTATAAAATTAACATCAGCTCAAAGGAATGTTTTTCTTTATAAGTTTATATAAAACAAATAGAATGTTGTCATGATTTAGATATGAAGTGTCCCCCAAAAGCTCACATATAAGACAATACAGGCCAGATGAGAGGTGAAATGATTGCATTATGAGAGTTTGGCTGTAATCAGTGCATTATTCCTGATGTATAGGGATTAACTGGGTGGTAACTGTAGGCAGTAGGTCGTGGCTGGAGGAGGTGGGTCCCTGATATATCTACTTTGTCCTTGGTGAGAAGTTTCTCTTTGCTTCCTGTTGCCACAGCTTGAGCTGATTTTCTTCTCCCACACTCTTCTTCCATGTTCTGCCTCCCTTTGGGCCCAGAAAAATGGAGATGGCTTCACATGGACTGAGACCTCTGCTACTGTGAACTGCAAATAAACTTTACTCCTCTAAATTTGTTCTTTTCAGGTCTTTTGGTCACAGCAACAATAAAGCAAGTAAAACAAATATAACATTCATCCAGACAAAGTCTATGGGAAGAAACTAAGGAGCAATTCCTGTGATTTCAGATTTGATTTTTTGAAAGGAGAGCCAACATTGAAGGGATAGTGGGTTTAAGGTGAAAGAGAACCTCAGATATTTAAGACAGACACAAGGTAAGTCTAGTTTCACATGCCCACTTGAGTTGATGGTCAACTGCTCATTATCCCAGAGGACTGCTTGGAAAGACTTTATTATCTATTTAGCAGGAAATGCTGTGATCAGCCAGTGGTATCTGTTATGACTGGAGAGCCCAGGGGTGGGGGATGGGCTGGGAGGGGCTGACCATGTAGATATGACGTGTCCTTTCCCAGATGATTAAAGTTGAAACATAAGCCAAACAAGGACATAAACATAAATATGACATGAATAGGAAAGAAAAATTGAAGAGATGCACCATTATTTTTAGCTGTTCACCATAATCAAGCATAACATGAAGTAGTTCATTTCCAAACTTTTTATTAACTAATGCATGGCTTCAAAAATTCTAAGGACACAGTTATCTGCTTTTAATGTAAAATTACTAGAAACTTCTGTAGCTATCATTCTGTTCTTGTCTCTAAAGAAAAAAAAATTGTCCTCATCCAAATTTCCTCTCATTTCTCTATGTCTAAGATTTCAATGTGTGCATGCATATGTGTGTGTGGGGATACCCCTAAGATTTGGACCTAATTTCTGATTTTTCTTCACTCTGTGGGCACAGCTTCAATCCAATAAGACCCAGCAGGCACGCCAAGCCATCCCTAGTTGTTTTTGCACAGTTTGGTGTCCAATCAAAAGGGTCGATGGCATTATGCAGATCGAAAACAATTTTGAAAATGCCATATGGCAACCCCTGCTAAATAAAGGTTTTAGACACAGCAGGTAACGAGATTTCCTCAGTCAAAAAGGAAAGAAATTTAATCACATTTGGGACGATGTGAAAATTGGGGAGAAATGAGGTGAGAACAAAGAGGGGTGCTAGGGTGGGAAGCAGGACAGACTCACTGAAGGAAGCCTCCCTCAGAGCTGCAACCCAAGGCTGCACCTTACCCAAGTGCTAAGGGCCATGTGGGATGGGAAGCCCTGGCTGCAGAGTGGGAGTGGGAAGAGAATTTGAAGTTTTTTTTAGGGTCTTTCTCACCTCGTAATTCATACAATATCCTAAGTTTCTTTTTTTAATTATTACATCGAAGCTTAGTAAATTTAGCTTCTTTCAATAGTGTGATTAATTTCTCAAGGCAAAATTATATGTGAGCTGTTGACACTAACAGAAGGCAGGATTTAGAGGTTCCCCTGACCTGGTGCAATGCACCCATGCTGGAAGAGCAGAGGGCACCTAGCCCTGGTCTGGTTCTGTGGCCACAGCCACAGCTGCGTGACCTTCCAGATGGAAGCAAAGGCTCTGGATTTCTCATTATAAAAGTGAGAAAGAATTTGTTGGTTTGTGATTTTCCCTAACCCTCAGGTTTCATGACGATTTAGGAACTCTTGCAGAATATTTATGCCTGATTATCGGAAGTCCTTGAGCACAGTTTTGTGGCTTTGGCTTGAATATCTGGAATATGTCCCTTGTAATTTTTAGTTTTTGGCCATTTTACATCTCCAGATGGCACATGCTTGCCTAGAGTATGTCACTATTTGTCCGTGGAGTCAATGCTGGGCTGATACTTATTCATGGATATTTTGTACCTTTTCATCTTGGTACATTTTTTAAAATCACCAAAACCAATAAGCAAACAGTTTTTTTTTTAAATAAGTAAATGGATGGGAACCAATCAAAATGAACGATGTTCTCTGTATATTAATGGATGCTCTTTTCAATTGCATTTATCAGGAAAAGAAATTAAACAATTTTGCTGGCTCACTCATGTGGCTGTGCTCACGGCATTTGGATAGCAGCAGTGTGCATCATGGCAGGGTGGAGTTGGGGTTCTCAGTCATCTTGCAAAGCTATGTCATGATGTTCCCACTCTGGCAAAGGCCAACATCACAGCTGCCCACTAATGCTCCTGTCAGCTTTCCTGTGGTACTATTTCTTCATCCACACATTTTCAACTACAGAATGTCAATCAGAAAACAAGCAATGGAATAAGAATTGCACCCCTTTGACATAAATTTTTAACTACCCATTGGATAAATTTTATAACTATTTGACATTTTTTATTCTGTTCTCCTGGCTTATACATACAGTCCATTCAAGTTAAAGATTTCACTGAGTATCAAAATAATTGGTATTTGGTTGATGTGGTCACTCATCACCTGTCATAACCTGTTCAGGATGTTGGTAGTGATGGGGTGAAATGGAACTAAATCCTGAACAGAGTGACTGTCCAGCTCTAGAAATCATGCCCTGGATGGAGCAGGGGAACACGGTCCAAGTCACAATATCTGAATGGATTCTATCTTGTTTTAATACCTGTACATGATGCAAGAATTTCAGGCTTAGTACTGGGTTGTGCAAAAGTTTCTGCAAAGTGATAATACTCAAAATAGGATGTGATATGCACCTGAGAACTCATTAATTGTGAAAGGGTCAAAGATAAGAGGCACAGAATCAAATCTTCAGGAGGAGTGGTTTCAGAGCTAGGTGGCCAGGGCTTCAGCTAATTGGGCAAGTTTCCAGGAAATTTAAATATATTACATTATGCATTTATATGCATATAAATATTAGGCATAAATTATACATAGGACATATAATATTGAACATTTAAATAACCAATAAAACAATTTTAAGTAAGGCAGGGGCTTATCTTATGTGGATTAAGCAAACATCAAAGAAGTTATAGATAGGCCTAAGCCTAGTGAGTAGGAATAAGAAAAGAATTCATGATTCAAACAATGTACATTCTGTCTGTATCAGCAACGAGCCCTTCTAACAAAAGGAGCTTAATTCTCTATTCAATATATTGAATGCCTTAATAAGGATTGGCTTAGCAACGTAAGTTATGACTTTGAGATGGAAGGTGTTATTGTTTCCAATTAAAAGGAGCTGGGGAAGCAGATTAATTCTGCACACATGATATATCAGTGCAGCCACTATGATGTACTTGGTATGACACAGGTATTTTTAAATTTGGATATTTGGCACAACTCAAGAAACAAAAACTGAATCTGAAAGTGTCTAAATTATTAAGATTATATTTTTATTATTTTCATGATCCTGATTTCTTCCTTGACATCTGCTCCATTATAATCACTTTCCTTATTGAAAATTTTATTTATTTAAGGATTTTTTCCTTATGATATGTTATTTTTAATAATCTAAGCATAAAATTAACTTTATAGTCACATTCTTCATTACTTTAATAGAGAAAGGGGGAGAGTATGTTCACAAAATGGAGAAAATATGTAGGTAAATGCAAAATATTGATGCCATTTTCTCTCAGAGAACAATTGGTGGATGTTGTTTCAGAACTGGAAGAAAGATTCATCTTCTGAAAATCTTTTAGAATGTGCCATATTCCAAGATCTCTCTGCAAATGGGTGCATCAAGTCCAAATTTTGTCTGGGTAAAGGCAGCTTTATTCACATCTGCAACAAAATCCAGGTAAGATTTTCTAGAACATAAGCACCTATATGTATGTGCATTTAGCTACATGCTTTCCCTGCCTTATTGCTCTTCATTTCTTTTCTTTCCCATCTACCAACTTTCACCTGGGGTCATTTTGTGTGCATGTGCTGAAGAAAACCCTTCGCTATTTATTTTGCTGAGTGTCTGCTGCTTAAACTGTCCATGTGAGTCTGCAGCTAAGAGGAGAGTTTGATTATCTCATGGTAACACGTGCGAGCTGTGACTAAAGACGTGGTCCCCCATTGGATTTCAACCAAGTAAAGAGGAGAGGAAAAGACGAGAATGAAAGTACTCTTTGGAAAAATAAGAGCCAAGAATCCTTAAGAACTTATGAAAGATATCAACTTACAGATTCACAAGGATCTACAAATCCTTCAACAAGAGTAATAAAATACAATTCATGCTTTGGCACAACAGATACTACAACATGGACCCTAGACATGTGCCCTAAGAGTGGCAGCTGGCCATTGTTTCTTGAAAATGGCATTTATTGTAACAGCCTTTTCTCATTTTTCTGAAGTTGCCTACATCTCTGTTATCCTGCTTTACTCTGTGATTCTTCAATGAATGCCGAGTGAAAACACTTAGAAGATGTCTGAACTGGATAAAGTTAAGTGTGAATCACAGTGAGAGAGATAATGGCAAGGTTATAAAATTTGGGGAAAAAATAAAAAATGTGTATAAAAATGGCTGCCTAAGTGGTTTATAAAATATTTTTTATAAGAATAATATGAGCCTTACCATTGTGAAAATGTTCATGTTAAATAGTAAACAGAAGAGTAGACCCCAACTCAATTATGAACATATTTTAGCACAAATTTAATATTTTATATTTTCTTGACATCCCAGAGCAAAATTATCACATATGCTTATTTATTTTTTTTTTCATTTTAGTGCAAAATTCTAGTGATAATAACTGTACTTAAGAATTTAAGCCAATATTTGTCTTCAAAATATATTGGATTTCTTAACTATTTTTGCCATGTTTGATTTAATTATATACTTTGATTTAATTATATAAAAATAAAAGCATACAATAAAAAAATAGTCTAATACCTGGAAGAGAGGATTCAAAAATAATTAAAACTATATTTGGAAAGAGCTAAATGCCAAGAGAACATTTCAGGTTTGTGCCCATAAAATTAGTATCAAATTGTTAAAAGATTGATATATTTTCATGTCATTAGGCCATTTTCCCATGCTTTTCTGGGGTCTCACCAGTTTCTCACTCTCCATTGGTTTTTAGGACATACCTGTAAATTGAGGGAGCCTGCTGCAGATGTCTGGGAGGCTGTGGAGACAGAGGATCCCTAAGCTTCTTGGGCTCCTGTGTATTTCTCCTGTTAAGTTCCACTTCCATTTCACATAGATAATTCATTACAACTCACAGGTTGACTATGAATAGCAGAAAATTTTACTAATGTAACTTATCAATGCAGTTAATTGTATTTGTAAAAAATAGAGTCAAATATTATGTTTTTCCAGGCACCAGTTATGATTAGGGTGAGGATTAGGGTTAGGGTTAGCATAAGCCCTGGGTTTAAATCCTAGTGCAGGTGCACACGCACACACAGAATGAACTATGTGAATATTCATACCAGTGAATAACAAAGGGGATGAGTTTCAGAGACATATGCTGTATTCTTAGCTAGGAAATGTGGTTAATATCTGAAGCACAGAAACCTGAAGGGAATCATAAATTCTGTACATGCTGTGCTTATCATACTTGCAAACCTTCCAAAACTTATTAACACACATAACATCTACTGATGGAGGAGCAAAGATTCCCACTCAGCCGGGTTAGTGGATAATAAATAAATAAAATCATTTTTAAGAGGAGGCTTTGTTTGGACCATTTCTCCTGATTTCAGTTTTTCAGAGCTTTGTACACATGTATCAGTGATGATACCTACAGAGGTATGAGATTGGGATGTTCTGTGCAGTCTGGTCCTAAGGACGGAGGGGGCCAACAAAGGCAGTTTGAACATCAACCCCAAACAAGGGTTTCCAATAGGCAATCTTTCCTGGATGGCCTCTCTTGTCTGAGTTTCCATCAAATTTGTAATCATTTAAGAAAGGTAAATATGAACTTTGGAAAGACCCAATGGGACTGACTGTGGGTATGTTGGAGCATTTCCAGCCTCAGTGGCTTTATCACCCACATATTTACGGAGCCTCCTGGGCATGGGAGAAATGCAATTCAAGGCAAATGGGTTTGGGAATGGGAGGGTGTGGCAATGCCAAAAGCTCCAGAAGACCCTGGGTTTGTGTTTTGTTAAGCAGAAGGGGTTATGGGGGAGGACACTTATGGAAAGTAATCAGGGGAAATTTTTTATTAGACATATAGGATTTTACACTTCAGAAAGACCAGAGAAAGTACTAACTCTACTGAATCCTCACAAAGTAGATAAAAAATGATAAAATCAGACATACGGCCCTAACTTGATGTAATCAACTTGTGCAATAATTTTAGTTTTTTTAAAAAATATGCATGGAACTATCAAGATTTTGTTTTAACATAATTTAGTATTAGTCAATAATTTATGTACCAATTTTTTTCCAATTTTGAAAATGTTATAATCAAATTTTATTTTGGAGCAACTAAAGATTTGAGATTATTATATATCTGGAATATATGATATAGTTTTGATAATTTTACACATCATTTTTAATTATTTATCCAATAATTACACATTATTTTTTCCCTGTCTAAATTGAAGATTTTAAAGACTAATATTTTGCAGCAGAAAAAATATTATGAGTCTTTTATCTTTATTAATTTTGGGTCCTAAATTATGCAAGTTGAAATATAGTTCTCTTCCTTGGAAAACGTATTAATTTTAAACTGATTTTAAAGCAGATTCTTGATTGGGGTAAAGACTTATTTTAGATTTAATGGTATGGTATTTGATAAAACTTGCAACATATCATTATATTTGCATGTAACAAGAAGTAAAAAAACAAATTTAGGAAAACTTTTAAGAGTTTATCCCTTCAAGCAATATCTATTTTGATGCTCAAACTCTCTTATTCCAACCATGACTTTTTTTTTCAGGCAAAGAAAACTTTCCAGTTATTTATAGCTAAGTTTGAGTTGGTGCTCTTGAATTTTTAAGAAATTTTAAATTTTAAATGAGACTTTTAATATGTAAGGCTATTATTCCAAGAAAAACAAAACTGAGAATTTGTGCTAGGTTATCTTTTAGGTAGACAAAAGAAATAAGGATTAATCTTGGGTTCTAATTAAGAACTTGTATATTGTAAAGAATTGGTAATGTTAGTTTTTCAATCTGGTAGTACTTCTTTTCCCATTGGTGTTTACCTTTAATTAATCTTTCAAAGTTTTTCAATCAGATTCTTGTTTTCCATGGTACCCGTCCAACTCAGAGAATCAGATATTGTCCAGTCCATTTCGATTTGTCCAATCCCTTATTGTTCTGTTCTCCACCTATACTACAAATACAGGGACTTGTATTTGTTACAAAATCTTATCAGACACAATCGGAGCTAGCACTCTGGATATGAGTCTTCTGTAAATGATGTGCACTCATTAATATTAGAAGACTGGCAGAGCAATGAATGATCAAGCTCCACGTGGACCTGGGCACCATGCCCTACTATCCAATCCTCATCATCTGGCTGCTGGATTACGTTGAAAAATGAAAGGTGTGATGTCAGTATTAGCTTTGGTGTCCAGCTCTTGTGACTTTGACACCAAGAGTCCAGTGGTGACACCCATCCTTTTAACTCCTCCAGCCTCCCTTCCACATACATTAGCCCTTTGGTCAAATTACATTTTTGCTGGAAATATTTAGACTTTCTCCTAGTTTTCATACTGTCTCTTAACAGTATATTCAGTAAAACATGGTAGTGAACAATTTCATAGTTTTGTATCTTGAGACAAATGAGATCATTAATCTAATCATGTAAGTTCAGACTGAAGATTCTTGATTCATTTAAGGAATATTCATTTATTGAAAGCATTATAAAGTTCAATAACAAGATGATGCTAGCTAAGTAGTCTAAGGAGGAATGATTTTAAAATATTAAAAATGAGAATATATATTAAATATGAGAAGAGCTAAACATTAATAACACTGATAGAAAAATACATATCTATCATTTGGCTATAATATTTAGTGATATGTGGTCACATTTGCTTAATCTGTATTATTCCTTTGCTGGAATATTTTAAGACAAATCCAAGATGCCCCTTTTACTCCTAATTTTTTTTTATTTTATAGACTAGTCCTGGAGAACAGAACCTTATTTCATTTTAATAAAAGCATAGGGTGTGACAGCCAGCATCTCCTTGGGGTTCTACTTCCTGAAAGGAGGAGGGTGTAAGCCACCTAAGAACTTAAGGCCTAGAATCATTAGTGAAGATCAAAAGACAAAGAGTCAGAAATATATTTTCAAAAGCAGAGCCCCTGATAGATCCAGGACACACGGGAGCTGGAACTAGACAAGATAAAATGTCTATGGTGATTTATTTAAGGGGGTACATCAAAGGCAGGGGTAAGGTTTCAAGGGTGGAGTCAGGAGGTTGATTGGCATATTGGCAGGTCACACCGATCTCAGGTGCTGTGTGGGACATGGCAGAGTGGAATAGGAATTCACAATATTTCTGGGCAATCTTGCAGCAGAAATGTCCACTGGTAGTTCCCAGACACCAGATGTGTCACTAGGCTGCCATGCATGGTGGCCCACGCGCATCCCACAGATGGCTCACAACACAAAAGAACATTATTGCCCCTAAAATTTATGTTCTCTAATGTTACTTTTTTAAAAGTCATCTTTTTAGTTTGAATCCATCCTATTTACTGATTCTTGATTTTACTTCTTGAGCTTTAGGAGTCTCCTTAAGGAAATCAGTTTTTAAGCTGACATGGTAGATATTTTTGCCTATTTTTGTTTCTATTAGGCGCAGGGTCTCTGTTTTGTTTGTGCAGGGTGAGATATAGAAACTTAATTTCATTTTGTTAAATATTGATTTCCAGTTTTCTCAGCACTGTTTGTCGAAGAGGCCATCTTTTCTCCAGTGAATGTTTTTGGAGCCTTTGACTAGTATGAGAGAACTAGATTTATGTGGGTTTGTTTCTATGTCTTCTATTCTGTACCATTAGTCTACATGTCTGTTTTGGTGCCAGTACCATGCCATTTTTAATACTAAGGCTCTGTAATATAGTTTAAGGTCTGGTGCTGTGATGCCTCCTGCTTCACTTTTCTTGCTAAGAATTGCTTCAGCTATTCTGAGTATCTTATTTTTCCAAATGAATTTCATGGTTGCTTTTTCTATTTCTATAAAGAATGTCATTAGGATTTTAATATGAATTGGATTAAATCTGTGACATGCTTTTGGTAGTATGGTCATTTTGATAAAAAGCTTCTTCTCAGCAAAGGAAGTAATCAATAACATGAAGAGATAGCCTACAGAATAGGAGAAAATCTTTACCACACACACCTCAGATAGAGCCTTAACCTCTAGAATATATAAATAACTCAAAAATTTCAACACACACAAAAATAAAACCAAATAACCCAATCAACAAATGGGCTAAGGAACTGAACAGACACTTCACAGAAGAAGTATGAATGGTGAACAAATATATATGAAAAAATTTCAAAATACCTAGCTATTAGAGAAACGCAAATTAAAACTATACTGAGATTCCATTTGATTCCAGTCAGCATAGCAATTATCAAGAATATAAGCAACAATAAATGTTGGTGAAGATGTGGGGAAAAAGGTACATCCATATATTGCTGGTGGGACTGCAAATTGGTGCAAACATTATAGAAAGCAGTATGGAGATTCCTCAGAAAACTTAGTGTGGAACCACCATTTGACCCAGTTATTCCACTCCTCTGTTTATACCCAAAGGACTTAAAATCAGTATACTACAGTGGTGCAGTCACATCAATCTTTATAACAGCTCAAAAAATTCACAATAGTCAAACTATGGAATCAACCTAGATGCCTGTCAACAGATGAATGAATAAAGCAAATGTGGTATATAAATACAATGGAATATTACTTAGCCTTAAAGAAGAATGGAATTATGACATTTACAAATACATGGATGGAGCTGGAGAATATAATGCTAAGGAAAATAAGCCAATCCCCCCAAACCAAAGTCCAAATGTTTTCTCTGACATGTGGATGCTAATTCACAATGGGGGGGCGTGGTGGCTAGGAGAAAATAGAGGTACTCTGCTTTAGGCAGATGTGAGAGAAGGGAGGGGAGGGTGTCAGAGAGTAGAATGAATTGGACATTATTATACTGTTTACATATTGTGATTATATAACAGGTGTGATTATATTTATATCATGTACAACCAGAAAAATGAGAAGTTCTATTCCATTTATGCATGATGTATCAAAATGCATTCTACTGTCATGTATATCTAATTAGAACAAAAAATAATTATATTTGTGGAAATATCTACCATTGTCTTAGAAGGAGGCACTTTTACATTTGATCTGTTCAAATGAGTCCTCAAAAATTGTGGACTCTAAATTTTTTATGTGTCTTAACTATCCCTCAATCTCAAAGAGCACAGGCTCCTCTTTTCTGGTAATTACTTTGCTGAGAATTTAAATGTCCTCCACCATGCTTCACGTTCTGAGCATGTTTGGTTGTTCACCATGTTGTCATCTATGATATTCCTCTCTGTCTCCTGTTGATCTAAAACTCAGTTATACATGTAGCTAAATTTGTTCAAGAATACTTAATTTGTGGAGCTATAGACTATGTATTACTTGATATCAGCAAGCACATAGTTACTGAATTTATGTTGTAATAGCCCAATGTTCTCCTTTATAAAGTTGCTTTTAAACTTATTTTTCTTGTAACTTGCAAGTAGACCTTTGTTCTTATAACTGGCAAGTAATCTGTAACATGATAACATGACATCTGGCAAATGTTCAGTTTTCCTATTTTAGTTAATTAATTTAAATCCTGTGATAATAATTGTCAGAAGCAATTACTGTTTGAAGTTTTCATTTATTAGGTTAAAAATTCTTCTGTAAAGAATAATTTTCACTCATTATATTCTGAGACAAGTTGTTTTGTGCAAAATTTTTTTTAAAAAAAACTTAAATTCTTAAAACTTTCCCTATAATTATCAGTATTGATTGTCAGGAATTGATTTGTTAATTTGGCCAATTATTGCAAAATGTGCTATTCTTGTTATTCATGTTGCCGTTGATGGTCATAATAGAGGTATTTTTATTTTACTCTTTCCTTTTGAGTATCATTATGAATTTCTAAACCTTTATTCATTCAATATGTTCAAGAAACCATGGGTTTATTGTCTTATAGGATGAGAGCTATATCAGAATTTTTTTGGGGGGAAGCAATTCGAAAAGACTGAAAGAATGTGACTCAGAGAAAATAAATTGAAAACAATGTCTTCAAGAATTTGGCTCTGATTAAAGAGGACAGTAAAAGATGAGGTGCCTATGGAAATCTTTTAAGGTGGAAAAGGCTTAAGCCATAAAATTATGGACAGGAAAGCATAGAAGACACTAACTATACAGAAGTAATGGCTGAAAATTTCCCATGTAAGATTTTTTGCAATAATCTTGTAGTAGATGATAGGGCTTACTGACAGGTAGAGATTATCCACTCATATAACCACAGACATAAAGGAAATGAGATGCTAAATATGCCCACAAACAGATAGTAATGACAGGGCTGGGGCTGGGGCTCAGGAGTGGAGGGCTTGCCTAGCATGCGTGAGTCACTGGGTTCAATCCTTAGCACCACATAAAAATAAACAAATGAAGTAAAGACATTCTGTCCATCTATAACTACAAAACCATTTAAAAAATTAGTAGTGACAAATGTAATGATAACAATAGCCACATTTGTAACATACTCTATATAGCAGTGCATAAATATTTTGTCATTTTTATCATAGTTTCAAATATTGCCTGTATGTTATACATAAGGGAACCCAAATCTAGAAATGATAAAATAGCTTATTCTAAATAATGAATTGGACCCAGGATAATCCACATCTCTAACCTGGTTTTGCAACTACTTATGTGCACTAAATTTGTAGATTTAATACCTATGTGGTAAATACTTCTTTCTGATATGTTTCTCCATCTCGTGAGGTAGGTGAGTCCATTTGCTGATAGAATGAGATGAAATCTGAATTACAGGAGTAGAGGTGGAAAATGGAAACGTGAGCTTTCTAAGTACACATACTTGTCTTACTGGAGGTTTTCTGCTCATGAATTTATAATGTGATTTTATACTCTCTAGGAGTAGCGGAGATTAAAAAAAAAGTCGAAAGAACATAGTTTGGAAAAAATCTTACTTTTTTCCCTTCATGTTGAATGAGGGGAAAAAAATGACAATGTAACCAGGAAATTAATTGAAAATAATGGAGCAGATAATTTAGGTTGACAGGATCAGGGTGTCCAGGCGCATGGAGGAGTGTGAAGACTGACGCGGGCTAATGCAGAGGAATGAAAACACTGCTCGCCGTTGCTGACTGAGCTGAGAACATTTGAGGCTGACCAGTTAGTTGGAAGAACAGAATGGGAAGAATAAGAAGAGGAAAGTGGGAAGATTATTAAAGTCAAATATTTATACAAGTAGCTGACATGCATTTAGATGTTATGATATGCAAAATTTCACATTTAGAGCAACTCATTTTAGGGTCATTGAAGTATTCACAGAAATATAGTTGGTGTAAAAGGCAACATGTTTTAGGAAACTCAGGGACAAAAAGACCAGGATTTGCAGTCAGCTATGAGGTAAATTGAAGCCTGATCTATAGCAGGAGGAGACAATGGGTTGCCACTGTCTCCAAGTCCAGGGGTGAGGGGACATCATGGGCCAGCGGAGTCACCATGTGGTAACAGAGTACCAGCCTGTCTCGTCACAACACCATGTGAGTACCAGCCTGTCTCGTCACAACATGTGGAATTTCCATGTGATGCTCCAGTTGCGCCATGTAATTTAGGCAAAACTAATTATATACTAATACCTACATTTCTGTTACTGCTATTGCTTAAATTCAGAATTTCAGTTTAATATCCAGGACATGAGATAAAAATAACTGAAGTTAACTGGCGTGTGAATGGAAAACAGTGAACTACAAAGACAAAGAGAATGATACACCTGATATCGCCAATCTCTCCTCCCTGAGGAATTAGTAATATCTCTGCCTATATGAGCAGGGAGTATTATTTCTGCCCCATCATATACATATTTGCTTCTTTCATTGGTTTTCATTATTCGTTTATGTTTTTCATCAGTCGGGGTTAGAAGTAGTTAATTGTTTTAGGGTACTTTAGCAATTGTAAGACATTAGCAATTTGTCTACGATTTATCAAAGTGCAAACTTTTAAGTCCGTAGTCCTTATATATACAAACTACGTAGCTTTAGCTCATGCTTCTTTTATTGCATAGTTACAAAATGCGGTGCAAGAGTTTCTGGTAGTTTGCACCTTCTATTTTGTTCTATAACAAAAATTGTTCTGCCTTAGACAAATTATACACACTTCCAAATAATTTTCTAACTTGAGAAGATATTCCTTACTTTAACATGAAAGCATCTCTCTGTTCACACTCACTCACTCTGTGTCACCTTCTGTCATTTCACCAACCCCTTTACCTGGGTGGTGTTGCTGCTGGAGCCACAGCACTTCAACTAGAGCCACAGCACTTCAAAGCCAAAGTCTGAAACTCAGCTGAACCGAAATAAAAACTTACATCACCTTTTCCAGAACCTATTCATACCCAGACATTTCCTTGTCACTTCCAGATCTCCAAGTCACTTTACCAATTAGGTAAAAATCCTAAGGATTGCCTTATTTGTTATTTTACTGAAAAAGTTTCCAAGCCCCTGAGGAGTCCTGCTGACATTACAGGCAGACAGCCTGTTGTTGCCAAGCCAGCCGCCTAGTGCCACAGGCCACTGAGTATTCTTCCTACAACTCTCATCGCCTGTCTAAGCTGTCACCCGGGCAGGTCCTCTGCAAGTCAGACCATGCCCAGGATCTGAAAACTCTCAGGGGACTTCCGATGGCAATTACTGATGTCCTGGTGAACCAACTGACTCTGCTTCCTCCTCTTAGGTATCATCCACAGTGGCCTTCAATCTCTCCCCTAAACACATCTTGCTTGTTCAAGTTCCAGAACTTTGAGAAAGCTGGTACTGCAATTAGAAACTCTTTATCCTAGGTCCCCTGCACAAATCTCTTTCATTACTCAAAACACAAGCCAAATGACACCTTTGTATGATACTTCCCTCTGCAACACACTGAATCGAATTTCACTGATCTGCACTTATTTCTCTCTTTGATCCTACTTGGTTTTTTTTTTTCATAGAATTTACACTAATAGAAATAATCTTGTTGTTTTCATATTTACTGGCTTCTTGTTTCTGCTAGACAGTAAATCTGGTTGTTGATTGATTGTTGATTTTTTTCCCCCTGACATTTATCAGGAGCATACAGCAGGGCTTATCACATGGCAAGGGGCAATAAAAATTTGACTGTGTGACTGAATGAGTGAAGGAACAAAATATGACTAACTTTGTGACTCAGAGCCTAAAACATTTTAAACTAACCTTAAATCTAAAAAAAAAAAAATGTTTTACTACACTAAATGTACAGATGTTTTTGCTGTTAAAATTGTAAGGAATTTAATAGTGTCATGATCAAAATATAATTTTATGGTATTTTCTAGACTCAAAAACTTACTTATTTTAATATATTTAAAATGACAATGACATATTATGTGTGGAATGCTTTTGATATCAGACTTTGTTACCTATTTCCTTTTATATGACATGTACTGACCTTTGCAATCAGGTGTTTTATAGGAAGAGAGACAATAGCTGTGTGGGCATGTGTTTGCATGTTCATGAGTGTGAACACTATATTTTGCCTTGTGAAGGTGGTGAAGAAACTAAGTTTTTCTTTTCTTTCTTTATTTTTCTTTTTTTTTAGAATAGACACATTTGAGTTATAAAGCACTTTACAATCTATTTTGAAATCTGCCAATTAAATATTTATGAAACCACACAGGATTTTAAAACATTGTGGTTAAAAATTTTATCCAATTAGTTTTATTATGAAATATTTTAAATGTAAAAGGTCTGATGCATGACATAATAAATATCCATTAAAGTGACTCCCAACAGAAGAAAACAAAAATTATAAATGGGACAGAAGCACCAGTGTTTGTCTATATATCCTCCTTTGTCCTCTAAAAGTCGACATTATTCTGAATTTGGTATGTTTTAATCCATTCTAGGTTTACAATTTCACTGTATTGATTTGCCTGCTTTTAGATTCTTTATAAGCACTTCATTTTACTTTATTTTTTGCTCAAAATATTTTAAAGATTTATATTATTGATGTTTGAAGGTACAGTCCATTCACTTTCCCGACAGCTTAGTGGTTTATATTCTGCATTTAGTCTTATCTAATTTTATAATTAAATACTAAGGAGCATCTACTTTGATTCTGATTTTTCAGTGCTTTTAGAATGTTTCCGTCACTTTCCCAAGAGCATCTCTGGGATACACACTTGGCCATTTATGTACTCTACATGTACTTGGATATACAGCATCATTCTCCAAAGTGATAGTCCAATCTACACCTTCATCAAAGATGAAATAGATTTTCTGTCCCTACACACTCTTGGAGAAACATATTATATTAAAGCGTTCAAATTTTGACCTTCTGAAGAATTTGAAATGTGTTCCATTGTGATTTCAATTCTTATTATACTGATTACCAGAGAAGTTGAGTAATTTTCTGATGTATCTTGTCTTGAGTATACATAAATTACACATTTATGTATTTCATTTTCTAATGAGCTATATCCATTCTATGTTAACATTAAGTTCTTTGTGGTTTTGAGTATCAATGTTTAGTTCATGAATATTGCAAATACCAGGTAGTCAGTGATTTGTCTTCAATTTTAAGGCATTTTTAATGAACAGAATTTTTCTTTAAATCTGGGGCAATTAAATTGAATGATCTTTCTAAAAATTTTGCATGTTCCCCATAAGAAGTTGTTATGTATTTTGTTTTCATAAAGATAAAACTATGAGATACTTTAATATATGTATTTTGTGGTATGAGATAATAATTCAATTTTCTTTACTCTTTGATATTTATAAATAGAAATTTTAAACACTTCAATTCAGTTAAAATCATCACAATTCCTTTTTTATATTTTTATTAATTTTCAATATTAATACACAGTCTTTGCTGCACTGTATTTTATTTTCAATAATTTGTCTCTTCAATTTTCTGTCCATGAACATATTTTTATGTGACTGTTGCTTATTTCTGATTTGCTAATCTTGGCACTGACCCTTATTGCTTATTCTTACAGCACTCACGTCTACCCCAGTGCACCATGGAAGGGAAATTGTGCATGGACAATTCATTGCTAACTTATAGTATCTGTTTCCAACACAGTCGAACAATACACTGTGGTGGTTGGTGTTTGACTTGTAGGTGATTAGGGTGTATGTTACACACTGAAGAATACTGTTATTGTTTTGTAGGCATGATTGACTTTCTTCTAAATCATGAGTTTAAGTGGAATTTTACTTACTTTTTTCCCTACTTTTATTTTCATTATCACAAGGAATTTCCTTTTTATCATTTTGTCAAATAATTTTAGCAAATTTTTCTCAATTTTCTCTACCTAGATTTTTTTTAAAATATCAGTTACAGAATTCCATTTACTATCATGGTATTTAGAATTACTTCCTCTGCATTAATAAATAGAATTAACCTATAACTTTGCTTTATTTGCATCTAATTCTATGACTTTCATATTGATATTGTGGGAGACTTAGAATAACTTCGGGAAAATATTGCTTCTTATACACAATCAGGGCATTTGAAATAGCTTGGATTTACCTTTTTATTTGAATGGTTAGTGGAATGGTTCTATAAAATGTTACAGACCTGATGTTTCATGTGCTTATTTAATCTCATTAGATTTTCAATATTTAATTTAATTAATTCATTTTCTACCTTTCATATTTAAAGATTAATCTTAGAAGATGTTTCAACTACATTTTTTTAAAAGAACCTAACTTTGATTATATGAGTACAGATTTTATTGGGTTATAAAATAATTGAGTAGATTCTGATGGCTGGCAGAAAATATTATCCCCAAATATGGCCATCTTGGAATTATTTAGAGCTGAAGGAAATTGGGAAAACCACAACAGAAAGATCTATCTTCCTTCTCCTGCTCACTCTTCTGCAGATCCTCAAATGACAGGTTTAATAACGCACAAGCCAAACAACACCTCTTGCCCCATACCTGGAGGGAAGGCATGCTACACAGTGAGGCCCAGAAGAATTTGAACACACCATTCCTGATGAGTTTTCCTCAGTTTGTTTACATGCATTAGTATATACCTCCTCCTCCAATCACATTTCTATATAATGCCTATTCTTCATAAAACTAAGCTTAAAAATACAGTTTTCCCTGAATCTCTGGGTCTTCCTTAGGTAGGCTCCCATGTCAAGGAAACCATTGGTTAAATAACTTGGGCATGTTTTCTGTTATCAATGTGTCCTTTGTTATAGAGTCACAATCATGAACCTTGTTATGGGTAGAGCAAAGGTACTTCATTTCTCACCTATAATTCTTAATCAGTGGGAATATTCTGAGGCTTGTTTTAATGTTCTTATAGAAAACATATGATATATGTTTTGATGCATTCCAATGATGAAGGTATATTCTGAGAAATGCATCATCAGGCAATTTGGTCATCTGAACATCAGAATGTAATTTCACAAACTTAGACCAGTATTAAGGAGATATGATTTTAGGGGATTATCATCATATATGCAGTCTGTCATTGACTTAGTAACTCTGAAATTTTTCTTTGGCTCATCTACAATTTGCTTATAGAAAAATCTCATTTTTTCAACCAATTTCTGATCTTTAGTTATCCATGTCAGGTTTTATATGTTCATTTTATTTACCTTAAGATTTTCCCTTTTTTCTCAGCACATTTCATATCTCTCTTTCACACACAAACACACACACACACACACACACACATACACACACACACAAAATGCACTCACATTATTTCATTTCTATGTATTATAGATTATGAAGCATAATGACTATTCCTGAGACTTTCACAGCCTGTCCTTCAGCTGGTTTATTATGTACCTTGCACTTCTCACATATTTGTGTATCATTACCTCTATTTTGAATTGTCTGAAATATCTGGGCTTATGCTGTTCTACATTAAACAGAAGGATCACTCAGAATGCCAAATTCCTGGGATGTAGCATGGTTGTGTTTTATACAATTAAAGACAGTTGTTTATAACTTCTAGTTATTAACCTTTAATCTAGGCTGCTTGTCTATGAGAACATGGACAGCTGGAATTTTATTATGAGTCTTTTCTTTTTCAGCATTGTGAGTACAATAGAATCTTTTCTTTATGAATTGATATATGGTCTTATTATGAAAAACATGAATCATCATCAAGATATTATTTTCTGATACATGATGAATTTTCTTATTACACATATCTCTATTATTAATGTGAAAGTCACCTTGCCTATATATGAACTTTCAAAAAAATTATATATAGTTTACATAAAATGTCATATCCATTTCAATTTTGGTGATAATTCAGATTATCTCACATACTGATTTTATTTCAGGCCCTGTTTTCTTCATTATTATTCCAGGAATTTTGTACTTTATCATGCCCAAGTATACCTGAGTTGCTTTACAATAGCAACCCTGAGCACATCAATGTATCTGAAGAATATAACCTGTCAATCTTCATTTTTAACTTCAATGTTTTTAACTCTATTTTAACATTACAAGGATTTTAGACTTTGTTTCAACACTTCAATATTATTCTGCTGCTAGGATTTCAAGGAAATACTGCATTGTGCAAAAAAGGTGCAAAATGTTATGATGAGTAGGAATTTTCATTTCAGTACACCACAAACTTCTCAAGGTCAGCATCACTAAAACCATCTTGTACATTTTCCTCGAGATTCTGAAGTGCAGGTAGATCTGCTGATTGACTTATTTCTTTTGGATATACCCGATTTCCAGATTGCTGTGAAGTCTTCAGTACCCCCAAAGGACTCGGATGTCACAGAGGTACTGACTGCTACCCTCACCTCTAGTCAATTGCAGCCAGTCTGTCCTCTAAATTTCAGCCAAAGTAAAGGATACGGAATTGATTTCCCTGACTACACCTGTAAGTCAGTTTCCTGGCTTCTTATCTCTGTGAACTGGAAGCTGTCCATTTCCACAGCTTCCTATCTGGCATGCTCTCTTGAAATGCTCACAGCTGTCTGCAGTTCTTACCATGTGACTTCCTTTGTCATGTTGCCACAATTATTTCCACGGGTTTCCTTCTCTCTAGAGCATCAGGTTTCTTTTTCCTATCTACTCCTTTGACATATACTGGCCAAAATGTCTAATCCAGATTTCATTTCCTTGTGGGCAAAACTCTGTGGCATCTGCAATATTTTGCCTCAACCCAGGTGAACTAGAGAGTTGTGTTTCCTGTGTTTACCTAAAAGATTATGGGAAAGACTGTTGTGGTAGACAGAATGCTGGTCCGTCCTTAGCAAAGAAAGAAACTAGAATCTCTGGTGTTACCTGTGTCTCTGGACAGAGATGACAGCCCAGCTGGGAATTAATCATGGGAAAACATTTGTGAAAGCATCACTGTACAGTGAGAATCGCCAGTGATCTTTTTGACTGTTCCCAAGCCCTGGGAGTCTCGGGAGGGAAGGCTAGCATTGTTTGAACTGACTTTGAGCAGATTCTGTGGTGACTGAGTTTTTACCTTGAGGTTATCTGTTGAAGTATCGATTCTAATGTGTTTATTTAGGGAAACCGAAGTTCTACGAAATTAAAAGACTTACTCAATATAAACAGCAAGTTGGAGGAGAGCCGGCCTAGAATCCAAAAATCAGTGCTACTTCCACTAAAATGCATACCCTTTTACACTACATACACATTGACCTGTCAAGCTTCCATAATCAATCTCTCTGGAGGCTGTTAACTGGGCAGGTTTCTGGAACTCAGAATGTTTTAACAGATAAACAAAATGAAAAACTAATGTCCTTTTCCCCTTTATTTTCATTGTGTTTTAAAATTGATCTTAAATGGACTTAAACACATAAATACAATTATATCAGCACCTAAAATATAATGATAATTTGTTTTTGTTGAAATAAATGTATTATATCATACCAAGTTTATGATACAGAGAGTTGTCATCTTAAACTTTTAAGTTTGCTGTAGTCTTTCTATAATATGTTAAAACTATTTTAAGACTATAAATTAATAGATTTTAATGGAACTCAGGATGTGTTTTCAATATTCTTGTGTAATTAATTCCAGCCAAAATCAAGGTTAAAAAAAAACTATGTCTGTGTGTGTGTGTGTGTGTCTGTGTGTCTGTGTGTGTGTCTCTGTGTGTGTGTGTATGTGTGTGTGTGTGTGTAGATAGATAAATAGATTCCTGATACTCTAGGCTTTTTGCCTGTCTTGCTGTCAGTCTTATTTCTTTTCACTTATCCCTCAGCTCATCTTATGTTTCAGAAAAATTCTTATAACAAGCAATATTTTATTTGGTGGGGCAAGGGGTCCAGCAAGCCCTGCAGTGATAATACTGTGAATGTTTAGCTCCTGTCTTATAAGTATAAACATCATCTTCTGGCATTTATAACACAGGTCAGTGAATGTTGGGAAGAACAGGGAGACTTTGTAAATTAGTCTCTGTGGAATATTGGAAATTCTGCAGGGCCAGTTTTGAAACATAAGTCTGACAGTTTTATTTCTCCCTATGTTTGAAAAACTTAACATTAATTCCAATAGCGCTACGGCACCAGATAACATCTACATATTTTGCCATGCCAGGATCCTATTTTCCTCTTCTCTGTAGAAGCATATTGATGTTACTAAAAGAAAACATTTGCTCTAATAGCCAGACATTCTGTATTATGCCCCTGAAAGCAATCTCTGCTGCAAATAGTTACAATGCACACATTTGATTTAGTAGAATAAAACCTTATACCTTATATGTAGAACACTGCAATGGAGGATATAATAGCTGAGGATGTTAATGTCTAATTATGTATCTCGAAAATAGTCATAGAAATCCTAGCAATAAGCTTACGAAAATAATCAAAATACAAAGTGATGCAATTTAAAAGAAAGGTTTAGTTTTGTTATATTTCTACAGTTGTATTGTTATTTGTAATAATTATATATTATTAAGAATGTAGAATTTTTCCATTAATTAGGATTGATTAGTTTAGGTGACAAAGTAGTATCTTTTATCTTTTATTGAATCTGAAAAATAAATTATGAAGTTGTTTGACCTAATAAATCTGCTTTCAGGCATTCCACAACCATTGATTTTGCAATGTTTTCCCTTGACTTCACCCTTTACCCTCCCTCTCCCTGCAGACCAAAAGTAACCTGCTTATCTTCCAAGTGCAGCCATCAGCTCGTGGAGCTAGACAGGGAGCTCTCAAGACCAGTGCTCCCTTCCTGCTCCCGTCCGTGGCATCCCACTTGGGCTCTGTGGGAATCTGCGTGACCTGCTGTGATGTCACGGCACAGGCTTGTTCTCACTTCTCACTATGCATTTATTACAAGAATGGACATTAGCAGTGACACATTTCTAGTTGTGGGAGATAGGATAATTTTCTTCATACAATCTTTTTTTTTGTGCTATTTACAGTTTCCCTAAAACCAAACAAACCAAAGCTATAAAAATATATTTTAGAAGTCAACACCATATCAGTGTTTAAAAAAATAGTTTAATCAATATGATGGCATTTATAAAATGTTATCTGGTGAAAAGATAATACAGTTAGAGCTTAGAATGAAATGTTAGAAAAAACTTTTTAAAAAATTGTGACAGAATACAAATGAGGTGTATAATTCTTGAACGAGTCATTATGTCTTGGAGCAAACAAAGGTCTCCCTTATCTATGTCTCAAAAACCTTTATTTAGGACATTTTGAACTTTTGTGATTATAGAAGCATTATCTTGAGCGTTGAGCTTATTTTTTTTTCGATTCATTCTTGAATATCCAGTTTTGTTCTCCTTGCATATTTTCATAAATATGAATTACTGAGTGCTCCAAAAATGCAAGGGCATTCATAGCATTCATAAAAATGCAAGGACATTCATAGCATTCATAAATTTCTCCATAAAGGAAAAAAAATAGGAGAAGGACATGTAAACAGATAAATTACAGAACAGAACTAAAGCTGTCACAGAATGCAAAGGTCAGGTGTTTTTGAAGTAAGCCTTGAAAGATGAGTTAGAGTTTGCCTGGTGGGGGCTGGAGATGTGGCTCAAGCGGTAGCGCGCTCACCTGGCATGCGTGCGGCCCGGGTTCGATCCTCAGCACCACATACCAACAAAGATGTTGTGTCCTCCGAGAACTAAAAATAAATATTAAAAAAATTCTCTCTCTCTCTCCTCTCTCACTCTCTCTTTGAAAAAAAAAAAATAGAGTTTGCCTGGTAAGTAGTGGTGGAGTTCTCCAGGCACAGGGACACTGCAGATTCAGGGCATAAGGAGGAGGGTCACGCTTAGGCCGGTGAGATAGTCAGTCTCAAAGTGCAGTCAGTGGTAGACTGTTTAATTTTGATAGAAGTCACTCTAAACCAAGTTATCTGGCTTATTTTTTGGAACAAAATTGGCCAATTTATTTTCATATTTATTCTATGCATCTTTAATTGGTAAGTCTATCTTAAAAATATCCAAATTTGTCAATAGTTCTAATTCCATATAATTACCTTCCAAAAAAAAAAAAACTACAAAACTTTAACATGTCTCTACTTTTCTTCTGTAAGAATATACATCTCAAAAATCCTAAGTTGGAAAAATTTGGCTTAGTCTTTCATTCAGAAGTGTTTTTCTTCTCTTTCTCTCTCTTTGGTATTGGAAGTAGAAAAAAATCTTAAAAATCATGTCAGCAACCAAAAATAACAGCAACCAAGCTGTTATTTCAGGAGTTCAGTGTTCTATAGGAAAAGCTGAATTGCTAAGCAACTCATTTTAAATACTTATTGCTTACACAAAAGTCGGTCCTAATGTCATTTGTGCAGTAGGAAGAGATGTTCTCCTGGATGGCCGGCAGGACACTCTGGAGACTCCCCTCAGAGCTTGATGTAGGAGTTTTCAGAATATTTTCACTTCTTTGTCCACCATGGTTCTTTTCATTCACCAAAGCCCTTTGAACATTTTTGTTCAGTGTCTCACTAGAATACGATTTTAGGTTGTTTTTGATGAATTCCTTATTCTCTAGATTTTAATATGTTGATTTAGCAATTATTTCAAAATTGAAATTATAGAAATAATATACAAATGAGAAATGATGGGTATCATGTAAATAAAGTTCTTTTGGGATTTCGCACAAGGGTTACTAAATTAGACTTTTTCAATAATCACATGGCTCTGAATAGGAACAGAACACTCTAAAATTCAGCTATTATGCTAAACTCAGTTTATGGTTAATATTCACTGTATGTGGTAGTTTCATATGTAAGACATTTAAATGCAGGCTTAGTAGTTCCATTATCCATGACTTGCTTTTGAAACTAATGTCCAGTGGTTCTTGAATAGCATTGTATATTGCTTAGCAACTCACCAATGAAATGAAAGAAGATAACTTCAAAGGCATTATACATTTATGAAACTTCAAATATGTATTGGTTACCTTATATGGGTGACTTTAATGATAGTACATTTAAACAAAAATAGAGTTCTTTCCATGCATATAAATTGAGAAATTACTTTTTGACACTTCAAATTTACAGCATTCCTAGTATAAAAGTGAGAAATGTGAATGTCTCTGTCTTCCTTCTCTTAAATCTACATAAAGACTAATCTTCCAGCTAAATAAGGAGGAGTTATCAATCATTCATGCTTCTAAATGTCAGATGCTAAGAATACACCATGCAGCAAGAGCTGATACTTTTGTTGTTTAAAATAAAACTAATTTTTTTCTGTTTGGAAAAGAATAAAATAAATCCTTTTAATATAACATTTCTCACTAAAGAATTACTTAATAACATTATAATTCCAAAATCAGTCAAGCAATTCCTTCTCTAAAAATTAAGAAGCAGATTTATGGAAAAATTTATAGGCAGATTAATTTTATTTAAATGATATTTTGCTTTATTTTTTTATTTATTGGCACATGGTATTGAACACGGGGTACTGAACAACTGAGCCACATCCCCAACCCTTGATAAATTTTATTTAGAGACAGGTTCTCACTGAGTTGCTTAGGTCCTCACCAAGTTGCTGAGGCTGGCTTTGAACTCACAATCCTCCTGCCACAGCCTCCTAGATGCTGGGATTATAGGCGTGTGCCACCATACCCAGCTGATGTTTTGTTTTAGAAAGTTTGAATTGTGATTTTGAGAGTATTTGAATAGTTGGTCGGTCGTTTAACCTTACAAGAACGTGAATATACTAAATTCTCCATTTTTACCTATGACTGAGATTTGGTGACTATTTCAAGCCTTGTGTAACACATGATGATTGCTAGATTTATTTGGGTGTTTAAGTACTTAACTGGAAGCTCATCGGGGGTTTAGCACTTTATAGATGTGTTAGTCCAAAAACCTGACTGGATCCCTGGCGAGTCACACCGGGACAAGGCAGAAAAGGCCAAGTCTTGACTGTGTGCCTCTGAAAGACGTCACAGCACTTTTCACAGGGAGACCACAGTTTGCTAAACTGGAACACTTTAATATATTCTTTTAATTTCTTTTTGTAGCCTCAGTATTATAAAATATAGTTTATTTGTTACTCTTATTATAGGGACAATTTACAAATTTATGACTAATATTTTAGACATTTATACCTAATTGATGTACAATTATGAATTTTAAGATTATTTTTATTAAAAAATGGTGTAACTTTTTGCTATTCTTATTATATTCTAATTTTTGCTACTTTTTATTCCTTAATGCAATTTTTTAACATAGCATAATTTTGTACATCTGACTAGCTTATTTATGTAAATGATAAAATCCAGATTGGCCACTTGAAAAGTTTTAGACTTACAACAGAATAAGCAAAGGTCCAATACTAATATAATGTTTGTAGGTTGATGCATGGGCATCAATTCTGATTATGTTCTAAAAGTAATAAATGCTTACTTCCCACGAGGTTAGACAGCTAGCATGGCAAATAAAATGAACAAATTATTAATCTAGAAAAGAAGCATTGCAAAAATGAATGCAGGCATCTGATAATAATGGTATATTTTAAGTTACATTATTATAGTTATACCGACAAATAACATTTGATTATCTTAAAAATTAAAACATACACCTATTTTTCTTTCTTATTTGTACTATTGTATTACCTTCTGAAAGTTTTTCAGTAGAGTTTTTAGGTTAAGACGTGGAAATTTTGGGGATAATGTATGTCTTAGTCCATTTCCTCTTGCGATAACAAAAATACCTGAGGCTTGTTAATTTTAAGCCGAGGTCTATTGGACTCATAATTCTGGTGGCTACAGATTTTAAATAGCACAACGTTAGTGTCCTCCCAGGGGCCTCCTGGCTACATCATCAAGACAGACTGTCATATTTAAGACTTTTCAGATTAAGCGACTGCATGTTGTTGAGTAACTTGCCCTAGAACTTTGAAAATCCCTGAAACAATACGACTCCAAGTGGTAATGGCTGTGTTGTGGTTGGTGTGGCTCTAGCATGCTGCAGAAGACTTTAGAGCAAAGACTGTGCCCATACTTACCAGTTATTACTGAGGCATCAGTCTTGATGAGGTTTGCTTATTACATCTCTCTACAGGATCAACACCATCCATGCTGTGGGAGCTTTAGCCAACTTGAAGATCCTGGCTTTAAACCACCTCTCGGTCTATGAACATGGCTCTGGACTTCCCAAGCCTTTGGTCCATCTCCCACTAGCACTGCAATATCACCATGTATTCAGGCATCTAGTCATCACCAGGCAGCAAAGGGCACCTAGAACAAACATAGACCCATGTGTTTCTGTATTTCATACTGGTTTTAATCCATGCTCAACTGCTCAACAAGACCTGGTTGAAATTTAAGTCTGTGTGTTCCATTATACAAGGAGCTATTGGGCATACCTTATGAACATGGGACTCTGTATAGAGTGATTACATAAAATAGACATGTTTCCTTTCTTATGAAGCTTATAATTTAGTAGGTAGGAAACTACTTTTATAGTGCATAACTTTTCATTTTAAAATAGTTGCTTTGAAAATATATGCAATTCGGAATATTATTCACTTCCCCTGTGAAAAATATGTCACAATATTACACAGGAGGTTTGTTTTGCTTACTTTCCTGCTCAGGACTTTACTCCCCCCGACTCCTGCTAGCTCAAATAAATAATTCTTAGCTCCCACCTTGGAATGCTTGCAATTGCCCAGGAGCTAAATTCAACCATGTTTTTATATGCCATGGTTTAAGTTGTTGAAAAATACTTTCCTGGAATTTCTTCACAGTTTTAAGTGTTTACAACTGAACCACAGCATCATGTATTTCTGACTGTGATAAAATCCATGATAAAATTTAACTACTAAGAGAGTTTAGTTTTATGAGCGGACTCATTTAACACTGTATTTATTTCAATATTTCATATATACAGCACAATATATTACATTTCCTCTTTATCTGCCTTCTTTGTGGCAGATCATAATTATAGGTAGAGGTGTTAAATACTATTTCTTAGTTACTGCTATTTTAAAATAATCTCATAACTTTTTAAGAATTTATTAACTAAAGCATGGAATGAGTTTTATTATTATGAACACAAATCAACATTTATGGAAGAAAAACAGCTTCAGAGTTCATTGCACATAGATTACATCAAATTAAAATTATATTCAAATCTTCATGATCTTAAGAAATAATTGAAATCATGTATAAATAAGACAAAAATTTGTTAAGTGAAAACCAGCCCAATGACAGATGAAATACAGTAAGCACCAATCATTAATTATAGTAGAGGGATATAAAATTGATTTTTAAATATAAATCAACATTGATACTTGTTAAACAACTTTCAGTTACTCTAATATGATAAACTATGGATCATATGTTATAAGTTACCTTCATTCATTGTATAATAAATTTCAGTCCCTAGTACTAGCGGGCTTGATAAATTGTTGAAATATTCATGTTGTGAATCTACCATCTAGTCATGATGTGAAGTAAGAGAATAGATGAAAAGTGATCTAAAAAATTGAATAAATACATATAGGTTCATGGAAAATCCAATTCAAAGATACACACAAGAGATATAACTAAAGCAAAGTGACATATTAACATTTTTAGATTCATAGAAAATCCAATTCAAAGATTCAGACAAGAGATACAACTAAAGTAAAGTGACACAGAAAGTCTAAATGTAAAATAATGAAGATGATGTAACATGAAGTTGCAAGTAACTCAAAGGAGAGTAAATCTCAGGGAGTATATTTTAAGTCAGAATATATGCAGGCAGAAAGCTTTTGTGATCTCTGTAGTTGGAGATAGAAGGGGACTGATTATTCGAAATAGTGCTATAGTTATTAGGTTCACCTATCAACCAAGTCATGTGGCTTTCACATGTAGGAAGGGGAAAGCACAGAGATGAACATGAACAAGTGAGTGCTGAGACAGTATCCCACAATCCTGACAGAGCAGAGGATAAACAATAAATGAACTGGAATATAATTAATTGTCTTTAGAAAAGAGAAATGTTTATGGTAGTCTTCATTCTCCTCCTTGTTTCCGAGCAACTTTTATTTCAGAATAAAATAGAAAGCTAAAAATAATCGAGCTAAGCAGAATAAGGTTGCAGTTCTATTATAAAAAATCAGTGAGGCTTAATTCTACATAAAATGTATAAAGAATGGACAAGAGCAAAAGCATAATAGAAAGCACACCAATCATGTAAGAATCTATATAGTAATTATTTAGGATCTAAGAAGAAAATATACATAATTACAGAATATTTTGAAATTAGCATTATATTTCTGCAATGAAAACTTATAATATTTGTCTAAATTTAGAATTAAATTTATTCCATAAATTCACTATATCCATAATATATTAAATATTGAGTCAAATATGTACAATTTACAGTCCTGTGTCATGCCACCAAATGCCTCCTAAGTGGTTTACCTTGCTCTTGTAAGTAATGCTCTTAAAGTTTTAAAAACATGCTTTATAAGACAAAGAGTTAATTAAATTATAGAAATTTATGAGGTAGAATATATTAAGGACCTATAAAGAAATATTTAATGGATATATTAGATAGATATTATGAGGATATTTTATAGAATTGATTATTTATAATAAATGTTTATTTATTTAACAATGTCTAGAAGATTAACATATGGTAACAAGTTTCTACAAATAATATCAAAATCATGCAATCAGAAGTGTAAATTTCAAAACTGTTATGCAAAATCTTGTCAGAGGTTTAGCACCTGAAGTGTTTCGACTATTAAGTGCAACAAAAAGAATAAATTCATAATGATTATTTCAAGTGAATTTAAAGTGTTTTAAAATTTACTCTAATTTAGAATTTTTAAAATTTATTTTTTTGAGAGTAAATAAAATGTAAAGTTAAGGTTGCCACGTATTCTATGTGTGATATCAGAAATTCAAGGATGTTTGTACACATTATTTTGGGAAAAAGAAAGCCAAAGTTCAAGGAAAACCATTTCACATTAAAATAGACATAGGAAGGCATGCTTAAGGTCACTTAACTACAACTTTTCCTCTCACATATTGGAAGTTATATTATGAACACCTTTCAGAAATCAAGACAATGTTGCTCAGGGCTCATTTCAATACTGTGACCTTATCAAGGGAATATGGTTTGGGAACTTTTCTTCCAAATATTCATTATTTCTGATTTTTTTAAGTACTATGGACTTGTTGGTTTCTTTTTGAATAATTTTGTTTGCTTTTTAGCAGTGAAGAAATAATTCATCTTTTTTAAAGCCACCAAGTTGAAATAGCCTAGAGAAAATAGAAATAGCTCTTTATTTATTTTTGATACTATCAAGCTTTTCTAACAAATATGACTTGATTTTATATTATAAATATAAACAAATGAACTAAACAACATTGAAAAAGTAAAATAATACCTAATCAAGTCAGTCAATACAAAAAAATCAAATGCCTATTTTTATGTTTCTTTTCAGATTTGTAGTGTTGAACTTAGCAAGTATAATAAGACAAGAAAAAAAATCATCATAGATTCTGACTTACTTGATTAAGAATATGAACTGGGCTGAGGATGTGGCTCAAGCAGTATAGCATGCTCGCCTGGCATGCGCTAGGGTGCTGGGTTCGATCCTCAGCACCACATAAAAATAAAATAAAGATTTTGTGTCCACCAAAAACTAAAAAATGAATAGTAAAAAAAAAATATTCTCTCTCTCAAAAAAAAAAAAAAGAATATGAACTGGGCATTGGAATGTGCAAGGCCCCCAGTTGTTCTACTCTATGGGGATGATCAACTCCACAGTATAATCTATAGCTCCTGAGTTGAGTGGGAGCAGGTTGAAAGTAAATACCTGGGACCTTCTTGCTTTCCTTACAATTATCTTAAAGTGTTGCTCTGGTCATTGGTTTTTACTGCTGAGGATATTTATGCTAATACTTAAATTACAGTGGTTTTGATGAAGTCGAGAGAAAGGCAGAATTTACACCCACAAGCTGGTTCATTCATATTAGTCTTGGTATTTCTGAGAGTTTCATTCATTTTTCTGGGTATCTTCAAGTTTTTTTTTTTCCTTGTCCCTTGACCATGGGGACAGAACCATTAGTACCTACTAATTTTGCAACTTGTGAAGAATGTGAATATCTGATGTATAGGAATTATAAATTGCCACAGAAATTTCCAATATTTAGTGATTACACAGATATGACATTAGTGCTTTTTTGTGGATTTTCCAATTAAAAAGTATTTTTATAATATCTCTATTCTTATGTGTTTCTACATGGTGCATTTTCTAGTAAATATGAAGACATTTGATCACTAAAAAGTATAATTTAGACAAAATTATAGTCTTAGTAATGACAAGGGGTTCTCTAAAAGGAGAGATATTGATTGGTTAAAATAGTACAGAATAAAAGGCTTCCTTCATCTATTGTTTCTAGAGAATTTACCTGAACTATGGTGTTTTGAAACTACATTGAAGATATAAGTTGATTTTAATTCTATCAGTATGCCATTCTCCATAAACATTTCATTGTCCAATTACGATTAGCAAATAAAATACTGCAAGTGATTAATGTAGCATTTTCTAAATTAAGTAAACCAGAGAAAATGATTTTCAATCTAAATGGGTTATCATGGATCAAAATGACTCAAAAAGTCCAATTAAAGATCATTTAATTAGCAATGACCTGCAATTTAAAAGGAAAACTAATTAAAATAAGAAATACTAGCATTAAGATATTTTTCAAAAAGTTGATTTGTTCTAGTTGTTTTGATTATTTATTTGAACCTTCCTTGGAATTATTTTAAAAGAGCAGTTGTCTTCAAGCTGTTTGATAATAACAGATGTTTAAGTGTTTAAACCCTCAGAGAAAGCATACCAGATGATTGCACAATAAATTTCTTGAAAACTAAGGAATTTAAGTTCCATAGCTTAAAAAAAAATGTCATTTAAGGTAATTCAAAAAGTGAAGCTTATAATGTGGAGTAGCCAAAAGGAAGCTTAGTAATTTTAATGTTCATTTACAATGAAGCTCATTTTCTTTGTTCTGCAGGGAAGGGAAGGACATAGGAAGACAACCTCTCTGAAGACCAGAGCTCTACCTCACATGGCTTCTCTTGGCCAGCAGTGCCACTGAACAAAGAGAACTTTCCCTAAAGTTAATATGGGAAGGTAATTTTCATATTCAGAAATGATGCTTTAAGAAATCGATGTTATCCTGTCTCTGAAGCATCTAAAGTTCCTGGGCATTATTACCTCCATCTCAAGTACAATAATCAAGGAGGATCACAGCCAGCCCTATTCATGGAGCCCAAAGTCCGCACCAACACAGATCCTGCACCTTTCTGTTGGTGACAGAAGTTTGCCACAGAATTTAGAGTTTAAAATAATGGCTAAAATAATGGCTAATTATGTTTATGTGGTTTCAAAGAATGCTGTTTTAGCTTTATATGAAAATGAGTAGGTTATAAAATGAAGAGAAAGAGGCCAATTGAAAGCAAATGCACAGTAATTATTACAATTCATTTAGTTGTTTATTCACTTAACACATGATTATTGGTTTAATATAAGCCAGACCCTGGGCTATGTGTCTATTTCTTATGAAATAGCGTATGTTCCACAAATCTCTGGGGTTATAAAAAATGTATTACTATTTTAACAACACTTTTTTTTAAAAGGACAAAAATGCTTAAATTTAAATGAATAAAATCTGTTTCTATCAAATTATTGATTTTAATATTGTTATGATGCCTGTTGATGTGTTTCTACTACGTCCCTTATAGTGGAATTAATAAAATAGCAAAATAGCTATGAGAAATATGCTGAGTTCAGCTGTACACAAGAAGGATGGCTTATTTAGGCCAGAAAAGGACTGAACAACACAATTGGTTCAGTCACATGGGTGATGATGAGACTAGATGTCATCCACTAAGCATTTAACCAGGAGTCAACAGGTCTTTAGTATTGATACATTGTTTCTAGGCACACTGATTAATTGATGAACCTAAAAACAATTTTCTTGGGGTTAGTTTTTGCATGTATGTCTCAGTACCTCAGTTTTGGTAAATTCTAATCTGAATTTGGCATTGGGTCAAATACCCCACACCTTGCCATCTTCTTTCCACATCCTCGAGGGTCTCAGAGCCAGCATCACCAGCACCACCCAGGCATATTTCAGAAATGAAGGTCACATCTGCCCCAGGCATGGATCAAAATCTGTGCATTGTTCAGTTCCCCTGCTAATAAGTATGTACTCTACTGAAGATTGGGAAGCAGCAGAGTTTAGCCCAATGAATAGCGAAGTTGTTTTACAATTACACAAGCCAGCCTCAGGTCTGATCCTTGAAACATGCTCTTTCTTTGTTTGATCAATCACTTCATTCTGTTGATTGTACCCATCAAATCCATTGTCTCATTCTGATTGTTAAAACTCTCAACTAACCACCCTCTTTTTTCCTTCTCAGTTGTCCACTTATTCTCTCATAATTCTAATTAAAACAAGATTATGTTTGCTTGGTGTGGTAGTCAGCTTTTCACTGTTGTGACAAAATACCTAACAAAAACAACTTAGAAGGGAAAGATGTATTTTGCCCCTTATTAGAGGTTATAGTTCATGGTCCACCTGCACCATTGTTGTGGGCCTGTGGTGAGTGAAACACAGCAGCATGGCAGAGAATATGTGGTAGAACAGAACTGCCTACCCATGATAGCCAGGAAGCAGAGAGGGAAATCACCAGGGGCAGTAACACCCTTCCAAGGCTCAGTGATCTACCTCCTCCAACTGTTTCCACCACCTCCCGATAATGCCTTCAGGTATTAACCTATCCATAGATTTATTCACTGATGAGATCAGTGCCCTTATGACTCAGTAGATTCCCAAGAGCCCCACCTCTGAACGCTATTGCACCGGGATCAAGCCTTCAGCACAGGAGCCTTTAGGGTACATTCCAGATTAAAAACCATATCATCTGGTAAACAAAAATTTCCTGTTGATTTTGTTTTCCCATCTCCCATTCTCTGAATTTTTTAAAGTACATTAATCACAGATATGTTATTTAAAATACATGTCTGATATCATCCTTCCATGTTCAAAATATTTCAATTGTAACCATCACTTGTATGATGATTAAAGCTATTCCAGTATTGCCTGCAAGGCCCCACAGGAGCTGGTCCGCACCTTGTGTTCTCTACCACTCTGTGGCCTGACCTCATCTTCTCCCTCCAAGTAGCTTTCTTGCAATGCCTTGTAGACCTGAAACTATTTGCCATGTCAGGCCTGACAGGTGTGTGTGCACATGCTCACAAGCTCATATTTAGAACACTCTTTTTTCTTATATTTATCTAACTTACTTGTATTCACTCATCACTCAATAAAATGGAAAATTGTCAGGCACAATTCAATAGAGACTAAACAATTCTTTTAACACCATATTAGACTTTTATTTTCATGTATTTTGTAGGACTCATGACTGAATATTTGTCTCCCAAAACAGATTGAGCTCCGATAGCGGGTGCCAGTCTTTGGTTTCACTATTTTGTCCCCAGGGTATGGTAGAGTACTTTGCAAGGAGCATTCTCTGTTCACAAATCAGGTATGTAACCATTTTATCTTTCTTCTTTATCTATTTCTTCTATTCATTTTCTATGATTCAATTAGTTTTTTTTTCCAAGATTAAAAACAAAATCTAATTTTTTTTAATGGCCTGATTATCCTACCAACTTTTCTTAGGGTTGAATTTTAGTCATGGACAGAGGGCATAGTTGTAAAGACTGGTGGAGTGAAACACTTATTTTTTGTTTATAGGAATCGACTATTGTTGGGAAAACTGATCTTTGGTAAGTATACACAAGTCAGCTATAAAAGATGCATCTGTATTAATGACCTGGACGTCTCCCTTGGTCTGATCACTCTGATACTTCTGTATCAGGCTAGGGGAATCTGAATCCTTTGTTAGTCTCCTTCTGGTCTACAGCATGGATCTGTCTGCAAAGACGTACAGCCCTTTGCTCCCCAATCTTAAAATCAGAAGCTGCACTTGGGCCTCTGTTTTGTGACTATCCGGGAAGTAGATTGGTACCTGGTACAGATGGTTGAGGAAGAGAGTTCCTGGACCCTTCTTCTACCCTCTAAATCTGCCTTCTGCCTGTCTTCTTTCTTCTCCAGAACACCAGGGAATCTTGCTCCCCAAACCTAGGCTAGAAGGTAAGCAAAACTAGCTATTCTCAAATATTCTGTTTTTTCTCTTCATTCCTTTTAGAAACTTTCTCCCTTTCCTTCTGCTCTATTCCATCCTTCCGCCATTTAAAATAAAATTAAACGAGACAACCCACCAAAAAAAAAAGTGGAAAGGCTTACTTGGCTTTACTAATCTCCTTTCAAAGGAAGGAAATCTGCTAAATTAATGGAGCATGACAGAACGTATCCTAACCTCTGAGGTATTATAAATGGCTTAGGGGGCTCTAAATTGGGAGGAGTTCAGAGCTATTGTTCATTTATCTGTGCAGTTATCTATGGGAGAAATCCCCGCGTGCTGGAAAGTTCTTCTTTTCTATGTGGGCTTCATAGTTGTATCAACCACTGACTTAAAAGGCAAGAAACTAGGACAATCACCCAGGCTTTCTCTCAGGAGAAGGGTAAGTACTCCATGTGATACTTATTTTATGGTTGCATACTGACTTTAACTGATGCATTCTCTTCATTCAGGTCTGTTAAGTTGAAACTATTCTAAATTTCATGGTCACTATAAAATGACCTCTTAAACCTGGGACACATTTCATAAAATAATGCAATATATGGAAGCAAAATAGTCACAGCTGTAATTATCCACAGTGAAAGAAATATTTCAGATTGGAAACATAACAATATGTTTTCTTTTATGGGAACTATATAAGTAACCTACTACAGCTCTCAAAATTTCAAGTACCTATCTGTTGTACAAATAAAAATGCATACATTTATGTGTTTCCCTAGTGGTGTTCAATTCAGATGGAGGGGGTACTTAATAATGCAACAACTCTACTGGGAAAAAATCACAAATTACAGATCTGGATTCTGAAATACGTTTTTACTGAAACAATTTATCTCCACTTATTTTTTTGTCTCAAAGGTTATCTCAAATTTTGTCCCTGTGTATTTTACTTGCTTGAGCATGAATTATGCTAAGAAAATGCTCTAACTGGTGTAATTAGCATATGCCACCCAGTGTATTGCAGTAAAATGCTATTATCAGTTATTCACCAGGGTAACATGTTGTCCTCTTGAGTATACTGCATAAAAATTCAACACTTTAACCTCTCAATTAACAGATCCTCTAGGGTTAGATAAATAAACTAAAAATGACTTGATTAAGGATGTTTTTAGTTTGCCTAATGTGTTTCACCCCCTGAAATAATGATAATTTTAAAATCATATATATGTCTGTGTGTGTATATATGTTTTACATACTGGGGTTTGAACCTGAGGGCACTTCTCCACTGCCAGGGACACTTTACCATTGAGGTACATCACTTGTGATTAATCCTTCTTTCCTAAACTCCCAAGTCACTAGGATTACAGGCCTGTGCTACCACACCTGGCAGAAAATATTTTAAAAGAACAATTTGTTCACTTTTAGATGCATTGAAAATATAATTTAAAAAGCAATTTAATTAATATTTATTAAGGACTTATTATACACAAGATATTCTTTGAGGCACTATATGGACTTTCAAACTTAGCACCTTGTTTCTCATCTTGAAAAACCTGTGCTAGGGAAATAACACAAGGACTAGCAAACAGATACAGGCATGCAAAATCAAAAGCCACGGGGACTTGGGGAAAAGATGTGTTCCCAAGGGGTGTACAAGAAAGCATTTATGCTCCAGAAAGTTTTCTTTTCATTCTGATGTGTTCCTTGCTTTTCTATTACCTAGGAGTTATTGTTTGTAACATTTAGACTTTATAATAAATATTTATCATGTTGTTAAAATGTGCACACACAAAGTAATAGACCTCTCTTCTTAGGAAAAAAATAACACCACATGTTCTGCAAGGATAATATGCTTCCTACTGTGTGTTAACTGTTCAGAATCTGGCAGGAGAATTACACATTCAATACTATGTCAGGGCAGTGCTCTGGACTGTAAAACAAAGGGACTGGAAGCTGCTGTTTGATATAAGAACATCATGGGCATATGCATGTTTATGCCCATTTATGTATGTCATATAATTCCCAAAGGTACATTTATGCATTCAAAAGTGATAAAATATCCTCATTAATGTCTTCTGCACTCCTTTCACAAGTCTTAACTGTGGTGTTATACATGCCAAAGTACTTCAAAACTTCTGTGTATGGTATGTGTGAACACAGCATGAAGTCTCTGTGGTTTCCTCAAAATAGATATGCCACCTTTGGAGAAAGAAATCATTCATATTCCACAAAAGCTCATTCAGCTTTCTAATATCTAATTTTAATGTATAATATTATAATTCTATTTTTTGAAAAATAAATTTTAAGTTTTAGTTAATTAGTTCTGAGACATTTTGATATTAACAGGTTTAACGTTAAAATATTTCTTGGCCAGATAAATAAAATCTATGTTTAAAAAAATGCATTTTGGGGAGTAATTCCCAGGCATGCAAGAATATTCTCTGAGTCAGTGCACAGATGGTGCTACAGGAACACTATGGAAATCCATAGATGCAAAAATCAATCACTGGTGTAGGATGTGCAGCTTTAAATACCTAGAACAATATTGATCTATAATAGTGTCCAGCACCTGAAGTGGTCTCTTATTGCCCTCACTTAATAATCCTTCATATTTTTTATTTATTTACTTATTTATATAATTTAAAATTAACATTATGTTTATTGAAAAATTATAACTATAATTAATGTAGTAATACATCATGTTTTGATGTCTCTAAATAATTGAGAAAATTTTTACCCATACCAAATAATAACAATATAAATGTAAGTTGGTAGCTAAATAAGGTTTTCCTTTCGGAAAATGTTTGATATATCTTATTCTGAAAATAATGTCCTACTTAAACAAGAAATATTTTATAGTCACTAAATCAGTCTCAGTGTTCAAAGTACCTTAAGATTCATTCACTTTAGTTGTACCAGACTTGTGTCCACCACTTCATGGCCAATGAAATGAATATTCCTTTATTCTCATTTGGCCTTTTCATTCCTTGCCCATGCATTTTTCTGTTGATGCTCCATTCCATATTAGGCAGTTTTTACTAGGTTATATTTTGGTTTCTGTGTATGGAATGAAAATCAATTTCTAATTCACATCCATGAATCACTTTTTAAAATGTTGACAATTCTAAAATCGATATGGTAAAAATGTACTTCAATTTCCATTTTTTCAATTTTCCTCATATTTACTTTGTGGGTTTTTTCTGTAATAAATTAATGAGCATTTCCTTAGACTTTTTTTTAATCAAAAGATGGGGAAAATTTGTTTTCCACTCCAGCAAATATCTTAGGAAAGTCCCATAAAGAAATGCAAAGAGAGGAGCTAATTACATGATTGCTTTTAAAAGTCAGCACATCAAATGTAAAATATTAACTAACATATCATGAAATATATTTGTGTCTAATTTATTAATGTTCATGCTATAAAAAATACAGAAATTATTGCTATAATAAAAAAAGAAACACCATCCTGGACCCCACCTTCTACCGTAGATATAATCTATGAAACAACTTGCTGACACGTGACCTTTGACTATTCCTAAGATCCTCTGTGCACTGTGATACATTCACCATTGAAATCCCACACTATGCAAAAACTTTTATGTCTGAAAAATACCTTGGTTTATAGAAAAATATGTAGATTAAAACAGAATACTTGAGATCAAGGCACCTTTGTAACCAGTCCACAACAAAACTATTCTAAAAAGCATTACTAAAATTTGGAACTGGCAAGTCATATAGTAGACAAAGTAATTCTAGTACATATATATAACAAAATGTCTATATTTACAGCTTATAAAAGTCCAAGACAACTCAGAATAAAAAATATCGATAAAAAACTTGAAAAGGTACTTCAGAGAGGAGGAAGTATAAATTTTCAATAAATAAATGTAAAGTTGCTCAAATTATTTTTTATCAGAAAATTTATACATTAAAATAATAGGATTTAATCTAAAATGGAAGCTATACAATATAAAGCTAGAATCTATAAAACTCAAATCTTATATACACTTCTGATAGAGCACAATAATTTTGGAAAATTATTTGTCAGTATCTTCTGAACAAATCTATATCCCACCTTCAGGAATGTGACTCTTGAGCAGGAATATTTACCCATAAAAATACTCATTAATGGTATGTGCAAGAAAGCCAATTAACAATGGAATGGCAAATACATGCAGATACTTACGTACAAAATAATATTGTTACGCCCTGTACAGGAATAGACTGCTGATTAATGAGATAATATAGATGAACCTCAGCATCCTAATGATGTATAAAAGAATTCAGACTCAAAAGGGAGTATACTGTGTTCTTATATTTTTATTAAATTCAAAAGCATCTGAGCCAATACATATAGTTAGAAGCATGGATGTTATTACCCTTGGAAGTGGGCAGCCACTGAAAGGAACTTCCCTTGTACATGTAGCAACTGTATTTCAACTTGGGTTCTATTTTCACTGGAATGTTAAAGTTACACACATTTGTCAAGCTAAGTTGTGTGATTTTTTTTGTACTTGTGGTATTTTGAAAGTAGCTTGATGGAATAGAACTGAAGGGATAATAGAGGTTCATATGAAAATCCAAACAAAGCAAACACAAAGGCCAGAGAGAATTTTTTGATTGGTCTTCTCAGGGCTGGGGGACCAGAATGAAGTGAGTCCCCAGGTCACGGGTGCAGTTGCATCTCTCAGTGCTTCTCCAATAGGCTGCTTCTGAGTTTGCTTTGTGTCATGTTATATCAATGTGCTGGGGAAAACTAGGACAGAATCTGCTCAGCTTCAGCCTAGACACTATTCTCGTATTTACTAATTGTGCATAACAATAACATACTGTATATTTCAGAAAGCTAGCTGAAAGGAATTTGAAACTGCACCATAAGGATATAATAAACATTCGAGGAGATAAACATATTTACCCAGATTTAAATACTGTACAAGGTATACATGTATTGGAATGTACACCTATAATATTATACCAATAATATGTGTACAACTTTAATGTTTTGATGTATTGGTTAAAAGTGACTTTAAAAAGAAGTCTACATTATAGAAGAAAATGACCATAATATGTTCTCAGAGCTCCCTAGAATGAATCATCATAGAAGTATTGTCAGAGATGAATATTGAAGAATGCCTTGGGTAATCATGGTGACGAGTCTTTGTAGGGTCTCTGCTTCTGTCCTGCCATTATCCCCAGCGTGTTATATAGGCCACGTAACGTGATTCCTACAGTGACTGTTATGACAGGGAAGAGAACTTGTTCAGGGAAGTGCTGCCTACCTGATTTTGTAAAGTAAGGAAGGAATCTAGCTGTTATTTGAATACAGGTACTTTTATTAGTATAATATTCATTTTTAAAATTCCATGTTTTTCCAACACCTCAACATGAACGCACTATGAGCACTTTCCCCAGTGAACAGGTGGACAGTTGTGATAATGATACTGCTCACTGCCACAAGTTGTCCTCCCCTCTGTTCTTGTGACATTCAAGCACCAATAAAATCTCACATCTTCAGTATGTGTGCTCTACCCAGATGTCCAATATCTTTTCTTCTCCCTCCTTCTCCTTCCCTCTCCCTCCCCACCTGCTTTCTAAAGCCTGCCCCCTGGAAGCTCCTTCATATGTCCCCCTGTGCAGTCATTGGTCCATGGCTCCTTTCCAGGACCTGTGAGTATATTAAGTCTCTCTCACTTTCTGAAACTTCTATATAGTATTGTTCTGTGTGTGGACCTAATTGATTATGAATACATAAAACACACAAAAAAACTTCATGTTACATAATTATTCCTTATAGCATAATGCTATATAATGATGTGGTGTTCATTGAAATCAAAACAAAACAACAGAAGAAGACATTAGTTCTACTATTTTGGATGAAGAGAGCTTGCTAAGGAGAGCTCTCTGTACTCAGGTAATAGTCAATGAAGAGCTCATTGGCAGTGCATTTGGGATAGAAATATAAATGAAATGGGCTTGAACTATTTGTGTTAGTCAGCCTTCTGTCACTATGACAAAATACCTGGGACCATCAACCTAAAAGGAGAAAAGATATATTTTGGCTCACAGTTTCGTAATTTTCAGTCCATCATGGGTTGGCTGTTCTGTTTTGGGCCTATGGTGAGGCAGCAAGTCATGGTGGGAGCCCCTGGTAGAACAAAACTGCTCACTTCAAGGTGGCCTGGAAGTAGAGAAAGAGAGGAAAGGGACAGGGGCCCAGTATACCTAGCAAGTGCATGTGTCCAATGACCCCCCTCCTCCAGCGTCCACCCCCTTCCCAGAGCCCTATCAGCTGCAGCCAGCCTTTAACACCCAGGCCTATGGGAGACATTCATTGTCTAAAGTACAGCGGTGCCTGGGAGAAACACTGTGAAATCAGCCAAACATCATACCTCACCACTCAGAGGGGCAGCCTCTCCACGCTGCTCCTCTGGCAAAGCTGGTAAACAGAAGGGGAGAGGATGGTGGGATGGCGTGTCTGGGCATCTCATCCACAGGGCCTCCGTGGGCGAGGAAGTACTGGGTGGTTTTCCTCCAACAGGACACAGTGTGGGAGATGAGGGGAGTGCATGAACCATGTTCTTATGTTAGAATGGAAATGGCGGCTAGTAGAACCAATATCATTCTTACATAGAGGGAAGACAAGAGCTGGCACAATAAGTATTTGATGATTTGCTACCAAACAAAGGCAAAATGATTGAATCCCAGGAATGGAGGTTTCCCAGCAGGTCCAACACTAAAGGTCGCAGAAGAATAGAAACATCACCTGACACCTATTCAGACCTTGCCAAGCAGCAACGTTGGTTTTAAGCACCCTCAAGCACAGTAAATTAGCACTGCTAAAGTAAATTGTATATGTATGATTTAAATTCCATTTTTAAATTAGTCTGTATTCCATAATCATATAGGCTTGAAAGGCCTATCACTTGTGAATCTAGATTTATGTTTTTAATTAAAGAAAATCATAACTGGAATCCTTCAGGACACTACTAACTTTAAAGTGAGTGTGTATTATGCAAGTTAGAAGAAACTAAATCCAACTAACAGTAGATGGATGGGGCAGGCAGGGTTGGGCATATGTAGGAGACAGGGATCCACATAGATGCCAACAGGTGATGTGTGGGAGACCAGACTGGGTAACCAAGCGAATGCAAGATTAGAAAGAGGATGGAGTCTTCTTCTTAGAAACTCACATTTTATTGAATGATGGGCAGATATTTATTTAGACAAGTAACAGAAATATACCAGATAGATAGGTAAATAGATATAGATACATAGATCAATATCAGTGTGGGTTTACTTATGTTCAGAAAAATAAAGTGGCATTTCAGGGAAAGGAAAATAATTAGGAAAACAGAATAGACACAATGTTGAAACTGAGTTTTTATAACATAAATGTAGGCCAACTGAGTACCTTCATTTGAAATTTCTAACAGTTCAAATAGGAGCAAAGCTTTGTTTTTTTTTTTTTTTTTTGATAAGGTGAAATCCTGAGGGAAATAAAAGTAATGCTATTCCACATCTGTTAGGGAACAGTGTCAGGATCCTGAGAACGTGTTTCTAATGTAATCAGTAATGAAGTTTAAGGTGGAGATTCCGTAAAGCCGGCAAAGTCCTTGAGAAACTCCAAAGAGGGAATATGCTGAGCTGGTGACGGGAAAACTCCCACCTCCATATTAAAGAGAATTTTCTGCCCAGAGCATGTTGAAATGTTACCCAAAGATGATCTGATGGATGTCTTTCAAGAACTTTCATATCTTCAAATCCAAAATTAAGACTTGAAGGAAGAAGTAAATATGGTGGATCAGTGACTATGAGAAATGAAAGTCTGTAACCAGAAACATTTAAACAGTTCGGAGCATTTCATATTTGAATAATCTGATGCCTACATGGTAATTTTCTGAACCCAGTGTTATTAATGTCATTTTCGTCGACCATTCAACAGGAATTTGACACATTTGATTACTCCAGGTTCCTAAGTATGGTTGTTCCAATCATCTTCAAGGACGCCACAATTTCTTGCATTTTCCTTTGTGCTATTCTGTGCTCTTTCTCTTCTTTTCTGGTTGTTCATCTTCTTTCTAGCAATTGGAATCCCTTAGGGTTCAAATCTTGGACCAATTTTCTATCAACACTCACATCCTTGGTGAGTTAGTCCAGTATCAGCCCTTAACTGACGCACATCCTGAAGTCTTGTGGATTTATTCCCCACTTACAGTTTTAGAATCTCAACACTTACGACCAGCTTGACATTTTCAATGTGTATCAAACAGGCATCTCCAACCTAATTACCCAAAATTGAGCTCACTGCCTTCCTGCGTCATCCCTGAGATGATGCTATCATATCCTTCCAATCAAGATGGTCAGGGACCTGGTGGCCACATTGTCTTTCTTCTCTCATACTTTCCCTGTAGATCTTACTCTAGCCTTTAGTTTTGTCTTCAAGGTATATTCAGATTTAGCCCTCCATCGTTGCCTCCCTGGCAACCCCTTGGACTCCAGAGATCATTGTTTCCATACATGAACACAACCATCATGTACTGCCTCCCTAGTGCCTGCCTCCTTCTTCCCCCATGATCTACTTACACAGTCCTCTGTAGAGATCACAAGTCAGATCCCGTCATCCCTGTGTTCAAAACATGGCAATGGCTTCTCGATTCACACAAGACTCAGTGGCTCATTTATTTTAAGTCTTTACTCAAATGCCATATATTCTCAGAGGTCCATCTTTAAATTTCACCATATCCCCTGTGGGGATTTTTACTATCCTTTCTCTTTTCATCTTTTAAATCCTAATAGACTTTTTACTTTGATAATAATTTTGTGCTAATAAAAAAATATATATGTATTACAGAAAATGTAGAAAATGGGGAATACAAGAAGAAACTTGAAATACATAATTGCATCCCTCAGAGACTGACCACGAAGTGACACTTGGTATATACATTGATCATTTTTAATTGGACTGCCATCACAGAACTCAGGGACTGGAAGCTTCAAGAACAGACACTTCTATTCTCACAATTCTAAAGTCTGGAAGTCCCACATCAAGGTGTTGACAGATTTGGTGCATCCCTAGTGTCTCTCTCTCTTCTTATAAGGACATCAGTCTATACTGGATCAGGTCTCTCTCACATAATTTTATTCACTCTTAATTATCTCTTTAAAGGTCTGTCCCCAAATATGGTTACATTTGGAGTTAGAACTTCAGCATATGAAATTTAGTAAGGACAGTCAAACCTTTAAGTTGCCACATAGTTAAGTATGTGCATTTTTCTACAGGTTTATGGTTTGTTGCATGTATATCTATCCACATCTCTGTTTCTATGTGTGTTTGTACGTATAAACCCACATACTACAAAATTGGGATAATTCTGTGATTTCTCTGAGCACGTAGTCTGCCTTGTTCATATTTGTAGATCTGAATGTCCAGGACAGATTTCAGCATAGCAGTTGCTCCCTGAACTCCTAAGGGTCCTCTGCTGGCTCTGTGTCTATATGGTTGGAGGTCAGTTTCTTGCAGAACATTGTCCCACACACCAGACTCTAGAGCTTTGCCCAGCCCTGTCCAACTATGGGACATGTGACCATCTTCTCTACTTTCTTCCAGTTGCCTATCACCTACCTCAACCAACATGCCAGACATTTGGGTATCTCCATAGACTTGATCTAGACTTTTGAAACTTTGTCTTAGCTGTTGTACTGAACTTTTCCTCACATGGCTGCAGCTCTTCCTGCTAGATCTATCTGGATAGGTCCTCTGTCACTTCTAAAATCCTCTAAAATAAAGTCCACATCCAGTGAAGTGTTTTGTACTCTCAGAGGGGTTCATTTTCTACATACTTTTATGCTTTTGTAAAAGAAAATTTACAAATGATAGAATGTGAAAAAAAAAATCATTAAGTTTGTAAGAACATTTAGGCTCATCAAATCACAAATTGAACCTCACCCGTCAGTTTCTATGCATTTGTTAGAAATAATTCAGGATTTAGATTAAAGAACTTTGCATTTTATTCTATGTACTATAAATGCTTTCTTTCAGCACATCATTTGAACTTTACTAATATCAATTATTTTTACTTTATAAATGTTCATTCTCTGTCTACATTATTAAATTTAAAAGTATGTTTTACACATATACAAGTGTGGGAAAAATTGAGAAGAGAATATAATTGACCTCTGAATGGTTGTTTAAGTTGAACATTCAAAGTTCTAACAAAAATTACTTTATTTTTAAGGGGGGCTTTCTTTCTGACAAGCATTTTGCATTTGAGTTTCAGTGAAAGGACTTAAAGCAAATGCTCAATTAAAAATAAAGCCACCTCTAATCTGTGGATATATGGTTTACATTAGGCATAAATAATTAAAATTTTTAAAAAGGTCTATAAAAAGAATAGGCTTTGAAAGTTGCCAAATGTGGGACCGAAACCCCAGATTTGTGCCTTCCTCATGTCTGGGTTCAAAGCAAATTCCATTTAAATTTATTAATACAATTGTGCATATGACATGAGCCATGATGTGTTGAAATTGCATATGCACACATTGTGTAGTTGCTGATTCTGCCTAATTAATCTATACATATTCTCATGAAGTTATCATCTTTATGATGAGAACACTTAACATCTACTCTCAGCATTTTTTAAGAATACAGTGGATTGGGGCTGGGGTTGTGGCTCAGTGGTATCGCGCTTGCCTAGCATGCATGAGGCACTGGGTTCGATTCTCAGCACCACATACAAATAAATAAAAGAAAGTCCATCAACAACTACAAAATATTAAAAAAAAAAGAATACAGTGGATTGTTATTAAGTGTAGGTGCATACTTGTCTTGAACTTATTCCTTCTGAAGGAATTTTGTACTCTTTGAACAAAGTCTCCCCACCCCTCCCTTCCCGCCTCCCATGGTAGCCACCATTCTATGGAGGAAATATTTCAGTGTGTGTAAGTTAATGTATCTTTGCAGGATGTAATAATGTGAGTGCCTACCACAGCACTGGCCCAGGGTTACCATTTAGGCATGAAAACTTTAAGGCAGAAAAAGACCATGACAGAGGCTGTCCATCTATTTGCTAGGAGTCCAAACTTAGCTGATGTTTTTCTTTTCCCAGAGATTTTTAGTCTATATACTGACCTTGGTATGTGGTCTTTTATCATTTTTATTAATTGGACATAATAAAAAGATTGATGATAGTGGTCATTAACTTGCTCCTTCTCTCCTGATTCCAAGTACGAGACATTTGAAATAAGGACTGCTGACTTAATGCTCACTTTAACATGTAGTTTACCTTTAGAAAGGAGAAAGCACCCTAGATACATTGGGATGATTAAATTACTTGTTTCTCTTTCCTGTTATGATACTAACTGATAATTGTGAACCCTCTCAACTAAAGAATAGGTGAAAATTTGACTTCTGCATGAATGAAGTGCACTTCATATATGAGAACTTTGTGCATTCTATATTTTCTTTCACAAGAAATGTGCACTGCTCGCTTAGGATCTCCTGTTGGCATGGCCATGTTCTACTCAAAGGCAGGCAGCTGTGAACCCTCCTGCTTCTTCTATTTGTCCTGCAGAGCTCGCCCCATTTAGTACATAAAGATGGAGCAACTGCTGTGACTGAGATCAATTCTGAGCTATAAAAGTCAACAGGTCTCCTTAAACAGCAATTTTTTTTTTCGTCTTCCTGTCAGTCTACAAAATTGTGGAAGATTGCAGTTAAACATTGTTCTTGGTCATTTTAAAAGATATCACAGTGTCTTGAATTATATATCATTCCAGTCAATTGGTTGAAGTTATATCTGACACTACAAAGCTCACCCTTGAAAAGAAAAATTTAGGTCAAACCTGATGTGTATGTATATATGCATGTGTGCACAATGTATGCGTGCACACACACACACGCACGCACACACAGCACACATATATATTGCCTATCAGCAGTAAGGCATCTACTCTGTAGAGTAACACGTGTGCCTCAGTTTCCAAGTGCACCTCTTTGATGTGAGAGAGCCCTGCTAAAAGTAGCTGAGCATATATTAGACAATTTGGAGAAAAACTGGCACTGTTCATCGCTTAAATTCAACTCTAAAGATAATACAAAGTCAATATTGAAAGTCTCAAGGATGTGAATTTTGAAAAGTATGTTTATTTTCCCTTTATAGATCAACATAAACAGATGGCTTATAAAAAGTCCAATAGAATCAGCATGCATTTTCCTTCTGATATGATTGTATTCATATTATATGATTATGTTTTCAGGAGAGTAGGCAGCAAATACAATCAGACATAAAGCAGGGGCCTTAACTTGTGCAAAGATAAAATAAAAATATTATAGGTCTCAGTAATAAACGTGGTTCCTTTCTTTCTTTCTCTTTGCCTGTTTTCAGAATTATGAGAATTAAAAAAAACATAAACGCACTTCCTGATGTGCTCTGGAGCATAGCAGGTGACTATAAACACCTCATTACTTTTTAAACTGAATCTTTCTACTCCAAATATGTTTACTCTTTTCAAATTTAAATTTCTACACCACACAGCTTGATTATGCTCTTTTGATTACATATGTATAATCAAAATATATACAGTTAGGGAATATATATATATATATGTATCTTGAAATAATTTTCTATAGGTAATGTATGCATAATTCTGCATTTATATATTGCTGCATGAATAAGCTGCTATAAGTGAACACTGAAAAAAAAATCCCTGCAAAAGGTTACAATGGGTAAGGGTATAAATTGATCTAGTGTCATCAAGTGTACATTCAGGAGAGGGAACAGTATTGCTAAATTTGACATTTGAATTCTGAGACAACTGGTCTCAGATTTCTTAGGGAAGGTTTGCAGAGAACAGATTTTCAAGATTCCCAGACAGAGCAAAGATTCTGCAAATTCAAGTACTGAAAGTGCTTTTGTTCTAAGGTTGTAAGAATATCTCTTTGAAAAATCCAATATTAGGAATTTGGTCTCTAGGATGGCTATTAAGCATCATGAAAGATTGAGGACACTTGCTTCATTAACTGCTTGTGTGATTGTGTGTGATATCCTGTTTTTTCATTTTTTTAGTCTTAAGGTAAAACATGTAATAAATAAATGTGTTCAAAAATTTAAAAAAACCCTTTGTCATACAGAAAAAATAATGATGTTAATAAGGAATTTAAAAGCATAAAATGTGTTTCTAATAATTTTTACCATTCTTAATATCAGAAGAAAGAAAATGGAATAGCAACATCAATTTTATTTTATATTTTCTCTGTGTGCACTCTCAGAAGAATGATTGTGGTAAATCTGACCCACCACCTACCTGCCTTCAAGCTCAAGAAGACTGCATACAGTCACCATCTCAAGGTAACTGAGGAGCTAATACATTGTGTCTTTGAATAGGATAGAGGGAAAGACTTGACCAATTCTCCAATTAATTCACTGCAAAGTAGAAAAATCTAAATTGGTGGAAAGACATATAAATAATAAAACTCAATATAAAAGCTGTGACTTCTCTACACATCAATCTATAAATTCAGTAGTATCTATTCAAAATTTCCACAGGACTTTATATGGAAATTGATAAGTCATTGATATAAGTCATATGAGGGACCAACAGATCAAAAAAAAATGGCTGTTTTGAATAAGAACTAAACAGAATGACTCACATAGGTGATATCAAAAGTAATTATAAAATCACAGTTATAGAGACAATGTGTGAAAATTTAAGAATACAAAAGTGTTTATTTGTATTTCCATTGTGGAAGAGGACAAGAGGATGCATCTGGGACTCTCCAAACACAAGTAGTTTTGCCCAACATCTGTCCCCTTTTTATGATTTGTCAATGCTGTTTGTTCATCCTATGTGCAAACTTGCATTCTGTCCCTGGTCAGTCCTCTTCCTCAGACTGTACTTAGATGTTCCTTCGTGTTCAACTCTCCCAGGTCAAACTCTAGTCTGCTGTGAACCCTGCTCTCTATCCCTCACCTCAGACAGCCCTCCTACATGTTTCAGCAAAACGCCTCTTCTTATTTTGAAAGGTGTTTTCAATACTTTTCTGTGAACAAAATATATGTTTGATTTACCCAATAATTTAGGCACTAAAATAGAAGAGCTGCTTCAGTTACAGGAAGAGGAACAGGTTGTGTTTTTTCAAGGAAGGTCTATCTCACAAATATAATAACATTTCTATATATCCAGCAAGATGTCGGAGTGGTAGAGAAATGAGAGAAAAAAAAAACTCTTCTTCATTACAGGGGGAATTATTAGTGTGTACACATACTATCTCCACCTCTGCCTTTCTCCACATGTATGTGTAGATATATACTTTTACTTATATGTGTGTTATAATATGCATCATTATCAATATATCACCTGCTTCATTTCCCTAATATGCAGTAGTTTCATTTCTCTGAATATAGATTTCAGTCAGAGGTCCAGAGAATGACATATTTCAAAGCATACAAGCAGAAAGGATCTGGGTTGTGTGAAATATTCTGTTTCTTGACTTGGGCTGTGTTCACTTCATGATATTTTATTGAGGAGCACATTTAAGATTTATGCACAATTCTGTTTGATTCACTCTAATAAATGAACTTAAAAGTGAAAAAAAGAGAGATGTTTTTATTTCTGGGATCAAAGTATAAAAACCTAATGTTATAGCTGAGTCTCTACCCCAGAGGGTAGAGTAAGAACATCTACAGGCCAGGGAAACAGCTGAGGTCTGATAGCAGAGAAGGCTTGTCATCATTCAATGTAAAATATGATTCGGTAAAACTTTCCTTTTCAGTTAGTATTTATTTCCACACATAAGAGAGGGGTGAACTGGAGGAACTGGGCTTGCTGCTCGCTGCCCCGAGCTGGTGCAGACTGTGCTGCTGTCACTACAGGTGAGCATGGAGGGGGAATTCCCGCTCCCCTCACGGTTCTTTCATCCTCCAGATAGAGACTGAGATCCTGCTGTGGTCTGCGTCTGTGGCAATCATGGGTGGGAGTGATGGATGAACAGGTAAGGTCACAGTCACGGGAAGACAGCTAGCATTGGAGTGAGGGTGACAAGTGAAGGTAAACAAGAACAAAAGTGAAAATATCATTTAGGGAAAAGTTCTATCCAGAAATAAAGGAGAATAGAGGAAGCAGAACCGCAGAGCTCCACTTTGGCCTCAGAAGTGCAGAACTCATTGCTTCCATCCTTATACAAAAGATTGTAGGACACCCCTCCCCACACCCCATTCTGAAGAGACAAGCAAATCGGGAATCGCAGACGATTGCTTACCTGGAAAAGAAGCCAATGGAACCATAAACCCATAGGAACCGTTAGATGGCAATTTGTCAGAGTGCTTGTGGCTGAGTGTGGGACAGTGTGAAACTGAGGAATCCTTGGTGAGTACAGACTTTGGTGTCCCTCCCGTTGCCCTTACTTTAGCTCCGGGCTCTCACAGTTAGTACTATAGAAAGAGACCACTGTCTCTGCCTTGGGCAGGGAACAGGGAGCTTTCTGACATACAGAGCCTTCTCTTACAAAAGCCTCTCTGCCAGGGAGAAAGACTTGGCCAGAGCCTGACACCAGACCCTGGAGGATATTCCTAACACTTGAGTTCTGTCACTCCACCATCATTCCTGTTTTAAATAAAGGAAAAAGTAAACAGCATACAAACAGAACATAGTCAACAAGCAATCTAGAACACACACAGAAGCAGATAGGGAGGCAGGTAAAGACGTAGTACACCTGCAACTAGAAATGGAGGAACACATTTGTAATTAGAGAGGGAGGAATAAAGAGAGAACAACAAAAATAATTGACGAAATATTCCAAACTGAAGGACACACTTGAATCCAGGAAATTCAGAGAACATCAGACAGAACACACACACACAGACACACACACACACACACATACAGAGGAATATTATTGATTAAAACAATGCAGGGACAAAAAAAAGTCTCTCCAGTGATGGTTCAAGCCCTCCTGTGGACAATTAGGAAGGCCTCTCCTGGCTCCTCCCTGCCCAGCACCCTTGGTGTACAGCTGGAGCATGCTGTGTTGGAGGTGGCTGCAGAGGGTCAGCTTCCCTGGCACCCATGGTCTCAGCCCACCTGCATTCAGAGGTGCTTCCATTCAGGGCCTTCTGAAGAAGAAGACCATTGCTTAGGGTCTTTCTCAGTCATCTCTGCAGAGACACGCCCCTGCCCCACCCAGGGCCTTCAACCCTTCCCTCCACTCTGACTTGGCACTCCATACTTTTCCTTTCTTTGTCTTTCATGGTTACCTCTCCTTTGGCTCAGAAAATACCTGAAGCCTTTTGTTTGCAGCTCCCTTGCAGTGAGACATCTCCTGTGATCTGTTTTGACACGTCTGATCTACTCTGTGGGGAAAGTGGGACATTGTACAACAGTGTAAGAATGTATTGGGTGATGATAGAATACGGATAAGTGAAATGAATTACAGCAATGGCCCCAGGAATGAGAGAGAGGTTTTGGCCATTCACTGTTAAGTTACTCCCACTGTAAGTGAAATACTATACTGTTATTTAAAAGTAAATCTAGCTTAATTTTAAAGTGTATTATAAAACCTCTGATTACCAAAACATAAGAAATATAATTGATAAAGTAAGTGAAAGGAAACAAAAATAAAATTACATGAAATTTTCCATTAAAAAAAAGAAACAAAAAAATGTATAGAAGGGAGCTAGAAATATGGTAGACATTTACTTGATTATCTCAATAATCACTTTGATTGTACACAATCTAAATGTGCTGAGTAAAAGACAGATTGCCAAGGCCGAAAGAAAAAAGACAACACTGAATTATGTATTGTCAACAAGAAACCCTTGTAGAAGCCTTGGAGAAGTTCAAAGTGAAGGGACATAGAAAGATATGCCCTGCCAACAAAAATGAATGAAAAGATGAAGCAGTAATATTAATTGCAATCCAAGAAAAATTCATAACAGGGAGGACTAGCAAAGACAGTGAGAGTCTTAGATAAGGATAAAAGATTCAACATTTCAGGAAGACATAATCCCAAATGTATAGGTACCTAAAAACAAAGCTCAAAATGAAAAAAAATAAAAGGATGGAAAGGAAAGATAGACAAGCACACTATAGTAACGCAAGAAGTGAGCCCACTCTTGTAAGCTATTTATAAATTGAACAAGCAGAAAATCAGTGAGCATATGGTTGATCTAGACAACACGAGTCAACTTGACTAATTGATATTCATAAACTATTCCAACCAACAAAATGTACATGCATTTTCTAGTTTATCAAATCTGGTGGGTGGAGACCTTGAGGATATTGGCACAGGGTAAGTACACTTTGAAACTGGAGTTGACAAGAGCAGACTGTGATGGGCAGAATAGTTCACCTCAGAGACCAAAGTGCTAACCCCAGCAACCTGTGATCATGGTACCATAGGTAGGCAAAGTCTCTCTGGAAATGTGGTCAAGAATCCTGAGATGGAAAATTTTACCTGTATTATCAAAAGACACAAATTACCCAATTCACATAAGGAGACATATTAACCTGAATATATATAGCATTCTGTCAAATAATTAATCTTAATAAATATATGGTACCAATTCTCTACCATCTCTCAGACAGGAGGAGGTGAGATAATACCTGATAACTCATTCAATAAGTCAGGCATCTTCCTAGTACTAGAATGGGTGAAGATATAGTAAGAAAAAAAAATTGCAGACTGGTCTCTCTAATGAAAACAGGTGCAACAATCCTCAAAAAAATAGCAAATAAAATTCAATGAGGTATAAAATCATGCACTATGGTTATGTGGGTTTATTCTAGGTATGCAATACTGGTTAAAGATTGGAAAATCAGTTCATCATGTCATTAAGCTAAATAATACAAATCATCTGGCCCATAGTAATTATCATAGCAAAAGCAATTGACAAAAGCCGATATCCATTCATAATAAATCACTCTGAAAACTAGGAATATAAGCAAGCTTTCTCAGCTTAATAAATAAAATCTTAATGAGTCATGTAAAATAATTTATAGTCAAACTCATAGTTAATTCTGAGAAAACAAACATTTTTTCTTACAAATATTGGGAATAAAGCAAGGGTATTCTTTCTTTCTCTTGTTCTTTCTCCACAACTAGTGAACATCACACAGGAAGTCCTAGGTAGTTCAATTAGACTGTAAAACAAAAGGTGGATGGATTCAAAAGCAAGAAATAAAATAATCTTTATTCACAGATGACATGATTGTCCATGAAGAATAGCGTAAAAAATTGAAAATCAAATTCTTCTACAGGATATAAGGTGCATCCGGCTATGAGAGAGAGAGAGAGAGAGAGAGAGAGAGAGAGAGAGAGAGAAATGTACCAACTAGTTGGCCTGAAAAAACAGAAATGTATTGTTCACAATCACCAGAGCTAAAAGTCTGAAATGAAGGCGCAGGGCCTGGAGCCTTGGGCATCCCTGCAGGGGAATCCTTCCTGCCAGTGGCCTGCTGGTGCCTGGGGGCACTGCTGGGCAGGTGCAGGCATCCATCTAGTACCATGCAGTCTTCTCCTAGTGTGTCTCCACACCACCTTCCCTGTGTACATGACTGTCTCTGCATCCAGACTCTCTGCTTTATAAGAACATCAGTCTCTCTTCCACTGTCCTTAACCCTGGTTCTTAAGAATCTGCTGCCAGTAGATGGGGGTAGAGAGAGAAGATGGGAGGGGAGAGGAGGGGGGATAGTTGAGGATAGGAAAGGTAGCAGAATACAACAGTTACTAATATGGCATTATGTAAAAATGTGGATGTGTAACCAATGTGATTCTGCAATCTGTATTTGGGGTAAAAATGGGAGTTCATAACCCACTTGAATCTAATGTATGAAATATGATATGTCAAGAGCTTTGTAATGTTTTGAAGAACCAATAAAAATAAATAAATAAATAAAGAGAGAAGAACGGAACCAAAGGTAAAAATAAATAAATAAATAAATAAATAAATAAAACAAGAGAACATACTGTATTATTGCATTCATATAAAGTATTACAGAAGGCAAACTCATCTGTAATGACAGAAAGCAGACCAGTGAATGCCTGGAGATGGGGTGGCATGGGGAGAAGCAGAGGGAGGAATTATCAATAGGCACTGAGGAACCTTTTTGGGGTGATGGATATGTTTATTATCTCAATTGAGATGATGATCAGGGGTATTCACTTTAAATATGTGCAATTCCTTATGTCAATTATATCTTAATAAAATTCTTTAGAAAATAAAAAAAAAGAACCTGCTGCCTAAAAATCAAAACAAACAAAACAACCTGCCACCTATTGTTTAAGGAGATGAACTCAGAAGCAGTTCTGGCCACTGTTGGCTATAACCATAGCCTGCTTATAAAATCTCCTCTGCTTATCTCATTTTGTATGCTGTGAATTTTTGCTTTGACACTTGGGATAAAACAAATGGCATGATGTGATGTTGACGAATGTGTATTGGACCCAAAACCAAAAGATATGAATTGTAGTTCTGAGCAGATAATTTTCTATTTTTTTTTTTACCCTATGACAAGTGCTATGCTTTCTGAGCTTCAGATATTTTGGGTGGATAATGGATTGTGGGTCAAAAAACTGGATTTTTTAATTTGTGCTTTATAAATGACCTTTTCCCCCTGGAGAAAAGCATTGAATTTTGTGATTTGAGCATATTCTGAAGCTTTTCTCATCTGGTACTGTTTTAGGCAAGGAAGAAAATTCTAATGCTTTAAATTCTTCTGTTGAAGGCATAATCAACATAAGGAATCCTTCCCTTCATCCCTACCCACTGAACTCTCCACCCTTCAGTGGACAGGTGTGGGGTACAGCCTAGATTCCAATCCGCTAGGTGGACAGGGGAGATTCTTGGTGTGTGATGTGCTGGCCTGAGTGTCTGTTATTCCCAAGGGATGAGGGTGCTGCTCGTGTGGTGGCAATATTCATAAGGAAAACTTCTTTCCCTTGTGTTTGAAGAAAAGGAAAGGGGGAAGGGGGTAGGAAAGGAGGGGGAGGAAATGAAGGAGGAAGGTAGGAAATAAGAAAGGAAAAGAAGAGGGAGAGAAAGTAGACAAACATGAGATTAAATAGGGATAAGAAAAGATAGTGTTTGTTTAATCAATGAATTATTAGAACACATGCATCAAGATGTGCATGCATATAAACCAAATAACATTAACTGGAAGTAGAATATTGGTTACTTTTGGTATAGCTCTAAAAGTAATATGCTAAAAAATTTACTAAAAAATTTACTGAGGTGAAAAAGGGAAATGACAGGCTGCAGGTGCAAACGGGCACGTGAGCTCTCCCCCTGCAGAGCTGACCTCTGTGTGAAATCTCTGGTGTCTTAGCACAAGGCTTGGCTTCTTCCAAAAAATGTGATTTTCTTTTATTTTAAATTTTTTATAACTACTTATATTTTACTACAGAACATTTGTAGGCTTTTTAGGGGATTAAATGTAAATTGAACAATATGCTTGGAAAGAAATCACAGCATTCACTGCTAATAAGATGCTGGAAACTCTTTTCCATTTCTCTGTACATTAGCAGTGCAACTGGCCTTAGAGCACTTAGTCTTATCAAGATCCCAGGATGATATCAAGAATGAAAGGGAATGATAAAAAAGGCTCCAATTTCTTTTTCAAGTTGACTTTTACTAAATATAGAAAAGAAGCAAAAAGAAAGAAAAGTTCCTATTTTGCTTCACTAAATCTGTTCTTTCAAAAAACAATTTTTTGCCTTTGTTATATTTTGAACCCAATTTTTTCCAAGAGACAACTCTCCTGAAATAAGTTGTTATCGCAAAAGAAAACATGGTGCATTTGGTATCTTAAAAGGATGGAGTAACTCTTGAATTGTGTGTGATCTTCAATAGTAAAATAAAAGCTCTAGAAAGCGTTATATTGTGATAATGAACAATATTATCTAGTAGGGAGTTAAATTGCCTTCCAAAACCGTAATTGCCCACTTTGTACTTTTATGTTGCAAATTTATTTTGATACCTTTTCTCATCTTGAAATTTAGGCAATGCATTTGTTTTGAAGACACCTAGTATGATATTCTAGAAATACATAAAATGTTTATGTAAGTTGCCAACAAGGATACAACAATGGCAAAAATTTCCTTAATAGGGCTTTTCTCTCCTTAAATATCTTGAAAGTATTTTTCTTTAAATTTTAAAAAAAACCCAAAATTTTAACAATAATTTGACATTTGCCAGGCAGTGGTGCACATCCATAATTCCAGTTTCTAGGGAGGCTGAGTCAGGAGAATTGAGAGTTCTAGGCCAGTCTGTGGAACTCAGTGAGATCTTGTCTCAAAAAATAAAAAGTGCTGTGATGTGGCTCAGAGGTAGAGTGCCCCTGGGTTCAATAGCCAACAGTGTAGATCAATAACAACAGCAAAAATAACTTGAGATAAAGAAATGCAGAGCTCATTTTAATTACCCTGTGGAGATTTATGTTGCTAGTTTCGGGCTCAGAATTTTCTCAGTATCAAGGGAAAGGAAGTCTGATGAGCCAATACATTCCTTAGGTTCATTCTTGTGTGAATGTGTGCAGGGGGTACACATATGTGTATTACAAGAAGTATTCTAAGAAGCTCTCTGAGTGTCTCATTCTGTTAAGGATTTATGTTTACTAACTATACAGAACATTAGATTTCATTGCAGTGTATTTGTTCCTACACATAATATAATTTGATCAACTTCACTCTCTGTCACCTTTCCTCACCTTCTTCCTCCAGTGACCACCTAGGGATTTAACTTTTATCAAGTCATGCGGTTTATGTGGACAGTTAGAAGGAATGCCCTGACCAACTAGAATTGACAGCAGGATGAACTTGGAAAGGCTATGATTCTTATTTGGAATTCGGAGTAATCTCTTCTGATAGTATGCTGCCCATTGGCTCCAGTAGTGCTGAATAGTGTTTGATTGTTTTTCTATTATGTATTGCTCATTTTCTTGATTTTTAAATTGAGTATGTTCTGGTCACTACATATAAATTCTGTGACTAAGTATATTTAACTTGCTACATATAACTTGCTAAAATTTTTGTTCAAATTTTACTTATAAAAACATTGTTAATATTTCACTATCAAAATAATAGTTCTATTGTTTTTCTTCATATAATATAACATGACAGTTTCAGAGTCATTTCTTTTATTTTCTTTAGACATTTAAATATCTAACAACACTTGAATATATATCTAATAAATATCTAACAACACTTGAATATTCATATGAGTTCTAAAATTTGAACACTGAATCAGAGATATAATATACAGTATTTTATGTTTATTTTAGCTGTGCATGTTGGTTCACACCTGTAATCCCAGTAGCCTGAGGGCTGAGCCTGCCTTAGCAACTTAGTGAGGTCCTAAGCAACTTTCTCAAGGTCCTAAGACACTTTCTCAAAATTAAAAAACAAAATAAAAATAAAAAAGTGCTATGGATGTGGCTGAATGGTTAAGTGCCTTGGGGTTCAATTCCCAGCACCAATAAATAATTAAATTAAATTAAATGCCTATTTTATAATTAATGAGAACAATAATGATCTTCCATATCTCCTGCTACCGTGCAATTTTTGTACCTCTATAGAAACAACATGGTCCTCAATTCAAAGCTTCATGCCAAGACTATCTGGATGAAAAAAGCAGAGTGAAGAGTGATTTAGGTTTTGCATATATTAAATTTTTTTACTCTGAATGAAGCTTTTGAATACTTTATCTTTTTGAAGGAAAAAATGCTGGCAGATATAAATATGTATAAATTCAGAGAAACACTTTTCAGGTCCCAGAATATATATTTATTTCATCTCTGACAAATAAATACTTACTGAAAGTGAGGTATTCTAACAGATTAGATCATTAAAATATTAGGTTTTCCTAAATACTCTCCTTTGCACTTATAGAGAATTAAAGCATTCTGGGCAGGTGTTGTGGCTCAGTGGTAGAGCTCTTGCCTAGCCTGTGTGATGCCTGGGTTCGATTCTCATCTCTGCATATAAATAAATGAATAAAACAAAGGTTTATTAACATCTAAAAATATTTTTCAAAAACCCCATTCTGGTTTTATATAAGACTTGTAAGAAAAATAAGGCAGGAAAACCAGTGGGGAAAGCCAAAGAGAATTTGAGGACCTGGCGAGGAGGACCCTGGGGGTCTGAGACTGCGTGGATAAGGTCTAGAGGGTGTGAAGATCACCAAATTTGGAGCCCACCAGGCCTTCTGGTGAATTGCTCATGGTTCAGGCTGCAGTGCTATTGAGATGACCATGCTATGAAGATGGTCAGGAATAGTCCTGTCTCTGTTTTGCAGAGCCATCCCCATGTCCACCACCTGCAATGATACTAAGAGTCTACTCATATAATTAATACCTTTATAGCTCTCTATAATTCTGGCAGGCATCTTCCCATACTCTGTGTAAACTCATGAGTTACTTTCTATTATTATACCCTTGATATCACCAAGATACAGAAGCAAATGATGTTAAGTGCTTTCACCAAAGTCACACCAAGGAGCAATGGAATCATGAATTGCAACCAGGCACAATTGCTATAGAATCAGGGCTCAAAAACATCATGTCCTTCCTAATTGTAAGCACATGAGAAATATATCTGAAGGGAGATATATGTACAGAAAAACACATTAAATGAGTCAAAATACCACATCATTTCTATAAGAAGCTTTGTCCCAAACTGCAATGAGTAAATTACTGTGACTCTTTAACAACAGGATGGCTTGACTACCTTAGACCAAGGGCAAGGAAAAGTGGTTTTACCCACTGGTTCCCAAGGTCAAAGTCAATTTACCACAATGATAAACATAGCATCATTTAGACATGAAAAGAGGATCCTGAGAGGATATTTGCTCCTGTCTGTCATAGAGCTAACCCTAAGGGATTAGGATAGTATCTGTGAGTGCTCAGCAATTCCTGTGGAGCCCTGAGCTGCTGGTTGAGAGGAGGCTGCATCTCCCTCACTTCTGTAGAAACAATAGGAGGCACAGATGAAGTCAGAATTCACACCCTGTGTGAAAGAATTGCACCCATTAAAATCTCTGTCTCTTAAAAATATCACACAATGTCTAAAAAACATCAGCATCACTTTTTTTTTATTGGTTTGAGCTGTTTTATTTTGTTTGCTTTTTTAGATTCTTGCACTTATTTTCATGCTTGAGGAGAGTAAGAGAAGAAATTTCAACCCTACCTAAAGATATCCACAAAATAAATTTTAAATACAAAAGCAGGGAAAACCATTGGGGAAAGCCAAAGAGAATTTGAGGACCTGATGAGGAGGATCCTGGGGGATGTTTCTTATAGAAGAATTTCCATTAAAGAGTAGAAAAAAAAATCATCTGTTAGAGACTAGTAATTTTAATATTTCTAGAATATAAAATTTCTATATAATAATGCATTGAGCATTTTTATTTTTCAGCATCCTTAAAAAATTTAACTTTATATGCTTCAAAATTATAAATACAAAACAGCAAAATCAATCAGAAAAATGTGTACAAATTTATACCCTAAGTGTACTGAAGTGGAGAAGGGTCTTGTTTACTTAGCTTTTTAAATATTTTTTCCAAAATATTTTCAGAAATGTATCAGTGATACTATAATTCACTCAAAATTATTCTTAATTTTCAAATATGCTCAAATCTGTTTTTTTCATATTGTGAGAGATAATACATTCTCATATTAGCTTCCATACAGGTGGAAGTAATTTATACACCAAATTAATCTCAGTGTTAAAAAAGGTTATTATTGAGTGCTTTGGGAAATGTTCAATAAAAAAATTGAATATTCATACGCTAGCCAGAAAGAAAGTGGATTTTGATAAAGTAGTGATATTAAGGGTTATGGTGCAAAAGCCTTGCAGAACTTGCTTTATCCAAATGCAGAAAATTAAAATTTTGTTTTTAATCTGTCCTTTGGAGTTTACTATGAAAATCACTGTCAGATATGGGATGTCCTGCAAGCTCTTGTTTAACACTAAACATCGATGGAATGATAGAAAAATTAGTTTTATAGATATGTGCATTTTATATGCTTCTCCACATGGGTTTCATTGTTTAATGAGGCAGTTTAGATTAACCATGTTTATGACACTTTTCCATTGTTCAATAAATCTAATTATAAAACAGTTTTTCTCAAATCAGAGATATGATAATGAGAAAAGCATTTATATTAATATGTCTCAAACATTCAAACTAAATTTGCACTAGTGCATAGTATTGTGATTACATTGTACATAGGCACAGTGATGCACCATCTTTCTGTCACTTAGGTAACTAATAAAATGTGTAGAGACAAGTAAGCACATGTACCAAGATTGTGATTGGTTGTACAAAATCAAACAATACTTGGAGACATAGGCTGAAAGAAAGTTTAATTATAAGTCTGGGCATTCATAAAACTTCACCATAAATCATGCACAGCATGTCTTTAAAATTAAGTTTGAAGTCTCTTTCTGCACACTAAGGTATGGAAGCCACCTGGAAGGGCATGAAGGCAGTGATATACTGACTCTATCACTCATCAAATTATTAAATATATTTAATTTTAAATTCTGAATTTTAATTATTTAATTATTTTCTCAGTAGTTATCACATGATTAATAAAGATATTTATGTCAAAGATCTATTCTAAAACTATTTTAAATAAGCAATTTGTCTCTCATGCAAACAATCACTTTAACTTGGAAGTTTTTAAAAGTTGTAGAAATTTATCAAAGTCATGATGGTAATTTGTGGTATTAGTCAGCAATTAAAAATATAATATAGAAGGGTTCTACCTAATTTGCTTCTTATTCAGCTAATAAAAATGCATTACAATCAATCAATATTAGTGTTGATTGGACCTGATCTATGCCCCCATAAGAAATGTTACATATAAAGAGAATAAATATCTTGGGGAAAATGAAATGCTATGTTCATTCGTTAGAAAATTCATTCTAGCAATCAAAACCTCATTGAAGATAGTATTAGGTAAACATTAGATTTTATCACTTATTGGATTTTGCAATAAAATACAAAAATCTGATTTGTATATTTATTATCTCTATTGCATTATATGAGGCAGTATATCATGATGTGAATAAAAGGGAGAAAGTACAAACAGGAAGTCAGTCTTAGAATTCTAATTGACACCATATTTTCAGGGCTAAAGTAGAAACTAAAAAAAAAAAAAACATCAATTAACTGTTTAGGTGATGTAACTTCCATGTTTCTGTTCATGTTCAGCTATTATTTTTAGAAGGTTCATAACAGAGAACAAATTATACAGTATGAACATTATAATCAATAGAACTCATTATAAAAGAAAGGAAACTTAAAGCTCAGGTGATAGTCAAAAGTCATCTTGAAAGGCATATGAAGTGGTTAAGAGTGAACTATCAGGATACTATATTTGTGAATGATCTGAATGGGAGAAAACAGCATATCAAAAATTAGCATATTAGGGCTGGGATTGTGGCTTAGCGATAGAGCACTCGCCTAGCACATGGAAGGCTCTGGGTTCGATTCTCAACAACAAATAAATAAAATAAATGTAACATGTCCAGCAACAATTCAAAAATAAATATTAAAAATTAGCATATTAAAGTATTATCCTTTTAAAAATGAATAGTATGCTGATTTTGATAATACAAAGTGAATAATGTAACTTTATCTTAGTAAATCTGGCAGTAATGGAAGGTAGAAATATCATTAAAGAAATGCAATCAGGAGGCAGAATTAAAAAAAAAACAGAAAGGAAATAAAAGAGGGAAAGTGAAGACAAAACTAAAATTTAAACAAAATTTCTGAATTAGGAAGAAGGTGCATGAATGATGTCTGACTTGACAGAAGGAAGATAGATGAGGACTTAAGCCCTGGGGAAGGTGTAAGAAGACATCATTTTCCTCTGCAGATCTGAGGTCTCTCAGGCGTTAGAATCAGACACCTCTAATTTGGCGAGATGGCAAACTGAAATGAATAAACAAAACAGTGTTTTGAAAGTTGGTAAAACAAAGAGACATACACATCTTCACCACTGTTTCCCAGTTCATAAAATATGGTTTCCTTCTGAGTGGAAAGTAAACATTTACTCAGGAGATGAAACTGAAGCTTGGGATTTAGGGAACCAGTGGAGGCTGACGTGGGATGCCTGGTAAAAGCAGGTCATGGAAGAAAAGTGTATAGACTCTATGGTAGGATTCTTCTGATTCCTGCATTTCGTCTTTCTGAAGATTGTCAGTTAGGTTAAAATATCCAAACTTGAACTCTGGGCAGAAGATTTCTGGTACAGGTAACAAATCCAAAGAAAATACTAACAGAAAACACATTGGGAATTTCTACAATGAAAATGAAAGTAGTTCACAATGAGCTGAGTATGAGCCATGACATACAAATGCCCAAATGCGGGTATTGAATGAGTTTTCAATGAATATACACAGAAATTAAACATTTATGTTAAATTCAACTAACAGCCTTCTTTCTTTCTTTCTTTCTTTCTTTCTTTCTTTCTTTCTTTCTTTCTTTCTTTCTTTCTTTCTTTCTTTCTTTCTTTCTTTCTCTCTCTCTCTCTCTTTTATTTGTGATTCTGGGAATTAAACTCAGGGCATTGCTAGCAAGTGCTCTGCCCCTGAGCTTCACCACTGAGCTTATTCTAAGGAACCTGGGCAATCTCATATCTAGCTTGTATCCTGATTCCTCATTTGTGCCTCGTCCCTAAGCACATTTTTGCTTTCCTTGATTCAGTGTCAATCGTTTCCGTATATTTCCTTGTATTTTTACCCTAAATATCATACCTAAATTCTGCCTGGTGTCATGCTTGACACACAGGGTTTTGTATGTTGGCATGTGTACATATGTGTTCATGTGTCCTATTGATTTATTCTGCATGTTATTAGACTTTCAGTTTCATTGTTGTATTGTTCCATAAATGTAAAAAATCACATCGTACTCTCTGATTTCATTGTTTTCAGTCACCTTAACTGGTTCAAACAGTGCTACGAACAACATTTGTTTTGTTTCTCCTGCTGCAAAAGAATCCCCTGGGATCCTCCTGTAATAGTATGAACACTGTGTGGTGGGGAAGCACATCTTGAAGCTTAAAGGATAATGAAAAATTCTTTCTAAAGTTCATACAAATCTAAACATTACTCTAATTGTGTATGGGCTATGTAAGAATACATGTATGAAGGTGTAAATTTAGTGTCAATATACCTTATATACAAACAGAGATATGATAAATTGTGTTATAGAGGTGTATTAAGCATTGTAATGCAAAAAAAAAGAGAGAGCGCTCATGTATAATGGCATAATTTGGTGTAACATACTTTATATACAGAGTTAGGCAAAATTGTGCTGTGAATGGATAATTATGAATGTAATGCATTTCACTATTGTCATATATGTAATAAATAAATAAATAAATAGGAAAAAAAGGAAAAGAAAAAAAAAGAATTCTTTTTTTCCTGTCAATATTTGCCAATTCTTATTTTGACAAGCCTTTTTAATTTTTTGCTACACTGAGATGTATGCAGGGGTGTCCCGTGATATTAGTTTGCATTTCCCTTATTGCAAATTAGTTTGATGGTATTTTTATGTGTGCTTCTAGCTACTTGGATTTCTTACTATATAAAGTTCCTAATCAAATATCGTGAACATTATATAGAGTTTTCTGGATTTTTCTTGCTCATTAATGAAGTTCTTCAAATATTTTGAATAAGAATTTATTGCAGGGATAAGTAGACTTTGTGTCAAAGATGTCAATTCAAAGATTTTATGTAAATACCATGTTAAAGAGAGAAAACAAATTTTCCCAAACTTTTTTTATGAAATTACAATATAAAGAATAATACATGAGCACTTTCATTTTGTAATATACTCAGAAAAATATTACAGATGCTAAGATCAGATGTGAGAAAATTGAGAAATAGCAAAGGCACAAGGACAAAAATATCAGAGATAATCAGAATGTAGAATGATAGTTTCATTTTATAATTTAACATTATACATGTGTATCTACATGCTATTAAAAAATGCCTCTTGCCAGGTGTAGTAGTGTATGCCTGTAATCCCAATGACTCAGGATGCTGAACAGGAGGATCACAAGTTCTAAGCTAGGAACTTAACAAGACACTAAGGGATTTAGCAAGACCCTGTTTCAAAATTAAACAAACAAAAAACTTGGGGATCTAGATTGGTGGTAATGTACAAAGAGTTCTTGACTTTATTCCTCAAAACAAACAAACAAAACAAAAACAAAAACAAAAAAACCCCACGAATGTCCCTTATTGGCATTGATTACATTGATTATGAGAAGATAAATTAATATGTGAACAAAGGAATGAACATAGGTACAGAGATGTCCATCTTGTTGTTATTATGACAGTGGACTCAGAAAATAAAATATATGATAAATAAAATGACGTGTGATTTCTCAGGTTTTAAAAATATCACTTAAATGTATGGCCCAGAATGCTCTCTATAGCATTTGTATATATACCTCCATATGCATAACTGTGTGACTAAATACCCATGCATCTATCTACATAGTCATACTAGAAGCATATGTGATAAAATATTATCTGAAGCTGTTTTATCTTTCTGAAATGATAGAAGAATTTATTTTCTTCCTTTTATTTTCCTGGTATGATTAATGTTTTTACACAAGACCATGTTCTCTTGCTTCCGAAAATAATACAGATTTTTAAAACAGTGCAATTTTTGAAAGGAAAACAGGACAATATTTATGTCAGAGTCTGAATGTGAGGCTATAGCATGCTAGATTAAAACCAAAAAGGTTCTCTGACACGATTTCCTAAAAACGAATGATGCATATGGTGACATTTTTACAGTTTGAAAGCAAATACCCATATGGCCATCTCAAATAGTGAAATCTGTGTTTGTTGACTATTTTTTTCTCTTAGAGTTGAGGCTATCCATCTTTCATTTACCCCTGTTGGAAAGTTGGCAGTCAACTTTGACAGCTGTCTGTCCTCCATTCCCCTTAAATGAGTACTCATCAAGTTCTGCAAACTGTTCTTCGTATGATTACTGACGGTGCCCTTTCTTTTCCATCCATTCTCGAGTTGGGCATCACGATTAGTAATCCAGAGCATAATCATGGTTTTACGTGCCATCCTGTCTCTTGTCTTAAGTGCTTTCATTCTACACTCTACAGAGAATGCAATAAATCTTAAATTTGATTAAGCTTTGCTTTTGCTTATATTTTTATATGGACAAGGCCACAGTGGATGGAAAGGCATGCAGGACTTCTGTGGTCTGGTCCACTGTCCAAACCCTGTTCGGCCATGTGTGTGCTGCAGCGCCACCAGAGTCCCTGAACACAGTCCATGTAGTGCACTTCTCATTGCCGTAACTTGGCTCACACTTCCTAGAGGCCTGGACTCACTCTCTCTCTCTCTCTCTCTCTCTCTCTCTCTCTCTCTCTCTCTCTCTAATACTTTAAATCTCAGATCACTTACTAACTATTCTAGGAAACTTTCCTGGGGTCCTCTTTACTCAACTAGGTGCCCCTGCACATACTGCCATATCTAGCAGATCCAAAGAATTGTCTTTCATGCACAGTGAGATCCAGATGTCAAGGACACTACTATATGCATGGTTATGCGTCGAGGATCTCATGCTGTCTCAGACACATTGAAGTTGAACAAATAATTATTGAACTAAAATGATGGACTGAGTATAAGATCAGAGATTTGTTAAAAAGACCCATATACACAGATTCAATACACAAGAGATCTATTTCTTTATTTTATACATGTATATTTTTTCTTGAGTTGTTGATATTTGTTTATTTATTTATTTATTTATTTATGGCACTGATAATTAAACCCAGTGCATCATGAATGCCAGACAAGTACACTACAGCTGAGCCATCGCCCCAGACCTGAGATCGATTTCTTACAGAATATATTATAGAAACAATTTCCCTTACATGAAAATTTGTTCTCTCCAGAGATTCCTCCAGTTCTCTAGATGTCCCACGGCATCATTTTCTCATTTAATAGAACACAGCAGTCCCTCCCTTGAGCTCGTGTAGAATAAGCAACTCAAGATCTTGGTTCAATGAGAATTTAGCTTTTCCAGAAGAGGTTCAGTTTGTCAATGGTGATTTTTCCAAAGCCCCCCAATCCTTGCCATCAGAAGGCTTCTCTCAACCCAGCACGTGGCATCCTGTCTTATCTTGTGACTAGCAAGTTCTATCAGTACAGAAGAGCCTCCTCTTTCCCAATTCCAGGAAGTTTCTAGGAGGAAAAATAATACTTCTTTGGCTCTTGCTTCTCACTTTCCTACATGGTCAGAGGAGGAGCTAGACAGTGGGATGAGAATATAACAGTCCCTTTATCCCCTGCTACTTCCAGAAAAGCAACTGGAAGATGACTAGCTAAAACCTTAAAACTGAAATCTCATTCAGGAAATAAAATGTTCATATGTATTCTTTTCTTTATTATAATGTTGTGCCTTTTTAAATCTTTCAATAATTTATTATTTTTATTGCCAACCATAGTCTACAAAAATAATACCTATAATAGCAAATACTCAATGGGTATTTCATCAAAAATTGTCCTTTACACATGTTCACCAACTGACACTGAAATTAAAGAAAGAAAGCACTATCATGAACATGACATTAAAGACAAAGGATCATGTAAAAAAAGAGAATTTCCAAGATTTCATAACAAGCTCTTTATATATGTGTCAAGTGTATGTCTTTGGAAAGGCAGAAAAAAATACAGACTGCAAGGCCTCTTTAACCTGTTTATTATTTTATTCCCAGATGTTAGCAGAGTTCGCAGAATACTAAATATATAGTCTAGAGTTTAAGAAGTATTTGATAATCTCAAATGAGTCTTATTTTGGGAGTTAATTTGGAATGACAAATAGGTTTAGAGTTAGAGCCAGGACAAAAACAATGTCACTTTAAAATAGTTTAGAAGGACTTTGAAACGTAGAGTAAATTAATCAGGTATTTAGTAATTTAGACACCTGGTAAAAATTGCATTATACTCAAAAGGCATTTATAGAATGCCCATTATGTGTCCAGCATTGCATCAGGTGCTTTGAAGGGCCATAGAAGCTCACTTTCTACTGGAGAAGATAGACATGCAAATGTGTGAGATTGCCTCAGTGTGACAGCTAATCTGATGGTGATTAGAAACCATTCCACAGAATTGAAATAAGGGAGCAATTCACTTGGTTAGGAGAATGTGTACGATGATGGGGGAAGCTATGTATTGGAAGGAGTGTTGAATAGGTCCTCAAGCAGACCAGAGGATTTGAAAGAGTACTTACTTAAATTGGTAGAAGCCAATTTCCAAAATATTTAAACAGGTATGATTTACAGGAAGACTGTGACAGGAGCAGAGAGGGAATGGAGCCTGTCTCAGCACCGTGAGCTCACCGTGGGCACCCTGGAGACAGGTCAAGACTGAAGTGTTCCTGTTTGTGGATTAAAGTTAATGGTGCTAGTGTTGTAAATGCTTTTGGTAGGGAAAGGGAGGTTGCAGACCAGGAGAACCCTTGTAATCTACCAGAGTGAGATTGGATCAAGAGGAGCCTGAATTGGAGCAGTAATACTGAGGAAAGAAGCAAAGAATTAACACATGAGTCTGTGACTTGGTGTACAAGTGCCTGGAGATTAGAATTTAAGCTGTATTTGTGTCAACTTTATTTTCCCCCAAGGACGAATAAAGATGGTCCAGTGACAACAGGTCACATAAAGTTTGATAAATATATCAACTCCTGAATGGATAAGGGAAAAGAAAATGGAAAGAATTAAGCATAACTGGAGATCATTATGTTAAGTCAACTATAACACCAGACACAGAAAGAGAAGTACCTCACCATCTCCCTCATAGGTGGAATATACAAGTTAAAGTCACAGAGGCAGAGAGTACAATGTGCTTGCCAGATACTAGGAGGAGGGGTGGGGAGGGAGGGCTGGGAAAGGTGGATCAATGGTTCTAAGTTACACTTAAATAGGAGCAAGAAGTTCTGGTGTGCTGTTGTACAAAAGGTGGCTACCAATAACAATAACAACATTCCAAAAAGTTAGGAGACAGGATTTTGAATGGTTTCACCACAAAACTTTTATATTCTAGTTGTATAAGTTTAATAGCCCTACACAATATGTACATGTGTGGAAACATCGTGTTACCTCTTTAATATGTATAAATTTTATTATCTTATATATCAATTAAAGTAAGTTTAAATTAAAAAGAATCACAGTATTCTAAACTGCACCTCTTTGTATGCCCTTAACCAGAAGACTGCAAAGAAATTACAGGTTAAAAAAAAAATAGAAAACAGTAAATCCCACCCAGGTCTGTTGACTGTGAGTTGCTCTTGAAATGAGCAGTGGTCATATCAGTCTGGGGCTTAGGAAGGGAGGCTAGCACAGAAGTCACAGATCCAAGAATTGTTAACCCACTGGAATAAGAAAGAATTCTCATTCCAGAAAAACACTATATAGAGTGGGTGGCAAACTAAAGCTGGAGAACCCACAGCCCATGGGATAAATTCTGATTTTCATAAATAAAGTGCTATTGTAAAATGGCTGTGCCCATTCATGTCTGTAATACTATAGTAGCAGTCAAGTGGCTGCCACAGAGACCTAAGTCTTAGCCACTTCTTGTTACTAATCATAATACAACTCTGAAGATAAATAAGTCATACAGAAAAAAAGTCAAAAAGATGAGTGAGTCATAAAGAAAAGAGTTTTATTTTTATTTATTTTTTTATTGGTTGTTCAAAACATTGCAATGATCTTGACATATCATATTTTATACATTTGATTCAAGTGGGGTACGAAGAGTTTTATTTTGACCCCAGTTCTTATACACCAGAGGGACCGCCTTTGATGATGGCCTTCCTGATATTACAGTCCCAAGATGGCTGATAGTGTCACATGGCAAGAGTCAGGAAGCCTGTGACGGACCTGGCCACATTGACTTTTCTAATAGTGAACCCTTGAGATAACCCACTAATTCATTAATCCATGAAATGAATGAGTGAATTAATTCATCGATACAGGCAGAGCCCCAATCTCTTCTAAAATGTTATTCCTGGCTCGACCTCATAATTTTTAATAATCAAGTTTAAATTTCTACATGAGAGTTTCAGAAGGGACCTAATGCCTTCGAAGCATATCATCGTATGATTCACAAGCCAAAAAATATTTAAAATATTCTCTGTCCTTCCAGAGAATCAACTTGCCAACCCTTGTCATAAGTATTTACTGTAACTTAGCAGCAAAGTGCTGTAATTGATAGGGTTTTACTTCAGTTTTGATTTGTTCTGCCGTGGTATTTTCTAGAGCTTTCTAAATTGTTTCTGACATACATGAGAACTATAGCTCTACCTAAAATGTCCTAAATGAGAGTTGAAATTTGACCTACTTTGAGCTACCAAGTTAACCTGCGGTCCAACAGACCCACAGAGAGTTTTCTCATCACAATAACCAAATCAAAGCCTCATACCTCTACAGAAATGCTTGGTATACAAACAATTGAATCTTATACTTTCTTCCAAATATTTTCATTTTTCCTCTGAGCTGATGAATGAGCCTATGAATTCCAGCCCAAGCATGTTTGACTAAAATACTTCAGCCTCTCTTTTTTTCTTTTTTTTAATATATTTTTTTGTAGTTGTACATGATACTTTTATTTATTTATTTATTTATTTGTGGTGCTCAGGATTGAACCCAGGGCCTTGCACCTGTGAGGCAAGCGCTCTACCTCTGAGCCAAACCCCAGCCCCTCAGCCTCTCTTTTGATAGTTCTATATGGATATCTGAAGACACAAATAAGGACATATTAAAAAGTTATTAAAAGGCAAAAGTAGATAGCTGTGAGTATTAGGTTTCTCTAGAGGAACAGAGATTTATTAGATTGTCTTAAGAAGCAGATCCTGCATGCTGAAGAGCTTGGAAACCAATAGCTGATATCAGGGAGCCTCTGAACAAGAGGGACCAATATGGCAGCCAATAGTTGGAGGTTGAAGGCCCAGGAGCTCCTGGTATGACAAGAATCTGAGAATGGTTGAGTCTGACAACCTCAGCAACAGCAGCAGGGAAAAATACACACCTTTAGGAAGAGTCCAGCACCAGGCCATTCCCCCTCCTCCACTGGACTGTGCCAACCACATATAGGCAGGTCTTCCTCCTGTGATTTGCTGACCCACATACAATTCCTCTTCAGAAACACCCTTGCAGATGTGCCCAGAGTATATCACCTAGGCATCCTGCAATCTTGTCAAGTTGATGACCAAGATTAACTATCAGAGACTGTACATCAGACAAAAAAAGATCCCATTTAAATGAAAGATGGATTCTTATTTTCTTAAATGATTGAGGAAAGATGCTACTGTGCAAACATGTAAGTGCCTCACTGGTAAAAAGACAGGGCTATTCATTGAATGACAAGTTGTTTTTTCAGAAAAGCACCTATCTTGGCATCAAAAGCATTTTGGCTAATCATCATCATAACCTGCTTATTACTGCAGCTCTTCGCCTTTCTATGTGTTTTTCCCAGCTATAAATGCAGGAGGAAATACAAGCTGTGACATCATGCCATTCCTCCTGATAAAAACATCACTTTTGAAACATAGATTTTTGACATCTCTAATAATCTTTTATGTTGCTTACAAGGCCTTAATAACAAGTTATGACATTCAGACACTTAATGCCCATTCAGGCCGGATTTCCTCTTTAGTTTCCATGGCAAAGAGAGTCTTTGGTATTCATGGCTGTGCTGTAAATTTATCACACTTTTGGTTTTTCTTTTTTGCAATGTTTGTAATACCTCAAGCATTCCACAGATAAGACACAATTGTCTTTCACTGTGTGTAGGAGACAATAAAACGAAAGCATATTAAAATGTCAAATGTATTCATCTGAGTCTAATAATTAATTGTGCTATGCCTGTACAAGCAAATAACAAAGTAAAAACAATGCTCCATTTCAGTCCGGTGGAGAAAATGGAGCAATTTATGTGAAGAGCTTACTTGCAGTTACACCTGAGAGTGATACAAACATGAATGTTCTTCTCTGAATCTGATTTATCATTGCATCCCTGCAACTAAGAAAATGGATGTGACTTATGGACAGTCAATAAATATTTGAAAAATAATGAATGACAAGAGCAGTACCATCTAAAGTTTGGGATTCAGGCTTTCAGGAAGGGGTTATAAGAATTACTGAGTACTCTTTTTTTTTTTTTTTTTTTTTTTTTTTTTTTTGTCCACACTCATCTGCTTAAATAGCAACAACAAGTTTGCTATTTTGCAACCTAAAAATCATTTGTACTTTTTCTATCTGAATGCTTTCTATTTAGGCAATTAAGTACCTTGTTAAATGGGATAAAGAAAACATATAGAAGTAGATTTTTTCAATATTATATATATATATATATTTCACTCATTTTATGTTTAATGTATTTTAAAATTGTTTTGCATTAAGTGGAAATATGCCTAACATACATAATTCCAAGTTCAAAATAATCACCATACTCTTCAATTTATGGTGAGGAGACAAATCTGGTCTAATTTTACTTACATTTATGTTGTATTTTTAGCAATCCTAAATATAATTTCACTTTGATATATTTGCAATCAACTATTTAAGTAGGATCTCTAATAAAATTTTCACTTCCTAGAATGTGTCAATTTCATTTCTTTTGTGCTTTCCATCTTTTATTTTTCCTCTCTTTTGGATTTGTACTTTTTTCCTCCTTTACTAAGTTTTCAGTGGGACTTCATAAAAAATGTCCAGAGAGGTATGTGCATTAATTTGATCTTGTTTTGTAAGAATTTGCTTATTTCAATGCATAAACCTATTCAGATTGGCGCAATGTAGCAAGGGACAACTTAGTGTTGTGTGCAGTGAGTGACATGAAAAGGCAGTGTTGAAACAAACCTCGAAACTCCTAGATTTTAAGGCTCGTCACAATTTGCCTGTCTTTTCTCTCTGCTGCATCCATCGATCTGAAAGTATTCTGAGGAAAGCATTTTAAAGAGTGCCCTGAACCTCTTCACAAGAGAGGCTGTTTGAACCCCAGATGGCAGGTCTTCTTGAATGAAGAGCATACTAGAAATTACGGTTGTTAACAGTCACGTTGCTGTGCACAGAAAGCATGTTTGCAGCGGTGTTATCTTAAGGAGTGCAATATTTCTGATAAATGCATTTGGCCTTTGTGAATATTTTTTTTATTAAACATATGTTTTAATAGGCATTTGAGAAGCAAGATATAATCTCAAATATCTTTTGTTGAAAGAACTACTAAAAATACATTTTATCCCAGCATCCCATCTATCTTTAGCTTTCACATGTCATTGTGTATTTGATAAGAAAAAGCACAACTTCTGGGAATCCCTAAGGGAAGGTCAAAACAACCTCAAGGTCATAGGATAGCATAATTCCAAAGGAAACACCATAGCCTTGCATCATTTGTCTACAAGGTAAGACAGAAACAGGAACACAGGTCATCCCAATAGCAGAGTACTGCCAAATCTTACTCTTTGGGGCAATACAAGTGTTTCTTTTCCTAAGCACAGTCACTAATTATATTTTGTACTTATGATAGGCCTCATTGGTCACCTGTATTTTATTAGACATGACTTTTATTTTAGAATTAAGATAAACTACTCACATTGCTTTGTGTCGGTGATGGTTTTATTGGTAAAAGAAAAATAAAACAAAATAAAAATCATTTACAGTCATGCAACTCAACACAGAGAAGACAAAGGATAGTGATCCATTATACATCAAAGGAACCCTTTTTATGATAGGAAATAGCAGGAGAATGAGAAAATACGCTTTTAGAAAATATGTTTTGGGGTTATTTCCATAACTCTTTCTAAGTGAATATCACATTATGGTATTTTAAGGGAAATTATTTTTAAAAATTGAGTAGAATTGTTTCTTCTTAGTAAGTTCTAGGAATGTTAAAGTTATTATGCCTTATACAATCTAAATAGAGCTATGCAGTGAGCCACCGAATAGTGTTTCTCAAAACACTAGTGAGATGTAGAAACAGGATATCTAGGACCAGGAAGAAATTGAGCCCAAGAGTTGAGAAACAAATCAGTACAAAGCCTGAGAAATCACATGGGGTCTGTTGAATATTACATTGCATGAGCAAAAGCACTTTGTAACAATAAAAAAAATGTACTGTTCAGAAAGGAGTTATTAAGCAGTTTTAAAATGAAAATTTGTGTATTTGGGCAAATTCACATTTAGACCAAATTAAGATAAATTTATATATGCCTATGGATGGAATTTGTAGAAATAACTAAACATTTTCGATTTTTATAAAAAGGCAAAGTTAAGTTTTGGATACAAAAAACTTGACTTCTCTGCCTCTATGGTAGATGTAATATAGCTGTCAGGGTGAAAAATAATGAAATGGTTATTTTATTTTTTTAAAAAAAGTACCCAACAGAACAATAGAATGAGCTACCACTAAATCATTGATATACCATATTAATTAAATGAATTTATGGCTTTAGAGCACAATTAAAGTTTTTGTATATACATATATGAAACACTCCATAGACACAATCAAACTATTTACTGTGTAGATGTTTTTAATGAAAAAAAGAAATAAAAGCTGTTATTTGTTATGATTTATTTTTTAAAATAACATAATCTTGCAGTGCCCTGTTGCAAGTAGGTCTTAACAGGTGGTTGTATCTGGGTGTCTCTCTCTCTCTCTCTTTCTCTCTCTCTCTCTCTCTCTCTCTCTCTCTCTCTCTCTCTCTCTCTCTCTCTCTCTCTCTCTCTCCCCCCCTTTTGGTTGTTTCTTCTCTTCTTCCCCAGAAAATTATTTATCATCTTTTCGAGGTATACAGAGGGACAAAGGATCATCAGGCTGACCAGATAAACCTTTTATAGAAACAAAAGGAAAATATTTTTAAAACTTTCTAAAATTTACAAATAAATTTTCATAACAATTTTGAGTGAGGTATTGAAATTTCTGCATGTCATACAAGTCAGTATTGAAGAGATTACATGCAAAATAAAATGTGTGGTCATATTTATGATCCAGATTTTTATTATTTAATACTAGATGTATTCTATAAAGCAAGAGTCCTGATTCAGTAGACCAACAGAGTGTAGAAAATAGTTTCTGACAAAAGATTGATTATTCTTGAGACCCCACTGAATTATATAATGAAAATATTTTTAAAATACAGATTTTTTCCATTAAAAGCAAAATTCGGAGACTTATGCCACTTAAAATAATCTCAAGCAAGTAAAACTTGAAAATCAATAGAAAATGTTAGTGAATAATAATAATAAATATTATCTCATTATCAAGTATTTTTCTGTGCCTTAGAAATCTTTCTCTCATTTCATGCTCAGAACCTCTCAGTATAGTAGATACTGTTATCAATCTTAATTTATACATAATGAAAATGAGTCTTAAAGAGGCTTGTGTTTTGTTTATGATTATAAGTATACTGTCACATCTTGATCTTCATTTGGGTACCTGATTTCAAAGTGACGATCCTAAACATGTAGATGTTGAATTCTTCTATGAGGGTCCAAATAATAGATCTTTTAGGTTTAGGAGGCCATAATGTCACAACTATTCTGCAATTGTATTATAAGAACAGACATAAACAATACACAAAAGAATTCACTTATTGGAAGAGTATTCTACATTCAAACTCAAAAATAAAGAATTATGGTTGGGGTGGGAGCGTATGAGACTTCTGCTAGTTGGACAGTGGTGGCTACAAGAGCATTGTTATGGCTTGTCTGGTTAATTTTCATACTCATACATGATGAAACATTCACATACTCTCTCTACATAGGCAAGTGAAATGAAAAAAAGTTACCAAGTGACCTCAAGATTTGTGGACAAATTCATTAAACCAAGACAACAAATGGAACAAGACAACAACTTTGGAACTTCAAACAAATAAATGAAAACCATATAAACTTATGGTCCAATCCAACCTCTACCTAGGGTTCTTGCAGGTACCTAAGTTCTCTGATCCTCCAATTCCCAATGCACTGGAGATTACTTTCCCTACCTTGGTGTATGATTCTGATTATAAAGCTATACGAAAAAATTCATTGTTTACATTATTCACTCAATAAATACATAGGATTGCCTAATGTGCTCATAGTATTTATTATCAGTTTACTTGAAATTCTTAAATCATGCTTTCTATCTATCAGTATAGGTAGTAATGTTAGGTTTACCATAATTTACTATATATTGAAGTTTATTTCCTAGTTAAAACAAAATTATTAAAAATGTATTTCAATACATTTTGTATAGCAATACACCAGTGCTCTTATGAAGAAATGCCTCTGATAAATGGTGAACTTATGAAAAGATATATATACTAAAAATTGTAATTTGTATTCAAATCACAGCTTTCATAAATCAAAACTTGGGATTTCATACTCTGTTCTTTTTATCATATATAAATAAAAAACACTACACTTATCCATAATTTGTTCTACAAGATAATATAAATATATTGTTGATCACTGGAAAATTTCAAAAAGAATAAAGAAAAAATCCATGAAGGATATTTGTAGATATGATATTTAAATTAATTTTTATAAGTTTATATATGAGAATATTTGCATGTGTGTATTTATATAAATGCATGTGTATGATGAAAGGGTATGTTTGTATTTGTATGTCAATAAGCTGTACTTATGGATCATATTTTTATATATTTTATATATTTGTAATACAAAGTACAGAATGTTATATATTTTCTTTTATTATCAATGGAGTTAATAAGAACTTGGACATAAACGACATGAAAGCTAAAGAAAAGATTAAAGATAATAGAATTTTTTTCCTGAATGATCAAGGCTGCAGAAAATCAAACCCAAAGATGATGAAGAGTTTTAAATCTTTGTGACAAAAATACCAGCTCTATAAGATAAAGTTTCTCAATCTGAATGCCCTGAAAAGAACATGTTCATCTCTGATTTAGAAATGAAAAGGCTCTGTTTCTCTGACATTGGAAATGTTTTGACTCAGTTGGGAATGAGATTAATGACTTTGTGAAATCAAAGCAGGCAAGAGAACCCAGCTGGGTACTGACTCAGCTGATTAGCCAGCCTGAACTAGGGAATGGCACAGTAGAATCACGATGGCATGCCTTTACAGCCATAAGAAGGGAATAAATGTTTAATCAAAGATACTGATGATAAGTTAGAGGTAAGTAGTGAAAATTATTATGGATCAAACTTAGATAATATTAGATGTGTATTTCCAAGACTGTATGTACATACAATCCATGCATAGCATAGACATTTGTATGTCTGATTGTCCACATGCAATGTTGTATATGTAGAAATAACACTGTTTTCTATGATAAAGTTTTCCTTCAATTGACATACATTTTTCCCTAAAATGTGACTAAATGTTAAAACATACAAGGAGAAAATATTTCAGGAAAACAAACAAACAAATTTTCGCCCAAGGATCATATATTGGTTGAATGGTGGTGTTCAAAATCAAATTACTTCTAATAAAACAAAGTTTCAATCTCATAAAAATAAAACATACAAGGAGTTCTTCATTCAAAGAATAGAGTACTCCTCATTCGATATTCTCTCCGTCACTGTCTCTGAAGAATGGCATCAGCAGCCAGTGGAGGATCTGTTCTTTCTGTTCACTAGGATGTCTGAGGCAGAAGCACTCAAAGCATCTTCTTTACATGGTAACCAGGGCTTCTAATAATCATATACACATTACTTCCCACCAGATCAGAAATGGAAATATTCTTTAACAGAAAAATGCTATTAGCAATATGCATGAATTTTTGCAGTTTTAACTAATGGAAGAATGTTTGTAAATGGTGTGTTTTATGACATTACATGAAGATCTAGAATTAAAGTTTTTTATTCTACATTATTCAAGCATCCTCATGCAGTACTCCAACTTCACGTTTTATCTTAATGTAGGAAAAGGTGGATGTTGGGAGCTGCGTTTGATGGTCTCAGACCACTGAAAGGAAAGAATGGTTTGTGCCAGGTGGTTGCTTGGATCCTTTGAATCACTAGTAAAAATGTACTACTGAGTGCAATCTACAGCTCTTACGATTCTGACTTCATCCTTGAAGCTTCACTGTTACTTCAGGTTGACATTATGAGCAAGGTTGTCTTCCAATCCATGAATACTTGGTTGCCATGGTACATGGTGCCAGGGAAACAGAGGCCATGACAAAGCACGACTAGGAATTAGTGCCAGGATGCCCTTCCCCTTCTTGGTTTAAGTGGGAAAGGAGATGAGTGTCACCAAAGGAACTTGGAGAAAACAGAGTTCAATTCCAAGGCTGGGCAGCATAGATAGGAACATCATGAAGCTTCAGGGATGCTGACAACAACTCTATTTGCTATCTGTTTTGGCATCCAGTGAAAAACTTCATTATTCTTCCAGTTAATGGAAAGAATTCTCCGACTTCCTTTGGCACCATGGAAGACACTATTTTCAGACACAAGGTAAGTTAGTTAAAACCACTGATCACCTTGAAAGTTCATGCACATGAACACTATGGCTAGCTAACAAAAATTACATTTAAAAAATAAGCTATGTTGCTAAATAGCTAGAATATTTTATAGTAAAAATGTGTACAAAGACTTGATGATGATTGGCCAGCAAGCATTAATCTGAATAAGGCTCATATTTCAAATCTAGGTCCGTGGTTTCACATGTACATATGGGGGGAATATATGAATAGAATGTTCCTATGCTATTACGTCTTCAACTGAAGAGGAAAATGCTAATCCCATTTTATTTTGGTTAGCAAGTTCATGGGAAAATTTTCAGATTACTGTCTTGGAAATAATGCCTGTCATATCAGGTTGATCTCTTTTGTTGGCAGGGTCTCAGTGATTTACCAGGAAGTGAGATGCCCTCCAGGAAGGTCAAGTTCAGATTCAAGATTCTTAGTTGAAAACAGACAAAAAGCCTAAGACAGAACACCAGAAATGTCTCACAAACTTATGCCATGAAAAGTCTTATCACTTATTAACTGATGGTGGAATTTTAAAAATTGTAAGAGCATTCTATAGACAATGGGAAAATGGCCTTTTGGGGTTTCTTTTTTGCTTTTTTGCATTTCTTCTTTTGTGTGTGTGTGTGTGTGTGTGTGTGTGTGTGTGTGTGTGTGTGTGTAAATGTTGAAGTAGGTGATTGTTGTATAGGAGGGTTAGTTTAGTGAAGTTGGATTAGTTGTGTAGGAGGATTAGTGGCTATTTTTTTTCCCTCACCTCTTTCAGGCCTACAGGTAGGATAGATAATTTTGTTCTCTTCTTGTCTTCCCAGATCACTCCCCTCACCCTGGCATTGCTGGCCAGATCTCCTCTCTAATGCTGGGTTTTAAATCTCCTATGGTTAGGTGGTATCTGCTGCTACCTCTCACTGCAACTGCAACCCAGACACCACACCTCTCATATGTGGGTCTTTACTCACTGTTACCCTTTGCTGTTCTGAATATCTACTCACTTCTGAATTCTCAATTTAAATATCTGCACAGATGCTTCTTCATGTAAGACCTGGGGTCTTTGATCATGTATCTCCTCCAATACCCTTGTCCTTGGCCTCTGTTCTGCAGCAGATAGTCAAGTCTCTACAGGTGCCTTGGTCTGGAGGGAACCACTGCACATCTGCTCCGTAGGGTCTCCTGCTCTTCTCTAAAGTTCTGATTCCAGTGTCCTTCAGACCCGGTTGGGGTAGAGCCAGCCATGTTTCCACAGCCCCTTGTCTATTTGCCAGTTTCCTTTCCCTTGTTCCCAAACTTTTTTACCTTTCATTTTTCTACATTTTTTCTTGGGAAGAAAAAAAGCCACTTTTTTTCTTTTAATCAATGTCCAGATAAATTAAAATGTTCACCAACTTCGCACCTGGAAAACTGTCTTAGTAGGACATGATAGGAAGAAAGTGTGCCATACCATGCCATTATTTGATTCTACCTAAGTTCATGAGTGTAAAAAAAAAAAAAAGAAAGAAAAGAAAATCAGATCCTCGTGAGTTATTTTTTAAATTTTTTATTGGTGCATATTAATTATACATAATGGCGGGGGGAATTCACTGTGGCATATTCATACATACACATAGAGAAATGGAAAGTGATCAATTTAACTTCCTAGTCCCTCTCCCACCCTTCCTGCCCCTGATCCCCTCGCTTCTCCCTAATGTCTCCTTTCTCTTTTTCCTGTAATCTCATGAATTCTTCAGTGCTGCCAGCAAACCATTATGTAGTTACCTCATTCCTTTTATCTGAGTTTTCTAGATGTCCTTAAATAAAAAATTAAAGGGACAAGTTATACAGGCAGAACAGACTGGTGCAATATGAGAGAGAATCCCTTCCACAAAAGGAAAATCACAATTTTCCCCTAAAGCAGAGAGTGCCTAAGCACTGGGTGGAGGTAGAGGGAAGACTGGAGGCCATTAGAGAGGGGGGTTTTCAGTGTGATTAGAAGGGTTGAGTCTAATTCCTGCTCTCTCCCAGAGAATGAGATAAGGGCTCTATCTCTCTGATGATTACATTTGGAAGGACTGGCTTCTAGGTCTTTCTGAACAACACTCCTGGTTTATAAACAGGAAAGAGGCAGGGAGGGGGGATTTACATCTTTACATCTCAAGGGGAAAGAGCAAGAAATTAGAATTGCAGCTTTTTCCCCCCAGAAGTCAGTACTGTAAGAATAAGATCAAAACCAACAGTCAATAGGAGGAAGCAAGTCCAAAGTTTAGTCAAGCTGAAGGGCACTTAAAGAACATCCCGGTCAACATATACCTCACATCTTCATTTTACCCTTAGACTGTGAGCACTCTGTCCCTGCTACAACCTCAGATGATCTCCAGTCTCAGTGAAAAATTACAGCTAACAGAAAAAGGTAATGGCTTTGTGTTTCTAAGGCCATATGTGTATCTTTACAACATCTGCAATATCTTACAATTAAATCTTTATAAAGAAATTTTGCCCACATTTTAAAACAAAAATTACAATTTCCTAGCAATACATTTCCCCCCAGCTCACTTATTCACCACTCTGCAGCATCAATTGTTCTTTTTTCCTGGGCCACCCCCGTCTCTTGGTCTCAGTGGATGGCTCCGATTCTCCCCCATCTCTAAACGTGGAACTGGCCAGGAGATCGTTAGTCCTTTTCACTTTTCTAGCAACTCTCCCTTGTTTGTTCTTTCTGGCATCATTTTCAAGGGCTCTTAAAATATCTTTAGAACAGCCCCAAACATCACTACTGCTTATTAAATCACCTCCTGCTATTTAAATACAAAATGTTTAAAATTCAAATTTTCATTATTTTTCCCAAAACATATTCCATTCAATGTCTGTGCTGGGGCAATAGCTTCAATTTTCCATCACCCAGGCCCACATTGTTGAGCTGTCACTGATTCTTCTTCTCTGACACTGTACCTCCAAATGCCGTGCTTTGTCTTCCTTTGAAAGACACCTGGTATCTGACCACTGATCTCCATCTGCACTAGAACACACCAGACTGAGTTACTACTTCTCTCATTAACGCCTCCGATGCTTCAAGTTTCCTCAGGGTTTGCATTTGCTGTCTGTGGAGGAAAACATCACAGTAAAGCCCACTTACCTGCCCGCAAGTCCTTAGCCCTCCCTGCTCATCTTCTTGTAACCCCCTGTGTAAATCTAACTTAATTATGACATTTATTCTCTTCCTCTCCACTGCTGGAATGTAAGCTTCAATAGGACAGGTACTTTCAGCTTCTTCAGTTTATAAATGTTTTCCAAGCAGCTACAATGGTGATTGGTACATAGCAATAAATCAATATTTGCTGAATAAGTTAAAATGTAAATTGATGATAATTCTAGCTAAAGTGTGAAATAAGAAGCAGGTTAAGAAAGTATAACAACTAATGTTTAGGATTCTAGTTTGCCCTATAGAATAAAAAATCTTACTAATTATTTCATGTTAAAGTAAATATCAAACATTTGATAATCATTCACAAAAATATCACTTTTTCCTGTTACATGTTTAACAATTGTTTTTACATTTTAAAGTAAACATTGATTACATCAAGAACAATTAAAATATGTGGATATTTTAATATTAATCATACTAAATCATTAATCAAATATTTAATAACTTTTAGTAGGAATAAAAATATCTATATATTTTAATTATATCAGGTGATGAAGCAATGATGGAAATATGATTTATGATGTATTTTTAATTGTAACTGCAATTCTCTAGGAATGATTTTGTGATGGGTTTAATACCAGAAGGTTATTTGCATTGACAAAAGCCCTTATTAAATTTGAAGTTAATTAGGATATGTCATCCTAATTTATTTTAAGGAACTCAGGCACTAATCATTTTGAAATATAATTTATGTGCCTTAGAGTGAATGAATATCCTTACTTTTTTTTTTTTTTTTTTTGCATAGGGGTTCCTATATGTAGTCCGTGCATTTATATTAGTAGAAAATATTGAGTACATTTCATGGTACTCACATTCAGAAGGGCAGTCCAAGTCGCAAGCTGTAAGACAGTGGGCACTGAGTGGCCACTGGAGTGGGGCTTAGGTGCTCCTACAGGCAGGAGAAGGAAAGAGGAGGTGTGAGGAAACTTCCATCAGCCTCACTCACAGCGAGGCATGCATTTTATCACAGGCATTTATAGTTTCATCCTGCTTGAAAATGTGCATCAAAACCAAATTCTAATCAGAGGGGGCAGTGGAGCAGTGGGGTGTGGGCCATCTCCATTCCTTTTACTTTGCCTTTTGCTGCTTCCTCACACTTGTCCTTCAGGGCTGCCATCATTCATCCCTTTCCAATCATTGATCAGTGATGATTCTCTCAGTTCCAGTTGCCTAGAGCAATTTTTTTTTTATATATCTGGCACCATCTTTTACCCTTTGTTTTACATAGCTAACAGTTTAAACTACCAGAGTCTTTTTGTTTTGTTTTGTTTTTTGAGTCCTGTAGGGGAGGGGATAAAGTCTTAGTTATTTGGAGGAGATTTCCACCACACTCCTTTATTTTCTACATTATACAAATAATGTCATGCCAGTCACATGCATAAGTGATTGAATGTGGTATTAAAATTATAGATTTGCTTTTAACACTTTTATTTAAAATTGGTTAGTTATTACTGTTTTCTTACTGTTCATTTTCCCAGTTTCTCTAATTGGAAAAAAAAAATGGACTTACAGCACCATCTTAAAATACTCCTCTAAAAAAATAAGCTTGAATAGTGCTGTTTTGTCCTTAATAATTACTTCACTAATGGAATATTTTGTTTTGTAGTGTCCTTTTATAAACAGATAATAGAGCCTGGGAAGCCTGGGTTGATTTACTAAATGCTAAAACCATGATAAAAACTTGTGTTTTAGGAAAACCATACAGTGCAGCAATTCATCATGGAGAAATGCAGTAGCTGAAGGCATAACTGCACTAATTAGATCTAAGTTCAGGAGGAGAGTTTAAAGCATATGTCCAAGTTGGCTAGGGCTGCTATAACAACTCCAGACTGGGTAGCTTAACAGAAACTTATTTCTTAGAGTTATGGAAGGCCAAGATCAAACACCAGCAGGGTGGGCCTCCTCTGAGAACTTTCTCCGTGACTTGCAGGTGGCTTGCTTCCTCCTCTGCCTTCCATGGTCATTTCCTGGTGCATGTGTGACCCTTCTGATTCTTTGTGCATTCACATATCCTCTTCTCAAAAGTCAGACTGGATTAAGGCACACACTGAAGGTATTATTTTAACTTAATTACCTCTTCAAAGCCTTGTCTCCAAATACAGTCACGTTCTGAGGTACTAAGTGTTAGTAGGGTTGTGACATGTTCTGGAAATACAAAATTCGGCACATACGATGTCGGGGAACCTAGAATCACTTCCAGAGTGAGCTCCTATTTAATTTTGCCTCTCCTTTTTTTCTGTTGTAGTTGGAAAACTACTGATTCATGGTCTTCCTTACACTGGTGTCTATGAGGATGCTTCCTTATTAGCTGCTTTCCTCTTGGTTACTTTTAATCAGCAACATACTGTTTAGTTAGCTTATTTTTCACATAAGTATCACATTATCAAAGCTTATCATTTAAATTTACAGCTTTTAAACACATTAACTTTTTTAAATTTTTGGACATTTATTAAATTTATATTCATATGATTTACTATTCATTATTTTGCTTTCTTCCATAAGAAATTTTATCTTACATATAGCTTCATCCCATATTCTCAGTTTTATTCTTTTAAATATTTTAAATTTCTTGTAACTTTTTAACCTTAATTTTAAATCATCTCTCTTTGACCTTGTATTCCTTTAAAGGAAATATACATAATACTAATTTCCTTTTTTTCTGTGTAGATTAGTTTTCATTTCTAAATTTTTGGGGGTTTAATATTTTTGACATGACATTTTTTCATTTCTCTAATTCCAATCTGTGTTGTACTTATAATTATTACTTTTCTTTGTATTTACTTTATTTTTATGAAGAATACTGAGTCTAATAATGAGTGTTCACAATAATTTTTCCAGGATCAAAACTTTAGATCTTTCTCTAACTTTATAAAGTGATTTTAAAAAAGAAAACTATTCACCTCATATTCAACCTTCTTTACTTTTGTCTTGGCTTCTTATTCCATTAATTTTACTTTCTGATTCTATTCCAGAGTTTTCCCACAGAGATTATCTTTTTTGTGGAGGGAAAATTCTGGTTGTTATTTAGGGAAATTTTAGGGTTCAGATTGTGCCAGTCCTTTGTATTTATTTATGAATTGGAGTATGGAAAAATATAAAATAAAATGATATAAAGGAAGCCTTGCATGTTTTAGCTGATCTTCCCACTTTGTTCTCCTTATTTAATAGAGTACTCTTGGTGATTTGGGCTTCTGCTATCCTCGGGACCATTTTCCCCATTATTCCTACAAGCTAAAGCATCAAATTTCCTCACAAATTTACAAAATCCAGAAGTGTCGTCCCATGTCCCTATAAGTTGGTATTGCAAAAGACAAATTTTTTTTAAGTATCTTTTTTTTATTGGTTGTTCACAACATTACAAAGCTCTTGACATATCATATTTCATACATTAGATTGAAGTGGGTTATGAACTCCCAATTTTTACCCCAAATGCAGATTGCAGAATCAAAAGACAAATTTAAAGGTGATTTTGTGTTAGAGAACAATTTGCAATTTACAATTCTTGAGTTCAAGCCAGTACTATTAACTCTTGGACTTGATAAGCAGAGATATTCTTCCATGGATAAGTGTTGAGATTACTGAGCTTGCTGACCATTTCTGGCACCCATCACTCCCAAGTTTCATATTCTGAATTCTCAGCTGAGAGCGGGAATTTTGCACTATACAGGGATCAAGGGTTGCCAAGGATAATGAGGGTCCAGAGAGTATTTTCAATGATTTATTCATCTGCATTTGGGTGATGAATTCCCGAGACTTTAAACTTTGATAAAATAAATTTAAATAAGCACCTTGGCTTTGAAAAACAAGAAGTAACTACATTCTTGACTATATTTAATCAAAATGAGAAGGTTCTGAAATAACTCTAACAGAAAATTTAATAATAAATATTAAAGTGTGTTGCCCCAAAGTGAGTATTCCCTTATTTTTCTAGGTTTCTTTTCTATTGATTCATGTGTCAGAAAAATACCGCAGTGTGTTAATAGGCTCCCCTGGGAAGGAACCCCTACTGTACAGATAGAATACACAAAAGACATATTTTAAGTACAGACAGTGTCATCTAAGGAAATTTATCTAAACTATTAATTCCCTTCTTATCTGAAGTATTATTCTCTGTCTCTGATTCTAAGTTTCTCTGGTATAATAAATTTAATATGCCCTTTGTGTGAATCTAAAAACATACTTGTAAGTTTATAGCTAGGGAAGTATATCATTTAGAATTTTAAATGTCAGCATTTAAACATAATTAAGCTTACTAGCATATTATAAAGCATTTCATACATTTAACATACTATCTTAATTGGAGTTTTAGTAAGTATAAATCTTTGATTTATAGATAAGAATATATAAATAATAAAATCCTATACTTGGCCCAAAGCTGTTTTCAAATGTTTCCTTTGTTGCTTTACTTAGAAATAATCTTGGTCACTCAAATTGTTCATTAATTCAGTGAATTGAACATTGATCCAGTTCTATAAATGATCTCAATACTGCTACTTAATGTCATATACATACCAACACAATTTTGTTGATATTAGAATTTTATAATAGAAATGACATTCAAAGGTTTTCCTAAAATGTGTAAGTTCAGTTCTGAATAAAAACGATTCACAATATTACTATAGTCTGAAAAATCTATTCTTTGTTATCATATAATGTTATTGAATATTAAGTATATATTATTATATCCTTGACTACCTTAGAAAGAATAACTCAACCAACATACGAACTGTTGCTTTATTTTACAGAAGAGCAGTATTCTGAAATGTCAATGCGAATGTATCCCCAATAAAGCATGCAAGAGTTGCAATTCCAATGCCATCTAGAAGCCAAAGTGTCTTACACTAGGCTGCACTCTCTTGCACTGATAGCCACAGATGAACACCTGTGGGAGTTGGTCTACATGAAGTTACTATCTAAACACAACAACCCATAAAGTAGTGCCCTTGTCATCTCCATTTTACATAGGAGGGCACCCAACACTCAGAAATCTGTACACGTTTCACTGAATATCAAATAAGCAAATGATTGGGGAAGGGGAGCAAACAAAGGCAATATGACTCCAAAGCCAATGATTTTAAATGTTACGTACCACTATTCACGAGCAGTCAACTCCATTCTAAACTCTGTGGGACAGATCCTTATGGTGGGAGGGTTACCATCATTGGTCCACTCTGGGCCACAAGTTCTCATTAATGATATTTTAGACAAACATGATCTGGATGCACATTGTAGGCCCTTCTAACTGAGTTAATCCAGCCATATGTCTTGGTATCATGTGTCTTTGATAATCAAAATTTTAATCTGTGCCTAATAAAATATACCTTAAATATTAGGAGTCATGTCAAAACCAAAGTGACAAATAATTAAAGGTTTAAGATTGTATTTCACTCTCATAGCCATGCATAATTTCAAAAAGATATGCTTTCTAATTGCAGGCTTAGGAAAGTGAGAATGTGGAAAGTACAAGAGAAAAAGAAGCTTTCAAAATTAATTAAATGTGAACCAGACAAAAGCATATTGCCAGATTCCAATTGCCTTGTTATCCAAAAATTGGGAGAACAAGAAACTAATGTATTTGAGACAACAGTGTACCATTTAATAGCATCTCTTTCCATTATTAAAAAATGGAAAACAATAAACATGAAATAAAAGTAAATAATATCCAGAAAATAAAATGCAGGTGGCAATAAATATTTTACTGAACTTTGTAAAATAATCATTACAATAAAAAGAGACAAAGAAAGGAAGAATTATAATATATAGAAAAGAATAATTACAAATATTTAATCATTGCATTCTTAAATGAAAATTCACAAGTTAATGTTAATTTTCTGCAATATTAAATACACTATGGTTTCTTTTTATAAATTTTCTGTGCAAATTTGTCCACGAGTTCCTCACAATTAAGCTTCACATTTCTATATGTGGAAAAGACAGTGTGGTCAGATGGGTCAAACTGCCCATTGATCATTGTTAAATAAAAAACACTTTTTATTTAATCTTGAAGTTTCTTTCACATGAAGCAGAACAAAGTAAAAATAATTAAGAAAAAAAACCCTAAACATAACAAGATGATTGGCACCTAAGTTTTTAAAAATAAAAATTCCAGAAATTAAAATACTCTTTATGTCTTTCTAAGGGATTGATTTTGTAGCTTTCAAATTTCTTTGAATCTAAATATATTTTTTGTTAAAATATCTTCACCAAAATGTGATCATGAATGCATATTTTATTTATAGTAAATAAATATATGTCTTGTAACATTAGTCTATAGGAGAAACACAGTTTTCTAGTCATGGAGGATTTTTTTAAAAAATTAGTGACATTGTTGAGAATGGCCAGCATGTGGAAACAATATAAAGAAAGTTCAGTTATAGTCGGTTTTATCATTGTTTACAGATTCCTACAGAGAGCACTCTTCCTTGTGGCCTGCAGGTGGAATCTGCAGTTGGACAGTTGAGCAATATTAATTCTTACAATATATAAACCTCAATTTCTTTCCATTTATTTGTGTCTGCCTGAGTTTATTTCTTCAATGTCTTTGCAGTTTTCAGTGAGTAGAACTTTCACCTCTTTGTTTAAATTCATTACTAAGTATTTTATTCTTTTTTGAATATTTTAAACAGACTTTTCTTGCTATTGTTTGAGTAGTTTGCTTTGAGTGGATAACTGCTGCAGGCTGGACGGCGGGGGCCGCATGAGCCTTGGCTCTGCTCCTGCCCGCTGCTGTTTTCACCTGCCGCCTTCCTGCTGGGCGCTTTCGCGGGTCGCTGTCAGTGCACGCCGGCTTGCGATCCTGCAACCTGGCTGAGCACAAAACACAAGCCAGATGGAACTGAAACAAAGTTTTATTTTGTGAGAGGCCGTGTGCGTCCCCCTAACAAGCCGGTCCACACACACGTGTGTCCCTACCGGACACGGGGGGGGGGCTCCACTTCCCCCGGAACACCCTCCTACCATCCTTCCCCAACCAATGGGAACTCTCCGGGAGTCTTGTAACTTGAGTCCCCAAATGGGCCTAGGTGAACAGTAGGAGCCCAATTTCCATATGAATGTAATACTTTTGCAGTGGCTCCTAGCAGATAACAATGCAACTGATAATTCTATCTTAATTTTATATTCTGCTGTGTTTTGAAGTATGATAGAACTCAGTTGTGAAGCCATTAGGGCATAAATATATATAATATATAACATTACTGAGCCAACCACATCGTCTTCTTGCTCAGATACTATTTCTTTCTAATCTGGTCTTGTTAGTGTGTAATTTAAAAATATGTGGAAATTTAACAACATGTTTCTGGAAAATGAATAGCAATACTAAGTGAAATAGAGAGTAAAAAACAATGAAAAGGATGACAGATCTAAAGGTTTTCTAAAAATAAAAATAAGTGACATTGTCAGACCTCTAGTGAGACAAAGAGAAAAAAAAGTCTCTAATAAAAAATTAGAAATAAAGTAGCCCTTAAAACTGTTTTCCCAGAATTCAAAGGTTCATAAGAGACTATTACAATTATTTGAAAAAATAGGATCACATAAAGAAATAGACAAATTCCCACTGTCTGGTGTTGACAGCTCTGGTAAGATGAGCAGCTGGGAATGGGGTTTAGGAGCTTCACTCTCCACCTTTGTTCTTAAGGTCTTGTTCACTTGCCATCTCATGGGGTCCTCTTTGCTTTATTTCCCAAAAAGATCAATCAGAAGTCCACAGGATTTCCGAAGGAATCTAACTGCTGAAGTGTCTTTTTTTTTTTTTTTTTAAGTTTGAACTATCTGGTGACAGTTTAGGATACACCGAAACAGGGGAAAGAGGTGAGAAAAAAATCATAAGGATCAACATTGCAAAGAAACACAGACAGTACATATTTGGAAATAAAGAGCTCTGGCCTGGAGGTTTGGGAAGGAAGAATTACAAAACAATGAAAAATCAAAATAAATAAATGTTGGCAAGGACGTAAGGAGAAAGGTACATTCAAACATTGATGGTGAGACTGCAAATTGGTGGGACTCTGGAAACAGTATGGAGATTTCTTGAAAAATTGGAAATGGAACCACCATTTGATCCAGTTATCCCACTTCTCAGTCTATATCCAAAGGACTTAAAACAGTATATTACAGTGATGCGGCCACATCAATGTTTACAGCAGCTCGACACACAACAGCCTACCTATGGTAGTGTCTTTCACAGAATAAATGGATAAAGAAACTGTGGTATATATATACACAATGGAATATTACTCAGCCATAGAAGAATGAAATAATGGCATTTGCTGGTAAAGGGATGGAATTGGACAATATCGTGCTAGCTGAAATAAGCCCTTCCCCAAATAGCAAAGGCCAAATCTTCTCTCTGATTTGTGGATGCTAATCCCAAACAAGAGAGGTTGGGCAGAGGAATAATAGAAATCTATTGGCTAAGACAAAGAAAAATAAAGGGAAAGGAGGAGAAGGGAATAGGAAAGACAGTAGAATTAACCAGACATAAATTTCCTACCCTTGCATTTGAATACACAACCAGGGTAACTCTGCATCATGTATAACCACAAGAGTGGGATCCAAAATAGAATAAGTTATACTCTATGCATGTATAATATACCAAAATACATGCACTGTCATGTATAACTAAAGAGAACAAATTAAAAACATTAATAAAAGAAGTAAACCTGTTCTGTGTGTTGAATGAGTCCAACAGAGAAGCACCAGATTTAACTCTAATTCTATAAATATGAAATGCTGCAAGAAGCAGTGGTGTAATTGAAACAGATCAGAGGAAAGGGAAAAGGACAATCCTGGAGTTTTGCTTTTTGTTGGCTGGTGGTGTGAGGTTTCCACTGGAGAAATTCTAATGGTGATCATAGGACTAGGTCTAGGTCTGCAAGGTCCGGGGAATAATTTTTTCATTTGATGTAGGTGAATTCAGAAGTAGATAAGCAGAAGATAAAAGACCCAAGAGGGTCACCCCCAGCCCAGAGCAAAGTCGACCCCGGCCACAGGTGTTCCTATTACATTCCGGAAGGCTGAAGAAACTTCCAACACATTTGATATTTCATCTATCAAATTAGAGATATGTTCATCTGTTCATGCATCTGTAAATTGCCATGGGAAGTTTTCCCTGAATTTATCAACAATATTCAAACTACGTCTTTTTTGAGTATCTGGAAATAAAATTAAGTACATTTTTGAAGTAGGCATTTGTTTTAAATAAGGTCAATCAGAAACAAATGCCTAGGCATACATTTTCTCCTTGTAAATATTTATATAGTTTCATAATGAATATGTACACCACATATTCTGACTTATTTAACATTGGAACATAAACAGACTC